>NC_138231.1:26562292-27987292 GCF_964197995.2 Scardinius erythrophthalmus
GGCAATCCCTCCATCATCCAATTTTTTGTTCTCATCCACAATATGTTGTCCCCAAGATTAAAATTACTACACTTACTTAAAAAAAACCCCATTGTTCTTTTCCATGCCGCTTTATTTTCTTCATCCAAGTATTTTTTTATCATTTTCACTCTTAAGCTGTTTTTTCTTTGTTCCGCATCCATTAATCCTAGTCCTCCGTTCTCCACTGCTCCTATTAAAGTATTATATGCTATTCTTGGCGGCTTCCCTTCCCATAAAAACTCTAAAAAACATTTTTTCAGCCTTTTTTCTGCCCACAATGGCATAGATGACGTGTATAATATATACCATAGTTTAGAAATCATTAAAACATTCAGAACTAAAACCTTCCCCTTCAAAGTTAATGTTCTCATTTTCCAAAAAGTCAATCTTCTTTCTATTCCTCCTAAAATTTCCTCCCACATAGCTCCTTCTGCTTTCTTCTCGTCCTTCCCCATTAAAACACCTAAAATCTTTATTTCTTTTGTCTCCTTAAAACTAAAATGCTCTGTTAAAATTGTCGTCCCTCCAAATCTCATATATACCGTTTTATCCTCATTTACTTTAGCTCCTGATCCCCTACAAAACTTTTGTATGATTTGCATTGCTTTTTTTACACTCCCCAGATCTTTTACCAATAACGTTGTATCATCCGCATATTGAAATATTCTATTCTCTTCTCCCTCAATGCGTATCCCTTTTATTCCCTCCTCTTGTTTTACAGTGATTCCCAATGGTTCCGCAACTAGAGAATATAAAAGAGCTGACAGCGGACATCCTTGTCTTATTGATCTAGTTAATTTAAAACACTCTGTTAAAAAACCATTACATTTAATTTTTGTTACTGCACCTTTATATAAAATCCTAATCCATTTAATAAAATTCTCTCCGAAACCAAAACTCTTTAAAACATCAAATAAAAAGCTATGTTCTACCCTGTCAAATGCTTTCTCAAAATCTAAACTGATTATAAACCCATCTTTGTTCTTTTCATGTATGTATCTTATATACTAATTGTTGTATCTGCTATGTCTCTTCCTTTTACTCCGTACACTTGGTTAGTTTATTGCCTATACATTAATTCAGGTTCTCATTACAAAAGCTCTTTGTCAGAAGTAGGATTTGAACCCACGCCTCCATTCGGAGACCAGAATTCTCAACAACTGAGAAGGTTGATATTCCTTGAGTCTGGCGCCTTAGACCACTCGGCCATCCTGACACCTGCAAGTCACTTTCATATCACTGTCCATGGTTAAATAAATCCAAAAATATTATAAGATTTATTGTCTATACATTAATTCAGGTTCTCATTACAAAAGCTCTTTGTCAGAAGTGGGATTTGAACGCACGCCTCCATTCGGAGACCAGAAGTCTCAACAACTGAGAAGGTTGATATTCCTTGAGTCTGGCGCCTTAGACCACTCGGCCATCCTGACACCTGCAAGTCACTTTCATATCACTGTCCATGGTGTAAAAAATAAAAAAATAAAATAAGATTTATTGCCTTTACATCAATTCAAGTACTCATTACAAAAGCTCTTTGTCAGAAGTGAGCTTTGAACCCACACCTCCTTTCGGAGACCAGAATTCTCAACAACTGAGAAGGTTGATATTCCTTGAGTCTGGCGCCTTAGACCACTTGGCCATCCTGACACCTGCAAGTCACTTTCATATCACTGTCCATGGTGTAAAAATTTCAAAAAATAAAATAAGATTTATTGCCTTTACATCAATTCAAGAACTCATTATAAAAGCTCTTTGTCAGAAGTGGGATTTGAACCCACGCCTCCATTCGGAAACCAGAATTCTCAACAACTGAGAAGGTTGATATTCCTTGATATTCCTACGCCTTAGACAACTCGGCCATCCTGACACCTGCAAGACACTTTCATATCACTGTCCATGGTTAAATACATCCAAAAATATTATAAGATTTATTGTCTATACATTAACTCAGGTTCTCATTACAAAAGCTCTTTGTCAGAAGTGGGATTTGAACCCACGCCTCCATTCGGCGACCAGAAGTCTCAACATCTGAGAAGGTTGATATTCCTTGAGTCTGGCGCCTTAGACCACTCGGCCATCCTGACACCTGCAAGTCACTTTCATATCACTGTCCATGGTGTAAAAAATAAAAAATAAAATAAGATTTATTGCCTTTACATCAGTTCAAGTACTCATTACAAAAGCTCTTTGTCAGAAGTGGGACTTGAACCCACGCCTCCATTCGGAGACCAGAATTCTCAACAACTGAGAAGGTTGATATTCTTTGAGTCTGGCGCCTTAGACCACTCGGCCATCCTGACACCTGCGAGTCACTTTCATATCAATGTCCATGGTTAAATACATCCAAAAATATTATAAAATTTATTGACTTTACATTAATTCAGGTTCTCATTACAGAAGCTGTTTGTCAGAAGTGGGATTTGAACCCACGCCTCCATTCGGAGACCAGAATTCTCAACAACTGAGAAGGTTGATATTCCTTGAGTCTGGCGCCTTAGACCACTTGGCCATCCTGACACCTGCAAGTCACTTTCATATCACTGTCCATGGTGTAAAAAATTCAAAAAATAAAATAAGATTAATTGCCTTTACATCAATTCAAGTAATCATTATAAAAGCTCTTTGTCAGAAGTGGGATTTGAACCCACAACTGCATTCGGAGATCAGAATTCTCAACACCTGAGAAGGTTGATACTCCTTGAGTCTGGCGCCTTAGACCACTCGGCCATCCTGCCACATGCAAGGCGCTTTCATATCACTGTCCATTGTGTAAAAAATTCTAAAAATAAAATAAGATTTATTGCCTTTACATCAATTCAAGTACTCATTACAAAAGCTCTTTGTCAGAAGTGGGATTTGAACCCACACCTCCATTCGGAGACCAGAATTCTCAACAACTGAAAAGGTTGATATTCCTTGAGGCTGGCGCCTTAGACCACTCGGCCATCCTGACACCTGCAAGTCACTTTAATATCACTGTCCATGGTTAAATACATCCAAAAATAAAATAAGATTTATTGTCTATACATTAATTCATGTTCTTATTACAAAAGCTCTTTGTCAGAAGTGGGATTTGAACCCACGCCTCCATTCGGAGACCAGAATTCTCAACAAATGAGAAGGTTGATATTCCTTGAGTCTGGCGCCTTAGACCACTTGGACATCCTGACACTTGCAAGTCACTTTCATATCACTGTCCATGGTTAAATACATCCAAAAATATTATAAGATTTATTGTCTTTACATTAATTCAGGTTCTCATTACAAAAGCTCTTTGTCAGAAGTGGGATTTGAACCCACGCCTCCATTCGGAGAACAGAATTCTCAACAACTGAGAAGGTAGATATTCCTTGAGTCTTGCGCCTTAGACCACTCAGCCATCCTGACACTTGCAAGTCACTTTCATATCACTGTCCATGGTTAAATACATCCAAAAATATTATAAAATTTATTGTCTTTACATTAATTCAGGTTCTCATTACAGAAGCTCTTTGTCAGAAGTGGGATTTGAACCCACGCCTCCATTCGGAGACCAGAATTCTCAACAACTGAGAAGGTTGATATTCCTTGAGTCTGGCGCCTTAGACCACACGGCCATCCTGACACTTGCAAGTCACTTTCATATCACTGTCCATGGTTAAATACATCCAAAAATATTATAAGATTTATTGTCTTTACATTAATTCAGGTTCTCATTACAAAAGCTCTTTGTCAGAAGTGGGATTTGAACCCACGCCTCCATTCGGAGACCAAAATTCTCAACAACTGAGAAGGTTGATATTCCTTGAGTCAGGCGCCTTAGACCACTCGGCCATCCTGACACCTGTGAGTCACTTTCATATCACTGTCCATAGTTAAATACATCCAAAAATATTATAAAATTTATTGTCTTTACATTAATTCAGGTTCTCATTACAGAAGCTGTTTGTCAGAAGTGGGATTTGAACCCACGCCTCCATTCGGAGACCAGAATTCTCAACAACTGAGAAGGTTGATATTCCTTGAGTCTGGCGCCTTAGACCACTTGGCTATCCTGACACCTGCAAGTCACTTTCATATCACTGTCCATGGTTAAATACATCCAAAAATATTATAAAATTTATTGTCTATACATTAATCCAGGTTCTCATTACAAAAGCTCTTTGTCAGAAGTGGGATTTGAACGCACGCCTCCATTCGGAGACCAGAAGTCTCAACAACTGAGAAGGTTGATATTCCTTGAGTCTGGCGCCTTAGACCACTCGGCCATCCTGACACCTGCAAGTCACTTTCATATCACTGTCCATGGTGTAAAAAATAAAAAAATAAAATAAGATTTATTGCCTTTACATCAATTCAAGTACTCATTATAAAAGCTCTTTGTCAGAAGTGGGATTTGAACCCACGCCTCCATTCGGAGACCAGAATTCTCAACAACTGAGAAGGTTGATATTCCTTGAGTCTGGCGCCTTAGACCACTCAGCCATCCGGACACCTGCAAGTCACTTTCATATCACTGTCCATGGTTAAATACATCCAAAAATATTATAAGATTTATTGTCTTTACATTAATTCAGGTTCTCATTACAAAAGCACTTTGTCAGAAGTGGGATTTGAAGCCACGCCTCCATTCGGAGACCAGAATTCTCAACAACTGAGAAGGTTGATATTCCTTGAGTCTGGCGCCTTAGACCACTTGGCCATCCTGACACCTGCAAGTCACTTTCATATCACTGTCCATGGTGTAAAAATTTCAAAAAATAAAATAAGATTTATTGCCTTTACATCAATTCAAGAACTCATTATAAAAGCTCTTTGTCAGAAGTGGGATTTGAACCCACGCCTCCATTCGGAGACCAGAATTCTCAACAACTGAGAAGGTTGATATTCCTTGAGTCTGGCGCCTTAGACCACTCGGCCATCCTGACACCTGCAAGTCACTTTCATATCACTGTCCATGGTTAAATACATCCAAAAATATTATAAGATTTATTGTCTATACATTAATTCAGGTTCTCATTACAAAAGCTCTTTGTCAGAAGTGGGATTTGAACGCACGCCTCCATTCGGAGACCAGAAGTCTCAACAACTGAGAAGGTTGATATTCCTTGAGTCTGGCGCCTTAGACCACTCGGCCATCCTGACACCTGCAAGTCACTTTCATATCACTGTCCATGGTGTAAAAAAAATAAAAAAAAAATAAGATTTATTGCCTTTTCATCAATTCAAGTACTCATTAATAAAGCTCTTTGTCAGAAGTGGGATTTGAACCCACGCCTCCATTCGGAGACCAGAATTCTCAACAACTGAGAAGGTTGATATTCCTTGAGTCTGGCGCCTTAGACCACTCGGCCATCCTGACACCTGCGAGTCACTTTCATATCAATGTCCATGGTTAAATACATCCAAAAATATTATAAAAATTATTGTCTTTACATTAATTCAGGTTCTCATTACAGAAGTTGTTTGTCAGAAGTGGGATTTGAACCCACGCCTCCATTCGGAGACCAGAATTCTGAACAACTGAGAAGGTTGATATTCCTTGAGTCTGGCGCCTTAGACCACTTGGCCATCCTGACACCTGCAAGTCACTTTCATATCACTGTCCATGGTGTAAAAATTTCAAAAAATAAAATAAGATTTATTGCCTTTACATCAATTCAAGAACTCATTATAAAAGCTCTTTGTCAGAAGTGGGATTTGAACCCACGCCTCCATTCGGAGACCAGAATTCTCAACAACTGAGAAGGTTGATATTCCTTGAGTCTGGCGCCTTAGACCACTCGGCCATCCTGACACCTGCAAGTCACTTTCATATCACTGTCCATGGTTAAATACATCCAAAAATATTATAAGATTTATTGTCTATACATTAATTCAGGTTCTCATTACAAAAGCTCTTTGTCAGAAGTGGGATTTGAACCCACGCCTCCATTCAGCGACCAGAAGTCTCAACAACTGAGAAGGTTGATATTCCTTGAGTCTGGCGCCTTAGACCACTCGGCCATCCTGACACCTGCAAGTCACTTTCATATCACTGTCCATGGTGTAAAAAATAAAAAATAAAATAAGATTTATTGTCTTTACATCAATTCAAGTACTCATTACAAAAGCTCTTTGTCAGAAGTGGGATTTGAACCCATGCCTCCATTCGGAGACCAGAATTCTCAACAACTGAGAAGGTTGATATTCTTTGAGTCTGGCGCCTTAGACCACTCGGCCATCCTGACACCTGCGAGTCACTTTCATATCAATGTCCATGGTTAAATACATCCAAAAATATTATAAAATTTATTGTCTTTACATTAATTCAGGTTCTCATTACATAAGCTGTTTGTCAGAAGTGGGATTTGAACCCACGCCTCCATTCGGAGACCAGAATTCTCAACAACTGAGAAGGTTGATATTCCTTGAGGCTGGCGCCTTAGACCACTCGGCCATCCTGACACCTGCAAGTCACTTTCATATCACTGTCCATGGTGTAAAAAATTCAAAAAATAAAATAAGATTAATTGCCTTTACATCAATTCAAGTACTCATTATAAAAGCTCTTTGTCAGAAGTGGGATTTGAACCGACAACTGCATTCGGAGATCAGAATTCTCAACACCTGAGAAGGTTGATACTCCTTGAGTCTGGCGCCTTAGACCACTCGGCCATCCTGCCACATGCAAGGCGCTTTCATATCACTGTCCATTGTGTAAAAAATTCTAAAAATAAAATAAGATTTATTGCCTTTACATCAATTCAAGTACTCATTACAAAAGCTCTTTGTCAGAAGTGGGATTTGAACCCACACCTCCATTCGGAGACCAGAATTCTCAACAACTGAAAAGGTTGATATTCCTTGAGGCTGGCGCCTTAGACCACTCGGCCATCCTGACACCTGCAAGTCACTTTCATATCACTGTCCATGGTTAAATACATCCAAAAATAAAATAAGATTTATTGTCTATACATTAATTCATGTTCTTATTACAAAAGCTCTTTGTCAGAAGTGGGATTTGAACCCACGCCTCCATTCGGAGACCAGAATTCTCAACAAATGAGAAGGTTGATATTCCTTGAGTCTGGCGCCTTAGACCACTTGGACATCCTGACACTTGCAAGTCACTTTCATAGCACTGTCCATGGTTAAATACATCCAAAAATATTATAAAATTTATTGTCTTTACATTAATTCAGGTTCTCATTACAGAAGCTGTTTGTCAGAAGTGGGATTTGAACCCACGCCTCCATTTGGAGACCAGAATTCTCAACAACTGAGAAGGTTGATATTCCTTGAGTCTGGCGCCTTAGACCACTCGGCCATCCTGACACTTGCAAGTCACTTTCATATCACTGTCCATGGTTAAATACATCGAAAAATATTATAAGATTTATTGTCTTTACATTAATTCAGGTTCTCATTACAAAAGCTCTTTGTCAGAAGTGGGATTTGAACCCACGCCTCCATTCGGAGACCAGAATTCTCAACAACTGAGAGGGTTGATATTCCTTGAGTCTGGCGCCTTAGACCACTCGGCCATCCTGACACCTGCGAGTCACTTTCATATCAATGTCCATGGTTAAATACATCCAAAAATATTATAAAATTTATTGTCTTTACATTAATTCAGGTTCTCATTACAGAAGCTGTTTGTCAGAAGTGGGATTTGAACCCACGCCTGCATTCGGAGACCAGAATTCTCAACACCTGAGAAGGTTGATACTCCTTGAGTCTGGCGCCTTAGACCACTTGGCCATCCTGACACCTGCAAGTCACTTTCATATCACTGTCCATGGTGTAAAAAATTCAAAAAATAAAATAAGATTAATTGCCTTTACATCAATTCAAGTACTCATTATAAAAGCTCTTTGTCAGAAGTGGGATTTGAACCCACGCCTGCATTCGGAGACCAGAATTCTCAACACCTGAGAAGGTTGATACTCCTTGAGTCTGGCGCCTTAGACCACTCGGCCATCCTGCCACATGTAAGGCGCTTTCATATCACTGTCCATTGTATAAAAAATTCTAAAAATAAAATAAGATTTATTGCCTTTACATCAATTCAAGTACTCATTAAAAAAGCTCTTTGTCAGAAGTGGGATTTGAACCCACGCCTCCATTCGGAGACCAGAATTCTCAACAACTGAAAAGGTTGATATTCCTTGAGGCTGGCGCCTTAGACCACTCGGCCATCCTGACACCTGCAAGTCACTTTCATATCACTGTCCATGGTTAAATACATCCAAAAATATTATAAGATTTATTGTCTATACATTAATTCAGGTTCTCATTACAAAAGCTCTTTGTCAGAAGTGGGATTTGAACCCACGCCTCCATTCGGAGACCAGAATTCTCAACAACTGAGAAGGTTGATATTCCTTGAGTCTGGCGCCTTAGACCACTCGGCCATCCTGACACTTGCAAGTCACTTTCCTATCACTGTCCATGGTTAAATACATCCAAAAATATTATAAGATTTATTGTCTTTACATTAATTCAGGTTCTCATTACAAAAGCTCTTTGTCAGAAGTGGGATTTGAACCCACGCCTCCATTCGGAGACCAGAATTCTCAACAACTGAGAAGGTTGATATTCCTTGAGTCAGGCGCCTTAGACCACTCGGCCATCCTGACACCTGTGAGTCACTTTCATATCACTGTCCATGGTTAAATACATCCAAAAATATTATAAAATTTATTGTCTTTACATTAATTCAGGTTCTCATTACAGAAGCTGTTTGTCAGAAGTGTGATTTGAACCCACGCCTCCATTCGGAGACCAGAATTCTCAACAACTGAGAGGGTTGATATTCCTTGAGTCTGGCGCCTTAGACCACTTGGCCATCCTGACACCTGCAAGTCACTTTCATATCACTGTCCATGGTTAAATACATCCAAAAATATTATAAAATTTATTGTTTTTACATTAATTCAGGTTCTCATTACAGAAGCTGTTTGTCAGAAGAGGGATTTGAACCCCGCCTCCATTCGGAGACCAGAATACTCAACAACTGAGAAGGTTGATATTCCTTGAGTCTGGCGCCTTAGACCACTCGGCCATCCTGCCACATGCAAGGCGCTTTCATATCACTGTCCATTGTATAAAAAATTCTAAAAATAAAATAAGATTTATTGCCTTTACATCAATTCAAGTACTCATTACAAAAGCTCTTTGTCAGAAGTGGGATTTGAACCCACGCCTCCATTCGGAGACCAGAATTCTCAACAACTGAAAAGGTTGATATTCCTTGAGGCTGGCGCCTTAGACCACTCGGCCATCCTGACACCTGCAAGTCACTTTCATATCACTGTCCATGGTTAAATACATCCAAAAATATTATAAGATTTATTGTCTATACATTAATTCAGGTTCTCATTACAAAAGCTCTTTGTCAGAAGTGGGATTTGAACCCACGCCTCCATTCGGAGACCAGAATTCTCAACAACTGAGAAGGTTGATATTCCTTGAGTCTGGCGCCTTAGACCACTCGGCCATCCTGACACTTGCAAGTCACTTTCCTATCACTGTCCATGGTTAAATACATCCAAAAATATTATAAGATTTATTGTCTTTACATTAATTCAGGTTCTCATTACAAAAGCTCTTTGTCAGAAGTGGGATTTGAACCCACGCCTCCATTCGGAGACCAGAATTCTCAACAACTGAGAAGGTTGATATTCCTTGAGTCAGGCGCCTTAGACCACTCGGCCATCCTGACACCTGTGAATCACTTTCATATCACTGTCCATGGTTAAATACATCCAAAAATATTATAAAATTTATTGTCTTTACATTAATTCAGGTTCTCATTACAGAAGCTGTTTGTCAGAAGTGTGATTTGAACCCACGCCTCCATTCGGAGACCAGAATTCTCAACAACTGAGAGGGTTGATATTCCTTGAGTCTGGCGCCTTAGACCACTTGGCCATCCTGACACCTGCAAGTCACTTTCATATCACTGTCCATGGTTAAATACATCCAAAAATATTATAAAATTTATTGTTTTTACATTAATTCAGGTTCTCATTACAGAAGCTGTTTGTCAGAAGAGGGATTTGAACCCCGCCTCCATTCGGAGACCAGAATACTCAACAACTGAGAAGGTTGATATTCCTTGAGTCTGGCGCCTTAGACCACTTGGCAGTCCTGACACCTGCAAGTCACTTTCATACCACTGTCCATGGTGTAAAAATTTCAAAAAATAAAATAAGATTTATTGCCTTTACATCAATTCAAGTACTCATTATAAAAGCTCTTTGTCAGAAGTGGGATTTGAACCCACGCCTCCATTCGGAGACCAGAATTCTGAACAACTGAGAAGGTTGATATACCTTGAGTCTGGCGCCTTAGACCACTCAGCCATCCGGACACCTGCAAGTCACTTTCATATCACTGTCCATGGTTAAATACATCCAAAAATATTATAAAATTTATTGTCTTTACATTAATTCAGGTTCTCATTACAGAAGCTGTTTGTCAGAAGTGGGATTTGAACCCCGCCTCCATTCGGAGACCAGAATACTCAACAACTGAGAAGGTTGATATTCCTTGAGTCTGGCGCCTTAGACCACTTGGCCATTCTGACACCTGCAAGTCACTTTCATATCACTGTCCATGGTTAAATACATCCAAAAATATTATAAAATTTATTGTTTTTACATTAATTCAGGTTCTCATTACAGAAGCTGTTTGTCAGAAGTGGGATTTGAACCCCGCCTCCATTCGGAGACCAGAATACTCAACAACTGAGAAGGTTGATATTCCTTGAGTCTGGCGCCTTAGACCACTTGGCCGTCCTGACACCTGCAAGTCACTTTCATATCACTGTCCATGGTGTAAAAATTTCAAAAAATAAAATAAGATTTATTGCCTTTACATCAATTCAAGTACTCATTATAAAAGCTCTTTGTCAGAAGTGGGATTTGAACCCACGCCTCCATTCGGAGAACAGAATTCTCAACAACTGAGAAGGTAGATATTCCTTGAGTCTTGCGCCTTAGACCACTCAGCCATCCTGACACTTGCAAGTCACTTTCATATCACTGTCCATGGTTAAATACATCCAAAAATATTATAAAATTTATTGTCTTTACATTAATTCAGGTTCTCATTACAGAAGCTCTTTGTCAGAAGTGGGATTTGAACCCAAGCCTCCATTCGGAGACCAGAATTCTCAACAACTGAGAAGGTTGATATTCCTTGAGTCTGGCGCCTTAGACCACTCGGCCATCCTGACACTTGCAAGTCACTTTCATATCACTGTCCATGGTTAAATACATCCAAAAATATTATAAGATTTATTGTCTTTACATTAATTCAGGTTCTCATTACAAAAGCTCTTTGTCAGAAGTGGGATTTGAACCTGCGCCTCCATTCGGAGACCAAACTTCTCAACAACTGAGAAGGTTGATATTCCTTGAGTCAGGCGCCTTAGACCACTCGGCCATCCTGACACCTGTGAGTCACTTTCATATCACTGTCCATAGTTAAATACATCCAAAAATATTATAAGATTTATTGTCTTTACATTAATTCAGGTTCTCATTACAGAAGCTGTTTGTCAGAAGTGGGATTTGAACCCACGCCTCCATTCGGAGACCAGAATTCTCAACAACTGAGAGGGTTGATATTCCTTGAGTCTGGCGCCTTAGACCACTTGGCCCTCCTGACACCTGCAAGTCCCTTTCATATCACTGTCCATGGTTAAATACATCCAAAAATATTATAAAATTTATTGTTTTTACATTAATTCAGGTTCTCATTACAGAAGCTGTTTGTCAGAAGTGGGATTTGAACCCCGCCTCCATTCGGAGACCAGAATTCTCAACAACTGAGAGGGTTGATATTCCTTGAGTCTGGCGCCTTAGACCACTTGGCCATCCTGACACCTGCAAGTCACTTTCATATCACTGTCCATGGTGTAAAAAATAAAAAAATAAAATAAGATTTATTGCCTTTACATCAATTCAAGTACTCATTAAAAAAGCTCTTTGTCAGAAGTGGGATTTGAACCCACGCCTCCATTCGGAGACCAGAATTCTCAACAACTGAGAAGGTTGATATTCTTTGAGTCTGGCGCCTTAGACCACTCGGCCATCCTGACACCTGCGAGTCACTTTCATATCAATGTCCATGGTTAAATACATCCAAAAATATTATAAAATTTATTGTCTATACATTAATCCAGGTTCTCATTACAAAAGCTCTTTGTCAGAAGTGGGATTTGAACGCACGCCTCCATTCGGAGACCAGAAGTCTCAAAAACTGAGAAGGTTGATATTCCTTGAGTCTGGCGCCTTAGACCACTCGGCCATCCTGACACCTGCAAGTCACTTTCATATCACTGTCCATGGTGTAAAAAATAAAAAAATAAAATAAGATTTATTGCCTTTACATCAATTCAAGTACTCATTAAAAAAGCTCTTTGTCAGAAGTGGGATTTGAACCCACGCCTCCATTCGGAGACCAGAATTCTCAACAACTGAGAAGGTTGATATTCCTTGAGTCTGGCGCCTTAGACCACTCGGCCATCCCGACACCTGCGAGTCATTTTCATATCAATGTCCATGGTTAAATACATCCAAAAATATTATAAAAATTATTGTCTTTACATTAATTCAGGTTCTCATTACAGAAGTTGTTTGTCAGAAGTGGGATTTGAACCCACGCCTCCATTCAACCCGAATTCTGAACAACTGAGAAGGTTGATATTCCTTGAGTCTGGCGCCTTAGACCACTTGGCCATCCTGACACCTGCAAGTCACTTTCATATCACTGTCCATGGTGTAAAAATTTCAAAAAATAAAATAAGATTTATTGCCTTTACATCAATTCAAAAAGTCATTATAAAAGCTCTTTGTCAGAAGTGGGATTTGAACCCACGCCTCCATTCGGAAACCAGAATTCTCAACAACTGAGAAGGTTGATATTCCTTGAGTCTGGCGCCTTAGACAACTCGGCCATCCTGACACCTGCAAGTCACTTTCATATCACTGTCCATGGTTAAATACATCCAAAAATATTATAAGATTTATTGTCTATACATTAATTCAGGTTCTCATTACAAAAGCTCTTTGTCAGAAGTGGGATTTGAACCCACGCCTCCATTCGGCGACCAGAAGTCTCAACAACTGAGAAGGTTGATATTCCTTGAGTTTGGCGCCTTAGACCACTCGGCCATCCTGACACCTGCAAGTCACTTTCATATCACTGTCCATGGTGTAAAAAATAAAAAATAAAATAAGATTTATTGCCTTTACATCAATTCAAGTACTCATTACAAAAGCTCTTTGTCAGAAGTGGGATTTGAACCCACGCCTCCATTCGGAGACCAGAATTCTCAACAACTGGGAAGGTTGATATTCTTTGAGTCTGGCGCCTTAGACCACTCGGCCATCCTGACACCTGCGAGTCACTTTCATATCAATGTCCATGGTTAAATACATCCAAAAATATTATAAAATTTATTGACTTTACATTAATTCAGGTTCTCATTACAGAAGCTGTTTGTCAGAACTGGGATTTGAACCCACGCCTCCATTCGGAGACCAGAATTCTCAACAACTGAGAAGGTTGATATTCCTTGAGTCTGGCGCCTTAGACCACTTGGCCATCCTGACACCTGCAAGTCACTTTCATATCACTGTCCATGGTGTAAAAATTTCAAAAAATAAAATAAGATTAATTGCCTTTACATCAATTCAAGTATTCATTATAAAAGCTCTTTGTCAGAAGTGGGATTTGAACCCACAACTGCATTCGGAGATCAGAATTCTCAACACCTGAGAAGGTTGATACTCCCTGAGTCTGGCGCCTTAGACCACTCGGCCATCCTGCCACATGCAAGGCGCTTTCATATCACTGTCCATTGTGTAAAAAATTCTAAAAATAAAATAAGATTTATTGCCTTTACATCAATTCAAGTACTCATTACAAAAGCTCTTTGTCAGAAGTGGGATTTGAACCCACACCTCCATTCGGAGACCAGAATTCTCAACAACTGAAAAGGTTGATATTCCTTGAGGCTGGCGCCTTAGACCACTCGGCCATCCTGACACCTGCAAGTCACTTTCATATCACTGTCCATGGTTAAATACATCCAAAAATAAAATAAGATTTATTGTCTATACATTAATTCATGTTCTTATTACAAAAGCTCTTTGTCAGAAGTGGGATTTGAACCCACGCCTCCATTCGGAGACCAGAATTCTCAACAAATGAGAAGGTTGATATTCCTTGAGTCTGGCGCCTTAGACCACTTGAACATCCTGACACTTGCAAGTCACTTTCATATCACTGTCCATGGTTAAATACATCCAAAAATATTATAAGATTTATTGTCTTTACATTAATTCAGGTTCTCATTACAAAAGCTCTTTGTCAGAAGTGGGATTTGAACCCACGCCTCCATTCGGAGAACCAGAATTCTCAACAACTGAGAAGGTAGATATTCCTTGAGTCTGGCGCCTTAGACCACTCAGCCATCCTGACAGTTGCAAGTCACTTTCATATCACTGTCCATGGTTAAATACATCCAAAAATATTATAAAATTTATTGTCTTTACATTAATTCAGGTTCTCATTACAGAAGCTCTTTGTCAGAAGTGGGATTTGAACCCACGCCTCCATTCGGAGACAAGAATTCTCAACAACTGAGAAGGTTGATATTCCTTGCGTCAGGCGCCTTAGACCACTCGGCCATCCTGACACCTGTGAGTCACTTTCATATCACTGTCCATAGTTAAATACATCCAAAAATATTATAAAATTTATTGTCTTTACATTAATTCAGGTTCTCATTACAGAAGCTGTTTGTCAGAAGTGGGATTTGAACCCACGCCTCCATTCGGAGACCAGAATTCTCAACAACTGAGAGGGTTGATATTCCTTGAGTCTGGCGCCTTAGACCACTTGGCCATCCTGACACCTGCAAGTCACTTTCATATCACTGTCCATGGTTAAATACATCCAAAAATATTATAAAATTTATTGTTTTTACATTAATTCAGGTTCTCATTACAGAAGCTGTTTGTCAGAAGTGGGATTTGAACCCCGCCTCCATTCGGAGACCAGAATTCTCAACAACTGAGAGGGTTGATATTCCTTGAGTCTGGCGCCTTAGACCACTTGGCCATCCTGACACCTGCAAGTCACTTTTATATCACTGTCCATGGTGTAAAAATTTAAAAAAATAAAATAAGATTTATTGCCTTTACATCAATTCAAGTACTCATTAAAAAAGCTCTTTGTCAGAAGTGGGATTTGAACCCACGCCTCCATTCGGAGACCAGAATTCTCAACAACTGAGAAGGTAGATATTCCTTGAGTCTGGCGCCTTAGACCACTCAGCCATCCTGACACCTGTGAGTCACTTTCATATCACTGTCCATGGTTAAATACATCCAAAAATATTATAAAATTTATTGTCTTTACATTAATTCAGGTTCTCATTACAGAAGCTGTTTGTCAGAAGTGGGATTTGAACCCTGTTGTGGTTTAATTATTTTCAGGGGAATGACTTCAAAGATATTTGACATCAGAAAAAATTAGACTTTATTAACAAACAAAGCCGAGTGTCCCTCTGCAGACAAGACCCTCCAGAAAAATTGCCCAGCAAACGTATATACCCTCTCCTTGTCCCAAACATGGTAATACATTCTATAGGTATTTTGAGAAATAGTTTTGTACCATGTGACATTACTGAAATAGAATTTTCTGCTGTGACAACACCTTGTGCTCTCAGGTTCCAAAGTCAGCCAAAGTCATACACAGACAAGGAAATAATAGTGTACAAAAACCAGTTAAATTACTTATTTTCTAAATAATAAAATCTTCAACATTCCCTCCTCTGGGGCTTATTTAAGCCCCACATTCGCTATCCTTTCCAGAGTGTAGTTTCAAAATCCAGTCCCCTCAGTTATACTACCTTAGTGACTAAATTATGTCACTCATTCTTATTTTCAATGACTGAAATTATGCCACCATACTCCGGAGGAGCAATCGAGCCAAACATCTTTCTCCATACATTTTCTTTCTTTCAGTTGTTTTTTTCTTTTTCAATGGAGAAAGTAAAAGACTCGAATCCTCCCTAATCAACCATCAAACATTGTTACAAGTGTGTGGATGAAATTGGTTCAGCATTGTCTTATCGTCACAGTTATGTAGAACATGTCAAACACAAAAATCCCTTATACAGTTAAGAGTTCTCTTGCGGTGTAGATATCCTCTTCGACCCAGACACCCAGGATCTGGCTTATTCATTTTCTTCTTCATCCTTATCCGAGGTACTTCAGTCAATGTCCAATGATTGTAAATCTCAATTTGGTTTATAAGCTCAATCTTAATAATAAATTATTTTTTTGCCCTCTAAAATTAGTTTTTATTATCTTCTTAATATGGGAAGTACACAACTGAATAATAACCCTCTTTTAATATTTCAACTCCAAAAAACATTTCTAATCTTTTAAATCAAGCTTTCCTTAACTTTTTTTTTTTATTCAATTGTATTTGCTAAATAAATCTCCAAACATAAGTCATTCTACTTTTTTCATGTAATTGTTTTCATTATAATAAAGGCAAATCATTATAATAAATCTCTGCTGATTATAGAAGAATAAATGATTTAGTTTGCATGTTTATTTCGCATAATCCATATGAATTTTGATTTAAAATAGGGCTGGGTAAAAATAACTTTTTCTCTTTTTTATTCGCTTCTTATTTTTATGAAGGAATATCAATTCACTTATTTTTAAAGAATCAATTTTTTAGTCAGTCATGTTTTAGTTGATGTACAACCATAACACTGTAGTGCAGCTACATTAAATCACAATTTTCTTCATTATAACGTTTTACATTTCAAATTCTGTCTACTTTATTACCAAATTTAAACAATAAATATCTCACGTGTTGCAGCTTTTTGTCATTATAGCTCCTCAGTTCAAGCATACCTTAACTGAATACCTTTTCTTCCTTTCTACTAATTTCTAAATGAACTATCATGAATTAACTTAATTATGTCACATGTAATCACTCAAACTAAGAAAGCTTCAAGAGCAATGTTACATTTACTTCATAAAAGTCATTCAATAACCTCATTAGACAATTAGAAAAAATACTCTCGAAAATAACTTTTTGCACTGTCTTACATATTCATTGTACGGTCATTTATTTTTCTGTATATCTAAGTTTTTCCTTAACCATTTCAAACATAAAGCATTATAACTTAATTATTGTTAAAACTTCCTTTCTGTAATTTAAGTTTTTGCATACATTTAATGTTAATCTTCAATTTTTCTGGAATAACTGCTGACCCATTATTTAAACTTATTTCTGATAGAATTTCAAATCTAAGGAATAATTCTTTGGTCTTAAATTTAATTACTTCTCTTGACCCTCCTCTGTTGATCTCATCTCTATCTTGTTCATATAATCCATTACCAAGAGTTTTATTAGTCCTTCTGGTACTGATATATATAGCCTTATTTGTGTCACTGTTCCTTTCCTACCTTTATTTTTGTCGCAAATTTCTCTTGTATATGGCCAACAATTGCAAAAAATGCCTTTTATTTAATTTTCATTATTCTTATTCCTTATTCTTAATTTAGCCTTTTAATCCCTCTTTACTCCCCCCTTTGCGCACTAGTTGAAAACTATGCGCGTATGGATTTAGAATATTCAAAAAGTATGTCTTTGTGCAATAACTTGTCATTCTCACCCCCCTCTGGTACCATATAGATTGTTCATAAGGCAATAATTTACATGGTATTTGACAGTCTATATGCTATAACAATCTTTTTGTATTGAATTTGAACAAGTTCCATCTGAGGTGGTCGTTATATTAGCACCATTTAAAATACATTTAATTAGTCAAATAGCATATTGAATCAAATCATAATTCAAATCATAAATGAAATCAAATATCTGTTAATAGCCCGTGTTAATCTTTCTTTAATTTTCTTCTGTAGTCTTAAATTAATTTTGTATACCTGTTTTATTGACAAATTACATTCGAGTACCCATTATGATCTATTTTAAAATGTTATTCAGGTCTATTTGTATTTTCCTTCATGACTTGTCTTAATTCGCACTGTGCTATGACAGTTACTTGAATTAGTCGCTTATCATTCATTATTTTCATTTGTTTTCTGATTTTTCATTATCGTTTTTACGTTGTTTTTGATATATTCTTTAATTCAATCATTTTCTTTCTGGGGTTATTATTAAGTTGCTACTAGTATATTCAATGGCTTTAACATTACATTTAAAGACAGTTTGTTTGATTTTGACTATTGTTTGAACTTGTACTCATCTCTGTTGATTTTCTTCTTTGCACAACTCCTTGCAAGTTTCTTATTCTGCAACTTTTCATTTAAAGTTCTTCTTATCATTTGCTTCTTTTTCCATTCATGTTGATCATTCTGTTAGCCGTCTTAACAGTCATTACATGTTTCACCAGGGTGACTCTTTACGAGCCGTTGCATGGACTTCCCTCGGAGGTGAGGGGGCTGTTACTAGCACAAGCCCTCTTGATCCCTCACTTCCTGTTGTGGCGAGTAGAGGCTTGTTGGTGTGAGAGGCATGGACTCAAATGTCACTTTGCTGATCAATGTTCAAGTCTCTTCTTTTGTTGTTGTTGTTTGAATCGTCCCAGAAACCTTCCTGGAATTGAATTGCTCTCATCTGCGAATGCAACCTTCATTATTTCTTTTTAGTTTTGTTAGTGACAACAACATTTTAAATCATCTGCTCATCTGCTCCATTGTCCTTCTTGGTGTCACCTGTAAAATGATCATGTGGGCTGAGTGGTGTTCTGTCCCCTTTTGGGGGTTTTCTGCTCATTAGCAGTAGGGCTTTACCCCTATATTACTTTTTTACAATTAGTCAATTCAGCTCAGTTATTGTTTTGAGTCCCACTATCAGCATACTAGTTATCAGACTTGGACAACACTCAACCCACTTTGCTAAAAGACAAAAGTTACAAGACAATATTTCATACTTTTGACAAAACGTCAGCTCCTTCATGATATTCTGAAAAGAAAGTCAGATGTGTTATGCTCCATCATGATATTCTGAAAGGAAAGTCAGATGTGTTAGGCGCTGCGCAAAATATAGTACTGTTTTTTTTTTTTTTTTTTTTTACAATTTTTTTTCTATTTTTTTTTTCTATTGTCACTACAGCTTCGACCTGGAAATTAACCAAATCCATCCATGGTCATTTTTTTATTGGGCAGAATATGCCCTGTGGGCCCACATATGAAATTTAGATACAGCTGTAGGCAAAATAATTGATTTGCCTTGGTGTACACCATCTCTCTCTCCATTCATACTCAGTCACTCATCGGCCATCACACATTCTTCTTCCGCAGGTTGTGCTCTAAATGCGGAACTTATAATTTTAGCTGTGGAATTCCAAAGGTCTGACAGACAACAACAGCTATTCAAACACTATTCAGAATTGTCAGTTATGTTAATGCTTAGTTTACCACTGTTGTTATAATCCCTTTTTTCTTGTTTTTTTCCCAAACTCTAATAGATTAAATATTTCAGAATAATAGGCCTTAGTATGGTGCAGTTGAGAGTAAGACAGCCAATTGTAATTTCTCAAATGCATTTTGTCATTTGTTTGGTCTACTTTTTCATTTTCTTTCTGTTTTTTGCTCATGAGCTTCTTTAAGAATACAATTGGAGATCTCTGCCTAATCTTGGATCCATGGCCAATAACATTTCCATCTCATTATCCCAGTTTTGACAGCATTTTTAATTTCATAATTTTTGGACTTTTGGAGTTATTTATCCTTCTCCAATTTATCTCTATAAAAATATTAAAACAAGATGGAGTGACCAGTGTTTTTGTTTTGCAGACAAAAATAATCATTCTCTGACATTTTGTGTCTATCTTTTTCTTTGCCAGTGAATAATTCTATCATGCTTTTAGCCCTATAGTTGTCTAATATAATAGCCCTCACTATACCAAATCCAGCCTCAGTTTGAACTATTTTGTGAGTTCAGCACCCACTTCTCTGTATTTTCTTTTCTTATAGAGCTGGAATTGTACCTATTGAAAGAGCAGAGAGGGTTAGTTTAGCAGAGAATATAAAGAATTGCCATGAGACCAGTGAATAATCAGAATGAATTAAGTTAATATAATAATGAACTAAATTTGAAGCAGTCTCTAGAGTGTTCATTAGGTTTGTCACACCTGTGTGCCCCGTAAGGGTCAGTTCTTCTTTTTTTAGATCAGTGTCTGTTGACATGTTTTTCAGCCTTGCTGTGACTCAATGGCCATTGCAGAGTGGAATATAGGCTCTGCTGCTTCTCTGTCTCTTCTCAGTTTGGGATTTTGATCAATCCTGTAACAGTTTTGCATCTCAGGATTAGTCTTTGTCTTTAGGAAAAGTCTCAAGTGAAAGATTCACCTTTTCCAGTCTTTCCATTAACTCAGTCTTTTTGGGTCTTTTTGAACTTCAGGAGGGGAGCTGAGAACCCCTCACCCACTCTCTTCTTCTCTGCGTCAGTGTCTCTGCATTCATGTCTTTGCCCTTTGCCCTCTTGTTGCTTCCACAGGGCTCTGTTTCCATCTGCAATTTGAACACTCAGAGATCTGTATGAGTCAAATTGAACTTTTACATATAAGCTATTAGCTCTTTATCTACATGCCACTTTTTTAACCTGCATCTTTTCACTGGTTCTTTTATATAAAAATCTCACTGGTTGACCATAGCAGTTCCCTTATTCTATTAGTAAGCAGTTCTTCATTGCAGGAAAAAGCAAGCTAGTTCTGTTTTTATATATCAGCAATAATATAACTCTGATGATCTGAGAATAATTCAATTAAATAATTTTCCCTATCATAAAATCAGACTTTTTCTATATTTGCATGCTGTGTTCACAATAATCTAGTATGTTTCTCAACTATCATCAAGGAATTCCTCTTATTTTTTACTCTCATCAACTTCTGTAAAGTATTTTTGACTTTTGAAACTTGGTCACTCAATCTCGCTAACCTTCAGCACACTGCACCAATTATTTTTCTCTTAACACAAACTTATTAATCTGCAATGGAATACTTTTTCCACACTGTCTTCAGGGATAATGAGATACAAATTTTAGACGTCTTCAGATATAATATATAATATATTAAGCACGTGCAATCATATTTATATTCATCTATTAATATTTATCATTACATTTATTGATTAACTATATATCTTATTATTTTAACTTATTTTATACTACAATATTCTGCTAAGCTAATATCTTGAAACAATTGTTTTCCCTTACTTTTCTTTTTTTCTTTTTTAATACACACCATTTCAGTCCCTTCATTCACAGGTCAGTCACACATTCTCTGTCCCTTCAAGCAACCAGGGTCAGAGGTCACTTATTTTCAACCACAGGCACAGTCACAGGATCCCATAAACACTCACACACACACACTATTCTATACTCCCTGTCAGATCTGAACAATACATTAACAGATTCACTCATCAACACAGTGACACTTTTAACTATCCTATTCCTAGGATTTAGATAGCCTGAGCAGACCCTTGCACATGCATTCAAGGCGGTAACCGCTACCTAAACCTATAGACTTTTAAAACCTCTATTTTTTCCAGCTTCACCCATAGCAGTCCTTCGTTAAAACTTTGTTTAACAAAGCGGTATCCGTGAGCTAACCATCTGTGCACATGCTATACTTCTCAAAGTAAGCACAGATAAACCACTGATATCCTTATCAGTACACTTGCCATAGGCCCTCTTGACAAGTAAACACAAATTAACTTATATTAATCCCCTGTGTGCATGCTTTTTGATCATCATCCGTCTCGGCCCACTTGATGAACAAACACAGAACCTTACGTACGTACGTCAAAACTCTTTGCGCTAACTCAGCATCACCAGTAGTTATAGAATCCACACAGGATTAAACAAGCACTAGCAAACACTATGGGAGCCCCCCCAACATCTACAAATACAATGCATGCAATTTTTCTGATATCAAACACTCCTTTTCACTTTTTAAGTTCTTTAAATTTGGAGAAGCTTTTCTTACCACATCCGGGCCACTGGTGACTTACACACACCTTATTCAAAAGCAAAAACTGCTCACCTCAAAGTACAGCGGCCACTGTTGTCTGTGTGAGTCACCAGCGATCCCCCTGTGGCTCCTTCAGCTCCTAAGCCAAGCCCCACGTTGGGCGCCATTTGTTGTGGTTTAATTCTTTTCAGGGAAATGACTTCAAAGATATTTGACATCAGAAAAAATTAGACTTTATTAACAAACAAAGCCGAGTGTCCCTCTGCAGAAAGACCCTCCAGAAAAATTGCCCAGCAAACGTATATACCCTCTCCTTGTCCCAAACATGGTAATACATTCTATAGGTATTTTGAGAAATAGTTTTGTACCATGTGACATTACTGAAATAGAATTTTCTGCTGTGACAACACCTTGTGCTCTCAGGTTCCAAAGTCAGCCAAAGTCATACACAGACAAGGAAATAATAGTGTACAAAAACCAGTTAAATTACTTATTTTCTAAATAATAAAATCTTCAACAACCCACGCCTCCATTCGGAGACCAGAATTCTCAACAACTGAGAAGGTTGATATTCCTTGAGTCTGGCGCCTTAGACCACTCGGCCATCCTGACACTTGCAAGTCACTTTCATATCACTGTCCATGGTTAAATACATCCAAAAATATTATAAGATTTACTGTCTTTACATTAATCCAAGTTCTCATTACAAAAGCTCTTTGTCAGAAGTGGGATTTGAACCCATGCCTCCATTCGGAGACCAGAATTCTCAACAACTGAGAAGGTTGATATTCCTTGAGTCAGGCGCCTTAGACCACTCGGCCATCCTGACACCTGCGAGTCACTTTCATATCAATGTCCATGGTTAAATACATCCAAAAATATTATAAAATTTATTGTCTTTACATTAATTCAGGTTCTCATTACAGAAGCTGTTTGTCAGAAGTGGGATTTGAACCCACGCCTCCATTCGGAGACCAGAATTCTCAACAACTGAGAAGGTTGATATTCCTTGAGTCTGGCGCCTTAGATCACTTGGCCATCCTGACACCTGCAAGTCACTTTCATATAACTGTCCATGGTTAAATACATCCAAAAATATTATAAAATTTATTGTTTTTACATTAATTCAGGTTCTCATTACAGAAGCTGTTTGTCAGAAGTGGGATTTGAACCCCGCCTCCATTCGGAGACCAGAATTCTCAACAACTGAGAGGGTTGATATTCCTTGAGTCTGGCGCCTTAGACCACTTGGCCATCCTGACACCTGCAAGTCACTTTTATATCACTGTCCATGGTGTAAAAATAAAAAAAAAATAAAATAAGATTTATTGCCTTTACATCAATTCAAGTACTCATTACAAAAGCTCTTTGTCAGAAGTGGGATTTGAACCCACGCCTCCATTCGGAGACCAGAATTCTCAACAACTGAAAAGGTTGATATTCCTTGAGGCTGGCGCCTTAGACCACTCGGCCATCCTGACACCTGCAAGTCACTTTCATATCACTGTCCATGGTTAAATACATCCAAAAATATTATAAAATTTATTGTCTTTACATTAATTCAGGTTCTCATTACAGAAGCTGTTTGTCAGAAGTGGGATTTGAACCCACGCCTCCATTCGGAGACCAGAATTCTCAACAACTGAGAGGTTTGATATTCCTTGAGTCTGGCGCCTTAGATCACTTGGCCATCCTGACACCTGCAAGTCACTTTCATATAACTGTCCATGGTTAAATACATCCAAAAATATTATAAAATTTATTGTTTTTACATTAATTCAGGTTCTCATTACAGAAGCTGTTTGTCAGAAGTGGGATTTGAACCCCGCCTCCATTCGGAGACCAGAATTCTCAACAACTGAGAGGGTTGATATTCCTTGAGTCTGGCGCCTTAGACCACTTGGCCATCCTGACACCTGCAAGTCACTTTTATATCACTGTCCATGGTGTAAAAATTAAAAAAAAATAAAATAAGATTTATTGCCTTTACATTAATTCAGGTTCTCATTACAGAAGCTGTTTGTCAGAAGTGGGATTTGAACCCACGCCTCCATTCGGAGACCAGAATTCTCAACAACTGAGAAGGTTGATATTCCTTGAGTCTGGCGCCTTAGACCACTCGGCCATCCTGACACTTGCAAGTCACTTTCATATCACTGTCCATGGTTAAATACATCCAAAAATATTATAAGATTTATTGTCTTTACATTAATTCAGGTTCTCATTACAAAAGCTCTTTGTCAGAAGTGGGATTTGAACCCATGCCTCCATTCGGAGACCAGAATTCTCAACAACTGAGAAGGTTGATATTCCTTGAGTCAGGCGCCTTAGACCACTCGGCCATCCTGACACCTGTGAGTCACTTTCATATCACTGTCCATGGTTAAATACATCCAAAAATATTATAAAATTTATTGTCTTTACATTAATTCAGGTTCTCATTACAGAAGCTGTTTGTCAGAAGTGGGATTTGAACCCATGCCTCCATTCGGAGACCAGAATTCTCAACAACTGAGAGGTTTTTTTTTTTTTTTTTTTTTTTTTTAAACTAAAAAGCTTACAGCACCTGGTATTCCCAGGCGGTCTCCCATCCAAGTACTAACCAGGCCCGACCCTGCCTAGCTTCCGAGATCAGACGAGATCGGGCGTTCTTTTTTTTTTTTTTTTTTTTTTTTTATTAAAACTTGAATAACAATTTACAATTTTACAGGTTTACAGTCCAGCTTCTTTATACACAATTAAAAGTCCTCTTTCTTAGGCAAAACTATTTTGTATTTTTGTAAAGTGTACAGCACATCAGTGGTAAAAATCTTATCAAATTTATCCATGTCTTTCTCCATTTCAAAATATTTAAACAAGGTTTGGCCATAGTTTTCCACCAGTCTTTTAAACACCATCCATACATCTGCTACATAATTTTTATTTTTCGCCACATTCCTCCTTTTCCATATTGCATTTTTCACTAAAACCATCAATAAATTAATCACCTTTTTGTTTGTATTATTTTCATTCATACCAAACATTAAGATTGTGTTCCAATTAAAAACATCTTCATTTCCTCTTAAATCTTTCACCAGTTCTTTTGTTTTGTCAAAAAATTCCCTCAGTTTTTCACAATATAAAAACAGGTGTAAAATCCCCTCATCCTCTTGAAAACAAACTTTGCATAAAGCATCTTGTTCCATTCCAAATTTGCACAATCTCATTCCAGTAAAAATAACATTATGTCTTATAAAATAATCCAAAACTTCCAGTTCAGTATCTAAAAAAGCCCATCTTAAATTTTTCCATATATCCTTCTCTTGAATGTCATCAAAATGTCTTAACCAGAGTTCATTGGCTTTTGGCTTTTTAAAAACAGACAAAGTAAAATACTGATAAAACGTTTTCACTTTACATGATTTAAAACACACCTCTTTGTCGTTCAATTTTAAGGACACTTCCATTTTATTCTCCCCGCTCCCACCACCTTGAATCATTTCCAACCAATCTTCTGGAATCTTACTTTTAACCTCTTCATATTGTGATCTTAAAACATTCACATTGTATTCCTCCTTTGCTTCTTCCATTGCATCTATGATTACTTGTACAGGTAAAAACCCCTCTTTGAATTCATATAAAATGTCCCTTACTTTTAAAATGCCCACATCTTCCCACTTCTTAAAATAGAGTTCCTTTCCTTGTATCCCGATCTTCTTGTTTAAAAATAAAGGTTGATTTAAAATTCTTTCCCTTCCAACAGGTTTAAAATCCACCTTTGCTAAAAAAGACCCCCAAGCACTTAAAACTTCCTTGTAAAATTCCGGTATTCCTTGTATCATCCAATTCTTCAATTTCATCCATAAAATATTGTCTCCTATTTGTAAATTCCCACACTTATTCAAATAAAACTCCATAGTTCCCTTCCAATCTTCTTTATTTTCGTCGTCTAAATATTTCTTAACCACCTTTACCCGCATACTCTTCATTTTTTGTTCTAGATCTACTAGTCCCATCCCTCCCTCCTCTGCCGGTCCAATCAAAGTGTTGTAAGCAATTCTTGGGGTTTTTTTCCCCCATAAAAACTCTAAAATAAATGTTTTCATTCTTTGTCTCACCCACAGCGGCATTGACGCTACATGTAAAATGTACCACATTTTTGATAACATTAAAACATTTACTATTAAAATCTTTCCTTTTAGATTTAAAAACCTGTTTCTCCAAAAAACCAACCTTCTTTCCATCCCATCCACCATTTCCTCCCACATAGTATCCTGAACTTTCTTTTCATTTTTCCCTAAAAAACAACTGAGAAGGTTGATATTCCTTGAGTCTGGCGCCTTAGATCACTTGGCCATCCTGACACCTGCAAGTCACTTTCATATCACTGTCCATGGTTAAATACATCCAAAAATATTATAAAATTTATTGTTTTTACATTAATTCAGGTTCTCATTACAGAAGCTGTTTGTCAGAAGTGGGATTTGAACCCCGCCTCCATTCGGAGACCAGAATTCTCAACAACTGAGAGGGTTGATATTCCTTGAGTCTGGCGCCTTAGACCACTTGGCCATCCTGACACCTGCAAGTCACTTTTATATCACTGTCCATGGTGTAAAAATTTCAAAAAATAAAATAAGATTTATTGCCTTTACATCAATTCAAGTACTCATTAAAAAAGCTCTTTGTCAGATGTGGGATTTGAACCCACGCCTCCATTCGGAGACCAGAATTCTCAACAACTGAGAAGGTTGATATTCTTTGAGTCTGGCGCCTTAGACCACTCTGCCATCCTGACACCTGCGAGTCACTTTCATATCAATGTCCATGGTTAAATACATCCAAAAATATTATAAAATTTATTGTCTTTACATTAATTCAGGTTCTCATTACAGAAGCTGTTTGTCAGAAGTGGGATTTGAACCCACGCATGCATTCGGAGACCAGAATTCTCAACACCTGAGAAGGTTGATACTCCTTGAGTCTGGCGCCTTAGACCACTTGGCCATCCTGACACCTGCAAGTCACTTTCATATCACTGTCCATGGTGTAAAAAATTCTAAAAATAAAATAAGATTAATTGCCTTTACATCAATTCAAGTACTCATTATAAAAGCTCTTTGTCAGAAGTGGGATTTGAACCCACGCCTGCATTCGGAGACAAGAATTCTCAACACCTGAGAAGGTTGATACTCCTTGAGTCTGGCGCCTTAGACCACTCGGCCATCCTGCCACATGCAAGGCGCTTTCATATCACTGTCCATGGTTAAATACATCCAAAAATAAAATAAGATTTATTGTCTATACATTAATTCATGTTCTTATTACAAAAGCTCTTTGTCAGAAGTGGGATTTGAACCCACGCCTCCATTCGGAGACCAGAATTCTCAACAACTGAGAAGGTTGATATTCTTTGAGTCTGGCGCCTTAGACCACTCTGCCATCCTGACACCTGCGAGTCACTTTCATATCAATGTCCATGGTTAAATACATCCAAAAATATTATAAAATTTATTGTCTTTACATTAATTCAGGTTCTCATTACAGAAGCTGTTTGTCAGAAGTGGGATTTGAACCCACGCATGCATTCGGAGACCAGAATTCTCAACACCTGAGAAGGTTGATACTCATTGAGTCTGGCGCCTTAGACCACTTGGCCATCCTGACACCTGCAAGTCACTTTCATATCACTGTCCATGGTGTAAAAAATTCTAAAAATAAAATAAGATTAATTGCCTTTACATCAATTCAAGTACTCATTATAAAAGCTCTTTGTCAGAAGTGGGATTTGAACCCACGCCTGCATTCGGAGACCAGAATTCTCAACACCTGAGAAGGTTGATACTCCTTGAGTCTGGCGCCTTAGACCACTCGGCCATCCTGCCACATGCAAGGCGCTTTCATATCACTGTCCATGGTTAAATACATCCAAAAATAAAATAAGATTTATTGTCTATACATTAATTCATGTTCTTATTACAAAAGCTCTTTGTCAGAAGTGGGATTTGAACCCACGCCTCCATTCGGAGACCAGAATTCTCAACAAATGAGAAGGTTGATATTCCTTGAGTCTGGCGCCTTAGACCACTTGGACATCCTGACACTTGCAAGTCACTTTCATATCACTGTCCATGGTTAAATACATCCAAAAATATTATAAGATTTATTGTCTTTACATTAATTCAGGTTCTCATTACAAAAGCTCTTTGTCAGAAGTGGGATTTGAACCCACGCCTCCATTCGGAGAACAGAATTCTCAGCAACTGAGAAGGTAGATGTTCCTTGAGTCTGGCGCCTTAGACCACTCGGCCATCCTGACACCTGTGAGTCACTTTCATATCACTGTCCATGGTTAAATACATCCAAAAATATTATAAAATTTATTGTCTTTACATTAATTCAGGTTCTCATTACAGAAGCTGTTTGTCAGAAGTGGGATTTGAACCCACGCCTCCATTCGGAGACCAGAATTCTCAACAACTGAGAAGGTTGATATTCCTTGAGTCTGGCGCCTTAGACCACTCGGCCATCCTGACACTTGCAAGTCACTTTCATATCACTCTCCATGGTTAAATACATCCAAAAATATTATAAGATTTATTGTCTTTACATTAATTCAGGTTCTCATTACAAAAGCTCTTTGTCAGAAGTGGGATTTGAACCCATGCCTCCATTTGGAGACCAGAATTCTCAACAACTGAGAAGGTTGATATTCCTTGGGTCAGGCGCCTTAGACCACTCGGCCATCCTGACACCTGTGAGTCACTTTCATATCACTGTCCATGGTTAAATACATCCAAAAATATTATAAAATTTATTGTCTTTACATTAATTCAGGTTCTCATTACAGAAGCTGTTTGTCAGAAGTGGGATTTGAACCCACGCCTGCATTCGGAGACCAGAATTCTCAACACCTGAGAAGGTTGATACTCCTTGAGTCTGGCGCCTTAGACCACTCGGCCATCCTGACACCTGCAAGTCACTTTCATATCACTGTCCATGGTTGAAAAAATTCAAAAAATAAAATAAGATTAATTGCCTTTACATCAATTCAAGTACTCATTATAAAAGCTCTTTGTCAGAAGTGGGATTTGAACCCACGCCTGCATTCGGAGACCAGAATTCTCAACACCTGAGAAGATTGATACTCCTTGAGTCTGGCGCCTTAGACCACTCGGCCATCCTGCCACATGCAAGGCGCTTTCATATCACTGTCCATTGTATAAAAAATTCTAAAAATAAAATAAGATTTATTACCTTTACATCAATTCAAGTACTCATTAAAAAAGCTCTTTGTCAGAAGTGGGATTTGAACCCACACCTCCATTCGGAGACCAGAATTCTCAACAACTGAGAAGGTTGATATTCCTTGAGTCTGGCGCCTTAGACCACTCGATCATCCTGACACCTGCGAGTCACTTTCATATCAATGTCCATGGTTAAATACATCCAAAAATATTATAAAAATTATTGTCTTTACATTAATTCAGGTTCTCATTACAGAAGCTGTTTGTCAGAAGTGGGATTTGAAGCCACGCCTCCATTCGGAGACCAGAATTCTCAACAACTGAGAAGGTTGATATTCCTTGAGTCTGGCACCTTAGACCACTTGGCCATCCTGACACCTGCAAGTCACTTTCATATCACTGTCCATGGTGTAAAAATTTCAAAAAATAAAATAAGATTTATTGCCTTTACATCAATTCAAGAACTCATTATAAAAGCTCTTTGTCAGAAGTGGGATTTGAACCCACACCTCCATTCGGAGACCAGAATTCTCAACAACTGAAAAGGTTGATATTCCTTGAGTCTGGCGCCTTAGACCACTCAGCCATCCTGACACCTGCAAGTCACTTTCATATCACTGTCCATGGTTAAATACATCCAAAAATATTATAAGATTTATTGTCTATACATTAATTCAGGTTCTCATTACAAAAGCTCTTTGTCAGAAGTGGGATTTGAACCCACGCCTCCATTCGGAGACCAGAATTCTCAACAACTGAAAAGGTTGATATTCCTTGAGTCTGGCGCCTTAGACCACTCGGCCATCCTGACACCTGCAAGTCACTTTCATATCACTGTCCATGGTTAAATACATCCAAAAATATTATAAAATTTATTGTCTTTACATTAATTCAGGTTCTCATTACAGAAGCTGTTTGTCAGAAGTGGGATTTGAACCCACGCCTGCATTCGGAGACCAGAATTCTCAACACCTGAGAAGGTTGATACTCCTTGAGTCTGGGCGCCTTAGACCACTTGGCCATCCTGACACCTGCAAGTCACTTTCATATCACTGTCCATGGTGTAAAAAATTCAAAAAATAAAATAAGATTAATTGCCTTTACATCAATTCAAGTACTCATTATAAAAGCTCTTTGTCAGAAGTGGGATTTGAACCCACGCCTGCATTCGGAGACCAGAATTCTCAACACCTGAGAAGGTTGATACTCCTTGAGTCTGGCGCCTTAGACCACTCGGCCATCCTGCCACATGCAAGGCGCTTTCATATCACTGTCCATTGTATAAAAAATTCTAAAAATAAAATAAGATTTATTACCTTTACATCAATTCAAGTACTCATTAAAAAAGCTCTTTGTCAGAAGTGGGATTTGAACCCACGCCTCCACTCGGAGACCGGAATTCTCAACAACTGAGAAGGTTGATATTCCTTGAGTCTGGCGCCTTAGACCACTCGATCATCCTGACACCTGCGAGTCACTTTCATATCAATGTCCATGGTTAAATACATCCAAAAATATTATAAAAATTATTGTCTTTACATTAATTCAGGTTCTCATTACAGAAGCTGTTTGTCAGAAGTGGGATTTGAAGCCACGCCTCCATTCGGAGACCAGAATTCTCAACAACTGAGAAGGTTGATATTCCTTGAGTCTGGCACCTTAGACCACTTGGCCATCCTGACACCTGCAAGTCACTTTCATATCACTGTCCATAGTGTAAAAATTTCAAAAAATAAAATAAGATTTATTGCCTTTACATCAATTCAAGAACTCATTATAAAAGCTCTTTGTCAGAAGTGGGATTTGAACCCACGCCTCCATTCGGAGACCAGAATTCTCAACAACTGAGAAGGTTGATATTCCTTGAGTCTGGCGCCTTAGACCACTCGATCATCCTGACACCTGCGAGTCACTTTCATATCAATGTCCATGGTTAAATACATCCAAAAATATTATAAAAATTATTGTCTTTACATTAATTCAGGTTCTCATTACAGAAGCTGTTTGTCAGAAGTGGGATTTGAAGCCACGCCTCCATTCGGAGACCAGAATTCTCAACAACTGAGAAGGTTGATATTCCTTGAGTCTGGCACCTTAGACCACTTGGCCATCCTGACACCTGCAAGTCACTTTCATATCACTGTCCATGGTGTAAAAATTTCAAAAAATAAAATAAGATTTATTGCCTTTACATCAATTCAAGAACTCATTATAAAAGCTCTTTGTCAGAAGTGGGATTTGAACCCACACCTCCATTCGGAGACCAGAATTCTCAACAACTGAAAAGGTTGATATTCCTTGAGTCTGGCGCCTTAGACCACTCGGCCATCCTGACACCTGCAAGTCACTTTCATATCACTGTCCATGGTTAAATACATCCAAAAATATTATAAGATTTATTGTCTATACATTAATTCAGGTTCTCATTACAAAAGCTCTTTGTCAGAAGTGGGATTTGAACCCACGCCTCCATTCGGAGACCAGAATTCTCAACAACTGAAAAGGTTGATATTCCTTGAGTCTGGCGCCTTAGACCACTCGGCCATCCTGACACCTGCAAGTCACTTTCATATCACTGTCCATGGTTAAATACATCAAAAAATATTATAAGATTTATTGTCTTTACATTAATTCAGGTTCTCATTACAAAAGCTCTTTGTCAGAAGTGGGATTTGAACCCATGCCTCCATTCGGAGACCAGAATTCTCAACAACTGAGAAGGTTGATATTCCTTGGGTCAGGCGCCTTAGACCACTCGGCCATCCTGACACCTGTGAGTCACTTTCATATCACTGTCCATGGTTAAATACATCCAAAAATATTATAAAATTTATTGTCTTTACATTAATTCAGGTTCTCATTACAGAAGCTGTTTGTCAGAAGTGGGATTTGAACCCACGCCTGCATTCGGAGACCAGAATTCTCAACACCTGAGAAGGTTGATACTCCTTGAGTCTGGCGCCTTAGACCACTTGGCCATCCTGACACCTGCAAGTCACTTTCATATCACTGTCCATGGTGTAAAAAATTCAAAAAATAAAATAAGATTAATTGCCTTTACATCAATTCAAGTACTCATTATAAAAGCTCTTTGTCAGAAGTGGGATTTGAACCCACGCCTGCATTCGGAGACCAGAATTCTCAACACCTGAGAAGGTTGATACTCCTTGAGTCTGGCGCCTTAGACCACTCGGCCATCCTGCCACATGCAAGGCGCTTTCATATCACTGTCCATTGTATAAAAAATTCTAAAAATAAAATAAGATTTATTACCTTTACATCAATTCAAGTACTCATTAAAAAAAGCTCTTTGTCAGAAGTGGGATTTGAAACCACGCCTCCATTCGGAGACCAGAATTCTCAACAACTGAAAAGGTTGATATTCCTTGAGTCTGGCACCTTAGACCACTCGGCCATCCTGACACCTGCAAGTCACTTTCATATCACTGTCCATGGTTAAATACATCCAAAAATATTATAAGATTTATTGTCTATACATTAATTCAGGTTCTCATTACAAAAGCTCTTTGTCAGAAGTGGGATTTGAACCCACGCCTCCATTCGGAGACCAGAATTCTCAACAACTGAGAAGTAGAGCCCTGCATTTCAGCCCGAGCCCGACGGGCCCCGACTTTTTTACGCCCCTAGGGCCGGGCTTCGGGCCAATTTTCACGTCATAGTTAAAATGCGGGCCGGGCCTCGGGCCCTTTTTGGGTTATCCTGCTTTTTATATTTTTAGACATTAATTAAAAAAAAATATGAGAAGTTGACGTTGACGATAGAAAAACAAACATAGAAAGAAATTTCGTAACCTCATAACTTATGGCGTTATTTTCCTGTCAAATGTCGAGAGCGCATTATTGTAGCGTGAAAGTAGGCTACATTAATATAATGCGCGAGCGAGAATCTCTCTGCTCGCACACGGAATATAATGTGCCGAGCGCGAATCTCTCTGCTCGCGCGCGGGAACTGGACGTGCCCTGCACTTAAAACGTGTTTTAAATACTGGCCATTATAGCCATCAGCTAATCTTAAAATTACACTGACATATGACTGACAAGACAGTCTGTCTCACGCACGCACACAGAAGGTTTCCCGTCAGCGTGACCCACGATTCACCTCATGTGCAAATAATGGAGAATATTAAGAGAAAAATCGCGTGCGTGAGAAAAATTCGTGATAGAAGAAAGGAGGACTGGGTTAAAACCTTCCACTGTGGATGCTTAGCTATTCTTTTTCTCCACGATGCTCTGTTAGAGACTGTTCTAACTTTTCGTTTGATTGGACTTTATTTTCGTTTAACTGTTGGAAACCACTGGAAAAAAAGAATGGCCATGTTCTGTGGTGCATTTTTGAGGTAAGATAATCTGCAAGTTTGTTTTTAATTTATTTAATTTAATTTGTTTATAGGCTATTGCTCATTTCGTTTGCGAGCGCTGTTGCGAGAAGCCTGAGCCTGCCTCAGTATTTAAAAAAAAAAAAAAATTGACTCACTGTGGTTTAATAAATAAACATTTATTAAACTAACTGTCTGTGTGATATGCTTGAAGTTTTTTATATTTATTGATTTTATTGTAGACAAGTAAAGTATTATAGCATTGATTTGAGAGGCTCAATTGATCAAACATGTTTTACTTGCTGTCGGCTCGGTTTGCTTGGTCGTCATTTAAAAAAAAATGCTCCAAACATTTGTCTAAATTAACCTAATAAAGAAATGAAAAGAAACATTAATTTACATAACTAACAAAGAAACATAACTAACAAAACTGAGCTATTTTAATGGCTGCAAATAGGGCAGGCTGCCGCTGTGTAATGAAAAGAAAAAAAAAAAAGGAAAAAAACGGGCTCGGGTCGGACTCGGGCTGATAATTCTGATGAGCTGTCGGACACGGGTCGGGCTAGGGCTTGAGCGTCTCGGGCCAGGGCCGGGCTCGGGCCTAAATTTGAGGCCCGTGCAGGGCTCTACTGAGAAGGTTGATATTCCTTGAGTCTGGCGCCTTAGACCACTCGGCCATCCTGACACTTGCAAGTTACTTTCATATCACTGTCCATGGTTAAATACATCAAAAAATATTATAAGATTTATTGTCTTTACATTAATTCAGGTTCTCATTACAAAAGCTCTTTGTCAGAAGTGGGATTTGTACCCACGCCTCCATTCGGAGACCAGAATTCTCAACAACTGAGAAGGTTGATATTCCTTGAGTCAGGCGCCTTAGACCACTCGGCCATCCTGACACCTGTGAGTCACTTTCATATCACTGTCCATAGTTAAATACATCCAAAAATATTATAAAATTTATTGTCTTTACATTAATTCAGGTTCTCATTACAGAAGCTGTTTGTCAGAAGTGGGATTTGAACCCACGCCTCCATTCGGAGACCAGAATTCTCAACAACTGAGAGGGTTGATATTCCTTGAGTCAGGCGCCTTAGACCACTCGGCCATCCTGACACCTGTGAGTCACTTTCATATCACTGTCCATAGTTAAATACATCCAAAAATATTATAAAATTTATTGTCTTTACATTAATTCAGGTTCTCATTACAGAAGCTGTTTGTCAGAAGTGGGATTTGAACCCACGCCTCCATTCGGAGACCAGAATCCTCAACAACTGAGAGGGTTGATATTCCTTGAGTCTGGCGCCTTAGACCACTTGGCCATCCTGACACCTGCAAGTCACTTTCATATCACTGTCCATGGTGTAAAAAATTCAAAAAATAAAATAAGATTAATTGCCTTTACATCAATTCAAGTACTCATTATAAAAGCTCTTTGTCAGAAGTGGGATTTGAACCCACGCCTGCATTCGGAGACCAGAATTCTCAACACCTGAGAAGGTTGATACTCCTTGAGTCTGGCGCCTTAGACCACTCGGCCATCCTGCCACATGCAAGGCGCTTTCATATCACTGTCCATTGTATAAAAAATTCTAAAAATAAAATAAGATTTATTGCCTTTACATCAATTCAAGTACTCATTAAAAAAGCTCTTTGTCAGAAGTGGGATTTGAACCCACGCCTCCATTCGGAGACCAGAATTCTCAACAACTGAGAAGGTTGATATTCCTTGAGTCTGGCACCTTAGACCACTTGGCCATGCTGACACCTGCAAGTCACTTTCATATCACTGTCCATGGTGTAAAAATTTCAAAAAATAAAATAAGATTTATTGCCTTTACATCAATTCAATAACTCATTATAAAAGCTCTTTGTCAGAAGTGGGATTTGAACCCACACCTCCATTCGGAGACCAGAATTCTCAACAACTGAAAAGGTTGATATTCCTTGAGTCTGGCGCCTTAGACCACTCGGCCATCCTGACACCTGCAAGTCACTTTCATAAAACTGTCCATGGTTAAATACATCCAAAAATATTATAAGATTTATTGTCTATACATTAATTCAGGTTCTCATTACAAAAGCTCTTTGTCAGAAGTGGGATTTGAACCCACGCCTCCATTCAGAGACCAGAATTCTCAACAACTGAGAAGGTTGATATTCCTTGAGTCTGGCGCCTTAGACCACTCGGCCATCCTGACACTTGCAAGTCACTTTCATATCACTGTCCATGGTTAAATACATCAAAAAATATTATAAGATTTATTGTCTTTACATTAATTCAGGTTCTCATTACAAAAGCTCTTTGTCAGAAGTGGGATTTGAACCCACGCCTCCATTCGGAGACCAGAATTCTCAACAACTGAGAAGGTTGATATTCCTTGAGTCAGGCGCCTTAGACCACTCGGCCATCCTGACACCTGTGAGTCACTTTCATATCACTGTCCATAGTTAAATACATCCAAAAATATTATAAAATTTATTGTCTTTACATTAATTCAGGTTCTCATTACAGAAGCTGTTTGTCAGAAGTGGGATTTGAACCCACACCTCCATTCGGAGACCAGAATTCTCAACAACTGAGAGGGTTGATATTCCTTGAGTCTGGCGCCTTAGACCACTTGGCCATCCTGACACCTGCAAGTCACTTTCATATCACTGTCCATGGTTAAATACATCCAAAAATATTATAAAATTTATTGTTTTTACATTAATTCAGGTTCTCATTACAGAAGCTGTTTGTCAGAAGTGGGATTTGAACCCCGCCTCCATTCGGAGACCAGAATTCTCAACAACTGAGAGGGTTGATATTCCTTGAGTCTGGCGCCTTAGACCACTCGGCCATCCTGACACCTGCAAGTCACTTTCATATCACTGTCCATGGTGTAAAAAATAAAAAAATAAAATAAGATTTATTGCCTTTACATCAATTCAAGTACTCATTAAAAAAGCTCTTTGTCAGAAGTGCGATTTGAACCCACGCCTCCATTCGGAGACCAGAATTCTCAACAACTGAGAAGGTTGATATTCTTTGAGTCTGGCGCCTTAGACCACTCGGCCATCCTGACACCTGCGAGTCACTTTCATATCACTGTCCATGGTTAAATACATCCAAAAATATTATAAAATTTAATGTCTTTACATTAATTCAGGTTCTCATTACAGAAGCTGTTTTTCAGAAGTGGGATTTGAACCCACGCCTGCATTCGGAGACCAGAATTCTCAACACCTGAGAAGGTTGATACTCCTTGAGTCTGGCGCCTTAGACCACTTGGCCATCCTGACACCTGCAAGTCACTTTCATATCACTGTCCATCGTGTAAAAAATAAAAAAATAAAATAAGATTTATTGCCTTTACATCAATTCAAGTACTCATTACAAAAGCTCTTTGTCAGAACTGAGCTTTGAACCCACACCTCCTTTCGGAGACCAGAATTCTCAACAACTGAGACGGTTGATATTCCTTGAGTCTGGCGCCTTAGACCACTTGGCTATCCTGACACCTTCAAGTCACTTTCATATCACTGTCCATGGTTAAATACATCCAAAAATATTATAAAATTTATTGTCTATACATTAATCCAGGTTCTCATTACAAAAGCTCTTTGTCAGAAGTGGGATTTGAACGCACGCCTCCATTCGGAGACCAGAAGTCTCAACAACTGAGAAGGTTGATATTCCTTGAGTCTGGCGCCTTAGACCACTCGGCCATCCTGACACCTGCAAGTCACTTTCATATCACTGTCCATGGTGTAAAAAATAAAAAAATAAAATAAGATTTATTGCCTTTACATCAATTCAAGTACTCATTATAAAAGCTCTTTGTCAGAAGTGGGATTTGAACCCACGCCTCCATTCGGAGACCAGAATTCTCAACAACTGAGAAGGTTGATATTCCTTGAGTCTGGCGCCTTAGACCACTCAGCCATCCGGACACCTTCAAGTCACTTTCATATCACTGTCCATGGTTAAATACATCCAAAAATATTATAAGATTTATTGTCTTTACATTAATTCAGGTTCTCATTACAAAAGCACTTTGTCAGAAGTGGGATTTGAACCCACGCCTCCATTCGGAGACCAGAATTCTCAACAACTGAGAAGGTTGATATTCCTTGAGTCTGGCGCCTTAGACCACTCGGCCATCCTGACACCTGCGAGTCACTTTCATATCAATGTCCATGGTTAAATACATCCAAAAATATTATAAAAATTATTGTCTTTACATTAATTCAGGTTCTCATTACAGAAGTTGTTTGTCAGAAGTGGGATTTGAACCCACGCCTCCATTCGGAGACCAGAATTCTGAACAACTGAGAAGGTTGATATTCCTTGAGTCTGGCGCCTTAGACCACTTGGCCATCCTGACACCTGCAAGTCACTTTCATATCACTGTCCATGGTGTAAAAATTTCAAAAAATAAAATAAGATTTATTGCCTTTACATCAATTCAAGAACTCATTATAAAAGCTCTTTGTCAGAAGTGGGATTTGAACCCACGCCTCCATTCGGAGACCAGAATTCTCAACAACTGAGAAGGTTGATATTCCTTGAGTCTGGCGCCTTAGACCACTCGGCCATCCTGACACCTGCAAGTCACTTTCATATCACTGTCCATGGTTAAATACATCCAAAAATATTATAAGATTTATTGTCTATACATTAATTCAGGTTCTCATTACAAAAGCTCTTTGTCAGAAGTGGGATTTGAACCCACGCCTCCATTCAGCGACCAGAAGTCTCAACAACTGAGAAGGTTGATATTCCTTGAGTCTGGCGCCTTAGACCACTCGGCCATCCTGACACCTGCAAGTCACTTTCATATCACTGTCCATGGTGTAAAAAATAAAAAATAAAATAAGATTTATTGTCTTTACATCAATTCAAGTACTCATTACAAAAGCTCTTTGTCAGAAGTGGGATTTGAACCCATGCCTCCATTCGGAGACCAGAATTCTCAACAACTGAGAAGGTTGATATTCTTTGAGTCTGGCGCCTTAGACCACTCGGCCATCCTGACACCTGCGAGTCACTTTCATATCAATGTCCATGGTTAAATACATCCAAAAATATTATAAAATTTATTGTCTTTACATTAATTCAGGTTCTCATTACAGAAGCTGTTTGTCAGAAGTGGGATTTGAACCCACGCCTCCATTCGGAGACCAGAATTCTCAACAACTGAGAAGGTTGATATTCCTTGAGTCTGGCGCCTTAGACGACTTGGCCATCCTGACACCTGCAAGTCACTTTCATATCACTGTCCATGGTGTAAAAAATTCAAAAAATAAAATAAGATTAATTGCCTTTACATCAATTCAAGTACTCATTATAAAAGCTCTTTGTCAGAAGTGGGATTTGAACCCACAACTGCATTCGGAGATCAGAATTCTCAACACCTGAGAAGGTTGATACTCCTTGAGTCTGGCGCTTTAAACCACTCGGCCATCCTGCCACATGCAAGGCGCTTTCATATCACTGTCCATTGTGTAAAAAATTCTAAAAATAAAATAAGATTTATTGCCTTTACATCAATTCAAGTACTCATTACAAAAGCTCTTTGTCAGAAGTGGGATTTGAACCCACACCTCCATTCGGAGACCAGAATTCTCAACAACTGAAAAGGTTGATATTCCTTGAGGCTGGCGCCTTAGACCACTCGGCCATCCTGACACCTGCAAGTCACTTTCATATCACTGTCCATGGTTAAATACATCCAAAAATAAAATAAGATTTATTGTCTATACATTAATTCATGTTCTTATTACAAAAGCTCTTTGTCAGAAGTGGGATTTGAACCCACGCCTCCATTCGGAGACCAGAATTCTCAACAAATGAGAAGGTTGATATTCCTTGAGTCTGGCGCCTTAGACCACTTGGACATCCTGACACTTGCAAGTCACTTTCATAGCACTGTCCATGGTTAAATACATCCAAAAATATTATAAAATTTATTGTCTTTACATTAATTCAGGTTCTCATTACAGAAGCTGTTTGTCAGAAGTGGGATTTGAACCCACGCCTCCATTTGGAGACTAGAATTCTCAACAACTGAGAAGGTTGATATTCCTTGAGTCTGGCGCCTTAGACCACTCGGCCATCCTGACACTTGCAAGTCACTTTCATATCACTGTCCATGGTTAAATACATCCAAAAATATTATAAGATTTATTGTCTTTACATTAATTCAGGTTCTCATTACAAAAGCTCTTTGTCAGAAGTGGGATTTGAATCCATGCCTCCATTCGGAGACCAGAATTCTCAACAACTGAGAGGGTTGATATTCCTTGAGTCTGGCGCCTTAGACCACTTGGCCATCCTGACACCTGCAAGTCACTTTTATATCACTGTCCATGGTGTAAAAATTTCAAAAAATAAAATAAGATTTATTGCCTTTACATCAATTCAAGTACTCATTAAAAAAGCTCTTTGTCAGAAGTGGGATTTGAACCCACGCCTCCATTCGGAGACCAGAATTCTCAACAACTGAGAAGATTGATATTCTTTGAGTCTGGCGCCTTAGACCACTCGGCCATCCTGACACCTGCAAGTCACTTTCATATCAATGTCCATGGTTAAATACATCTAAAAAAATATTATAAAATTTATTGTCTTTACATTAATTCAGGTTCTCATTACAGAAGCTGTTTGTCAGAAGTGGGATTTGAACCCACGCCTGCATTCGGAGACCAGAATTCTCAACACCTGAGAAGGTTGATACTCCTTGAGTCTGGCGCCTTAGACCACTTGGCCATCCTGACACCTGCAAGTCACTTTCATATCACTGTCCATGGTGTAAAAAATTCAAAAAATAAAATAAGATTAATTGCCTTTACATCAATTCAAGTACTCATTATAAAAGCTCTTTGTCAAAAGTGGGATTTGAACCCACGCCTGCATTCGGAGACCAGAATTCTCAACACCTGAGAAGGTTGATACTCCTTGAGTCTGGCGCCTTAGACCACTCGGCCATCCTGCCACATGCAAGGCGCTTTCATATCACTGTCCATTGTATAAAAAATTCTAAAAATAAAATAAGATTTATTGCCTTTACATCAATTCAAGTACTCATTAAAAAAGCTCTTTGTCAGAAGTGGGATTTGAACCCACGCCTCCATTCGGAGACCAGAATTCTCAACAACTGAAAAGGTTGATATTCCTTGAGGCTGGCGCCTTAGACCACTCGGCCATCCTGACACCTGCAAGTCACTTTCATATCACTGTCCATGGTTAAATACATCCAAAAATATTATAAGATTTATTGTCTATACATTAATTCAGGTTCTCATTACAAAAGCTCTTTGTCAGAAGTGGGATTTGAACCCACGCCTCCATTCGGAGACCAGAATTCTCAACAACTGAGAAGGTTGATATTCCTTGAGTCTGGCGCCTTAGACCACTCGGCCATCCTGACACTTGCAAGTCACTTTCCTATCACTGTCCATGGTTAAATACATCCAAAAATATTATAAGATTTATTGTCTTTACATTAATTCAGGTTCTCATTACAAAAGCTCTTTGTCAGAAGTGGGATTTGAACCCACGCCTCCATTCGGAGACCAGAATTCTCAACAACTGAGAAGGTTGATATTCCTTGAGTCAGGCGCCTTAGACCACTCGGCCATCCTGACACCTGTGAGTCACTTTCATATCACTGTCCATGGTTAAATACATCCAAAAATATTATAAAATTTATTGTCTTTACATTAATTCAGGTTCTCATTACAGAAGCTGTTTGTCAGAAGTGTGATTTGAACCCACGCCTCCATTCGGAGACCAGAATTCTCAACAACTGAGAGGGTTGATATTCCTTGAGTCTGGCGCCTTAGACCACTTGGCCATCCTGACACCTGCAAGTCACTTTCATATCACTGTCCATGGTTAAATACATCCAAAAATATTATAAAATTTATTGTTTTTACATTAATTCAGGTTCTCATTACAGAAGCTGTTTGTCAGAAGTGGGATTTGAACCCACGCCTCCATTCGGAGACCAGAATTCTCAACAACTGAGAAGGTTGATATTCCTTGAGTCTGGCGCCTTAGACGACTTGGCCATCCTGACACCTGCAAGTCACTTTCATATCACTGTCCATGGTGTAAAAAATTCAAAAAATAAAATAAGATTAATTGCCTTTACATCAATTCAAGTACTCATTATAAAAGCTCTTTGTCAGAAGTGGGATTTGAACCCACAACTGCATTCGGAGATCAGAATTCTCAACACCTGAGAAGGTTGATACTCCTTGAGTCTGGCGCTTTAGACCACTCGGCCATCCTGCCACATGCAAGGCGCTTTCATATCACTGTCCATTGTGTAAAAAATTCTAAAAATAAAATAAGATTTATTGCCTTTACATCAATTCAAGTACTCATTACAAAAGCTCTTTGTCAGAAGTGGGATTTGAACCCACACCTCCATTCGGAGACCAGAATTCTCAACAACTGAAAAGGTTGATATTCCTTGAGGCTGGCGCCTTAGACCACTCGGCCATCCTGACACCTGCAAGTCACTTTCATATCACTGTCCATGGTTAAATACATCCAAAAATAAAATAAGATTTATTGTCTATACATTAATTCATGTTCTTATTACAAAAGCTCTTTGTCAGAAGTGGGATTTGAACCCACGCCTCCATTCGGAGACCAGAATTCTCAACAAATGAGAAGGTTGATATTCCTTGAGTCTGGCGCCTTAGACCACTTGGACATCCTGACACTTGCAAGTCACTTTCATAGCACTGTCCATGGTTAAATACATCCAAAAATATTATAAAATTTATTGTCTTTACATTAATTCAGGTTCTCATTACAGAAGCTGTTTGTCAGAAGTGGGATTTGAACCCACGCCTCCATTTGGAGACTAGAATTGTCAACAACTGAGAAGGTTGATATTCCTTGAGTCTGGCGCCTTAGACCACTCGGCCATCCTGACACTTGCAAGTCACTTTCATATCACTGTCCATGGTTAAATACATCCAAAAATATTATAAGATTTATTGTCTTTACATTAATTCAGGTTCTCATTACAAAAGCTCTTTGTCAGAAGTGGGATTTGAATCCATGCCTCCATTCGGAGACCAGAATTCTCAACAACTGAGAGGGTTGATATTCCTTGAGTCTGGCGCCTTAGACCACTTGGCCATCCTGACACCTGCAAGTCACTTTTATATCACTGTCCATGGTGTAAAAATTTCAAAAAATAAAATAAGATTTATTGCCTTTACATCAATTCAAGTACTCATTAAAAAAGCTCTTTGTCAGAAGTGGGATTTGAACCCACGCCTCCATTCGGAGACCAGAATTCTCAACAACTGAGAAGATTGATATTCTTTGAGTCTGGCGCCTTAGACCACTCGGCCATCCTGACACCTGCGAGTCACTTTCATATCAATGTCCATGGTTAAATACATCTAAAAAAATATTATAAAATTTATTGTCTTTACATTAATTCAGGTTCTCATTACAGAAGCTGTTTGTCAGAAGTGGGATTTGAACCCACGCCTCCATTCGGAGACCAGAATTCTCAACAACTGAGAAGGTTGATATTCCTTGAGTCTGGCGCCTTAGACCTCTCGGCCATCCTGACACCTGCAAGTCACTTTCATTTCACTGTCCATGGTGTAAAAAATTCAAAAAATAAAATAAGATTCATTGCCTTTACATCAATTCAAGTACTCATTATAAAAGCTCTTTGTCAGAAGTGGGATTTGAACCCACAACTGCATTCGGAGATCAGAATTCTCAACACCTGAGAAGGTTGATACTCCTTGAGTCTGGCGCCTTAGACCACTCGGCCATCCTGCCACATGCAAGGCGCTTTCATATCACTGTCCATTGTGTAAAAAATTCTAAAAATAAAATAAGATTTATTGCCTTTACATCAATTCAAGTACTCGTTACAAAAGCTCTTTGTCAGAAGTGGGATTTGAACCCACACCTCCATTCAGAGACCAGAATTCTCAACAACTGAAAAGGTTGATATTCCTTGAGGCTGGCGCCTTAGACCACTCGGCCATCCTGACACCTGCAAGTCACTTTCATATCACTGTCCATGGTTAAATACATCCAAAAATAAAATAAGATTTATTGTCTATACATTAATTCATGTTCTTATTACAAAAGCTCTTTGTCAGAAGTGGGATTTGAACCCACGCCTCCATTCGGAGACCAGAATTCTCAACAAATGAGAAGGTTGATATTCCTTGAGTCTGGCGCCTTAGACCACTCGGCCATCCTGACACCTGTGAGTCACTTTCATATCACTGTCCATGGTTAAATACATCCAAAAATATTATAAAATTTATTGTCTTTACATTAATTCAGGTTCTCATTACAGAAGCTGTTTGTTAGAAGTGGGATTTGAACAAACGCCTCCATTCGGAGACCAGAATTCTCAACAACTGAGAGGGTTGATATTCCTTGAGTCTGGCGCCTTGGATCACTTGGCCATCCTGACACCTGCAAGTCCCTTTCATATCACTGTCCATGGTTAAATACATCCAAAAATATTATAAAATTTATTGTTTTTACATTAATTCAGGTTCTCATTACAGAAGCTGTTTGTCAGAAGTGGGATTTGAACCCCGCCTCCATTCGGAGACCAGAATTCTCAACAACTGAGAGGGTTGATATTCCTTGAGTCTGGCGCCTTAGACCACTTGGCCATCCTGACACCTGCAAGTCACTTTTATATCACTGTCCATGGTGTAAAAATTTAAAAAAATAAAATAAGATTTATTGCCTTTACATCAATTCAAGTACTCATTAAAAAAGCTCTTTGTCAGAAGTGGGATTTGAACCCACGCCTCCATTCGGAGACCAGAATTCTCAACAACTGAGAAGGTTGATATTCTTTGAGTCTGGCGCCTTAGACCACTCGGCCATCCTGACACCTGCGAGTCACTTTCATATCAATGTCCATGGTTAAATACATCCAAAAATATTATAAAATTTATTGTCTTTACATTAATTCAGGTTCTCATTACAGAAGCTGTTTGTCAGAAGTGGGATTTGAACCCACGCCTGCATAGACCAGAATTCTCAACACCTGAGAAGGTTGATACTCCTTGAGTCTGGCGCCTTAGACCACTTGGCCATCCTGACACCTGCAAGTCACTTTCATATCACTGTCCATGGTGTAAAAAATTCAAAAAATATTATAAGATTTATTGTCTATACATTAATTCAGGTTCTCATTACATAAGCTTTTTGTCAGAAGTGGGATTTGAACCCACGCCTCCATTCGGAGACCAGATTTCTCAACAACTGAGAAGGTTGATATTCCTTGAGTCTGGCGCCTTAGACCTCTCGGCCATCCTGACACCTGCAAGTCACTTTCATATCACTGTCCATGGTTAAATACATCCCAAAATATTATAAAATTTATTGTCTTTACATTAATTCAGGTTCTCATTACAGAAGCTGTTTGTAAGAAGTGGGATTTGAACCCACGCCTGCATTCGGAGACCAGAATTCTCAACACCTGAGAAGGTTGATACTCCTTGAGTCTGGCGCCTTAGACCACTTGGCCATCCTGACACCTGCAAGTCACTTTCATATCAATGTCCATGGTGTAAAAAATTAAAAAAATAAAATAAGATTAATTGCCTTTACATCAATTCAAGTACTCATTATAAAAGCTCTTTGTCAGAAGTGGGATTTGAACCAACGCCTGCATTCGGAGAACAGAATTCTCAACACCTGAGAAGATTGATACTCCTTGAGTCTGGCGCCTTAGACCACTCGGCCATCCTGCCACATGCAAGGCGCTTTCATATCACTGTCCATTGTGTAAAAAATTCTAAAAATAAAATAAGATTTATTGCCTTTACATCAATTCAAGTACTCATTAAAAAAGCTCTTTGTCAGAAGTGGGATTTGAACCCACGCCTCCATTCGGAGACCAGAATTCTCAACAACTGAAAAGGTTGATATTCCTTGAGGCTGGCGCCTTAGACCACTCGGCCATCCTGACACCTGCAAGTCACTTTCATATCACTGTCCATGGTTAAATACATCCAAAAATATTATAAGATTTATTGTCTATACATTAATTCAGGTTCTCATTACAAAAGCTCTTTGTCAGAAGAGGGATTTGAACCCACGCCTCCATTCGGAGACCAGAATTCTCAACAACTGAGAAGGTTGATATTCCTTGAGTCTGGCGCCTTAGACCACTCGGCCATCCTGACACTTGCAAGTCACTTTCATATCACTGTCCATGGTTAAATACATCCAAAAATATTATAAGATTTATTGTCTTTACATTAATTCAGGTTCTCATTACAAAAGCTCTTTGTCAGAAGTGGGATTTGAACCCACGCCTCCATTCGGAGACCAGAATTCTGAACAACTGAGAAGGTTGATATTCCTTGAGTCAGGCGCCTTAGACCACTCGGCCATCCTGACACCTGTGAGTCACTTTCATATCACTGTCCATGGTTAAATAGATCCAAAAATATTATAAAATTTATTGTCTTTACATTAATTCAGGTTCTCATTACAGAAGCTGTTTGTCAGAAGTGTGATTTGAACCCACGCCTCCATTCGGAGACCAGAATTCTCAACAACTGAGAGGGTTGATATTCCTTGAGTCTGGCGCCTTAGACCACTTGGCCACCCTGACACCTGCAAGTCACTTTCATATCACTGTCCATGGTTAAATACATCCAAAAATATTATAAAATTTATTGTTTTTACATTAATTCAGGTTCTCATTACAGAAGCTGTTTGTCAGAAGTGGGATTGGAACCCCGCCTCCATTCGGAGACCAGAATACTCAACAACTGAGAAGGTTGATATTCCTTGAGTCTGGCGCCTTAGACCACTTGGCCGTCCTGACACCTGCAAGTCACTTTCATATCACTGTCCATGGTTAAATACATCCAAAAATATTATAAGATTTATTGTCTTTACATTAATTCAGGTTCTCATTACAAAAGCACTTTGTCAGAAGTGGGATTTGAACCCACGCCTCCATTCAGAGACCAGAATTCTCAACAACTGAGAAGGTTGATATTCCTTGAGTCTGGTGCCTTAGACCACTCGGCCATCCTGACCCCTGCAAAGTCACTTTCATATCATTGTCCATGGTGTAAAAAATAAAAAAATAAAATAAGATTTATTGCCTTTACATCAATTCAAGTACTCATTACAAAAGCTCTTTGTCAGAAGTGAGCTTTGAACCCACACCTCCTTTCGGAGACCAGAATTCTCAACAACTGAGAAGGTTGATATTCCTTGAGTCTGGCGCCTTAGACCACTTGGCCGTCCTGACACCTGCATATCACTTTCATATCACTGTCCATGGTGTAAAAATTTCAAAAAATAAAATAAGATTTATTGCCTTTACATCAATTCAAGCACTCATTATAAAAGTTCTTTGTCAGAAGTGGGATTTGAACCCACGCCTCCATTCGGAGACCAGAATTCTCAACAACTGAGAAGGTTGATATACCTTGAGTCTGGCGCCTTAGACCACTCGGCCATCCTGACACCTGCAAGTCACTTTTATATCACTGTCCATGGTGTAAAAAATTCAAAAAATAAAATAAGATTTATTGCCTTTACAACAATTCAAGTACTCATTACAAAAGCTCTTTGTCAGAAGTGGGATTTGAACCCACGCCTCCATTCGGAGACCAGAATTCTCAACAACTGAGAAGGTTGATACTCCTTGAGTCTGGCGCCTTAGACCACTCGGCCATCCTGACACCTGCAAGGCACTTTCATATCACTGTCCATGGTGTAAAAAATAAAAAAATAAAATAAGATTTATTGCCTTTACATTAATTCAGGTTCTCATTACATAAGCTTTTTGTCAGAAGTGGGATTTGAACCCACGCCTCCATTCGGAGACCAGAATTCTCAACAACTGAGAAGGTTGATATTCTTTGAGTCTGGCGCCTTAGACCACTCGGCCATCCTGACACCTGCGAGTCACTTTCATATCAATGTCCATGGTTAAATACATCCAAAAATATTATAAAATTTATTGTCTTTACATTAATTCAGGTTCTCATTACAGAAGCTGTTTGTCAGAAGTGGGATTTGAACCCACGCCTGCATTCGGAGACCAGAATTCTCAACACCTGAGAAGGTTGATACTCCTTGAGTCTGGCGCCTTAGACCACTTGGCCATCCTGACACCTGCAAGTCACTTTCATATCACTGTCCATGGTTAAATACATCCAAAAATATTATAAGATTTATTGTCTTTACATCAATTCAAGTACTCATTACAAAAGCTCTTTGTCAGAAGTGAGCTTTGAACCCACACCTCCTTTCGGAGACCAGAATTCTCAACAACTGAGAAGGTTGATACTCCTTGAGTCTGGCGCCTTAGACCACTCGGCCATCCTGACACCTGCAAGGCACTTTCATATCACTGTCCATGGTGTAAAAAATAAAAAAATAAAATAAGATTTATTGCCTTTACATTAATTCAGGTTCTCATTACATAAGCTTTTTGTCAGAAGTGGGATTTGAACCCACGCCTCCATTCGGAGACCAGAATTCTCAACAACTGAGAAGGTTGATATTCTTTGAGTCTGGCGCCTTAGACCACTCGGCCATCCTGACACCTGCGAGTCACTTTCATATCAATGTCCATGGTTAAATACATCCAAAAATATTATAAAATTTATTGTCTTTACATTAATTCAGGTTCTCATTACAGAAGCTGTTTGTCAGAAGTGGGATTTGAACCCACGCCTGCATTCGGAGACCAGAATTCTCAACACCTGAGAAGGTTGATACTCCTTGAGTCTGGCGCCTTAGACCACTTGGCCATCCTGACACCTGCAAGTCACTTTCATATCACTGTCCATGGTTAAATACATCCAAAAATATTATAAGATTTATTGTCTTTACATCAATTCAAGTACTCATTACAAAAGCTCTTTGTCAGAAGTGAGCTTTGAACCCACACCTCCTTTCGGAGACCAGAATTCTCAACAACTGAGAAGGTTGATATTCCTTGAGTCTGGCGCCTTAGACCACTTGGCCGTCCTGACACCTGCAAGTCACTTTCATATCACTGTCCATGGTGTAAAAATTTCAAAAAATAAAATAAGATTTATTGCCTTTACATCAATTCAAGTACTCATTATAAAAGTTCTTTGTCAGAAGTGGGATTTGAACCCACGCCTCCATTCGGAGACCAGAATTCTCAACAACTGAGAAGGTTGATATACCTTGAGTCTGGCGCCTTAGACCACTCGGCCATCCTGACACCTGCAAGTCACTTTCATATCACTGTCCATGGTGTAAAAAATTCAAAAAATAAAATAAGATTTATTGCCTTTACAACAATTCAAGTACTCATTACAAAAGCTCTTTGTCAGAAGTGGGATTTGTACCCACGCCTCCATTCGGAGACCAGAATTCTCAACAACTGAGCAGGTTGATACTCCTTGAGTCTGGCGCCTTAGACCACTCGGCCATCCTGCCACATGCAAGGCACTTTCATATCACTGTCCATGGTGTAAAAAATTCAAAAAATATTATAAGATTTATTGTCTATACATTAATTCAGGTTCTCATTACATAAGCTTTTTGTCAGAAGTGGGATTTGAACCCACGCCTCCATTCGGAGACCAGAATTCTCAACAACTGAGAAGGTTGATATTCCTTGAGTCTGGCGCCTTAGACCTCTCGGCCATCCTGACACCTGCAAGTCACTTTCATTTCACTGTCCATGGTGTAAAAAATTCAAAAAATAAAATAAGATTCATTGCCTTTACATCAATTCAAGTACTCATTATAAAAGCTCTTTGTCAGAATTGGGATTTGAACCCACAACTGCATTCGGAGATCAGAATTCTCAACACCTGAGAAGGTTGATACTCCTTGAGTCTGGCGCCTTAGACCACTCGGCCATCCTGCCACATGCAAGGCGCTTTCATATCACTGTCCATTGTGTAAAAAATTCTAAAAATAAAATAAGATTTATTGCCTTTACATCAATTCAAGTACTCATTACAAAAGCTCTTTGTCAGAAGTGGGATTTGAACCCACACCTCCATTCAGAGACCAGAATTCTCAACAACTGAAAAGGTTGATATTCCTTGAGGCTGGCGCCTTAGACCACTCGGCCATCCTGACACCTGCAAGTCACTTTCATATCACTGTCCATGGTTAAATACATCCAAAAATAAAATAAGATTTATTGTCTATACATTAATTCATGTTCTTATTACAAAAGCTCTTTGTCAGAAGTGGGATTTGAACCCACGCCTCCATTCGGAGACCAGAATTCTCAACAAATGAGAAGGTTGATATTCCTTGAGTCTGGCGCCTTAGACCACTTGGACATCCTGACACTTGCAAGTCACTTTCATATCACTGTCCATGGTTAAATACATCCAAAAATATTATAAAATTTATTGTCTTTACATTAATTCAGGTTCTCATTACAGAAGCTGTTTGTCAGAAGTGGGATTTGAACCCACGCCTCCATTTGGAGACCAGAATTCTCAAAAACTGAGAAGGTTGATATTCCTTGAGTCTGGCGCCTTAGACCACTCGGCCATCCTGACACTTGCAAGTCACTTTCATATCACTGTCCATGGTTAAATACATCCAAAAATATTATAAGATTTATTGTCTTTACATTAATTCAAGTACTCATTAAAAAAGCTCTTTGTCAGAAGTGGGATTTGAACCCACGCCTCCATTCGGAGACCAGAATTCTCAACAACTGAGAAGGTTGATATTCTTTGAGTCTGGCGCCTTAGACCACTCGGCCATCCTGACACCTGCGAGTCACTTTCATATCAATGTCCATGGTTAAATACATCCAAAAATATTATAAAATTTATTGTCTTTACATTAATTCAGGTTCTCATTACAGAAGCTGTTTGTCAGAAGTGGGATTTGAACCCACGCCTGCATAGACCAGAATTCTCAACACCTGAGAAGGTTGATACTCCTTGAGTCTGGCGCCTTAGACCACTTGGCCATCCTGACACCTGCAAGTCACTTTCATATCACTGTCCATGGTGTAAAAAATTCAAAAAATATTATAAGATTTATTGTCTATACATTAATTCAGGTTCTCATTACATAAGCTTTTTGTCAGAAGTGGGATTTGAACCCACGCCTCCATTCGGAGACCAGATTTCTCAACAACTGAGAAGGTTGATATTCCTTGAGTCTGGCGCCTTAGACCTCTCGGCCATCCTGACACCTGCAAGTCACTTTCATATCACTGTCCATGGTTAAATACATCCCAAAATATTATAAAATTTATTGTCTTTACATTAATTCAGGTTCTCATTACAGAAGCTGTTTGTAAGAAGTGGGATTTGAACCCACGCCTGCATTCGGAGACCAGAATTCTCAACACCTGAGAAGGTTGATACTCCTTGAGTCTGGCGCCTTAGACCACTTGGCCATCCTGACACCTGCAAGTCACTTTCATATCAATGTCCATGGTGTAAAAAATTAAAAAAATAAAATAAGATTAATTGCCTTTACATCAATTCAAGTACTCATTATAAAAGCTCTTTGTCAGAAGTGGGATTTGAACCAACGCCTGCATTCGGAGAACAGAATTCTCAACACCTGAGAAGATTGATACTCCTTGAGTCTGGCGCCTTAGACCACTCGGCCATCCTGCCACATGCAAGGCGCTTTCATATCACTGTCCATTGTGTAAAAAATTCTAAAAATAAAATAAGATTTATTGCCTTTACATCAATTCAAGTACTCATTAAAAAAGCTCTTTGTCAGAAGTGGGATTTGAACCCACGCCTCCATTCGGAGACCAGAATTCTCAACAACTGAAAAGGTTGATATTCCTTGAGGCTGGCGCCTTAGACCACTCGGCCATCCTGACACCTGCAAGTCACTTTCATATCACTGTCCATGGTTAAATACATCCAAAAATATTATAAGATTTATTGTCTATACATTAATTCAGGTTCTCATTACAAAAGCTCTTTGTCAGAAGAGGGATTTGAACCCACGCCTCCATTCGGAGACCAGAATTCTCAACAACTGAGAAGGTTGATATTCCTTGAGTCTGGCGCCTTAGACCACTCGGCCATCCTGACACTTGCAAGTCACTTTCATATCACTGTCCATGGTTAAATACATCCAAAAATATTATAAGATTTATTGTCTTTACATTAATTCAGGTTCTCATTACAAAAGCTCTTTGTCAGAAGTGGGATTTGAACCCACGCCTCCATTCGGAGACCAGAATTCTGAACAACTGAGAAGGTTGATATTCCTTGAGTCAGGCGCCTTAGACCACTCGGCCATCCTGACACCTGTGAGTCACTTTCATATCACTGTCCATGGTTAAATAGATCCAAAAATATTATAAAATTTATTGTCTTTACATTAATTCAGGTTCTCATTACAGAAGCTGTTTGTCAGAAGTGTGATTTGAACCCACGCCTCCATTCGGAGACCAGAATTCTCAACAACTGAGAGGGTTGATATTCCTTGAGTCTGGCGCCTTAGACCACTTGGCCACCCTGACACCTGCAAGTCACTTTCATATCACTGTCCATGGTTAAATACATCCAAAAATATTATAAAATTTATTGTTTTTACATTAATTCAGGTTCTCATTACAGAAGCTGTTTGTCAGAAGTGGGATTGGAACCCCGCCTCCATTCGGAGACCAGAATACTCAACAACTGAGAAGGTTGATATTCCTTGAGTCTGGCGCCTTAGACCACTTGGCCGTCCTGACACCTGCAAGTCACTTTCATATCACTGTCCATGGTTAAATACATCCAAAAATATTATAAGATTTATTGTCTTTACATTAATTCAGGTTCTCATTACAAAAGCACTTTGTCAGAAGTGGGATTTGAACCCACGCCTCCATTCAGAGACCAGAATTCTCAACAACTGAGAAGGTTGATATTCCTTGAGTCTGGTGCCTTAGACCACTCGGCCATCCTGACCCCTGCAAAGTCACTTTCATATCATTGTCCATGGTGTAAAAAATAAAAAAATAAAATAAGATTTATTGCCTTTACATCAATTCAAGTACTCATTACAAAAGCTCTTTGTCAGAAGTGAGCTTTGAACCCACACCTCCTTTCGGAGACCAGAATTCTCAACAACTGAGAAGGTTGATATTCCTTGAGTCTGGCGCCTTAGACCACTTGGCCGTCCTGACACCTGCATATCACTTTCATATCACTGTCCATGGTGTAAAAATTTCAAAAAATAAAATAAGATTTATTGCCTTTACATCAATTCAAGCACTCATTATAAAAGTTCTTTGTCAGAAGTGGGATTTGAACCCACGCCTCCATTCGGAGACCAGAATTCTCAACAACTGAGAAGGTTGATATACCTTGAGTCTGGCGCCTTAGACCACTCGGCCATCCTGACACCTGCAAGTCACTTTTATATCACTGTCCATGGTGTAAAAAATTCAAAAAATAAAATAAGATTTATTGCCTTTACAACAATTCAAGTACTCATTACAAAAGCTCTTTGTCAGAAGTGGGATTTGAACCCACGCCTCCATTCGGAGACCAGAATTCTCAACAACTGAGAAGGTTGATACTCCTTGAGTCTGGCGCCTTAGACCACTCGGCCATCCTGACACCTGCAAGGCACTTTCATATCACTGTCCATGGTGTAAAAAATAAAAAAATAAAATAAGATTTATTGCCTTTACATTAATTCAGGTTCTCATTACATAAGCTTTTTGTCAGAAGTGGGATTTGAACCCACGCCTCCATTCGGAGACCAGAATTCTCAACAACTGAGAAGGTTGATATTCTTTGAGTCTGGCGCCTTAGACCACTCGGCCATCCTGACACCTGCGAGTCACTTTCATATCAATGTCCATGGTTAAATACATCCAAAAATATTATAAAATTTATTGTCTTTACATTAATTCAGGTTCTCATTACAGAAGCTGTTTGTCAGAAGTGGGATTTGAACCCACGCCTGCATTCGGAGACCAGAATTCTCAACACCTGAGAAGGTTGATACTCCTTGAGTCTGGCGCCTTAGACCACTTGGCCATCCTGACACCTGCAAGTCACTTTCATATCACTGTCCATGGTTAAATACATCCAAAAATATTATAAGATTTATTGTCTTTACATCAATTCAAGTACTCATTACAAAAGCTCTTTGTCAGAAGTGAGCTTTGAACCCACACCTCCTTTCGGAGACCAGAATTCTCAACAACTGAGAAGGTTGATACTCCTTGAGTCTGGCGCCTTAGACCACTCGGCCATCCTGACACCTGCAAGGCACTTTCATATCACTGTCCATGGTGTAAAAAATAAAAAAATAAAATAAGATTTATTGCCTTTACATTAATTCAGGTTCTCATTACATAAGCTTTTTGTCAGAAGTGGGATTTGAACCCACGCCTCCATTCGGAGACCAGAATTCTCAACAACTGAGAAGGTTGATATTCTTTGAGTCTGGCGCCTTAGACCACTCGGCCATCCTGACACCTGCGAGTCACTTTCATATCAATGTCCATGGTTAAATACATCCAAAAATATTATAAAATTTATTGTCTTTACATTAATTCAGGTTCTCATTACAGAAGCTGTTTGTCAGAAGTGGGATTTGAACCCACGCCTGCATTCGGAGACCAGAATTCTCAACACCTGAGAAGGTTGATACTCCTTGAGTCTGGCGCCTTAGACCACTTGGCCATCCTGACACCTGCAAGTCACTTTCATATCACTGTCCATGGTTAAATACATCCAAAAATATTATAAGATTTATTGTCTTTACATCAATTCAAGTACTCATTACAAAAGCTCTTTGTCAGAAGTGAGCTTTGAACCCACACCTCCTTTCGGAGACCAGAATTCTCAACAACTGAGAAGGTTGATATTCCTTGAGTCTGGCGCCTTAGACCACTTGGCCGTCCTGACACCTGCAAGTCACTTTCATATCACTGTCCATGGTGTAAAAATTTCAAAAAATAAAATAAGATTTATTGCCTTTACATCAATTCAAGTACTCATTATAAAAGTTCTTTGTCAGAAGTGGGATTTGAACCCACGCCTCCATTCGGAGACCAGAATTCTCAACAACTGAGAAGGTTGATATACCTTGAGTCTGGCGCCTTAGACCACTCGGCCATCCTGACACCTGCAAGTCACTTTCATATCACTGTCCATGGTGTAAAAAATTCAAAAAATAAAATAAGATTTATTGCCTTTACAACAATTCAAGTACTCATTACAAAAGCTCTTTGTCAGAAGTGGGATTTGTACCCACGCCTCCATTCGGAGACCAGAATTCTCAACAACTGAGCAGGTTGATACTCCTTGAGTCTGGCGCCTTAGACCACTCGGCCATCCTGCCACATGCAAGGCACTTTCATATCACTGTCCATGGTGTAAAAAATTCAAAAAATATTATAAGATTTATTGTCTATACATTAATTCAGGTTCTCATTACATAAGCTTTTTGTCAGAAGTGGGATTTGAACCCACGCCTCCATTCGGAGACCAGAATTCTCAACAACTGAGAAGGTTGATATTCCTTGAGTCTGGCGCCTTAGACCTCTCGGCCATCCTGACACCTGCAAGTCACTTTCATTTCACTGTCCATGGTGTAAAAAATTCAAAAAATAAAATAAGATTCATTGCCTTTACATCAATTCAAGTACTCATTATAAAAGCTCTTTGTCAGAATTGGGATTTGAACCCACAACTGCATTCGGAGATCAGAATTCTCAACACCTGAGAAGGTTGATACTCCTTGAGTCTGGCGCCTTAGACCACTCGGCCATCCTGCCACATGCAAGGCGCTTTCATATCACTGTCCATTGTGTAAAAAATTCTAAAAATAAAATAAGATTTATTGCCTTTACATCAATTCAAGTACTCATTACAAAAGCTCTTTGTCAGAAGTGGGATTTGAACCCACACCTCCATTCAGAGACCAGAATTCTCAACAACTGAAAAGGTTGATATTCCTTGAGGCTGGCGCCTTAGACCACTCGGCCATCCTGACACCTGCAAGTCACTTTCATATCACTGTCCATGGTTAAATACATCCAAAAATAAAATAAGATTTATTGTCTATACATTAATTCATGTTCTTATTACAAAAGCTCTTTGTCAGAAGTGGGATTTGAACCCACGCCTCCATTCGGAGACCAGAATTCTCAACAAATGAGAAGGTTGATATTCCTTGAGTCTGGCGCCTTAGACCACTTGGACATCCTGACACTTGCAAGTCACTTTCATATCACTGTCCATGGTTAAATACATCCAAAAATATTATAAAATTTATTGTCTTTACATTAATTCAGGTTCTCATTACAGAAGCTGTTTGTCAGAAGTGGGATTTGAACCCACGCCTCCATTTGGAGACCAGAATTCTCAAAAACTGAGAAGGTTGATATTCCTTGAGTCTGGCGCCTTAGACCACTCGGCCATCCTGACACTTGCAAGTCACTTTCATATCACTGTCCATGGTTAAATACATCCAAAAATATTATAAGATTTATTGTCTTTACATTAATTCAGGTTCTCATTACAAAAGCTCTTTGTCAGAAGTGGGATTTGAACCCATGCCTCCATTCGGAGACCAGAATTCTCAACAACTGAGAAGGTTGATATTCCTTGAGTCAGGCGCCTTAGACCACTCGGCCATCCTGACACCTGTGAGTCACTTTCATATCACTGTCCATGGTTAAATACATCCAAAAATATTATAAAATTTATTGTCTTTACATTAATTCAGGTTCTCATTACAGAAGCTGTTTGTTAGAAGTGGGATTTGAACAAACGCCTCCATTCGGAGACCAGAATTCTCAACAACTGAGAGGGTTGATATTCCTTGAGTCTGGCGCCTTGGATCACTTGGCCATCCTGACACCTGCAAGTCACTTTCATATCACTGTCCATGGTTAAATACATCCAAAAATATTATAAAATTTATTGTTTTTACATTAATTCAGGTTCTCATTACAGAAGCTGTTTGTCAGAAGTGGGATTTGAACCCCGCCTCCATTCGGAGACCAGAATTCTCAACAACTGAGAGGGTTGATATTCCTTGAGTCTGGCGCCTTAGACCACTTGGCCATCCTGACACCTGCAAATCACTTTTATATCACTGTCCATGGTGTAAAAATTTCAAAAAATAAAATAAGATTTATTGCCTTTACATCAATTCAAGTACTCATTAAAAAAGCTCTTTGTCAGAAGTGGGATTTGAACCCACGCCTCCATTCGGAGACCAGAATTCTCAACAACTGAGAAGGTTGATATTCTTTGAGTCTGGCGCCTTAGACCACTCGGCCATCCTGACACCTGCGAGTCACTTTCATATCAATGTCCATGGTTAAATACATCCAAAAATATTATAAAATTTATTGTCTTTACATTAATTCAGGTTCTCATTACAGAAGCTGTTTGTCAGAAGTGGGATTTGAACCCACGCCTGCATTCGGAGACCAGAATTCTCAACAACTGAGATGGTTGATACTCCTTGAGTCTGGCGCCTTAGACCACTTGGCCATCCTGACACCTGCAAGTCACTTTCATATCACTGTCCATGGTGTAAAAAATTCAAAAAATATTATAAGATTTATTGTCTATACATTAATAAGAAGCGTGTCAGAGGTTCTGGGTTCGAATCCGTACTCGTAAGAGAGGGAGATCATGGCAGGACGCATGCGGACAGGTGCTGCTGTCGCCGTATATGCAAACAATGCTACCAACCACGCAAAACACTATTTTTCGTACAAAACTGGCTCACGCCATCTCATACAATCAAGGCAAAGTGCTACGATCACAAAAAGTCTGTTTGTAGCAAGTTTAGTCGTTGTGCTACTCCTACTGTCTGTGCGATGTTGTTGTGCCGGTTCAGCTGGGCTTGGAAAGTCTCAGCACGGCATCAGTCCAAACGCATCGAGCCAACATACTATTTACGAAGCTCTGCTAAACAAAGGTCAAGCTACCCTGCCAAATCATACAGGTTCCCGAAGGAAAATAAAATCAAGACGGCCCTACCAGGATATTCTTTTGCTGTTGACTATCCTTCTCTTGGCTGGAGATGTAGAGCCTAACCCTGGTCCGCACGGAGCTGGTATTGGTGACGCCGTCCTCTCCATGGACGCGCACGGCTGTCGCCTGGGACCTGCCCTGGATTACCGGTGGGACAACGGCCGCAGTCGGAGTCTGAACGTGGGAGGAAGCCGAGGATCACGCGGGTGCTCGTGGATGGCACAGGTGGATGGCATGCTGCGGTCTTCCCTGGATGCGCTGAATCCATGTGTGGTCTCCGGTTTGGATTCCACCTTACACGGAGCGACACGTGAGGAACACTTAACAACTTTGACGCATGCCAGCGGTAAGCTTTCATCATTCATGTCTCCGATGCTGGGGATCTCTACACCGGTAATGCGGCCTATTCGTGATAAACGAAAACTTACTGATCTCAATCCAGCTATCAGGAAACATCGTAAGTTTACATTTTTTAAAACTTTAAACCAGGCAAAAATTCTATGGGACCCACGCTCCAAACCAAGGGGATTATTAGGCGGACATATTAATGTCCGTAGTATGGTCTCAAAGAGCGATCAAATGGAACATCTACTAAATAATTCCAATCTGGATTTTCTTGGTGTCTCAGAAACGTGGTTAAGTAAATATTCCCCAGAGGCTGCTGTTAATGTATCTGGATACAATGTTTTCAGAAAGGACAGAGACAAAGGGCGAGGGGGAGGCGTGTCAATCTATGTGAAAGACACAATCAAATGTAATCTGATTGAATGGTCGCCTGTATTGGATATTGAATGCATTGGTCTGAACGTTTGGCTATCCCCTGAAATGTCATTTATTTTAATTTGTCTTTATCGTCCTCCTTCATCTACCATTGCTTTTTATGATAATTTACACAAACTGTTAAAACAATGTCAAGAAAGAAAGGAGTTAATTTTAATGGGTGATTTTAATATAAACTGGGAAAATAAAACTGATCGGAAAAAACTTAAAGATATAACAGACAAATTTGATCTCACCCAGTTAGTTCTTGGTCCCACCCGCATCACTCACTCCTCTCAGACACAAATTGACTTAATGTTTACAAACAGACCGGAAAGGATAACAAAATCATACAATTTATTAACAGGTTTATCTGACCATACTATAACACTATTAGGAAGGAAACTCACCAAAAAACGTTTTAAGAAAACAATCATAGTGAAACAAAATCAATTGAGTATTCCTCAAAATGATATGGACAAATTCAAATCTGCCTTAAATGATATCGACTGGACTGATCTTCTGGTTATTGAAGATATAGAGAACAGTTGCAATATGTTTTCAAGCACTATTAATACTATAATATCCTTATATAATAGAAGAATGTCACATAGACCAAGACAGAAAAATTCTCAACCTTGGCTCAATGAGGCTCTCTGGAAACAGATGAGGGATAGAGACTCCTCACTAAAGATTGCACTTAAGTCAGGACTCAGAAGTGACTGGTATAGCTATACATCCCTCAGAAATAGAGTAGTAAGGAACATAAGGAAAGCCAAAGCAGATTTCTATATAAAAGTAATTGATGATGCAAAGGGAGATGGAAAATTAATCTGGAACAATCTTAATAAATTAATTGGTAAAGATACTCAGCACTGCGCACCGGTGCTTGAACTGAAATTAAATGGAATCATAACCAGAGAAGAAGACATTATAGCAAGCACTTTTAACAATTTTTTTATCCAATCAGTTGAGGAGCTGGCACAGAAGTGCATTACTAGTAATATAGTGAGCATTCCTATTGATAATGACAAACCAGTTTTTAGAATTGAGGAAATTAGTGAACTTGAGGTAGAGAATACCATAAATTCACTAAGGAACTCAAAAGCTAAAGATGCTTTTGGTCTTGATTCTGTATTTTTTAAAACTCATAAACAGTCTTTAATTAAACCTCTTACACATTTAATCAATTTATCAATTAAACAAGGTATTTTCCCAAGTTCCTGGAAAACAGCCGTGGTAACCCCCATTTTCAAGGCTGGTGATAAAACACTGGTGGAGAACTATAGGCCCATCAGTATACTACCTGTAATATCTAAGGTAGTAGAGAAATGGGTGGCGAAACAGCTGACTGCTCATCTTAGTAAAGGCCATACACCACTGCACCCAATGCAGTTTGGCTTTCGAAGTAATCACTCCACAGAAACAGCCAACTGCTTTTTTATCGAGAACATCAAAATGAATCTAGATAAAGGAGGCGTGGTGGGTGCAATATTCTTAGATTTCAAAAAAGCATTTGACACCGTCGATCATGACGTTCTTTTGTCAAAACTATCCTATTTTAATTTCTGTGGGAATGCAATTAAATGGATGAAATCATATTTAACTGACAGAAAACAAAGCACACGCATTAACAACACTCAATCCACTTATCTAAACTGTAGAATAGGTGTCCCTCAAGGATCTATACTGGGCCCCCTTTTGTTCAGTCTCTATATAAATGACCTGCCCACTGTTTGTCCGTCTGTACATTTACAAATGTATGCAGATGACACAGTCCTCTACGTGCATGCTAAAAATAAACAACAAGCTGCACACCAACTGACTGAGGCCATGAGCAAGGTATCCATATGGCTAACTAATTCATGCTTACACCTGAACATAAGTAAAACAGTATGTATGTATTTTACAAAACAAACTACTGTGACTTATGACCCTGAGGTAATTGTTAACCAAGATAAGGTTAGAGTGGTATCTGACTTTAAATATCTGGGAATCATCCTAGACTCACAACTCTCATTTAAAAAGCATACAAAAAAGGTTGCCAATATTGTTAAATTTAATCTTGCAAATTTTAAGTATATAAGATCATATCTACCATTGAAGGCCGCAAAGCTTTTCTTGCATGCGATGATCTTATCACATTTTTCTTATTGTTTAACAAGCTGGTCGCAAGCCAATAAAACAACATTGCAACCATTGGAGTCACTCTATAAACAGGCATTAAAGACATTGGACTGTAAGGCTAATAGCTATCATCTTTGTCACATAATCAAAAAACACAATATGTTTAGCTTTGAAAACTTCAGACACTTTGCTGACGCATGTCTTGTCTTTAAGGTACTCCGTGGGCTTGCTCCACCACCACTGTGCCAGTTTATAAAACAGAAAGATAGGGTCAATAGAGTAACCAGAGCAACCACCAGAGGGGACTGCATAGTTCAATATAGAAAAAGTAGGATTGGAAATACAGCCTTTTCTGTCAGAGCTACAATTTTTTGGAATAGCCTACCCAATGAGTTAAGGGAGTGTAATAGTCTCTCCTCTTTTAAAAACCAGCTCAAATCTTGGATTAGGGATAATTATAATTGTAACCATACACCAAATGTTTAAGTTTATGAACATGTATATATATATATATATATGTATATATATGTGTATGTGTGTGTATATGTGTATATATATATATATGTATGTGTGTATGTATGTATATATATGTATATATATGTGTATATGTGTGTGTATATGTATGTATGTGTGTATGTATATATATGTATATATATTTTTTTATTTTATTTGTTCATATACTGTATCTACTTTATACTGTAATTAAGTTGAGGGTTGATGATGTGAACAATATATTGTCTGTTTGAGAGTATGCCCATATTGTTTTAAAATTTCTGCTGTATTTATTACATTGCTACTGTATTTTAGTGTATCTTTATTGACTTTTGTATTTTAGGGTGCCTGTTAAGATCTGGCTAGGGACAACAGATGGAAACTAGCACTTGTAGCTAACTCTGGCTTGTTTACAGCAAGTAACTTGTCTGTTGATCAATGAGCATTGTCCCTATCAAATAAAATGAATATATATATATAATTCAGGTTCTCATTACATAAGCTTTTTGTCAGAAGTGGGATTTGAACCCACGCCTCCATTCGGAGACCAGATTTCTCAACAACTGAGAAGGTTGATATTCCTTGAGTCTGGCGCCTTAGACCTCTCGGCCATCCTGACACCTGCAAGTCACTTTCATATCACTGTCCATGGTGTAAAAAATTCAAAAAATAAAATAAGATTCATTGCCTTTACATCAATTCAAGTACTCATTATAAAAGCTCTTTGTCAGAAGTGGGATTTGAACCCACAACTGCATTCGGAGATCAGAATTCTCAACACCTGAGAAGGTTGATACTCCTTGAGTCTGGCGCCTTAGACCACTCGGCCATCCTGCCACATGCAAGGCGCTTTCATATCACTGTCCATTGTGTAAAAAATTCTAAAAATAAAATAAGATTTATTGCCTTTACATCAATTCAAGTACTCATTACAAAAGCTCTTTGTCAGAAGTGGGATTTGAACCCACACCTCCATTCGGAGACCAGAATTCTCAACAACTGAAAAGGTTGATATTCCTTGAGGCTGGCGCCTTAGACCACTCGGCCATCCTGACACCTGCAAGTCACTTTCATATCACTGTCCATGGTTAAATACATCCAAAAATAAAATAAGATTTATTGTCTATACATTAATTCATGTTCTTATTACAAAAGCTCTTTGTCAGAAGTGGGATTTGAACCCACGCCTCCATTCGGAGACCAGAATTCTCAACAAATGAGAAGGTTGATATTCCTTGAGTCTGGCGCCTTAGACCACTTGGACATCCTGACACTTGCAAGGCACTTTCATATCACTGTCCATGGTGTAAAAAATAAAAAAATAAAATAAGATTTATTGCCTTTACATTAATTCAGGTTCTCATTACATAAGCTTTTTGTCAGAAATGGGATTTGAACCCACGCCTCCATTCGGAGACCAGAATTCTCAACAACTGAGAAGGTTGATATTGTTTGAGTCTGGCGCCTTAGACAACTCGGCCATCCTGACACCTGCGAGTCACTTTCATATCAATGTCCATGGTTAAATACATCCAAAAATATTATAAAATGTATTGTCTTTACATTAATTCAGGTTCTCATTACAGAAGCTGTTTGTCAGAAGTGGGATTTGAACCCACGCCTGCATTCGGAGACCAGAATTCTCAACACCTGAGAAGGTTGATACTCCTTGAGTCTGGCGCCTTAGACCACTTGGCCATCCTGACACCTGCAAGTCACTTTCATATCACTGTCCATGGTGTAAAAAATTAAAAAAATAAAATAAGATTAATTGCCTTTACATCAATTCAAGTACTCATTATAAAAGCTCTTTGTCAGAAGTGGGATTTGAACCCACGCCTGCATTCGGAGACCAGAATTCTCAACACCTGAAAAGGTTGATACTCCTTGAGTCTGGCGCCTTAGACCACTCGGCCATCCTGCCACAAGCAAGGCGCTTTCATATCACTGTCCATTGTATAAAAAATTCTAAAAAATAAAATAAGATTTATTGCCTTTACATCAATTCAAGTACTCATTACAAAAGCTCTTTGTCAGAAGTGGGATTTGAACCCACACCTCCATTCGGAGACCAGAATTCTCAACAACTGAAAAGGTTGATATTCCTTGAGGCTGGCGCCTTAGACCACTCGGCCATCCTGACACCTGCGACTCACTTTCATATCACTGTCCATGGTTAAATACATCCAAAAATAAAATAAGATTTATTGTCTATACATTAATTCATGTTCTTATTACAAAAGCTCTTTGTCAGAAGTGGGATTTGAACCCACGCCTCCATTCGGAGACCAGAATTCTCAACAACTGAGAAGGTTGATATTCCTTGAGTCTGGCGCCTTAGACCACTTGGACATCCTGACACTTGCAAGTCACTTTCATATCACTGTCCATGGTTAAATACATCCAAAAATATTATAAGATTTATTGTCTTTACATTAATTCAGGTTCTCATTACAAAAGCTCTTTGTCAGAAGTGGGATTTGAACCCACGCCTCCATTCGGAGACCAGAATTCTCAACAACTGAGAAGGTAGATATTCCTTGAGTCTGGCGCCTTAGACCACTCGGCCATCCTGACACCTGTGAGTCACTTTCATATCACTGTCCATGGTTAAATACATCCAAAAATATTATAAAATTTATTGCCTTTACATTAATTCAGGTTCTCATTACAGAAGCTGTTTGTCAGAAGTGGGATTTGAACCCACGCCTCCATTCGGAGACCAGAATTCTCAACAACTGAGAGGGTTGATATTCCTTGAGTCTGGCGCCTTAGACCACTTGGCCATCCTGACACCTGCAAGTCACTTTCATATCACTGTCCATGGTTAAATACATCCAAAAATATTATAAAATTTATTGTTTTTACATTAATTCAGGTTCTCATTACAGAAGCTGTTTGTCAGAAGTGGGATTTGAACCCACGCCTCCATTCGGAGACCAGAATTCTCAACAACTGAGAAGGTTGATATTCCTTGAGTCTGGTGCCTTAGACCACTTGGCCATCCTGACACCAGCAGGTCACTTTCGTTTCACTGTCCATGGTTAAATACATCCAAAAATATTATAAGATTTATTGTCTTTACATTAATTCAGGTTCTCATTACAAAAGCTCTTTGTGAGAAGTGGGATTAGAACCCACGCCTCCATTCGGAGACCAGAATTCTCAACAACTGAGAAGGTTGATATTCCTTGAGTCTGGCGCCTTAGACCTCTCGGCCATCCTGACACCTGCAAGTCACTTTCATATCACTGTCCATGATGTAAAAAATTCAAAAAATATTATAAGATGTATTGTCTATACATTAATTCAGGTTCTCATTACATAAGCTTTTTGTCAGAAGTGGGATTTGAACCCACGCCTGCATTCGGAGACCAGAATTCTCAACACCTGAAAAGGTTGATACTCCTTGAGTCTGGCGCCTTAGACCACTCGGCCATCCTGCCACATGCAAGGCGCTTTCATATCACTGTCCATTGTATAAAAAATTCTAAAAATAAAATAAGATTTATTGCCTTTACATCAATTCAAGTACTCATTACAAAAGCTCTTTGTCAGAAGTGGGATTTGAACCCACACCTCCATTCGGAGACCAGAATTCTCAACAACTGAAAAGGTTGATATTCCTTGAGGCTGGCGCCTTAGACCACTCGGCCATCCTGACACCTGCAACTCACTTTCATATCACTGTCCATGGTTAAATACATCCAAAAATAAAATAAGATTTATTGTCTATACATTAATTCATGTTCTTATTACAAAAGCTCTTTGTCAGAAGTGGGATTTGAACCCACGCCTCCATTCGGAGACCAGAATTCTCAACAACTGAGAAGGTTGATATTCCTTGAGTCTGGCGCCTTAGACCTCTCGGCCATCCTGACACCTGCAAGTCACTTTCATATCACTGTCCATGGTGTAAAAAATTCAAAAAATAAAATAAGATTTATTGCCTTTACATCAATTCAAGTACTCATTACAAAAGCTCTTTGTCAGAAGTGAGCTTTGAACCCACACCTCCTTTCGGAGACCAGAATTCTCAACAACTGAGAAGGTTGATATTCCTTGAGTCTGGCGCCTTAGACCACTTGGCCGTCCTGACACCTGCAAGTCACTTTCATATCACTGTCCATGGTGTAAAAATTTCAAAAAATAAAATAAGATTTATTGCCTTTACATCAATTCAAGTACTCATTATAAAAGCTCTTTGTCAGAAGTGGGATTTGAACCCACGCCTCCATTCGGAGACCAGAATTCTCAACAACTGAGAAGGTTGTTATACCTTGAGTCTGGCGCCTTAGACCACTCGGCCATCCTGACACCTGCAAGTCACTTTCATATCACTGTCCATGGTGTAAAAAATTCAAAAAATAAAATAAGATTTATTGCCTTTACAACAATTCAAGTACTCATTACAAAAGCTCTTTGTCAGAAGTGGGATTTGAACCCACGCCTCCATTCGGAGACCAGAATTCTGAACAACTGAGAAGGTTGATATTCCTTGAGTCTGGCGCCTTAGACCACTCAGCCATCCTGACACCTGCAAGTCACTTTCATATCACTGTCCATGGTTAAATACATCCAAAAATATTATAAGATTTATTGTCTATACATTAATTCAGGTTCTCATTACAAAAGCTCTTTGTCAGAAGTGGGATTTGAACGCACGCCTCCATTCGGAGACCAGAAGTCTCAACAACTGAGAAGGTTGATATTCCTTGAGTCTGGCGCCTTAGACCACTCGGCCATCCTGCCACCTGCAAGTCACTTTCATATCACTGTCCATGGTGTAAAAAATAAAAAAATAAAATAAGATTTATTGCCTTTACATCAATTCAAGTACTCATTAAAAAAGCTGTTTGTCAGAAGTGGGATTTGAACCCACGCCTCCATTCGGAGACCAGAATTCTCAACAACTGAGAAGGTTGATATTCCTTGAGTCTGGCGCCTTAGACCACTCGGCCATCCTGACACCTGCGAGTCACTTTCATATCAATGTCCATGGTTAAATACATCCAAAAATATTATAAAAATTATTGTCTTTACATTAATTCAGGTTCTCATTACAGAAGTTGTTTGTCAGAAGTGGGATTTGAACCCACGCCTCCATTCGGAGACCAGAATTCTGAACAACTGAGAAGGTTGATATTCCTTGAGTCTGGCGCCTTAGACCACTTGGCCATCCTGACACCTGCAAGTCACTTTCATATCACTGTGCATGGTGTAAAAATTTCAAAAAATAAAATAAGATTTATTGCCTTTACAACAATTCAAGTACTCATTACAAAAGCTCTTTGTCAGAAGTGGGATTTGAACCCACGCCTCCATTCGGAGACCAGAATTCTCAACAACTGAGAAGGTTGATATTCCTTGAGTCTGGCGCCTTAGACCACTCAGCCATCCTGACACTTGCAAGGCACTTTCATATCACTGTCCATGGTTAAATACATCCAAAAATATTATAAGATTTATAGTCTTTACATTAATTCAGGTTCTCATTACAGAAGCTGTTTGTCAGAAGTGGGATTTGAACCCACGCCTCCATTCGGAGACCGGAATTCTCAACAACTGAGAAGGTTGATATTCCTTGAGTCTGGCGCCTTAGACCACTCGGCCATCCTGACACCTGCAAGTCACTTTCATATCACTGTCCATGGTGTAAAAAATAAAAAAATAAAATAAGATTTATTGCCTTTACATCAATTCAAGTACTCATTATAAAAGCTCTTTGTCAGAAGTGGGATTTGAACCCACGCTTCCATTCGGAGACCAGAATTCTCAACAACTGAGAAGGTTGATATTCCTTAAGTCAGGCGCCTTAGACCACTCGGCCATCCTGACACCTGTGAGTCACTTTCATATCACTGTCCATGGTTAAATACATCCAAAAATATTATAAAAATTATTGTCTTTACATTAATTCAGGTTCTCATTACAGAAGCTGTTTGTCGGAAGTGGGATTTGAACCCACGCCTCCATTCGGAGACCAGAATTCTCAACAACTGAGAAGGTTGATATTCCTTGAGTCTGGTGCCTTAGACCACTTGGCCATCCTGACACCAGCAGGTCACTTTCGTTTCACTGTCCATGGTTAAATACATCCAAAAATATTATAAGATTTATTGTCTTTACATTAATTCAGGTTCTCATTACAAAAGCTCTTTGTGAGAAGTGGGATTTGAACCCACGCCTCCATTCGGAGACCAGAATTCTCAACAACTGAGAAGGTTGATATTCCTTGAGTCTGGCGCCTTAGACCACTCGGCCATCCTGACACCTACAAGTCACTTTCATATCACTGTCCATGGTTAAATACATCCAAAAATATTCTAAGATTTATTGTCTATACATTAATTCAGGTTCTCATTACATAAGCTTTTTGTCAGAAGTGGGATTTGAACCCACGCCTCCATTCGGCGACCAGAAGTCTCAACAACTGAGAAGGTTGATATTCCTTGAGTCTGGCGCCTTAGACCACTCGGCCATCCTGACACCTGCAAGTCACTTTCATATCACTGTCCATGGTGTAAAAAATAAAAAATAAAATAAGATTTATTGCCTTTACATCAATTCAAGTACTCATTACAAAAGCTCTTTGTCAGAAGTGGGATTTGAACCCACGCCTCCATTCGGAGACCAGAATTCTCAACAACTGAGAAGGTTGATATTCTTTGAGTCTGGCGCCTTAGACCGCTCAGCCATCCTGACACCTGCGAGTCACTTTCATATCAATGTCCATGGTTAAATACATCCAAAAATATTATAAAATTTATTGTCTTTACATTAATTCAGGTTCTCATTACAGAAGCTGTTTGTCAGAAGTGGGATTTGAACCCACGCCTCCATTCGGAGACCAGAATTCTCAACAACTGAGAAGGTTGATATTCCTTGAGTCTGGCGCCTTAGACCACTTGGCCATCCTGACACCTGCAAGTCACTTTCATATCACTGTCCATGGTTAAATACATCCAAAAATATTATAAGATTTATTGTCTATACATTAATTCAGGTTCTCATTACAAAAGCTCTTTGTCAGAAGTGGGATTTGAACGCACGCCTCCATTCGGAGACCAGAAGTCTCAACAACTGAGAAGGTTGATATTCCTTGAGTCTGGCGCCTTAGACCACTCGGCCATCCTGACACCTGCAAGTCACTTTCATATCACTGTCCATGGTGTAAAAAATAAAAAAATAAAATAAGATTTATTGCCTTTACATCAATTCAAGTACTCATTAAAAAAGCTCTTTGTCAGAAGTGGGATTTGAACCCACGCCTCCATTCGGAGACCAGAATTCTCAACAACTGAGAAGGTTGATATTCCTTGAGTCTGGCGCCTTAGACCACTCGGCCATCCTGACACCTGCGAGTCACTTTCATATCACTGTCCATGGTGTAAAAATTTCAAAAAATAAAATAAGATTTATTGCCTTTACATCAATTCAAGAACTCATTATAAAAGCTCTTTGTCAGAAGTGGGATTTGAACCCACGCCTCCATTCGGAGACCAGAATTCTCAACAACTGAGAAGGTTGATATTCCTTGAGTCTGGCGCCTTAGACCACTCGGCCATCCTGCCACATGCAAGGCGCTTTCATATCACTGTCCATTGTGTAAAAAATTCTAAAAATAAAATAAGATTTATTGCCTTTACATCAATTCAAGTACTCATTACAAAAGCTCTTTGTCAGAAGTGGGATTTGAACCCACACCTCCATTCGGAGACCAGAATTCTCAACAACTGAAAAGGTTGATATTCCTTGAAGCTGGCGCCTTAGACCACTCGGCCATCCTGACACCTGCAAGTCACTTTCATATCACTGTCCATGGTGTAAAAAATAAAAAATAAAATAAGATTTATTGCCTTTACATCAATTCAAGTACTCATTACAAAAGCTCTTTGTCAGAAGTGGGATTTGAACCCACGCCTCCATTCGGAGACCAGAATTCTCAACAACTGAGAAGGTTGATATTCTTTGAGTCTGGCGCCTTAGACCACTTGATCATCCTGACACCTGCGAGTCACTTTCATATCAATGTCCAAGGTTAAATACATCCAAAAATATTATAAAAATTATTGTCTTTACATTAATTCAGGTTCTCATTACAGAAGCTGTTTGTCAGAAGTGGGATTTGAAGCCACGCCTCCATTCGGAGACCAGAATTCTCAACAACTGAGAAGGTTGATATTCCTTGAGTCTGGCGCCTTAGACCACTTGGCCATCCTGACACCTGCACGTCACTTTCATATCACTGTCCATGGTGTAAAAATTTCAAAAAATAAAATAAGATTTATTGCCTTTACATCAATTCAAGAACTCATTATAAAAGCTCTTTGTCAGAAGTGGGATTTGAACCCACACCTCCATTCGGAGACCAGAATTCTCAACAACTGAAAAGGTTGATATTCCTTGAGGCTGGCGCCTTAGACCACTCGGCCATCCTGACACCTGCAAGTCACTTTCATATCACTGTCCATGGTTAAATACATCCAAAAATATTATAAGATTTATTGTCTATACATTAATTCAGGTTCTCATTACAAAAGCTCTTTGTCAGAAGTGGGATTTGAACCCACGCCTCCATTCGGAGACCAGAATTCTCAACAACTGAGAAGGTTGATATTCCTTGAGTCTGGCGCCTTAGACCACTCGGCCATCCTGACACTTGCAAGTCACTTTCATATCACTGTCCATGGTTAAATACATCCAAAAATATTATAAGATTTATTGTCTTTACATTAATTCAGGTTCTCATTACAAAAGCTCTTTGTCAGAAGTGGGATTTGAACCCACGCCTCCATTCGGAGACCAGAATTCTCAACAACTGAGAAGGTTGATATTCCTTGAGTCAGGCGCCTTAGACCACTCGGCCATCCTGACACCTGTGAGTCACTTTCATATCACTGTCCATAGTTAAATACATCCAAAAATATTATAAAATTTATTGTCTTTACATTAATTCAGGTTCTCATTACAGAAGCTGTTTGTCAGAAGTGGGATTTGAATCCACGCCTCCATTCCGAGACCAGAATTCTCAACAACTGAGAGGGTTGATATTCCATGAGTCTGGCGCCTTAGACCACTTGGCCATCCTGACACCTGCAAGTCACTTTCATATCACTGTCCATGGTTAAATACATCCAAAAATATTATAAAATTTATTGTTTTTACATTAATTCAGGTTCTCATTACAGAAGCTGTTTGTCAGAAGTGGGATTTGACATTTAATTCAGGGATTTAATTCAGGTTCTCATTACAGAAGTTGTTTGTCAGAAGTGGGATTTGAACCCACGCCTCCATTCGGAGATCAGAATTCTGAACAAGTGAGAAGGTTGATATTCCTTGAGTCTGGCACCTTAGACCACTTGGCCATCCTGACACCTGCAAGTCACTTTCATATCACTGTCCATGGTGTAAAAAATTAAAAAAATAAAATAAGATTAATTGCCTTTACATCAATTCAAGTACTCATTATAAAAGCTCTTTGTCAGAAGTGGGATTTGAACCCACGCCTGCATTCGGAGACCAGAATTCTCAACACCTGAAAAGGTTGATACTCCTTGAGTCTGGCGCCTTAGACCACTCGGCCATCCTGCCACATGCAAGGCGCTTTCATATCACTGTCCATTGTATAAAAAATTCTAAAAATAAAATAAGATTTATTGCCTTTACATCAATTCAAGTACTCATTACAAAAGCTCTTTGTCAGAAGTGGGATTTGAACCCACACCTCCATTCGGAGACCAGAATTCTCAACAACTGAAAAGGTTGATATTCCTTGAGGCTGGCGCCTTAGACCACTCGGCCATCCTGACACCTGCAACTCACTTTCATATCACTGTCCATGGTTAAATACATCCAAAAATAAAATAAGATTTATTGTCTATACATTAATTCATGTTCTTATTACAAAAGCTCTTTGTCAGAAGTGGGATTTGAACCCACGCCTCCATTCGGAGACCAGAATTCTCAACAACTGAGAAGGTTGATATTCCTTGAGTCTGGCGCCTTAGACCACTTGGCCGTCCTGACACCTGCAAGTCACTTTCATATCACTGTCCATGGTGTAAAAATTTCAAAAAATAAAATAAGATTTATTGCCTTTACATCAATTCAAGTACTCATTATAAAAGCTCTTTGTCAGAAGTGGGATTTGAACCCACGCCTCCATTCGGAGACCAGAATTCTCAACAACTGAGAAGGTTGTTATACCTTGAGTCTGGCGCCTTAGACCACTCGGCCATCCTGACACCTGCAAGTCACTTTCATATCACTGTCCATGGTGTAAAAAATTCAAAAAATAAAATAAGATTTATTGCCTTTACAACAATTCAAGTACTCATTACAAAAGCTCTTTGTCAGAAGTGGGATTTGAACCCACGCCTCCATTCGGAGACCAGAATTCTGAACAACTGAGAAGGTTGATATTCCTTGAGTCTGGCGCCTTAGACCACTCAGCCATCCTGACACCTGCAAGTCACTTTCATATCACTGTCCATGGTTAAATACATCCAAAAATATTATAAGATTTATTGTCTATACATTAATTCAGGTTCTCATTACAAAAGCTCTTTGTCAGAAGTGGGATTTGAACGCACGCCTCCATTCGGAGACCAGAAGTCTCAACAACTGAGAAGGTTGATATTCCTTGAGTCTGGCGCCTTAGACCACTCGGCCATCCTGACACCTGCAAGTCACTTTCATATCACTGTCCATGGTGTAAAAAATAAAAAAATAAAATAAGATTTATTGCCTTTACATCAATTCAAGTACTCATTAAAAAAGCTGTTTGTCAGAAGTGGGATTTGAACCCACGCCTCCATTCGGAGACCAGAATTCTCAACAACTGAGAAGGTTGATATTCCTTGAGTCTGGCGCCTTAGACCACTCGGCCATCCTGACACCTGCGAGTCACTTTCATATCAATGTCCATGGTTAAATACATCCAAAAATATTATAAAAATTATTGTCTTTACATTAATTCAGGTTCTCATTACAGAAGTTGTTTGTCAGAAGTGGGATTTGAACCCACGCCTCCATTCGGAGACCAGAATTCTGAACAACTGAGAAGGTTGATATTCCTTGAGTCTGGCGCCTTAGACCACTTGGCCATCCTGACACCTGCAAGTCACTTTCATATCACTGTGCATGGTGTAAAAATTTCAAAAAATAAAATAAGATTTATTGCCTTTACAACAATTCAAGTACTCATTACAAAAGCTCTTTGTCAGAAGTGGGATTTGAACCCACGCCTCCATTCGGAGACCAGAATTCTCAACAACTGAGAAGGTTGATATTCCTTGAGTCTGGCGCCTTAGACCACTCAGCCATCCTGACACTTGCAAGGCACTTTCATATCACTGTCCATGGTTAAATACATCCAAAAATATTATAAGATTTATAGTCTTTACATTAATTCAGGTTCTCATTACAGAAGCTGTTTGTCAGAAGTGGGATTTGAACCCACGCCTCCATTCGGAGACCGGAATTCTCAACAACTGAGAAGGTTGATATTCCTTGAGTCTGGCGCCTTAGACCACTCGGCCATCCTGACACCTGCAAGTCACTTTCATATCACTGTCCATGGTGTAAAAAATAAAAAAATAAAATAAGATTTATTGCCTTTACATCAATTCAAGTACTCATTATAAAAGCTCTTTGTCAGAAGTGGGATTTGAACCCACGCTTCCATTCGGAGACCAGAATTCTCAACAACTGAGAAGGTTGATATTCCTTAAGTCAGGCGCCTTAGACCACTCGGCCATCCTGACACCTGTGAGTCACTTTCATATCACTGTCCATGGTTAAATACATCCAAAAATATTATAAAAATTATTGTCTTTACATTAATTCAGGTTCTCATTACAGAAGCTGTTTGTCAGAAGTGGGATTTGAACCCACGCCTCCATTCGGAGACCAGAATTCTCAACAACTGAGAAGGTTGATATTCCTTGAGTCTGGTGCCTTAGACCACTTGGCCATCCTGACACCAGCAGGTCACTTTCGTTTCACTGTCCATGGTTAAATACATCCAAAAATATTATAAGATTTATTGTCTTTACATTAATTCAGGTTCTCATTACAAAAGCTCTTTGTGAGAAGTGGGATTTGAACCCACGCCTCCATTCGGAGACCAGAATTCTCAACAACTGAGAAGGTTGATATTCCTTGAGTCTGGCGCCTTAGACCACTCGGCCATCCTGACACCTACAAGTCACTTTCATATCACTGTCCATGGTTAAATACATCCAAAAATATTCTAAGATTTATTGTCTATACATTAATTCAGGTTCTCATTACATAAGCTTTTTGTCAGAAGTGGGATTTGAACCCACGCCTCCATTCGGCGACCAGAAGTCTCAACAACTGAGAAGGTTGATATTCCTTGAGTCTGGCGCCTTAGACCACTCGGCCATCCTGACACCTGCAAGTCACTTTCATATCACTGTCCATGGTGTAAAAAATAAAAAATAAAATAAGATTTATTGCCTTTACATCAATTCAAGTACTCATTACAAAAGCTCTTTGTCAGAAGTGGGATTTGAACCCACGCCTCCATTCGGAGACCAGAATTCTCAACAACTGAGAAGGTTGATATTCTTTGAGTCTGGCGCCTTAGACCGCTCAGCCATCCTGACACCTGCGAGTCACTTTCATATCAATGTCCATGGTTAAATACATCCAAAAATATTATAAAATTTATTGTCTTTACATTAATTCAGGTTCTCATTACAGAAGCTGTTTGTCAGAAGTGGGATTTGAACCCACGCCTCCATTCGGAGACCAGAATTCTCAACAACTGAGAAGGTTGATATTCCTTGAGTCTGGCGCCTTAGACCACTTGGCCATCCTGACACCTGCAAGTCACTTTCATATCACTGTCCATGGTTAAATACATCCAAAAATATTATAAGATTTATTGTCTATACATTAATTCAGGTTCTCATTACAAAAGCTCTTTGTCAGAAGTGGGATTTGAACGCACGCCTCCATTCGGAGACCAGAAGTCTCAACAACTGAGAAGGTTGATATTCCTTGAGTCTGGCGCCTTAGACCACTCGGCCATCCTGACACCTGCAAGTCACTTTCATATCACTGTCCATGGTGTAAAAAATAAAAAAATAAAATAAGATTTATTGCCTTTACATCAATTCAAGTACTCATTAAAAAAGCTCTTTGTCAGAAGTGGGATTTGAACCCACGCCTCCATTCGGAGACCAGAATTCTCAACAACTGAGAAGGTTGATATTCCTTGAGTCTGGCGCCTTAGACCACTCGGCCATCCTGACACCTGCGAGTCACTTTCATATCACTGTCCATGGTGTAAAAATTTCAAAAAAAAAAATAAGATTTATTGCCTTTACATCAATTCAAGAACTCATTATAAAAGCTCTTTGTCAGAAGTGGGATTTGAACCCACGCCTCCATTCGGAGACCAGAATTCTCAACAACTGAGAAGGTTGATATTCCTTGAGTCTGGCGCCTTAGACCACTCGGCCATCCTGCCACATGCAAGGCGCTTTCATATCACTGTCCATTGTGTAAAAAATTCTAAAAATAAAATAAGATTTATTGCCTTTACATCAATTCAAGTACTCATTACAAAAGCTCTTTGTCAGAAGTGGGATTTGAACCCACACCTCCATTCGGAGACCAGAATTCTCAACAACTGAAAAGGTTGATATTCCTTGAAGCTGGCGCCTTAGACCACTCGGCCATCCTGACACCTGCAAGTCACTTTCATATCACTGTCCATGGTGTAAAAAATAAAAAATAAAATAAGATTTATTGCCTTTACATCAATTCAAGTACTCATTACAAAAGCTCTTTGTCAGAAGTGGGATTTGAACCCACGCCTCCATTCGGAGACCAGAATTCTCAACAACTGAGAAGGTTGATATTCTTTGAGTCTGGCGCCTTAGACCACTTGATCATCCTGACACCTGCGAGTCACTTTCATATCAATGTCCAAGGTTAAATACATCCAAAAATATTATAAAAATTATTGTCTTTACATTAATTCAGGTTCTCATTACAGAAGCTGTTTGTCAGAAGTGGGATTTGAAGCCACGCCTCCATTCGGAGACCAGAATTCTCAACAACTGAGAAGGTTGATATTCCTTGAGTCTGGCGCCTTAGACCACTTGGCCATCCTGACACCTGCACGTCACTTTCATATCACTGTCCATGGTGTAAAAATTTCAAAAAATAAAATAAGATTTATTGCCTTTACATCAATTCAAGAACTCATTATAAAAGCTCTTTGTCAGAAGTGGGATTTGAACCCACACCTCCATTCGGAGACCAGAATTCTCAACAACTGAAAAGGTTGATATTCCTTGAGGCTGGCGCCTTAGACCACTCGGCCATCCTGACACCTGCAAGTCACTTTCATATCACTGTCCATGGTTAAATACATCCAAAAATATTATAAGATTTATTGTCTATACATTAATTCAGGTTCTCATTACAAAAGCTCTTTGTCAGAAGTGGGATTTGAACCCACGCCTCCATTCGGAGACCAGAATTCTCAACAACTGAGAAGGTTGATATTCCTTGAGTCTGGCGCCTTAGACCACTCGGCCATCCTGACACTTGCAAGTCACTTTCATATCACTGTCCATGGTTAAATACATCCAAAAATATTATAAGATTTATTGTCTTTACATTAATTCAGGTTCTCATTACAAAAGCTCTTTGTCAGAAGTGGGATTTGAACCCACGCCTCCATTCGGAGACCAGAATTCTCAACAACTGAGAAGGTTGATATTCCTTGAGTCAGGCGCCTTAGACCACTCGGCCATCCTGACACCTGTGAGTCACTTTCATATCACTGTCCATAGTTAAATACATCCAAAAATATTATAAAATTTATTGTCTTTACATTAATTCAGGTTCTCATTACAGAAGCTGTTTGTCAGAAGTGGGATTTGAATCCACGCCTCCATTCCGAGACCAGAATTCTCAACAACTGAGAGGGTTGATATTCCATGAGTCTGGCGCCTTAGACCACTTGGCCATCCTGACACCTGCAAGTCACTTTCATATCACTGTCCATGGTTAAATACATCCAAAAATATTATAAAATTTATTGTTTTTACATTAATTCAGGTTCTCATTACAGAAGCTGTTTGTCAGAAGTGGGATTTGACATTTAATTCAGGGATTTAATTCAGGTTCTCATTACAGAAGTTGTTTGTCAGAAGTGGGATTTGAACCCACGCCTCCATTCGGAGATCAGAATTCTGAACAAGTGAGAAGGTTGATATTCCTTGAGTCTGGCGCCTTAGACCACTTGGCCATCCTGACACCTGCAAGTCACTTTCATATCACTGTCCATGGTGTAAAAAATTAAAAAAATAAAATAAGATTAATTGCCTTTACATCAATTCAAGTACTCATTATAAAAGCTCTTTGTCAGAAGTGGGATTTGAACCCACGCCTGCATTCGGAGACCAGAATTCTCAACACCTGAAAAGGTTGATACTCCTTGAGTCTGGCGCCTTAGACCACTCGGCCATCCTGCCACATGCAAGGCGCTTTCATATCACTGTCCATTGTATAAAAAATTCTAAAAATAAAATAAGATTTATTGCCTTTACATCAATTCAAGTACTCATTACAAAAGCTCTTTGTCAGAAGTGGGATTTGAACCCACACCTCCATTCGGAGACCAGAATTCTCAACAACTGAAAAGGTTGATATTCCTTGAGGCTGGCGCCTTAGACCACTCGGCCATCCTGACACCTGCAACTCACTTTCATATCACTGTCCATGGTTAAATACATCCAAAAATAAAATAAGATTTATTGTCTATACATTAATTCATGTTCTTATTACAAAAGCTCTTTGTCAGAAGTGGGATTTGAACCCACGCCTCCATTCGGAGACCAGAATTCTCAACAACTGAGAAGGTTGATATTCCTTGAGTCTGGCGCCTTAGACCACTTGGCCGTCCTGACACCTGCAAGTCACTTTCATATCACTGTCCATGGTGTAAAAATTTCAAAAAATAAAATAAGATTTATTGCCTTTACATCAATTCAAGTACTCATTATAAAAGCTCTTTGTCAGAAGTGGGATTTGAACCCACGCCTCCATTCGGAGACCAGAATTCTCAACAACTGAGAAGGTTGTTATACCTTGAGTCTGGCGCCTTAGACCACTCGGCCATCCTGACACCTGCAAGTCACTTTCATATCACTGTCCATGGTGTAAAAAATTCAAAAAATAAAATAAGATTTATTGCCTTTACAACAATTCAAGTACTCATTACAAAAGCTCTTTGTCAGAAGTGGGATTTGAACCCACGCCTCCATTCGGAGACCAGAATTCTGAACAACTGAGAAGGTTGATATTCCTTGAGTCTGGCGCCTTAGACCACTCGGCCATCCTGACACCTGCAAGTCACTTTCATATCACTGTCCATGGTTAAATACATCCAAAAATATTATAAGATTTATTGTCTATACATTAATTCAGGTTCTCATTACAAAAGCTCTTTGTCAGAAGTGGGATTTGAACGCACGCCTCCATTCGGAGACCAGAAGTCTCAACAACTGAGAAGGTTGATATTCCTTGAGTCTGGCGCCTTAGACCACTCAGCCATCCTGACACCAGCAAGTCACTTTCATATCACTGTCCATGGTGTAAAAAATAAAAAAATAAAATAAGATTTATTGCCTTTACATCAATTCAAGTACTCATTAAAAAAGCTGTTTGTCAGAAGTGGGATTTGAACCCACGCCTCCATTCGGAGACCAGAATTCTCAACAACTGAGAAGGTTGATATTCCTTGAGTCTGGCGCCTTAGACCACTCGGCCATCCTGACACCTGCGAGTCACTTTCATATCAATGTCCATGGTTAAATACATCCAAAAATATTATAAAAATTATTGTCTTTACATTAATTCAGGTTCTCATTACAGAAGTTGTTTGTCAGAAGTGGGATTTGAACCCACGCCTCCATTCGGAGACCAGAATTCTGAACAACTGAGAAGGTTGATATTCCTTGAGTCTGGCGCCTTAGACCACTTGGCCATCCTGACACCTGCAAGTCACTTTCATATCACTGTGCATGGTGTAAAAATTTCAAAAAATAAAATAAGATTTATTGCCTTTACATCAATTCAAGTACTCATTAAAAAAGCTGTTTGTCAGAAGTGGGATTTGAACCCACGCCTCCATTCGGAGACCAGAATTCTCAACAACTGAGAAGGTTGATATTCCTTGAGTCTGGCGCCTTAGACCACTCGGCCATCCTGACACCTGCGACTCACTTTCATATCACTGTCCATGGTTAAATACATCCAAAAATAAAATAAGATTTATTGTCTATACATTAATTCATGTTCTTATTACAAAAGCTCTTTGTCAGAAGTGGGATTTGAACCCACGCCTCCATTCGGAGACCAGAATTCTCAACAACTGAGAAGGTTGATATTCCTTGAGTCTGGCGCCTTAGACCACTCAGCCATCCTGACACTTGCAAGGCACTTTCATATCACTGTCCATGGTTAAATACATCCAAAAATATTATAAGATTTATAGTCTTTACATTAATTCAGGTTCTCATTACAGAAGCTGTTTGTCAGAAGTGGGATTTGAACCCACGCCTCCATTCGGAGACCGGAATTCTCAACAACTGAGAAGGTTGATATTCCTTGAGTCTGGCGCCTTAGACCACTCGGCCATCCTGACACCTGCAAGTCACTTTCATATCACTGTCCATGGTGTAAAAAATAAAAAAATAAAATAAGATTTATTGCCTTTACATCAATTCAAGTACTCATTATAAAAGCTCTTTGTCAGAAGTGGGATTTGAACCCACGCTTCCATTCGGAGACCAGAATTCTCAACAACTGAGAAGGTTGATATTCCTTAAGTCAGGCGCCTTAGACCACTCGGCCATCCTGACACTTGCAAGTCACTTTCATATCACTGTCCATGGTTAAATACATCCAAAAATATTATAAGATTTATTGTCTTTACATTAATTCAGGTTCTCATTACAAAAGCTCTTTGTCAGAAGTGGGATTTGAACCCACGCCTCCATTCGGAGACCAGAATTCTCAACAACTGAGAAGGTTGATATTCCTTGAGTCAGGCCCCTTATACCACTCGGCCATCCTGACACCTGTGAGTCACTTTCATATCACTGTCCATAGTTAAATACATCCAAAAATATTATAAAATTTATTGTCTTTACATTAATTCAGGTTCTCATTACAGAAGCTGTTTGTCAGAAGTGGGATTTGAATCCACGCCTCCATTCCGAGACCAGAATTCTCAACAACTGAGAGGGTTGATATTCCATGAGTCTGGCGCCTTAGACCACTTGGCCATCCTGACACCTGCAAGTCACTTTCATATCACTGTCCATGGTTAAATACATCCAAAAATATTATAAAATTTATTGTTTTTACATTAATTCAGGTTCTCATTACAGAAGCTGTTTGTCAGAAGTGGGATTTGACATTTAATTCAGGGATTTAATTCAGGTTCTCATTACAGAAGTTGTTTGTCAGAAGTGGGATTTGAACCCACGCCTCCATTCGGAGATCAGAATTCTGAACAAGTGAGAAGGTTGATATTCCTTGAGTCTGGCGCCTTAGACCACTTGGCCATCCTGACACCTGCAAGTCACTTTCATATCACTGTCCATGGTGTAAAAAATTAAAAAAATAAAATAAGATTAATTGCCTTTACATCAATTCAAGTACTCATTATAAAAGCTCTTTGTCAGAAGTGGGATTTGAACCCACGCCTGCATTCGGAGACCAGAATTCTCAACACCTGAAAAGGTTGATACTCCTTGAGTCTGGCGCCTTAGACCACTCGGCCATCCTGCCACATGCAAGGCGCTTTCATATCACTGTCCATTGTATAAAAAATTCTAAAAATAAAATAAGATTTATTGCCTTTACATCAATTCAAGTACTCATTACAAAAGCTCTTTGTCAGAAGTGGGATTTGAACCCACACCTCCATTCGGAGACCAGAATTCTCAACAACTGAAAAGGTTGATATTCCTTGAGGCTGGCGCCTTAGACCACTCGGCCATCCTGACACCTGCAACTCACTTTCATATCACTGTCCATGGTTAAATACATCCAAAAATAAAATAAGATTTATTGTCTATACATTAATTCATGTTCTTATTACAAAAGCTCTTTGTCAGAAGTGGGATTTGAACCCACGCCTCCATTCGGAGACCAGAATTCTCAACAACTGAGAAGGTTGATATTCCTTGAGTCTGGCGCCTTAGACCACTTGGCCGTCCTGACACCTGCAAGTCACTTTCATATCACTGTCCATGGTGTAAAAATTTCAAAAAATAAAATAAGATTTATTGCCTTTACATCAATTCAAGTACTCATTATAAAAGCTCTTTGTCAGAAGTGGGATTTGAACCCACGCCTCCATTCGGAGACCAGAATTCTCAACAACTGAGAAGGTTGTTATACCTTGAGTCTGGCGCCTTAGACCACTCGGCCATCCTGACACCTGCAAGTCACTTTCATATCACTGTCCATGGTGTAAAAAATTCAAAAAATAAAATAAGATTTATTGCCTTTACAACAATTCAAGTACTCATTACAAAAGCTCTTTGTCAGAAGTGGGATTTGAACCCACGCCTCCATTCGGAGACCAGAATTCTGAACAACTGAGAAGGTTGATATTCCTTGAGTCTGGCGCCTTAGACCACTCGGCCATCCTGACACCTGCAAGTCACTTTCATATCACTGTCCATGGTTAAATACATCCAAAAATATTATAAGATTTATTGTCTATACATTAATTCAGGTTCTCATTACAAAAGCTCTTTGTCAGAAGTGGGATTTGAACGCACGCCTCCATTCGGAGACCAGAAGTCTCAACAACTGAGAAGGTTGATATTCCTTGAGTCTGGCGCCTTAGACCACTCAGCCATCCTGACACCTGCAAGTCACTTTCATATCACTGTCCATGGTGTAAAAAATAAAAAAATAAAATAAGATTTATTGCCTTTACATCAATTCAAGTACTCATTAAAAAAGCTGTTTGTCAGAAGTGGGATTTGAACCCACGCCTCCATTCGGAGACCAGAATTCTCAACAACTGAGAAGGTTGATATTCCTTGAGTCTGGCGCCTTAGACCACTCGGCCATCCTGACACCTGCGAGTCACTTTCATATCAATGTCCATGGTTAAATACATCCAAAAATATTATAAAAATTATTGTCTTTACATTAATTCAGGTTCTCATTACAGAAGTTGTTTGTCAGAAGTGGGATTTGAACCCACGCCTCCATTCGGAGACCAGAATTCTGAACAACTGAGAAGGTTGATATTCCTTGAGTCTGGCGCCTTAGACCACTTGGCCATCCTGACACCTGCAAGTCACTTTCATATCACTGTGCATGGTGTAAAAATTTCAAAAAATAAAATAAGATTTATTGCCTTTACATCAATTCAAGTACTCATTAAAAAAGCTGTTTGTCAGAAGTGGGATTTGAACCCACGCCTCCATTCGGAGACCAGAATTCTCAACAACTGAGAAGGTTGATATTCCTTGAGTCTGGCGCCTTAGACCACTCGGCCATCCTGACACCTGCGACTCACTTTCATATCACTGTCCATGGTTAAATACATCCAAAAATAAAATAAGATTTATTGTCTATACATTAATTCATGTTCTTATTACAAAAGCTCTTTGTCAGAAGTGGGATTTGAACCCACGCCTCCATTCGGAGACCAGAATTCTCAACAACTGAGAAGGTTGATATTCCTTGAGTCTGGCGCCTTAGACCACTCAGCCATCCTGACACTTGCAAGGCACTTTCATATCACTGTCCATGGTTAAATACATCCAAAAATATTATAAGATTTATAGTCTTTACATTAATTCAGGTTCTCATTACAGAAGCTGTTTGTCAGAAGTGGGATTTGAACCCACGCCTCCATTCGGAGACCGGAATTCTCAACAACTGAGAAGGTTGATATTCCTTGAGTCTGGCGCCTTAGACCACTCGGCCATCCTGACACCTGCAAGTCACTTTCATATCACTGTCCATGGTGTAAAAAAATAAAAAAATAAAATAAGATTTATTGCCTTTACATCAATTCAAGTACTCATTATAAAAGCTCTTTGTCAGAAGTGGGATTTGAACCCACGCTTCCATTCGGAGACCAGAATTCTCAACAACTGAGAAGGTTGATATTCCTTAAGTCAGGCGCCTTAGACCACTCGGCCATCCTGACACCTGTGAGTCACTTTCACTTTACATCAATTCAAGTACTCATTATAAAAGCTCTTTGTCAGAAGTGGGATTTGAACCCACGCCTCCATTCGGAGACCAGAATTCTCAACAACTGAGAAGGTTGTTATACCTTGAGTCTGGCGCCTTAGACCACTCGGCCATCCTGACACCTGCAAGTCACTTTCATATCACTGTCCATGGTGTAAAAAATTCAAAAAATAAAATAAGATTTATTGCCTTTACAACAATTCAAGTACTCATTACAAAAGCTCTTTGTCAGAAGTGGGATTTGAACCCACGCCTCCATTCGGAGACCAGAATTCTGAACAACTGAGAAGGTTGATATTCCTTGAGTCTGGCGCCTTAGACCACTCGGCCATCCTGACACCTGCAAGTCACTTTCATATCACTGTCCATGGTTAAATACATCCAAAAATATTATAAGATTTATTGTCTATACATTAATTCAGGTTCTCATTACAAAAGCTCTTTGTCAGAAGTGGGATTTGAACGCACGCCTCCATTCGGAGACCAGAAGTCTCAACAACTGAGAAGGTTGATATTCCTTGAGTCTGGCGCCTTAGACCACTCAGCCATCCTGACACCTGCAAGTCACTTTCATATCACTGTCCATGGTGTAAAAAATAAAAAAATAAAATAAGATTTATTGCCTTTACATCAATTCAAGTACTCATTAAAAAAGCTGTTTGTCAGAAGTGGGATTTGAACCCACGCCTCCATTCGGAGACCAGAATTCTCAACAACTGAGAAGGTTGATATTTCTTGAGTCTGGCGCCTTAGACCACTCGGCCATCCTGACACCTGCGAGTCACTTTCATATCAATGTCCATGGTTAAATACATCCAAAAATATTATAAAAATTATTGTCTTTACATTAATTCAGGTTCTCATTACAGAAGTTGTTTGTCAGAAGTGGGATTTGAACCCACGCCTCCATTCGGAGACCAGAATTCTGAACAACTGAGAAGGTTGATATTCCTTGAGTCTGGCGCCTTAGACCACTTGGCCATCCTGACACCTGCAAGTCACTTTCATATCACTGTGCATGGTGTAAAAATTTCAAAAAATAAAATAAGATTTATTGCCTTTACAACAATTCAAGTACTCATTACAAAAGCTCTTTGTCAGAAGTGGGATTTGAACCCACGCCTCCATTCGGAGACCAGAATTCTCAACAACTGAGAAGGTTGATATTCCTTGATTCTGGCGCCTTAGACCACTCAGCCATCCTGACACTTGCAAGGCACTTTCATATCACTGTCCATGGTTAAATACATCCAAAAATATTATAAGATTTATAGTCTTTACATTAATTCAGGTTCTCATTACAGAAGCTGTTTGTCAGAAGTGGGATTTGAACCCACGCCTCCATTCGGAGACCGGAATTCTCAACAACTGAGAAGGTTGATATTTCTTGAGTCTGGCGCCTTAGACCACTCGGCCATCCTGACACCTGCAAGTCACTTTCATATCACTGTCCATGGTGTAAAAAATAAAAAAATAAAATAAGATTTATTGCCTTTACATCAATTCAAGTACTCATTATAAAAGCTCTTTGTCAGAAGTGGGATTTGAACCCACGCTTCCATTCGGAGACCAGAATTCTCAACAACTGAGAAGGTTGATATTCCTTAAGTCAGGCGCCTTAGACCACTCGGCCATCCTGACACCTGTGAGTCACTTTCATATCACTGTCCATGGTTAAATACATCCAAAAATATTATAAAAATTATTGTCTTTACATTAATTCAGGTTCTCATTACAGAAGCTGTTTGTCAGAAGTGGGATTTGAACCCACGCCTCCATTCGGAGACCAGAATTCTCAACAACTGAGAAGGTTGATATTCCTTGAGTCTGGTGCCTTAGACCACTTGGCCATCCTGACACCAGCAGGTCACTTTCGTTTCACTGTCCATGGTTAAATACATCCAAAAATATTATAAGATTTATTGTCTTTACATTAATTCAGGTTCTCATTACAAAAGCTCTTTGTGAGAAGTGGGATTTGAACCCACGCCTCCATTCGGAGACCAGAATTCTCAACAACTGAGAAGGTTGATATTCCTTGAGTCTGGCGCCTTAGACCACTCGGCCATCCTGACACCTACAAGTCACTTTCATATCACTGTCCATGGTTAAATACATCCAAAAATTTTCTAAGATTTATTGTCTATACATTAATTCAGGTTCTCATTACATAAGCTTTTTGTCAGAAGTGGGATTTGAACCCACGCCTCCATTCGGCGACCAGAAGTCTCAACAACTGAGAAGGTTGATATTCCTTGAGTCTGGCGCCTTAGACCACTCGGCCATCCTGACACCTGCAAGTCACTTTCATATCACTGTCCATGGTGTAAAAAATAAAAAATAAAATAAGATTTATTGCCTTTACATCAATTCAAGTACTCATTACAAAAGCTCTTTGTCAGAAGTGGGATTTGAACCCACGCCTCCATTCGGAGACCAGAATTCTCAACAACTGAGAAGGTTGATATTCTTTGAGTCTGGCGCCTTAGACCGCTCGGCCATCCTGACACCTGCGAGTCACTTTCATATCAATGTCCATGGTTAAATACATCCAAAAATATTATAAAATTTATTGTCTTTACATTAATTCAGGTTCTCATTACAGAAGCTGTTTGTCAGAAGTGGGATTTGAACCCACGCCTCCATTCGGAGACCAGAATTCTCAACAACTGAGAAGGTTGATATTCCTTGAGTCTGGCGCCTTAGACCACTTGGCCATCCTGACACCTGCAAGTCACTTTCATATCACTGTCCATGGTTAAATACATCCAAAAATATTATAAGATTTATTGTCTATACATTAATTCAGGTTCTCATTACAAAAGCTCTTTGTCAGAAGTGGGATTTGAACGCACGCCTCCATTCGGAGACCAGAAGTCTCAACAACTGAGAAGGTTGATATTCTTTGAGTCTGGCGCCTTAGACCACTCGGCCATCCTGACACCTGCAAGTCACTTTCATATCACTGTCCATGGTGTAAAAAATAAAAAAATAAAATAAGATTTATTGCCTTTACATCAATTCAAGTACTCATTAAAAAAGCTCTTTGTCAGAAGTGGGATTTGAACCCACGCCTCCATTCGGAGAACAGAATTCTCAACAACTGAGAAGGTTGATATTCCTTAAGTCAGGCGCCTTAGACCACTCGGCCATCCTGACACCTGTGAGTCACTTTCATATCACTGTCCATGGTTAAATACATCCAAAAATATTATAAAAATTATTGTCTTTACATTAATTCAGGTTCTCATTACAGAAGCTGTTTGTCAGAAGTGGGATTTGAACCCACGCCTCCATTCGGAGACCAGAATTCTCAACAACTGAGAAGGTTGATATTCTTTGAGTCTGGCGCCTTAGACCACTTGATCATCCTGACACCTGCGAGTCACTTTCATATCAATGTCCATGGTTAAATACATCCAAAAATATTATAAAAATTATTGTCTTTACATTAATTCAGGTTCTCATTACAGAAGCTGTTTGTCAGAAGTGGGATTTGAACCCACGCCTCCATTCGGAGACCAGAATTCTCAACAACTGAGAAGGTTGATATTCCTTGAGTCTGGTGCCTTAGACCACTTGGCCATCCTGACACCAGCAGGTCACTTTCGTTTCACTGTCCATGGTTAAATACATCCAAAAATATTATAAGATTTATTGTCTTTACATTAATTCAGGTTCTCATTACAAAAGCTCTTTGTGAGAAGTGGGATTTGAACCCACGCCTCCATTCGGAGACCAGAATTCTCAACAACTGAGAAGGTTGATATTCCTTGAGTCTGGCGCCTTAGACCACTCGGCCATCCTGACACCTACAAGTCACTTTCATATCACTGTCCATGGTTAAATACATCCAAAAATTTTCTAAGATTTATTGTCTATACATTAATTCAGGTTCTCATTACATAAGCTTTTTGTCAGAAGTGGGATTTGAACCCACGCCTCCATTCGGCGACCAGAAGTCTCAACAACTGAGAAGGTTGATATTCCTTGAGTCTGGCGCCTTAGACCACTCGGCCATCCTGACACCTGCAAGTCACTTTCATATCACTGTCCATGGTGTAAAAAATAAAAAATAAAATAAGATTTATTGCCTTTACATCAATTCAAGTACTCATTACAAAAGCTCTTTGTCAGAAGTGGGATTTGAACCCACGCCTCCATTCGGAGACCAGAATTCTCAACAACTGAGAAGGTTGATATTCTTTGAGTCTGGCGCCTTAGACCGCTCGGCCATCCTGACACCTGCGAGTCACTTTCATATCAATGTCCATGGTTAAATACATCCAAAAATTTTATAAAATTTATTGTCTTTACATTAATTCAGGTTCTCATTACAGAAGCTGTTTGTCAGAAGTGGGATTTGAACCCACGCCTCCATTCGGAGACCAGAATTCTCAACAACTGAGAAGGTTGATATTCCTTGAGTCTGGCGCCTTAGACCACTTGGCCATCCTGACACCTGCAAGTCACTTTCATATCACTGTCCATGGTTAAATACATCCAAAAATATTATAAGATTTATTGTCTATACATTAATTCAGGTTCTCATTACAAAAGCTCTTTGTCAGAAGTGGGATTTGAACGCACGCCTCCATTCGGAGACCAGAAGTCTCAACAACTGAGAAGGTTGATATTCCTTGAGTCTGGCGCCTTAGACCACTCGGCCATCCTGACACCTGCAAGTCACTTTCATATCACTGTCCATGGTGTAAAAAATAAAAAAATAAAATAAGATTTATTGCCTTTACATCAATTCAAGTACTCATTAAAAAAGCTCTTTGTCAGAAGTGGGATTTGAACCCACGCCTCCATTCGGAGAACAGAATTCTCAACAACTGAGAAGGTTGATATTCCTTGAGTCTGGCGCCTTAGACCACTCGGCCATCCTGACACCTGCGAGTCACTTTCATATCAATGTCCATGGTTAAATACATCCAAAAATATTATAAAAATTATTGTCTTTACATTAATTCAGGTTCTCATTACAGAAGTTGTTTGTCAGAAGTGGGATTTGAACCCACGCCTCCATTCGGAGACCAGAATTCTGAACAACTGAGAAGGTTGATATTCCTTGAGTCTGGCGCCTTAGACCACTTGGCCATCCTGACACCTGCAAGTCACTTTCATATCACTGTCCATGGTGTAAAAATTTCAAAAAATAAAATAAGATTTAGTGCCTTTACATCAATTCAAGAACTCATTATAAAAGCTCTTTGTCAGAAGTGGGATTTGAACCCACGCCTCCATTCGGAAACCAGAATTCTCAACAACTGAGAAGGTTGATATTCCTTGAGCCTGGCGCCTTAGACCACTCGGCCATCCTGACACCTGCAAGTCACTTTCATATCACTGTCCATGGTTTAAAAATTTCAAAAAATAAAATAAGATTTATTGCCTTTACATCAATTCAAGTACTCATTATAAAAGCTCTTTGTCAGAAGTGGGATTTGAACCCACGCCTCCATTCGGAGACCAGAATTCTCAACAACTGAGAAGGTTGATATTCCTTGAGTCTGGCGCCTTAGACCACTCAGCCATCCGGACACCTGCAAGTCACTTTCATATCACTGTCCATGGTTAAATACATCCAAAAATATTATAAGATTTATTGTATTTACATTAATTCAGGTTCTCATTACAAAAGCACTTTGTCATAAGTGGGATTTGAACCCACGCCTCCATTCAGAGACCAGAATTCTCAACAACTGAGAAGGTTGATATTCCTTGAGTCTGGTGCCTTAGACCACTCGGCCATCCTGACCCCTGCAAGTCACTTTCATATCATTGTCCATGGTGTAAAAAATAAAAAAATAAAATAAGATTTATTGCCTTTACATCAATTCAAGTACTCATTACAAAAGCTCTTTGTCAGAAGTGAGCTTTGAACCCACACCTCCTTTCGGAGACCAGAATTCTCAACAACTGAGAAGGTTGATATTCCTTGAGTCTGGCGCCTTAGACCACTTGGCCATCCTGACACCTGCAAGTCACTTTCATATCACTGTCCATGGTGTAAAAATTTCAAAAAATAAAATAAGATTTATTGCCTTTACATCAATTCAAGAACTCATTATAAAAGCTCTTTGTCAGAAGTGGGATTTGAACCCACGCCTCCATTCGGAGACCAGAATTCTCAACAACTGAGAAGGTTGATATTCTTTGAGTCTGGCGCCTTAGACCACTCGGCCATCCTGACACCTGCAAGTCACTTTCATATCACTGTCCATGGTTAAATACATCCAAAAATATTATAAGATTTATTGTCTATACATTAATTCAGGTTCTCATTACAAAAGCTCTTTGTCAGAAGTGGGATTTGAACGCACGCCTCCATTCGGAGACCAGAAGTCTCAACAACTGAGAAGGTTGATATTCCTTGAGTCTGGCGCCTTAGACCACTTGGCCATCCTGACACATGCAAGTCACTTTCATATCACTGTCCATGGTGTAAAAATTTCAAAAAATAAAATAAGATTTATTGCCTTTACATCAATTCAAGAACTCATTATAAAAGCTCTTTGTCAGAAGTGGGATTTGAACCCACGCCTCCATTCGGAGACCAGAATTCTCAACAACTGAGAAGGTTGATATTCCTTGAGTCTGGCGCCTTAGACCACTCGGCCATCCTGACACCTGCAAGTCACTTTCATATCACTGTCCATGGTTAAATACATCCAAAAATATTATAAGATTTATTGTCTATACATTAATTCAGGTTCTCATTACAAAAGCTCTTTGTCAGAAGTGGGATTTGAACGCACGCCTCCATTCGGAGACCAGAAGTCTCAACAACTGAGAAGGTTGATATTCCTTGAGTCTGGCGCCTTAGACCACTTGGCCATCCTGACACCTGCAAGTCACTTTCATATCACTGTCCATGGTGTAAAAAATAAAAAATAAAATAAGATTTATTGCCTTTACATCAATTCAAGTACTCATTATAAAAGCTCTTTGTCAGAAGTGGGATTTGAACCCACAACTGCATTCGGAGATCAGAATTCTCAACACCTGAGAAGGTTGATACTCCTTGAGTCTGGCGCCTTAGACCACTCGGCCATCCTGCCACATGCAAGGCGCTTTCATATCACTGTCCATTGTGTAAAAAATTCTAAAAATAAAATAAGATTTATTGCCTTTACATCAATTCAAGTACTCATTACAAAAGCTCTTTGTCAGAAGTGGGATTTGAACCCACACCTCCATTCGGAGACCAGAATTCTCAACAACTGAAAAGGTTGATATTCCTTGAAGCTGGCGCCTTAGACCACTCGGCCATCCTGACACCTGCAAGTCACTTTCATATCACTGTCCATGGTGTAAAAAATAAAAAATAAAATAAGATTTATTGCCTTTACATCAATTCAAGTACTCATCACAAAAGCTCTTTGTCAGAAGTGGGATTTGAACCCACGCCTCCATTCGGAGACCAGAATTCTCAACAACTGAGAAGGTTGATATTCTTTGAGTCTGGCGCCTTAGACCACTTGATCATCCTGACACCTGCGAGTCACTTTCATATCAATGTCCATGGTTAAATACATCCAAAAATATTATAAAAATTATTGTCTTTACATTAATTCAGGTTCTCATTACAGAAGCTGTTTGTCAGAAGTGGGATTTGAAGCCACGCCTCCATTCGGAGACCAGAATTCTCAACAACTGAGAAGGTTGATATTCCTTGAGTCTGGCGCCTTAGACCACTTGGCCATCCTGACACCTGCACGTCACTTTCATATCACTGTCCATGGTGTAAAAATTTCAAAAAATAAAATAAGATTTATTGCCTTTACATCAATTCAAGAACTCATTATAAAAGCTCTTTGTCAGAAGTGGGATTTGAACCCACACCTCCATTCGGAGACCAGAATTCTCAACAACTGAAAAGGTTGATGTTACCCATAAAATGATAACATTAACTTGGTTTTTGTGGGTTTTCTTTTCTTTATTCCACTTGTATAGAACTCACAATGTACACATGTGTGTGTGCGGTCAAACTGTAAATACAAAATTCACATTTAGTATCCAATAATGCTTTCACTTCTCCAAATAAGTTTCTACAACAACATCAGATTAGATGAAAAACATTAAAGTATATATAAATCAAAGATATTCCTTACAACGTAAATATCATGTGTGGTATAGCTATTAGCCTAATCAAACTAACATTAGGCGTTTAGGCGCTAATCGCAAATAGCGATCTACAATGATTTTAATACACTTATAACAATAATAAAGTTACTCACCACGCTGGGAATATAGTGTAGATTAAGGGGTTATCTAGAACATTATAAAGTCTGCATATGAGCAACAACAGGACTTTCACATTCGGTTCAGTTCAGTGTTTTTTTTTTTTTTTTGCGCCACTTCCTAGGCGATCACATGAGCCCCCAGATTCAACGTCCTTAAAGGGGCAGCACCCTACAGTTGATATTCCTTGAGGCTGGCGCCTTAGACCACTCGGCCATCCTGACACCTGCAAGTCACTTTCATATCACTGTCCATGGTTAAATACATCCAAAAATATTATAAGATTTATTGTCTATACATTAATTCAGGTTCTCATTACAAAAGCTCTTTGTCAGAAGTGGGATTTGAACCCACGCCTCCATTCGGAGACCAGAATTCTCAACAACTGAGAAGGTTGATATTCCTTGAGTCTGGCGCCTTAGACCACTCGGCCATCCTGACACTTGCAAGTCACTTTCATATCACTGTCCATGGTTAAATACATCCAAAAATATTATAAGATTTATTGTCTTTACATTAATTCAGGTTCTCATTACAAAAGCTCTTTGTCAGAAGTTGGATTTGAACCCACGCCTCCATTCGGAGACCAGAATTCTCAACAACTGAGAAGGTTGATATTCCTTGAGTCAGGCGCCTTAGACCACTCGGCCATCCTGACACCTGTGAGTCACTTTCATATCACTGTCCATAGTTAAATACATCCAAAAATATTATAAAATTAATTGTCTTTACATTAATTCAGGTTCTCATTACAGAAGCTGTTTGTCAGAAGTGGGATTTGAATCCACGCCTCCATTCCGAGACCAGAATTCTCAACAACTGAGAGGGTTGATATTCCATGAGTCTGGCGCCTTAGACCACTTGGCCATCCTGACACCTGCAAGTCACTTTCATATCACTGTCCATGGTTAAATACATCCAAAAATATTATAAAATTTATTGTTTTTACATTAATTCAGGTTCTCATTACAGAAGCTGTTTGTCAGAAGTGGGATTTGACATTTAATTCAGGGATTTAATTCAGGTTCTCATTACAGAAGTTGTTTGTCAGAAGTGGGATTTGAACCCACGCCTCCATTCGGAGATCAGAATTCTGAACAAGTGAGAAGGTTGATATTCCTTGAGTCTGGCGCCTTAGACCACTTGGCCATCCTGACACCTGCAAGTCACTTTCATATCACTGTCCATGGTGTAAAAATTTCAAAAAATAAAATAAGATTTATTGCCTTTACAACAATTCAAGTACTCATTACAAAAGCTCTTTGTTAGAAGTGGGATTTGAACCCACACTTCCATTCGGAGACCAGAATTCTCAACAACTGAGAAGGTTGATATTCCTTGAGTCTGGCGCCTTAGACCACTCAGCCATCCGGACACCTGCTAGTCACTTTCATATCACTGTCCATGGTTAAATACATCCAAAAATATTATAAGATTTATTGTATTTACATTAATTCAGGTTCTCATTACAAAAGCACTTTGTCATAAGTGGGATTTGAACCCACGCCTCCATTCAGAGACCAGAATTCTCAACAACTGAGAAGGTTGATATTCCTTGAGTCTGGTGCCTTAGACCACTCGGCCATCCTGACCCCTGCAAGTCACTTTCATATCATTGTCCATGGTGTAAAAAATAAAAAAATAAAATAAGATTTATTGCCTTTACATCAATTCATTCATTAATTTCAAAAAATAAAATAAGATTTATTGCCTTTACATCAATTCAAGAACTCATTATAAAAGCTCTTTGTCAGAAGTGGGATTTGAACCCACGCCTCCATTCGGTGACCAGAAGTCTCAACAACTGAGAAGGTTGATATTCCTTGAGTCTGGCGCCTTAGACCACTCGGCCATCCTGACACCTGCAAGTCACTTTCATATCACTGTCCATGGTGTAAAAAATAAAAAATAAAATAAGATTTATTGCCTTTACATCAATTCAAGTACTCATTACAAAAGCTCTTTGTCAGAAGTGGGATTTGAACCCACGCCTCCATTCGGAGACCAGAATTCTCAACAACTGAGAAGGTTGATATTCTTTGAGTCTGGCGCCTTAGACCGCTCGGCCATCCTGACACCTGCGAGTCACTTTCATATCAATGTCCATGGTTAAATACATCCAAAAATATTATAAAATTTATTGTCTTTACATTAATTCAGGTTCTCATTACAGAAGCTGTTTGTCAGAAGTGGGATTTGAACCCACGCCTCCATTCGGAGACCAGAATTCTCAACAACTGAGAAGGTTGATATTCCTTGAGTCTGGCGCCTTAGACCACTTGGCCATCCTGACACCTGCAAGTCACTTTCATATCACTGTCCATGGTTAAATACATCCAAAAATATTATAAGATTTATTGTCTATACATTAATTCAGGTTCTCATTACAAAAGCTCTTTGTCAGAAGTGGGATTTGAACGCACGCCTCCATTCGGAGACCAGAAGTCTCAACAACTGAGAAGGTTGATATTCCTTGAGTCTGGCGCCTTAGACCACTCGGCCATCCTGACACCTGCAAGTCACTTTCATATCACTGTCCATGGTGTAAAAAATAAAAAAATAAAATAAGATTTATTGCCTTTACATCAATTCAAGTACTCATTAAAAAAGCTCTTTGTCAGAAGTGGGATTTGAACCCACGCCTCCATTCGGAGACCAGAATTCTCAACAACTGAGAAGGTTGATATTCCTTGAGTCTGGCGCCTTAGACCACTCGGCCATCCTGACACCTGCGAGTCACTTTCATATCAATGTCCATGGTTAAATACATCCAAAAATATTATAAAAATTATTGTCTTTACATTAATTCAGGTTCTCATTACAGAAGTTGTTTGTCAGAAGTGGGATTTGAACCCACGCCTCCATTCGGAGACCAGAATTCTGAACAACTGAGAAGGTTGATATTCCTTGAGTCTGGCGCCTTAGACCACTTGGCCATCCTGACACCTGCAAGTCACTTTCATATCAATGTCCATGGTGTAAAAATTTCAAAAAATAAAATAAGATTTATTGCCTTTACATCAATTCAAGAACTCATTATAAAAGCTCTTTGTCAGAAGTGGGATTTGAACCCACGCCTCCATTCGGAAACCAGAATTCTCAACAACTGAGAAGGTTGATATTCCTTGAGTCTGGCGCCTTAGACCACTCGGCCATCCTGACCCCTGCAAGTCACTTTCATATCATTGTCCATGGTGTAAAAAATAAAAAAATAAAATAAGATTTATTGCCTTTACATCAATTCAAGTACTCATTACAAAAGCTCTTTGTCAGAAGTGAGCTTTGAACCCACACCTCCTTTAGGAGACCAGAATTCTCAACAACTGAGAAGGTTGATATTCCTTGAGTCTGGCGCCTTAGACCACTTGGCCATCCTGACACCTGCAAGTCACTTTCATATCACTGTCCATGGTGTAAAAATTTCAAAAAAAAAAAAAAAGAATTATTGCCTTTACATCAATTCAAGAACTCATTATAAAAGCTCTGTCAGAAGTGGGATTTGAACCCACGCCTCCATTCGGAGACCAGAATTCTCAACAACTGAGAAGATTGATATTCCTTGAGTCTGGCGCCTTAGACCACTCGGCCATCCTGACACCTGCAAGTCACTTTCATATCACTGTCCATGGTTAAATACATCCAAAAATATTATAAAATTTATTGTCTATACATTAATTCAGGTTCTCATTACAAAAGCTCTTTGTCAGAAGTGGGATTTGAACGCACGCCTCCATTCGGAGACCAGAAGTCTCAACAACTGAGAAGGTTGATATTCCTTGAGTCTGGCGCCTTAGACCACTCGGCCATCCTGACACCTGCAAGTCACTTTCATTTCACTGTCCATGGTGTAAAAAATAAAAAAATAAAATAAGATTTATTGCCTTTACATCAATTCAAGTACTCATTAAAAAAGCTCTTTGTCAGAAGTGGGATTTGAACCCACGCCTCCATTCGGAGACCAGAATTCTCAACAACTGAGAAGGTTGATATTCCTTGAGTCTGGCGCCTTAGACCACTCGGCCATCCTGACACCTGCGAGTCACTTTCATATCAATGTCCATGGTTAAATACATCCAAAAATATTATAAAAATTATTGTCTTTACATTAATTCAGGTTCTCATTACAGAAGTTGTTTGTCAGAAGTGGGATTTGAACCCACGCCTCCATCCGGAGACCAGAATTCTGAACAACTGAGAAGGTTGATATTCCTTGAGTCTGGCGCCTTAGACCACTTGGCCATCCTGACACCTGCAAGTCACTTTCATATCACTGTCCATGGTGTAAAAATTTCAAAAAATAAAATAAGATTTATTGTCTATACATTAATTCAGGTTCTCATTACAAAAGCTCTTTGTCAGAAGTGGGATTTGAACCCACGCCTCCATTCGGTGACCAGAAGTCTCAACAACTGAGAAGGTTGATATTCCTTGAGTCTGGCGCCTTAGACCACTCGGCCATCCTGACACCTGCAAGTCACTTTCATATCACTGTCCATGGTGTAAAAAATAAAAAATAAAATAAGATTTATTGCCTTTACATCAATTCAAGTACTCATTACAAAAGCTCTTTGTCAGAAGTGGGATTTGAACCCACGCCTCCATTCGGAGACCAGAATTCTCAACAACTGAGAAGGTTGATATTCTTTGAGTCTGGCGCCTTAGACCGCTCGGCCATCCTGACACCTGCGAGTCACTTTCATATCAATGTCCATGGTTAAATACATCCAAAAATATTATAAAATTTATTGTCTTTACATTAATTCAGGTTCTCATTACAGAAGCTGTTTGTCAGAAGTGGGATTTGAACCCACGCCTCCATTCGGAGACCAGAATTCTCAACAACTGAGAAGGTTGATATTCCTTGAGTCTGGCGCCTTAGACCACTTGGCCATCCTGACACCTGCAAGTCACTTTCATATCACTGTCCATGGTTAAATACATCCAAAAATATTATAAGATTTATTGTCTATACATTAATTCAGGTTCTCATTACAAAAGCTCTTTGTCAGAAGTGGGATTTGAACGCACGCCTCCATTCGGAGACCAGAAGTCTCAACAACTGAGAAGGTTGATATTCCTTGAGTCTGGCGCCTTAGACCACTCGGCCATCCTGACACCTGCAAGTCACTTTCATATCACTGTCCATGGTGTAAAAAATAAAAAAATAAAATAAGATTTATTGCCTTTACATCAATTCAAGTACTCATTAAAAAAGCTCTTTGTCAGAAGTGGGATTTGAATCCACGCCTCCATTCGGAGACCAGAATTCTCAACAACTGAGAAGGTTGATATTCCTTGAGTCTGGCGCCTTAGACCACTCGGCCATCCTGACACCTGCGAGTCACTTTCATATCAATGTCCATGGTTAAATACATCCAAAAATATTATAAAAATTATTGTCTTTACATTATTTCAGGTTCTCATTACAGAAGTTGTTTGTCAGAAGTGGGATTTGAACCCACGCCTCCATTCGGAGACCAGAATTCTGAACAACTGAGAAGGTTGATATTCCTTGAGTCTGGCGCCTTAGACCACTTGGCCATCCTGACACCTGCAAGTCACTTTCATATCAATGTCCATGGTGTAAAAATTTCAAAAAATAAAATAAGATTTATTGCCTTTACATCAATTCAAGAACTCATTATAAAAGCTCTTTGTCAGAAGTGGGATTTGAACCCACGCCTCCATTCGGAAACCAGAATTCTCAACAACTGAGAAGGTTGATATTCCTTGAGTCTGGCGCCTTAGACCACTCGGCCATCCTGACACCTGCAAGTCACTTTCATATCACTGTCCATGGTTTAAAAATTTCAAAAAATAAAATAAGATTTATTGCCTTTACATCAATTCAAGTACTCATTATAAAAGCTCTTTGTCAGAAGTGGGATTTGAACCCACGCCTCCATTCGGAGACCAGAATTCTCAACAACTGAGAAGGTTGATATTCCTTGAGTCTGGCGCCTTAGACCACTCAGCCATCCGGACACCTGCAAGTCACTTTCATATCACTGTCCATGGTTAAATACATCCAAAAATATTATAAGATTTATTGTATTTACATTAATTCAGGTTCTCATTACAAAAGCACTTTGTCATAAGTGGGATTTGAACCCACGCCTCCATTCAGAGACCAGAATTCTCAACAACTGAGAAGGTTGATATTCCTTGAGTCTGGTGCCTTAGACCACTCGGCCATCCTGACCCCTGCAAGTCACTTTCATATCATTGTCCATGGTGTAAAAAATAAAAAAATAAAATAAGATTTATTGCCTTTACATCAATTCAAGTACTCATTACAAAAGCTCTTTGTCAGAAGTGAGCTTTGAACCCACACCTCCTTTCGGAGACCAGAATTCTCAACAACTGAGAAGGTTGATATTCCTTGAGTCTGGCGCCTTAGACCACTTGGCCATCCTGACACCTGCAAGTCACTTTCATATCACTGTCCATGGTGTAAAAATTTCAAAAAATAAAATAAGATTTATTGCCTTTACATCAATTCAAGAACTCATTATAAAAGCTCTTTGTCAGAAGTGGGATTTGAACCCACGCCTCCATTCGGAGACCAGAATTCTCAACAACTGAGAAGGTTGATATTCCTTGAGTCTGGCGCCTTAGACCACTCGGCCATCCTGACACCTGCAAGTCACTTTCATATCACTGTCCATGGTTAAATACATCCAAAAATATTATAAGATTTATTGTCTATACATTAATTCAGGTTCTCATTACAAAAGCTCTTTGTCAGAAGTGGGATTTGAACGCACGCCTCCATTCGGAGACCAGAAGTCTCAACAACTGAGAAGGTTGATATTCCTTGAGTCTGGCGCCTTAGACCACTTGGCCATCCTGACACATGCAAGTCACTTTCATATCACTGTCCATGGTGTAAAAATTTCAAAAAATAAAATAAGATTTATTGCCTTTACATCAATTCAAGAACTCATTAAAAAAGCTCTTTGTCAGAAGTGGGATTTGAACCCACGCCTCCATTCGGAGACCAGAATTCTCAACAACTGAGAAGATTGATATTCTTTGAGTCTGGCGCCTTAGACCACTCGGCCATCCTGACACCTGCAAGTCACTTTCATATCAATGTCCATGGTTAAATACATCCAAAAATATTATAAAATTTATTGTCTTTACATTAATTCAGGTTCTCATTACAGAAGTTGTTTGTCAGAAGTGGGATTTGAACCCACGCCTCCATTCGGAGATCAGAATTCTGAACAAGTGAGAAGGTTGATATTCCTTGAGTCTGGCGCCTTAGACCACTTGGCCATCCTGACACCTGCAAGTCACTTTCATATCACTGTCCATGGTGTAAAAATTTCAAAAAATAAAATAAGATTTATTGCCTTTACAACAATTCAAGTACTCATTACAAAAGCTCTTTGTTAGAAGTGGGATTTGAACCCACACTTCCATTCGGAGACCAGAATTCTCAACAACTGAGAAGGTTGATATTCCTTGAGTCTGGCGCCTTAGACCACTTGGCCATCCTGACACCTGCAAGTCACTTTCATATCACTGTCCATGGTGTAAAAATTTCAAAAAATAAAATAAGATTTATTGCCTTTACATCAATTCAAGTACTCATTATAAAAGCTCTTTGTCAGAAGTGGGATTTGAACCCACGCCTCCATTCGGAGACCAGAATTCTCAACAACTGAGAAGGTTGATATACCTTGAGTCTGGCGCCTTAGACCACTCGGCCATCCTGACACCTGCAAGTCACTTTCATATAACTGTCCATGGTGTAAAAAATTCAAAAAATAAAATAAGATTTATTGCCTTTACAACAATTCAAGTACTCATTACAAAAGCTCTTTGTCAGAAGTGGGATTTGAACCCACGCCTCCATTCGGAGACCAGAATTCTCAACAACTGAGAAGGTTGATATTCCTTGAGTCTGGCGCCTTAGACCACTCGGCCATCCTGACACCTGCAAGTCACTTTCATATCACTGTCCATGGTTAAATACATCCAAAAATATTATAAGATTTATTGTCTATACATTAATTCAGGTTCTCATTACAAAAGCTCTTTGTCAGAAGTGGGATTTGAACGCACGCCTCCATTCGGAGACCAGAAGTCTCAACAACTGAGAAGGTTGATATTCCTTGAGTCTGGCGCCTTAGACCACTCGGCCATCCTGACACCTGCAAGTCACTTTCATATCACTGTCCATGGTGTAAAAAATAAAAAAATAAAATAAGATTTATTGCCTTTACATCAATTCAAGTACTCATTAAAAAAGCTCTTTGTCAGAAGTGGGATTTGAACCCACGCCTCCATTCGGAGACCAGAATTCTCAACAACTGAGAAGGTTGATATTCCTTGAGTCTGGCGCCTTAGACCACTTGGCCATCCTGACACCTGCAAGTCACTTTCATATCACTGTCCATGGTGTAAAAATTTCAAAAAATAAAATAAGATTTATTGCCTTTACATCAATTCAAGTACTCATTATAAAAGCTCTTTGTCAGAAGTGGGATTTGAACCCACGCCTCCATTCGGAGACCAGAATTCTCAACAACTGAGAAGGTTGATATTCCTTGAGTCTGGCGCCTTAGACCACTCAGCAATCCGGACACCTGCAAGTCACTTTCATATCACTGTCCATGGTTAAATACATCCAAAAATATTATAAGATTAATTGTATTTACATTAATTCAGGTTCTCATTACAAAAGCACTTTGTCAGAAGTGGGATTTGAACCCACGCCTCCATTCAGAGACCAGAATTCTCAACAACTGAGAAGGTTGATATTCCTTGAGTCTGGTGCCTTAGACCACTCGACCATCCTGACCCCTGCAAGTCACTTTCATATCATTGTCCATGGTGTAAAAAATAAAAAAATAAAATAAGATTTATTGCCTTTACATCAATTCAAGTACTCATTACAAAAGCTCTTTGTCAGAAGTGAGCTTTGAACCCACACCTCCTTTAGGAGACCAGAATTCTCAACAACTGAGAAGGTTGATATTCCTTGAGTCTGGCGCCTTAGACCACTTGGCCATCCTGACACCTGCAAGTCACTTTCACATCACTGTCCATGGTGTAAAAATTTCAAAAAAAAAAAAAAAGAATTATTGCCTTTACATCAATTCAAGAACTCATTATAAAAGCTCTTTGTCAGAAGTGGGATTTGAACCCACGCCTCCATTCGGAGACCAGAATTCTCAACAACTGAGAAGATTGATATTCCTTGAGTCTGGCGCCTTAGACCACTCGGCCATCCTGACACCTGCAAGTCACTTTCATATCACTGTCCATGGTTAAATACATCCAAAAATATTATAAAATTTATTGTCTATACATTAATTCAGGTTCTCATTACAAAAGCTCTTTGTCAGAAGTGGGATTTGAACGCACGCCTCCATTCGGAGACCAGAAGTCTCAACAACTGAGAAGGTTGATATTCCTTGAGTCTGGCGCCTTAGACCACTCGGCCATCCTGACACCGGCAAGTCACTTTCATATCATTGTCCATGGTGTAAAAAATAAAAAAATAAAATAAGATTTATTGCCTTTACATCAATTCAAGTACTCATTAAAAAAGCTCTTTGTCAGAAGTGGGATTTGAACCCACGCCTCCATTCGGAGACCAGAATTCTCAACAACTGAGAAGGTTGATATTCCTTGAGTCTGGCGCCTTAGACCACTCGGCCATCCTGACACCTGCGAGTCACTTTCATATCAATGTCCATGGTTAAATACATCCAAAAATATTATAAAAATTATTGTCTTTACATTAATTCAGGTTCTCATTACAGAAGTTGTTCGTCAGAAGTGGGATTTGAACCCACGCCTCCATCCGGAGACCAGAATTCTGAACAACTGAGAAGGTTGATATTCCTTGAGTCTGGCGCCTTAGACCACTTGGCCATCCTGACACCTGCAAGTCACTTTCATATCACTGTCCATGGTGTAAAAATTTCAAAAAAAAAAAAAAAGAATTATTGCCTTTACATCAATTCAAGAACTCATTATAAAAGCTCTTTGTCAGAAGTGGGATTTGAACCCACGCCTCCATTCGGAGACCAGAATTCTCAACAACTGAGAAGATTGATATTCCTTGAGTCTGGCGCCTTAGACCACTCGGCCATCCTGACACCTGCAAGTCACTTTCATATCACTGTCCATGGTTAAATACATCCAAAAATATTATAAAATTTATTGTCTATACATTAATTCAGGTTCTCATTACAAAAGCTCTTTGTCAGAAGTGGGATTTGAACGCACGCCTCCATTCGGAGACCAGAAGTCTCAACAACTGAGAAGGTTGATATTCCTTGAGTCTGGCGCCTTAGACCACTCGGCCATCCTGACACCGGCAAGTCACTTTCATATCATTGTCCATGGTGTAAAAAATAAAAAAATAAAATAAGATTTATTGCCTTTACATCAATTCAAGTACTCATTAAAAAAGCTCTTTGTCAGAAGTGGGATTTGAACCCACGCCTCCATTCGGAGACCAGAATTCTCAACAACTGAGAAGGTTGATATTCCTTGAGTCTGGCGCCTTAGACCACTCGGCCATCCTGACACCTGCGAGTCACTTTCATATCAATGTCCATGGTTAAATACATCCAAAAATATTATAAAAATTATTGTCTTTACATTAATTCAGGTTCTCATTACAGAAGTTGTTTGTCAGAAGTGGGATTTGAACCCACGCCTCCATCCGGAGACCAGAATTCTGAACAACTGAGAAGGTTGATATTCCTTGAGTCTGGCGCCTTAGACCACTTGGCCATCCTGACACCTGCAAGTCACTTTCATATCACTGTCCATGGTGTAAAAATTTCAAAAAATAAAATAAGATTTATTGCCTTTACATCAATTCAAGAACTCATTATAAAAGCTCTTTGTCAGAAGTGGGATTTGAACCCACGCCTCCATTCGGAAACCAGAATTCTCAACAACTGAGAAGGTTGATATTCCTTGAGTCTGGCGCCTTAGACCACTCGGCCATCCTGACACCTACAAGTCACTTTCATATCACTGTCCATGGTTAAATACATCCAAAAATATTATAAGATTTATTGTCTATACATTAATTCAGGTTCTCATTACAAAAGCTCTTTGTCAGAAGTGGGATTTGAACCCACGCCTCCATTCGGTGACCAGAAGTCTCAACAAATGAGAAGGTTGATATTCCTTGAGTCTGGCGCCTTAGACCACTCGGCCATCCTGACACCTGCAAGTCACTTTCATATCACTGTCCATGGTGTAAAAAATAAAAAATAAAATAAGATTTATTGCCTTTACATCAATTCAAGTACTCATTACAAAAGCTCTTTGTCAGAAGTGGGATTTGAACCCACGCCTCCATTCGGAGACCAGAATTCTCAACAACTGAGAAGGTTGATATTCTATGAGTCTGGCGCCTTAGACCGCTCGGCCATCCTGACACTTGCGAGTCACTTTCATATCAATGTCCATGGTTAAATACATCCAAAAATATTATAAAATTTATTGTCTTTACATTAATTCAGGTTCTCATTACAGAAGCTGTTTGTCAGAAGTGGGATTTGAACCCACGCCTCCATTCGGAGACCAGAATTCTCAACAACTGAGAAGGTTGATATTCCTTGAGTCTGGCGCCTTAGACCACTCGGCCATCCTGACACCTGCAAGTCATTTTCATATCACTGTCCATGGTTTAAAAATTTCAAAAAATAAAATAAGATTTATTGCCTTTACATCAATTCAAGTACTCATTATAAAAGCTCTTTGTCAGAAGTGGGATTTGAACCCACGCCTCCATTCGGAGACCAGAATTCTCAACAACTGAGAAGGTTGATATTCCTTGAGTCTGGCGCCTTAGACCACTCAGCCATCCGGACACCTGCAAGTCACTTTCATATCACTGTCCATGGTTAAATACATCCAAAAATATTATAAGATTTATTGTATTTACATTAATTCAGGTTCTCATTACAAAAGCACTTTGTCATAAGTGGGATTTGAACCCACGCCTCCATTCAGAGACCAGAATTCTCAACAACTGATAAGGTTGATATTCCTTGAGTCTGGTGCCTTAGACCACTCGGCCATCCTGACCCCTGCAAGTCACTTTCATATCATTGTCCATGGTGTAAAAAATAAAAAAATAAAATAAGATTTATTGCCTTTACATCAATTCAAGTACTCATTACAAAAGCTCTTTGTCAGAAGTGAGCTTTGAACCCACACCTCCTTTCGGAGACCAGAATTCTCAACAACTGATAAGGTTGATATTCCTTGAGTCAGGCGCCTTAGACCACTCGGCCATCCTGACACCTGTGAGTCACTTTCATATCACTGTCCATAGTTAAATACATCCAAAAATATTATAAAATTTATTGTCTTTACATTAATTCAGGTTCTCATTACAGAAGCTGTTTGTCAGAAGTGGGATTTGAACCCACGCCTCCATTCGGAGACCAGAATTCTCAACAACTGAGAAGGTTGATATTCCTTGAGGCTGGCGCCTTAGACCACTCGGCCATCCTAACACCTACAAGTCACATTCATATCACTGTCCATTGTTAAATACATACAAGAAAAAATATACGATTTATTGCCTTTACATTCAATCAGGTTCTCATTACAAAAGCTCTTTGTCACGCCTCCATTCGGAGACCAAAATTCTCAACAACTGAGAAGGTTGATATTCCTTGAGTCTGGCGCCTTAGACCACTCGGCCATCATGACACCTGCAAGTCACTTTCATATCACTGTCCATTTTGTAAAAAATTCAAAAAATAAAATAAGATTTATTGCCTTTACATCAATTCAAGTACTCATTACAAAAGCTCTTTGTCAGAAGTGAGATTTGAACCCACGCCTCCATTCGGAGACCAGAAGTCTCAACAACGAGTAACCCCAGAGTGCAGTCTGGACGATGGGGCGGGGCGACACTTTTAGGCGGGGCGACACGTGTCGCTCCGCCCACACCCGATTTTATTGGTTTATAATACAGCAATCTAATTGGCGTAGCCGTTTGAGGCATGAGCATGCGCATTCCTTTATGTACGAGTCTATGGTAGGAGTTTATGAATGATCTACGACTTCGACGCTGTTTGGCCATACTACAGAAATATTAAGTGATGATAACCATGGGGATTTCCGATTTCAGTAGCCTAATGATCAATTGGATAATATTTTGCTGAATTTACGGGTCAAGTTAGATGAAGTTACTGTCAAAATGTATTCGTATAGCGCTCAATTCACATCGTCTCAAAGCAGCTTTACAAAAAATCATATTGTAAGCTTTAGGCTAATATTGAGCAGTTTTAGGGCTAGGCAATATCACGAAATATGTTGCTGATAAATTACTGTTTGAAATTTAGATAGCCTACTCTTATATTTATTACTTTACCCAGCAGATAAGTCAGTGCCACTTTTAGTGAGCAATGATCATGACAGCATGAAATTACTGGCATATAGGCTATCAAAGGAGAGATCATTTCTAGGCTGATATAGGCTAGACAATATTTTTCCGCATGTCATGCAGGGCTCCGGAATTTCAAATCATTCGTAAATGCTTCTTCGTTTTTCCATTAGGATCAGTGAATAAACACAAACTCGGGATTTTACACAAATGATGATAATTCACTGTATTTCAGTAAAACATCGGATAAATCCGAAAGTTTGTTTTATTTTATTTTAAAGCAAAACCACAGTGACAAATAAGACAATAATAGGCTAGCCTACCAAATAGTATACAAGCCCAGATCGATATAATAAATCTGTTTTAGTAAATACATATTTATTTATTTTCACATTTCAGCACTACACGGTTTTAATTCTATTGTAGCCAACGCACAAAACCCAATGGCCTGATGATGTCACAGTAACAGATAGTCGAATTGTAGCCTACGGTCGACACTTATAAAACATGAATCTTTAAAACTATAACATAGGGATTTTACAGAACCAACAGGCCCTCATTTTATTAACAAAGAAACGTGAGTTTGCCATTAAACATTTTATTTGCACTGTAGCCTACCAAATAACGCACGCATTGGACAACATCTCGCTAAAAAAATGACAACAAAAAACGGTCGTGCTTTAAAAATGAAAATCAGCTGCTTTTACATTCTTACAGTGAATTCTCATCCTTTGAGTAAAATCGAGTTTGTAAAACATCTCTTTGAAGTAGGCCTGCGTTCGTTTTTAAACAATAACTTCATCCATTCTGTTTCTTAAGTACAATAAAACATTAGCCAATAGATCTTAACTAAAATTACCATGGTAAACCGACAACATATAGCCTACGATTAAAGTTAGCATTTAATATTTCTTTAATACGGCCAAATCATTCATAAAATCGAACTGAAAGGAATGCGCATGCTCAGACCTGAATCGTCTACACCAATAAGATTGCGGTATTATAAACCAATTAAATTGGGTGTGGGCGGAGTGACACGTGTCGCCCCGCCTAAAAGTGTCGCCCCGCCCCATCGTCCAGACTGCACTCTGGGGTACTACTCAACAACTGAGAAGGTTGATATTCCTTGAGTCTGGCGCCTTAGACCACTCTGCCATCCTGACACCTGCAAAACACTTTCATATCACTGTCCATGGTTAAATACATCCAAAAATATTATAAGATTTATTGTCTTTACATTAATTCAGGTTCTCATTACAAAAGTTCTTTGTCAGAAGTGGGATTTGAACCCACGACTCCATTCAGAGACCAGAATTCTCAACAACTGAGAAGGTTGATATTGCTTGAGTGTGGCACCTTAGACCACTCGGCCATCCTGACACCTGCAAGTCACTTTCATATCACTGTCCATGGTTAAATACATCCAAAAATATTATAAGATTTATTGTCTATACATTAATTCAGGTTCTCATTACAAAAGCTCTTTGTCAGAAGTGGGATTTGAACCCACGCCTCCATTCGGAGACCAGAATTCTCAACAACTGAGAAGGTTGATATTCCTTGAGTCTGGCGCCTTAGACCACTCGGCCATCCTGACACTTGCAAGTCACTTTCATATCACTGTCCATGGTTAAATACATCCAAAAATATTATAAGATTTATTGTCTCTACATTAATTCAGGTTCTCATTACAAAAGCTCTTTGTCAGAAGTGGGATTTGAACCCACGCCTCCATTCGGAGACCAGAATTCTCAACAACTGAGAAGGTTGATATTCCTTGAGTCAGGCGCCTTAGACCACTCGGCCATCCTGACACCTGTGAGTCACTTTCATATCACTGTCCATAGTTAAATACATCCAAAAATATTATAAAATTTATTGTCTTTACATTAATTCAGGTTCTCATTACAGAAGCTGTTTGTCAGAAGTGGGATTTGAATCCACGCCTCCATTCCGAGACCAGAATTCTCAACAACTGAGAGGGTTGATATTCCATGAGTCTGGCGCCTTAGACCACTTGGCCATCCTGACACCTGCAAGTCACTTTCATATCACTGTCCATGGTTAAATACATCCAAAAATATTATAAAATTTATTGTTTTTACATTAATTCAGGTTCTCATTACAGAAGCTGTTTGTCAGAAGTGGGATTTGAACCCCGCCTCCATTCGGAGACCAGAATTCTCAACAACTGAGAGGGTTGACATTCCTTGAGTCAGGCGCCTTAGACCACTCGGCCATCCTGACACCTGTGAGTCACTTTCATATCACTGTCCATAGTTAAATACATCCAAAAATATTATAAAATTTATTGTCTTTACATTAATTCAGGTTCTCATTACAGAAGCTGTTTGTCAGAAGTGGGATTTGAATCCACGCCTCCATTCGGAGACCAGAATTCTCAACAACTGAGAAGGTTGATATTCCTTGAGTCTGGCGCCTTAGACCACTCAGCCATCCGGACACCTGCAAGTCACTTTCATATCACTGTCCATGGTTAAATACATCCAAAATTATTATAAGATTTATTGTATTTACATTAATTCAGGTTCTCATTACAAAAGCACTTTGTCAGAAGTGGGATTTGAACCCACGCCTCCATTCAGAGACCAGAATTCTCAACAACTGAGAAGGTTGATATTCCTTGAGTCTGGTGCCTTAGACCACTCGGCCATCCTGACCCCTGCAAGTCACTTTCATATCATTGTCCATGGTGTAAAAAATAAATAAATAAAATAAGATTTATTGCCTTTACATCAATTCAAGTACTCATTACAAAAGCTCTTTGTCAGAAGTGAGCTTTGAACCCACACCTCCTTTCGGAGACCAGAATTCGCAACAACTGAGAAGGTTGATATTCCTTGAGTCTGGCGCCTTAGACCACTTGGCCATCCTGACACCTGCAAGTCACTTTCATATCACTGTCCATGGTGTAAAAATTTCAAAAAATAAAATAAGATTTATTGCCTTTACATCAATTCAAGAACTCATTATAAAAGCTCTTTGTCAGAAGTGGGATTTGAACCCACGCCTCCATTCGGAGACCAGAATTCTCAACAACTGAGAAGGTTGATATTCCTTGAGTCTGGCGCCTTAGACCACTCGGCCATCCTGACACCTGCAAGTCACTTTCATATCACTGTCCATGGTTAAATACATCCAAAAATATTATAAGATTTATTGTCTATACATTAATTCAGGTTCTCATTACAAAAGCTCTTTGTCAGAAGTGGGATTTGAACGCACGCCTCCATTCGGAGACCAGAAGTCTCAACAACTGAGAAGGTTGATATTCCTTGAGTCTGGCGCCTTAGACCACTTGGCCATCCTGACACATGCAAGTCACTTTCATATCACTGTCCATGGTGTAAAAATTTCAAAAAATAAAATAAGATTTATTGCCTTTACATCAATTCAAGAACTCATTATAAAAGCTCTTTGTCAGAAGTGGGATTTGAACCCACGCCTCCATTCGGAGACCAGAATTCTCAACAACTGAGAAGGTTGATATTCCTTGAGTCTGGCGCCTTAGACCACTCGGCCATCCTGACACCTGCGAGTCACTTTCATATCACTGTCCATGGTTAAATACATCCAAAAATATTATAAGATTTATTGTCTATACATTAATTCAGGTTCTCATTACAAAAGCTCTTTGTCAGAAGTGGGATTTGAACACACGCCTCCATTCGGAGACCAGAAGTCTCAACAACTGAGAAGGTTGATATTCCTTGAGTCTGGCGCCTTAGACCACTTGGCCATCCTGACACCTGCAAGTCACTTTCATATCACTGTCCATGGTGTAAAAAATTCAAAAAATAAAATAAGATTAATTGCCTTTACATCAATTCAAGTACTCATTATAAAAGCTCTTTGTCAGAAGTGGGATTTGAACCCACAACTGCATTCGGAGATCAGAATTCTCAACACCTGAGAAGGTTGATACTCCTTGAGTCTGGCGCCTTAGACCACTCGGCCATCCTGCCACATGCAAGGCGCTTTCATATCACTGTCCATTGTGTAAAAAATTCTAAAAATAAAATAAGATTTATTGCCTTTACATCAATTCAAGTACTCATTACAAAAGCTCTTTGTCAGAAGTGGGATTTGAACCCACACCTCCATTCGGAGACCAGAATTCTCAACAACTGAAAAGGTTGATATTCCTTGAAGCTGGCGCCTTAGACCACTCGGCCATCCTGACACCTGCAAGTCACTTTCATATCACTGTCCATGGTGTAAAAAATAAAAAATAAAATAAGATTTATTGCCTTTACATCAATTCAAGTACTCATTACAAAAGCTCTTTGTCAGAAGTGGGATTTGAACCCACGCCTCCATTCGGAGACCAGAATTCTCAACAACTGAGAAGGTTGATATTCTTTGAGTCTGGCGCCTTAGACCATTTGATCATCCTGACACCTGCGAGTCACTTTCATATCAATGTCCATGGTTAAATACATCCAAAAATATTATAAAAATTATTGTCTTTACATTAATTCAGGTTCTCATTACAGAAGCTGTTTGTCAGAAGTGGGATTTGAAGCCACGCCTCCATTCGGAGACCAGAATTCTCAACAACTGAGAAGGTTGATATTCCTTGAGTCTGGCGCCTTAGACCACTTGGCCATCCTGACACCTGCACGTCACTTTCATATCACTGTCCATGGTGTAAAAATTTCAAAAAATAAAATAAGATTTATTGCCTTTACATCAATTCAAGAACTCATTATAAAAGCTCTTTGTCAGAAGTGGGATTTGAACCCACACCTCCATTCGGAGACCAGAATTCTCAAAAACTGAAAAGGTTGATATTCCTTGAGGCTGGCGCCTTAGACCACTCGGCCATCCTGACACCTGCAAGTCACTTTCATATCACTGTCCATGGTTAAATACATCCAAAAATATTATACGATTTATTGTCTATACATTAATTCAGGTTCTCATTACAAAAGCTCTTTGTCAGAAGTGGGATTTGAACCCACGCCTCCATTCGGAGACCAGAATTCTCAACAACTGAGAAGGTTGATATTCCTTGAGTCTGGCGCCTTAGACCACTCGGCCATCCTGACACTTGCAAGTCACTTTCATATCACTGTCCATGGTTAAATACATCCAAAAATATTATAAGATTTATTGTCTTTACATTAATTCAGGTTCTCATTACAAAAGCTCTTTGTCTGAAGTGGGATTTGAACCCACGCCTCCATTCGGAGACCAGAATTCTCAACAACTGAGAAGGTTGATATTCCTTGAGTCAGGCGCCTTAGACCACTCGGCCATCCTGACACCTGTGAGTCACTTTCATATCACTGTCCATAGTTAAATACATCCAAAAATATTATAAAATTTATTGTCTTTACATTAATTCAGGTTCTCATTACAGAAGCTGTTTGTCAGAAGTGGGATTTGAATCCACGCCTCCATTCCGAGACCAGAATTCTCAACAACTGAGAGGGTTGATATTCCATGAGTCTGGCGCCTTAGACCACTTGGCCATCCTGACACCTGCAAGTCACTTTCATATCACTGTCCATGGTTAAATACATCCAAAAATATTATAAAATTTATTGTTTTTACATTAATTCAGGTTCTCATTACAGAAGCTGTTTGTCAGAAGTGGGATTTGAACCCCGCCTCCATTCGGAGACCAGAATTCTCAACAACTGAGAGGGTTGATATTCCTTGAGTCAGGCGCCTTAGACCACTCGGCCATCCTGACACCTGTGAGTCACTTTCATATCACTGTCCATAGTTAAATACATCCAAAAATATTATAAAATTTATTGTCTTTACATTAATTCAGGTTCTCATTACAGAAGCTGTTTGTCAGAAGTGGGATTTGAACCCACGCCTCCATTCGGAGACCAGAATTCTCAACAACTGAGAAGGTTGATATTCCTTGAGGCTGGCGCCTTAGACCACTCGGCCATCCTAACACCTACAAGTCACATTCATATCACTGTCCATTGTTAAATACATACAAGAAAAAATATACGATTTATTGCCTTTACATTCAATCAGGTTCTCATTACAAAAGCTCTTTGTCACGCCTCCATTCGGAGACCAAAATTCTCAACAACTGAGAAGGTTGATATTCCTTGAGTCTGGCGCCTTAGACCACTCGGCCATCATGACACCTGCAAGTCACTTTCATATCACTGTCCATTTTGTAAAAAATTCAAAAAATAAAATAAGATTTATTGCCTTTACATCAATTCAAGTACTCATTACAAAAGCTCTTTGTCAGAAGTGAGATTTGAACCCACGCCTCCATTCGGAGACCAGAAGTCTCAACAACGAGTAACCCCAGAGTGCAGTCTGGACGATGGGGCGGGGCGACACTTTTAGGCGGGGCGACACGTGTCGCTCCGCCCACACCCGATTTTATTGGTTTATAATACAGCAATCTAATTGGCGTAGCCGTTTGAGGCATGAGCATGCGCATTCCTTTATGTACGAGTCTATGGTAGGAGTTTATGAATGATCTACGACTTCGACGCTGTTTGGCCATACTACAGAAATATTAAGTGATGATAACCATGGGGATTTCCGATTTCAGTAGCCTAATGATCAATTGGATAATATTTTGCTGAATTTACGGGTCAAGTTAGATGAAGTTACTGTCAAAATGTATTCGTATAGCGCTCAATTCACATCGTCTCAAAGCAGCTTTACAAAAAATCATATTGTAAGCTTTAGGCTAATATTGAGCAGTTTTAGGGCTAGGCAATATCACGAAATATGTTGCTGATAAATTACTGTTTGAAATTTAGATAGCCTACTCTTATATTTATTAATTTACCCAGCAGATAAGTCAGTGCCACTTTTAGTGAGCAATGATCATGACAGCATGAAATTACTGGCATATAGGCTATCAAAGGAGAGATCATTTCTAGGCTGATATAGGCTAGACAATATTTTTCCGCATGTCATGCAGGGCTCCGGAATTTCAAATCATTCGTAAATGCTTCTTCGTTTTTCCATTAGGATCAGTGAATAAACACAAACTCGGGATTTTACACAAATGATGATAATTCACTGTATTTCAGTAAAACATCGGATAAATCCGAAAGTTTGTTTTATTTTATTTTAAAGCAAAACCACAGTGACAAATAAGACAATAATAGGCTAGCCTACCAAATAGTATACAAGCCTAGATCGATATAATAAATCTGTTTTAGTAAATACATATTTATTTATTTTCACATTTCAGCACTACACGGTTTTAATTCTATTGTAGCCAACGCACAAAACCCAATGGCCTGATGATGTCACAGTAACAGATAGTCGAATTGTAGCCTACGGTCGACACTTATAAAACATGAATCTTTAAAACTATAACATAGGGATTTTACAGAACCAACAGGCCCTCATTTTATTAACAAAGAAACGTGAGTTTGCCATTAAACATTTTATTTGCACTGTAGCCTACCAAATAACGCACGCATTGGACAACATCTCGCTAAAAAAATGACAACAAAAAACGGTCGTGCTTTAAAAATGAAAATCAGCTGCTTTTACATTCTTACAGTGAATTCTCATCCTTTGAGTAAAATCGAGTTTGTAAAACATCTCTTTGAAGTAGGCCTGCGTTCGTTTTTAAACAATAACTTCATCCATTCTGTTTCTTAAGTACAATAAAACATTAGCCAATAGATCTTAACTAAAATTACCATGGTAAACCGACAACATATAGCCTACGATTAAAGTTAGCATTTAATATTTCTTTAATACGGCCAAATCATTCATAAAATCGAACTGAAAGGAATGCGCATGCTCAGACCTGAATCGTCTACACCAATAAGATTGCGGTATTATAAACCAATTAAATTGGGTGTGGGCGGAGTGACACGTGTCGCCCCGCCTAAAAGTGTCGCCCCGCCCCATCGTCCAGACTGCACTCTGGGGTACTACTCAACAACTGAGAAGGTTGATATTCCTTGAGTCTGGCGCCTTAGACCACTCTGCCATCCTGACACCTGCAAAACACTTTCATATCACTGTCCATGGTTAAATACATCCAAAAATATTATAAGATTTATTGTCTTTACATTAATTCAGGTTCTCATTACAAAAGTTCTTTGTCAGAAGTGGGATTTGAACCCACGACTCCATTCAGAGACCAGAATTCTCAACAACTGAGAAGGTTGATATTGCTTGAGTGTGGCACCTTAGACCACTCGGCCATCCTGACACCTGCAAGTCACTTTCATATCACTGTCCATGGTGTAAAAAATTCAAAAAATGAAATAAGATTTATTGTCTTTACATTCATTCAGGTTCTCATTACAAAAGCTCTTTGTCAGAAGTGGGATTTGAACCCACGCCTCCATTTGGAGACCAGAATTCTCAAAAACTGAGAAGGTTGATATTCCTTGAGTCTGGCGGCCTAGACCAGTGTTCTTCAACTCTGTTCCTGAAGGACCCCCAATACTGCACATTTTCTTTGTCTCCCTAATCAAACACACCTCATTCAATTCATCAGCTCATTATCACATGGGTTAATGAGCTGATGAGTTGAATCAGGTGTGTTTGATTAGGGAGACAAAGAAAACTTGCAGTGTTGGGGGTCCTTCAGGAGGTTGAAGAACACTGGCTTAGACCACTCGTCCATCCTGACACCTGCAACTAACTTTGTTAAGCTAAGTCATATAACTGTCCATGGTGGAAAGAATACAAAAAATAATATAAGATTTATTGCCTTTACATTAATTCAGGTTCTCATTACAAAAGCTCTTTGTCAGAAATGGGATTTAAACCCTCGCCTCCATTCGGAGACCAGAATTCTCAACAACTGAGAAGGTTGACATTCCTTGAGTCTGGCGCCTCAGACCACTCGGCCATCTTGACACTTGCAAGTCACTTTCATATCACTGTCCATGGTTAAATACATACAAGAAATAATATAAGATTAATTGCCTTTACATTAATTCAGGTTCTCAGTACAAAAGGTCTTTGTCAGAAGTGGGATTTGAATCCACGCCTCCATTTGGAGACCATAATTCTCAACAATTGAGAAGGTTGATATTTCTTGAGTCTGGCACCTTAGACCACTTGGCCATCCTGACAACACTCAGCCATCCTGACACCTGCAACTAACTTTGTTAAGCTCAGTCATATCACTGTCCATGGTGGAAAGAATTCAAAAAAATAATATAAGATTTATTGCCTTTACATTAATTCAGGTTCTCATTACAAAAGCTTTTTGTTAGGAGTGGGATTTGAACCCACGCCTCCATTCGGAGACCAGAATTCTCAACAACTGAGAATGTTGATATTCCTTGAGTCTGGCGCCTTAGACCACTTGGCCATCCTGACACTTGCAAGTCACTTTCATATCACTGTCCATGGTGTAAAGAATTCAAAAAATAATATAAGATTCATTGCCTTTACATTAATTCAGGTTCTCATTACAAAAGCACTTGTGGGATTTGAACCCACGCCTCCATTCGCAGACCAGAATACTCAACAACTGAGAGGGTTAATATTCCTTGAGTCTGATGTAAGTGGATTCGGACACGCCCTAAGTGCACTTGCGCCGTTCGCTTTAGAATGTTCACTTAGATCGTTAAAATAGGGCCCCTTGGGTGCTTCTCAATACTTAAATTGATGCATCTCAATTCTCTAATTGCACCACGAGGAGGCGAGGAACGAGGAGTGAGGAAGCTTCCAGAGGATTTATGAGCTATCACACACATATCAACAGGGCACCTTGCTTTATCTTCACTATTTATTTATTTCTTAAATAACCAAACCAAACCAAGTTTAAACCAAGTTTAACCAAACTTGATGTTGGACGAGAAGGCCCGGCTCATAGTCTCCGTTCTAATTCGTCCAAATGTGTTCTATCGGGTTGAGGTCAGGACTCTGTGCATGCCAGTCAAGTTCCTCCACACCAAACTCGCTCATCCATGTCTTTATGGACCTTGCTTTGTGCACTGGTGCGCAGTCATGTTGGAACAGGAACATCCCCAAACTATTCCCACAAAGTTGAGAGCATGACATTGTCCAAAATGTCTTGGTATGCTGAAGCATTAAGAGTTCCTTTCACTGGAACTAAGGGGCCAAGCCCAACCCCTGAAAAACAACCCCACACCATAATCCCCCCTCCACCAAACTTTACACTTGGCACAATGCAGTCAGGCAAGTACCGTTCTCCAGGCAACCGCCAAACCCAGACTCGTCCATCAGATTGCCAGACAGAGAAGTGTGATAGCATGCAATATAGTGTACTTTGTGATTTGCACGGCTAGGGTGTTTCTTTCCTTTTCCCCCATAGCTCATCCGTGAACTAGACACTCCAAACTTGTCTGATAAAAATGCAGAGACCCATCACAATACACAGACAAATCAGTCACTGTATAAACAAACAAACAAATTAACAAAAAGCTTCCCTCCATAGCCAAACAAAGCAGAAATTCCATGCTCCAACTGCAGCAATGGTTGACATATGGGTGCTGAAAAGCACCAATGATGTTCACATTAACCGCGATGACTCTTTCAAAATGAATTGGTAAAACTTTGCTTTTTAACTTTGCAAATTGTTTATTACAGCTATATTACATATTAACAGAAAGTTAAGCTAAAAATAATAATAATAATAATAATAGGTCCCATTTAACATTTGTAACTGATTTACAAAATGATTAAATGTATAATATGTAAGATGTTTGTATTAAAATATCCAAAAACCACTTGCACAGTGTTATATATGTCACGGTTCATAAATTCACTGTCTTCTTCTTGTCTCGTATCATTGTTGTTGTATGTGTGTGTGTGGCCGTGGTCCAGATCGTTACCGCTGATCAGTGGTGACAGCTGTAGCTCACTAACGGCGCCAGCTGCAGCTGATCAATGCGCCTTCATATACTCACGTTCTCTGTCCTCTCATTGTCAGATCGTTGTGTAGTCTCCTCGTGTTGTATCCTGTTCCTGTTTGGCGTTCTCCGTTGTGCTTCAGTCTGGCGTGTTCGTGAGTCGGTGTTCCCATTGGTGTTGCTGTGTGTTCCTCGTTCCGGTTCTGGATTTACTTCATCTGTTTCATTCACGGACTTCACTATTCACCACCGTCATCTTCTGTGTTGTCTGTAGAGGTCCCTGCGCCACTCAACTGCCACTGTGTTTGTTCTGTGTTTATCTGACTTTGAGAATTCTAAATAAATACTTTTACTTGCATTATTGCTTCCTCGCTTTTAGTACGACCATGACAGAATGATCTGACCATCAAATGGAAGCAGCAAGTGGTCCCGCGATGACTCTGGAGGATTTCATCGCCCGCAGTATCTCCAGGATGGATTCCCAGTAGGAGAGCCTCACTAATAAAAGTGCAGTTCAAGCTTTAGTGGCGCAGGTGTCTGAGCTCACCCAGCAGTTTCAACATCTGAGAGCTCCCACTGCGCCACCCACACCGCCAGCTCCCCCCCCCCCCACCACCAGCATCTCTCTTCCAGTCAGAACCACGCCTGCCTGTTCCTGAGTCCTACTCAGGAGAACCCAACTACTGCATCAAAGATCCATTCTCGCATGGAGCAGTCAATGTCATGAGTCTTGTCTAGTGTCTGTCTGTCCGTCTGTCTCTGTCTCTGTGTTTCAGGAGGAGGCAGCGGATTTGTCTAACGTGCCCGCAGAGTACCGCGACCTGAAGGAAGTGTTCAGTAAGTCTCATGCTCCTTCTCTTCCTCCGCATCGTCCTTACGACTGTGCCATAGATTTACTGCCAGGTAAGTCTCCGCCTAAGGGCAAGTTATATTCGCTTTCTGCTCCAGAAAGGGAGGCTATGGAGAAATATATTTCTGATTCTCTAGCAACAGGGTTCATCCGTTCTTCCTCTTTTCCAGCGGGGGCGGGGTTCTTTTTTGTGGGGAAGCTGAGGCTGTGTTTGCCAAACTGAAAGGCCGCTTTGTTTCAGCCCCCATCTTAATAGCCCCTGATCCTTCACGTCAGTTCGTGGTGGAGGTCGATGCGTCAGAGGTGGGGGTAGGAGCAGTGCTATCCCAACGTTCTCCCACAGATGACAAGATACATCCCTGCGCGTTTTTGTCCCATCGTTTATCACCTCCCGAACGTAACTATGACATCGGTAACAGGGAGTTGTTGGCAGTCAAGTTAGCGTTGGAAGAATGACGTCATTGGTTAGAAGGGTCGGGGGTACCTTTTATCGTCTGGACCGATCACAAGAATCTGGAATATATTAGATCCGCCAAAAGATTGAACTCCAGGCAGGCTCGGTGGGCACTTTTTTTCGGTCGTTTAGATTTTTCTCTCTCGTACCGCCCGGGTTCCAAAAACATTAAACCCGATTCTTTATCGCGTATTTCTGACCGTTCCGAACGCCTGTCTACTCCTGAGTGCATTTTACCCGAGACCCTATTTGTCTCCACACTCACATGGGAGGTCGAATCGAAGGTCAGGACGACCTTAGAAGGGGTAACGCCTCCGCCCGGTTGCCCACCGAATCGGTTATTTGTGCCGGAGGGATTACGGTCTGACGTCATTCAGTGGGGGCATTGTTCCAACGTGGCTTGTCATCCAGGAGTTAATCGCACTAGTTTTTTAGTCAAGCAACGATTCTGGTGGCCACTTATGGCTCGCGACATTCACAGTTTTTTTTGCTTGCTCGGTTTGTGCCACTGGTAAGACTTCCAATCGACCCCCAGATGGGTTACTTCAACCGCTGCCTGTCCCTTCGAGACCCTGGTCCCATATAGCGCTAGATTTTATTACAGCCCTCCCACCCTCTCAGGGCAATACGGTCATTTTGACTGTGGTGGACCGGTTCTCGAGCGGTAACGATCTGGACCACGCCCACACACACACACACACACACACACATACAACAACAATGACACGAGACAAGAAGAAGACAGTGAATTCATGAACCGTGACAGTACCCCCCCTCCTGGCGTCCCCAGACTCCCTCACTTCATCCCCTTGCCCAAATTACCCTCAGCCAAGGAGACAGCGTTGACCATTGTAGACCACGTCTTTCGCTTACATGGCCTCCCGATGGATGTGGTTTCCGACAGAGGACCCCAGTTTGTGTCCAAATTTTGGCTTGAGTTTTGTAGATTACTGGGAGCGACTGTCAGTCTGTCCTCAGGGTTTCATCCCCAGAGCAATGGCCAAACCGAGAGAGCCAACCAAGATCTGGAAAGGGTGTTGCGATGTTTGGTCTCCAAGAATCCTTCCTCATGGAGCCAACCACTTTCAATGGTGGAGTACGCTCACAATGCGTTACCAGTGTCATCCACGGGCCTATCACCGTTTGAGTGTAGTTTAGGTTACCAGCCACCAATTTTTCCCAGTCTGGAATCCGAAGTCACAGTCCCCTCTGCTCACGCCTTCGTCCAGAGGTGTCACCGCACATGGACTAGAGCCCGTGAGACTCTACTCCAAGTGGGGGCACGCACCAAGGCTAAAGCTGATCGCCACCGGTCTAAGCCTCCCGTATACGTCGCTGGTCAAAAAGTGTGGCTTTCTACCAAGAATATTCCTCTTCGCTCCGTTTCTAATAAGCTTGCTCCCAAATTCATTGGCCCGTTCACTGTCACCAAAATCATTAGTCTGGTGGCAGTCCGCCTCAATCTTCCTCCAGCGTACAGGAGAATTCATCCCGTCTTTCATGTATCTAAAATAAAGCCAGTGTTTCGTTCGCATATTAATCCGCCTGCTCCGGTTCCCCCCCCCCGCCGCGACTCGTAGATGGGGAACCTACATATTCGGTTAATCGTATTCTGGACTCAAGACGGAGGGGACGCGGATTTCAGTACTTGGTGGACTGGGGGGTTACGGTCCGGAGGAGAGAAGTTGGGTACCTGCTAGAGACATCCTGGATCACTCCCTTATCGATGATTACAATCGACAGGTAAGGGAGTCTGGGGACGCCAGGAGGCGTTCCTAGGAGGGGGGGGGTACTGTCACGGTTCATGAATTCACTGTCTACTTCTTGTCTCGTGTCATTGTTGTTGTATGTGTGTGTGTGTGTGTGTGTGTGTGTGTGTGTGTGGGCGTGGTCCAGATCGTTACCGCTGATCAGTGGTGACAGCTGTAGCTCACTAACGGCGCCAGCTGCAGCTGATCAACGTGCCTTCATATACTCACGTTCTCTGTCCTCTCATTGTTAGATCGTTGTGTAGTCTCCTCGTGTTGTATCCTGTTCCTGTTTGGCATTCTTCGTTGTGCTTCAGTCTGGCGTGTTCGTGAGTCGGTGTTCCCGTTGGTGTTGCTGTGTGTTCCTCGTTCCGGTTCTGGATTTACTTCATCTGTTTCATTCACGGACTTCACCATTCACCACCGTCATCTTCTGTGTTGCCTGCCGAGGTCCCTGCGCCACTCAACTGCCACCGTGTTTGTTCTATGTTTATCTGACTTTGAGAATTCTAAATAAATACTTTTACTTGCATTATTGCTTCCTCGCTTTGAGTACGACCATGACAATATATTTCTTTCAATTGTGTACTTACATTATCCTAACCCAGACAGCAACATAGTGTCGGCCCAGTTACGGCCCACATCTGGTACATGTTGAATCCACATGTACCAGATGTGGCCTGGATCATGGCCGAAACTATGTTACTGTCTGGGAAATGTTTCCAAGAATTTGTCAATTCAGAATTCACAATTTTAAGTAGTGCCTGTCCCTTGTCGCCTGTCAATGACGTAATATCCGCGTTATCCCTGGTTTCAGTTTGTACTGCCATAGCATGATTGGCGAACATGGTGACAGACGTTCAAACCATGTTGTTTCATTCAAACATTATTGACCATGGCAAGCAGACTTTGGGATAAAAGAAGAAATAAAACGAGGATCAATATTGGTGTTTTCGAGATGCCGGGAGCTTTGTGACAAACTTCGACTTGACAGCTTCACGACTTGACAGAGACGCCGTTCTTGCATGTGCTTTAGACAGGTGAGCAAATGTACATAAAACAAAATAAATCAATAATATACTGTAGCTCAACATGATAAAGTGTTAGATTATGATCAGTATGATATTCTAATGTTGATCTAGCTTACTGCTAGTCTCATACAGCCAACAAACTAACACATATAATAATATTATAACTTTGAATACACTCAAATGCAGTTTAGTATGATAGTGTAGACCAAGTGAAACAGCGCTGTGTTACCTCACACATTCGTCAAATAACTGACCTTTGTGAGTTGTAATTCAGCACTTGCGGGTATTTCGGTCAGTAGAATGAAATGTCCTCATTCCTTTATATTCCCCGGGACTCGCATATGGCGCTGATATCTGTCTCTCATTAGCGATCATGCCCTGCTTCATGTTAAAAAACATCAATGTATTCACTTATCCATAAACATTATTTCCCCATAAACATTACTAGATCCATCGGCATGACGACAAGTTCCATGATTCCACGCTCATTTACTGCATCATCAATCTACGCCTTTGTTACTGTTTCGAAGAGGTTAGCGATCCCTAATGGTGAAAAAATACAGATTGTGGCTTTAAGTATTTAAGTAGACTTCTTGTAGAATTTCAAAAGCCATACAAAAGTTTGAGACTGTATATTTTTTTGGGAGTAGGCCTAAATTCTTGTGGCAAGCAGGACACTGGAAGCATTACTAACGAGTGTCACCTGCACGCCACACCAGCCTCGTATATCACGGAGGAACTACGGAAGCCAGTGTGTCGCGCAGGTTATGCTTGTTAATCACACCACCGGCCTCGCGCCATTCTCTCACGGCCCTCGATCGCCCTCGTCTTAATTCTAATCCCAGAATTTTTCTCAAATTGCTTGAACAATTCTTAATTCCTGTCAATTGTCGGATTGTTTGTAGAAATGAGCAGAGACTGTCTGAAGTAGCAGACACTAGTGTTGCCAGAGTTTTTGCTTGTTGCCATTATGTCACTTTCCAGTTGTTTAAATGCCATTGTGATGATGGTTGTGGTCAGAGGACATCCTTGACTGAGGTTTTTGTAGTTTTTAATGGAGTGGTTGACCTTGGGGAGGAGATTCTCCAGAATGCTGAAGTCCTTTGGTGGTGTAGGGGTAATATGTTTAAGAGACGTAGGTGATGAAAGACTTCGCATGAGGAAAGACATCCTGATTTTTTGGGGGAATTTTGCTAAAGTCACACAAATACGACTACTGCGTACTACCCTTTTTCTTTTCCTAAATGCTGAAACACTTTAAGGCGTTTGGCTAAAATCTGAGACAATATCAAATAGTCAACATTGAAAGAATGCCATCTGTCTGAAGTAAGCAATGATTTTACAAAATCTTCAGGAACATGTTTAGACTTCAGCATCATGTTGTAGTTTATCTTTAATATTTCTGTCATTGGAAGGTCATTTTTCTTGTAGTCACAAACTCTGAGATTATCAGGAGTTTGTTCTTGTGAGTCGGGCAAAGATCTAATGGCACTTTTTATTATCCCTGCTCTTCTGTCTGGTTTTCCACTGTATCTAAATTTTCTTAACAATGAGGCAACCTCCGGCACTGCAATTTCTAGCAGTAATGGAACTTTTATATCTAAAACTAGAGGATCATGATCAGAATTTCTCTTGTTCCCACATGTAGATTTTCTCGTTATTGCTTGGTAAGTTGCACAGTTTGTGACAAAAGTTACTGTGTTGGTTGGCATGAAAAACATATCCAACATTGAATGACTCTGATTCTGAGATCGTGTGAAGCCTTCTTCCGTTGGATGCCTTAATGCAAATATATCTTTGAGACTCAGAGATTCTGTGAAATCTTCTAGAATGCTTCTAAGTGAGGAATGGTACGTTTGATCTGCTGACGATATCCTATCAATAGTTGGGTCCTGTACAGTGTTGAAGTCCCCACCAACCACAACCACACCTTTAGTGTCAATAGCTCTCAAATAGTCTCTCAGTCTGTACAGCATATGTCTGTCTTCCTTGTGGTTGTGCACATTAACAAGAGTGTACAACTGAGAAGAGAGATGACAGAAAAGGACAATATAGCCTCCACTGTAATCCTCATTGTTAAGTTTAAGACATTAAAAAATGTGTTCATGCACATTATACCTCTATGCTGATTATTGTTTAATATTTCACATGACCGTTTACCGAAACTAAAAGGGGACTTTTATTATGAAGTCCCCGGAAGAGCGGTTTTGTTTTGTTTTTGAGCACGAGTTGTGATGGATGGTGTCTGTGGATGAATAAAACGGATAACGTTAATCGATACTGAAGTGTATTTTTTGTATAACATTGGTAGCAGAGGATGGTTAGCAACTATAGAGTACCGCCAACCTTTGATGAAGGAAAACCATATGAAAGTTGGAAGAATGAAGTCGCGATTTGGACCAGAGTTACAGAACTCGAAAAGAAAAAACAGGCGCTTGCTGTGGCTTTGGCGCTGTCGGGAAGAGCGAGAGAAACGGTGATGGAAATACCGGTAGGCGATCTGAATAAGAACACTGGCATGAACACTTTACTTACGAAACTCGATGACTTGTTTCTCAAAGAAGAAAAGGACCAAGTTTACGAGGTGTACTCGAGCTTTGACCGGATTATGAAAGATAGCAGTGTTTCCATGACAGACTATATAATTGATTTTGAACAGCGGTACTCGCGGATGCGTAAATATAAGATGGAGCTTCCCGATGCAGTATTAGCATTCAAACTGCTGGACACTGCGTGCTTAGAAGTGAAAGTTTGACAGTTAGCGCTGAGAGCATGTACAGATTTGGATTTTGCGTAAATGAAGTCAGCAGTTAAGAGGATTTTCGGAGGAAAGTCTGCTTCTACAGTGGGGATTAATCAGGAAACAGCATATGTAACAGAACAAAGGCGAAAAGGAGCAAGCCATGGTCGCAAAATGTTCAGCAAAAGACACCACTGCCTGGCACTAACCCTCTGGACAGGTATGGACGCAGATCAAAATGTGCTGTTTGTCAAAGCACATTCCACTGGGCCAAAGACTGTCCACACAGAGGTGAGCAAGTCAAACTGACTGAAGATTGTAAAACAGATGATATAGAGGAGTGCAACATTACTCTGTATACAAAAGAGTCGCCCACTGAAGCAGAAATATTTATGACTGAGTGTTTCGGCTCAGCAATAATAGACACTGCATGCACACGGACTGTGTGTGGACAGGAATGGATAAATAGCTACATCGCTGAACTAAGCCAAAATGAGATAAAAGACCTGAGGAAGACTCACAGTCACAGACCCTTTAAAGGTGCCGTAGAATGGATTATTTTATTATTTTATAATGTTTCCTGGGGTGCCCTTATAATGTTAGTATGTTTTTTAGATCAAAATTTGTTATAATTTAGAAATAAAAGGCATATTTCCTAGCCTGATTTCATTCCCTGGATTGAACATTCTGTTTGAAGGGGCGTGTCTGCTGTGAGACTTCAGTGTTGTTGCCCACTGCTGTGATTGGCTGACATGCTTGCATATGAAATATCTGGCATTACATGTAGAGCTATCTGGAAAACTTTTACTATTACAGCTTTTATACGTTTTTACTATTGCAGTATTTAGATCTATTCCAGCATTGAGCAGATGACAGCCTGTTGATCGCGTGAATGAAGATCTTATCACTGCAACGCGATCTACTGATGCATAAACAGTATTGAACGACTTTGAGAGAAAGATTATCTGTCTGAACTTGAACAATTACACATCAGAAATTCACATAACCCACTGGTTCTCCAGAGGCTCGGATGAAGGAACTAAAAAAATACTTTTGTGTTCATTTGTACATCCAAACACTGAGCAACTGCCATGCTTCGTTCGCTCGTTTGCAAGCCACGATGTCTCTCGAGGAAAAAACAATATCGCGCTGGATCTAGATAACACAGTGTAAATTATTGTTAATAAAATCACTACTTACCGCTTGCGGGAATATAACGTTAGTTGAAATTGCCCCCTTCGTCCGTTTGAGACGCCAAGAGAAGCCTGGCTGCTTGATATATGTTCCAGGTTAGAAAAACAGTCCGTGGTGAAATGGGCAGAGCAACTAACAACTTCGAATTAAACTGTAGCGGTATCAGATTATAGATAGATAGATTATAGATAGATCTGCCATTTTCCCTATGATCCTCCTCCTGCTTGTTTCTTCACCTGCAGAACTTCTGATGATTCGGCTGCGCAGTTCCGCCTGGCACTGAGCATGGGCTGGCATATGTAAATTTTTAGAGGCGTACATATTAATGATCCCAACTGTTGCGTCACAGTTGGTGTTATGTGGAGATTCGCCTGTTTTTCAGGGGTGTTTTTCAAAAACGAGATTTAAATAAGAAAGGGAAAACTATGGTGTTTGAGACTCACTGTATGTCATGTCCATGTACTGAACTCTTGTTATTTAACTATGCCAAGATAAATTCAATTTCACATTCTAGGGCACCTTTAAGTTTGGTGATGGAAAAGTGGTCTATTCCAACAGAAAGTTGAAAATTCCTGCAAAGATTGGACAAACTAGGTGTCATATTGAAACTGAAGTCGTGCCAGCGAACATTCCACTACTCTTGAGCAAGGCATCCATGAAAAGAGCAGGGACAGTGCTAGATATGGAAAATGACAGTGCGGTGATGTTCAGTCAACCTGTAAAACTTGACTTTACAAGCTCTGGCCATTACTGTGTAAACATTATGGACAATGAAAAGAAAAACATTCAAAGTGATGACTGTCTTGGTAGCTGTTGAAGATGTCACTCTTACAGAACAAAAGAATGCGGATGTACAAAGTCAGTGTGACGAGGAAATACTGACAATTTCAGACAAAATGAGCTCAGCAGAAAAACACAAAATCCTGATGAAGCTTCACAGACAATTTGGTCATGCTTCTGCTGACAGACTGCAGAGACTTCTTACTAGCTCAGGAAATAAAGATGCAGAATGTAGTGTCATTCTGGAGCAAATTGTGAGTGAATGTGAAATGTGTCAAAGATACAGTAAGACCAAACCAAAGCCTGCTGTTGGCCTACCACTGGCATCTCAGTACAATGAAACTGTTGCAGTAGATCTACATGAACTTGAACCAGGTGTGTGGTATCTCCACATTATTGACCAGTTCACAAGGTTTAGTGCAGGCAGCATACTGACCACTAAGAAGTCCTCTGAAATAGTGAAACACTTTGTCCATGTCTGGATAAGTGTCCATGGTCCACCTCAGAAACTGTTTAGCGACAATGGGGGAGAATTTAATAATGATGAGGTTAGAGACATGGCAGAAAACTTCAATATAGAAATAAAGACAACAGCAGCATACAGCCCCGTGGAGCAATGGACTTACAGAGCGACACAACCAAACACTTACAGAGATCATAATGAAAGTGAAGTCAAGTAACGGCTGTGACTGGGACACTGCATTGGACTGGGCTCTTATGGCAAAGAACACCATGCAAAATGTCCATGGCTACAGTCCTCATCAGTTGGTGTTTGGACAGAACCCCAACCTGCCCTCTGTGTTAACCGACAAGCCCCCAGCTTTAGAGGGCACGACGAAAAGTGAGTGGGTGGCAAAACACATCTCTGCTTTACATGCATCAAGAAAGGCGTTCACAGAAGCAGAATGTTCCGAAAGAATACAGAGAGCACTACGTAAACAACTACGTCAGACAGATGAGAAATATGAAATGGGTGACAAAGTGTACTACAAGAGAGTTGACTGTCAAGAGTGGAAAGGACCAGGAGTTGTCATTGGCCAGGATGGTGCAGTGGTGTTTGTCAGACATAGAGGAACCTGCATTAGGGTACACTACCTCAGACTAAGAAAAGTAAACAAAGACAGCAGAGATCAACATGTCATTAGGGATGATGCTGAAATTGACACAAACAATATGCAAAGACAGGAGATGACAGGAGCTGCTGTCAACAACACGGAGGGAACAGAAACTGTAACTGAAATACAGCAGAGTTCAGTGCAAACTGAGGACACAGGGGCATCCATTATGGGGCAGAATGTAGCAGCACAACACACTAGTGACGACATAGTGGCACAAAGTGATACAGAGCAGGGAACTGATGTCCGTTTAAAAACAGGGCAAGTTCTAAAATACAGAGACAGAGACAGTGGGGCTTTGCACACAGCAAAAGTACTAGGGCGTGCAGGCAAAGCTACTGGCAAATACAAAAACTAGTACAACCTTCTGCTCATTGAACCAACTAATGTTGCAGGCAGTAAAGTTTCAGTTGACGTTTCATGTTTAGACTGTCTTCAAATGGAACACGCTGTTACTGATGTTAGTGCCACAAATGTCAGTGAGGATGTATTGGTAACAAAAGATCTATCCTTTGACCTTGCCAAACAAGAAGAGATGAAGAGTTGGAGAGATAACAGTGTGTTTGAGGAAGTTCAGGATGAGGGACAAAAGTGCATCTCTACCAGATGAGTGTGCACTCTCAAGGAAACACTAACTGGAGTAGTACCGAAAGCACGATTGGTGGCCAGAGGTTTTGAGGAGTTAAATGTGTTAGAGCTACAAAAGGATTCTCCCACATGTGCTTCTGAGTCTCTTCGACTACTGGTGGCAGTTATTTTGTCAAAAACAGTGGACACTTCATTCCATGGATATAAAATCTGCATTTCTGCAGGGAATAGAACTGTCACGTGACATCTACATCAGGCCTCCCCCTGAGGCTATCTGTGAGGGAACATTATGGAAACTCAAAAAGTGTGTATATGGTCTGGCAGATGCTTCATTGTACTGGTACAATAGAGTAAAAGACATAGTGCTGAAAGCAGGAGGAAAAATGTCCAAGGTCGATCCAGCTGTTTTTTATTGGCTAGATCAGGACTGCACTGTAACTGGGGTGCTTGCCTTTCATGTGGATGACTTCATATGGGGGGGCACACAAAGTTTCTCCACAACCGTAATACCACATCTAAGATCTGTTTTCCAAGTTGGACGTGAGGAACATGATCATTTATGTTATGTGGGAATAGATTTTGTGACTGTTGACAGAAAAGTACAAATACACCAGGAAACCTACATTCAACACATGAAACACATTCATATGGATCCTTCACGAGCTGTGGAACAAGACTCACCTCTCTGTGAGGAGGAAAAGGATCAGCTCAGGTCCAAAATAGGCCAAATTCTCTGGGTGGCAAGGCAGAGCAGGCCAGATGTAATATTTGATGCTAGCAATTTGACATCCAACATAAAAAATGCAACTGTGCAGACAATCCATGAAGCAAACTGGATAGTGTGCAAACTTAAAGGAGAACTCCGGTCAATTTTAACATTGAGCTCATTTTTTTGTAAATTTGGAGTGCTGTCAGTACAGAGAACAACGACAAAAATCGGTGTTGCCTACACCATGTTATCCTCTTTTTAAAATTTGCACCCTGTTGACTTCAATGGGGCAAGTTTTAAACCTGCTTTTAGCCTCTTAACATCCTTGATGTGTCATTACAAGTGCACCAGCCATTGTAAGTGATTCCTTTAGAGTTAACACGGGTGAATCTGACTGCAGTAGATGTGAAAGATATTAATAAAAGTGATGTTAATTAAGCAAGCGCACAGACCTGTATTTTCTTCCTGTTTAGTCCTTTAGTCCACAGTAGTCGATTGTCGAGTTCACGCGCGTGATCATAGGTAACTAAACCTATGCGTGTGAACTCGACAATCGATTACTATGGACTTCGACCGAAAACAGGAAGAAAATACAGGTATCTGCGCTGGCTGAAATAACATAATTTTTATTAATATCTTTCACATCTACTGCAGTCAGATTCACCCGTGTTCACTCTGAAGGAATCACTCACATGGCTGGGCACTTGTAATGACACATCAAGGATGTTAAAAGGCTAAAAGCTGGTTTAAAACTTGCCCCATTGAAGTCAACAGGGTGCAAATTTTAAAAAGAGGATAACACGGTGGAGACAACACCGATTTTTGTCATTGTTCTCTGTATTGACAGCACTCCAAATTTACAAAAAAATGAGCTCAATGTTAAAATTGACCGGAGTTCTCCTTTAAGTCCAAGAAGGTAATTCTAAACTTCCAACACTTGGGCAGAGACAGTGCTCTTAAAATGGTCGTGTTCAGCGATGCTTCGTTTGGAAATCTTTCAGATGGAGGCACCCAAGGAGGGCACCTGATTCTTTTAATGGGAGAAAATGGAAAATTCTCACCCCTTTCTTGGCAATCAAAGAGAGTCAAGAGGATTGTGCGGAGCACACTTGCTGGTGAAACATTGGCAATGTCTGATGGAATTGACAATTCTATTTTTCTGTCCACACTGTTCTCAGAACTAACTACTGGTGATGCTGAACATGCTCCACCAATAATCTGATGCAATTAAGTCCACAAAGTCAGTCTCTGAGAAAAGACTCCGCCTGGAGATAAGTAGAATCAAAGAACTTGTCCAAACACAGAGAGTTGAGCGAGTACTGTGGTACAACACAAAATAACAACTTGCAGACTGCCTTACCAAAAAGGGGGCATCAACTTGTCAGTTACTCAAGGCACTGAGTGAAGGACAATGGAAACTGAATTAAAACAAAGTCTGTCTTTGAGTTATACTCGAGAGCTTGTTGAAATATACTAGGTCGTATTTTTGTTCAAGGATGTTGTTGTTCAGTATGGCCTGTTAGTATGTTAAATTGAAAGTTATTTATTATATTATAATTTTTTATTTTTTTTTAAGAGTGGGAGTTTAAGTTTAAGACATTAAAAAATGTGTTCATGCACATTATACCTCTATGTTGAGTATTGTTTAATATTTCACATGACCGTTTACCGAAACTAAAAGGGGACTTTTATTATGAAGTTCCCGGAAGAGCGGTTCCAATGTGTGTCTCTTGTAAAAGGACAATATCAGCCTTCAGTCTGATGAGTTCATACAACACAAGTTGGAGTTTGGAGCTTTTTTCTTTTGTGAACCTGATTTCCATAGTGTTCCAATAGACAAAACAAAGTAGCTGATGTTTTGATGGTTCCATTATTTATATAATGCTCTGGAGAAAGATTCACAAAAAAAAAAAAAAAAATACAATTAATTTAAGATTATAAGAATGTCATGTCATTTTAAAATGTACACTAATACTCTAAATGCACATACGATTAATCTATACGATTAATCTAAAGAGCCCTTCGCCATAAAAAAAAAAATGACCTAAAAGATAACAAATCACAACCAGCATACTTGTTACTAATAAACTGTCTTATTGATGATTTAATGAAAATCACAATAATAATATTATTCAATATTTATATATTTCATGCTGACATAATAATGAATGGAAAATCATTTTGGACACTCTTTATCCATCAAATAATTTAAAGAATTTCAATTTGTTACAAAACAAACAAACAAGAACAGCTCAGTCTTAGATGATGAAAATGCCTCATAATCCTTAGACACTATTTGAGTAATCAATTAAAAAAATACTCCTATGACTTAGTCATGACAGCATTTTTTTAATTAGACATGTCACAAGCAGAGTTTGGGTCTTAGATCAATCAGAGTATCGGTCTACTTTAAAATTTGTATGATTATAAAGCACACTTTATGATTTGATGTTAAATACAAGGACTTTCACCTACCCTATACACTTAAAAACAGAGAGAAGCAAAAGAGTGTTTATAAAGTAATAATGGTTTCCTATGGGTTGAGTTCACATTATACGGATTGATTTGTAAAAAACAAATTAACAACATTGTTTTGTGTTTGATCACATACTGCAAACTTACATATTATAAAATAACTCACACTCACCTTTTTGAAGCTTGGTGGTTGTAAAAAAAAACTACATAAAAGATTAAGAATGGAGTTGTACGATGACACTCAATTGTTGACGAGATTCAGTGATGAATTCCTCTCACTTAACCTTTAGAATGAGAATTTTAAAGACGGATGCCACTCCCTAAGGAAAGGTACATGAGTCATGCAACAAACATTCGCATTGTGAAATATGGTCTTGATAAAGGGACATGGTGTGACACTGTGTACATTTGCATCAGTATGCAGAATTAGACACTATGGCCAAAAGTAGGATCGTGAATACTCTTCTTCAGTCAGAGAGAGACTGAGTTGGCTTCAAAGAACAATATAGGCATGGATACAACAACAACTTCTTTTAAAACTTGAGAAAGCCAACATACTGTTGTGCTATTTAAACTTAATATGCACTAACATTATAAGTGCACCCCAGGAAACATTTTAAAATAATAAAATAATGCAGTCCATGAACCCTTTAATGTAAATTGAAATGCTTACAAATATCGTTAGACGTTCGATTCGTATGATCATGCACTTCTTAAAAATCTACAATGTCATTAAACTTCAGTTTATATATTACCTAATGCATTTTTTTTTTTACATTTAATATGTACAAATTTGTGAGATAGAATCTAGAAACAGGTGGAACTGGATACAGCCCAGACCAAAATGAAAATGTTTCCAGGTGACCCCAATAAGTGACGAATCCGGCTGGGACATGCTTATTACTCGTGAGCATCCCTATGCCCTACTCCCTTCGAAGGGCAGACGGCAGAGCCCCAGAGAGAGGTTAGTTTTTTGAGAATTATTTGAATGTAAGAACAAAAAGATAAACAATGCAATTATTTTCATAGCCTTCGTATAGCTCAAATTTACCAAGGGTTCCTAAATATGTTATTTAAATTAAAACACATTTATCTCTTAATGAATTTACCATCACGGCTATTTGCATCAGTGTTCCACCTTGTGAATTCTAATCATTTACTATAAACTGCTGAATACTTCTTAACAATGCAAGCTTTTTTCCCCTTGAATGCCTCACCACAGACAGGTGTTTCTCTGCACGGCGGAGGTTGATGTGGATGCCCTTAGTGGAAAGGGTGTGAGAAAATCGATTGATCTTCAGCAAGATTTTGCACTGTGACACCACGATAAGCAAGACTGGAACAAGCACGAAGCAGGCGAAGGAGCAGATCACATAAACAGCATCTGTCATGGATGTGTGGTAACGACGCCAGGCCACAGTGCAGGAGATGCCATATGGTTCAGGCACATACTCGCCCCAGCCGAACAGCGGGAAGGATGACCAAACAGCAGCAATTATCCATGTAGCTACACACACCAGATGGATATTGGCTCCTTCTAGCCATGTAGCTGGAGATACAGAGAAGTTCATATTGGTAAATTCATCATAAATGAGTTGATTTACTTAATTAGACCTTAGAAATCTGATTGGTTGACATGAAATTGTATACCATTGTGATGTATTTCAGATTGAAATTATCAAATAAGAAAAAAACAGGACGGGACTTGATTTTATCCATTGGTTGTTGATTGGATTATGAAAACTTCAAGTTTAACCGTTTTCTTTTTTTTTTTTTTTTTTTTTTTAATTTGTTTTTGCTAACAATTTCTAAAACTATGGCTCCTTTTCTCTAAACTCTACACACAAAACCACAAAAAATGCACAACATCTCACATCACATGCAGAAGCAAACACTTCATGCAAAACTGTTATAACTCTTCTAAAAAAATGTTTTTACATAACTCTACACACAAATGATTAGCCAAATACACACCAAACTACACACAGATGTGAAACATGTAAATCAAAATGTGTCTTTTGCTTGTCCAGTGTGCAGTGGAGTGCACAGAAGTTTGTCATAGCACTCACACATATATGTAAATACACTGTATGTATGCTCAATTGATGAACTTTACTGTTATTGAACTGAACTGAATCAACACTGAACCGACACGACATGAGTTGATTAATGACACTATTTGCTTGTTGGAGCTGCTTTACAGCAGAATTAAAATTTGTTACTATTGTGGAGCTGATTTGAAACAATCTGTATTGTATAAAGGGTTAAAGTTGACTATGACTATGCATATTCAGTACATATTTACAAAATAATCAGAAATGCAAATGTGTAACATTTATTTGTTTTTTCAAAATGATACATTTTTGATTTGTAAGTGATCGAATTAGGTGTATTTACACAATAAACAGAAATGCAAGGGGTTAAAATAATTTATTAGTTACTCAAAACATAGAGTTTTTATTTTTAAGTTGCAATTTAAATGGCAGTTTTCCAAAATGAAACACAAGAGCTGTTAGTTTTGAATGATGTGTCTAATGAAAATAACTATTTTAGACTATAACCATTAAGAAACAACAATTTGTTTCACAATTGCAAACTGAGTGTAACACAGATAATGTGCTTGCAGGAGGTCTAAAGATTAGCTATATGAGTGAATGTTTTCACTGAGTGGGCCATAAATACCACTTTTAATGTGGTTTAAATCCTCAAGATTTTGAATCCTAGTTAATCAAATTATATTTATGACCATCAGCAGAGGAAACCAATGGTGGAGAATTCAAAAATCCATAAAGCAAGATCGCACAATGAAGGAATAAACAAAATAGTCTTTAATTCAAAACACAAATAAACAGGAGAATAACACAGAGAACACAACCCCATAAATCTTGACGAAAACGAACACAGAACAGAACAGTACAGAACAGGGAGTATAAGAAGATAATGATATAATTAATGAGACAATGGGTGAACTGAATGATGATGACACAGACTAGAAAACTTACTTGTTAAAAAAATAATAATAATAACTAAAAACTGAACACTTTTTATGTGTTTTGCCTGCTCATTTACACGACAACAGTGTTTTGAGGGCCTGAAAACACAAACTTTTGAAAGCTCAAGTTTTTGAAAAGATACCGTTATCATTTCCATGTAAACTACAAAAACACGAATCTGTGAAAACGGTGACGCCATGCATATGCGTATTATGTGTTTAGTCTATAGGCATGCGCGTTTTGCACGACTTCTCTGTGGATAATGCGTATTTACACAAGCGTACTAGTCTTTCTTTACAAAGTGACATCGCTAACTGATGGTCTGGTATACATAATACAGCGCATCCATGTGAACGGGGATCATTTTGATAATGTTGTCATCTGTACAAAGAAAAAACGTTTCAGTTTTTAGTATATCATTGTCGTGTAAACACCCTATGTCACACAAAGCATACTCCTGACAACTGTATGAATTGTAAACAATACAATGACTATTCAATAAAACGCTATAAATCTCTATAAGTTTTATTTCACTTTACTCACACTCTTACCATAACAAGTCTTGATGTAACGGATGACACTGATGGCAGCTATGGTGAACATGCCACACAGGCCAAAGAAGAAGCAGCCTAGGCCATAATACACACAGGTGGCATGACTTCCCAGCCATACGTGGCTAAAAGATGACAAGATTGACAGCGGGTAGAAGCAGATACAGCAAAGAAAGTCAACCACTGCCAAATTGACACAGAGCAGCTCTGAACCAACAATCTTCCTTCTGCGGCGAAAACAGATTACCAACACCAGTCCATTGCCGAGTACTGACAGTATCACTGCAACAGCAAACAGAGAAGAGTATTGCTCAGAAAGTCAAAGTCAAATAAAAATAAAATGTTCAGTAAGATAATGTCCTGACAGAAAATAATCAGGAGATTTACAGAAAAGACTAAAACACAATAAGATGAAATACACAATTAAAAATACAGGTAAAGCACATGTGAAAAATCAACACAAAACATTCTTTCATATTAACACAGTGCACTGGGCCATACTTCTCTCAAAGGGTAAAGTCTTTTATAACTAATTTAACATGTACAGCCCTGCTTGAGCACTAACAAAATATAGTGTAAAATTACACCCTTCTTTGAGTTTCTAACTTCACCATTCTGATATTAAGAACTCAGTTAACTGACTAAAATGTACTGTGAATGTTTTCACAAATCAGAATAGTTATGTCAGGGACTCAGGGAAGTGTTAACTGTCACATATATTTAGTAATTTATTCGTTTAGTTTCATTTTCATGAAATTTTAGTTTGCTTTTCATTATTTCCTGTTGTCTTTGTTCACTTTACCCACTCTAATCAGTTACCATGCCATGTCATTTGATCAACACACCTATTACCCCTGTCTTTTAGTTAATTATCATTGTATACTTAAGTTCCTGTGTTTCCTCAGTTCATTGCTGACTATTGTTTGTGTGTAAACTTGCTGTTGTACTGTGTTGGATTATCTGAGTTTATTCTTTTATTTAATACTTTTGACTCATCTTCATCTGTGAACTTCTTAAACTGTGACAGAATAGCTATTTGCAGCTGAGTTTACTGCTTTGGCCAGGAGAGGGCACAACATGCTGGATTATATGTTGCAATTCTGCCTGCTCGTCGAGCGTTCTCGTTTAAATAACAAGATACATTCAGACCTCCCAGACATGTAAGGACTTGACTGGAGGGAGGCCATTGTTCAATGTCTGGAAAGGCTCTACCCCCGATCCATACTACCTGCGGACCCAATGCTTCGAGGAGCGGCAGCACGTGCCCACCGCAGGCGGAGAGAATGGCTCTGACCCCAACCACGTCTACTGCCCCACTCGAGCTGTCTCCCATCAGTCCCGACGTACTACCAACGTCGCTGTCACCTCCTCCCTCCCTCGATGTCAGAAGTGACCATCAGGCATTCGGCTGAGCTGAGCTCCCGCGGACCAGTGACTCCACCTGGGTTGGACATTGAGTCACCTTCACCACGGACCTGCGGGCTGTCTGCTTCTCTTCTGCCCTCCACCCCTACGGCTCCAGCTCGCTCCGCCCTCCCTCAGGCTCCGTCTCCACCCTCGGTCACTCCAGATCCACCTCAATCCCACAGGGTCCCTGCTTCCATGTCGGCAGGTCTGCGCTGCGGCTCCATCGCGGCCTCTTGGGACTTCTGCGTCACTCCTCTCCATCGGCTCTCCATCTGCACTCTGGAATCCACCTCCAACGTCGCCGTCACCTCGGTTCGTCTCCATGGCGCCATCGGGACTCTCTCCACCGCCTTGGGGCACTTTCTGGTTGGGCATCATCCGGTCTCCAACCACACAAACAATCTATTCACCCTGAGTTACTACCACCTCCTGTTCCTCCCTGGTCTCTCATGGCTGTACACCCTCCTTCTTCCAGCCCTTCGCCTGTTCCTCAGCCGCCTCCAAAAACTTCTCCTATTCCTCACCACAGCGTGAGGCTGCGCCTTCTCGGGGACATAACCATATCCATCGTGACGTCATAACCATTTTCAAGGACCAGAAACACAGTGAAGACATCGTTAAAGTAGTCCATGTGACTACAGTGGTTCAACCTTAATGTTATGAAGCGACGAGAATACTTTTTGTTTGCAAAAAAAAAAAAAAAAAAATAACAACTTTATTCAACAATTTCTTATATTCTGTCAGTCTCTGACACTGTTCAAGTGAGCATCACGACGCATGCGTGTGCTGTTGACGCAGGAGTCGGCCAATACTGAGCCGGCGTTCTGATGTAGAAACCGGAAGCGCTGCACTGTGTGTTTACAGAGTGAACATCATAAGAGACTGACAGAGAAGAGAAGAAATTGTTAAATAAAATCGCTATTTTTTTTTACACAAAAAGTATTCTTGTTACTTCATAACATTAAGGTTGAACCACTTATTAGTAATTAATGACATACATACACCAGTAATTAATGACATACATTTTATTTTTAGTTGGAACTAACCCTTCTAACCAAGGGATTAGAACAGTATTTAAAAAATAAATAACCCCTAACATGATAACAAATAGCTGGATGACATTTCCATTTGTTGACATGGCATGGTTAGATTCAGATGGTAAATATCATATATTAAGTTGGATGTCCACCTAGAGATAATCACCATATTTATTTTGCAACCATCATATTTAAAATATGATATTAATCATAATTTAATAAAATAAAAATGTTGTTACTACTGTAAATCTATATTAAATTATAATGGGATATCTTTCAATGCTTTCAGAATCTTTACTTTTTTTAAAATAATGTATATACAAATTTAGTTTGTCAGTATATTGATTGAACAAAAATTATTTCTTTTATTTATCAAAATAAACAGAAAATAGTAGGCTACAAACTTAGCTAAAGTGGTTGTTTTGAAAAGGTATTAACTTAGATATTATTCAGAACTATTTTACTTAAAGTATTTGTATAAATAACATGTCTCATGCTGGTGAGCCACCTCATACATTTACGATTTTTTTTTTTTTTTTTTTTTTTTTTTACGATTACATTTTATGATTTTTTTTCACACAAAATATGTTGATCCATCAATGTTTAATACATACATATTTTTCTGCAATCATACACTATGGGAATACGGAGTAGTGAAAAGCACATTTTGCTTAAGGTGTGACTTCAGCCCAGTTGTATGCATTAAAAAATTAAGAGTCACTATATGACTATATGAAAAAAAACCACTGATTTCGGACAGCGTGACCTTAATTCATAAATTATAAAGAATGTCAACGACAGCGCATATCGGATTTAAAGGAATAAAATAATTCCACAGATCCTCAAACAGTATCATGTTCAACTAAATCAATCTGACTGCTTTCAACCTCAGTTAGTTTAATGTAACCAATGATCTCTCAGCTGAATATGACTGATATTGTGAATCGCCAACAAAGACAACAATTCGTTGAAAGACACATATTCGCTTAGTTCGCGAACAGGAAACCACTATGAAACGGACAGAATAAATAAGTAGCCTATAACAAATCACACTCACCAATTGACATTATAACCAATCCAACCACAATATCAGCAGCTGGTGAAAGTTTAGAAGTAAAACTCTCTGAATTGGAGTTTCCACGACGCTCTTCATTTCTCGTTGAGTTCGAAGACATGTTGTGTACGTGTAGCAGACACGTTTCGTATTAGTTTCCAAATGAATAAGATGTAACTGTTCCTGCATGAAAACAGAAGAGATGGTTGTACGAGGATATGACACGTCTCTGGTCTCGCGCTCCCTCATCAATAAGCATCACCCTATGAGGCTTTCTTTCTTTCTTTCTTTCTTTCTTTCTTTCTTTCTTTCTTTCTTTCTTTCTTTCTTTCTTTCTTTCTTTCTTTCTAACAATAAATCTTAAAATAAAGCTCAAAATACTGTAACATATTCAATAGATTGTTTACATGTTTTCAGTTGTGGGTCTATCAGTGCAGCAGATCTCAAGCTAGTTTATATGTGCATAAAAGTTTAACAATTCAATTATTTTGTTTGCTGCAATCAAAGGTGCTGAATTTCTACAAAATAAGAAAGTGTCCGTTTCCATGCTGCATTATGTCTTGGTTTTAATTATTTTAGCATTTTAACTGTTAGATGACTTTAATAGAATGAATTTTAAGACATCTTGCATCTTGTTACTCAGCTGGTGGACCGTGGACTCAACCTGAAAACCACTGTATTAGAGTAATTGTGCAAATAAAAGTAGAAATCGATTGACTATCAAGACCATTGACTATAGTATTTTACAAAAGTCTCAGACGCTTAAGTATTTTCACCAAAAAAAAAAAAAAAAAAAAATTAAGCCAGTTATCTGATCACACAGATACGATCTCACCATCATCTAGTCTGTCTGCATGTGATCACATGAATAAACAGAATAAACTGAGACAGACTACATCCAGAATATCTAATCCTAACACTTGAAGAAACTGACCTCTGAAGCCACTGCTTAGCTGCTTAGGCACTTGTGTAAAAATGCTGTAAAGTGTGAATGCTTTCAAAAATAATGTCATAAATAGAATTTAGGCTATGTATCAATTAACTAAATCAAATCAATATTTGGTGCGACCACCCTTTGGGCCCTATCATACACCCAGCACAATGCAGAATCAAGCGTGACGCAATTAAAAATAAAAGGATTACAATGTAAATGTTTAATATCGTGTAGCCTACATAAAGAAATGCTGGAATGAATCCAGCTTGTCCCGTAGATGGTCTGCTTGTGTGCTTTAACCTCGTGCATTAGTAGATCCGTTTCCTCGCTAGAGAAGCGTTCAGGCTTTCCGTTTGCAAATACTGTCATGTAAATAGCAATCCGCCACGGCGCGAGCGCAACTGGCTTTTAAAGGGAATGGGAGATGAGACTCTGATTGGTTTATTGCACGTTACGCACAAAGCACACCCATTACTCATTAAAAGAATAGGGACAACCCTTTTAGACCATGCGCCGGGTGCACCGACCATTTTTCCCGTCGTTAAACTAGCAAAAGTGGATTCAGACACGCCCTGATTGCACTTGCGCGTGCGCTTTAGACCATGAGCTTATCGTTAAAACAGGACCCTTTGTGTTTAAAGCAGCTTTTGTCTTCGGTACACTTGCACATAGTTTTTCAGGTAGCTTGCAGGAAGGTTTCGTTAAGCATCTAAGAGACATTGCCATAGTTCTTCTGGATTTAGTCTGTCTCAGTTTCTTCATGTAATCCCAGGCAGACTCGATGATAGTGAGATCAGATCTCCGTGTGGAGCACCGGCTGTTGTCAGGCTCCTTGTGCATACAACAATCTCACTGGATTATTACAATTAATGGCAAGAGGAATGTTTGGAAATGTAAACTGATATTTCCTACTGACTCTACAGCATAAGATGTGTGTGAAAATACTATTGTGCCTAAGACTTTTGCACAGTACTGTATGTATGCATGTAGGCAAACCAGTAATTGTATTCAAACATAAAGTTCCTGATAGCAATAGTGCACAACTGATCCAAAATTGAGCAGTGTGAGGAACCAAATTCACAGGGAGGAATCAGCAGCCTGAATGAAGGAGGGTCTATGAAACATTCCATACCTTTGCAAAGTACAAATGCTATTTCAGATGTATAAAATACAGACAAATAATATCATATATAAACTAGATAAAGCATTGGGAACTTTGTAGGCTACATAAGATTATCTGCCATCGGTGTGCTGTTTTTAATCCCAGACAATCCCTGCACATTGCCATGACTTGATAAATGGATCATTCTCTATTTGAGGCAGATGGTGAAAGGCTATGAAGTGAATGTATATGCAAAGCAAACATCAATATGCAATTGTCACCATACCCCACCTGCCCTTTAGCAATAAATAAAAGTGTCTTCAACAGGTTACATCAAAAAAACAATAGTCATATATTATACCAAGTTGAAACCAATTGTGATGTCACTTAAATAGAAACTGAGGACTTAGATTCTTGGCTGTTATTCTAAAAGAATCTTAATTACAATTATTTTAATTAAATATTAAAATCACTTTAAATGAAATGTTTTAATACAATAATTCTATATAATTATGTGATCTCAGACTATAATTTTAACAAGATTTTTATTTTATTTGTATTAATCACGAAAAACTAGCTAGATATGTTTACCGTTATCTCACATGATTATTATATTAAAAATGTGAACTGGTGAAACACTATTATTAAGATAGGCTACTTAATAAGCCAAGATAAAAAATAAGCCAGTAGTGCAATAAATGAATTACAAAAGATATATCCACGAATAAATCAGCAATTGGCAATGGATAGATGTTGTCCGTCTGTCTGTCTGTCTGTCTGTATCTCCACTTGGAAATGGATATTTCCTCCCCCTCAGGAGAAGGTCACGGAGAGATAAAGATGTGCTGCTGCTTTATTTCTGCCTGACATTGAACAGCACAAAAAACACAATTCAATACAATACAGAATACAATACAATACAATACAGAATAGGCTACAATACAATACAAAGCAGTGCACTGTGATTCGTTCGTTTTTGTACAATAATAGAGAAAAGGTGCAATTGTGTTTAGTTATAATACAACATTGCCATCATTCATTGCTCAAGCCTTTTACAGATAGACGTTTGAGATTAGACTTTTTCCAGCTGACAAAACAGAGTCCTCTGGTGGTGCAAAGATACACTGCATTCAGGAATCTAAGGAACATTTTAAAAAGCAAAGCAAATGAAAGTGATGCCATTATTTTTTCTATTTATACTCTTTTTATTTATTTATTATTATTAATTTTTTTTTTTACAAAACTTAAAACAGTAAAGCTAAAAACATAACTATAGCTGTTTTTTTTTTTAAATGGGTCATGGGACGTCTTATCAACACATTATTTTCAATGCAACAATAGACACCTCTTCAAGTAAAATTATATATTCAGTAGAATTATTTTTAACTAAAATTATATTGCAACCAAAATATTTAAGAATTTTATGAATGATATTTGCATTATTTTTATTTAAAGGGATATATCTATCTATCTATCTATCTATCTATCTATCTATCTATCTATATTACAATTTCAGTCATATCTGACTCTTTGTGATTCTATGGCCATGAATTTACACACACACACTATCTTTGTGGGGACTCTCCATAGACGTAATGGTTTTTATACTGTACACACTGTATATTCTGTCCCCTTACACTAACCCTACCCCTAAACCTACCCATCACAGAAAACTTTCTGCATTTTTACATTTCCAAAAAAACTAATTCTGCGTGATTTATAAGCTTGTTTACCCATGGGGACCTCAATTTAGGTCCCCACTGTGACACGAGTCCCCATGAGTCTGTGTGCATTCAGGTTGAAGTCCCCACCGGGATAGAAAAACAGGTACACACATACACACACACACACACACACACACACACACACACACACACACACACACACACACACACACACACACACACACGGCCCATTTATTTAAAGGGATAGTTCACCCAAAAATGAAAATTCATCATTTTCTCACCCTCAAGTTGTTCTACACCTGCATCATGAAGTTCTTTCTTCTGTTGAACACAAAGGAATATATTTTGAAGAATGTTGGAAATCAAACAGTTTTTGGTCCCCATAGACTTTTTTTCATGATGCAGGTTTAGAACAACTTGAGGGTGAGAAAATAATTAGGCCTAACATAACTGTCATTTTTTAAACAATTATAGTCTATCCCTTTAAACTTTAACTGATAGCCTAAATGTACTTTTGGTAGAAAATGTGTATGTTTCTTTTAGAAAGTCAGTCACGTTTCAGCTCAAATGTATTTTTAGATACCCTTTTAACTTATTAAAAAGAGAACCATTTGAATCAGTCTGTCTGCAGTTTCCTGGTTTTTTGTTGCTATTCATTCATCAAAAGATTAGTGAATCAAAAGATCCCACAAAAGAACCACCTATTTAGAATTAGATTTTTTTTCCAAATTTTGAATCGTCATCAACCAACTTTTTGAGATCCCCCAACTATTTAGAATTATCTTTTTATATATATATATATATATATATATATATATATATATATATATATATATATATATATATATATATATATATATATAATTTGCTTACTCATACCTTTTAAACTCTTTTTAAAAACTTTTTTTTTTTTTTTTTTTTTTTTTAATCAAGTCATCAACCAACTTTTTGAGATCCCACCAATGTTAACCAGTTATAAGAGTATCTATTAACCAGGTGATTTCATAATGTGAGTGAGTAATAAATAAAATAGCCGAGGTGAAGTAACTGGGTAAAGTCCACTTGGTGCATATCTAGCTTAGTTAGTAGTCAAAACTGTGGACGGACAGACAGGCATACAGACTGATTTACTGTTTTTGAATTGCCCACTGGGGGTCATAGTTTACCAACTTTTCCAAAATACAGCGGAAAAGACACCTGAATAGTATTGGTTTCATTTTGTTTGTAGAATCTGGTTAGGACTTTTCAATCTTATTTTATACTACTACAGTAATTCTACCGTGCGGATAATTCATATAGAGTTTTCTGCCTTTCCAAAGATGGAGGTAGTTTGAGCACATCTAGTTTGACTCTCGGGCTCTTCAGCAGCAGAGCTGTGCTCGTGCTTTCACTCACTGAGTCTGCGCGTGCCCGCAGCCTGTAGGGGATCCAGAAACGGAGCCAAAGATCATCATCATCATCATCATCATCCTCCTCCTCCTCATCACCCCGGAGGAGAGGCCCAGTGAATACATGCCCGACACGCCTCATCCGGAACGGAAAGATGAGTTTACGAGCCTGATCTCAAGCGTGTGCTGTGTTCGATTCGGGGATTTGAGAGCAGATCCGGAGGTTCGGCCGCCCGTCGGTTCGATGCGAGATTACAGCAACATGCGCGTGTGTGACTGAAGCGCATGCATCCGACCAGAACACGGACTCTAGGAACCGAGTCAAGCCGTGGAGCAGACGACTTACAGCTCACGGGTTCACCGATCATCATCATCCACTACATGTGACCGAACCGAACCGTCCGAACCCATCTGCAGCTTCACCAGCGAGCTGCGCGTTAGCACGGTGAGAAAACACATTCACGTGAAGATTAGATGATTAATTATAGGAGATTGTTTCAGATCATTCATATAATTTGAACCGTTGAAGCTTTTTACTAGATGGGGAGAACAGTTAACGTTACCTGTTCCGATCCGGTTCGTCTCGGGGTCCGCCAAGGACTTTAGTTCAAATCTCATTAAATACCCGAATCAGTCAGACAGACACCGGCCACTTTATATGAATGACAGACAATGGAAGATTATATTGCTCAAATAGTGAAAACAACCACTCAAATGAAGAGATAGTTTAAAAGAGAGAGATTCGAATCATATAATGATCAGATGTGACCGTTAAACTGAATTAATGACCCGAGTTCGCATTAGCCTAGCATGCTAACACAGCAGCGCACGCACAGATACACTTTATGCTTTATTTAGCATTAGGTGTTGTATATATTATCGTGCTTTATTCATTAATTTACGTCTACATTTGAGTTGTTAGAAAATATACATGTTACAGATTTATTTTTGCAGTGCTGTTAAAGCAGCAGTCAAAACTGTAGCATGTTAGCCGCGTTAGCCGCTCTGTTCAACAACACATTTTAAACATTTAACCTTCATTCAGAAGATTTTTATTCTAATTAACCTAAAAACAGATTAATAAAAAATAATGCATTCAAACAACAATAACTGAGATGAAGTGTGTTAAACTGAAACCAGCCATGTTCGCGCTATCAAACGTTATCTTCGTTTATTGTGATTGGAAATCTTTCTCATGTTTTGAATAATTACAGTCACCGTCATTCTTATAATTATTATTTTGTACTGGTTAATGTTTATGACATATATACACTAACTCAGGTGAAATATAGGATTAAGCATGATCTTGTGAATCTTGGTCACTTTGGTTGACTCCTCCTCAACATGCTTATCAGGAAAGACACTATTTAATTTGAACCAAAGATTTTCTTTGTTTGTTTTACACGATACACAGATACCAAAGTCTAACTGGCTTAAAGGGTGTCAGTATGAACCTGCACTTTTATATCTGAGGTTAGTGGATGTGTGTTAGTAAATCAGTTCACTTCACATACGCAAGTAAGCCACTGCTCTATAACGTTACGTTCTTTACATACTTCAGTCTCATCCACGTCTTGAGTTGACTAACGTTACCTTGATTTAAACATGTATCAGCTTCAGGCATTGCTAAAGGGTTGAGATATAATTTGCTTTGATGTTCTTTTTACTTTCTTTTTTTGCAGGCAGGACAGTAAAGTATGGCTCCCCATCTGGACGCGGCCCGCAAATTGTTCTGGATCTTAATGAAGTCGCTGCTCCGTTTCACCTTCATGTTTGTCAATAACTGTGTTGCGATCCCGTCCTACTGCCTCTACCTGATAGTCCTGCAGCCTTTAAGAGTTCTGGATGCCCACACGTTCTGGCACATTGAAGGGGTCATGTTCAGGTGGTTACTGGCTATGGTGGCGTCTTGGGGCTGGTGTGCAGGTTACACAGGTAAGACCAGCTTTTTCCTCTATTTCACTCTTAAAAATAAATGTTCCAAAAGTAGTTTTTTTGCAGTGATGCCATAGAAGAACCGTTTTGGGTTCCTCAAAGTACTTTTCAGTGATCAATTCTTCAAATAATTTATTTTTTCTTAGTTTGAATTTTTCAACAATCCAAATAACTTTTTTCCACTATAAAGAACCTTTTGTGGAATGTTAAGGTTCTATGAATGTTAAAGACCATGTACACACTGCAACTAAAGCCGGTTGTCAATTCACCTTTTTTGTGCTAATCCTGTTCGGTACACAGAGTACAGTAATTTACAAGAGCGGCAACCGCATTCTACAACTCAATTATCCCACGAAAAGTACAGGTTGTGACAACCACATTCCTCACAATAATTCTACACAGAGTACGGAACCGAACTGAACAATTAGTTTGTTTAATGACGTACGACGAGAGATATGAGAGACGAAAGATCCATTTCTGTTGCATGTTAAAATGCGCATGTAAATACATATGTTGACACGCAGCTAGGACACTGTATCATTGCATTCGGAGACAATAATTGGATGAACATTTTATGGCCCTACATCTTCCACAGATGATATATAATAAATACAATGGAGCAAAGATACAAATAAAATAAACCGTGCTTGTTAGGTTACTTGGGTATCGAACAGTAGTCTTCAGGAACAGAAACTGAATAATCAAATGTAAAATAACATTGCTTATAATCGTCACTGTATAAATTGAATAAAGATTGATAATTGTTAGTTACAACTGAGTCAGAAACAGTGAGTGATTTCCTTGTCTTTTGTTGTTTGATTGACATTAAACACAGATAGCAGGAATATTAATGTGTTGTCACTTTAAGACATGCACGGATCCAAAATACTTATATTGGTACATATGCGTTGTCTTTCTCGACTGTTTACGTTCACTTAAGACGTAACGGACTATGTTTGCTAGAATACTCGCCAAGACGGGCAAGTTGGCATCATTTTTGTGTGAATTTGTCCGTTCAAGTGCAAGATTTGAAAGAGAACTCAATATTTTCTCGTTCTCTGAGATGAGTGCGTTTGGATGAGTGCACACTCCATTTTTTCAAGTTCTCTTTTGCATCTTGCGCTTGAATGTTTAAATTGGCAAGGCTTAATTGAGTTTAGTTTAAACACAGATGATAACGTGTGTTGTTCAAGTCTCACCTGTGTGCGCTATAAACACCTGGGTGCTGACGGCTGATATTAGAGCATACGGTACTCCTATTGAACAAAGTTTAGAAAGAGTGTCTGTTTTGTCCACGTTTTTTAACGTATTGGGAAGCCAGAACGTGTATGCATTGACAGAAACATACATTAGCCGAACTCTGTGTGTCTTGTTTTCAACAAACCATTTTATAGAGGCCGATGTGTTGTCAGATTTAAGATGAACCGTGGTGCAAGTGCGTGCCAAACTGTGTTTGGAGAATGGTACAGTTGATTTTTTTTTTTATTATTATTATTGAGAACCGTTACACCCCGTGACAGGTTGTCAGGTGTTCTGTGGAAAATTATCAAATTCAAATTTTTTTTTTTATTAAATACTACAAAAAAGAATATATTGTCGCTGTCAGGCAGAAACCTCGTATTTCATCATTTTTGTTTTGTTTTATTTGTAAAAATCAATATTATTGGTCATCCTTTACCAATAAAAAGCATTTAAAAGAGCTTGTGACTAAACCACATAACTCCATTGGCTCTTCAAACTGTCAGTTAACCACCCACCTCTATCGTGAATGAAGTGCTACATGCAGTTTGGAGATCTTTACTTGTTTGCAATGCAAAGTTGAATAAATTTTTTTTGAGTAAGTACAGTGTTTTCTTTACTCAAGAAACATTGTCTATAAAGGCTAATGTTTTTTGTATTTAAAGAGCAGAGAAGAGTCTCGTTCTGGTATTTGCTGTCTAGTTGTAGCCAATATATTGTTTTAAATAGCCTATCCTATAGATATGGCGCTTCATCTTTTATATCACAAGATTTTTTTCCAAATGCATTCAACAACAAGAAAAGCTACATCCTGTCAGTTGATGAAAACATAATGCACTGACTGTCTCAGATGCAGCTGTTCCAGTGATGGACAAAATAGCTTGAGCTTGATTTTCAAAACATGTTAATATTGCACGTGTATTATTTACCATACATAAAGCCACGATACCAACTTTGACACAGTGTTTAATTATTTAAAAAATACGGGGTTTCTGCCCTACAGCGACATGTCAATTTGTTGTTTTATCATCATCACCACCAACATCAAATAGCTACCTATATGACCTTATTCTGTTCCTACCTGACTTAAGCTCAAGTTTCACATTAAATGTGATTTTATTATAATATCCAGTTTAATATACCATTTTAAATAAAGCATGTTTGTACAATTTAGTTAGTTTAGTTCTTAAGCCCTATTCGGACGGGATTAACTTTACAAGGGTAGATGGAGTAATATAATTTTACGCCTGTAATAGTAATGGCCAATTCGCACGGGATGAGATATCTCAGTAAAACTAGCAGAAGTGGGAGGAGTAATTCGATTTGCGCATCGTCGTTACCCTCCTGTCGTCATGTGTGTGTTAAGTTGCTTCCTGATATCACGTGTGCAGACAACCTATATTTATATATATAAAACAGTTATGTCCGGTCGAACGATGTGTTAATTAACTTCAGATTGGATTGTGTTGGTAAAAGGCACTTACCTACTGCTAAAAGATGTTTCGTGCCTCTAACAAGTGCTTTCGATCTTCTTTCTGATCTGAATGGTATGTAAACACTTGAGTTTTGCCACAGACTTGTCCCAGCATCTAGAACGCAACTGAATGCTTTTTCAAGCGTCTCCATACTTGAAAAACCACGGAAAACTACTTTTTAAACAGGAAATGACGAAATATTTATGTACATATTTACAGTGGGTCTATTTGCACGGGATTTGCACATTTTTCCAGACCTTTTTACTGAAGGTAAAAGTCGCTGTAATCTTTACTGACATTGTCCGTAATGATTACTGAGATGGCACATTCGGACGGGACTTTAGTGGTGTGCCATGAGATTTGTTTACTGTGCCGTGGAAAAAAAAAAAAGGTTGGGAAACGCTGCCCTAGTGTGTACTGGCTAAAGGTTCTTCGTGGAACCATTAATGCCAATAAACAACTGTTATTTTTTAAGAGTGTTCCTGACCTTTTTTAATAAGGTTATTCAGAGTTGGACTAGGCATCTAAATGGTCAATTTCACTGCCTGACACAATGTTTCTTCAAGTGAGCCATGCAGGGCACCAGACTTCAGTCAGAGTCTCCTTGTGGTGCCAAAATCTGACTGCTGAGTGGAGATTTATTGACTGTTTTTCATCTTTATTGACTCTCACTCACACTGTTGGGTTTCAGTTGTTTGGATCGATTGCATTTTCTTTGGGTGACAAGTTTGATTAAGCTATTACTATGTGTTTTTTTTGTGTGTGTGTGTGTGTGTGTGTTTTTTTGCCTTAATAGTGTATTTGGACAGTATTATATGGTAGGAATCTTATGGGATGTATTTGTTTACCTCATATCTCTCTTATTGAATCCACATTATCATTCATCACAGAGTGGAAGTGGCCTGTATTGCTTCATGTGTTGTGTGTGATACAAGTATTGATTTGAATTTGACTATTTCCAGTAGAAAAAGATTTTTAGGTTTCCTTGTAAAGCCAGTTTGAATTTATGGACCGGTTGGATCGAGGCGAGTTGATGCGCCTCCTGCTTACTCACGGGCATTTCACGGCTAATTTCATTTTGTTGCACGCTGGTACTAAGTAGAGCCCGACCGATATGGATTTTTGGGCGCCGATGCCGATACCGATAAAAAAAAGCCAGATACCGATATATCGGCCGATATTATTTATGTGTATATTATAATACAGTAGCAATATTATTTATGTGTATTATAGTACAGTAAGTTTGGACACACTTTACAATTGGTGTGTACAAACTTTTGATGGGTACTAGAGCCCGACTGATAAAGGACTTTGAAGGCTGATACCGGTACAAATATTTGTTGGTTTTAAAATCCGATATTCCGATATATCGGACGATATATATATATATTTTTTTTCAGAAACGCGCAACAAAACATTAACAAATTTCCCTAACATTAGTTATTTGTAGTTATTTATGAGTTTTAACTAAAATAATATGATAATGCATTTTAAAAAGAAACTTGTTTCTTGTATTGTCACAACAGAACAGAGGAACATCAAAATATATTAAAGTTCTGATAAATAAAATGTATAAAAATACAAACTTAAGATTTTTTTTAAGACTAAACGTTTAGTCCTTTGAACAAAAACAACAATTTCACATTCAAATTGACAACAAATTCAAATTCAAATTTTCTTCTGTTGAAAATAAGTTATTTGGATGAATGTGGGTAACCAAACAGTTGATGTACCCCAATGACTTCCATAGTATATTTTTCTCCTTTGGAAGTCAATGGGGACCAGCTACTGTTTGGTTACCCACATTCTTCAAACTATTAATATTAGAAAAATATTAGAAGGAAATTAATACAGTTGGAACAACATTAGAGTGCCTGTAAATAATGAGATCATTTTTATTATTGGGTGAACTATCCCTTTAAGGACAAGCGGCAATGTGTTTACAATTGCTACTGTCTGTTTAAGAGCTGAGCACGACACGTCTAATGTACACGCATTTGACAAGCGGACAACCGACATTGTTTATGTAAATCTTGTGTGTATTTAACAGTATTAGCACAATAATACTCGAAAGATAACTTAGTCCAGTATCCAGGCGCTGGTAGAAAGGCTTTTAGTGCATGTGAGCTTCACATGTACGCGCTGAGAAACGCACACGTTAGAACAGCGCATCAGCATTTAAAATTAAATGTTTAACCGACAAAGCATTAAAGCACATGCACATTATGAACTTTTGTGAACTGCAGTGTTAACATTTTATGTGAATATAGCCTACGTCGCGTTGTTCCGCTTCACTCTCGGCTTATTTAACCGCAGCAAAACTGGACATGAGTCACGAAATTTGTCATCCTTATTTGAGTTAAGAGAACTGATAGGGATGTTCTTTTAATTGTTATTCAAGCAATGTATGTCTCGTGAGTCGTGACCAACTCACCATGAACACACTTCACCGCTGATCTCACTCGCGGTTCTCTCTGCCCGACTCGGGCTGGATCAACAGGTTGCTGAATGTGTGGCACGTTATACACGAGTGTTGCCAACAGGGACGGTGTAGAGTGCCCTCTGGTGGACAAACTATACAACGGCAACCCTCATAACATGGTTGAAGGGTGTTTCGTCCGTTTTTATTTTATTTTTGAAATATTAATTTATCGGCCGTTATAAATGCCGATACCGATAGTTTTGAAAATGCCTAATATCGGCCGATAATATCGGCCTGCCGATATATCGGTCGGGCTCTAGTACTAAGAGTAGCAAGAGTGTTGATTGTACGCAGAAAGCTCTAGACTGATTATGTGGACCATGAGATGGAGGCGCAAGGGCTGGGACAGTCAGCAGGTCATGAAGATAGATAAGACCGTTCGTCACCCTTTTACAAGATAACAAATAAAGGTTGCTAATGTGACATTCAGCAGTGACACACAGTTTAATATGCTGTAATCTTAATCTAAAATGGTTTTAAGCAATTTTATTATAAGTGGAGATTTTATGATGTCATAATCATTGAACAATAATATGAATATTTGCTCTTTTAAAAAGGTAACATTTTGTTTTAAAAATGGCGTGAAACCTAAAAAGAAATACAGTTTCTTGGTTTGGGTGATATACCTGTAAATGCTTATTATGGAGCGCAGAAATATATAAAGTGCACATATATAAATAAATAAATAAATGGAGCGCAAAAAAAAAAAAAGTACTGTTGGAGAGTTCCTTAATTCTGCGTCGTCACGTTTGGCGTGCTTTGTGCATTCTTCACCTATACGAAGTTGAATCTGGTAGAAGAGCACAATAAATCAAAACCTCAGTACTATTTTCATTCGTCTTCTCGCAGGAACAGCTTGAGTATAGCATACAGTTTTGGGTTACGCTAAACTGTGTGCTAAATGCTCACAAATTGGGATGAGCAATATCCGGAAAGCAACATGGTAGAATGTTAAATTAATTGTGTTTTCCTGTTGAATACCTGCTCATGTGTAAATGAGCTGCGAGTCATATGGGCGGTGTCTTCAGTTTAGTGGCTGTCCTGGTATCCTCTAAGGAAAAACAGGACAATGTGTGTTTTTTTAATTTTTTTTTATCTGTCAGTCAAAGTCATTTGTCGTAATTTTCACCTGGTTAGAATTTTACACAAGCTGCCTCCCTGTACACTGATAAGAGGCTGACCTGATGATGCATATGAGGATAACTATGTGTGGCAGAGGTCAAATCCATGTTTTCAGATGTATGAGGAACTGATCAAAATATAAGTCATTATTCACTGAAAATCTTTCTCTCCATGAGCCATTAACTCCAAGTGTTTTGCGAGTTAATGGGTTCCACTGATTCGGTTCGAACAGTCAAACTCATCTGTCTAGCGCAGGGGTTCTCAACTTTGGCCCTCAAGGTCCATTTTCTAGGGCTGCCCCCTAATAGTCGACCACACCCTCACCCTCGGTGAGAAGAGGCTTAGTCAACCCAAATTGTTGGTAATTTGTGGTAATTACAGTGTGTCAGTCTGTCATTTTTGGTCATTTTTTGGTACAGATAAGAGTAATACCTAAACTCACAATAACAACACAACTTTGTGCTTTTGTAAAATAAAGGAAACAAACGTGCTTTGTCGTCTTGGCCTCCGTCAAGTGGAGCGCGTCACAAAAATGAAACGAAACTCAGCGTATGGCCTACTTGCCTCACAGACATGAGAAAAATATCCTTTTAAACGAGCCAATTCAAATCGGAAAATAATATTATATTCAATAAATATTCTGATGATGTAATCTGTATGAAAGGTGGATTTCTCTCTAAAGATGAAGCCCTCTATTTATCATATAGTAGCCTAATATTTATTTTGGTGATCTGTATCGGCCAATACTGCTTCCAGTGTTCGGTAATTGGTGATCGGCCCCAAAAACCCTTATCAGAGACCCTTAATTGGAGCTGAATTCTGCAGGAAAGTGGACTTCAAGGGCCAGAGTTGAGAACCCCTGATCCTAGCGCATGTTTATATAGAAAAACAGCACAGTGGAATGCAAAATTGTGTTCTGTGTTCAGTAAATAACGACAGAATGTGCAATTCTCTATTGAAGTGGCATTCACATAATGATTAGCAGCGACAAAACAACCTAAAGTAATTTCTTGTCAATGAGAGTTAGGCTACTAATTTCTTGTGACATGAGTGACAGTGACTATTGGTGATGTGACAGAGTTGAGCAGCTTGATGCAAATGAGCAGCAGCGCGATTCACATCTACCAGTTGGAGTGGAGGCCGGCCGGGAATCACCAGCTGATACAGTTTGATACAGAAGTTGAGCTGGAACTCATACTAGAAACCAATAGTACAGCAATCAACTAAAAGTCGCAGTCAAACTAGCCACTACTGTGATTTGGTTTGACATTTTCTGATTTGAAATGACACCCGCAAATAGCAGCACAGCTCATACGAGCAAGATAAGATTAAATAAATGGGGATGATGGCGGCCACTAAACTGAAGTTCTCTCTGTCCTGCAATATCTGCATTTTAATTATTGTCCAATTGATTTTTTTTTTCCCTATTTTACGTACACTATTGATGATTCCAAAGTTAACAAGGAAAGAAAAGCTCTTTGCATTGTGTTTGCATGAGTTTTCCCCATGTCCATGACCAAGCTCCTGTATAACATGCAAAAAAAAACTGGGAGGGATGTTTTATATTGTTCTCAGAAATGCAGATTTGCATCAAAGTTGTTTTGCTGATGTGAGATAATTAAAGTCAAATCGGTTCATCACATCCTACCCCGCTTCGCTGAATAGACTGCACAGCAATGGCGTTGTTTTGTCCTTGTTCATCTGAGTCTTGTACTAACTGGTTGCAAATGAAATTATGAGGGGCCTGATGCAGCTCAATGGTGTGATCTGTCTAAGGTCCAAGATTTTCTCCTAAATTACATTTGCTGTGTCTTGTGGAAGTAGCAAGCGAAGCCGCTTGCTACTTCCACAAGACACAGCAAATGTAATTGGTATAATAATTGGTATAATCACTGTTGGCTTGAAGTTGTAAGCGTTAATAAATGCCAGACAATATTGTCTAATGGATAGCACAATCTCTTTAGCTCTCTCATTGGGTGACATGAAGATGTTGTAAAACAGTGATATATGCAATCTTGTGACTTTGAAACCTTAAACTCTTCAGGAAAGTAAAACCATTTTATTTGGCAACAGTGAGTCATGATGGTCAGGAAATCATCCACCCCTCAACTTCAGTTTATAATTGTAGTGTCCGTTGTCCAACTGAACTGAATGTTTTATTTCTATAAAAAAGCAAAACGACAGTGCCACTGTGGACTAGGCCTGTCACGATAACAAATTTGCTGGACGATAAATTGTCCAAGAAATTATTGCGATAAACGATAATATTGTCGTTCTGAGACCATTTTCATCTAATATAATGTATATATATATATATAATAATAATATAAATAATAATGCAGGTACACTTTTTCAAAGATCTATAAAATTTTATTTCTAAAGAATATTAAACATTGAAAATGGAAAACATTTTAAATATCCACAAAAAATGAACAGAACAACCAAAAACAATAAAAGCAATGGACTCTCAGTGTCTGTTAACAAAATAAATGTCTGTTAATAAATAAAATGGATGTAAACAAAATTGCACTTCAAAAAATATTAAACATTAGGCTTTAGACATTAGGCATAGTGATACATTCCATAACAGGCAAAACTGCCAGTTAGGACCTTTGTAAACAAATAAAAAAAAAGCCTCAACAGGCCATATCACACCATTTTGCACTGTCCTCCTGTTACTTTGTCGACTAAATGACCGAGTTTGAAACCAATTCCATCTTTTTCTTTTTTTTCCCCCTCCAACTCACAACTAGCGTCTTCTCTCTCTCTCCCGGCAGTCGCCGCAAGCAGTCCCGCCGGCGCTTTCCCATACAAAGACCATGTGACTGACAAGCGCTGCGCGCCGCCTCCCCACACAAAGATCATGCAACTGACAAGAGAGTTCACTCCTATACGCTAAGGAACCGAGAGTGGTCATCCAGTCTCTTTGGTAGAGAGAGAGAGACGAGGAAAACAAACAAGCATGCAAATGGAATTATCGCGGCCGGAAAAATTATCGAACTCATTTTTTTTATCGTGGGATTAATTGATTTATTGACTATCGCGACAGGCCTACTGTGGACAAGTAATATTATGAAAAACGGTCAAAACGTTGCTTATTTTAATCAATAAATATTTTTTGGGAGCAGCAGTATGCTGATTTTTGTTTATTCACTAATAACACACACACACACAAAATAAAAAAATAATATCACTAAAATTATATAAGCCTAATAACAGTCTTTAGGTCCAAACACAGCACAAATCAGTCATCTATGAAAATCAAAAGCAGCTTCAAACACGGAAAACAAATAACGTGTTTAACAAGAAATAAATATTCTTCTAATTTTTTTCACTTTTTTTGGTATCTGATTTCCTTGTAGAAAGTCTGTGATCATTCTTAGAGGTGTTCACAGAGGTTTTTGTGATCTACAATGTCCCAGTGTGAAATCCTACCAGCCCACATGTCCTGAAGTCTGTAAGCAAATACTCGTTGTTGATAGGACTGGTTGTATCTTTTAGCAAACATGGGTGCCCCGTAACACGTCGTGTCAGGTGCCCTCAACCCCTGAGCTTGATACGGTGGAGCTGCTGTAATGACTTATTTTGTTTGTGATCTTTGACTTGCTGTTAACAACAGAGAGTGTCAGCCGTGCCAAGACTCAGCATGACCTCTCAGAGAGATCCGTTGGGTTTCCTGCTCTTCTTAGGGTTGTTTTAAACCCGCCGTCAAGGGCATAGTACAAAACTGAAGTGGAGGGGAGTAACACAGTAACAAAGTGCGTCTTCATTAACTTTTATAGCTTTCCTTTGTAATGTGACGTTGACTTGATTTTTTTGGTATATATATATATATATATATATATATATATATATATATATATATATATATATATATATATATATATATATATATATATATATATATATAATCTTTCTCTGTGTCTGCGGCAACACAAACTCAGATTTAAAGGGCACCTATTATGCCCCTTTTTACAAGATGTAATATTGGTCTTGGGTGTCCCCAGAATGCATTTGTGAAGTTTCAGCACAAAATACCCCACAGTTAATTTATTATAACCATTTGAAAATGTCATTTTTGGGGCCTGTTTTAAAAAGAGCTGTTTTGGTCTATACCACCTTAAATGTAAATGAGCTGCATATCCCCGCCCTGCTGCTGGACCCAGATGATGAAGAGAGTCCGGCACAGAATACGACACGAATGAGAATGGACTACACGTCTCGGAATGGTTATTTGATACATTTATGTACTTACAAAGTTTTAATCGCGTCTCCTTTGCAATTATGGATGTGCAACACACACACACAAACTGTGATAACGTTCGCGCAATTTTCTGAAACCACACACACACACACACAAATACTGTGATAACGTTTGCTAGGGGAGGGAGATAGATGTTTATATACTGTCTATGGAGATAGAGCAGACCTTAATTTATTTACATTTGTAACGTTAATTGCTGCAAAAAATTATAGCCTACGTGACATAAAATTGTCTGACGTTGTTTGTTGAGACATCCTATGACGACGACAATAAATAGCTTTAGACCAAGCGGCAACCTCCCCGTCTCTCTCTTGAAACCAACACGGAAGTGAGTTAAACTGCAATTCATTGACTGGCCGTTTGGCCTGGCTGCAGAAGTGAGTCAAATCTGTATCTCCCTCATGTTAAAATTACCAACTTTACAGCAGAAAAAAATATGTTTACAGCCTGGATCTCTATGTGGCTTTGGTCTATACAGCTAATTTTGCCCTTCATAACAACTGTGAGGGGGGTGAATTATTTTATAACTCATCCGTTTAGTTGATTAATATTTAAATTTAAGGGTGTGGCCAGTGGTCCCTTGAGTGACAGATGGATTGCCGCTGTCAGTGCTAGCCGTTTGTCTGCTGTTACTAGCCGTCACTTCACCTCAGCAAATGTTGCTGCTGAACTTGCCATCTCTGCAGTGTTTGTGCTTTTTTTCGGGATTATTTCATACAATTTAATACTTGGGTACAAAGCCCACGTCTATGGATTCCGTCGTTATCGTTCGAGAGAACAACCAGCGCTGTATTTCAGTTGTTTTCCTCCGTGAACCTGCACTAATGGATGTCTGACAATTTCGTTGCTTTTTGTGGTTTTCAAATTTAAAACGTCAATAAATGCTCGTTCGTTCTGCTCTCACGGAACAGATGGATTATAATATGCTTATGTACCGTCAGATGAAATCATGCAGGCGTCGGCGCTTTCTCCGTCCATGCAATAAATGCACATGAATGAGCGCGGATTTTCTAGCGCATTTACTTGCACGTCAAAGGCAATTTATCTATGGTTTAACCCATTTGAGAGACGGCCAAAATCAGAATTTAAAATGGACTGAATAAGCTCTACGAACTTGAGCAATGCCGCGCTGACGGACCATGAAAGAGTGACGGACATGTATGCACATAAATCACTGTCACACACAAACACTAAGTAATACACAGTCTCACTTGTAACCATGTCTTTTAACTATTATAATGTTTTGAAGGGCAAAAATAGGAACGTTTAATTGGCTTTACATCATCAGCTAACTCGATCACGTCGAGCTAGGTGATTTCAGATAGCCAGGCTCCTCAGCTCCACTCACGCCCCGCCTGTTTGCCTATTTTCTGTTATCCGGGAGTGACGCAAGGCCAAGATGGCGACGGCCGGCTCCGCCCACTTTAGGCTTCAAAAATGCTCTTCAGAAACCTACGGGTGACGTCACGGACACTACGTCCATATTTTTTTACAGTCTATGCTTTAGACGCATTTGTTGTTGAACTGGCTGACATCGATTGAAATGACTATTTGCTCAAAAATCATAAAATACACTTACTTCTGGAGGTGACGTTGGATCGCGAACTGTAGGCAACGATCCACACTTGAGGATTAATTTTGACCCTCGTTCACTAAACAGTCAGTCAGAAAATGATTCTCGTATTTAGGAAGTTTAAGTGGCGCCTTTTCTTCATAAATAAAATCCATCCGCTGCGTTTTCAGTGGCTCTGATGTCAGTGAAGACTAGTCTGTCCATTCTTACATCCCACAACAGAACACCTACACTTCTTATGAGACATTACCGGCTGTCGTTGAAACAATGGAGGATGGTGAACAGATCACCGAAGGCGGGGTCTATGCCAAAACCAGATGTCAATCAAATCACGTCGGTGGGGCTTAGCGCATTTCTACGTCACAGTGAGGGAAATCTAGAACAGGGTGTTCTGAGACAGTGCTTATGATTTATTGAGATAGTAAAAAAACTACTGGGTGGATTTTTATCATTCTAGGGTGGTTTTGCTCACACACTGCCAACACACATTTATGTTCACCATGTAAAAGTGAATTTTGCATAATAGGTGCCCTTTAAATGTTTAAATGTTCCGGTGTGATTTTGACAAAGGTTTAGTAAACATAGCTAAATCACTGTCACTTAGAAATGAGATTGTGTGGGTGTTTAAATCGAAATCTTTTAATGATTAATCGTGCTACTCTATTGGTGAATGGTGAGTATAAAAGACTTGTTTCAAAACATAAAAAAAAAAAATCAAACTGACCACAAACTTTTTATTAGTTTGTGTATATCAATGACATGTATGAATATTTTCGATATTCTTTTTCGGTAACACTCAAGGTTTTCTGACAATCTGAGTAATGTGTCTGTTTTTTTTGTGGTATTTTTAGTGACAGAATGGGGTGACGATGTGAGACCAATGACTGAAGATGAAGCCATGGTCATAGTCAACCATCAAGCAACAGGAGACGTGTGCACCCTAATGATGTGCTTGCAGGACAAGGGCACGGTAAGCACACCTCTGGTTGCTTTAGGCTTAGTACTGTTCTGCTCAGACCTTATATTTAAGGTTTGTCGCATTGAAAATATTCCAGATTTTAATCAGGCAACAAAACTAATCATAATGTTCTTATCCAGGTTGTACGAAAGATGATGTGGTTAATGGACCATGTTTTTAAGTATACAAATTTTGGGGTTGTGTCCCTGATTCATGGAGATTTCTTCATCAGGCAGGTAAGACCTGGTCCCTTAAAAGTAAATATGGATGTTTTGTAACATAAATGGACATGGATAAAGTTGATATGAGTTGATTATTGTAATTTTTAGTTAGCTCTAGGGTTGTCATGGTACCAAATTTTCAGTAGTCTGTGCCAATACCAGAAAAATTTAGCAGCTCTCTGTACCAAATTCGGAACCAGAGCAAAAAGTGTTGAATTAGGTACTTTACATTTTTTTTAATTTATTTTTTTAACTGTTTTGTCTTGTCTGTTGGTTATCACTGTCAATCATTGCAGTTTCTGATTCAACTGCATATAAATAAGGTTGTCAATCTAGAAACTTTGCAGTGGACTTAGCAGTATGAAAAACTAAACTTGTTATCAGGTTGTGTAATAAACAGGAAGCAAAAGAAGAGTTTCCTTTATAAACACTAAGACTGTCAATCTCTAAAGCGCTAACTCACTGAATTCTGCTCTCTCTTCTGCACAAGGCTGTCTTAATTGTACAATGAATCTCTTATTAGGGCCCAAGCCCTGAAAGGGCGAAGGCCCTATTGTTTCCGTAAGGATTATTTTTTTTCTTCATTATTTTTTTTGTGCCTTTTTGCCACTTTTGGGGCCCTTAACATGCTCAAAAACTCTTGAAATTTTGCACACACGTCAGAACCTGCGGCCATCAGGGCCGGGCTGAAGTTGGTACCGGGGCGTGGCAGGGGGGCTCGACAGCGCCCCCTAGAATGGTGTCTGAAAACTTGGTCCATAAATCAAACACGCTTGCATGTAATAATATGAAACTCAGTACACATATAGATCTCATCGGGCCGAACAACTTTCGTGCTCTAAGTTTTACAAAAGCCCAACAGGAAGTCAGTTATTATACGTTGTTTGGAAAACGCATACAATGGAATGTGAAATACTCCTCCTAGGGATTTTATCCGATCGCCACCAAACTCGGTGTGAATAAAGTGAAGACATTGAGGATGAATTCTTGCGAACGGATTTTTGATATCTCGAACGGTTTGGCCGTGGCGAGGAAACGAATTTATGGCGAATAATGGGACACAGGAAGTGTGTTATAACTTCTGCATACATTGACTGATCTTGATGAAACTTCCGCAGTGTGTTCGTTGTAAGAGGCCGATCACATGGATGTGACTATTGTGAGTCAAAGTTATAGTTATATAGTGGGGGGGGGGGGGGTTGTCTATTCCATTTAATCTTTGTTTTTCAAGGTTTCAGTGGCTTTTGGGGCCCTTCACATGCTCAAAAACTCTTGAAACTTTGCATAAAGGTCAGAACCCGTGGCCATCAGGGCCGGGCTGAAACTGGTACCCGGGCGTGGCAGGGGGGCTCAACAGCGCCCCCTTGAACACGGTCTGAAAACTTGGTCCATATATCAAACACGCTTGCATGAATTAATATGAAACTCGGTACACATATAGATCTCATCAGGCCGAACAACTTCCGCACTCTAAGTTATTAGCTCCGCCCAACAGGAAGTCGGCTATTATGGGTTGTTTGAAAAACGCATGCTGTGGAATTTGATGTACTCCTCCTAGAGAATTCATCCACTCGCCTCCAAACTCGGTCAGCATGAAGTCAAGACATTGAGGATGCTAAATTGCGGACGGATTTTTGATATCTTGAACGGTTTGGCCGTGGCGAGGAAACGAATTTATGGCGAGAAAAGATAAAAACGAAGTGTTATAACTAGGGATGGGCATTCGATTAAATTTTCTTAGTTGATCGTCGGGAGAATTAACGATCGACTATCGATTAATCATTAATATTTTTATATTGAAATTCATTATTTCTTTAACTTTTTAATAAATTAAAAATGCAATGAAAATACAAAAATACAGTTTGTTTGTCCTCGATGAGATCTTTATTACAAGAAGATCAACTTGTGGCAGTGAAACTGGACGTTCGGTAGACTTGAAGATATGCCCTGCGGTGCTCTAAAACAGCGGAACCTGCAGCTGCGAGCCGGCGTTCTTAAACAGAGACCTATGGCCACTTCGTCCGTTTTCTGTGATCGGATAGCTATCCGATCGTGAAAAGACCAAATGTGAATGCCCTCCGAAACGCATTCGAGACGGATTTAAATCCGATCGCTCAAACCACTTCAGGAGGAGATCTGAGACGCATTCCAGACGAAACTGGACAAGAGTAAATGCATCTGGTTGTTGAAACCACATATGTAAATTTGACTTATCCCAAAAATGCTAAGAAATAAACGTGTGAGAGCGTGTTATAGGCTATATGTCATGTTATAGCCAGATATGACGACGCTACTTCAACACGCATCACCACAGATGAGCATCTAGGCCTATTCATCAAGCCAACGTGCAAACTATCGCAAATCAAAGTGAAAGTCATTCATCAACACACAATCATCTTCATTAAAAGTAAAGAACCGAAATGATCTTACCAGGGCTGTTGCCGCAATATCTTGTTGCGGTCTTTGATTTAGAAATTTTCGCTGATGATCAATAAAATGCAGCTCATATCAGTTGCTTTCGGTGACGTGCAACAATTTAAATATGCATATAGCGCGGGATTTCAAGATCGGATTTATATCCGTTTTGCAAAAACACATTTATGTGACCAGGTGTAAATGGAATCGTTTTGATAAATCAGATAACTATCCGATCTGAGAAAACGCATGAAGTTCCCATAGAACTTATGCACCAGTCTACTGATTTCTGTTGAGAAAGATAAGCATGTTGACATGATCTGGGATCAGACGCGACCGCAACCTGGTGACAGCCAGTTCAGCCGCCGAAAACACCCGCTCTGAGGGGACTGACGTTGCCGGGATGCACAGTAGGCTACCTCCGCGCTAAAATGAATTCCATTGCTTCAAGACTCACACTACGCAACGCAACCTGCATTAGTTTAATCGATAACAAATAAACGTGATCGACGAAATTCTTAACGATCAATTATCGATCGTCGATTAATCATGCCCATCCCTAGTTATAACTTTCTGCATACATTAACTGATCTTGATGAAACTTCAGCAGTGTGTTCGTGGTAAGAGGCCGATCACATGTATGTAACTATTGTGAGTAAAAGTTATAGTGCCACCAACTGGCAGCAGGAATTGTCACTTTCTAAATGCTTTTGACAAAAGTGAAGGGGTTAATTTTATGTACAGTCACAAAAATCAGTACACATATTGGTCTCATCGAGCCGGACAATTTTCTAATGTACAGTAATTAGCTCCAAGTAACAGGAAGTCAGATATTTTGGTTTGAATGTGAATTTCTTTGCAAAATCAGCCTCTGTATTTTTACCCACTCCTCTTAAGTGGTTTATTTTATTCCCACCAAACTTTTTCAACATGATGAAAATACATTAAAGATGCTAAATTGTAAACAGATAATAAATATCTCAAATGGTTTTGCTATGGCGAGGGATTAAAGTAATGTCTAAAAAGGAAACACTAAAAACCTATCTTCTAAAAATGTAATTATACACCATTTATTTCTATATAAAATTATACAAATATCAGAACTAAACCCATTTTATTCATTTTTTTCAATTTAATAATTGTTTATTTATTTTGCTACATATATATAATGTATATATTTTTTTTTGTTACATTTATTATATATATATATATATATATATATATATATATATATATATATATATATATATATATATATATATATATATATATATAAATATAGCTGCGAGCAGCGATGGAGGGCCCAAGCCAGTGACACCGCCACCCCGGTGGCTTTAGTGTAACTAAAGGCACCAGGGTGGCGGTGCCACCGGCTTGGGCCCGCAATCGCTGCTCGCAGCTATATTTTACATTGTTTACACTTTTCAGCAGTTAAGTGGATTCTGACTAACTTACTGACTAGCACCTCTGATTGGCCATTGTGTTCCACCAGGGTGGCGGTGCCACCGGCTTGGGCCCGCAATCGCTGCTCGCAGCTATATTTTACATTGTTTACACTTTTCAGCAGTTAAGTGGATTCTGACTAACTTACTGACTAGCACCTCTGATTGGCCATTGTGTTCACGTGCTCAGCAGATATGATTGTGATTGGCTACGACGCTTGTAAAAACACGCTGTACATGGAAACCTTTGACGCTCAGAGAGCGTGCAAAACAAACACGAATGAGTGCGTTGAAAGCAGGGTCTACTGGCCGGTACCAAATATTCCCAGTGCTCGTTATTACCTGTACTGCAGAAATGCTTGTTCTGTCAATTATTGTTTCATTTTTTTGTAGAGACTGGTACCGGTAGTACATTTGACAACCCTAGCTAGGTCTTTTTTCTGCACTCTCTGTACATTTGTTGAAGTAGCGGGGCTAACAAACTAAATGGCTGTTAGTGCAAGGAGACATTTTGTCAAAATTGACAAGTCTTGTGCATTACCAACAGGGCAAAGCATATCGAGAAAAGCAGCTAATTTACCTGAAGGATCACCTAGACAAATATTACTACAGCAGAGACAGGAAGTGGATTGTGCTGTTTCCTGAGGGCGGCTTCCTGAGAAAGAGACGAGAGACAAGCCAGTCCTTTGCCAAAAAGAATGACTTGCCCTACTTGACTCACGTAACACTGCCTCGGCTGGGGGCCACACAGATTATCCTGAAGACCTTAGGACCCCAGCAAGAAAACGGCATCCTGGGAACAGAAGGAAGTCCACCAGTTCAAAGTAAGGAACACAATCTCTTATCCATAACCTTATTTTATGTGTTTTATTTATTGTTTAAGTTTAAACAGATATGGCTCTTCCACTATATTTCCCATGATCCGTGTATGAATTACCAAATAGCAGTTCGTCCTTTGCCTTTTTTTAAACTGCAATGATAATATCTGTATTATGGCATCTGCTAGGGCCAAAATGACACATTGGCGTAATCAATGACATTATGTAAATTAGGGCTGAACATTATATCGTTATCGTATCTATATCGAGATATGAACTTTCAAGATATTACTATCGAAAAAAGCAACGATATAGACGATATAGATTTTCCCTCTCCGCGCTCGCCCTGCATACAACTCTGGCAGTCACAACAAACATCAGTTTTACGAGTGCCCTTGAATGCACCTCTAAAGCCAGCGCGCACACACTACCAGGGACGTGGGAACTATATTGTGAGAGGGGGGGCGGCGTTTCCATGGTGACGCGTCATTGCTTGTCACGTGACACACCGCAGCAGCAACAGCGCTGAATGAATGATGATCTTCCTTTATGTCATTTTTCCTTTTTTATTCAGAATATTCACAAATGTGTTAGCTATGGCATGAAATATCTGATATTCCGATTGTCAAATACATGCAAGTGGAAGTATATTGTTGTTTAAACACCTTTATAACGATCGCGTTAGTTGAGCTGTATGCGCGATGGGCGCCGCCGTGTTAGTTTGTGCCGCAGACGCAGTTCAGAGAATCGGATCTGTTGGATTTACAACCTCTATGTTTACAACACGTGAATTCATCCACTTCTCCCGAAATACTTAAAAGTAAGTGGCTGGTGAACTGGGAATAGAATAGAGTAAACATTGAAGTTACTTACACAATGTGTATCTGATATGAATAAAACGTGTCGAATTATAATGGAAAGGATTATTATTACCTCTTCCATAGATATCAGTGTGTATTTTACAAACTCTAAATGTATTGTTTTTTTAGTACTTACGTAGGCATATCGTATCGATATCGAGATATCTGGCATGAAAATTTCCCCAATTCCCGTACATTTTTCAAACAAAACAAGATTCCCTAGAGCAGATTCTAATGGCTAGTATGACAACGCCACTTAATATGATTGTTCATTCACCGTTTAGGTTTTTTTTTTTTCGTTGGTCAATAATCGAATACTACTATAGAGTTTGCTAAAACAGGAGGCCAATGGAGTAGTGTCCGAATACATAGTATTCGAAAAACAGTAGGTGAAATGTCCCTAGATGACCTACTACTTCCGGTGAGATTCTGAAGTGCGATGGACACTACATGAGGCCACGGGATAGGATTTATGAATGGCGGAGAGTTGGATTAATTGATTATCAAAATTGAAAAAAAGACAAACATTTGGTGGTGATTTGTTTTCTTTCATTTGATCGGGCTGATAAAATCAAGAAGTAATTCATGTTGTATTACTATACTGTGTCAACATTTCCCTGCCACACCTAGTACATGCTTGAAATATCTTGCTGGGTGGATCTTTCTTCCATTTTGTCTGGAATGTCCACCATATATATTTGCTCTACTTAATGGAGGACTTAACTAATGGAGATGTTTGATTCTGACAGGCAAGGGTTCAAAATGAAGAAACGCTAAAGGCTGGTTAAACAAAATAATTGCCAGTGTTGTCTTAGTAAATATGTGGAGACAGCTATCACAGTCTTTCAGAACACATCAGAGGACATGCCCACACAGAATACACATTTTTAATATTCTTTTTTAATTTTAATCAATCCTCCTGGAACTATAGGAAGAGGAAGTTAACTGGACCACTGACTAGCAATTTCCGAGATCTTTAAAGAGATAATGGTCACTGTGTGCTTCAACTGCTTATTAAGAGGGACTAGTTTAAGTTTGTTCTGTTTGTTTTCTTCCAGCTATTTTTTTTTTTAGCAACAGCTTGGTGGGATGCTTTAGCATGTTAAACTCTCTGTAAGAGTTGCGTCTCTAAATTGATCTCCTATTATATAGTAGTGTTATTTTAGTATTATATACCGTTTTAGTGTTTATTCATATTTTGAAGAAGCTTTTATTTTAAAATTTTCAGTTTATTTAATTTTTTCATGCATTTTATGTTCTCTTTTATTAGTATTTTTGTATTCCTATTTAGCATTTCTCAGTTTTAGTTTTAGTCGGCTAATTGTAGTACTTAAACTTATTTTATTTCAGTTAGTTTTAAGCAAATATTTTTGTTTCAGCTTTTTTGAATGAACAAAAACTTTTTAATAGTTTTGGTTAACAATAACAAAACTGATTTATAAAGTATATGTAATTTGTAGATGTTTGATGGTTGTTTTTTTGTGTTAAATATCTGGTAGTTATTCTATATTGAAGGCCTTCGTATTCTTTGATTCTGTCTGGGCGGACCTAATAACATGCAAATTAGTCCCAGCCTCCACAAGTTCGGCTTCGGACTACCTGATCCACTTGGTCAACTGTAGTAAACGCTACACAATGGCAAGTGGAAATATTGGTTTAATTCAGCCATACATGTTTGAACCAGAAACTGATTCAGAAGAAGAGAAAGAGTGAATTATACAGAGTCATGTTTACAAGCAGGGGGCCCCATCCTATATTGGCGAAACATATTTGGCAAACGCCCCAGTTAGGGGTGTACGATATATCTTCTGCGAAAATATCGTAATTGTTGTTTTAACGATGTGCTATTTGACATTATCGAGTATAGCCTATCCCTCACACGCACACAGATTTCTGTCACTGCTGTGAACTGACCACCACACAGAGTATGAAGAATATCAAAAACTTTAGGAGTCCGCTGTCCACAACAGTCCTAAACCTGCCAAAGTACCAACACAATAAACACACTCAGCAAAATGTCGTCGATTAATCGTTATCGAGAAAATCCCAGATAATATCGATATATAATTTTTTGTCAATATCACCCTAGCTCCAGTGTGTGTTTGTGTTTGTGCTCTGGAGACCGTCAAAGATTTCTATTTACATTGTGTTTTGCAGCGTTGAGCAATGTAGCCAATCACAGACAATCTGTTGATTTCTTGAACGCAATGGCGAATCAGATGTGTTTAAGTTAGAATCCACTCACCGCTCGAAATGCTGTAGCTTTTGTTCAGTGCCGAGTTCTTTGCGCAAGCGAATCATCTTCTTGTATCAAACAAAGTGTAGACACGATGTAAATAGACATTCCGTCTGAAGCGCAGAAAGCTTCATTGATTATAACGGAACTTCGTGAGATTGTGATGAATTGAAGTGAGTGACCGCTTTTTAATGATTTATAAAGGCAGCCGTTTTTTGCACGCTTTATAGGCTTTTTTTAATGAATTGAATTCAATAATTTTAGTTGTGAACACAAAGAAAAGAATAACTGAGTTATGTAAAGCTTACTATAGAACATTATTCATTCACATGACAACTGTCTGACTGTCTCACCTCAGAGAAATATACATGTTTTGAGGCTTTTTGGCCTCGTTTCATGTAATTTTATTTGTCTTGACCTCTCAATATTTGCTTGTGTGCTTTTTCTGTGCACGCCGGCACGAACTGCTGCGCACTCACATGAATGTGAACAGCAGTGCAACAAGCAAAGATTTTCCCCTAATAATACTAGATTACATTTTCGGTTTATTTCTCGGCAAATCCTTCCTTTACCTTTAGAACACTTACGGGACGAGTTGCATGGGATTATTTTATGACATTTTTGAATCCCTTAAAAAACAAACAAAACAAAAAAACAGATTGAAGGTCAGAATTCATGGCCATTAAATAGACAAGTGCAAGCATGATTTTCTTTCTTTCTTGTGATCTAAAAAAAAAAAAAAAAAAAAAAAAGGCTTTTACAACAATATCATGTCCATAGGGCCCCCAAATCACAAAGTGATGCGTTCTTTGTATCGCTTTCTACAACGTCTGACACATAACGGTAATTGATATGATTAGCCTTTGGCTTTGACTATGTTATCAACTAGCTATTAATGTGTTGCTAATGTTACACAAACCATGTTCCCGATCGCCATCTCAGAGTCATAGCAGCCTTCTAAAAATGTTGGACATAATAGAAAGTCAGTGGAGAAAAGCCCTGTCCCTTTCATGATGGGATTGGCTACATGCATGTGACGGTAGGAAACAGGGGTGTGGCAAACCGTTTTTCCTATCTGTAATTCTTAAACTAAAAACCCCTAAAAGTGGTTCAGTCAGTTAATGTTGATAATTTTAGTAACTTTTTCCGAATGGTAATCGTGCATTAAATTGGTCTAAATATCAAGTGTTGCTCTTCTGTAGTTAAGAGAGACAGTTCACTCTCGAGACAGTAAAGGCAACAGTCTAGTTACCTTATTAACTTTGTCAAACTTGTAAGTATTGTGTTAGGATGGGAAGAGGAAATGCTTTTTAATTTCTTTCTTGATGTGAATTGGCCTTGAAGTGACTTGAGTCTCTGTTTGCCCACCTTCAGGTAACAAAGCTAAAGGACTACAGTGGGTAATAGACATGACCATAGCCTACCCTAATGCAAGACCCATGGACATTCAGACATGGATTTTTGGTTACAGAGATCCAACAGTCACACACGTACACTACAGGTAAGATATATATAAGATAATATTCTATAATTGTATCTGGTGGTAAATGAGGTCTCAAAGGTCCAAAATCTCGTTGACACATTGCTGGATTTCAAACATCACATATGTTCTGAGTGGCTGTAATTGTGGTGGTTGTGCAACACTTTTGCTTTCATCGTGGACAGCTGAATTACTTGGACACGTCATGCCTAGATGGGACAAAGTATAACACGGTGTTAAATATAATCTGTGTCGAATGCATGTGAACACGTTGACATTTGACAAGTTAAAAAAAAGAATAAAGTTCTACACAAAGAAATAAATAGTACCATTATCCTGATAAACTTGAACAGACTACAATTTATCTTGGTAACTGTGGGATTACAAATGTAAGAATCTGTTTGAGATTTGATGATCCTATATCTTGCATAACATCACATGAAAAACTAAGGGGAAGTACTTTATATTTAGCATTTAAGGTTAGAGCCCGACCGATAAAGGATTTTTAAGGCCGATACCGATACAAATATTTGGTGATTTAAAAATCCGATATTCCGATATATCAGCCTATGTATATATATATATATATATATGTATATATATATATATATATATTAGGGGTGGAGCCGAACCCGAATACGGTATTCGGAAAGGCACAAATAATGTGTTTTTTACGAATACTTATTTCGAACAAATACTTTTAAAAATATTTGTATTCGGGAACAAGAAAAACTTTATATTAAAAAGCTGCGTTTCCTCATGAGACATGGCGACCGGCGGTGCTGCTGATGTGGTGGCTGAAATATTTTGGATTAGGCTAATGTCACGTTGTCATAAGGGGTAGTTCACATAGCGTGTTTTTTGCGCGTGCAGATTTCAAATGTAGGCGCGCGGCAAGCGCGCTTATAATAGAAGCGAGCGGCGCGCTGCATAGCAACGACAGACGCCACAGGAGGGCAAGCGCTTGTGGACAGGAGAAAACGGTGCGAACTGCGCTCTTCATGATGACGAGGAAGTATCAGCAAAGAATTCATTGATTTCTAGCCCTTGCATTAGCTTTAGATATATTTATGGAGATGAGAAATGAAATAAAAAGCCGTCATTATGTCATTATCAGTCCGTCAGAAAAGCAGTTCTAGGCTTATTCTTGGCTGGATAACTCTTAGCAGGTTTAAAAAGCTCTTTTAAAATTAAATATGAATGCAGTTTTGGATTAAATAAAAGTACAGTCAAGTCAAATAAAACATGTTTTATCTCCTGTTTGGTAACACTACAATAAGATACCATTCATTAACGTTACTTAATGCGTTATCTAACATCAACACATTGAGTGAACAATATATTTTTACAACATTAATTAATGTTTGTGAATGTTATTTAATACAAATACTTGATTGGTCATGTTTGTTCACTTCATTCATTGTGCATTAAATAATGTTAACATAAATAATGTTAACTTTTGATTTTAAAAATGTATTTTTAAATTAACCCCAAGGAGAATAATTGCGACAGTATATAGCCTAACTATTGTTTATTGTTAGGTCATTTTATCTAATGTTATCTAACAAATGGAATATTATTGTAAAGTGTCTTTAATACTACAGTTTCCATCTTTGTAACCGTGATATACGCTTTAATATATGTAAATTTAATCTAAATTAAGCTTCGGTACCGAAATTGTTACCGAGAACCGTGGATTTTCACAGGTATTGGTACCAAATACTGAAATTTTGGTACCGTGACAACACTAGTAGCTCTGTTAGCTCGGTAATTTAGACAATAGGCTGTTGACAGAGTAACGTTAACATATGTAATGGCTGTTATGTTATTTTCTTTTCAATGACGTTCCTTGTTACATGTTCATTGCTGGATTTATGGAAAAACATCAACCAATATTGCATATCCATAATTATTATAATGGATATAATTAAAGAATACTTACACTATAACGTAAATTAGAAGTGTAACGCAAAAAAACTGGATTTTTACACCTATTTTGAATTTTACTCGAATACAAATACAAATACAAATACTTTTCCCCTCTCAACAAATACAAATACAGATACAAATACCGGCTGCTTTGCACACCCCTAATATATATATATATATGTATATATATATATATATATGTATGTATATATATATATATGTGTGTATATATAATTATATATAATTTTTTTTTTTTTTTTTTTTAATCCAGAAACGCGTAACAAAACATGAACAGTTCTGATAAATATAATATATAAAAATACAAAACTTAAGATATGAAAACAACCTTTGAACAAAAAAAAATCAACTATTATTATTAATATTGACAGTAATAATTAAAAAAAATCAATGATGATGATATTATCATTGTTTGCATTTTGCATTTTGATTATTTCGAGAACCGTTCATCCAAACGACTTCACAAGGGAGTGTAGTGTCGCATTTGGTGCAATAGCCTTGGACACGCGAGACGCCGCACGTTCAGAATTAATAAACTTTTAGTAAACTACAGAACAGCGCGAGCGGGAAGCGGCGCACCTCACGCCGGCAGGGCTTATGCTCCGAGAACGGACACTGCAGTGATATAAAACGCACACGTCTGTTAAATTAAGCAATACTTTTAAGGTAGTCTAATATTTTCTGACTAACAAATTACTGACACAGTAAAGGGTAGATTTAAATAAAGAAAAAACGAAATTTAAATAAAGAAAAACGAAATTTAAATAAAGAGAAAACGAAATTTAAATAAAGAAAAACGAAATTTAAATAAAGAAAAACGAAATTTAAATATAGAAAAAACGAAATTTAAATAAAGAAAAACGAAATTTAAATAAAGAAAAACGAAATTAAGTTAAATTAAAAACGAGATTAATTTAGATTGATAATAAGGGGTAAAAAGGCTAATACATTTTGTTTCTACTATTATTCTATTTTCCACAATGTCAAAGCAACGCAGCTTAACCCAAAACACAAGCTCAGGCATGCACTTCGGTCCATACAAACTCCGCTGTTCTGCGCTCTAGCCAGAGAACAGTCCAGTTGCTGGAACACGGCGTCGGTTCTATTTCTAGCATGCACGCGTTTTCCGCGTGGCTCGAGCCGCATCTGAGACGCGTGTCTCACACAGGTAGTGTGCAAACTCCAACCTGTTAACATGGGAGCCGAAATAAAAACGGACACGCCACGCAGCTGAGACGCTCACGCCAGCAGCCAGTGTGTCGCCGGCCTTATTCAAGCGCGAATGAGAACCATTTCGCGGGGGATCCCAGGTGTGCAAAAAAAAAAAAAAAAAAAACGAATATTCCAATGTCAAATTTTCAAATCGAATACCAACCCACCGAACGAATATTCGGGTCCAGCCCTAGCTGCTTTTATTTTATTTTTTAAATATTAACTTATCGGCCATTATAAATGCCGATACCGATAGTTTGGAAAATGCCTAATATCGGCCGATAATATCGGCCCGCCGATATATCGGTCGGGCTCTATTTAAGGTAAAGATGACGACATCAGATGAATGATTTGGTTAAGCAAAGATTTTAGCAAGAGGTTCCTGCCAGTTCTGTTCTCTTTATTGTAAGTCAAATGAGTCCGATTACTGAGACTCTCACCCTTTGTCTTTAATGGCTCTTGGAGCCTCTGTCCCATTCTTTGAATAATTATGCTTATTGGATTTGGACTGGTAACAATCTAGAGTCTGGGACGGGTACCTATAACTGGATACTTAATTTGCATGCTTTGTTTAAGGTCGCTTTGGTGCTTTGTCTCCATTTCTTAGCACTGTCTCCTAAAATCTATATAAACTACAGTGTATAATTTCCTAAGTTAGGGTTGATGACCGCAGCTACAAACAGCTCGTGCTCTCAAAGAATCCTGCTCATGGAATAAATTGATAATGACTTACTACATTTCCATAATAGGTATGATTACATACAATAATTTTTGTCGATCCTAATGAATCTAATCCAGTGCTAGGTTCTCAGGGTTTTTCCTGCATAGAGAATTACGAGGCTGTCGTCTCTGTCAAATTTCGGCAAAAATATAGACTGCGGTCTCATGCTCCGATACCCCTTTTCCACCGACACGGTTCTGTTGCAGGTTCTCGGCCTTTGTCCATTCTCTAAGCATTCGATAGTGATGCGCAGTTATATCCGTGGATACTGCTGATGATCCGCGACTCAGATGGGCCCAGTTAAAAAAATTACAAATGAATTGCCACGGGTTGATGAGAGATAAATCATTAATGTAAGACACGGAACTCTAATTTTACGGTAAAACGCAATGAAAGTGCGTCACTTTTACTTTTTCAACAACATATTTCTCTTCAGGGAAAAGCAATCAAGGAAAACATGCCTAGAGCACCTTCTGGTGGTCATTATATAAAACACAAAGGAAAAACACTTCATGAGATTGCTTTATAACTTAAAGGGTTAGTTCACCCAAACATGAAAATGATGTCATTAATGACTCACCCTCATCCTACAGTGGCTCAATCTTAAGTTAATAAAGCAACGAGAATACTTTTTGTGCGCAAAAAAACAACAAAAACAACGACTTTATTCCACTATTCATTTCCTTCTCTCAGGGCCTCGAGTTAGTTCACGTAGTATAACTGCGTAGCGCATCTGTGTTGTACGTCACACGTAGGCTCACTATTGGCCGACGCTGGTCGTGTGTGATGCGTGTGACGTACAACCCAGAAGCGCTACGCAGTTATACTACGTGAACTAACTCGAGGCCCAGAGAGAAGGAAATGAATAGTGGAATAAAGTCGTTGTTTTTTTTGTTTTGTTTTTTGCGCACAAGAAGTATTCTCGTCGCTTTATAATCTTAAGATTGAGCCACTGTAGTCACTTGGACTACTTTGATGATGTCTATTACCTTTTCTGGACATGGACAGTATACCGTACATACATTTTCAATGGAGGGACAGAAAGCTCTCGGACTAAATCTAAAATATCTTAAACTGTGTTCCAAACGGAGGTCTTACGGGCTTGGAACGACATGAGGATGAGTCATTAATGACATAATTTTCATTTTTGGGTGAACTAACCCTTTAACATCTTTAACTTAAAATATACACATGTTAACAGAAATTATTCTAATAAGAGTGTTTTCCAACAATGATGTAATGAAACCATGATAATTCAAGTTTGAAGGAAGTAAAGCCTGTGTTTAGGCGATTAATGAAATTAAATTTTTACTATGATGATATAGTAATATGTTACTATATCATCATGCTTAACACTGATCATTTGAATAATTGTAATGTGATGATCAGGTGCAGATATCTAAATCAGAGAATATCATAGGTTTGAGCGGATTGACGTTAGAGCTGATCTGCACATCTCTAGCGCACAAGCCTCAGCCCCTCTAGGGTGGTCCGGTGGCATGCCACCCCCAGTGAAGATTTTTTTTACCTTTTCAAGTTAATTCTCAATCTGGTGTGCTTTGAGTTCCAAATTAAATGGCATTTTCCTTCACATCAGTCCTATATTCATAATAAAAAAAATCCATTTGAATGTCTGCTGGTTTTCCGTGCCCTAGTCATTTGTCAGTTGCGTGTTCCTTCTCTGTGATCACACGTTTGAGTCCTTTCAATGTAAAAGTCTTCTCTACTGACTAACTCACTCATAAAGACAGTTTTTGCCACCCTCTAATGGTGAAATAATGTATGTAACTTCTGTTGCTGTTCACAGTCACGTCGGTCAGGGACTATTTTTTCCAGCGGAAGGAATGCTTTGTGATTTTTACTTTATGAAAGTTGCATAGATATATATTTTTCAGCTTTAATATTTGTATTGTGTGGTAACCATTTTATAAAAGCAATAAGGTACTCTAGGCTAGTGCTGTATCATGAATAAGTTTTCTCTGCTTTGCGTCGTGCCGAACAACGCCCTTCAGCCATGACTTATTCAAGATACAGCACAGCCGTACCTTATTGCTTACTTATGTGCTTCGGCCGTTCGATTGCACGACAACAGCGTTTTGGGTGGCTGAAAACGCAAACTTTTGAAAACGGGTTTCACAGTGCAAGTTTTTGAAAACGGTCTCTGTGTAAATCACAAAAACACGAATCTCTGAAAACGATGATGTCATGCACATGCGTATTACGTGTTCAATCCATAGTGGTTCATCGCCATCATAATTTACCCAGGGTTAACAATTAATAACGTTTAATATTGTACATTCCTAAACCCTGGGTTAACATTCTTATTTGCATATTTGCGGTGTCAGTGTCTTTGATTGTATGAACGCAGCACGCGACCTGTTTACATAAAAGCTCTAGCATTGTGCATCCACGTATTGCCGACTGTACTATTGAGTTTATACTGAATGGGCTTTTCGGACTATAAAGGTAAAAATGAAACAGTCTCTTCTTCACTCAAATTGTTACATTTTCTTTCAGCATTTGACATTTTTCCTTTCAAATGCTGAATTTACTGTTTATAAACAATGCAGTGTTTCCTTGACTCTCTAAAGCACGCAAATATGTACGCAATTGGTTGTCTGTTGCTAAGCTTCTAACATTCTCCAAGTTTGGCACTGCAGTGCGGGGTTAACACCTCAAATGCCCCTACGCAGGGGTTCGTAACCCTGGGTAAAACTAAAAAGTGGTGCTAACCCCTCTTCTAAATTACAAGTGTGAAACGTTCCTTTACCCGGGGTTAAAAGCGGTGCTTAAAACGATGATAACCCAGGGTTAAGCGCAGTGTGAAAAGCCCTATTAATGTGTATGGGTATTTTGCCTTGGATATTGTTTTAAGTTAAAAGCAACTTTTTTGTATCACTTTTGTCTTAAAATTATTATTATTATTATTATTATCAATACTTGTATAGACTGTGTGAGCAGAATTTATGCCTACTATTATTACACAGTTGTGCAGTAACTTAGTATCCACAGAGCAAACCCCATGTGCTTCAAAGTCATTGAAATTCCCCTATAACAAATCTCTGAGAGAGAGAGAGGTTTAATTGGTTTGGGGGAGATGCTCCATTTCAAGCAATACTTACAGAGCCTCTAGGGAATGTAACGCAATCCGCAACACATTACCGTCACAGTTTGTGATTACTTGAACTGTCTTGGAAATATTGGTTAGGTCCTTCTTTTTTTTAAATCTTTTTTTAAGCAGTAATATCTGAAAACAGCTCAAATGTAAGCAAAATGTAAGCTATATGTAAGCTATGTGCTATACAGTGCAAAACATTATGATTTGTTTATTTTCAGTCTGTTCTAAGAGACTCTTGCAACAATCTCATCCTACTGGGCTAGATGTTACCTTGGTTACCATCCTGAGTTCTGAACTAAAAGAAAGATATGCTAATCTATGGCTACGTACACATTGTAAAGTTTTAGGAGTGACAACCGCATTTAAATATGGGAGTGAGTCCCAAAAATTATCATTAGGGGCTTTCGCTCCGGAGGAACCTTTTCATAGTTCCTAGAACTATTGGCGAAAGTACCCAAATGATGGTGTGTTCGCACCGCAGGAACTGTTGCCATGTCCACTTATTATAAGCATTTTTGGTCTTCGTGTGTGAGCTTGGCGAGATTCAGTTTATGATGATATTAAAGTGGGAAGGTGCGGGTTGTGATATTTTGGTTTTATTTTTGGTATTTCGGTTTATAGTGGGCTTGTTCTTGTTTTGCTGTTCTATCTAGCATGATCGCAACAGACTTACAGTTAGCCTACATCGCGAACTTTCATGCTTATTTAGACTGTAGGATCACTGAAATGATTAATATGAATTAAATGCATGTTATTCTTGACAGCTACTGGAATTAGTAACACAGACAAATACTCATATTATTTTCCTTTTGAGGTGTGCCCTTATTTGAGAAACCGTAGATGTAATGAATGACTGGGCAGTCACACCATTCTGCAGTGTCGGTTTTAAATAATATCCTGTAAGATTTGACTTGTCATTTTACTACATTTGTACCAGTTTCAAAAATCTTTCTTCTCGCATAATTTTAACTCACTTTAATGTCCTTTTGATAAGCAACCAAAAGAATGCTGTTAATCATAAAGGAAACAGTAAAAAAAGTTGTGATTTACAGCGTCTCAGTAGTGATATGGTATCTTAGCCTAATGTAGATCTCGTTTGAATTTGTTTAATTATTTACTGATGCGGTAATTAAGGGAAGTTGACCGTTTCTGAAACGGAGAGAAAAGCAGAAGCTGGTCAGTGGTTGTAATTGTGTGCCATTCAGTCACATCCTCTCTGTTGCGGTTTGTTTTTGTAAGAGGTGTGTAAATTTCGTGCACGTTTGCAGTCAGTATTGTGTTTTCACGTCTCAGCTGTCTGTGTTTCAGCAGAAAACTGCTGTCATTAGTTGAAGCGTCTCATCAGCACAAACGCTGAACCTGTCACGCTGCTCACGGCTCAGAAGCGTAAAGAGCTGAGCTCTCCACTTCACCATGCTAACGCTGGGAGATCTGAAGAAGACTGAGATGGGGATCATTTGTGCTCCATGCTCATCGGGGTTTTTTTTTTTTCAGTGCCTGTTAGGTTTTCTCCCTTAAGATGTCTTCATTGCCTCCCTAAATGCATTCATTATGGCAAATTTAATTTTGAAAATTTGTTTAATGCCTTTTATACTATACTTATTTAGTCAGTCAGTCAGTCTCTCTCTCTCTCTCTCTCTCTCTCTCTCTCTCTCTCTCTCTCTCTCTCTCTCTCTCTCTCTCTCTCTCTCTCTCTCTCTCTCTCTCTCTCTCTCTCTCTCTCTCTCTCTCTCTCTCTCTCTCTCTCTCTCTCTCTCTCTCTCTCTCTCTCTCTCTCTCTCTCTCTCTCTCTCTCTCTCTCTCTCTCTCTCTCTCTCTCTCTCTCTCTCTCTCTCTCTCTCTCTGTCTCTCTCTCTCTGTGCTCAACCTGCTAGCTTCACTCTCAGGAGGGCAAGATTGAAAATAACAAAGACTCAGCATGTCAGAACTAATTTATTATTATTATTCACAAAGTATGCATCCAAATGTACAGATGAGCTGTGATTCAGACTACAAATTTCATGGTTAAAATCTATTCAAAACTGTGTATGAGGTCAAGTAAACTTGCAACACAGAATCCATGGAGTTGTGGACAATAGGTTTTAGTACCTTGTTATTTTGATTCAGCATTAAGAAGTACATGAACTTCATTGAAAATTGAAAATGAATGTAGTATTATACAATATAAAACAACAATATTAGTATTCATTGTTAATATTAAATTAATTAAATTATTATGTGTAAAATGTTAGTTTATTTTTAATTAATATAGTATTATGAAGTCTATATTATTATTATTATAATGTATTAATTATAGCAAATCCATGTATCATAATACAATCTCAAACAACATTAATGTTTGTAATGCAGTCTAAATTAATTAGTATTAATCAATACAAATATTTTTTGTAATAATAGTAGCAAATTAATGTATTATGATACATTCTATAACAACAATATTAATATTTTATTATTAGATTTACATTTAATATTTTATCATTTAATTTTTGTGATTCATCCTTAATTAATTATTATGATTATTATTAATTATACAAATTAATGTACTTAAGTATTACATTAATATTTATTGTTTTATGTTGGGTTAGAGGGGATGGCTGAGAGTGCTGTATTGACCAGTTGTCAGCATGGCCCTGAATGTTCAGTTTTATTTAGTTTTGTAACGTTTTTCAGTCCTGTATAATGAATTCTTAATTTTTTTATTTATTTTTTTAGGACATACCCTATAAAGGACGTCCCGCTAGAGTCAGAAGCACTGGCAGACTGGCTATATCAGCGATTTGTGGAAAAGGAGCAACTACTGGCTCACTTCTACAAGACAGGTAGTTTGATAAAGATGGAATTTAGTTCCCCAAATCTAGATGTATATATTTGTCCTTCAACTAAAATCCATCTCCTCCTTTCTTTCGTCTTGCAGGAGCTTTCCCTCCACCTGACGGCCAAACAGAGATGCTCTCCCGAAACATGACCCTTGATAACTCCTGGCTGTTTTTAGTCCAAACGTTTGCCTTCGCCTCAGGCTACTTGTGGTACAGCATTCTACATCACATCTACTGCTGGTTCTTCTGACCGCTCTGAGGAGAGCGAAGCGCGCAGGTCGGGATGAGACAAAGAGCCCCGAATGCCATTCTCCTCTGCCGGATGGTTGAATGTACCCCGCAGGACGACTCCAGTTGCTGTATCCGATCGCGGCCCCCATCCTTACTTTGGACAGTCACATCCACCCAGTCCCAGCCGCCCATGCGTTTATCCTTTAGAGTTGCGTAGAACCAGTTCAACATGTTTACACATGTGCGCTCACATGCAGAGAGAAAATTATGCACATCTAAATGTTTACTCATGCACATGTGGACACGCCTCAATTTTTTTTTTTTTTTTTACTTACAATCAAAATTAGGCTCAGGAATAAGCCAGAGATAGATCTGTCACGTCCTCTCATTTCTCTCATTTCCTGCCATGTGAGCTCCACCCCCTTTTTATCGTGAACTCCCAAACAGGATGACTGAAATTCGTTTTCAGGGACTGCTGTCCTCTTTGGAAGAGCCTCCTCTGGCCTTCATTGCACTATGAATCCTCGTCACGCGCCCCCCCCCCCCCTCCCCACCCCCACCCCCACCCCCACCCACTTCCCCCCCCCAGGATCCCAGAAGATTTCTTCTTCCTCGTGGCTGTTTCGTCTCATGTTGACTGGATGCCGTTTTTCTATGTGTATTGTCAGTATTGAGAGACGGTGGAACGATTGTGATGTTTACACTGACAAAAGGGGGATTCGGTCTCGGAAACATGTCGAAGAAGAACCCGGTTCTTGTTTTAGAACCTATAAAACAAGGAGACTGCATCCTCTAGGGGACTTTTACACAATCAACGCCATACAGACACATCCAAGCGCACCACATGACTGCCACACGACCGATTCGATAGGACTAATACCCCTCCCCTCCAAAGTTTTACAAATACTAAGCCATATGCTTATCTTAGGGTCAAACGGGGGCGGACATTCTACTGACTGAACTGTTGTGTTTGTTCATTGTCCTGAAAAAAAAAAAAAAAAGATTTTAATTTGTTGATTTTTGAGTCAATTGGTCTCATTTCTGTAAATGTGACAGCATAACCTGCCTGTGTGATTGTGTGCGACTGCCCGTTTCTTTTTTTTTTAACTATTTTTTAGATGCACATAATGCCTGGTAGCTTCATGTTATATCAGAGTGTTGGCAAATATCTGTTTAATAGTTGAGATTTGACTTCCTTTTTCCCCTCATTCTGTGGTTCATCTTGTACAGAAAGGAGTCGAAACTGGAGGAAAAGGCAGTTAAAGGAGCTTCTGTCCCGGCAGGTGCTTTACATTTGCTCTCAGTATCTGAGCGTCACCTCGTCTGCCGTCCGCTGTCTTCTGCGGCGATCGTGCGGGAGCATTCTGTTCATCAAAAAGATACCGTCTTAAAACTGCTGCCACACAGAAGGGATCAGAGGCGTAGATTCAGTTTTGTGCCGAGGCACAAAAGATTTTAGACTAGCTTTAGACTATCTTGAGGAGAATGGAAACATTTTCCTCGAGCTTGAGACAGAATTGCATTTTTCATGTGAAATTGGGTCTCTCTCTCTGTCTGTCTGTGTGTGTGTGTGTGTGTGTGTGTGTGTGTGTGTGTGTGTGTGTGTGTCGATGGGGAGGAATGCCATGCTTGAGTCCGTCTACGTGTCAATGGAATATGGGCGAGGTCCAGCAATAATGTACTCATAAATGCCCATGTTGTGGCGTTCTAAAGAATACGATGCTTAGATGTACAAATTAGACATTTGTAGATGAAAACATTGCACCGTAACTGTCATAACCCCCCCCAACCCGAAGCCATGTTGTCTGTGAAAGTGAACTTTGTTTCTATAGCTTGCCAGATTGAAATGTGTATGAAGCCAGAAGACTAAAGCCAAGTTAGATGCGGACTGCATTCAGATCAGGCTAACGTCACCGTGAACTTCACCGCGAGGATCCCACACACTGGGGTTTCGCGTTTCGTCAGATGGAGACGTAACATTGTATGGTTTTGTTTAAAAAGAAAAGTGTGATATATCTATATATATTAGCGATCTAACCAAATTACAATAGAATGGTCCATAATTTTCATTTTGTACTCCTGTTTTTCTCTTCCAAGCTACCCAGACATTTTACAACACACAGATTAATTGTGCTGGAATAAAAATCATGCGCAGCAGTGAAACACGGGCTCTTCTCTGAGTGTTATTGATCTGAAGCATTCAGCAGAGTCGCATCTCTCAGTCTCTTCTGACCAGTCAATGTCAATCTTCAGAATAACATGCACAGTAAAACATGGATCATTAATTAGATCAAAATAGGGATTATAACAAATGTTGCCTGTGTGTATTGAACTTTGTTCAGAAGAGCAGACAGATTTTGCCCTTTCTGTGAATAGGGTACAAATCGGTTCAATTACTTTAGCAATACAAAGCTCAAATCCCATCTGCTGAGAGAAATATTAGATGTGAAGTATGTTTAACATTAACTTATGAAGCTAGTTCACCGGACACATCAACAATACTGTCAATTAAAATAGTATATCAGTCACAGTTTGTTGAATTGTATTGTTATTTTTTTAATCTGCACAATTCAGAATTTCGTTACGTTCTTTTTTGTTTAGAGCCTTTGACCTAAGATTTAGCTTGGATTTCATAAATTTTGCTTATATAATGCGTATTGCTAGAAAATAAGTGTTTTGTATTTTCAGACTTCTCAGTTTAGTAACAAGGTTGTAAAAATCTTGTTTAAAAAAATTAACCTCATTAAAAAGAAGATAAAACATTTTAATTTCACATCCCGAGGTAGAAAAACATTCTTTTAGTTGTACTATTATCACCACAAATGTTGTACCCTCATTGAAAGCACTAGTTGCTTTGGTTACTTCTGTTCACAATCATATCTAATTATTATGTCTTTGTTAAATGTTTATTGAAAACTCGGTTTATGGAGGTTGACTGAAGCAAGCAGCAGTCTTGAACATGCAGAAATATAAAACTTTCTTCAAACTTGAAATCTCACAAAAAGGTATTAACAATAATGAATGAAAGTTGCAGACTAATGGTGAGAGGTGTCCCATTTCTAAAAGTGTAAAGTCAGTTGTGTCTTTTCATCCCTGCTGGAAGTGGTTTTCTTTAAATAAATGGTTGTTTACATTAGAGCTGTACAGATACATTTGGAAGTGTCCACCAAAACTGACATCCTAATTTACTACCGGGATTTTATGTGTGCCAATAACCAGTCGGGTGCGTTTCCCGAAAGCATCGTTGGCCAACTATGGTCACTTATTATAACCATATGCTCAACATATCGCGAGAAATTAATAAGGAAATGAATGATAGTTCATTTCTAAAGTAACGGATAAATTGTGTTATGGAGCCAAAAGGGAGTTCCCGGATGAGACTGATTTCCTTTCACTGATGAAAGCGCAGAGATGCACATAACCACTCGCCTGAGACTCATAATTGATAATAGCTTTAATAATGGATCTGTTCAAATAAACTTGAAGTTGTCCTCTCTCTGTCTCGCTGGCTATAAACTCATCCAGCAGTGAACCTTCGGGCTGAAACGGGGCTTTATTGTGAACTTCGGAAGTCTTCGGTCCACTCCTGCCACACGCGTGATTTTTTTTCCCAAACCACTTCAGCGGAAATCCCGCCCTGCAGCCTATTTAATTGGTTCAGGTTACAGTGACGGGTAGGTTTAGGGATCAGTGTTTGGTGTAGGCAATCTGTGACGGGTAGGTTTAGGGATCAGTGATTGGTGTAGGGCAATCAGGGCGGGATTTCCGCTGAAGTGGTTTGGGAAAAAAAATCACGCCTGCCACACCCACCGAGCATCGCGTTGAACACACACACACACACACACACTGCTGCCACCAGGCGGGGGGGCGGTCAGTGTGCAGCAGGAACAGTCAGTGACGGGCGCAGAGCTCAGTTTGCAGACGCTACGCTTCTCAGAAGTAACGTTAGCCTTTTCTTTTTATTTTCAAATCAAGCAAATCACGTACTAACTTGAACCTGGTTGAATAAAACAATGAAAATCAAACTCGTCAAAAGATAGGGGAGAACGGGGCACAACCTAACCGGTGTATTATTATGTTTTGAACTATTACTATGCTTTCCGTTGTGTTCGTTGTCAAACTCAATTATTAAAAAATGCCATTATTGTGTTTTATTGAGAAAATATTTTAGTCTGTCTTGTATATTTTTTGATTAGATCAGATACATCTTAAGCTGCCATAGGCTACACTCCAAGAAATCTGTCCAATTAATAAAGTTGGATGAAATGCTAACCATGTTTTTGAAGTCAAGAAAAAAAAAAATCATGCTTTTGTAAATCGTAATGGTGACATAAACAAAAACATGGTCAAAAAAGGTAATCGTTATTGGATGAAGTCGAAATTCTGTCATAAAAACATCATTTACAGAGTCATAATTTCGACTTTACCATCATAATTTTGACTTTTAATGTCAATTTCATTTTTTAATCTCAAAATGACATTTCATATGTCATTAATATGTCATAAATTGCATCCTTGTGTCAATACTAGTATGTCATAATTATGACTTTTATGTCGTTTAAGATTTACCAAAGAATAAATTGTTTCTCTCTTGTTTGGCGTAAATTGGCTTCTACACATCACAGTTGCGTTTTAAAAATTGTAAATTCTGTTTAGTGTCTTCAGTCTACTCTGGTTAAAAGCCGCCCTGTGCCTTTAAGAAATATCCTCCCGCTGTTCCCGGGCGTTCTCGCGGTTCTTCAGCACTTGGCAACGTGCAAGCTGTGTGCAATACGGACCAATGAGATCACCGCCAGTGATCAAGTCCAGCCAATCAGAATCCAGAGTTTGTGCGCACGTTTGAAAATCAGCTTTCGTGTTTCTCGTCTGTTTGTTTCTCAACACAAACAAAAAACGATAACGTTTCTAAAACTAATAAAACATAGGCAAATTTATACAAGACAACAGCAGTGAGTGAATTACGGTAAGTGAACGGTTTGAATGAATCTTGCTCTGTTTGTTAGTACATTTAGCACCTAAATAACCGAGCTCATCTGTGTTTGTCTTAAGTTTGGACCTGCTGCGGCTGTTGTGTTGTGATGCCGTCCAAAACTGAAGACTATGAGGTGATGCTCACCATAGGATGTGGATCTTATGGCAATTGCCAGAAAGTCAAGAGGAAATCAGATGGAAAGGTGAATAAAGAATAGCATGAGCAGTTTGGTGTTTTTGTAGTGCGCTTTTAAAACACGTGCGTAAGTTAATTTAGGAGCCCAAATCAGCAATATCAGAAAATCGTTAGTCCTTAAAAAGGATTGGGTTATTTAAGCAACACTTAATGTATGAATTCCCTTAGAATACTAAATATCAGATCATATTAGTTAGAAGTGTAAAATCATTTGTTTGCTATTATTTTTGAGGCACTAGCTAAAACAAGAAAATAATTTCATAATTTAAATTCATATTTTTTAGTAAAGTTTGGTGTGTAACTATATATTGTGGTCACAATATATCGCAATTAGTGCTGTCAAAAAATAAATCGCATTGTATATATATTTACAAACTTTTATGGTAGATGTGAATAATTTGACAGCACAAATGCAACAATATGGTATATATAGTTCACCCAAAGCTTATACAGATTTAATATTGTAATCCCAGAAGGTCATACATTTGATATCTCATGTTTATTCATTATTATTAATAAATTAAAAATATAATTTTGAATTTTTATAAGATTTATTTATTAATGTATGTTTATTAATTAAATATATGTTGTCATGAGAATAGTGCAATAGTATGTCTCTAACATAATTCTGAATTTTAAGCAAAGCAGAATCATACATATTTCTATTCTGATGTCAAGCCCAATCTTGGTGTAATACCATATTTAGCTGCTAGTATAAATGTTATCCAGATGTACTACATTTGCTGCGTTATCATTACCATGTGACCTCCCAGCGTCAGTTGCGTTACAAATCCTCTCGCATTGCCTCATGGGATAGTAAACTGTCCATCATATGCACACTTCAGAATCTCACCGGAAATAGCAGGTCATCCGGGTACTTTTGCTTACTCTTTTATGAGTACTGTGAATTTAGGCATGCTTCTTTTGTCACATACTGTTTTTCTCCTACTATACAAGTAGGGAAGTATGCGATTTCAGATGTCTCTTCCAGCTAGTTAATTCTGGACCTTGTTACCTGATCTCATTAGGTTCTAGTTTGGAAGGTGCTGGACTACGGCACCATGGCCGAGGCAGAGAAACAGATGCTGGTGTCAGAGGTCAATTTGCTCCGTGAGCTGAAGCACCCAAATATCGTCCGATACTACGACAGAATTATAGACCGGACGAACACAACGTTATATATAGTGATGGAGTACTGTGAGGGTGGAGATCTCGCCAGCCTCATCAACCGATGCATCAAAGAGAGGTAAAATCAAGCTATGGTTAATTTGCTGATCAAGCTAATTTACAGCAATGTTTTATTTTTTTATTTTTTTTGACTCTTTCTTTACAGACGATACCTGGAAGAAGAATTCATCCTCCGTGTGATGGCACAGTTGTCCCTGGCGTTAAAAGAGTGCCATAGTCGAAGTAATGGCAGCAGTACAGTTCTGCACCGTGACCTGAAACCTGCAAATATCTTCCTGGATGTCAAACAGAATGTAAAGCTTGGCGATTTTGGCTTAGCTCGGATACTGAACCACGATACAAGCTTTGCTAAAACATTTGTTGGAACTCCATATTACATGTCGCCAGTAAGTGTTCTTTAATCTCAAGGAATATTCTTGTACTTGTACGCCAATATGAGAAATTCAAATTCTGCTGAAAAGTAGCTTATTCAGTTCAAGTTGGTTCAGTATAAATGAAACTGAAATCATTTCCTGTTAAAAATAAGGACAACTAAAAATCACTGGGATTATGATGAGGGAAAATGGGGTTCGGCAGACACTTAAAGCGATAGTTCAGCCAGCATTCATTTACTCACCCTAATGTTGTTCCAAAAATCTACAGTGACAAAATTTTTACTTTACTCAGAAATTGCTGGTAAATTTCACAAATAATTAATTGCAAAGAAATGACAAGTAACACATTGAATTAAATGTGAAATTTCAAAGTAGTATTTTCTTGTAAAGAGTATGCCAATAATCTTTATTTTAACTTCGAAAGATCAGTTTTTACAGAGTATGACGTTCTTCTGTGGAACATGGTAGATATGTTGAAGATTGTTGGTAACTGACTTCCATGGTATAGAGGGGAAATATCTCACCATATCTGTCATGTTCTGAGAAGAAACTAATTCATATAAGGCGAGTAAATGATGACAGAGTTTTCATTTTTGGATGAACTATCCCTTTAAGTGCATATTTATTGGCAGATGTTGTTATACACACCAATGGCATGTTGTGCTTTTGGAACCAATCCTGGATTGAGCCACACTTTTCCAAACAAGTTCTCCTAAAGTTTCTGTTGGTGAATGTTCATGTCTTGGCATGTAATTATTTTGTTCCACAGTTTCATCATAATATTTCTTTGTCAGGGCTGTTCCTGTTTTATTAATATTTTCCTCTTGCATTCACAGGAACAAATTAATCGCATGTCCTATAATGAAAAATCAGACATATGGTCTTTAGGATGTTTACTCTATGAACTATGTGCTTTATCGTAAGTATACATGTGTTGTTGTCCCTCTCGTATTTTTACTGATTACACTGTACTCTGTTATTTTCAGGCTGATTGTGTTTTTATACGCAGTTGTGAATCTTGAAACTTTTTGTCATATTCTTTCTTTTTTTGAAGTCCCCCATTTACAGCATACAACCAAACAGAGCTGGCCGGAAAAATCAGAGAAGGGAAGTTTAGAAGAATCCCATACCGATACTCAGAGGATCTGAACACACTCCTTTCAAAAATGCTGAACTTGAAGGTAAACTCACTCAAGATAGTAATTTTTTTCTCAGTATAACTTGTCAGATATAGTCAAAGTGAATTTGGATTCCAAGGATTATTGTTAACTGACTGAACAGTTGCTGAAATGTGATTGGCTGAAAGAAGTTGTTTTGTAACTATTGGTCAGTTGGGTGACTAGGTAATAATAATGAAGGAATGTATAATTTGAATGATTGAACCATGAATAGCAGTTCTGAAAACAGTTTCTATGCGTTAAAAGCTGCAGTTAGCGATTTCTGAGAAACATGTTGATATTTGAACTCAACACCCAATAAAAACACAGCACTCCCTTCATTGCCCCGCCCCCAAATTAACAAACATGCTAAACATGCAACACAGGCAACGACTAACAGCTGGAGCATCACACGGCTTGCGCAAGTATGGGTGAATTACAGGGGGGTAATCCAACACCCGGAAAGCGCACCATCCCCGGGGGCCGCCATTGGCTAACAAGCCATCACCTGTTGTTAGCCTTCCATTGACTCCCATTAATTTTGGCATCACTTTGACAGCGAATAACTTTACATCTGAGGTGTTAAAAGGAGTGAATGAAATGAACTGAGTGAATTCGTTTTACTGTGCGTCGGTGCTGTCGCAGAAACGGCTTCGTCACACGTAGTGACAAAACTTCTTTGTTACTTACTTTATAAAATAATATTAACAATCATAATTTTTGTAATTATATACCTCCGTGCCAGCTTTGTAGTTTTGTCAATTGAAATTGTTAGAAACTCTCACACTAACAGATGACGTGGTTGTTGAGCGCCCTCAGGCAACCGTTATGATTACATTCGAATGAATACGCACCTACAGATGATTAATGAATATTTTTCATCCACCAAATTATCATCTCTTCCTTACAGTTTAACGAATTAACAACAATGCCACACATTATTAAAACACCTGGCTGTTAGTAAAACGCGTTAAATTGAGTTAATGCCTAAATAATATATTTTAATAATAAAAAATTACTTATATAATTTACCTTATTAATATAATTTCATTTAATTTTAAAATTCATCTATATAATATTGTCTCAGTATTTTAACGTTTTTTTCGGGTAATGATTAATAAAAAAAGGTAGAAAAAAAACCCCTAAAACTAGCATGAAATGTATGTTAAAGTAGAAATAAAAAAGCTGTAATCTCTGTTTTAAACTCGCTCGCTCCCATAGTTTCATGCGAACTCAGTCCTCTCCGCATTAGATTGTGGGAAATAGTGCTTCAGCAAGTGTACGTCGAGTGTATGTCGAATGTACACTCATATTCAGAGAGGATTGTGGGTAAAAATAGTGAACGAATGTAGGGAATGATGTCGTTCACTCAGAATTCGGACACCACTACAAAATAGCTGACACCCGATATAGTGCACTATATAGTGGATGGGGAGTGGTTTCGGACACAGCTCTTGGTTCCGTGAAACATAGCAAAAACTCAAGTATGGAGCAGAAACAATGCAGCCGGACAAAACATAAAAGCATGCCTCTTGACCTTGTGTTTTATTTATTTATTTATTTTTTACTGCATCTCTCGTTTCTATACCCAAAAACGCATTCTGTGTGGATGGCCTTATTAACTAGATTTTTCCATTTATATTGCCCTGTATGCTGTTTGGCACATTCTGATTTAACTGTTCTCTTTTGTTAGGACTATCTGAGGCCCTCGGTGGAGTCCATCCTGCAGAACGGCTTGATCTTAGGCTATGTAGCCCAGGAGCAGAGGAGACTTCAGGAGAAGCAGCGAGGCAGATCAGTGGACGCAGAGCAGTCCAAACCCCCGGAGCCGTCGCTTCAGGCAGAGCTGCGGCTCAAGGAGCAGATCCTACGTGAGCGAGAACAGGCCATCAAAGAGCGAGAGCAGCGACTAGAGCGTGAGTCCACTCTGGATTTCTTTTGGCCTCTTTACACCTGGAACTAACATCTTTCTCAGGTAATCCAATCACAGTTGGTCAGGTGTAAATAGGCTTTCTAGTTAAATTATGGTCATTGGTAGGGCGTTTCCCATGTGACAACAGAAACCCAAACAGTTTGTTACTTTGTTAAGGGATAGTTCGCTTAAAAATGAAAATTGTCATTTATTCACTCTAATGTTGTTCCAAACCCATAAGACTTTTGTTAATCTTCAAAACAAAAATGAAGATATTTGTGGCAAAATGGTATGGAGAAGACAAGAGTAAACCGCTTCCAATAAAACATCCTGGATACAGGTCACATGTATAATGCCAAGTGTAAACACAGCCAAGGTCTTCAGGATTACTAGTGATAACTTTCAAAGGAGGCATGTTGGAGCTTGTAGTTTGACGCGTGTTATAAATGGATCGTGTCTATTCAGAAGACTAGGATTAAACCACTGGATTCATGTGGATTCCTTTTAAAATCTTTATGAAATTCTGAAGCATCAAATGCTGCTTTTCCACCATTGGACCAAACCGTTCTCTTTGCTTAACTGTTCAATTCTGTGCCGATCCAGGCCATGCTGTAAGGATATGGGTTCATTTTCCACTGTAGGGCTGATAACTGAGCTCTTTGGTATGTAATACAAAGTATTGGTAATACATGTTGGCTAGAAACCAAGAACGGTTTGTAATCGTGCCGTGCCATACCAGGCTCAAGTCGAACCGTTCCTTTAACGTTCTTAGAACCGTTCGGCCCGACGGTGGAAAATCAGCTATTGTTTTGGTTGCATGGACTTTCAATGGAGAAACAGAAATCTTTCAGGTTTAAGTAAAAATATATTAATTTGCGAACAAATTCCGAACAAAAGTCTGGTCGGTTTGGGTGAGTAACTGATGATGACATTTTCACTTTAGGTGAACTAACTCTTTATATAACACTACCGGGCAAGACATTTCATTCAGTGAGCTTTTGGTGTCTGACCTTTCACTTTTTTTTTTGCAGAAAGGGAACAGGAGCTGTGTGTTCGAGAACAACAATCAAATGAAAAGATGGCCAGGTAAATATATTGCCACCTTTGCCGAACTGGTCATGTGAATGCATTAAATATTAGCAGCTAACATTAGTAGTGGGCTGCATAACTAGCTATAGCCATTGAACACTTGTTCACGTATGCTATGTTTTGCTGATATTATGTCATTGTAATTCGTCTCTAACAGAGCAGAGAGCTTGTTGAAGGCCTATAATTTGATCCGCCAGCAGAGAGCGTTGTCTCTACTCAGTGCCAGTGACACAGGTAGAAAACCATTTTGTAAAATCATTTAATGCTTTTTAGTCAAGTGAGCATGTTGTTTTTTCTTATTTCAGTGCTTTCTGTTAATGCATGTGTGTGTTTTTCATTGTGTGTGTGTGTGTGTTTGTATTTTTTATTTATTTATTGTTATTCTTTTTTTCTTTTTCTTTTTTTTTTGTTTTAACAGAGAATGAAGAGAACGTCTCTCCGGGAAAGAAGAGGGTTCACTTTGCAGGAGACGGCAAGGAGAACGGCAGACCTGAGAGCAAGCTGATCACTAAACCTAATGAACATTGTCTTGTAAAGAGACACCAGTGGGCAAACATGCACATCCAGGCTCTTGGTGAAGAGGAAAAGGTGTACCCACCAAAGCCCAAAGAAATGCTGGGCATCCGCTAGAATTTACTACTGAAAGTGGTGCATTTGTGTGGTCAATCAAGTCAAGAGGATATTTTATTTTTTATTTTTTAATTGTGTACATTAGGAAATAAGATTTCTGATTTTATTTATTTGCTGCAGCATTTGTACAGTACAGTGGACAACACTTAATTTAATGGGCATAACACTGGATTTTTTTTTATCAAATGATAATGTGTTGTATTCTTACCATTTGGTGTTTTTATTTGAAATGGCTGTTTCTTTAGAATAAAGAAGTGAAAATATTAGCAGTTTTGTTTTTATTTGTCAAAATTGTTTTGGGTTCCAAAATGATGAAAGGCATTCTGATAAGGTAAGGGATATGCTTAAAGGTATTGAGAATGAGGAGATGTCGTCACGACACAGCGCCCCGCCCCCAGAGACCGCGTCTCCTCCCCTTTCCGACATTTTGGGAGGATACCCGCGGCAGCACCGTGCATTGTTTGTATTGGTAGTAGAGTTGTCGCACTATTTTAGAATGCCTGGAAAACACTGCTGTGTAAAAAATCTACTCCAGTGTCTCACACGATTGTCGTGGAAACCGTAGGAACCATTTGTTACAGTTTTTTCGTTATAGCTGATGCCAAAAACCAAGTAATTAGCTATTTCCATATAAGTGCAAAGTGGTAAAGAGTCTAGGTCTCTGTTCCATTCAGCTGCAGGCAGCTCGTATGAGTCGACGTTTTTAATATCAGCCAGCTTATCTAAATACCTCTGTTTGACATTGGTAGTAAGTTTCTCCCTGTAAGGACCCTTTTCTTTTGCCACATTCTTATCCATTCCTTCTTAATTTTCTCGTAATTTCTATCCGTATATCCGTTACAATTTGTATCCGTCTCTGTATCGCTCTTACACTGTTGCCCCTAGCAATCGATAGCGTATCCTCCCAAAATGGTGGGTGGGCTCAATTCGTCACGTGACAGCAAGCTACCGTGACGCATGTCCTCATTCTCAATAGAGAGCCTAAGTCCCGCCCCGCCGCTTCCGGCTCATGGGACCTTAGTTCGGAAAAAATATGTATGGAAGTCAATGGCGAGAGATAACTTATCTTTTTATTCCGTCTGAACTGTGCCCTGAACAACACATATGATGTTTGTCAATTTAAAAGGTAATTATGAAAGTCAAGAAAGTCGCAGTTTGTCATAAAATAGAAGAGTAACGTTTAGTTTTATGTGAAAATCGCTCAATGAACTACATCTCTCGTCTCGCACTATGTACGTCACAAGATCCGTTGCTCGTATGTGTGTATTCTGGCTCAAAACACTCAGGCATGACGGCGTAACGTTACGATTATAATGTAAGACTATAGAAAAAATGACAGACGTTAGCTTCAGTAAAGTTAGCTTCATTCATTGAGAGAAAAGGTATGACGTCGCATGTGCGCCTTCTGGGTTTGTAGTCTTTCTAATTACGTATTTTCACAGTCTTATACCTCAGCAGTTTTACATCAAGCTGCGACTTTCTTGACTTTAAAATGTATCTTTTAAATTGACAAACATCATATGTGTAAATCAGGGCACAATTCAAACGAGATCAAAATATTTGTTGTCTCTCGCCATTGACTACCATACAATATTTTTCCGAAATAAGGTCCCATGGTGGTCGACCGGAAGGGGAGGGACTTAGGCTCTCCATAGAGCTATATAGAGGCTCTCTATATAATATGAAGCTAACTTTACTGAAGCTAACGTCTGTCATTTTTTCTATAGTCTTACATTATAATCGTAACGTTACGCCGTCATGCCTGAGTGTTTTGAGCCAGAATACACACATACGAGCAACGGATCTTGTGACGTACATAGTGCGAGACGAGAGATGTAGTTCATTGAGCGATTTTCACATAAAACTAAACGTTACTCTTCTGTTTTATGACAAACTGCGACTTTCTTGACTTTCATAATTACCTTTTAAATTGACAAACATCATATGTGTTGTTCAGGGCACAGTTCAGACGGAATAAAAAGATAAGTTATCTCTCGCCATTGACTTCCATACATATTTTTTCCGAACTAAGGTCCCATGAGCCGGAAGCGGCGGGGCGGGACTTAGGCTCTCTATAGCGGAGGATCTTTCCGAATTTTAGATAAGAACCGCCCTCTCCACTTTTTGAAAAAATGCACATGCGCAACACACTACATGCTCCCGAGAAGGAACGCCTATTAAACGTGTGCGAGGTTCTCCTCGTGCACGCTCTGTTTACAAGTTGCTGTCGGCATCACTCATACAAGATTACTTTCCAAAAGAAGATTTGCACTTTTTCACCAAATAGCATGCCAAACTTTACCTGTCGAGTAGAAACTTCGCGACTGAGGCATCAGTGGGAAGCCCAACCTGTGTTTTCAGCGCACGCCATCGTGTGAAACAATCTCCCAAAAACACTCTGATCTTGTTTCTCTCTTCTGAGGCCTTTCTCTTCTTCTCATACAGTTCGTACAAACTTTTTCTCTTGCGACCCTCAGACATTTTCAAAGGACCCGGTGAAACGACGAGCTTCAATGAATGGCTTAAACCGTAACTCTAGCTCACCACCACACATAAACACCTGAAAGTGCGCATGCGCAGAAAGCGAAAACTAAGGGACGAGCACGTACGACGGCCTTACGTTACATATCACCAGAATGATTGACACTTAGGTGGACCAATAGTTTACACTACCCACCCGGAAAAAGAAAATCCTCCGCTATACCTTTAATTTAGTAGTGTGTTTCTGCGTCTTTCCTGAGAAGAATTAAAGGGATAGTTCACCCAAAAATGTTATTCACCATATATAAATGTTATATAAACCAAACAAATTAATTTACTCACCATCATGTTGTTCCAACCATGTATGACTTTCTTTCTTCTTTTGAACACAAAATAATATCTTTTAAAGTATGTTGGGAACCAAACAGTTGATGGTAGCCATTGATTTCCATAGTAGGAAAAAAAATACCATGGAATTCAGCGGCTACCGTCAGCTGTCTGATTACCAAGATTCTTCAAAATATATTTTTGTGTGTGTGTTCGTTCACCAAAAGAAAGAAACTCGTACAGGTTTGGTACAACTTGATGGTGAGTAAATAACAGAATTGTCATTTTTTTGGGGTGAACTGTCCCTTTAAAGTTTCCTCGACCCCGTGCTCTCAGCCAATAGCAGGCGAGTGTGGGCGTAGCATGTCGCTGAGCGTGTTCCGTGTGGAAAGTTCGCCGGTCCGGGTGCAAAGTTTCAGCCGTCTGCAGACGAGCAACAGAAGGCGGGCAGTATAACCGAACCGAACCCCGGTCCCCAGCGCTCATTACACCCGGAACAACGCATTGCTTACAGTCTGTCGGTCGGAACGAGTTCAGTTATGGGATATTAAACCCAAAGAGGACCGTGTTCGTTTAAAGCTTTGTTTTGTGCTCTGCTCTCGGTGTAATCATGGCCTGCGCGCCGAACCGGCTTCGCCTGCTATGCATGCTGTTGCTCACCTTCGGCTTCTTCATCGTGGAGGTGGTGGTGAGCCGGATCACGTCCTCTCTAGCGATGCTGTCGGACTCCTTCCACATGCTGTCGGACGTGATCGCGCTGGTCGTGGCGCTGGTAGCGGTGCGCTTCGCTGAGCAAACCCAGTCCACCAACAAGAACACCTTCGGCTGGATCCGGGCCGAGGTGATGGGCGCGCTGGTCAACGCCGTGTTCCTCACCGCGCTGTGCTTCACCATCATCCTGGAGGCCATCGAGCGCTTCACGGAGCCCCATGAGATCGATAGACCCGATGTGGTGATCGGGGTGGGTGCTGCGGGGCTGCTGATCAACCTGCTCGGGCTCTGTCTCTTTCACGGCCACGCCGGAGGCGACGGGGGACACGGACACAGCCACGGGGGAAACAAAAAACACAAGAACGGGAAGGTCCGTCGATGTGAGACGCTGGAGGACAGTCGGTCCACGGGGGAGGAGACCAATAATCTGGTCGGGAATCACAACAACAGCCCGAATGGCATTAATCCGGAGCGGAGGATAGCTGGTAAGTTAAATCGGGTTTGTTCTCATTGAAACTGCTTCATAGTATAGCCTAGATATATAGTGTTCTGGATACCCTTTATACAAAACAAACGAGGTCAAGTATGTTATTAGGATTAAAGTCGGATATGAGAGGATTTTTTTTTACATTTCTATTTTAAACGTGTGCAAAACTTTCTTGTTAGGGCTTTTGTTTCTCATTGGGCATGTAACCACTAGCAACAAACCCAATATGTTATTGATGAATAGCTCACCCCAAAACGGAAATTGTCAGTATTTACTCGCCCTCATGTCCTTCCAAACTTGTTTGTATTTTTTCTCTGGAGCTGAGATGATGATGTGATTTTATCACAGAATTAAAATTTGTGCTTATTAGTATGATTAAATAGGATCATATCAGGTCAGCAGCAAAGTCATTGGTTAATAAAGTGAGGTTAAATACATAAAGTACATTTGCACTATATAACACATTTAATTATTGCAGGTTTGCATTTCACTGTTTTTATTCATTTTCAGGAATACTGAATCTGTTTTTGTTCAAGTGAGATGAGTAAATGCTCACGTTTAGTCTAGAACTACAATAAGCATTGTTCACACAACGCCTCTGATCTTACTCACCATATCTCTCAACATGGGAACAGGAGAGAGCGGTCAGTCAATAAATGGGAAAACTAAGGCCTAGTCCACAATAACACAGGAGTTTTTCCTCAGTTTAAAAAAATATTTGTGTACACATAAAAAAAATGCAAAAACACGCTATGATGCGCTGTCAAGAGCATGCCAAACCAACAGGTGGCTATACCGTAAAGCCATGTTGGCCAATCAGAAGCCTGGTAAAAAGGTTATTACTGGTTCTGGTTCTGACGTCACAAGCCAAAATATCTGGTTTCACAGTCTACATGACAACACTGCAACTGGAGTTTCTAAAAATCTTCACCCTGGCAGGAGTTTTCAAAAAAGTTTGGTTTCAGTGACCGGCTACTGCGTTTGCGTGTGGACGAATGGCCAAACCGCATAGATAAAGCTGCAGTTTTGAAAATACCCGTGTTCGTGTGGACAGGGCCTAAGTAACTTGCATTACTTATTTGAAAAAAGAACTCAGATATTTTGTTGTAAATTTAAAAGTAATGTTACTTTACTCGTTACTTGAAAAAAGTTATCTGATTTTACAGAATGCTTGTAACATTCGTGATTCAAAACGATAAACTGGAATTACGACTGCGGATATACAAACAAGAAACCTTAAGCAGCATCAGCTACCGTTTTCACAATTTTCTCACTCTCCACAGACAAATTTGTTTCTTCAAATATGTCTGATAAGTTGCAAATGACACTGGCATTGTCAGTCCTCGGTCTTCCTCTTGTCAAGAAAGCAAGATTTGGAGGCAAAAAAAAAGGAGACATAATCAGAAAAAATTTCACTTCTGTTTTCCTTGTGCACTGGTTCGTTACTCTAAACAGCCTATCAGAGTGATATCTCTCACCAATGCCAATTCAACACACTCAATCGGCCGAAAATTCCGCAGACGGGGTCTGACAAACTGTGCAGAACACCGCAAAACCATGGGAAGACAAACACCCAGCGACAGCCCTCCATTGTCTTGGAGGCCTTAGAAGGTGTTTTTTATTTAATTTTATTTTTTCTGTTGCTTGACTGTTTATCACTCTCTGTTTATTTATATGATTAGTCTTTTTTTGTGGGCAACAATCAATCTTGAGCTTTTGGATAATTAGGTTAAATGTCTTGTTTCCATGGATTCACAACAATGGAATGGTTTGTCAGCTTACTCCCAAAGATCATGTGCAAACACTTTCTTTCTGTGCTTTTATCTGTTTTTATCAGATAAGCAGAACTGGAACCAGATTCCCTCAAGAAAAACAAATTATTTCAAAGTTGAAACAGTCACTTTGCTTATTTGGAGGAATTTCAGCCAAGGCCATGTCTGCTTGCTTGTTTAAGACAGCCCAGATGAGAGATGAACAGATGGGTTACATCGCCCACAGGCCTCGGTGAATCATCAGCTCACTGCAAATATGTTATATTAATGAACAGAAGGTCCTGAACTAAAGCCTCCTGGAGTGCCCACAGGGCCCCAGCACTGCACATTTTGGACGTCTCCCTAGTCAGACACACCTGGGGCCTGTACCACGATGGTAGTTGAACAAACTCAGGGTTACAGGATTAGTTTTGAGTTGACAAAACAAAACCAATCCAACCAGGCTTTGCTAGTACCATGATGCTGATCATCAACTTTCTCTGTCAACTCAGGCTTTGTCAATTCAGCCAATCACATGCTGAGAAAGTGTGAAACTGAGATTCATTTCTCAAGAGAGAAGCAGCAAGATTCACTTCTCTCTTCTGCAGAATATCACGAGATTGAAAAATATTATAAGAATTTATTAAACAAATTTACACTGCAAGAAGAAAATAGCTGTCTATGAAAGAGCACAACTAAAAGAAAAAGTCTTGCTATATCAGTGCATGTAAAAGTTGTGAAGTTAGTTTATAAATTTGATAAATTTATAGAGAGAATTGAACATTTAAGCTCACATGTAGTCGTTTTATAGCTTTATCTATTGATTCTAAAGCATATTTATATTACCTTTTATATATTTATTCCTTTAAGCTGTGCGTAATAACAATTGATAAACTAAAATTATGCATGTGTGATCGATTAATAATTACATAAAAATAATAACTAAATCATACAAAATTATTATTATAAATAAGCATTACTAAAAGCCAGAAGATTTTGTAATTAAAAATTATTTGCTGTGTAGTGACCTTTATTTGGAGTAGAAACAGGTGGAGTGACTTTATCGCATCAGACATGTCACTTTGCTCACAGCTGATTGGTCCAAGTTCGGTTTGCAAACTCTTACCTGGAGGAGAACCTGCCCCGGACCAGGATAGCCGTGGAGCGTTAGTTACTATGGCGATGAACACTGCTTAAAGCCAAACCACTTTCATGGTGCCTAAAACCCAGGGTTGCCGCAAACTAACTGAAACATATCGGGCTAGCCACGTAAATCGGCTTCATGGTATAGGCCCCTGATTCAACTCATCGGCTTGTTGGTAAAGACTCCAAGACCTCAAATGTGTTTGTGTCAGGTCCAGGGTTGGGAACCACTGCCTAACGGCCCCGATATACAGTAGTCAACATTTGAAGTGGATCAAAACCTTTCATCAAAGTTATACATGAACTTTGATGAACTTTTTTGATCCATTTCAAATGTTGACTACTGTATTTCAAGCAAAATTGAAGAACGAACTGGTGTGATGTAATTTCGAACAAAATCAGGCCACAACGAAGCTCATTTTGAGTTCGTTTCAGGAGTTCGAAACAACTTGCCAAAGCGAACTTCCCGGAAAAGTTAGCTTCGAATGGTAAATTATGTAATACGCAAATGTAAATTATCAGAGGAAACTCAGAGAAAACCCGAAAGTAAAACAGATAATTGTATAATTAAATATCGCGATACTGAACAGAATTGATTTTTTTTCCCCCACCACTAGTAAACGCCTTCAAACTGCCATTGGTCCGTGGCGATTATATAACAGTTAGGTGCGCTCTGGGGCTCCGCTTTCTTTGATGTCGAAATCTTCTCTGGTTCATAAGCTGTTTGGTTTAAAGCAATATTGTATAAAGTGCTATATTAATAAACTTGACGTAACTTGAGTGGACAGCTATGAATAGCTATGATCACATGCTTCCTTAACTGCTGTTTTCTCACTGCAGTTATCTTTTTCTTTGTATGTGTTTATTTTGTTATTGTGAGGTAAGCACGCAGCACATATTTACATATTAATCTTAACGCCGCTCTCAGCAGCGTGGATGGCGTCGGGATGTTAACTCACAGTTTACCACTGCAAAGGTATTTCGAACTTCTTTTTACCCCTAAACGAAGAACGAAAAATAACTTAATTGTGAGTAAAACGATAAAACAACATTGGCAGCCAATCGGAATCCACACAATTTTAAAGAGCTCAAGCATTTAGTGTGACAGATTTGTTCACTGCATGCCTATTATAAACAAAACATTGTGCATTGGTGTGGATGCTAATAGTTATCTTTATAGTTTTCATTCTTGAATGAGCCTTTACTTTCTGCGATGGAACACTGCTTTTTGTTCATATAATGAAAGGGTGATTACAGAACACATTAATTGGGAAGGGAAACTACCGTTGCTCCACTCACATACTCCTGACCAGTTTTTTTTTAATCTGTGCTGATATTCAGTAAAATGTGATATTGCTTGAAAGGATAGTTCATCCAAAAATGGAAGCTATGCCATCAGTTACTCACCAATATCATTTAAGTGTGTACAGTTAATTTTCTTCCATGGAACACAAAATAACATTTAAACCAATTTAATTAATGTCGATGGGGTCCAATTCACTGCTCCAGCTACACATTCAGTTTTTCATTTCTCCGCTTGTTCCATGCATATTGGTTAGAGAAACAGAGAGAAAGTGAGAGAAAATGCAGCATTTAAAAAAAAATGCTCCTTGCTCCAGGAAAAAAACCCTCCTGTAACTCCACACTGCATTCCACTTCCACCCCACACTGCTCCAACACTGTTGTCTGGAATGCTGTGAACACAAACGAACGAGTAGTGTAAACAGTGATGCGTTCCAGTGCTTTTATACTTTATTTCAGCATGCTGTTAGGCCAATAAAATTAAAGGCGTTGGTGTCAACGGCCACATCTTCCTCAAATTTATTCCGCAAAAGTTGGAATTGCAGGAAGTTCAGTTAAATGGAATAAAGCGTAACTGCTGTATTTTCAAACAAAACCTACCAAACTCCTGTTTTGCCCTAAGTGCAGAATTCCTTGAATGTTCACACTTGCTTTCTTTCTTTCTCTTCCGTAGAGATGTGTCATAGCGACAACGTGGATTTGCAGATTAACGGCAGCACTCCATACGAAGAGCTCGAGAACGAACACGACTCCGCGTCCCAGCTCAACATGCGGGGAGTTTTCCTGCATGTCCTGGGAGACGCTCTTGGCTCTGTCATTGTGGTGATCAATGCCATCATCTTCATATTTGTATGGACGCCATGCGTGGAGGGCACTGTCTGCGAGAACCCTTGCGTCGGCCAGTATTGTGCAGGCCACTCGCTCAATATTAGCAGTGCGGGAACTAACGAAACGGTGTCCTACGCGGGACCCTGCTGGGTGCTCTACCTCGACCCCACGCTCTGCATCATTATGGTCGGTATCCTCCTCTACACCACGTACCCATTGCTGAAGGAGTCTGCACTCATCCTGCTACAGACCGTCCCTAAGCAAATCGACATGCATCAGCTCAACTCTCGCCTGCGGGAACTGGACGGCGTGTTGGCGGTGCACGAGCTGCACATCTGGCAGCTGGCGGGCAGTCGCATCATCGCCACGGCGCACATCAAATGCCAGGACCCCACATCCTACATGGACGTGGCCAAGCGGATCAAGGACTTTTTCCATAATGAGGGCATCCACGCCACGACCATTCAACCGGAATTCGTAACGATGAACTCCGAGTCTCGCGCTTCGCTCTGCGAGCTCTCCTGCAGAACACAGTGCGCCCCGAAGCTCTGCTGTGGCGCCATTGATCCCGCGAAACCTCCCGACGGAGCATTAGAGCCAAAGAAACTGTGCGATTCCAAGACCCCAACGATACCTAGTGCTTCTGCTACATCTCTGGAGATCATCAGTGAGTCTGTGGAGGACACCAGCGGACCGGAATCCGTTGTGATCATCACTAAGGAGGTGGAATCGTCTTTGTGAGCAAGCAGCAGGTTAGATGGAGAACATTTTGTTCTGTTAAGGGTACCAATGTGTTTTGGATCAGCTGACTGATATATATACCATGCTGTGAGAAGAACTGAACCCAATGCACTCATTCATGACAACACACACACCACACAGCTCTGATACACCACACCAACATACTGACTAGGCCTATATAAAAAAGCTGGAGAGCAAGGATGGCCTCCTCTGCATGTGTGTTTACCGCATCGTCTGATTGGTGTGTCTGTGCCAAAGTTAGTCTTCGTACAGGACGCCAGACACTGGTGTCCTTCCTGTGGAGGTAATGCAACAACATGGAATTTTACCATTCGACTGCTGGACCAAGTAGAAATGTCTGGACCAGTTTTTTTTGTTTGTTTTTTCTTACCCATCTGTTCTGTTTTATATTTCACAATTTATATTGTTTTGGTTTCTTAGTCAACTTTTCAATTTTGTGAAAGATGTAATATTTTATGTATTTAAGTTAAGTTGTATGTAATTAAGGGTTTTTTTTTTTTTTTTTTTTTTTTTCAAAGAGCTTTTTGTAAGATTTAGATTTGATGATATTAGAGGAAAAAAAAAAAGTGAAAAGTTTTGCTTCTTTCAAACAAATGATCTATGCTTTAACCCAGAGTATTTTTAGATGTGTTTTTAAAGATTGCTGTTGAATCTTTCACTCTATTTAGATGATCTGAAGATGTTTCCACCGTACTTCACCATGCCTATATTTCAAACTGCTGTGTAATAGCACTGAAACTAGTCAGTGTAGGAACTAGACAACCTTCTCTTATCGTTTTTTATTTTTTTAATATATATATATTATATATATATAAGCTGATGCCTTGTTTATTGTGTTCTGTCAATCTAAACATGGTGGAAATGCTGTAAAAAATGCTGTTTTTGTTGTGGAACTGCTAGAGGAGGACTGATATTTTGTCTGTGCTGTCATAAAATTGAAGGGAAGTCCTCAGATTTGTTTAAAGCACTCATTTGGCAACTGTGCATGACCAAATAAAATTGTGGTTATACAAAAAGCTTTGAGAAACCAAGCAACTTTGTAAACCAAAAGACAAGGGGGTTGCTGTCTGAAATACAGAGGGAATAGGCACGTAGGTTTGGGTTGAGCATATCATTTGGGATGCTGCACAATCTACTCAGTGGCCTTCATTGGGAGGGAAAAACAGAATATCAACACTTCACAACACTATTTAAATCTGCAATTTTTATCATTTGGTAAAAATATGCAATTAGTGAAAACAGAAATGTACTAGTCTCTATTATTAGTTTAGTGACTTTCTATGAAGTCTGTAGAGGAAAGATGAGCTCAGTGTAAAAGTGCAGATGAAGTGTTTGTATCACTGAGGATTTTAAAAGTACCATGCCAGCTGAAATGTTTTTTGTTGTTTTTTTTTTTTGATATATTACTGTCAAATGTGTCATTGTGAATTAAACTTGTTTGCTACGGTTCAATTCAAATGTCTGTTGTGTTTATTTGATTTTAATAAATAATGATTAGAACAAGATACTAAAACATCTTACAGTGAATAGAACATTTTAATTTAGGCCAAGTGAACTTTAAAAGCTGTCCATGATGAAATGTGTAAATGTTAAAGAGCAGTGGGCCCAGTATAGATCCCTGGGGGGCATCAGACTTGATTTCAATGTCAGCCTTCAAGCCATCAAGGAGTGACAAAGTGACCGGAATCTAATGCTGACCTAATTTTGGTAAACAGAATTTATGGTTATCAGCTTAGAGCTCAGTTTAGTATTGATGTAACCATGATATGTTTTGTTTGCCTCCACAACTCTATGCTTTTGTCACAATTTTCATAGCCTAGAGATATACCATACTGGAATGTGAGAATTTAGAAGTTAACATGGGGTCCACTTATTATTTGATCAGGCTTATTTAAAGCCTTATTTCACCCTCATGTCGTTCCCAATCCGTAAGACCTTCGTTCATCATCAGAACACAATTTAAGGAATATTTATTGAAATCGGCAGCAACGTCATAACCACTTTCAAGGCCCAGAAAGGAAGTAAAGACATCGTTAAAATAGTCCATGTGACTACAGTGGTTCAACCTTAATGATATGAAGCGACGATAATACTTTTTGATCCTGCGTCGTAGTGCTCACGTGTGCAGTGTCAGAGACTGACGAGAGAGAAGAAATTGTTAAATTAAATCGTTATTTTTTATTTTTTTGCACACAAAAAGTATTCTCGACGCTTCATAACATTAAGGTTGAACCACGGTAGTCACATGGACTATTTTTATGATGTCTTTACTTACTTTCTGGGCCTTGAAAGTGGTTATGACGTTGCTGTCTATGGAGGGACAGAAAGCCAGAGATGGGCATAAATACATGGGAATGTATTTAAATACAAATACAAAATACTGTGTGAAAAAAAAAATGATTTAAATACAAATACAGTATTTTGTATTTTGAAAATACACAAAATACAAGTTAAATTGGCCATCCAGCGCAGGTATAGGTCACAGTGAATGAAGAAACTACATAGGCCTACTGACTTTTCATTCCTAACCTTATCTCTGCCCTCTCTGTCATTCTTTCTTTCTTTCTGGCAATTACAAATAATCTTATGCAAAATAGCAGCCATTTATATACTTACACTCACCTAAAGGATTATTAGGAAAACCTGTTCAATTTCTCATTAATGCAATTATCTAATCAACCAATCACATGGCAGTTGCTTCAATGCATTTAGGGGTGTGGTCCTGGTCAGGACAATCTCCTGAACTCCAAACTGAATGGCAGAATCGGAAAGAAAGGTGATTTAAGCAATTTTGAGCGTGGCATGGTTGTTGGTGCCAGACGGGCTGGTCTGAGTATTTCACAATCTGCTCAGTTACTGGGATTTTCACGCACAACCATTTCTAGGGTTTACAAAGAATGGTGTGAAAAGGGAAAAACATCCAGTATGCTGCAGTCTTGTGAGCAAAAATGCCTTGTTGATGCTAGAGGTCAGAGGAGAATGGGCCGACTGATTCAAGCTGATATAGAAGAGCAACTTTGACTGAAATAACTGCATAACTGCATTTAACTGCATACCTCGGTCGTTACAACTGAGGTATGCAGCAAAGCATTTGTGAAGCCACAACACGCACAACCTTGAGGCGGATGGGCTACAACAGCAGAAGACCCCACCGGGTACCACTTATCTCCACTACAAATAGGAAAAAGAGGCTACAATTTGCACGAGCTCACCAAAATTGGATAGTTGAAGACTGGAAAAATGTTGCCTGGTCTGATGAGTCTCGATTTCTGTTGAGACATTCAGATGGTAGAGTCAGAATTTGGCGTAAACAGAATGAGAACATGGATCCATCATGCCTTGTTACCGCTGTGCAGGCTGGTGGTGGTGGTGTAATGGTGTGGGGGATATTTTCTTGGCACACTTTAGGCCCCTTAGTGCCAATTGGGCATCGTTTAAATGCCACGGCCTACCTGAGAATTGTTTCTGACCATGTCCATCCCTTTATGACCACCATGTACCCATCCTCTGATGGCCACTTCCAGCAGGATAATGCACCACGTCACAAAGCTCGAATCATTTCAAATTGTTTTCTTGAACATGACAATGAGTTCACTGTACTAAAATGGCCCCCACAGTCACCAGATCTCAACCCAATAGAGCATCTTTGGGATGTGGTGGAACGGGAGCTTTGTGCCCTGGATGTGCATCCCACAAATCTCCATCAACTGCAAGATGCTATCCTATCAATATGGGCCAACATTTCTAACGAATGCTTTCAGCACCTTGTTGAATCAATGCCACGTAGAATTAAGGCAGTTCTGAAGGCGAAAGGGGGTCAAACACAGTATTAGTATGGTGTTTCTAATAATCCTTTAGGTGAGTGTATTTCTGGTTACAATGTAGTCTATTACTTGTGGTGAACACTATTAAAAAATTCATACTGTATGTAAAACTGTGGGAAAAACCTTTTCTGCTATCTAACAAAGAATCTGGATGGGCGATATGACCAAAATCTCAATTTTACTTCACAGTAACAATATCATGGTTTCACAATTCTCAATATCACGTTTGATTTCACAGCATAAACTGAGTTTTTTGTTTTGTTTTGTTTTGTTTTGTTTTGTTTTGTTTTGTTTTGTTTTGTTTTGTTTTGTTTTGTTTTGTTTTGTTTTGTTTTGTTGTTGCAGGTAGTCCAATGCTTTTAAAGTAATTTTATGTTTATTTTATGTAAAGTTTATTTGTTTCTATAAGTTTATTAAAATTAGAAAGCGGATAAATTTTCTTACCCCACAAATAGGCCCATCTATGTAAACGATTTAGAAAAAGTTACATCAATTCAAACTTTATATCATCGCTATGATATGTAGTGTCATATCATCCAGCCAACATGCAGTAATGCTTTAAACACATTTGACAAGCTAGTTGATAAAAATCAACAACTTGTCAAAACTAATTGGCTAACACTATTTTCCCACTTGTCTGTGCTCTTTTATTCTTTCATGTTAACAGAAGTGAATAATGCACTATTTTAACTTTAATCAACAAGTAGAATTGATCATGACATTCTCACCTTATTCCAAAAGAAAAAAATCGCTGATCCAATGTTGAGCTAGTGAATGTCTGAACTAGTTGATGCACAAAATCAATACCCTGATGAAGAGGTTGACTGGCAAAAAGTATTTTATGTATTTTGAAAATACAAAAATACTCATCTTAAATGTATTTAAATAGAAATTACATTTGATTTTTTCCAAAGGCTTTAAAATAGAAAATAGAAAATAATGTAGTATTTTGTATTTCAAATACGTATTTTAAATACATGTATCTGAAATACTGCCCATCCCTGCAAAAATATCAAAAATATCTTCATTCTCACGGGTTTGGAACGACATGAGGGTGAGCTATTAATGATAAAAAATAAAAAAAAAAATAAAAAAATTGGGGGGGGGGGGGAACTACGCCTTTAAGTATATCAAGCAAAATTATTTTATTATTATTTAAAGTAAAATGAAATACAATTGCATATAACATTTGGCAATACAGAATGAATTTGTTTACAATTCAACTCAATTGCTGTCAGATGCGCTATAACTCATTTACTCTGACACTCCAGTTGGTAAATGTATATCAATATTAACAGACCTGGCTTGATTCTGTCATTGTTTGCTGTAACTGCTGAAAACTCTGCCTTTTCTCCGAAAAACTTGCCACCCCTTTAACCTTTATAGGATCTATTTACTAAATGGCCTGCACACGTTGGACGGTTGGATGGTGTAAGATTGGCTAAACACTCTAATTGATAGGCCATAGTGACTATTTACCAAAAAATATTATATTACAAAAACAGTTTCTATAAAAACGTCTGTGGTAACATTTTGTCTTAGAACTGTTGACATTACTTTCCAGCTTCCACTATTTTCACAAAATGGTTTTGTTTCTACAATCGCGCTTCTGTGGGCCACTAACATTCACTGTATTTTGAACAATCTAATATCCTTCAAAATCTTGTGAAATGGAAAGCTAAATAGTATTGCTTAATTTTGTTATAACTTTAAAGATAAACAGTTGATAAAGTCTAAGGTCTATGGTTGAACAGACTTTAACAAAGCACTCTGAGGAAATGTGACTGAAAGAGAGACCATTCAGCCTGTTATTGCAAAACCTTGAGTCATGATGGAAAATAGCTATTGCGCAATTAAAAGAAACAGAAGAGGGAAAGAGAAATGTATTTCCATTGCATGAAAGCCACATGCAGCCTTGATCATTAATCCCACACAGCGGCACACAAAGCCGTCACATGACTCTGCTGTCTAACCGAGGGGTTCAGCTAAAGCCTCCTTTTCATAATGACCCAGCACCTGAATCCCTGCCGAAAGAAAGATTCATATACACACCATAAAAGAACTTAGATTTCAATACAATACACTTTTCTTATCTTTATGAATACATATTTTTTAACACGTATGGATGTTGATTTACACGCACACAAGTATCCCAATAATAAGAAGTATTTGGTCATATTCAGATTATGTAGCAATCATATAAATATTCCGATATCTAGAGAATGAAGTATGTATGTTTTTCTGAATAAAGGTTGATCAGAATATAGCTCTTTATAAGAAATCTAAATTGAAATGAATTTTACGATTCTGTAGATCTGTGGCCTTGTTACAGCAGAAGGCGAGATCAGAGGAGAGTAATAATGTGGGAAGAGATTACACTTCACTGCCTGCTGCAAACCTCAGTCATCTACAGACTTTGATCACACACCGAGGTCAATACTGTACTTCAGGTGATGTAACAAGCCATAATGTCAGATTTCAGATTTAATCATGTATTAAATGCCATTCAAATTTCCAAACTGACTTTGTGTTTGTTTCAATTATTATTATTTTTTGAATGACCATATTTCTTTTTTGAATGCATGAAACTGGTCAACCGCACTAAGATCTCTAACGCACAATTTTCACAATGCAATCGATAATTGCGATGGATGAAATTTGAAGACGTACCACCATCCATTTTTGTTAGTTTTTTTTCTGACGTAATTGTCATTACTTGTATGTGGCGGCTTTCTGAATTTGTCATTTTTCTGTTTTATTTGATGTTCTTCACATAATCCTTCTCTAATTATTGGTCCTGGCTTTTTGGTAATTCAAGCACCATATGTGTTAAGTGTGCACATAAGTTAGAACCTCACCCAAAACTCCCACATTCCTCTCACAGCTGATACAAGAAATAGAGATTAAGACAACAGCCCAATATCACAGTAGGATAAAGTTTGTGGTGCTCAGATCACACATAAAAACAACATAAACAAGGGTGTGAATCTGGAGAGTCAAACGTTTCGGAAGAAGTTGCTGGGAGTAATGCTGCCTTCACATGCTTTTCATCCCTCTTCTGAAATCCTCAAAGTCAAGATTATGAGTTTGTCAAGTTCAAGTGCTTTGTTGTCAGAAAGAATGGGAATCATGGAGGACATCAGGTTAATTCTTGCCTATTTCTTGGGGAAATCTCAGAGTCGAAAAGGATTAAAGATATTTAATCAATTTCCAAAGGAATTTGAATAAAATGTGGCATCCCATTCGTTGACAATCATTTAAACATTTCCCTCTCTATTGTATACATACTTACGTTTCTGGAATTTCAGTCAAATAAATGCTATAATATATATATATATATATATATAAGCGACAGAAATGCAGATGTTGTGTATAAAACATAACAGTAACTAAGTAGGTTTCTCCTCTGCAAGTTAGCGGCCCGCCAAACTCAGATATTCGAGTATCAAAATTATCTTCCATTTACCCACTAGTAAATGTGACTTGAGACGCTGTTCATGTCCAATTTCTGACAAGAAAATTTGTATTTACGACAAATCCTATAGCATGTAAAGGCAGCATGAAGCCACTCTGTAGATTCCAAATAGGTCATGGATCCTTGTCTTGGTTCCATTCCCTCCATGAGTTTGCATCTCTCCTTAGTGAACAGATTAAGCAGGAATAATTCAGGCAGGGAAGGGGCTTGTGGCACAAGAACAGCTGTGAATGTCTGAGGGGTTTCACGTCAAATCACATAAAGGCAAGAATGAGTGACAGCTGCTCTCTGTATTACTTCAATGATCGCCCGTCTGGCAGAACCCTAGAAGAGTTGTCTGGGTGCTTTCACATGAGCGTTTGTTTCTGAACCCGGTGCGTTTTCTCCCTTGGTTTGGTTCGTTTAGGCAATTGTGAACAACACGGCAATCACGCTCGAATCCACACCAAAACAATCACTCCTGAACGAGGTGGTCTCGGCCCGATTACAAATTAACTCTGGGGCGGTTCGATTGAGGTGCAAAAGCAATCCGAACCAACGGACCAACAAACTAAATGTTTTTTTTTTTTATTCATAACGGGAAATGTGCTATATAAATAGCAGTAGTGTCTGATTCTGATTCTGCACATTAGTTATCACAGTTGAAAACCAAAAGAGCTCTTCATCTTAAAATGTTGCGTAGTTACGCTTCTCCGTGTGAGAATGCTGTCTCGATGAAGCCTTGATTCCTGCTCTAGCTGCATTATAACATTTGTGTTAGTGTGTGTCTTGAAACTGTTAACCTTTAGACAGTGCTGGGAGATCCAGAGACAGCGTGTTTGAATGTAGTATATAATTAAACAGCAGGAAAGCTTAAAGCCACAATAAGCTCATGAAAGAACTTGTCAATCATCTTGATGGATGACGCAGAGGAAACTCTGACCAATAAGAGGACAGTTGTACTCGCATGTGACTTGCATAAACACATTTTGGTACAAGGTTGCCTTGTGAAAGCAAATCGATCCAAGAAGAAAATGCAACATTGTAACAAATTAAGTCTCTGTTTCGGAACAAAACAAACAATCTATAGGTGTGAAAACGCCATGGCAGTGTTTCCGCAACCCCGCAGGAACGCCAACAGTCGGCTACTCATTTTCAAACTCTTCCAATCAAACACACCTGACTCAACTCATCAGCTACAGACTCCAAGGCTGTGTCCAAAGCTGCCCCCATACCATTTGAGGGGAAAGCCATTTGTGCACTCGTTCTATCCCAAAATGCACCTCAATAATGAGGTTTCAACCTATGTACACTAAGGGTGTGTTTACACTTGTAGCTAGGTTCGCTTGGTTCCTTTGGTCCGGACCAAAAAAAAAAGTAGTCCTGGTCCACTTAGCATTCACATTGGCATTTTAACACCGAACCTAAAGAAACCTAAAGGCACAGGGATATGTTCACAATCTGATTGGCCAGATTTTCGTATATTAACGTATATTTTGTGACAGAACTTAACGGAAATCCAAAACAATGCTGTGTGCTGAGATAAATGAGCCTGCATACGATGGTATTTTGACCAGCTGAGAACTTGTGAAGAGCTTATAAAATCTGTAAAGGAGTCAAAAGAGCGACAGGAATCCCTCCGTCACACAAACCAAGATCTGCTGTGAGGAGATGCAGTTCTGATCCTGTACTGAACTGTGATGGGCAACATCACGACTATGACTTGACGCATTAAGCATTCTGTCCTTTTTAGGGTTGCATCTTGTGATATCATCATGTATGGTTCGATTTCATTTCTTTGGTCCGTGTTGCGTTCATATATCATTCGAACCGCACCTGAGTTCTTTTGGAAGCGGACTGAGACCCATCTTTTCAGCGGCCTTGGTCTTGTTTGATGGCACCAGGGTTCAGATGGTGTTCACGCTTATTCAAGTGGGTCTTTTTTATTTCCGCATCATTTCTATCTGGTACAGCTTATTGAGGCTGTCTACTCTGAATGCGGCAAAGCGGTCGTTGCAAATCCATTTGTTCTTCGTGTCAGAAGTAGCATATTCGCTTCAAGTACGTCAGATATAAAATGGCATCAGTTTACTGTCGGGAATTTGTCGCACCGCATCCAGTGTAGACAGCATCACTGATTATAATGAGTTTTCTTTGATTTTGTTGCGTCCCGCCACACCGCTCGGGTCTATAGACACAGTGTTAGGGTGTAGGTTAGGGTTTGGGGTTAATATTTGTTCCAACATTAAAGGGTAAAGATGGAAAGATCTTTACTCTCCTCATGTTACGTTGCATTCGGAGATCGACTACTTTTGACTGACAAAATTCCAGCCACTGGAAACACTAACTGATAAAGTGAGTCATACAAAACCTTTCTTTTTAGTAATCTTTGTGTACACGAACAATGTAGATTAACAAAAATAGCCTAGGTAGCAATTTGGCGAGAGTTACCCTTTAAGTGACCAATGAAATCTTTAGAATCAGCTATGGAGTGGGGTTTACACTTAACTGGTTTAGAGGGAAAAATCTCCAGGACCTAAAATGAATGAGACAAATAAAGGAAACATCAAAAATGTGTACTGTGGGTGTGCTGCAGGAACAGGGTTAGGAAACATTAGTCTATTGCAACACACTTGCTGAGATAAGACATTGCACACTGGGACTACATGTGACCAAAACAAGGAAATAAAAACAATTGCCTCTGAACTTGCTGACTTGAAACATTATAACCTCAGACCCCCGTGGAAAACAGATCTGAGAATGCCAGCATCAGCATTCAATTTCACTGATAAACCCCGTGTTCTTTTTTTTCCACGTGAGTCAGACTTGGTGAATCAGAATTGCGAAATACAGATTAAAAAAGGAAGAGAGGAATTGAATGGATTCATTTTCACTTCATCAGGCATTTAACGCTCCACTGATTCTTTGAGTTCTCTCACAAATACAAATTCTGTCATTTCGTTTAAGGGTACGTTTACACACCAACGATGTACTAAAACCAGAAAGGTTTGTTCTTTGTACAGACGACAACGTCGTCAAAATGATCCCCATCCACACAGATCCGTGAAAACGACTAAAAACTCTGTATTATTCTTGCCAGGCCATGGTGATGTCACTTTGTAAACAAACACTACGCACTATATAGGCCTACTGAACACATAATACACATGCACATGACATCACCGTTTTCACAGATTGGCGTTTTTGTAGTTTACATGGAGAAGACGATAACAGTATCATTTTCAAAAAATGTTCAACCACATGCGGTTTCATGTCATCTATACATTACACACCCCATCGCCAAATCATAGAAAAATTCAGTTAAGTATATTACTTAACAATACACAACAAATCAATATAGCCTACAGAAAAACAGATTTCTAAAATAAGGTATAGGCCACAAATCTGTGAGTAGGCTACAGTTTTCAAAACTGAACAGGTGATGTTGTGTAATATTCAGATACTAAGAAACTGTTCCAGTGGGTGGAGTTTACTGGTACTGAATATTACATATCACCTAGCCTGCCCTAGGCTTGCCTACTCCATTAACTGGAACAGATTTTCACTGGAACTGAATATTACATCCAAATATTGTTATGTAAAAATCAGCATATTGTTACGTAACTTCACCTATTGGAACAGTATTTCACAATTTTTCACAGGAACTGAATATTACAAACAACTATCGCGAAAGAACGATTTACAAAACAACGATTGCGAAAGCGTGCACGGATTATGAATTTGTTCACTGTTACCGTTGTACGTTTTTTTTTTTTTTTTTTTTCTGTATAGTTCTATTTTGTTAATAAATTTGCATTCTATTTTGGCTTTCTCGGTTGTCCCTATTTTTTCAAAAGGTGTCCCTTTTGAGCCACGGGGCGAAACGGGTAGGCCTATGGATTTAAAAACCAAAGCAACTGTACGGTTTACAAATCTGAGCACAGCTGAGACTTTTTCTCTGACAGCCTACTTTTGGCGTAGGATATTTATTTCCGTCAAGGTCAGGCTGCGATGTCAAATGTAGGCTATTCCCAGGAATAAGTGATGCGCTTTCCGCTTTTAAAGTTTTATAAAATAAGTAGCCTATATGGCTTGGATGGTTTAAAAGCATTCGCAAGAATAAAAGCACATCATATAGCCTAATGCATGCCAAAGGATGACAGAAAAAAACGTATGCTGCATTAATTGCGTTTAAATATTTACTTAACACGGAGTCTTTTCCCATGTCTACCAGTAACGCTTATTCAACTTCCCGCGTCTACTACCTGCGCAGATATCGACGGCACAACTGGGTTGTAGGTTGCCAGGCTGAGCTCACAAATGGGTTAAAATTTGTATGATGTGTTGATTGCGCGAGTAGGATGGGTTTCATACAAGATCTGGCAACTGGACAACCTTGGAATAATATATTGATGTGATTATTCACGACGTTTGGACCATACAAATAACGGGAGTTTCACGGGAGAAATAACAAAACGGGAGGGGGGCGGGAGATGGGTGTGAAATACGGGAGACTCCCGGGGAAAATGCCAATGAGGCCTATGATAACTTTACATTATCAATAACATTTATCAATGTGTGGGTTCCTAATCACTCATTATCAATAAGCAGTGTGGTAAAGCTCAAATGTCCAGTCCAGGATCATAAATAGTTTAGTTTGTAGATGAAATTGGCCCTTGAACAAAGGCCATCAAAAAAAGCTTATGCAAGCAAATGCTGGAAACCCCCATCATTGCTACAAACCGCTCACATGATCTGTACTGACACTTCCTTTTTGTCATTCAGGATTATTTTATATAATACTTATTTTATTTACATGCTGTTAATGTGAATAATTATGATGTTATAATAATTATTATGCTATTTCATTATGGCAATGAAACTGGATTTCTAAAAAAATTCAAGTTTATAAAAGAGAAAAGCTATTGCGTCTCTAATGATTTCTTCTAAACCTCACAGTAGAAAGGTCAGGAAAAGGCTCATTATAACTTCAGTAGGCCTACGTCAGAACTGATTAACAAAAAGACACTAGGATGACTAGGCAAATTTCTTCAATGACTTTCAGATCTTGACATACGAGTAAAGTAGACGCAGCACGGTCACTTTGTTGCTATTTGATACAGGCACTTGATACGTCTGAATCATCATAGTCACACTCACACCGAACATGTGATGTGCCTCCTCCTGTCTGTGTTCCTCTTTTGGGGAAATTCCCTGAAAGCACTCTTCCGTAGTGAGATATGTTGACGCCCACGCGTATAAAAATGTTCCCACTAACAGGTGGGTTCAGTTTGAGCACTAACTGGAAGTTTGCAGTGAGGAAATCTTTAATGATGTCAAATAATGAATCAGTTTTTGCGCTCTCTCTCTCTCTCTCTCTCTCTCTCTCTCTCTCTCTCTCTCTCTCTCTCTCTCTCTCTCTCTCTCTCTCTCTCTCTCTCTAACTGGCAGCTGTTACTGTTTACCTTATCATAAGGCAATTTTTTTAAATATATTTTTTTAATTAGATTTAACAGGACAACCAAATTTTTTTGCACGTTTTTATTTTTATTTTTTATATATAATATTTTTTTTAACATGACAATACATGCACTTTTACAGTAAATATTGTTAAAATTATACTAATTATAATAAGGCACCTTATAATTTGCATTTACAAACTGTAAAAGTTTGTCCCTAGAAGTCCCTGTGCCTGACATCCTGTGTCACTCCACAACATGTTGATTTATTTTCTCGCTTAAAAACCTACAGTAGCCTATAAAGGTCTAGAACCACAAGCTGATGTAGTAATAACAGTGGTCAAAGTCTCCCTCTAGTGGTGAGAAGGTAAAAAAAAAAAAAAAATCTCATGTGGGCTTTGCTGTAATGGCAGGTAATCATACGGTTAAAGTCGGCATGAAACGGAAGTTGAGATTGTAATTTTTTCCTTGTTGTGACGTATATCCGAGTGAAACGGCTTCTGAAATTAGAAAAAAATGTAGGGCGGGGCTTGATTTCGTCCTTCGGGAATTGATTGGATCGTTGGAGGTTGGGCGTTGCAAACAAAATGGAGGCAGATTTGAATGCCAGTTTACATTCAGTTGTGGAGGATTTCTCTCCACCGGACTCCCCACCGTTACCCTCCCATGAAGGATTTTTTATTTTATTTTATTATTCCCGCGAACCAAGATGAGTCAAGTCAAGTTATCAGCCTTATTAGACATTCTCTGTTATCAGTCAAGTTCACCCTCGAGAGCATCTCGATTATAGCCGCACCCTCATCGGCTCTGGCCGCACCCTTTCGCCATGGCACGTGACCGAAAGAGAAGAGAGGTCGTTTCGAGGGGGGAGGGAAGGGTAATGTATTTGATTAAAGATTATAAGGGTACATGAATTTAAAAAAAATAATGAAGTGCACAGACAAATCATTTATAATAAACACTACAATATTACATATAAAAAGAAGATTTGTCAAATTTGATTTCATGCCGACTTTAAACGTTAAAACAGTATAAGCACTTTAAGAGGTAGTAAAGGGAAGACGGGGAAGCTTTTATGAATAAACACCTAGGCCTATGAATAAATTATATTAAGGGTATTTGATTGGAAAGCTCACTGCAAATTTACTTTGCTTAGAGATAAACTGTCAGTCATTTAGAAGGGAGAGGTCATTTGAAGTTGTGATATGAGAACTATTGATTTGGTAAAGGTTCTGAGGTTGGAAATAACAATAACAAAACCCAGACTAGAGTTAGTCTTTGTCTTATTTGAAAATTATGTGAATTGAGCAAGGCCTTTCAATGAGCAATATAGGCTACATGCTGGTTATCCGAATACAACCCTGATTCTGCTTGTGCAGGCAGAAACATTGCTTTTAAACAACGGCTCAAAGTAGTTTTCATATTGAACAGTACTGTTTTTTCGAAATTACTAACAAACTAAGCAACATAATCCACCGCTGAGTCTCTGAGCAACACAGTATTTCGTTTCCGAACGAATTGTTTGAGTGAATGATTATGACTTAATTGTCGCCACCTACTGGCGTAACGGTGTAACCTGCAGAAAAGGTCACTAAAAATTCCCACTGAAAAGCTGATGGAGCCAATCAAATTGGTTTTGAATGTATGAGATATTTGCAGACATAATGGACCGTTGGCATGCTGTGTGAGCGTACAGTGTTTGAGCGTAGGCTAAGCATGTCATGGTTTTACTGCTAAGCTGAGACATCTGCTTGGATTAAACTCTTTCCATCTGTTGTCCTCCAGTCCTCTGCCAAGCTGATAGTTCACTGAAAACACGTCTGTGCCAATATCTGTTATATGGTGGAAAACACATTAGAAATACCAACATATTGTATACTAATGACCACTGATAAGAACAAATAAAATAGCACCATATTGAAAATCTGGGACTTTTAATTTTTTTATTATTATTATTATTTAAACCTGACAACATATTTTTTCGGATGAAAAAAATTTTGACAAAGAAAAGTTGTACAATTGGTATGTAAAATTTATAAGAAATATAGGCTAACACCATTTTTAGGCCTCTAATGAAATAAGCAAATTCAGCTATCAGTGAATGTTCTAGTAAGGTTCTCAAGTTATGAACAAACATTCTTCCAGTAACTTTAACCCTCTGGGCTTCTTCGCCCGAAAACGGGCGAAAACTTGAACATTTCAAATTGTTTAATTTTTTTGCTTCATCGGATGGGGGTGAAACTTGGTGACTTTTGTTTTATTACCTATATGAACACACAAAAAAATCAAGGAGATGATTCTGATATGTTAAAGGGTCGTAAAAAAAAAGTCACACTTAGCTTCCTCCCGCCCGAAAACGGGCGACATAGGAAATGAATGGGAAATACGAAAAAATAGGAAAACTCAGAGAAACTTTTGGTGGCTACAGATCAGCCACTGTGCTGAAAAAAAGTGTACAGCAATGAAGGGGTGACACTCTAGAACATCAAGAGTGCAAATAAGACACCCTCCCCCCCCACACACACACACCCACACACACAAACACACACACACAGAGAGAGAAATGAACTGGTAAGACTGAAACAGCAAATTTTGCCCCAAACTATATAAAAATGATATAATCATAATAACTCCAAAACTATAGCAAGGAGAGTCAAAAGGTAGGTATCGTTTGAAAGAACTCTTTTTAAATTTTTTGAAAATATAAATTACATTACATTTGGACATTGTCCTGCCAAGAAACAGCGGATAAAAGACAATATATATATATAATTTTTATTATGATTTTGCATATCTTTCTTATTTGTCATGGAATAACTCAGGAAGGAAATAAGGTAGGAGGAAAATTCTTTTTTAGTGAAGTCCCCCTACATGTTAGCTGCATCTGGATAAAAAAATAATAATTTTTGGACAAAGGAATCAAAAGTTACAGCATTTGGAAAAGAGACAGCCTTTTTGTACAGTCTTTGACACCCCCTCATGGGCATTTTTTTCTTCATGAAGAATATCTTGTCATAAAAGCAATAGATTATGTTAATTTTGGGCTCATTTTAATTGTAATAATATGCTGTAAAAAATGAAGTGCCATTTTCAATTATCTGAGAATGTTTCATGAGCTGTATGATGTTTTTGACACATTGCAGTACATTATTTTATAGATTATGAAAAAAAAGAAATTCTATTTATCAGCAAATAACTCAGCAATACTTAAGAGTTTTTCAAAGTGGATACATTCACTGTAAAGTTCAGACTCTAAGGTTTCAAATGACATCAACTTTGTGTTAATCAAGGCAAGATTTTTTTTAAATATGGTAAAGAATATTTTCGCAGCTAGGTGGCGCCTGCTGGCGGTACACTCGGTTTTAGAGGGATTACTCAGCATTTGTTAGGAGTTAATAAATGTAATTAGATGCATTAAAAAGCTGAGATCCTAAGCTTTAAAATGATATATAATTTGTGTTGTTCCATTCAGTGGTTGCTTAGTAATAATTTTTTTTCTTTCCGAATGGGAATAAATCAAATAAATAAATAAAAAAGCTATAGGCCGCCTATAGGCGGTTATAGGACATGACACAAATTAATACATTTTGAAGCCACTAGATGGCGCTCTTCTCAGTTGAAAATTTTTTTTTTTTTAGGCCTGCACTCTATTTTGATGTGAAATGTTGCATTTATTGAAAAATAAAAAAAAATATATTAATTCTAATGGAAAAAATAGCTCATAAAAATTATATAATTAATGCAAAATATCATAAAAAATTCCAAAAATTCTAAATAATAATCAGAAAACATTATAGAACAAAAATATATTTGATTGGTTATCCTGGGAAAAAGTAAAGTAAGATTTTAAGGCTTCGCCCGTTTTCGGGCGGGAGGAAGCTAAGTGTGACTATAATACGAAGAAGCCCAGAGGGTTAATAGAATGTTCGTTCTGAGTTACTCTGTCTTTTATAATGTTCTCAAAAGTTAGCAACATATATACACAGTTCATGAACGTTTGACAAATGTTTTGTTAAAATGACTAGCTTGTTTCCGAATGTTCATTCAAAAGTGTCATTCCCTTAATGTTTGTAAAATGATAAAACAGAGAGCATTCAGAAAAAGAAAAAAAAAAGTTTAAAGTTTATAAAGAGATTGTGAAACTAATCCATATGAATTGAGTGGTTTAGTCCAACATTTTCTGAAGAGACACAATCGCTTCATATGATGAACAGATTGAATTTAGTCTTTTATTAACATATAAACATTGATTACCACACACATTAGTTGTAATAAACGGAAGCTCAAGCATCTTTGCTTAATGTGTGAGAGCCAATGAGGTTCATTCCCGTGTTACGCAGCATGTTTGAGCTTCAGCAAGAACCAATGAGGTTGGTTCTTGCACTCAAAAAAATTACTCTTTAAACTAACTTAATTCAATTATGGACAGTGGTTCCACACAAGCAAATTATTTTTTATTAACATTAAGGTTATTTTTTGAATCTGTGTAAGCTCCTTGTGCTGTGACAACACAACTGAATGAGAAATAATCTATGTGAAATAGTAAACGTCCAACCAAGTCAATGGAATTGCTTCCCTGTAACTTAAACCGGTTAAGTTTAGTGAACATGCTTTAGTTTATTTAAAACTGCACTGTTAAATATAAGTGTGTAGGATTTACATGACATCTCAAATTTCTAGACTATTAGCTAATAATAGCACTTAATAACATATTAAATGCTAAAATGTATATGTTCCTTCAGTCACAAGAAAAAAACTTATTTGAATCAGTCAACATCCTAACCAAATGCTCCTCTTCTCCACAATGGTAACCCACTGTAATTTAAATGGTTCTAATAATTCCAATGTAATTGAACATTAAAAACAATTACACACTATCAAGTCTTCCCTTTTCCTCATTTTCTCAAAAACACATAAAAAACATTTAATTTCAACATTTATTCTCTCTTAATTCAGCTATATGCAAAGCATGCTGGGAACTAACAAGCACAGCCCAGTTTCAGTTAATGCAACACAAATCATTCATGTAATCCAACACAAACAGATTAAGTAAACTTAAATTTTACATATTTAAGCAGATTGAACACAATCAAATTAAGTTTGGACAAAATGTATAGCAATTGTGTTGCTTAAGATCATTTTAATGAAGCAATTTGAACAAGCAGCCAAAACATTTTTTTTTTCAGTGTGCGCATCAAGCAAATTCAGTTGAGGTTCTTCATTAATCAATGTTTATAAGTGAATAAAAGCTTAAATTCAATCTGTTCAACATGTAAAGCGACCAAGTCTCTTCAGAAAATTTGGAGTAAACCGCTCAATTCATATGTATTAGTTTTATGATCTTTTTATGAACTTTTTTAAGCATAAAAAAGGGGTAGTTGCTTAGACTGTCAATGGAGGAACACAAAGCTCTCAGATTTCATTAAAAAGAAATTGAACGAAAGTCTTACTGGTTTCGAATGACATGAGGGTGAGTAAACGATGACAGCATTTTAATTTGGGGGTGAACTATCCCTTTAACGACAACTCTCTTAGAACATATTTTTGTTAGCAGCATGTGAACTCTTGCTGGCTTGCATTCAGGCTCATCATTTTTTGGAACATTCTCAAATCATGCTGAATATCATGATCATCAGATTTTTAAAATTGCAGTTTTAATGTCATTTCTCACTAAGCTATAAAAACACTACAATGGTTCAGATTAGCTTGTTTACAGGAGGTTGGCTTTCTGTAAATGCTGCTCACAATGAATAAAAAAGAGAATAAAGCTTTTTAACAAGATTAGTCGTCTTAGTCACATGACCTCGTAGCCCACATACGCTCATAATCTGTTTATGCAGCGCATGACCCGTCCTCCCCCTCTCTTCTGCCCTCCCATCCCGTCTGCTGCCTTTCAGCTGATGATGCAAGTGGCAGAATAGGCTTTGGGAGCATCGCTATAGCAACCGAAAACATAAAGGCACTTCAGGGCAATCTCAAAGAGGAAATGTGACCTGGGCCATTGCACAACTACAAGCCCTACAAGACAACTAGATCACTTATCAAGGTAAGGAGAACGAGGAAATGGGAAATTAATAAAGAGGAGATAGCAAAAGAGAATGGCGGAGGAGTGGGTGGGTGGACAAAGAGAAAGAAAAACACAAGAGTAATGAATTCAGCACGTTTTGAGATGACAAACTTTGCATTTTGAGAATCATTGGCAGTGATTTACAGTGATGTTACTGTTCTCAGGTGGACATTGATGATATTACTTTTAGTTTAGAAGCTTAAAATGTTTTTCATTTCAGCATTTAAGCCACAATAGTCTCTTTTTGATGGATCACATAATACATTTACTTATAAAATTACTGCTTTGATCAAATTGTCAGTGGGGATATGGCTATTGTATCAACATTAATGTACCTGAAAGCTTTGGCATTCTCTGATATTATAACTGTTTTGAACTTTTATTCTGATCTGGCCTTCCATTTCCATCTGTTTCATCTGGTTTTTACTTATCAAACAGTTTTGGTTACCATTGACTTCCATTGTATACACAAAACACTGAGACATTTCTCAAAATATCTTCTTTTGTGTTCCACAAAAGAAATAAAGTCATACAGTTTTGGAAGAACGTGAGAGTGAGTAAATGATGACAGAATCTTCATTTCTGGGTGAACCACATGCTTTTGATTCCAAATGCTCATTATAACAGCACAGTAACCGCAAATGTGTTTTAAAAAGAAACCGTACTTCTTTAGCAAAGTGGTTCTCAACTGAGGGGCCATGATCCACAAATGATCTGTTCTGTAAAAATAATAATAATAATTTTATGATGTTTAGATAAGATACATAAAAAAGATTATTGGAGTACGATTTACAAGAAAATACTATTTCAGTCTTTCTACTTCAAAATGTCACATTTAATGTAATGTGTTACTTGCCGTTTGTGGATTTGTTTGTGGAAAATGTATTAGCCATTTCTGAGTGAAAATTATTTGAAAGTAAATCCTTTGTAGTGGTATGGCTAAATGCAACTAATGAAATGCAACTAATAGTAACCATAATAAGTAAGAATAGAAATATATAGGTTTAAAAGGGAGGGAGAACATTCTTTGTATCTTTTGTTGTTGACGTCTCATTCTGTGCGTCAGTATTTTGGCTCAAAATCACTCGGTAGAAGCTAGCCAAATTACCTAGAGCAACCTGACCATGGTTATGTGACATGCCCTCATCCTAAGAGCTAAGAGCATGAAAACATTGAAATTCAAGGGACACTTGTTAAACGTTTTCTTACCAAGTTTACCATTTTGCATGTAGTTTGATAAGGTAATATCAGTCAATTTTTGAATTTAAGAACTTACATTTACTTTTGTACACTAAATAGATATCTACCATGTTTGGTCACCACCTGATGTCTGGTAAAATCTGGTTCAGCATCCTTTACAAATTCACATCAAAACAAATTCTGTGGATAAAATGACCCGAGAGGTTTGTCTGTCTGAAGGTTTAGGCTTGTAAATTTGTCCTTTTGTGTATTTGAGAATGGAAAAATGCAGAGTTCAGGATTCTTCTCATTTTGTTCTTCTACAGTTTTCCATTCTCAACCACTTTAGGACAAATTTCAAGGTGAAATGAAAAACACAAATCCCAGAGTCCCACCATCTATTTTACACAAAACATTTCAACATTTTCAGTCAAAAATGACTGGCTTTTAAATTGCTTGTAAATCTCTCATTATCGCCAAACACTGGATTCAATCTTTTTGTCAACTTGTTTTCTTTCAATTAGCACATATTTTGTATTTCTTTTTAGAACTGATTGATCGTAGGCCTCATTGATCTGATTATTATTATTTTTTTTATTTTTTTTGAGGTGAATAAGCTTGAGTGAACTTTCACTCAAACACTGAGGTGCATAAGCTCAGATCAATGAAACCTCGGATCAACCAGTTCAAAACCTGTCCTAACTCAAATAAAAAAGTTGATAAAAAGATTGAATCCAATATTTGGCAATAACAAAGCATAATGATATATTTATAAGAAATTTTGGTCACACTTTAGATTAGGATCCAATTCTCACTATATTTACCAACTATTAACTACGACTTTTGCCTCAATAAACTCCTAATTACTACTTACTAATAGATAGTAAGGTAGTTAAGTGTTAGGTTTATGGACTAGTTTTGGCCACTAGAGGCCCTCATTGTGTTTCATTTCAGTTCCCCGCCATTTTATCATGTGCTATTGTTCTCACCTGTGCCTCATTTCCTGTGAGTGTATTTAAGTTGCTCTGTTCCTCACACAAACCCTGAGTCCCAATTCGCCTACTTATACTACGACCTAAAAGTATGTACTTTTTTTGTGAGGAAAAAGTACATAGTTTTGAGTGTGTAGCAAAAGAGTATGCACGTTCTGGGACAAACTTCGATGACGTCATGCAACGTAAACTTGAACGTGGTTGCCTAGTTACCAGTAGCGTACCGTGGGGTTTCAGTCAGGGCCTTCAGTAAGGATCTACCCCCCCCCCCAAAAAATAAATAAAAATACAATCATGCACTGTATGCACTGCGTAACATCAACGACGAGACAGCTGATCTTCAACCTCAGCGCACACGCACACCACTGTACATTATAAAAGCTGAGCTGAAACATCTCGCGCACGGATGTAAGTTAGTAATACAAATAAATAAAACATCTCCGGTTAACTAGCAGGACATTAATTTTCGTTTGTTGAATAAGATGCATTCTAGCGCTGAAATGTGTTGTTCAAGCTGAGTGCTCGTTGCCGCTGTTATCAGTGGCGCGGATACAGTGTTCTCTTGTGGCTCGCGCACAGTTTTCACTCAGATGCGCGCTTCAATCTAGCGCCGTTGCGGAGACTTTCTATTCGTTGAAATCTTACAAAACAAAATGCACACAAACGCCTTGCTTGATATACAACCACTGATGAACATATTCGGTAAAATAAAAATAAAAAACTATACAAGTGTGGACTCGAACCCAGAACCTCTGACACACTTGGCTAAAGTTCTACCACTGGACCATCGTCGAACACTAAAGTTGCATAGTTATCAATGGATTTACTCACGTGGAAATTCTCGGTATTAACAAAATTGGTAGATCTAGAATGACAAATGTACCCAAAATGACCCAATGTACTAATGAAATTTATTTCTGGACATCGTAATGTTATTTTTCCTGAAAATTGTTATTGTACACAAACATGTATTGTATCTGCCCACCCATGTCGATGACATCAGCGCGGGCTAGCCATCGACACATCGCTGGGCCTCTGGGGCGTTCTGTCATACGCATCACAATTTGATTGGCTGATAAAACACGTCAGTCAAAGTTATGATCAATTGGAAAACGGCAGCTTCAACGGAAGGCTAGCTATACTACTAGTGCTGGTCCACGGCGTTTAGATGACATATGTAAAATCCAGCTCAGACTCACAAAAAATAACCATATTCTTTCTGGAAATATAATTGTAACGTACTGATAGACAGTAATTGAATTTAGACATGTTCAGACACACATTAATTTAATTTTAGAAAAAAAAAATTCTATTTTGACAGGGCCAGCAGAGAAGGCCCTGCTGGCTCTGACGGCACACCACTGCTAGTTACGCACACCGCGACTGTTAACTATTTTACATTTCATTCATTCTTATATGTCCAATATAATTTCATTTACTATTCCCATCTTTTTTTCCTCATCGTTTTTTCCACAATACATTTATAATGTGTTCTGCCAAATTGAGGAGTGAAGCAGGGCGTCGTCGTAGATCAACCAAACGCAGGTCGTTTGTGAGGCGGCTATCACCACTATCACCACAAAGCTCCTCCCTACCGCACGCAGTGGGTTGTGGACAATATAAGCCGTTAGAGTGTGCATTGATCTGCACTTAGAATTCTAACCAGAAATAGTAGACCATCTGGGTATCTTTGGAATACTCATTTCAACATACTACGATTTGGGACGTACTAATTCTAGTTTCGCATACTATTTAGGACGGATAGTATGCGAATTGGGACTCAGCAATAGACAGTATATAAACTGGACACAGCGACCCCACTGGATTCAACGGAGACAAGTGAAGTCAATTAGAAGCTTTCACTTCCTGGGGGTCGAGCGTACTGCGCAGACTCAAACTGAGCTTGACGACGTAGATGTGACGTGAGCAACCCGTCTGTCTTCTAGTAGCTGTGCCAAGAGAAATCTGAATCATTCCCTTCCGAAACTTGCAGAGACGGAGAGTGTGAGTAGGAGCTGTCCATGAGCTAGGAGCAGGAGAAACTTTTAGTAGGTATTCTGATGAATTATTTTGTCATTTTGCCTCCACGTCCCCCCGATTGCCCGCGAGCTTCTCCTCCTGTCCATATGGTAATTTCCTACTGTGCGACAGAGAGTCGCGTGGTTATGACGCAATCGTTAGCCTACACTGTTAACGATTTTCTTGTATTTTTACAGTACAGTACTGGCAGCACGGTGGCCAGCAAGTTACTGTATTTTGATTTACAGCAACTTTACTGTAATTTACTTTACAGTACACAATATCAGTACTGTAAACTACAAAACAGTACTTTACTGTATTTTTACTGTATTTTTGTAATGTTTCTGTTTCTGCTGTAATTAATTATACAGTATTGTACTGTAAAATCTATATTGATACATTATTGCTAAATTTTATAATTTTCAAATTACTAATAATGATAATATTATATTTATATAATAATGAGTTATTATAGTATATACATTTACAGGTAATAATATTATACTGCAACTTCAGAATAACTGCAAATCAATCAATCCAAACAATGTTATTGTCAAAAACATTTTTTATTAATCAATTACACTATTGTGTATTTGTGAAAAAACATTTCATTTAGGAACACTACATGTCCAGTACACCAACACTTTACAGGTAAACAGCTTTTAAAGGGATAGTTAAAGGAACACGCCGACTTTTTGGGACTTCAGCTTATTCACTGTATCCCCCAGAGTTAGATGAGTCCACACACACCCTTCTTATCTCCGTGCGTGCTGTAACTCTGTCTGACGCACCCACCGCTAGCCTAGCTTAGCACAAAGACTGGAGGTAAACTACGGTGGCCGAGAAGGGTCACAACACATACAAACGCCACAACAACTTCATATTCAGAAAACAACTTCGTCGATTTCACATCACGTACGCTGCAAATATTCACAGCACGAGCAAATAGGGAAACGAACTGCAAACTGCAAAGACACAACGGAAATGTTTCCAGGGGGGCCTTGATCAGTGACGGACCCGCATCCATCTGGTTGTCCTCGCGCTATCTGAATGTGCGCTTTTGTTGTCTATGTCTACAAGAGCAAGAGGTAAGTGTTTCTCTTTTATTATGACAGACTTGTAGACAACAAAAGCGCACATTCAGATAGCGCGAGGACAACCAGATGGATGCGGGTCCGTCACTGATCAAGGCCCCCCTGGAAACATTTCCGTTGTGTCTTTGCAGTTTGCAGTTCGTTTCCCTATTTGCTCGTGCTGTGAATATTTGCAGCGTACGTGATGTGAAATCGACGAAGTTGTTTTCTGAATATGAAGTTGTTGTGGCGTTTGTATGTGTTGTGACCCTTCTCGGCCACCGTAGTTTACCTCCAGTCTTTGTGCTAAGCTAGGCTCCAGCTAGCATACTGCTCGCAATAAGTGACAAAATAATGCCAACATTTTCCTATTTACATGTTGTGATTTGTAAAGTCACAGCGTGTACAAATAACAAGGACACATGAGACACAACCATCTTCCAACTGTACACATACTGGGAACTATATTCTCAGAAGGCGAAGCACTGCTACTTCTGCGGAGTGATTTACTCGCAGCACCTGTGGTGAGGAGCAGAGAGTTCGCTCAGAGTGTTGCGCTAATCACTCCGCCCAAGTAGTAGTCATTCGCCTACGAGAATATAGTTCTCAGTATGTGTACGGTTAGAAGATGGTTGTGTCTCATGTGACCTTGTTATTTGTACACGCTGTGACTATACAAATCACAACATGTAAATAGGAAAATGTTGCCGTTGTTTTGTCACTTATTGGGAGCAGTATGCTAGCTGGAGACATTTACCTCCAGTCTTTGTGTTAAGCTAGGCTAGCGGTGGGTGCGTCAGACAGAGTTACAGCACGCACGGAGATGAAAAGGGTATGTATGGACTTCACTTATCTAACTCTGGGGGATACGGTGAATAAGCTGAAGTTCCAAAAAGTCGGCGTGAGAGGTTGAGAAACTGCATGACTTGCAGCTGTAGCTGGACACACTTTAAAATTTGGTTGGGACTTTGAGGTGGTACTGGAACCTGGCGGTGACCAAAACTGAAAAAGACATGACACACAAAAACACGTATGACAAATCCTGTTATCCACAGCACCAATAAAGATGAGCAGACAGTGTAAGAGATCAATTGTAAAATAAAATTTTGTAGAAATAACAAAAATTAAAAAAACAGCCAATTAAAAAAAAAAAATGTAACCTTTAGATTTTAAAACTTTAAGTTTAAAACGTATTAACATGGCTAATACTTACAGAAAACTCCTTTCCCAGGCTGCAAATAAAATTCCCACGTCCCACACGTACAGCTGTAAGAAATCAAAATACATATTATTCAGTTAACTGTTATGTTTCTTGTTGAGGACATATATTTCATACATCTGCTTACAATACATCTAGGTTAACAAAAATAAGCTTCACTTTAAACTTCACTTGACCTCTCTAAATATTCTAACTTGCTTTTTGGGCATGCATTTTACTTGTCTTTATTGCCTAATAGATCATTATTAACTCTGATAGTTTTTTATTGATCAATTTACACCTTTATTTATATTTTTAATTATTATAGTAATCATTATTTGTCATTACAAATCACAATGCTAAAGAAATGGGTCTCCAGCCTAAATAATAGAAATGAAATAAAAGGCTAAACTGGTACCAATAGCCAAACTCTCTTAGACCAAATCACCCATTTTGCGTTGCAAAGGAAAGTGCAGTATTTTTAACCCGTGTTTTCACGTGTTTTTGTGTCTAAACGACTTAATAAATTTGGTCCAGTATTTATCATAAAAGTGATAAAATCATAAAACCATCAAGTTCGCCATCCGAGAAACGGACTGCAAATATAGCATTTTGAGCAAAATAACGTACGTTATGTCTATTATAAGTGCTTGTTTTTACCACTGATGGGCTCGGATGTTATGGAAAGGATCCTTACAGATTGAGATAACAGTTAACGTTAGACATTTTTGTTATCATAAGATCCTTCAAACGTAACGTTAACGTCAAATGCAGTAATTTTTATCTCGCAGACGATTGTATAACACATTTAACGTTAATTAACCACCTCGATTTGTCCTTCCACCGTTCCAACAATCACCAAGTCTGTTTTGGTCGAAATAAACCGTAAGGTAATGTTAATTCACTGTTCAAATCTCGAGTTAGATTTGAAAATGTCGAGACGGTCGAGACAAGCAGCGGGGTGAAAGAGCAGATCTAACTAACGGTGTTTTTGCAACCGTCGCTGGCTAAACTTCCACTGTCATTTGTACACTCAGGGGCGGACTTTACCATTAGGCAAAGGTCGGCAATTGCCTTGGGCCCCAAGCTACCTAGGGGCCCCCAAAATGCCCCATTAATTTATGCTTAAGGTTTTTTTTTACATTTTTTTTTAATTTTCGCAAATTATATATTTCTAAATCTCCATTTGCGAAAAATGGCATCAAATCATTAGTCGCAGAAAGGAGGGGGCCCCCCACCTCACTACATTGGACTATTCCATTATCTCACGCATCTGCGAAAGTGACAAATTGCGACAAAAAACTGACAGAGAAAAAGAAGTGATTGACAGAGTGTACAGAGTAGCCTAGTAGAGTAAAAATGAAGCGAAGCTACACAAGCGGTGCTGAAAAAAGGAGGAAAAATTGCAGAATAAGGTAACAAACTTTTTTGTGATGCCCGCTGACAATGACAACAACGATACAGGAAATACACAAACAGAGCAAGATGAGTCTAAACGTGAAAATGAAAAGTTTCGAAGTTACCCAAGCGTCTCAAATAAAAGAAAAAAAGACTCAGATACTGTAAGTAGGCTATTTGGGAAAGCTGCCAAAGATGACAAACTTTTTTATGGCTAGGAACAACAAACGTCCAACGCACAGAAAGATCGTGAAGCAAAGAGGACATGGAGACCGACAGACAAAACAGAGCAGTTTAAATTACTCAGGTCTCAGATTCTGTCAATTCTATTACGAAATAATAATACCGTTTGGAGCTTGTAATGTGACGTGACCGATCCCTAGAGGCACGTGAACTGATCATCTTCGGTAATAACTTACCAAAATGTATTCCTTTATTCATAATATCGACCAATCAGTGTTTTTCAACCGCGGAAAGAGGTAAAACAGCTGGAGAACAATCGTCACATAACATTTAGCCTAACGTTCCTCAGGAAAGCCATTTAGTTACCATAATATAGGCTATAGCATGTAAGTTGACTAGAAAAATAAGATATAAAGAGTATTTAGCTAAATAGGGCCTATGTGTAGGCCTACTATATTACTTATTTAGTATATTGTTTACTTATAATTTAATTACAATAAAAAAGCATTGTTTAATTTTAGTTATTTTTAACCTTAAATAATACCAGCTGATATGGCTCTCTGTATGTTCACAGCATTATGTGAGTTTTTTTTTCTTGAGAAAAATTAACGCCTATCTTGTGTACCTAATATGTATCCAAATGAGTCAATATTGAATCAAATCACAAGAATTGAATCGAAATGGTGAAATTTGTCAAGCAAAAAAACAAAACAAAAAAAAACAGAGCTTACCAGAAATTGTACCATGTAAACATTGTAACGTTTCTGTTTAGGAGTGAATACGTGTATGCAAGGTTTAAAGGGGAAGTTTTATTTCTCCTCTCCAACCTTTACCTGCCTATTCACCATTCAGTCTGTAAAAAAGAGATTTCGCTCTCTTTTAAAGGTGCAGTGTGTGATTTTTAGACGTCACAATAAGTCGATCTTCATAGAAGGGGGTTCCCGCGGTTATGTAGATATAAATGACTCATTCTAAGGTAATAAGAACATAACGGTTCATTAAGTAAGGTCTTTATACACCACTGAAAACATAGTTATGGATCTTATATTGCATTTCTGTCAATAGATCCTCAGAAATATGACACATTGCACCTTTAAAGATCGGATGGGGGGCCCATACATACCTTCGCCTTGGGCCCCCAATTTGCTAAATCCGCCACTGTGTACACTATAGTGTAAAATCCTAAAACCTTATTATAAAATTCAAAATTAACTTACCAAATTTCCAGATATCCGCAGAGTGAGATCCATTCATCCAGCGAGTGATCTGCTGCGATCTGCCTGCAGTTGAGTCTGACGTCAGTCGGGCGGCGCACGCTCTCTCTGTTTACAGCAACCCTGTATTATTGCCAGGCATTTTACAGCCAGGTTACAGCTAGGTTACAGCAACACTAAAATGTACTGTAAAATGTTCCCGCTCAAACAAAATTACCCACAATACAATGCAAATGACGGTACTTTACTGTAATATAAAAATGCAGTATTGTACTGTAGGTTATTACAGTACTGTGCTGCTAAATCTACAGCGACATTTAACAGTATATTTTTATAAAAATTGCTTCTACGGGGCCATAACGTAAGGTACAAGGTAATGGAGCCTTTTATACATTGTCGTGTTTCTTTAGAAATAAATAATGGACAAATGGAGTCTTTAAACGCCTCAGATGTAAAGTTATTCGCTGTCAAAGTGACGCCAAAATGAATGGGAGTCAATGGGATGCTAACAGCAGGTGGGGGTCCGCTAGCCAATGGCGGCGCCCGGGGAAGCTTCAAAATAATATGAAACGCTGCCCCCTCTGATTGATCTGCACTTCGAATTCTATTTTTTACAGTCTATGATTCTAACCGGAAATAGTAGACCATCCGGGTATCTTTGGAATGCTCATTTCAACATACTACGATTTGGGACGTACTAATTCTAGTTTCGCATACTATTTAGGACAGATAGTATGTGAATTGGGACTCAGAGAAAGTTATGTTGAGACCAACCTCTCCAGTATTTTGGTAAAGCCCTCCTGTGATTTTTTCTGGATTATTTACTCTGATTATCTGACCTTTGATTATCTGACCTTTATTTGATTATCTGACCTTTTCCATTTTGTTGTTCTTATTTTTTCCCAGTAAAGTTTTTTGATTTACCTTTTGGGAAACATCATTTACCCTTTGTTTGTAGACCCTCTTTTGAATTTTTTGTATTGACTCCTTGGAACATTTGGAGATTCTGTTCTGGTATTACTTTCTGAACTAATTAAATGAGACATTAAGTGTATTCCATGACTGCGCTCTCGTTTCTGCAAACTGGGTCCTCTCTCCTTCATTCAACCCTCACAGCTTTGTTCTAGCCTTGGTTCTTACAGTTAAGTTTATGTATTGGGTATATTAAGGGATGTAGAATATTATCATACAGAATAAGACATTAATATGTACTTTAGATATACTAATAAACAGCCAATATCCTAACAATATGCATGCTAATAAGCAATTACTTCGTGAGAATTGGACCCTAAACTCAAGTGTTACCGCAATTTATTTTATTTTATTTTTCGTAGGCCAGGCTAGTTTTGAACTGGAACATCAAAAGTGGAACACGGTACTGAAATTGTGAGCAAAGTCTGTACGTTTTTTAGTTCAATGCGATAACATTAACCAGCATTTTCAGGGGAAAAGGAAACTTGTCTCTGGGTCAAAATGACCAGAACACAACTTAAGGGTTAAATTACTCTTGTTTTATGCAACCAGGTCAACTTTTACTGCACCCCTACAGGTAACAGTAAAAGTGAGCAGCAGAGGGCCGGTGACCGAGCGAGCATGTCGTGGTTCAGCTGGAACGAGCCGTACAATCGGAGCCCGCGGCGTGAGCCGTCTGAAGTAGTTGTGGACACGCTGATGCTGGAACTGAGCTGGCAGATGAAGGAGGCCGAGAGGCTGCAGCGGGAGCGAGACAATGAATACCGGAGGCTGAAGAGCGGCGTGGACTACAGCTGGCTCATGAGTGCCCCACGCACCTCATACGACATCAGCCAAGGAGAGAAACTGGGCCTGGAGGACCTGTGTAGCAAAGTACCACCAGCATACTGCGGACCTGCAATACAAAGGTGAGACAGATCAGTTAAACGCTCCATATTACACCTTTTGTTTTCAACATGAGGATGTTCGTCACTGCAGGTTCAGGGGAGGTTGATCTGGGTAATTAGTTTACTAAGCCGTCTTTGTGATGTCTCTACTAGGAAGTGCACAAAGACTGCTATGCTTTTTTTCTAAAGTTGAGCTAAGTATAGCTCTAACCTGCTGAAGTGATAATTGTAATTCAAACACAGGCCTCACGGGATACACACCTTGACAGATTCAGATAAGCCCCAACTGACGCTGTTCCTTTCTGTTCGGGTGGCAACAGCATGGCAATGCATTTTTTGTTTAGCTTATAAACAACACCCAGAATTGAAAATTCTGTCATCATTTCCTTTGTCGCTCCAAACCTTTATGACTTTTTTTCTTCTGTGAAACATAAGATATTTTGAGAATTTTTTTTTTTTGAAGTGGTAACTGAAAGAGTAACTGAAACTTTGAAAGTGGTTCAGTTACCAACATTCTTCAAAATATATTTGTTTTCTGCGGAGGAAGAAAAGTCATACAGGTTTTGAACGACAAACTCAAGGTAACAAAATATGCTTTATTTTATTCTTCTGTAATTGTTACTCTAATATCAGGAGAGTTTTATATTATTGCGACAGGTAGGTTAGATATACTGTAGATCTGGGTCACTAAAGACCCGACTATGTAATAATGATTGGCGAAACATTCAAGCATTTATGGTTTAAAAAGGACAAAAGGCATTGTGAAAGCACCATCTGAATTGTGCGCTACATTCCAAGTCTTCTTTACAGTTATTGAACCAAACTGAATCAACACTGAACTGATTTCACCTGAATAATGACTGTTTATTATTGTCTTTTCAGAGCTGCTTTACAGCAGAATTGAATTATTTTTGCAACATTGATTCATATATCCTGTTTATCACTGTAAAGCTGTGAAAAAGTCTTGTATAAAATGCTATATAAATAAAAGTGACTCGACTGACTGTTCCTCTCAGAAAATTATTGCATGGCTTTAGAAGGTTTGGACTACTTTCATGGTGAATTTTTGTGAGTAGTTTTTGGAGTTTGACAGCATGTGATCACTTAACTGTAGATGTAGTGTAGTGTGCAAATAAATGCATACAGGTTTGGAACAACGTAAGGTTGAGTAAATATTGACAGAATTTTCAGTTTCAAGCAAACTGTCCTTGAAATCCTTTAAGTTATTCCTACAACTTTGTCAGATAATACTGTTTTTTGAAGAAGCGTAGAAGGATGATCCAGTCATGTGAGAGTTTTTAGATTACTGTAATGATTAATGAAAGAATGAGAAGGAAGATTAAGAAAACACTGATTCATTGATTTAGTTGGAAAGAAGAACCTTACTTGGAAACCTATTTTAAGACTCCCTAAGAACATACATCTTAGTCTGTGGAGCAGGAGAGCGCAGGTCTTGAGAGGCGGTGTTTACTCTGAGTCAAGGGCTTTTGTTCTGCTCCCATTGGGACCACAGGTAACAGTTAACATGGGCAAGATAGGCTGATGCTTTGTGCTGTGTAATATGACCAGTGAAGATGTCACACACACACACACACACACACACACACACACACACACACACACACACACACATTGCAATTGTGACTTTATATTGCCAGTATACTGTATATCCAATCGCAATCTCTCAACGTGACTTTAAATCTTGCAACTTTGCAACTTTATATCTATCAATGCTTGCAATTTCATAATGGAGTATATATTGCTACTTTATATCTTCCAATTGCATTTATATTTCACAATGACTTTATATGCCGCAGTTGTAACTTTATTTATCTTAATTCAGGCTTTACATCTCATAATGTGCCTATATATATTGCAATTGTGACTATATTTTCAAACTGTGACTTTATATCTCACAATTGTGACTTTGTTTCTTGTAACTTACTTTATATCTCATAAAGTGCCTTTAAATCTCATAATTGTTGCTTTGATTCTTGCTTTGATTTCAACCTCATATCTCACAATTGCAACATTATAGCTTCCAATTGCAGCTTTATATCTCACATTGTCACTTTATATATAAGCAGTTGCAACTTTGTTTTTCGTAATAATGACTTTATATGTCGTAATGCGACTTTATCTCACAATTACCTATTTATGTTTTACTCTGAGGCAGAAACAGGATCTCCTAGGATGCTTGTGGAGACGCAAGTCGTGTTGTCTGGCACGTTTCTTCGAAATCTTGGCGTATTACGCTCACAAAAATAAGCAACAGCATTTACTTCAGCACAGGTTACAAAGCACAGATTTTAGAAAGAGATGTTTAACAGCTTAGTTACAATAAATGCACTTTGTTGGACTGAGCATCATGGTTAGTAATACTACACATCTTGAAATAAATGTTTTCAATGACATGAAGCTGTTATAAAACCTTCCTCTCTTCGCAGGTTTCGGCAGGTGTTGATGGAGAATGAACCTGAGGTGCAAGAGGTTTCCGGACTCTTCCGTTCTGTGCTTGTGGAAACACTTGAGCGCGTTCATGAGGAGCAGGAGGCTCAGCGTCTGACCCACCAGTGGAACAACAAACGCTCCATAAGCCTGTCGCTGATGAACTTCAAGTCTCGCGTGCGGATCAACCCTTTTGGCAGCACCTTGGGACTGAAATCAAGCAGTTACGGCTCAGAGGAAGATGGCATGGACGTCAAGACTGTGAGTGAGGATGTTGAGAAGGGCCTTAGCCTGACAGCGGAGAAAGCGCAGCGCGTGTGGAGCATGCCAGAGATCCGGCACAAGGGAATCAATGGTAAAGCTTGAGTGGGATTCAGCGGGATCTGGTCCAAACCAACGACTGGCTGATATTCCCAGCATCACCTTCACTTTCAGTGTGTTTATATTACGAGGTCTAAAAAATGGAGGCAAGAGGCATGTTCATGTTGGGAAAGAAAACTGAAGTCTTATAAGCAAAGCATCACAAATCAATAAATCTTACAAGGATTACAGTTCATAAACCCAGACTGTTTATTTTTGAATTTGTGCAGTAAATTCTTAAAATAGAATGAGAGATATTTATCTGATCACTCACCATTAGATTAAATGTGTTATTCTGAAATGATAAAATTTTTCCCTTGAAAAAGTTTTTGTATGACCTTTGTTTCACATTTATTTATTTATTTATTTATTTATATATATATATTCCAGTGCAGGTCTACTTTTTAGTAATATCGTCCCCTTTTTCAAACCAAGTGGGCCTGTATTTTGTGTGAAAACATTCAGATACTTGTGATTTATAGATTATTTCTTGTTGTCTTACAATGTGTGTGCAATTGAGTAAGTAATGAGGTGTTTGCAAGACATTTAAATTTGAGTCACAGTACAATCAGTGTAACTGTTTAATTTAGGATGTTGCGCTATAAAACAATACGTTTTCATTTTATTGTGCTGAAAAAAATAAAGAGCTTATGATTCTGCGATACAGTGACGATACCCTACATTTTTAACAAATGCCTCTATTGTATCTTATAATTTTTTGATTATTGTAAAAGACAATTATACCTTTCCTTGACCAACCTTTCCTTACTCAAAGAATGATGTTGCACATTAGTTAATGTCTATCAGTTAGGATGCCATGCTGGTGTACTTCTAAAAGTTACAAAATTTAATATATATCACCTACCAACCAGTAAGAATTTCGGCTCTCACAGACCTGTTAGTTTTCCTTTAAGAAGCCCTCCCGTTCTCTTACGAGAGGTTCTCTCGTACTGCGTAATATCTTACGCTAGGGGAAAACCTCTTTTCCACGAGATATTGAAGCCAAAAATTATCCTTAATTTTGCAATAATGTAAAACGCATTGCAGCAGCCTGCAGCCATGGGCGAGACAGCTCGCGCGCCCATTGGCTGCTCTGCGGCAACTGCACCAGCCTATCGAGAGAGGCCCCTCATGACGTCGTGACCAATGAGGGCGCTTCGCGCCCAAAGCGTCATGTCCCGCCAAAAGAGGGTGGGGCTCGACTATAAATATAGCCTTGAGAGGCTGGTTTGACCAGTTTTTTATCTCTTCAAGCGAAGCTTACGCATCGCTGGATCCAGAGAGGAAGCCGCGCCGTTTGGAGAAGCACTTAGCGGGATTAGCGCCATACCTGAAGCTGCTGGACGACAACTCGCCGCCTTCAGTCGCCGTTCCTGCTCACGCTTTCCGGCGTACATATCCTTTTACTGCTGTGTGTGTTCGCCACCGCGACACACATTTTCTCTCTAAAAGAGCACGAGCGTCTTTTTCAAGATGCCTCGTTCATTCTGTGGCTCATGCCAAGCTCCACTCAGCGACGGGGACCACCATGTCATCTGTGTTTCCTGCCTGGGTGAGGATCACGCAGCTCTCGCGCTCGCTGACGGCGGCTGCCCTCACTGCGAGCTTATGCCGATGGTGACTCTGCGGACTCGCCGGGCATTTTTCTCCGAGACTGCGTCTTCGCCCGCTGCGTTGCCGCGCCGTAAAAAGCGCCGCGCTCAGCGGGTCCCGGAACCTCCTCCATCCCGCGAAAGCTCGCCGGTGCGCCCGCTAGCTTCGCCGCCTGCTTCACCCGAGTCTCTCGCTGCCGGTCAGCGGCCGCTGTCTGCCGCCGCTTCCGCCATGGAGGACTGCGAGGAAGCTGTGTGTGAGGAGGACGACAGCTGCTCTCTCCTAGCTTCGGGCAGTGAGGATTGGTCGAGCTCCGCGGACCTCGCACCTTCTTCTCACCGGCCCCCTGGGAAAAGAGCCAGCATTGAAGCGGAGCTTATGCGTCTGCTCGAGCAGGCCGTCGAGAGCCTCGGCCTTGAGTGGTCTCGACGGCTGTTTTCTGCAAAAGGACCGTACTTCACAGCCTTCAAGACCAGCCCCCTTTCTTCCTGAGCTTCACGAAGAGGTAGCTAAGTCTTGGAACGCTCCTTTTTCAGCCAGAGTGCGTGCTCCCGTCTCCGCGGCATTCTCCGTAGTTGACGGTGCCAAGGAAAAGGGTACCACTCTCTCCCTCCCGTCGAGGAGGCGGTAGCCGCCCATCTTTGCCCGCCCTCCGCTGGACGGCGCGCTAAGACGGCGCTGCCATCCAAAGCCTGCCGTACCACGTCAGCCTTGCACGGTCGCGCTTACACCGCCGCCGGGCAGGCTGTTTCGGCGCTCCATTCTATGGCCATTCTCCAGGTTTTCCAGGCCAACCTTCTCCGAAAAATGGATGAGGAAGGACCGGAAGCTGTGAGCCTTCAGGATTTGAGAAGCGCGACGGATCTCGCCCTTCGCGCTACTAAATCCGCCGCGCAGGCCATAGGGCGAAACATGGCCTCCATCACCGTGGCTGAGAGACATTTGTGGCTTACGCTCTCGGAGATGTCGGACTCAGAGCGCTCCGCGTTTCTCGACGCCCCCGTCTCCCCCGCTGGCCTCTTCGGATCTTCTGTCAAGGACTTCGCAGACAGATTCGCTGAGGTTCAGAAGACATCGCAGGCAATGAAACATTTCCTGCCCAAACGTTCAAGCTCCGCAGCAGGTCGCTCTAAACAGCCGTCTGCTCGCAGCTCTCAGCCACAACCATCAGCTGCCGTCGCTCCACAGCGCCGTCAGGCCCGGGATCAGAGGCCGCGCTCTCGCTCCACCGGCCGCCGCCCCCCGCCGCGCGGGCCGCGGCCGAAGATTGTGATAAAGCCCGAGGCCCCTAAGCCTTCCTAACCAGCTTAGGAAAGCGACGGTGTTCGAGTCCCGCTGCGGCCGGACTCCCACCGAAAATTTTCGCTCGTCCAGTTCCAGTAATTGCGACTGTTCCAGTGTATTCTGCAGTAAACAAGTCGGTAACACAGCCCGCTTGCCTGCACACAAACGCCGTTTTTACGGCGACCCAGATAAATCCCATAAAGAGTGTATTTTCTGGTATTCCGGCCACGGCCGACGGTGTTATAAGTGTAATAAAAATGCCCACTGCCCAGTGCACATTTCTACACACAAACACGGCCCGCCACACACGGCCCGCACAAATAAAATCGACTCATGTCGATTGTGCACCAAATGTAGTGATTGTGCCCATGTCCCAGTGCCCATAAACACTACACACTGCATGTCTCACGGTTTCTGTAAAAACGAAACCAACGCACATACAGTCTGCACAAACAGGCGGTGTTTTCAGCGTTTTGAATGGGCCCGATGTCACGCGCCCTCATGCGCTTACAGACATAATAAACCCCGCTCGCTCTCTCCCAGCACACCGCTGTAAGAGAACTGAGCGCGGGCAGGCTGCCCGCTGTGATCAGTGCGCCCCCAGTCTCATGCGCTGCAAGCGCGGCGTTCATGTTACGGCACACCGGTGCTCTCTGCCCGCCACTAGGCCGCGACCAGAGCCCGAATATCATTCTGCCCTTAGCTACTCACGTGAAAGCGTGGACAGAGCTTCCCGGGGTATCAGAATGGGTGCTGAACATTATAGAAAGAGGCTATTCGCTACAGTTCATTCGACGCCCGCAACGCCAAGCGGCGCGAATCGAAACCACGGTGGGAAAGGAGGTTGCACACCTACTTCGAGCCGAAATAGCGAAGTTACTGAGCAAAGGGGCTATAGAACCCTTATCACAGGCTCAGAGCGAAGGGGGCATATACAGCAGATATTTTCTGGTACCCAAAAAAGACGGGGGTCTCAGACCCATTCTGGATCTAAGACGACTGAACAGAGCACTTCTGAAACGACGGTTCAGAATGCTCACGACCAGGAAAATCCTCTCGCAAATTTGCCAAGGGGACTGGTTCATGTCGATAGATCTGAAAGACGCTTATTTTCAAATACAAATAGCGTCACGTCACAGGCGATTTTTGAGATTCGCCTTCGAGGGCCAGGCATATCAGTACACAGTCCTGCCGTTTGGCCTATCCCTGGCACCTCGCGTGTTCACGATGTGCATGGATGCAGCACTCGTTCCCCTCAAACTCCGGGGCATACGAGTACTGAATTATTTGGACGATTGGCTGGTTCTAGCTCGATCACAATCAGAGCTCATAGAACACAGGACCATATTACTCGATCACCTCGAGAATTTAGGTCTCAGAGTCAATTGGGAAAAGAGTTCGCTGTCTCCCAGTCAGAAAATATCTTTTCTGGGTACAGAACTGGACTCGCTGTCTATGACAGCACAGCTGTCACCGCAGCGCAGGCTGAGTGTTCAGCGCATGACAGAAACTTTTCGCCACGGCACTTTAGTCCCGCTCAAAAAGTTTCAGAGAATGCTGGGTCTCATGGCATCAGCATCTTCAGTGCTTCAGCTGGGTCTGCTTCGCATGCGCCCGCTGCAATACTGGTTAAAACCGCGCGCGCGCCTCAGGGTCGATCAGAAATGCATCGCAGCTCTGAAACCTTGGTCAGTGACCGATTGGTACCGGTCAGGTGTAAGCCTGGGGACTTCCTCGAGTGTGAAGGTGGTGTCTACGGATGCCTCAACCTCGGGATGGGGAGCGCTGCTAGAAGGCAGACCGTTCTTCGGCCAATGGTCAGAGCGGGAAAAGCTTCTACACATAAACTGCCTGGAAATGATGGCAGTCGACAACGCGCTGAGGCGCTTTTGTCCCCACATAAGAGGGCACCACGTCCTGGTCCGCTCGGACAACATGTCAGTGGTAGCTTATATAAATCACCAAGGAGGTATCAGATCCAGAGCCCTTCACAGGCTGACGGAACGCCTCCTAGTCTGGGCTCAACACAATCTGCGCTCGCTCAGAGCAGCGCATGTGCCCGGCCACCTGAATGTGGGACCGGACAGACTGTCCAGGAACAATCTTCCGGCAGGAGAATGGTCTCTACACCCGCAGACAGTCGAACTGCTGTGGAAGACATTTGGCAGAGCGAAAATAGACCTATTTGCGTCTCAAGAGAACGCGCACTGTCGGGAATTTTTCTCCAAGAGCAGGGATGCGCTGGCCCGCGTCTGGCCCCGCTGCCCGCTCTATGCGTTTCCCCCTGTCGCGCTTCTACCCCAGGTGTTAGAGCGAATCAGGGAAAACGAATGCCCGGTACTGCTCGTCGCCCCATTATGGACGAACCAAGCCTGGTTCCCAGTCCTGATGCAGTTGACGAGTAACGCCCCGTGGCCGATACCGGTGAGGAGGGATCTCCTCTCGCAGGCAAACGGCTCGATCTGGCATCCTTGCCCGGAGCTTTGGTCCCTACATGTGTGGGCCATCAACGGGTACCCGTTAACCTCCCAGCGGGAGTGTTAAACACGATCACGCAGGCTAGAGCTCCATCTACTAGACGGCTCTATTCCTCAAAGTGGTCTGTGTTCACTAGCTGGTGTACAGCGCGCGGCACTTCACCCCTACACTGTGGAGTGTCGGAGGTTCTGTCTTTTTTACAAGAGCTTCTGGATAAGGGCAGAGCCCCATCCACGCTCAAAGTATATGTGGCGGCCATAGCAGCGTTTGCTGAACCAACGTCTGGCCAGTCACTAGGAAGGAACGATCTGGTCATTCGCTTCCTTAGAGGAGCTAAGAGGTTGAATCCTCCCAGACCTCCCTCGGTTCCCGTTTGGGACCTTTCCACGGTTCTGGAAGCCATGAAAGGTCCCCCATTCGAACCAATACAATTAATAGACCTTAAACACTTGTCTCTCAAGACAGTGTTTCTTCTGGCTCTCGCTTCAGTGAAGCGCATAGGGGACTTGCAAGCGCTCTCAGTGAGCGCGACGTGTATGGAGTTTGGGCCTAATGACTCGAGAGTCATACTCAAACCAAAGCACGGATATGTTCCTAAATCCCTCAACACACCGTTTAGGGCACAGGTGATCTCCCTGTCGGCCCTGCCGGTATCTGGTGAGGAAGGGGACGCAGGCTTCCTTTGCCCGGTCAGGGCATTAAGAGCCTATGTGTCTCGCTCATCTGTTTTCAGACAGACGGAGCAGCTCTTTGTTTTGTTCAGCGGACGATCTAAGGGTCTAGCCGCGTCAAAACAGAGTTTATCCAGATGGATAGTTGACGCTATAGCATTAGCTTATACATCTAAGGGCATGCAATGCCCGTTAGGTGTCAAAGCGCACTCCACGAGAGGCATGGCCTCGTCGTGTGCTTGGTCTAGTGGGATTGCCTTACAAGATATCTGTATGGCGGCAGGCTGGGCCTCCCCGTCTACATTTATAAGGTTTTATAACCTCGAGGTTCCCGCTTTGCAAGCTAAGTTGCTCTCGGTTTAAATGTCAGTACTGCCTGCCCGATGCTATCGGCTCAGGAGGCTGAAACAGTTAGAGCGTCGATCACTGATCGCCGTGCATAAGTTCCCCATATTCATCAGTCCAGGCCGAGTTCGCCCTGGCTGTGTGAAACACTTGATTATTCTGCTCTTATTAGAGCTCTATATTACAGGAATGATGCTATTCTAGCCCCTCTTCCCGGATTCTCTGTGAGTCCCATGTGATTAGGCACTGTATGAGCCCTGGGCACCTGCCCTAGGGACTTTAGTGTTGTATCTCAAGCACGCACGGCGTTTTACACTGTGTTCCCCTAGCGTTAGATATTACGCAGTACGAGAGAACCTCTCGTAAGAGAACGTACTCGGTTACTAACGTAACCTAGGTTCTCTCTAGAGAGGGAACGAGTACTGCGTATCTTGCCGTGCATGCACACGCTCCAGTTCGCTTCGGCGATAAAAAACTGGTCAAACCAGCCTCTCAAGGCTATATTTATAGTCGAGCCCCACCCTCTTTTGGCGGGACATGACGCTTTGGGCGCGAAGCGCCCTCATTGGTCACGACGTCATGAGGGGCCTCTCTCGATAGGCTGGTGCAGTTGCCGCAGAGCAGCCAATGGGCGCGCGAGCTGTCTCGCCCATGGCTGCAGGCTGCTGCAATGCGTTTTACATTATTGCAAAATTAAGGATAATTTTTGGCTTCAATATCTCGTGGAAAAGAGGTTTTCCCCTAGCGTAAGATATTACGCAGTACTCGTTCCCTCTCTAGAGAGAACCGAGGTTACGTTAGTAACCGAGTACGTTCTCCACTCATTACCTGTATTAACTGCACCTGTTTGAACTCGTTACCTGTATAAAAGACACCTGTCCACACACTCAATCAAACAGACTCCAACCTCTCCACAATGGCCAAGACCAGAGAGCTGTGTAAGGACATCAGGGATAAAATTGTATACCTGCACAAGGCTGGGATGGGCTACAGGACAATAGGCAAGCAGTTTGGTGAGAAGGCATCAACTGTTGACACAATTATTAGAAAATGGAAGAAGTTCAAGATGACGGTCAATCTCCCTCGGTCTGGGGCACCATGCAAGATCTCACCTCGTGGGGCATCAATGATCATGAGGAAGGTGAGGGATCAGCCCAGAACTACACGGCAGGACCTGGTCAATGGCCTGAAGAGAGCTGGGACCACAGTCTCAAAGAAAACCATTAGTAACACACTACACTGTCATGGATTAAAATCCTGCAGCGCACATAAGGTCCCCCTGCTCAAGCCAGCGCATGTCCAGGCCCATCTGAAGTTTGCCAATGACCATCTGGATGATCCAGAGGAGGAATGGGCGAAGGTCATGTGGTCTGATGAGACAAAAATAGAGCTTTTTGGTCTAAACTCCACTCGCCGTGTTTGGAGGAAGAAGAAGGATGGGTACAACCTCAAGAACACCATCCCAACCGTGAAGCATGGAGGTGGAAACATCATTCTTTGGGGATACTTTTCTGCAAAGGGGACAGGACGACTGCACCGTATTGAGGAGAGGATGGATGGGGCCATGTATCACGAGATGATGGCCAACAACCTCCTTCGCTCAGTAAGAGCATTGAAGATGGGTCGTGGCTGGGTCTTCCAGCATGACAACGACCCGAAACACACAGCCAGGGCAACTAAGTAGTGGCTCCGTAAGAAGCATCTCAAGGTCCTGGAGTGGCCTAGCCAGTCTCCAGTCCTGAACCCAATAGAGAATCTTTGGAGGGAGCTGAAAGTCCTTATTGCCCAGCAACAGCCCCGAAACCTGAAGGATCTGGAGAAGGTCTGTATATAGAGGAGTGGGCCAAAATCCCTGCTGCAGTGTGTTCAAACCTGGTCAAGAACTACAGGAAACGTATGATCTCTTTAATTGCAAACAAAGGTTTCTGTACCAAATATTAAGTTCTGCTTTTCTGATGTATCAAATACTTATGTCATGCAATAAAATGCAAATTACTTAAAAATCATACAATGTGATTTTCTGGATTTTTGTTTTATATTCCGTCACTCACAGTTGAAGTGTACCTATAATAAAAATTACAGACTTCTACATGCTTTGTAAGTGGGAAAACCTGCAAAATCGTCAGTGTATCAAATACTTGTTCTCCCCACTGTATATATATGTCTTGCAATTTTATATATATATATATATATATATAATTTAAAACGGACAGGTTTTCTCTTCTGACCAAAAAATATTGATGACACATAGGCATATCCAAATGTTGCCAAATAAAATGCTCTCTTTTTGACTAACAATAACAAGGACCTAAAGACGTTTGGTTACATAAAAAAAGGGACTTTTTTCGTCCCACGACGAAATGCCCTGTTTCAATAGCAAATATATTAGCAATTAAACGGTAGCCTGAAGAACATTTTAAGGAATTTCATGAGGTTTTAAAATGCATTGTTATGGGAGCTGTCAATTAGAGGAACTGGTAAATACTAAATACTTATACTATAACTGATGAATATAACATTATAGCTGAAGTCTGCATAAATAATGAGCTTGTCTGTTGACAAAGAAATGTGTGTAACAGAGTGCTGGGATGCTGATTGATGTGTATTAATTCATGCAGCAACAAAGCATGTGGCAAATAAATGTATCTTCAAACACTTCCTCAGCTATAAAAGGTAACACTTTATTTTACAGTGTCCTTGTTACATATACTTAGCACAGTAATAACAGTAACTTATGCATACTTACATGCAACTAACCCTCAACCAAATCCTAATCCTACCCTTACACTATAGTAAGTGTAGTTGCTTAATATTACTCAGTACTTAAATATATAATTACACTGTAACAATGACACCTTAAAATAAAGTGTAGCCCAATAAAACTACTGGAATATATGCCAATCTAGCTAATGCTGATGATGTATGTGGCATTAAAACCTTTTTGAGAGACTATAAAATAAAGGACACAATTTATTTAACAATAACCTATTGTCATGAGAACGATCAGATGCACATGATTCACAATGGCAGATCAGAAGCTGTTCTCAATACCCGCTGGTGGCGCCTTTGCATTCGGCGGATCACCACAGTAAATGCGCAGATTATCAGAGGATAACAAGGAAAACGCCATTGGAACAACACCATTACAATGATGTTTCAAATTTAAAGTTTTTGTTTTTGTTTGTTTTTTTTACAAGGGTGAAGCTTCACTTTGAGACATATTATACAACCTTCATTTCCCTGGTGAATCAGGCCAAACTGTTCATATATCAATCACATAACATCTTTCTGCATCTCTCAGAACATTTCCTTACTGATTCAATTATTATTCCCTTGAGCTTTGCATTTAAAAATGAGAATACAAGAATACTTATTTTTTTATACAATTTCAGTAACATGTAACAATGTCACACCCAAGCTACAGTTCTCATAGGGTACAGTTTATCAGACACATAACATAAGTACTGCAGGACACAGCCTGGAATTAAAAAAGGACAACAATTATCTACATGAAGAATTTATGGAAATGAATTGTCAATGTATAACATCAGGCAACAACATTAATAGTTGAAGATGGTCTGTCCCTGAGTGGTGGTCAGGTGAATAAAAATAAAAATAAAAAAACTGGTTCTGTAGTTCCAGGCCTGGACTGAATCAGAAGGTGGAGTTTAAGAACTCCAGCAGTTCAGCTCTGTTTTTGTCCCTCTGTTTTAAAGGAAAGAAACAGCTGGATGATAGATCTGTGCACAACTGTTAACATCGCTATAGTCCATCTGATTTACATTTGAATCAGAAATGAGAACAAAACCAGATAAAAGAAGCAGAGTGAATATATGCACACTCTTTTAATTAAGAGGCCATATTATGCCCTTTTACAAAGTCTTGATTTCGTTTTTAGGGTCTACAAGAATACAGTCAAACCAAAAATTCTTCAGACACCAGATATCATTTTTGATATTTTTTTATATATTCTAGTGGGTGCAGGACACTATAGTTCATTTATGTAAGTGAGGATAGCAAAATAAAGTAAACTGTGACATATTATACCCAAAACTTCTTCATACAGTGGACTACCAGTAAAATTTGGGGACCAAATATTACTCAGACACTTTGACCTGACCATGTTTTGCTTAAGTGTTTTTCTTTAATTGCTAATGTGACCTTTTACACCACAGTCTGAACTAAATTAAGAATTGCTTAGTAATTGGTTGACCTAAATTGGTATTATCTAATTGTGTACTTTAACAGACGACAGCTATTCAACCTAATTCATTTGTGAGACAGTCTAACAGAAGGATGGACAAAAAAAAAAAAATTCTTGTCATATTTTATTACCATTTTCGAAACTATAGCGAATAAACTATGATAATGTGAGAAATGTTAAAGGTGTATGAATAGATTTTGGTTTGACTGTTGTTTTTCATGCTTGTAAACAGTAACGCTCTGTTTAGTTCTTGTCTCTGTGAAGCCCTTCCTTCCGAAAAGCGCAGTGTGCTCTGATTGGTCGGCTGGACGGTGTGTTGTGATTGGTAAACCGATTTGAGCGTGTTTGGGAAATGTCACACCCCTTACCATAACCGTAAGTTTTAAACACACAACTAACACAACTCAGCCAGGCCTCGTCCCATTTTTCCGAATGCCTTGGGTGGGAATTATTTAAATGAGGAAAATTGTGATGTGTTCATTCCTGGAAGAAACTCAAGACTACAATGGAGTTGTTTCAAGGAGTTCAGAAACAGTGGTAACAGTGGAGTGCTTTGTAGCTTTGCAGACCTTTTTCATGCTCAAACAGCAACATTACACTCTATAGAAAGTTGAAAATATAAAAGAGCATAATAGGTCCTCTTAAAAATCTAATGTTTAATCATGCTTTTCTTTCAAGGTGTGTAATATGCACAACAAAAAAACTCACCTGCTTGTCTTTCTTTGATTTTTTCACTTTCATTTTAATCTTTTTTCCTGATATCATACTGTACTTGCCACTTTTCTTCTTTTCCTTAAGATACTGGGGATGACAGAAATTCTGTTATATCACTTTTTTTTTTTATTACAGAAGGAAAAAAAAGACACATTGCTAAAATATGATGCCAAATATGAGGTTTTGAGTCGAGCACCTTTGAAATCTGAACAGGTCCCGAGCTGTCGTCCTGCTCTTTGTGTCCCTTTTCCTTCTTTCGCTTGCGTATCTTCTCTTTTCTTCCTTTCTAAAAAAAAAAAAAAAACAAAAAAACTTATTTTGAAACTTGACAGTCCCTGGTCAGTGGTCACTAACTGACATCGTATATCGAGCTGCATAAAAATTACATTAAAATGCTTGCTTTTGTGTTCCACAGGAAAAAATAACAGTATACAGGTTTGTAACAACGAGGATGAATAAATGATAATAAATAATTACAGAATTGTATCTTTTGTGAGAACTGTCCTATAATACTGGCTCTTGACCGAAGTACACAAATGGATTCAACCATACCTTTTTGCCATGTCTCTCTTTCCCTTTCTTTGAAGATTTGCTTTGCTTTTTGCAAGAATCTGGCAGCAGAAGCACAAAACACATTGACATTTCTTGCATCTCATCTGCCACATCATAAATCTTTATTTTATCAATTGAAATGGTTTCCTCTTTCCTGTTAATGAAGTATGTGAAGTTTTACACCTGCAAAAATTCTCTTTAAGGACTATACACTTGGGAGTGAAGCAAGACTTTTATTAATTTTATTAATATAGCATTTTGAATTTAACTTACCTGAGTTACTGGAGCTGGAGTTACTATGTGATGATGAACTGCTGGAAGAAGAGCGTGAAGAAGAGCGTGAAGAAGAAGAGGAGGAAGATGAAGAACTGGAAGATGATGAGGACGACCTGCTTCGGCTCCTTGCCCGCTTCCGGTTATCTCTTCCTGTTAATACATTTAAAACACTATAAGCAAAATGATTCCTGTATGTTCGGCTAGTCAGGGTTAGTGATCCTGAGACTCACCTCTGCTGTGAGAACTACTTGACTCACTTCTCTCCCTGCGGTCCACTTTGGCAGACTGAAAAGAAACAAATAAAACATGATAATAAAACTGAACATCCAGATCCTTTCAAATGTTCAAAACATGGACGGTGAATCGCAGGCATGACTAGAATTTACACAAGTTCTTCTCGCACAAGAAACTAATCATTCTACAACCATTTACTTTACAAACCATTTACACTTCATCTATATTAATAGAGACAAAGGCTTGTGAACCTAAGCCAGAGAATTACAGCTTTATCTGAAGATTAACGAGACTGTTGTCTTTAATGCAAGCGGTTCAACAGTTTACCATGTTTCTGTTAAACTATCCTCAAAATGCGGTCCTTCCGCCCACAACAAAATTCAGGAAAATCAGAGGAATAGCACAATATGAATATAATCCGTGCTTAAAATAAACTGCGGAGCATTTAAATGCCTGTTTTTCATGTCTGTGATCAGTGCGTGAGTATCAATAAGATAAACACCACTGCGCGGCCATCTTATTTACGTCATACGATACAACCTAAATTATCCGGGTACTGCTTTGCAGCGCAGGCGCGCGACCCACACGAGCATACAATTAATTTGTCGTTGTACTGTAGTATATTTACTATTCATTTGCTAATAAAGTTTCTTTACATCATTATTCATTCATAAACGTTTTGTCCAGTCCGGTTTAGAAGCGGCACGAAGACGACGTTATCACGTGATAACTGTTACTTTTCTAAGCGCTGACAGGCATCAACATTTAATGAGGCATTGGCCACTGGATCGTATGTCAACGGCGCCGCCATATTGGTCCGGGCAACTTGCCATAACTCTCATTCGTGTAATGAAGTAAAGATCCCTGGCTATTTTGACATCCCAGTGTCTATTTTTATAATTTTTATATATGTCTATGATTACAGTCATTATTGATCATTAAATGACAATTTAACAAACAATAATATGTAGGCTATATGGCTCTAGCAGAATTTGTTGGAGAATATATTAAAACGAGTAGTTTTAGTTTAAAAAAAAAACTTTTTTATGAGGCAAAACACATCCTGACATTTAAATGCGATTTGATGGAGGATTCAGCTTTCTGGGCTGTCACGAACATTTCATCTGGATAAAATGTGCCGCTTTTTGACATAATGGAGGACACATATGGAGGGATCAGTAGCTATACTGCCCATGGGTACTGCCAGACAAGATATGCTACCAATGTTCACATCTCTTTTATTGAAACGCTACTACATTTTAACAAACAGTTTCTTCTGATAAGATACGTACATTACATGTTGTGTCTTATTCTTAAGAAAGCATAAAAGTCAAGCCAGAAAGCGTGACAGCAGAAACTCTCCCTTTGAAAGAAACTCTCTTTGTAACCCAGTAGTGTCAAGCTAATTTTTTTCTTTGCTTATATCTAAATTAACTGGACCCTTTGTTTATAGATTAAGTAATTAATATTTCATTGTTTTTTAATATATTCAATAGATAAAAATGCATAATTAAATAGGCTACAGGAGGGTATGTTTCTTCTGCCATACATATCTTTTCCGACAGGGGCCGCCATAGAGTAAATGAAACTAAATTGTTGCCACCCCCATACTGTCTCTAAAAAGAACATTATTGCAGTTTGTTAATTTTTCAGGATATATAGTTTTAAATACTTAATATATCATTGCATAACAGGTTGTTACTGATCACAATAATAAACAACAGTAATTGTTGCAAGAAAGTTGAAGGATCTCTCTTGTTGTTGACTAATAGAGTGCTGTAGCGTAGTTTTTGTAGGCCAACCTGGAAGTTAGCCTCACCCTGGTTAGTCTCAGACGTCACACCCAAGAACCAAGCCACAGAGAAACTGGTAGCCAGGCAAAAGATAATTGACCAATCCTAAGTGGCAACGTCACTATACCATGCTACCAGCATGGTTCGGCACGATCGGTTAGACAAACATTCTTAGATTTCCGGGCCGAGAACGGTTTGTTATCGTGCCGTGCCAAAACCAAGCTCAAGTGGAAACATAACTGGAACCGTTCCTTACCATTGTTAGACGTTCAGTGGCTAAAGATGCCGTAACGCCAAACCCTCTGATGGAAGAAGCAAGCCGTCGTGTTTACAACTGTGACAATGAGCGTTTATCAGGATCAACTAAACTCTGGATTTTCAAAAGTATGTAAAGTTTGCAGCATAGACTCTTTCAAATACATACAAGAGTTTTCAACACTGGTCTGTTACTGTAAGGACAGCAACGTTACATTGTCACGGCCCTAAACATGATGCTGAATAAAGCGAACTGTGATTGGCTGCAATTCTGCCATCGGTCTAAAGGTCTGGCTACATGAGACTATACCCTGGTTCCCTCGACAAAAACCCGAAAGGTTTTGGCCTACAAAAATATGTCATCCCTCTATTGGCATAATTGTAAAACAAAACAAACAAATAAAAACATTCACAATGAAAGCATTGGGTCAAATACATCTCTAGTGATGATAAAAATTGGGTCTGTAAAAAAAAAGCTTATTCAAAGGAAAATTAACTACTGGCACAGGCAAGTAGTTACATGGGCGTAAATAAAATAGTAGACGTGTCAGCTACACGTTTTTTATTTTTTTTATTTTTAAATAAACCTTGAGATTGGGCTGTTTAAGTAAATGTATAAAGAAAAGTGTATATCTGGTTACCACGCATAATGAAATTTATAATAGTTCTATTAGATGGAGTATAACATACCATACCACAGCACAGCATTAAAAATATCTTAATACCTTTTTACAGAACACAATCTATGTTACTAAAATCACACATTAGCAGCCTTAAATATAATAATAATAATAATAATAATAATAATACAAATAATTCATATAGGCTGATTTTATAAATGACAGTAAAAGTTTAATACATTCACAGAATTTTCAAATACAATGAATTGATGAGGTTTGGGAGTGAGGCATGTGGGAACACATACATTCAAAGACAAAAATTAAATCAGTAAGTCAGCTTGCAAGGAGTTTTTCCATAGCCTCTTTATCTTAAAACAACATGGCATTAGGAAGTCTTACCAAGTGCAAGCAGTGACTATCCGATCACGTCAGCTTATTTGTACTATGAGCTGAAAGTTCAAGCAATGCAGTAAAAGAGCTTTTATGTAATGCTGTTGTATGACATCATAGTTGTACAATACTCTTGACAAAAAGTTTCAAAGATATAATGTACAGTGGCCCCAAAATGTATTTGGACATTACATCACACTGAAGACAAATGACGCTACAGCTTTTCCTCAGAATTAACTTCACATTTCTTAGCCATTTATGCCATTACATTTAATCAGTTGGTCCCAGTGTCCTTTAGTCCTTTGGGCAGTTTCTTCACAACCAGAAAGTGTCCAAAATTGTTGTCTTTTTTATGAGTTTATATCTTGTTGTTTCATATTTTTTAAACCTAACAACCTGGAAAAGTGTGCTTGGTTATCTTTGTTTTAAATACATGTCACTTTATTTGATATTTTATTTTTTATGTTTTATGTACAATTTTAAATGGGACCTGAAATACTTTTTGGGGCCACTGTTTGCCTGAGTTCATATTATATGATTAGAAATTGTGTGGAAAATATTAAAGTCAACAATATATTTGTTAGTTTTTCAGGATACAATAGTTTTAAATACTTCTTATATCATTGCATAAAGGGTTGTTACTGATCACAATAATAAGCAACTATAATTGTTGAAAGAAAGTTGAAGGATCTCTCTTTGGATGTGGACTAATTGGCATGATTGTAAAAAATATATATGTATATGAAAGCATTGGTCAAAATGCATATCTAGCGATGATTAAAACTGGGCCTGTAGAAACTAAAAATGCTCATTTAAAGCAAAATGAACTACGATCAAAAGGCACTTAAAGGACAAATCAAGTGAAAAATGAACCTGGGGTTAATTAACACATGGTTACCGAGTCGATCGTTCCCTGCGATGCGTTTTCATGAAAATCGAATGTAAAGAGTTTTATCTTTAAAGGTGCCATATGTCATGTCTGGCAAAAAAAAATCAAGTCATACTCCACATTCCATACCAGATGGGGGCAGTATACCTCCAGAAAGTGAATTGGTCTATGCTCCGCCCCTACCTTCTTAGCTGCACATATACAAGTTAAAATAGGGACAACATCTATTTAGAGTGTTACGCTGCCCGCCTGAAGCTAATTTAGCAGCATATATCAAGTTTGATTTTCATTAGCAATACCACTTCTAGCTAAGTTATCATTAGTCACCAAAAAACATTCGGTCTCATTACACCTTGCAATGTTTTCCGTTACGTTTCGTGCGTCCAGGGTGTGTAAAGCAGAAGCAGCCTGGCCAGCGGCGGAGTATGCGCGATCCGTGAGTGCTGAAGACGTTCTGCACGGCTTTGATGGGTGCGCAGGAGGACACAAATGGGCGGCGACAGCTTCTTCCAGTGGCGGGAGCTTTTTCCTCAGCGCCGTCAACAGATAGAGCGTTACTAAAACTGTATACACCGCCGCCGACTTGAGCTGCAAAGAAGCTCTGGCCGCCCTGTCAAGGACGCTTGTCAAAAAGTACGGGGAAACTTGACCGCTCTGAATATAGTGAGTGAGTGCGCGCGCGCGCGGCCGGGGCTCGCTCTCTCTCTCTGCTAGTTCTTAGAGGCAGAAGAGCGCGCTTAAAATGTCATATTTTGGTATGATCGTTCACCCGCCAGTGTGGCGGATAGCTTTTTGAGATTTTATTTGTGCTTCAGAGCGCGGTTTTTTCCCTGCAGCGGGTGGTGGTAGGGGTCTCTTGCCAAGGGCTTCAGCCATCCTTCCGCTCTCTTCCCTGAACTGAAATGTAGTAGTGGGCTGTACTTTCCACATCAGGTTCAAGTACGCCCACAAGCCGTGCGAGTTATTCGTGTATTGCATGTTTGGCTGGTGGTTATGTTGCCCGTATACCGCCTCCCATGGCCGAAACTGGTATTACGACACCTGTCGGGCCGTGGCTAGTAATGCTAATGCTAATTAAGGTTGATATCTCTGCAGCACTATAACTTGACATTTTTTTAATGACATCATCGCCCTTATTTCTTCTCATTCTTTTGATGTGTGTAGCTCATTTTTGGGATATTTTTACCTCAATTGTTACATATGGCACCTTTAAAAACAGATTAGCTCATAACAGTAGTATATTGGGCACAGAGTAAGTAAAAATAAATCGCTAGTTAATACCACTAACAAGGCTCAAAATAGCCTCACACTAACACGGTAACATAATGAGGGTCCTTACATACAAACCGAAGCATTGAGAACTTTGTAAGTGTACAGACAGTTTAATAAGAAGATACTTTTTAAAGACAGTACATTACGCGTTGACATGCAGGATCCATCTTGGAAAACAGTCTCGACTAATTGAGCCACGAACGCCGTCGATAGGATAGCTGGTCGATAGGAATTACGTTTGTGAAATCTAACGTAGCACGGCGTTCGTGGCTCGATTAGTCGAGACTGTTTTCCAAGATGGATCCTGCATGTCAACGCGTAATGTACTGTCTTTATAAAGTATCTTCTTATTAAACTGTCTGTACACTTACAAAGTTCTCAATGCAAGACCCTCATTATGTTACCGTGTTAGTGTGAGGCTATTTTGAGCCTTGTTAGTGGTATTAACTAGCGATTTATTTTTACTTACTCTGTGCCCAATATACTACTGTTATGAGCTAATCTGTTTTTAAAGATAAAACTCTTTACATTCGATTTTCATGAAAACGCATCGCAGGGAACGATCGACTCGGTAACCATGTGTTAATTAACCCCAGGTTCATTTTTCACTTGATTTGTCCTTTAAGAAAGAAGTCTCACATTGGCTCAGATTTTTGGCATGTTACAGTGAGCAACTAGTCAGTCAGTGTCTGTTAAGTGCAATTCAGCAGATGACAACAATAACTGACCCGCACTTTGAGTTAACTCAGTAACTTTTTGGTAATACACTTTAACCATCTTACATTTCATTAGGCTATACACTGTGAAAAATAAATAGTTGTTTCAACTTAAAAAAGTTAGTGTTAGTGCTGCCTTAAAATTTTAAGTTTAATCAACTTGAAATGTGAAGTTCTAAGTGACAACTTGGATATTTGAGTTGACTAAACTTTTTTTCTTAAAAAGAATGTTTTTCTTAAAAAAAATGCAAGGCAGCATGAACGCTTACTTTTCTAAGTTGAAACAACACATTTGCTACAGTGTATAATGCCTACACTTAGAAGATTTTAGAGACCACTTATCAGTTTAATAATATGATTTGCATGTTTTTAAATTTTAGCTACATGTATTTAGAAAAGCACCACTTACAAAAGAATCCATGCTTCATGGTGTTCATAGTGTCTTTAACAGCTAAATGCTAAAACTAAAATCTTTAACAGCTGTTAAAGATTTTAGTGGTGTAGATGCTGATGGTTGAAAAGCTCTGGAGGTGCTTATCGGACCTTATTGGCTCTTGTGTTGTGAAGTTGGTTTGAAGCAGAGCTTTAAGCCTCTGCTTTGTTCTGGGAAAAATCGCCATGAGTCAAACGCTCTTCGGTTTCTTCCTCTTCCTCCGGTACCTGCATATCAAAAGCATCCACAATTACCAAACTTATAAGCTACAAGACATTTTCATGAATGTAAAAAGTGTTGTGACCATGTATTACTAAATAGCATTTAGTAATTTCTCTTTTTTTATTATGCGGCTCTTTGGAATACTTGATTCTGATTGGTCAATCGCTTCATCCAGCGGTATGTTGTTCCCCGATAACAACCGGTAAAAACTGATAACACAGGCTCATCTGGGTAACTGTCACAGTTGGAACTTTACGCTTGCTAGGAACATTTTTTCTTCGTGGAAGTTTTGCGTTCGGTGAGCAAAATCAACATTTTGTGTACAGATATTTAATTATATCATATTAATTATATTATATTAATTAGTATCTAAGACTCGCTCTCTCTTGTTTCATCCAAACACAGCTGCTGCCATTTTTTAACTGTAATGGATTCAAAAATAACAAACAGGTATGATTTTAAAACAGTTTAATCTCAAATCAATATCTCTTATCCCCATAATTATTTATGTGGCGAAATGCCATGTAATAAGTGGTATGACAGTACCATATCTCTTAAATGTCTGTCTAGTTTGAACTTGCCGCTTGCTAGCAACTACCTTCGTTTTTACGTTTGAGTTTAAAGAGCTAATTATTTATTTATTATTTATAAATTGTTTCAACTCAGATCAATATTTCATGTCTAATTATTTACTTATGTGGCAAGTAGCCGTGTAATAAGCAGGATAATGTACATCCAGCTTTGCGTCAGGGTCCTCATCACCCTGCCGGGGTTTATTCTGCGGTAATGACCGGCTGGATGTACATTATCCTTTACTTGACGTACCTCCCAGAAGATTGAGTCATCAAAGCAGTTTTGGTCAGGTGGCTGTCCCCAAAATGGAAGCTTCATAATCAGACCTGGAGGAAGTATGAAAAATTGTTTACTTTGTGTTTTTTTTTTTTTTTAAATAAATGTTTATACTTTTTTTTTTTTTTGTAATGTAATAAGGTAATGTTAAGTGGTTCAGTGACAAATAAGTGTGTCCAAAAATCTAGATAAAAAACCACGTGCCAAGTTCTTAAAAAAGTGTACTCTTTGAATTCATGTTGGTTTCATATGGTTTTAATCTGAATAAAATGAATTAGATCTGAATAAAAATAAATGCATAAATACAATGTCTTGCAGATTTTATGGTGCTTGTATCAGTACCCACCTGTGATCAACCCACCCACCAAAGCAAACCCTAGAGATGATGCCAAACCCCCTGCCTGATGAGCTGCTGAAACCCTGGGACAAACAAGCACAGAGATATTAAAACTATTTATTGCCATACTGATAATAGCAAAAATCCCAAAACAAAATGTTAAGAGCTGACAGCTACTCTTTTTTCTTATTCAGTGCTGCCGCCACAATGCCGGCAAGACCGCCTAGGATGCCCGGCATGCCATGGAGGTTATGCACGCCACAGGTGTCTTGAATTCCCAGTTTGGAGGCGAGTATGGGCTGAGGAAAGAGAGTGATGGACACAAAGATGGATGAATATGCGATTGATTTATAGTATAGAGAAAGTCTGAGATGTGAAAGAATATCATACAGTGAGGAACTTAAAGCCAACGGTGGAGATGATGCCTGCAATGGTTCCGATCAGCATTGCTCCGAATGGCTGGATGTCCATGTCGGCGCAGGTACCCACCGCAACACCTCCAGCCAGCGTGGCGTTCTGAATATGAACCTGTGCAACAGAATAGAACAGGCTAAGTCATAAGGCTTACTAAATGTGAGATCTGGTATAATAACAAGAGACTGGTATGATGACCCACCATGTCAAGTTTCCCTTTCTTCTCCACCAGGCTGGAGGTAGCGTAGGCAGCGAGAGTACAAGCAGCCAGAGAGAAATATGTGTTGATAACAGCCCTTAGCTGAGCATCACCAGGGTCAGCAATAGCAGAATTAAAGCTGGGCCAGAACATCCACAGGAAGACTGTGCCTACAGACACAGGAAAAGTGGAATGGTGAATGTACCTATACATACACAATGCTTGATGAATTACATTTGTATGATCACCTTTCTAAGCACATTTTTAGTGTTGGTATGCTTACCAAATCGCAGAATGGAGACTGCCCTGCACTTTAATTATTTGATTTGACATAAATTATGTTGTGAGCTACAGAAGTACAGTAAGTTAAAAGCTCAATGTCACCACCAATATTTTCTAGAGTTGTTTTGTCCACTAGATTTTGTGCAGGCATATACATTTTAAACACCAAGGTCTACACATACCGATCATTGCAAACAAGTCTGAGTGATAGACTGATCCATCATTATCATGGCCGTTCCGAAGACCTGGGCGATAAAGAACCCGAGCGACAGACAATCCAAAGTAAGCCCCAAAAGCATGGATGGTCATGGAGGCACCAACATCAGAAACCTGTTAAGAAACAAGAATGGTTATGAAGAACAGATGAAAAAGTTTAAGTTTGACTGCAGCTTTATGGTAAGGTTTATTTTGTAGCGGTGCCATCAACTGTTCAATATCAGATTCATCACATCATTCATTTCCTTTATTCCCAGGTAATCCAGGCACTAAATCTTCATGTGTTTTAGTTGTTATTGGAACACTGGGTGTGTTCATCAAGTTTATCCTGTCAACTTTAGGAAGGAGATAGAAAATAGCCTTTTTCCTTCATCTTTGACCCAGCTTCCTTTTGTAAAAAAAAAAAAAAAAAAATACTTTGCAGGAACTCAGACAGCATCAACATTGGGACTCTGCTAAAAAAAAAAAAGAATAATGTTTAACCTGCACTAAACCCTCGATCTGGTGCAAATCAAGTTAGTGGTCAAATAAGAATGGAAGAGATGGTTGATTCCTCCAAGAACACTAAAATGACGAATTAAGTAAATGAACGAATGAACCTTTACAAACCCCAAGAATTTCCACAACCACATGCTCATTGATGCAGAAGATGGTGATCTCCAACAAGGTCATGATGAGAAGCTGGACAGGGCTGGTTTTCCCCAAAACCGCTCCAAACGAGATCAGAACCGTTGCTGTACTGAAGTCAGCATTTATCATTCTGTAGAGAAGGAATTATGGGACAGATGCAGAGTTTTACTCATAGGTATATGTAGTCAGATATAAAATATAAAATATAATAAAATAAAATATAGTTAAATGTAACTGAACATCTAGCATTTAACTATTTTGTTGGATAATAAAATAAGGAGCAGCTATATTAAGTCAGTCACCCAAGATCCTATGGTCACCAAAAGGATGAGTTTACCTATCAATGCTGACTCTTATTTTTCCATCATGCAAGTGCCAGATGTTCTGGAGGAGAAGACCCCACTGCAAGCCAAAGGCAGCCAGCAACAGGTTGACGCCCACACTGCTGAAGCCATATCTCTTTAGGAAGGTCATCAAGAAACCAAACCCAATGAAGATCATCACGTGTACATCCTGAAACACTGGACACATGGATAAAAGGTTGATGAGAGAGTGGTTTCTCCACATCTAAAGCCTGAAGTTATTCACAGCATACTCCATCAGTAGTTTGAACAGGTCAGCAATGAAAAGGTGCACTATAGTAGTGATTTACAACTTCTGTTCATCACACAAAGCAATTTTATGACTTAAAAAATGTAGCAAACAGATTACATGAGCAACATTTATGATATTTTGCTATTTTTGTCCTTTCCTTGGTAGAGCTTGACAGTACTGCATGAAGATTTCTGTAAAAAAAAAAAAAAACCAAAAAAGAAAATACATGAGGGCGAGTAAATGACAAATGACATAAATTTATTTTCAAGGTGACCTGTTTCTTTTAAAGTACAAGAGAAAATGCATAATATATTAAGCAGTAAAGTACTCCAAGAATCTTTACACTGCAACACAAATTTGTAATGCTCATGTTCTTCAACCAAAAACCATGTGGTACAAAGGTCTTGTGTGCTCTTCTATTAGTCTATGAATGACAGGATAAGAAGGTGCCCTAAGTGACCCTGTTGGCATGCGTAATTTTATTTACTTCACATGACTCTAATGAGTGTTAAAATGTACTTATTCCATGATTAGTTACATTCAAGCAATTTCAGTGCCCTATAACTGGCTGCAACACGACAAGCCATAAGATGTTTTCGAAGTGGCTTTCTATGTTTAAGAAAGCGTTGACTGGGCACTGCACATGCACTAATGTAATGCACATGTAAACAAATATGTGACCCTGATTGCAAAGTTTTAATTACATATGAACAGAACTTTCAGAATCTGAAACTCAATTGGATTAATTTGGATTGACAAAAATCATAAACACAACCAGAGATTTGCAGTGACAAAGCAACCTGAAATCATTTGTTTTCATGAATGATACTGACTATTGGGAATGGAAACCTTGTCAGAAATTGAGTGACACTGATCCACGGATTAATAATTTCATTGCTATGATGTATATTATATTACTGCATTTTGAATTAAAATACTTTCTGGCAATCCACCCAGGGTGTTTCCCTGCCAAAATGTGGATGAATGTAGTAAGTAAATTGCAGCAAACTGATTGCTTTTTAAGAGAAGCAAGGAAATGCTAAGAGTAATTAGGCCTATATATTATATGTATAAAAAATGGTATGAATTAACAATACTTAAATGCACACATTGATTGCCTTAGTAACACATAGCACCAACACTGCTGGCCTTAGCCTATCTTTCCTGCAGAGAGGAAATGAGCTCTACACTGTCCAGCTCAGGAAGCTGTACAGTCAACATCCCTGGACACAGAGATAGGATATGGTCCAGAACACCTGATTCATCAGCAAGGCCCGTTTTCAGACCACACAATGCAAACCATATCATTGTCCCCCTTCTGATGATAATCAGATACATTAACGACTGTCAGGAAGTTTAAACGGGTCTCATTGTCAGTCCCAAGGGAGACAAGTGGAACTGCAAAGCGTGAACCTCCAAGGTGCGGCACCAGACTTTGAATAGGCGAACATTACTTCAGGCTTCCTCGGAATGCCTCTGAAACCCTCCACCCATTCAGTAATCCACACAAAATCTAAACTCGCCAGTGGACAAACCCAAATAGTCATCAATCATAGTGCTCATGGTCTGACATCTGCTAAGCTCATCAAGATAGCCGATGAACTTTGGAAGTACTACCAACTAAGCTTAAAGAGGTACTTTTATGTGCTAGCTGCATATTTTTATAGCTTGCAATATATTTTTATTGCTTGCTCTCTTTATAAACAATCATATTCTCATTTTATAACATATTCCATGCTGACAGCAGACCGTACAAAGGTCTGTATACGATGATACCGTAAAAACAGACTAAACAGGAAAACTTCAGATAAATATGCAATGATTAAAAACCAGCAAAGTTCAGTCTTATCTTGCTATGCAACCCATCTAAAAACAAACAGACAAGAGAATGTGATCTATAACTGCATAAACTCTATTCTCACTGGTCATTTTTTGAAGTTCACAGAAAACATCTCAACAAAGGATCCCCCCCAAATTGGATAGGATCTAGCTGTTATATCACCACAGCCCTTCCCATCCTTCTTACTTCCAATCCAGTTGTTATACCACAGTAGTGTTTTTTTTACTCTGTATTCAACCTTTTACTTTATTTTCACTAGTCTTTGATGTTTGTTGAGCAATAAAATGCTGTCTTGCTGAAACCCCCCAAAAAACATTTAAGTGGGACTCTGACACAGCTGAAACAGAGGTTATCTACCCTTATCAGCTGTTGTACGGCCCAAGTCTTTTTCTCTGATCATTCTGTTGAAAACATATTTACAGTGATAGAGTTGGCTAAAGGACTTTTCACTGGCTATTTAATGTATGCATACTTTGGAAGAGCATCATAGAGGAATACAGATAAACTTGCCGGCTGAGTAAAGGTGCATAATCCATTTTTTTCCCAACCATTGGCTCTTACAACAAACAAAATAATTTTCCCCAGTGAAATTTTTCGTATTTCCCACATGCAACAGATTTGCTGATAAAATCTCAAAGTTCCCATTTTCCTAATGGGTGGAAATGTTCCTCTCTTCGCAAATGTCCAACTACTTAATTACATTCTGTCAGCGCTAATTTAGAGCGCTGTGACATAACTTAGCTATATCTGTTTTCTCTGCTGCCAAGATTAAAGTGCCCTTTATTTTATTTTCTTTGAAGCTTTTCTCATTCATTTTTGGAATGCTTTGCATGTTTGTACAAAAGCAGATGGCCTTAGTTTTCCCAGTCTATCAACACATATGCTTTTTATTTGTATTTCACATGTTTTCTTTTAATAGTTTTTAAAGTTCATCAATTTCAATTGGGTGGCAAAGAATTTGAATGCTATAATACACTGGTTCTGAACTTTGGCCCTCGAGGTCCACTTTCCTGCTGATTTTTGCTCCAAGCCTAATCAAACACACCTGAACAAGTTAATTGAGGTCTTCAGGATTACTAGAAAGTTACTTGGCAAGTTTGATCAAGGCTGGAGCTAAACTCCGCAGGAAAGTGGATTTTGAGGGCCAGAGTTGAGACCCCTTGCTCTTCACATGCCCAGCACTTTGAAAACTAAAAAGTTTTATCTATTCAGTATATCTATGCAAAAAAAAAAAAAAAAAAAAAAAAAAAGCAAAGCAACTGATATTAAGAATGCTGACTGATTGACAACATTAACATGCAGGCTCATACTGTCTCTGAACACACCTATTGCAAATCAAAGACAGAAGAGTTATTGTTAAGGGTAAATATATTTTGTTGACTGCACAATTAAACTCTTGTTTATTGGAGAAGATTGTTGTTTAAAGGATAAAGGGGGCTGGACTAGTCGTATCTCTGTAGGGTACTGTGAAAACCACAAAGAACAACAAACTATAACTGCAATTAACAAACAGATGACTGTTCTTGTCAAGTCCTAGATAAATTCACCAATGACATTAACATTAAAGTTCAATGTCTTGTAACTTTAAGACAATTATGCAGGTTACAAATGTTGAAGGGTTGAATGGAAACTTTGAGGACACATGTGACATTGAGACTAATCTTGCATGTTCATCCTCTCCACACCCTAGAGCTGGTTTCAGTCCAAACCGTGTCCAAGCAAGCAACTATACGAGTGCAATTTGAAGATAAAAGGAAATAAGGGTATTTTACAGCCAATGCATGTCATCTCTGCAAATGAGCATAGCATGCAGAGAAAAATAAAGGAATGCAATTGATGTTGGAAACATCCATAAGGAAATGTACAGACTGAAGGAATAATGCCTTTCATAAGGGAACAAATTCTCTATATCAGTGATCCTCAGAGGGTCAAAATCCAAAATAAACAAGCTTATCAACATTTTTAGGCGAGGGGAGAATGTTTCCTTTACCTTTAGCTGTTGACAATTATGTATGTCCAATCAAACTCTACAGTATTTTTTTTCTACTTCATCTGCCGTTGCGTAAAATCTACACAAATGCCAACATGGACATGCCCTTAACATTGAAAACCATTAAAGCTATATGTTTCCAATGTGCAATTATTGGCAGTTGAGAGCATGAAACCATCCAATCAAAATCCAATGCAATTAGATCAAAACTGGTCAGTTTTTCTATCCAGCCTATGTCTTGTTAATAATTTTATAAGTAGTTAAACTGATAATGTTCATAGTAGCATTAAAAAATTTAAATGTTTGGTCCTACAGACATTTTGTTTTGTTTGGACATTCAATAATTTTGTACTGTATTGAGTCACCAGTTAATATCCAGTGTAAGATCTGGCTCCTGAATCAGAACCAATGGAAAAGCTTGATGGATGGCATTGTTAAAATACTAAAGCTGAACTTTATCAACCTCTCCTCTTTGTCTTTCTCCTGAGAATGCAGGACCCCGTGGCATTGACTCCTCTCCAGAGGGAGTATTTTTAGAGACTTGCGTGCTGAATGAACATTAGTGAAACATTGCCGCCAAAGCCTTCGCAGAAATAAACCCTTCAGTCAGTGAACACTGATGAGTGAGTAGCACCATGAAACTCAATAGCAAAGTTGACAGCTTAAAAGAGGATGAATTCATTTGCAGGAGGGGCAACACCAAATCATCCAGCAAAGTTTTATTCAACTTTTACTGTGCTTCTGGTGACTGACAATTAACAACATTTCTGCACCAATCACTACCAATTTCCAACTATATCTTCCATATCTGACCCTTAAAAATGTGTCTGACCCTAAACCTAATGTGTTCTGGTTTCATCAGTGAAATATCATTCCAATAAAATTTTAGACTTAATTAAAACCAATCAATTTAGATGTCACAACAAGACATGATATATGCACACATATACATTAATCTGACAGATACTTACTGGGATAAAGGGTCATTGGACTGTCTGGATGAGTGTTATTCTCTTCTGCATGATGACCCCCACCATGAGCATCACCGGTGTCATAAACCACAAAGACAGCGTACAAGACAATGGTCACGGCTTCCAGTATCAAGGCCAGAATGGGGAACTTGAACCTCATGTTGGTGGCGTACGCTGGCATGTTTGAACAACTTCTCTGCCTCTGTTGTTCTTCCTCTTTTGGTGATTCTCCCTCTTGTTTCGACCCCTCTCACTCTCCACGCTGTCTGTGACTTGTGGGGGGAGTGTAGAAAGTGGCATATGGTTTTGAATTGGCTGCAGGCTTTAGGAAGACCAATGAAAAGAGAGACAATTGAGGTGGGGACGGCCACCGCCTGTTGCACTGTATTTGATTGGGTTTCCTCTCTCCTCCTACTTATGTCAATTAAGAACAGTGTTGTAAAGGCAAAAAAAACAAACAAAAAAGCATATATAGCTTATATGTCTCTTTAGAGAACCATAAATATGGGAACTATTGCAAGAGTTGCAGCACTTTAATTATTGTTTGGCTACATTTTACCGCATGGCTGGTTACACATCTTTATTTTAAAATGTTTCATAGGGTTATCCTGTAAAAAATCATGTTGAGTTAAAATGATGAATATGTTATTTTATTATTTACAATATTTCTGTCACGAATGTTGTGGTAAACAACATGCACGGAGAAGGCAGTATCTTTAAACAGTCTAAAAACATGCAGGAGAATTACAGGAGCTCTTTCAAACCAAACATCAAATACCAACCAAGAACTGAACAAAACAGGGAGTATTTATACATAAACAACTAAAAGAGACACAGGTGAGACTGCGTAATCAAGGAAACTGAAAACTTTTTATGCGTTTTGGCCGTTCATTTACACAACAACAGCGTTTTAGGGGCCCGAAAACGCAAACTTTTGAAAACTGTTTTTTCAAAACGATACCGTTATTGTCTCCATGTCAATTGCAAAACATGCAAATTTGTAAAAATGGTGACATCATGCGCATGCATTATGTGTTCAGTCTATAGGCGTGTAGTTTCTTTACAAGTGACATCGCCAACTACTGGCCTGGCATGACTACTACAGCATTTTAGTTGTTTTCACGGATCCGTGTTAACAGGGATCATTTTGACAACGTTGTCGTCTGTAAACGAAAAACACAAATGAAAACCGTTTTTTTGTACACTGCGTCGCGTAAACGTAAACGTACCTCTAGACACATGAACAAACTTAATCTGTAATTTTTGGACGTCCAAATTCGGTCCACTGAAGGGGTTGTTTTGTGACGCTAGGCAACATCTTTTTTCGACGTCTTCCGCACGTCTAATGTTGACGCCTGTCCACAAAAGTTCGTTTGTGGGAAGAAGGAAGGAGACGGGGTCGGCTTGCTGTGGATCGTGTGTTTTATAAGATAAGTCTTTTCCAAACAATAATCGCGCTTTAGGCTTCTCCTCATGAGACCACACACACGCACTTCTTGTTCTTGCTTTCCCTGGGAATCAAACTCATGATCTTAGCGTTACAAGCACCAACGCTCTACTGTTTGAGCGTGTCTCCAGTTATCACCTGATGCTGAGTAGATGTCCAGAATTGGTCATGGACCGATGGACACAATATAGACATGATCTGCACGTCTATCCGACGTCCAATGTTTAGTGGGTACTGGGAAATTGTCTCAGAATATCTGTAATAAAAATGCAAGTTTCTGCAATTGGGGAAGAAACTGTGGCTCTTTTTTCGTACATCATAAATTACTTGACAGCACAACACAATAAACGTCATGTTATCATGCAATCACATGAATCACGCATTTCAGAATGATCATTTGAGATGTTGTGCAATAAAACGTATCTACTGGTTAGTTATCACATCCACTGTTGAGGCAAAGTCTTGTAAGTTTTCAAGGGATTTATTCAGTAAATGTGTTTTCATCATAGTTTATGTGCATTTCTTGTTATCGGATAAAAAATGTATCCACCTCAATTGAGCGCATACGTTTTTTTATGTGCATTTTTAGAATTTCATCTTGGTGTTTTCATCCAGCACTTTTTATGCAATATCCCAAAATAAAAATAGGCGGATGGAAACATCAACAATTACTCTCTAATTTTCTTTTATATTGCTTTGGATTTATGTATTTTGGTTCCTCTTTTAGGCTAAACACACCCTGAAATTTGAGAGTTGAGTAGTAGAGCGTGTGTGTGTCAAGTGTTGTTGATAATATCATTTGGTTTTCACTTCCTAAATAAAGAAATGCATTTTTTTACACCACAATGTAAACAGTGAAAACATCTGTAGAGCAACAAACAGGGACATATATGATTTTGCACGTCCTGACCAAAAGAAAAATACAATATGAAACAGTAAAAACTCTTTAATCCATAACACTTTCATGAGAATAAAGTAAAAACTCAGCTAGCAGTAAAATTTCGATGAATTGCAATATTGTTTGAATCACGAATGATAACTCATCATAACATGAATGAAAAAAAATTATGAAAAAATCCCATAGACTAATGCATTCAAGTGCACCTGGGAAATACGTACCTCCAAATCCGGCATTCAAGTCAGAAAAGTACATGGCAAGTAGTCTAAATACAAAAGAATTGTAATGTGAAATATAAGACCAATTAACTATATCTGAATAAAAAAAGTAAAAAAAAAAATAGTAAAAAGAGTTTCCTCTCACTTACAGTATTTAAACGTTATCACAACTAAATGTGAAGTATAAAGTTGAGTGAAGTCTCCATGAAAAGGAAGTTGCAATAGACTTTTCTTCCCTTTTTTTATGTAACAGTATATCCAAGTGAAATGGAAAAGTGTAGAATGGGACTTGATTTAATTCATTGGGAAGTGATTGGATGGTTGTGGTTTGCTATTGGTTGATCTCATGTGAGTGACAGGTTGTCCCGCCCTCACGCCAGTGAACAAGTCATGACATTGATATTCATTTAATCAATAATAATTCTTCTACTGCAAGTAATGATGGAACAGTGATATTTTTTGAAGGATTTATGTAGATGTACAACCTCAGAATGCCCTTTATGTATCATTTTATGGCTTTTTAAGAGAAACAGGCACCCTTAGAAGATACCACAAATACATATATTAGACCATGACGTGATCAGTTCCTGAAAGAAAACTGTGCGTATTTTGGCACGGTGGCACCTGAAGGGATGATGGCAGCTATGAGCAAGCTGAGTCTGTACAGAGATTGTGGGTCACTGAATCATTAACCAGTTGTCCCTTTCAAAGGATTCTCCTGTCTCTGTTTCTTACCCAGAACCCCCCTCATGCAAAGGTCTCAGGGTTTCCTGACCTCTTTAGTAAATCACAGCTCTTGCTCCAGTGTTGACTGTTATATACCACAGCACTGCAGGCGTGTCACGAGCTTGAAATAATTAATACACATTCCTCCCTATAGAATTCCGATGAAGTTGCACGCATACTTTGCATGATGATGAAGATTAGATACTTAGGATTTCTGTTATAACATGAAGCATAAAATGTCATCATCTTTGACGTTTGCTTCATCAATGGCCTACATTTGACCGGTAAAAGAGTTCAGACTTTAGATGAGAGAAGTCAGGGCTGTGACGGCAGATTAGTTGGGTGTATGTGATATAACCCAGCACTGGTTCACTGTGTGGGAATGGTATGTCTATATGAGCGGTTCTCCTATATCACACATCATGCATCTCCTCGTAGACTGGATCGCCTCTGATTTATTGTATCCTTCCTGGAAGAAATGCATGCAGAAAAAAAGAGATATACAATTTAAACATTCCTGTGTGTTTGTCACAGAGACAAATTACTCCGAAACAACGCTTAGAGTAAACATAAGGTGGAGTTGCCAAACTTCCTAAAGACAACTCAAAAATTCGGTTCAGTGTCAAGGAGCTGAGGAATGGGAGATCCAAACAACTGAAAAACATTGGCAAATATCTATTTTGTTTTGTTTTAAAATACTTTCTAATCTATGGTGTAGGTATGTAGGTGGTGTGTAGATTATTATATAAAAAAAAAAGACATGCTTTTGCAACGTCCCTTTAACCCGTTTAAGGGTTAAAGCATACCTCAGGTCTTTAGTGACCCGGGACATCATTCACTACTTTCCTCCTCGTTAATTTTTTAAAGTCAGACATCAGCCTTCTTAGTATTCCTAAATCAATTCATTATAAACAATATAACAAGATAAAAACAATAAAAAACATATAAAAGAATGCCTCTTTTCCCATTCATTTGTCGCTGACGACCCGAGGTGTGTGACAGTATAAGTATATTGTTTCTACACAACAATAATTTAATCTTTGATGACTGAATAAGTGCAATTCACCTTTATTCCAGAAGGTGTCAATGTCTGATACACAATGATGAAGTGACGTTTCACTCATAGTTACTGCAGGCAGAAAACAAAAGAATAGGAAGTATCATCAGCAAAGTTTAAAATGGCTCAGCAATTTACTGCAGAGCAAGTGCTGAACACAATCAAATATTATTGTCACTGTCACTTGATGCTGGATCTGATGAAGACGCTGTCAGTGATCAAAATGTTGATTTTGAAGATGATGAAAATGATATTTTTGAGAATTTGTTTGAGATTGTGAATATGAGCCTGATGCTGAATGTACTGTGAAATAAGCTCTGACGAGGACAGTGATGATGGTATAAAACATCTGCTCAAACTAGTAGTGGGAAGTTCGGATCATTTTACTGACTCAGATCTTTGAATCTCATTCATCAAAATGAACAAATCTTTTTTCGAGTCATTTCGTTCATTTCAGCAGAATGTATTAAAATTGTTACATGTTAGCCAAATTCCCCAAACACATCAAATGTTGATCGCATTTAGAATAAGAAAAAAATTGCAATGCAAGGAAAAGGCCAAATTATGAGAAACAGAAACGATTAATTTATTTTCTTGGTCTTCAGGCCATGCAGTCTGTTAGTTTACGTCACCTACCGAAGCTGTTCGTTCATCCCGTGACATCCTCATAAACTGAGCTATGCAGTCTGTAGTACCGGATACAGAATTCATTAGTTCACGTTTCAGTAAATGATGGCAGAATTTTTCATTTTTGATTGAACTATTTCTTCACTTTGATTAAAGGAGCAGGTTTTTGGAGACAGCAAGTATCAATCACTGTGAAGTGATCTCTAAAGCAATGAAAGATTTATCTTTTCAGACAAACAGACACATCTTTTACATTCAATACTCTCGCCGGTCAGAACTTCAGAATGTGTATTGCATATTTATCATGGAAAAAAACAAGCTCATCCCAAAGCTCATATGTTCTGAGTTTGAGGCTAGCGGTGTAAGTGAATCTGTCTGACCTGCGCTCAAAGACAACAGCTGTCCACCGATTCATCACCCCAAGGAGTCCACAGCTGCTTGACTGCATCAATACATACGCCGGCCCAGGTCTGTCAGCAGGACCCTGCTGGGCCCCTACATACTCAAAGAATTGCTAGGTGTACTGAATTATAGTTACAACATTTTTAGAAATTATTTGTAGAGGGCTTCCAAGTCCTACTAGATTCTATCTTCTGGAATGCTGAAGCCCCCAGTGATGATTCAATTTAAAACATCCCATCAACACTAATAGTTTCCAGAAAAGCAATAGTAATGTTGAAAGATTCTGCTATCGGTGTGGATGGATGGAATTCCGATTTTTGTCAATTTCAATGTTTAATTATTGTTTTTAACAAAAGTGATTACTGTCTTTGTACATGGTCCCACATGAACAATGTGCTTCTTCATTGTTTGAAACATGATCTGATATTAACCTCATGACTTGCGATTGTATTGGTCCCAGGCACGTTCTGATTTTGTCCACTTTTTCCTTCAGGAATGTTGATCCTGGAACAACATTCCAGTCTGAAAATTTCATCCTAACCACACCCCTGACCCTAAACCTAACACTAGCCATAAGTTAACCCTACAATCAGAGGAAAATCAAAGGGGAATAACACTGATGTAGAAAAACCTATCCCTGGTTATAAAGCCTAAACTTGACATAAACCGTAAACTTGTCCCTCAAATCTGATTGGTTGATTGGAATGTTGTTCCAGGATCAAAAATCTTGTTCCAGATCTCACACTCGTGCCTTTTTTTCAGTTGTGATTGTCTTGCAATCGTGACCTTTTCTCTCAAAACTATGACTTCAGATTTCACAGTTGCACTTGGGTCTACTCATGATGTCTGCCACCTTTATCTTTGAAAATAACTATTTTAATATGATATTTACCATAGTTACAAACTCTTGACCAATCATACATAATTGGACAGTGAGTGTTGGGGTCTTTATAGCAACCTTAGAGTTGACAACAAATCCTGTTGTGGCACCTCTGTCAAATTTGGAGGATTCTAGATGGCAAAAGCACCCCTTCCCAAATCCCACCACACCCTCATATCCTGTGGTAAGGGGCTGTGGGAAATCTTGTGCCGTCTGATAAGGGGGCCAGAAGGGAAACCCTGACAGGCAAGTAATCAGTGCGTTGGATGTTGGTAATCAAGAACAATCACAAATCAGCATCTTGTTTGTTTAGCATTAGCGTCCCATACTCTACCTAGGCATTCCGTAATGCTTATAGAAAAATTACAATAGAAAGTTATACTTTGTTTGTTCAAAATTAGGCTAGTATCTGTAACATTAACTGTTAAACTGATATTGATAACCTTGTCTTATGTTTCCGGTTGACCCCCTGCTGACAACATTGAGCGAACAGAGATTAACAAAACAGCTTGATCTTTATGTAACCCAAAAGAATGAAATGTTTTTTTTTATATTCTTATTGTTCCCCTATTATGCTTTTTCGAATATTACCTTTCATGCAATATAGCTGTTTGTGAATGTAAGGTCTGCAGAGTTTCAAAGATCAAAATGCACGATAAATGGAGTTATTGTCTCCCAAAGGAAAGAACCAATTCTAAACTGCCTGAAACGAGTCGTCAGTAATACCAGTCTTCCTGCATGAACCTATGTAGCTTTGTAACAAATTTGCATAATGATCCTCACTGGCTGCCCGCGAACAATGTCTAATTTGACCTGTCGTTAAACACTGTAGTTGTAGCTGAGGCCTGGAAGAGTTTGGTTCATGTTGTCGTCATGTCGAGAAGAAAGTTTTCTGTGCTGCAAAAGCAAATCCACTTCGCATGCACTTCCAAAGGATGAGGACTCATGCTGGAATTGATATGGTAAAACTACTACTGTTCGTATCAAGTGCTTACAAGTGCTGAGGAAGCATCCAGACCTGAAATTCGGAAATGGTAATGGCCGTTTTGTTTCCAACAAGCACTTTAAGCGGTAGACCAATCACAACAGACTGAGCCATCTGACCAATCAGAGGAGAGTAGACCAATAACAACAGACTGAGCCATCTGACCAATCGGAGCAGAGTAGACCAATCACAACAGACTGAGCAATCTTACCAATCGGAGCAGAGTAGGCCGTCTGACCAATCAGAGCAGAGTAGACCAATCACAACAGACTGGGCCATCTGACCAATCAGAGCAGAGTAGACCAATCACAACAGACTGGGCCATCTGACCAATCGGAGCAGAGTAGACCAATCACAACAGACTGAGCCATCTGACCAATCGGAGCAGAGTAGACCAATCACAACAGACTGAGCCATCTGACCAATCAGAGCAGAGTAGACCAATCACAATAGACTGAGCTATCTGGGGCACGTTCAAGTTCAAAACGGTGCGCAACGTTTTGCTACGGTTTCCGGGTTGAACGTCATGTTTCCTGGAAACGGCGTGCACTGGTGTGCAATGGGGTTTGAGATACATTTTCTCTTGTTTGGTGGGTGTGTCAGAACTGCAGTCCAATCAGCAGCAACATGTATATAAAGCCAAGGTATTAAAGTGAACTCGCACAATGGGTTCAAGGAAAGTAATTTACAAATGTGTTAGATGCAACAACTGAGGATATTAGAAGACATGTTTGTCGTAAGTTTTATTGTAAAAATATAGGATATCAACATAATGATGTAGTTGTTTAGATTTTTAGCTTCATTGCAAGTGTGTGACATTTGGTATAGAGAAATAAACAATGGTAATTAAGTGCTTTTCCTAAAAATGAGAAAGAAAATACAGGGTATTAAAACAGTATGAACTACAAATAAAGTCAGTATGTGAGGCTAAATAGATGTGTTTTAGTCTGAATTAGGTCAGATGTGTGCTTCCATTTCAGTTTCAGCAATCCCTTCACTCGATTGGGATGTTCTCTTTTGTTCTGGGCGGCAAGTGCAGTAACTGTAACATCGGGCATATTTTGTAGTATTAAAAACATATTTATACCGACTTCATCAGGCTCAGAAAATTCTTCACAAAGAACACAAAGAATGGCCTTCTCAGCTGCCATAGTTGCAACTCTTGCGTCATCAGAACAGTGTGTTCAATGCATCACCGTTTCTGTTTAAAAAACGTTGTGCAACGTTTTGTCGGGGCTGAACGCAGCCCTGGCCAATCAGAGGAGAGTAGACCAATCACAACAGACGGAGCTATCTGACCAATCAGATAAGAGCAGGCTCTCAGAAAGGAAGGTTTAGAGAGACCGGATCCTTTATTGAACTAATTCAGACACTGTGAGAAATGTAATTGAATGTGTATTATGAGAAAATGTAAGGTTTTTATTTTATTTTAATTACCTTGAATGCATGTAAACCTCCAAAACAAATTTAAGAAACTTTAAAACAGCATAACAGGGGCATTTCTGATCAACTGCATGCATAATATATTACAATGGTTCTTTGCATGTTGTTGCCTGTTGGACTGAATATGAATGCATGAATCAGTATCTGTTTCTAAACTAGCTTAAAGCACCTGAGATCATTTGTGACCGTCTGACAGCTGGAGGCTCTGGATTTAGTGCTGGGTTTGAGAGTTCTGTGGTATGTGCAACAGGCGTGTTATTGATGGCGGACAGGAGTACAGCCTGTGAGTGCATACTGCCTGACTTACACGCAACGCTTCAGATCATGAAATGAAGTCATGACTGTAAAAGTCTGTTGCAATGGGATTTTTTCTAGCACAGCTAGTTTTTCTAATGGAATGTGAAAGGAATGAAATGATACTAATGCAAGGCTCAAAATCAACACAATTTGCATTTACATTTCAATTACTATTGAGAAACTAAACATGCAGCATGTATAAAATCAAAACACTAAAAGTGATTTTTAAACAACATCCTATTTAAAGGGAGAGAGACCAGAAAAACAGAAAAAAATTGTACTAATTACGTTCTGCCCATTTCCTGGTTTATCTGCTGGACTTCCTCCATTCTGGAAAGATTGCAGGACTTTTGTCTGTGTGGAGCAAATGGTACTAAAAAAGCACATTGGTTAATAATACATGAATTCTAGATTATTTAAATGATTTTTTTTAAGCTGAAAGAACTTGGCACCAGATCTAACGCAAAAGCAAAGCACCGGCCATATTCAAAAGTTCTTTTCTTCAGATAGTAAAGCATTCGATAGTATCTTTAAATTCTTTTTCCTCAATTATGCAGATAACAAAAGCAGAAGTTGGTCTCAGTCTATTGCCAACATGAAATGTACAATAATCTTTAAGCTTTTAAGAGCTCTTTTAACATAATCCATTTCTTTAAAACATCCGCACATAAATGTTTTTTCACCGCACTTAATTTTTCAAGAAGATTGCAGTGAAACTGTTTTATAATGCCTCTTGAAAGACAATCAGTTAACTTTAATGGAGTCTAGAACTGAGTCTAGGGCTTTAGAGAACTTCACAATGTTAGTTTCCTTAAACTGGACTTAATTGAAGTGGACTCCATCCACCCTTTCCTCTAGCGCTTTAATCAACCTGCCATTATCAGGATGCCTTTGAAAACCAAAATGATTGGCTCCAACCTGCCGAACAAACAAAACGGAAAAAAGAAAGAAAGGAAAACAGGATGCATGAACAGGAAGTCAAACATTAGTGGTGCATTGTAAGTTGAAAATAAAGGACTGAAAATAGAAATATTTAAAATCATACTTTTATAAATAATCTCAATCAAGTATACTGTTTAGCTATGTGCAAAAATAAAGTGTATATACAAATAAATGCAGCCTTGGTGAGCAGAAGAGACTTCTTTTAAAGACATTAAAAATCTTGCAGATCCAAAACTTTTGACTGGTAGAGTATATATGTGAATTTGTAACATTTTCTGTATGTCTGCCGGTGGCAAACCCCTTATTCTGGATGTAAACAGCTGGCAGTAATTGTTAGTACTGAGGCTGAACAATGTAGACAAGAACACTGCAAACTACATGTGTGTGACCAGCATGTGACCTTTCTCCATAAAGATTATGGATGACTCCTTGTGAAATAATGGCAAACAGATCCTGGTGGATGGAGAGAAGGAATTTCGACGCACACTATTGACTTGTGAAATCTGGAAAACGTCTGTGTCAAATTACAGTTCGATTCGGAGAGGCAGATGTAAAGACCCTAGAGCATCATAATTTATGAGGCACATATCAGAGAAGAGAAAGTCATTTGATAGTGGGTGTAAGCATAGAAAACAAAAAGTCTCTATAAAGTCTGTATGTATATATAGAAGCTCAAAAAACCCTGGGTGAATAAATGACTTAATATATAATCTTTCTAGTATTTATCAAGATAGATCATGTTTTTCGGAACACACATTACCGTTCAAACATGTGGAATAATTACGTTTTGTTGTTGTTTTTGCTGCTGCTGCTTTTAAAGAAGTCTTCTATGAACACTAAAGCTGCATTTATTTGATCAGGAATACAGTGAAAACAGTAATATTGTAAAATGTTATTACGATAAAAACCTACCTTTCATGTGAATATATTTTAAAATGTAACTTATTTCTATGATACAAAGCTAAATTGTCTGCAGCCATTACTCCAGTCTTCAGTGTCAATTATTAATAATGATTCTGATTATTATCAACGCTGCTTAAAATCACAGTTCTTTTGAGTCTAGGTATATTGTATAGGTTTGATGAATAGAAAGCTCACTGAACAGCTTTTATTTTAAATGGAAATCTTTTGTAACATTATACATGCAATGTGTCCATGGCTAATAAAAGTAGGCTATCAATCTCTCTCTCTTTTTATCTTACTAACCTAAACTTTTGAATGGTAGTGCATCATCCACAGAAAAATATTAAGCAGCACCACTGCTTACAACATGGATAATAATAAATAATGTTAAGCAGCAATGTATGCTTGAGTAATGATGCTTGAAATTCAGCTTTGCCATCACAGGAAAAAAATACATTTTAAAAGATATTAAAATAGAAAACAAATCTTTTAAATTGTATTGATATTTCACAATATTACTGGTTTACTGTATTTTTGATCCAATAAATGCAGCCTTGGTGAGCAGAAGAGACATCTATCACGAAAATCTTAATTATTCCAAACTTTTGACTGCTTACAGAAAATCTCCACATCACGAACCCTGAATGCACAGATGTTTGCAATATTAATAAATAAACTGTTGTTGATTGCACCACACAATCTGAACTGATTTAGATTCATTTGTGTGTTGGATAAAATTAATTTGGGCAACTGAACAAAATCTGACCTATTATGCATTGATTTTTGTATTTGTAATTTTTTTCTTTTCTTTTTTTAATAAAGAAATTCAATTGCATAATCATACAACTACTGCTATGAAAATGCATTGCCAGACTATCATTCAATATAATGTAGTCATAAGTTAAACATTCACCCAGTATTTCACTCTGAGGGGACATAGCAAGGGAATATGAAATGCTTAAAGATTAATGTTCACTAATGATTATGACAGATGAACTATATTAAACTTAGCCTTCAAATTCAGCAAGAGACTTTTCACGCCACGGAAAGTTCTCATCTGAAGAAAAACTGCAAGAATGTTTTTGTTTGTGATAAGAACCCCTGAATGGCAGAGCCAGTGTTATCAAACAGAGGCACTTCTGCCCATCTCTTCTCACTCCCTCTTGCCGTTTCAACCGCTATCTTTCCGACTGTGCAAAAACACTCCAGACTTCTGTGGGTTATTCAGTAATGAGTTTCAACTTATTTTACCCAGTTCAACCCTATGAGTGACTATCTACACCGCCTGTTGCATGATTATGGATCTTGTTTCCACCATGTACAAATGTTTACTTTACTCTCTCTCTATATATTAATAAAATATAAATATGAATAAACTTGAAATAAATTAACACACACATACATATCGGTCTATTGTGGACATATTAATGTTACTTAATTGGAGCATTATACACAGATAGCTGCCACAACAGGGCTTGAGATCAGAGAATTATTTAAACATTAAGATAAATTATATCTCAAAGTGATAAATAGCATATGCTTAATCTCAGGGGTCTTAAGGGAGTATTATTTTCCTGAATTCCATTGCCGCACGACGCGGAATGGCCAGTAAGACAAACTCCTGCTGCTGGGTAGGAAACATAATGAGAGTGTTGACCGCATGCACTCTCTGTGAACAACAGGAACACAATATGAACAGAAACACAGATGGCAGCAGATAAGTTATACAGTGGGCCTTATGCGGCAGCTCTGTATATTTCTATGGCATCGCTGTCGAAGAGTAATTACCTGATGAACTGGATTTACTTATTGTAGAGTTAATGAAAGTTATCATGGGCATTGTAATGTTTGAAGCAGATGTCAAGTCAGTAGACCGAGAAGATTTTAAAATGAGCGGTTCATTCAGAAATCCATAGGATATCTTACCTTCATGCTGTGGAAATACAAAGTGGAAGACAGGGGTGGGGCTAGGCTACATAAGGTCTATTCTGTTGGCCTAAAGTGGGCAACAGTCGGGTTCCGGAAGTAAAAACTTTTCTTGAATGGTAACTTATAAACTTATAAGCTACGAGGTTGTTAATCCATGGTATTGGATTCTGCTGAATACGTCAGCCTGCCTGCATTATTTAATCTTATTTTTAAAATAATTGTGTTTATTAACAGTGGATTTCCTGCTGAAAAACCACATTACCCATGATGCTCTACAGAAACTTACACAAATCAGAGTCCAAAAAAATATCTTGTTAGCTCCGCCCACTCTCAAGATGCGAATGATGTAACCCAGAGGGTCTCTCATACCCTCTCAAAATGCTTAAATGTTTGTATTTTATATTTGCATATTTTGCAATAAACTTAAAATATGTTGTTTTTATATATAATCACCATTTGTAAATGAGTAGTTTTATGTTTCTCCATCGTTTTTAATTCGATTATGCAGTTCGCAATGCTTCATGGGATTGTAGTTCTTTCCCTCAATAAAACTGTTAAGTACTCAGTCTTGTACCTTGAATCTTTTTATCCGATTTTGAAAAACTATTTTTTTTTTTGCTTCAAATCAAAGTTTGTAGTGTTGTGATACCCCTCGTAGGTTGTACTGTTAGATTTTTGGTTCTGCTGATGAAACACTGCTGACGAAATACAAAAATATAAAGAAATTTCAATACACACACACACACAAAAAAAACAACTCCATGAGGTGTGGTTAATGATACGTGATCTATAGGAGCTTTATACAGCTTTTACAGCGGATGCCATTGAAAACACGGTAAGTAATCCCTCACAGCCTCGTCATGGCACTTCTCAGAATAAGGTCTACAGGTACTTGTAGGCTACTTCACATTTTTTTTAAAAATGTGAATTAGTCATTAATATTGTAATGAATTCAGTGTCTATGTCTGCCTCCATTCAACCATTCACCGGAATAATCACATTGCCTATGTTATAATACGCTCTAAAAAAAAAAAAAAAAAAAAAAAAAGATATTTCTTTAAAAGTTCTTTAAAGTAACAGTTCTATTTAGAACCGTATTGTCCTGAAGAACCCTTTATATGCTGAAATGGTTCTTTGTGTTAGAGTTTAGGGTTCTTTATTCCCGCCTTTTTGTTTTTCAAATCTGTAACTGTCAAAGCCACCTCATTACTGATTTTCTGGAGCTCAGTTATACAACTACACAGTTGTCAACATACTCTCAACAGGTAAATTATTTCTTTCTTACAATGTCTATAAATTTTAGCTTTTGTAACAGTCATTTCCTTACAATCATGTATTTTTCTCTTTTTAGATTAACAGAACATGTAAGTGTGAGCAACTTTGTTCAGTTAAGGATACTCATCTTCTCCACAAAGTAAGTAACAGAGATATGGAATTTATGATCATATTGTTTGATTTTTTTTTTTATTATGACGTTATGCCTAAACATACCCAGTCACAAAAAAAAAAAAAAAAAAACACATTAAAGCTATCCCATGACTTTAAATAATTTTTTCTTTTAACATGGCAAAGGACTCATACTGTCCATTTTTCCTAATTGTGGCCTTTATGAAAATAATTGTTTTTACATAATCAAATGGAAGAGACACAATGTAACTCTAAACTTAATTGTGTATTTCAGATGATGTCACGTTTCATAACCTCATCATCTGCAAAAAGAAACTAGCACTCAGAATACACATAATGAAGGACGTAAAAACATTTTAAAGGATTGTGAAGATATTTCACTGAAACTTGGTATTCATTACATCTATATCAAGTTCAGTATTAATTGTTATTTATTAATGTATTCAGCTAACAATCTGCTACACTCTGCCATGTCAATAATAATTTAAAAAAGTACCTAATTGACACAACAAGCTGTTTAAAAAAAAAAAGAAAGAAAAAAAAGAAAAGTAAAACCCAAATAGAGGCACCAAGATATAAGACCAGGCAGATAGAGGACTAAAAAAACTAAACGATATTAATAAATAATTTATAAAAAATAATATTAACTAGATGTACCGCATGGCGGTACAAAATATGACCGCCGCTCAGGCCTGCACTGGCTTTCCACAAAAATAAATGACGTGGAGCAATTTGGCTGTATTGCGTGTTTAAAAAAGTAGTAGTATGTGCATGTCTGTCTGTGTGTGTGTGTATGTGTGTGTGTTTGTGTATGTGTGTGTCTGTGTGTGTGTGTGTGTGTGTGTGTCTGTGCGTGTATGCGTGCGTACATGTGTGTGTTTATGTGTGTGTGTGTCTGTGCATGTGGATTTGTATGTGTGTGTATGGGTGTGTGTCTGTGCGTGTGGATGTCAGTGTGTGTGCATGCTTGCGTTTGTTTGTATTCCTGCATGTGTGTGTGTGACAGGTAGGGTTGCCAACTTCAGAAAAGGAAAATGCGGGACAATCGTGGTTATTTATAGGAAAATGAGGGACACTCAAAATATTTTACTGTATCACACAGTGTACGTCATTTCAGTGTCTGCAGTTAAGTTTGTGTTTAAAAGGTTATCAGACATAAACACATTTGTATTGCTTAACCTATTTATGTATTTAATTCTAAAAATAATTTTAATGTCATACATGAAAAAAGTCACATTACAAACAAACCATAGTTCAAAATAACAGCATTTATCTAAAATAGAAAGCTTTTTTAACATTATACACTAGGTTTACAGTTCAAAAGTTTGGGGTTAGTAAGATTATTTTTTGGGAAAAAAAATAAAGAAAGTAATTGCCTACTTTTATTCAGCAAGGATGCATTACATTAATCAAAAGTGACAGTTAAGATAATGTTACAAAAGCTTTCTATGTACTTTCTAAAAGCTTTAAAACATTAATAATAATCAGAAATGTTTTTTGAGCATATTATTCCATCAGGTAGATTACATGTTTTCTTGCGTGGCTGGATGTTAGACTCATGAACAATAATCACGTTGTTTGCATTCGCCAAAATTGATTAGCCGAAATCAAAACGTGGACAGTGAAAGGAAATTACCGTTAGCGCGAGACGAGTCCGGCTTGAAGCGGAAGCGACCAGACGGCAGAGGATGTTCGCAAATCAAACAATGATTTGTCTCAAAACAGTGATTAAAAAAAGCTGTGATTGGATGATGACAGGTGTCGGTGATCATTCTCAAGTGTCATGGTCAGCACTGCTGCTGTTGCTGTTGTATCAGTCAGTGGTTTATCAGCTTGTCGAAAAACGGGACATGGGAGGTCACGCACGGGACAAATAAATTAGGCCCAAAATACGGAACGTCCCGCCTAATTCGGGACAGTTGGCAACCTTAGTGACAGTATCATCCTAAACCAGCAACCCTTCGCTCAACACCACCATCTACAGGCCGATGAATGTACAGTCACTAAATGTGCACATAAATGAATTTATTTTATACCCCCCCATGGATGAAATTCTACGAAACTTAGTATACCCCCATAGGATGTCAAGTTAATCATACACATGAAATATGGTGCAGTTCTGAACATCTCAACTGAAGATAGGGGCGATTAAAGCAGAATAATATTGCATTTTCATTTTTTATGGGAGGGGCGCAAATCACAAATGAGTGATTATAGGCTAGGTTAATGTGGGCCCTTAAGAGCAACATACCATAAAAATTTCTTCATCCTCGGTGCCACGGTTCAGGTAGTTATTTAGGAAAAACTGCATTTTTGGGGTTTGGGGGGGCCCAGCTCGGGGGGGGGAGTGGCCCCCGGGGACCAAACGAAATTTTTCCGTAAAAGTCTAGTGGGGCTACATGCCCACCAAATTTCATGTTCCCCGGTGTTTCGGTGTCCCTGGTATCGTTGACGAAAATTTCAGTAGATGACGAAAAAAAAAAAAAAAAAAAAAAAAAAAAACTTTGACAATCCCTATATGACCGCTTTCGCTAGCTATGCTAGCGGCGGTCATAATAATAGGAAGGTAATACTAATATTAATGAAAATAAATATTGTTGAAAAGGTTATTTATAACAGCATTAAGGTCCTATACAGCAAAGCATGGTTCTTTATGGAACCTTATAAAAAGGGTTCTATTTAGCACCAAAAAGGGTTCTGCTATTGTTATAAGCCGAAGAACCGTAATTGTGTAAGCTACTGTTTCTTATCCCAAACAAAGAGAGTTGTAGGCTAGCATGCAGTTAAAAAATAAAATCATATAGCCTAACACAAGTCCATGAACACATAACTTACTCAAAAACTATTGTTCAATTGGATTTTCCTCCAGTGCGACCAGAGGTCATCAAAGAGTGAACTTTAAGGTGAACTTAGCCTACTGTAAATATGTATGTTTTTCGCTACTGGCTATTACATATACTTTAAATATGTATGTTTTATGCTACTGTAAGTTGACCTATCTGTTTCCTGGCAGCAGTTATGCTGTGCTTGGAAAGATAGCTCTCACGCAGTTCATTCTCCTCTTCCAAACTTGGACACAGAGCTGTGCAGTGCGCACATTATTAATGCCATCTAGTGGAGACAGTGCAATCGCTCAGTGAGTTATTATACACAAAGCCAGTGTTTATGTCCACAGTAAACACATCTGATGTGTGAGTAGTGACGCAGCAGAAGCTAATGTAAAGTTAACCAGTGCGATCACTCTCGAGAGTCTTGACACTTCTGGTGACTGTGAACGTTACGTTCTTATTTAAAAAAACAAAAACAAAAAAACAAACAAAAACAAAACACTTTTGTTTGTTGGTCAGACACAGGAACCGCAACTGACTGATATTTGTACAAAGTGACAAATTATTTTCACATAAATATTGAAATATTAGCCTAGGTGAATATTTCACTCTTATACAAGTAAAATAAATATATATATATATATATATATATATTTTTTTTTTTTATGATGGATTTGTATAGGCTACTTTTTGTACAGCCTTCCTTTAGGATTGAAATTCTGGGTCTGGGACAAAGTTAAAACAATTAAATAAAAGGCAGAAAATATATAATAAACTGTTAAAGAAGAATCCAGCTGATCAGGGCCGGAGTGGGGCCCCTTTTCAGCCCGGGAGTTTCAGGCCCAAGACCGGCCCACTTTTTCCATGGTGGAATTCCAAATTAGCACTTTTTCTAAATTGGATAATGAAGCAACAATTCAGCTCTTACTATTGTGTAGTTTGTATTAATACCATGGGTTAACAAATAATGTAAAAGTTAAATAATAATTCACTTAGACTTTATGAGAAGCAATTACGATTTCACACAATTCTGACTTTATATTTCGCAATTCTGACTTTATAACGCGACTTTATATCACAATTCTGACTCTATATCTTGCAGTTCTGACTTTATAAGCAACTGCAACTTTATTTCACACAGTCCTAAATTTATATCTTGCAATTCTGACTTTATAAGAAGCAATTGCGACTTTATTTCACACAATTCTGACTTTATAACACGCAATTGCGACTTTATTTCACACAATTCTGACTATATATCTTGCAGTTCTGACTTTATAAGCAATTGCGACTTTATTTCACACAATTCTGAATTTATAACACACAATTGCGACTTTATATCACACAATTCTGACTATATATCTTGCAGTTCTGACTTTATAAGAAGCAATTGTGACTTTATTTAACACAATTCTGAATTTATATCTCGCAATTCTTACTTTATAACACACAATTGCGACTTTATATCACGCAATTCTGACTTTATATCTCGCAATTCTGACTTTATAACACGCAATTGCGACTTTATTTCACACAATTCTGAATTTATATCTCGCAATTCTGAGAAATAAGGTCAGAATTGCGAGATGTAAACTCGCAATTGTGAGATAAAAGTCGCAATTATCTTTTAAAATGTTTTATTCTGTGGCTTAAAAAAAAGCTTCCATACCTCCTGGCCTTTTCCTCCCATCCATCCTCCCTGACGCGTTACGGTAGGGCCGGCCCAGCTATCGGTAGGCGCCGGCGATGCCGCGGTAGCCTACCTGAGAAAACGTTTTGGAAAAGACGGACTATGGACCCAACCAACTCTATAGGAGGGGAGGGGAGAACTCCCTCACATGGTACAACCCATGCAGAGGCTGCGCGCTGCGGTGTCAGAATGCGGAATGTGTGTAGCCTAACGTGACATTGAAATGTGAAAAAAAAAAAAAATTCCTCGACCGGCCCAAACGTGAAGCGGCCCACCGGGAATTCTCCCGATTCTCCCGATTACCCACTCCGGGCCTGCAGCTGATAAAAACAAAACAAAAACAAAAAACAAGCAGACTGTCTGCAAATAATTGATATTTATAAATTTGACACGGAAGAGAAGAAATTGTTGAATTAAGACGTTATTTTTATTTGTTTTTGCGTACAAAAAGTATTCTCGTCGCTTCATAACATTAAGGTTGAACCACTGTAGTCACATGGACTATTTTAATGATGTCTTTACTTCCTTTCTGGGCCTTGAAAGTGGTAATGACATTGCTGTCTATAGGGGTGTCAGAAAGCTCTCGAATTTCATCCAAAATATTTTTTTTTCCCAGAGGGTTGTTTGAATGTAAATATGATTTAAACACCTGCTATTGTCTGACATATGGCATATGTACTTTTTTGCAAGGACAGAATCGAAACCCAGAGGAAAATGTGCATGTCTACAGTCTTGATCACTGCCGAGAACATCGAGGTCTGGCTGGTTTGTGTGGCCCACTCACCAGCCCCTGCTGGTAGAGGCCATAACTACACCATTCTGGGGGCTTTCAGTATTGAAGACCATTTGAAAGTAGTAGTTTTTGCAAGCAGTATATGCATAAAGCCCAACAGGTCTAAATACTTGGCTGACCTCATCGAAAGAAACTGCCATAATCCAAGAACTCTTTTTAAAACCATAAATGATCAGGATTTAATAAATGCCATTCTACAGAACCAACACATTAGGGTGATAAATTGCGTAATATTAATTGGTGCTATACTGGCAGCTCTGTCGTGTTTGTGTTCTTAGATTTAAGCGCTGACTTTGACACAGTGGACCATATCGTCCTGTTGTCTCGCTCAGAGAAATGTGCAGGCATTCAAGGGAAAGCTTTGAATTGGTTTCAGTCTTTTCTAAGGTTCCATTTAGGCTCTGATGCTATTTTCAATCAAATTTATCTCCCACCAAAACAAGATAAAAATTGTGTAGATTCTTTACTAGCCTGACTTACTGATTTGAATGCCTGTCCTGGAGGATACTTTTTAAAAGCGACATTTGGCAGATTATTGGTGAGAAAAAAAAAGTTTTCAAAAATACCATTAATTTTTTTATATGAAATATTTTCTAAAACTTCAAGAAAAATCAAAGCCATACATCTAAACAAGTTAAGCTCAATTTGAGGTTAAAGAAAAGAAAAAGGTTCCAGTAAGATTGATTAGGTGCAGTACCAAAAGTTTCCACTAGATGAAATCCATTTCCCATTCCTATTCATTTCCCAGAGCACCTAAGAGGGTCAAGATAGCCGTATGTGGTATTCGTTCAATATTCCAGTACCTTCCCTGGTCACCTTTGAATTATTCTGGTTTGGCCAATATTTCCCCAATTACTGTGCTTTTGAACTTTGTCTACAGTGCCTGCTTTTTTCTTCAAAAGTCTTAAATGACAAAATAAGAACTGTTTGGGTTAAAATGCTTTATTCAACTTGAGACACCATCTTGTGGACAAAGCATCTACATTTACATTATGTAATTGTAATGTGAGTGCCAGTAATTTGTCCTTGCAAAAATGCCAGACATTTTATTTATGAGAAATGATTTTTGAAGTTTCACAGGGGCAGATATGCTATTCATCACAGAACACGTCCACAGCATCATCTGCATCAGCTACATTACAACTTTGAGTTAAATGTTGCACCAAGCGGTGCAAAAAAATAAAAAAAAAATAAAAATAAAATAATTGTGAAATTGTGTGCGAGTCTCCTTGTGCTGATGCCTTCAGAAGTATTAAAGTGCATTTCCAGAGATAAATTGGAAAACTAAATGCACTTACATGTTCATATCAACAGAATGGGGCCAGCAGACACATGCTGCAGTGCTTCCTCTGAAAAGCTTGAACTTCTGCGAACTGTGGAAGAGTGTGAATGGTCAGAGATGAGAAACTGTACTTTCACTTGATTGAATTTAGACCATTACCCCGTTTTGAGCTGCTCCTGATCTGATTCGGATTCGCCGCGCACTGTTTGTAACACCGTCCATCAGCAGTGTTTTCAGCATGACAAATGACAACGTCACAGTGGACAAATACCTATTTTGAACGTAAATTGAATCCACATTTACTAGAAATATAAAGAGAACAATGTAGAAAATAGACTTTTAGAAAACCATTTGAATTTAATGCAAATTCTGAAAACTTTTCAGCTCACCCGTCTGGCCACGGTGGCATCCTCACTTTCAGAACTCCCATCATCCTCTCTTAAAGTAAGTGCTTTAACCTCAAATCTCTTGAAGTGATCTGGGATGTCCACTCTGTCATCTTCACTTACAGGATGGATGATGGTCTGTTCAGGGCCTTTAGGATTCGGACATCTGATTAGAGATGAAGAATTAGAGCCCTCATCAAGAAATGTTCAAACAAACACATACAATGCTTCAAACATACCCATCAACAATTAAATCCCATTTAGGTTGGGATTCTCTGTCCTTGGTGAGTGTTGCCCAACAGTTTTCCAGGCCTACTGCTACCCTGGAGTCCCTGGAGTGATCCATACCCACCTCAAAATACAAAGGCTGTTTCAGAAACTTTAAAACAGGGTAGTCGCCATCATGATAGAAGAGTCTGTAGACCATATCTTAGAGGAAAAAAAAAATAATTCTCATATTAGACCATATATTGCTCAAACTGACAGGCTTTCATATATAATAATTCTCATATTAGACCATATATTGCTCAAACTGACAGGCTTTCATATATTATATTATATTATATTTTTTTTTTTTTAAAAAACAGCACCCTGGATTGTCAATATAATTTTAGTCAACATGAAATCATATTGGATCCCATTTACTTTGATATGCATTTCTGGTCTTATTGTGAATGACTCAATTGCATGTTATTCCAAAGAAGAAAAAAACGTGATCTTTGATAAAAAAAAATAAAAAAATAACTTGCCATTTAGGAATTGTATTTGCAAAATTGCAAAATCCTGTTTTGGTTTGTTTTGTAGCATTCATTTATGATCCAATACATTCCAAATGGATACATTGAAGTCGCATTCTACAATCTCATTTAATACAATTTTACTTGAAAATGTGTCAAAATGAATGCCAAAATATAATGATTCATCTTTAAGTGGAACCATTAGTAAAACTAATGGAGTAGTTTACATACCCTGAGAGAGCCTCAAGCTAACAGTGAGTTCACCCTTCCCAACATCAGCCTCCGGCTCTTTAAAGTTTGAAACGGAATGGAAGATCATGCTTTGGGTGGAGTTTGCGCTATAAACGCAGGACACGTAAATCCTGGTTGAGATGAGCAGTTTCAGGAGAAAAAGTAACTTTACTAACATTTCAGTGATTGTTGTACTTCACCATACAGTTGCTCAGTATGTACACCTGGAATCACTGTGGTAGCTAAGTCTTTTAATAAAGAACTAAACATATGCTGATACTTTAACATAGCAAACTGAAAAATGAGGTGAATTCAACCATTTAAATGGACAAAAAAAAAAAGTTTAAGGTTGCAAATGTTCATAATAATAAACATCTACCAAATGCTTGATATGCCCACTAAATCTTAAGTGAATTACCTAATTCTGCATTGATAAATGAAGTGACTTAGTATTGTATATAAAATAGTGACAGTCACTGATAGTGCAGCACTGAAAGCACATTTTTATTTTAGTGGACACCAACCATTTTGTGGATTGTTTAGCATTAATTTTTTTTTTTTTTGCCAAATAGTTGATTTATTCTGTTTAAACACAACCTTGCTTGTTTCAAGGGGCAAAGCTTACTGATGCATAAACTATAAAACTTTCACTGGGAAACCGCCCACCCATAACCTGTATTCTGGCTCAGGGTGAAATTCGGAGGTCTGGGGCAAAGGTTCATCTTTCTTCCAGGTGACTACATTCTCATATTTCATGGTGTCCCCGACAAACTAAACAAGTAAAAGAGTAAATCATTTGGTCACATAACAGCAGTAGTGTGAATGCTTGATGTGAGTGCCCTCATCGTACCTTTCGTGTGGTTCCACAAGTGGTGACATCAAAGCGAAAAAAAGCAAAGTGGGCTTCATTGTAGTAGGGTTTGCAGGCCGGGTCTCTTAGAGATAGTTCACCGGGAAGCAAACGTGGTACAGATTCCAATTTGGGAACCACCACATCAATCGTTCCATTAGAAAAACACTCTGGCACAACAACAAAGAAACTAAATCGTAAAATGGTAACAAGACATCATTAGAGAAGTAATGTCAAATGTGAACCAACCTGACATTTTTACAAAAAAGGGGCAGGCAAGGGAGAAATCTTTGACTTGCAGGTTATTCAAGGTATCATAAAGTTCCACATCAATTCTTCCCAGGACTCCGGTCAACTGAACAGACTTGAAAAAAAAGGTATGAAATCAGTCAGCAATGGGTTAGAAGCTACATGAGGCTTTAAGTCAAATAGACTGAGTAGTCAATACTTGGATGAATATCAGTTTAAATACAGGTTTACCACTCATGACTAGTAAACTGTGCAATGGAAACACTAAATCACCAGTGCAACACAGGAAATCTGAAGAATACCTCTAAAGCCACAAGTGGGGCTAGGAACGGCACAATAATGATGAAATGGGTTTTGTTTGAATGGTGTTCATACTCCTGTAATAATTCATCGCTCAGCTCCACCTGTCCCAGTTTGATCTGTAATTGGGATCTTGGGGTGCTTCCATATTTGACATGAATTCTGAAGATATCCTCACTGCATCTTCCCCCTGCAGTTGGACGGACTGCAGAAGAAAAAGGACACCAAGTTAAATATCAGCACAAAGCCCAGCTATGCACAATACTGCTCTTAGTGATCTGCCTTTACTGCAGTTCAAATCAAAAAGTATCCATTATCATTCTCAGTGGCAAAGTGAATCAAAGAACATGATCTTACTGCCATTTTTGCTCATGGCCACTCAGTTCTTGACAATTTACTTTGAGCCTAATCACCTAATTGAGCCATAAATGCCATGTGGACAACAACTCTTGAGCTGCAGGAAAATGATAGTCTAAGACTGACCATGCTGATGAAACCTCAATAAGGTACAGTCTCAAAGCCCTTCACTAAAATAATCCACCATCCATTCATAAGGCATTACTATACACTACCTGGATTGTGCTAAGCAATAAACCTTCCCCCCTTGGCACAAAGGGAAATCTCCAGGGGCCGGTTGGACCAGCTGTGCGTAAGTTATAACTTAGCCTAGTTTTGACATAAATGGACACTAAGTTATGACTTACGCACTTCTAAATATTTTTGCGTAGCACCATTAAACTTAGTTGAAGCGTAACTCTAAGTATAAACTAAATATTTACGGCAGCCTCCGATCAAGAGTAACGGATGGAATAAAATATCAGACAGACTGAACTGCATCAATAAGCTCTTTTACCTGACAGACTTCAATTCTTTAGACGTATATGATAATGCTGACATTTACACTCGCTTACATTTTAAGAGAGAGAACATTATGTGAAAAGATTACTTTGTTAGCGGCTATCTTTAACACGAACCCATCCTAAACACCCTGCCGCTGTGTGCATCGGTCCATGTTGTGCATGTCAAATATCAGTCATAATCAATAAACGTAATTCCTTATGTTTTTTTGTATCAATATTTATTTATTGATCCTTATTAATTTCATTTCAAATACAGTTTCTGAATGTTATTTACATATAAAAACATTTATGCTATGCATGATCAAGTATCGTATTTAATGGAAACTTATTTTTACCGTTAGTAACGTGAGGCAAAAGAATGAAGGATAAACTGAAATTCACAGCATTTCAACACAACATCTGCTCACGTATTTGAAGGCTGCTATTGGATCAGAGGCTAAACGTCATATTATGCGACTACGCATTACTTTACGGAGAGCTTACGACCTACTAGCTACATTCTGCCTTACGAACAAATAGTGCAACGGAATAAAGTTCAGAGTTAGTTACAAACTAGCTAGTAGTTACTAAGCCTCTAGTGTGGACTTTACGTTCCAATTTAAGAAAGAACTTACGAACGGCTGGTGCAACCCTACCCTGGAGCACTCTTGAAGCCAATATAGAAAAGTGTTTACAAAGGCCTTACCAATGTCACTTAAAGAAGCTTCTAGTACTGTGGAGTATGAAAATGATGCCTGTTCAGGCAAGATGACGAAACCAAAGACAAGAGGAAGAAAGTAGGTTCTTCTATCAGGACGAAGAGTCTGCATTACAGATGAAACCATGTTAAGACAGGGTAAATAATACAACAGCTTCATAAACAAGAAGTGAAATGCGCACCTTTTGTTGAACATAAGGTTGAGAGAAGGGGACCTGGAGAGCAAAGGCTTTGGTGCCATTGGGGAAGCTTTGCTCTTGCAGGCCAATGCCTTTAATAATGACCTCAGAGACAGTGAGCAATTCTGAGCCAATGGTGATATTCAGCAGCACCACATCAGGTAGAAAGTAACTCAGCAATGCTTCAAACACCTCCTGCTTTGGTTGAGTGTCTGATCACAAAAACAATTCTTAAAAAAAAAAGAAGAAAAAAAAAGACTATGTACAATAAGCCATTCTGCCCTAAATTCAACACTCACTGTCTGTGATATGGGGGGGGCATGGTGTCAAAGGGGTGGTGATGGGGAATAAGACCTTATATGTGGTCTTATCCTGACCCTCCATCCACATAAGCTCAAGCATGGGTTCTATGGTGTAACTTATATGGTACTGGTTCTCAACAGCATGACTCTAATAAAAATAAATAAAAAGGTGTTACTTACTCATTCAAGTTAGATGCATTAAGGAAAACTTAAGTCTGTAGAAAACCCAACCTTGTAGTATCCACCGGGAGCCCCAATAGGAATCTCAACAACTACATGGGACTTTGTGAAGATCATGCCATAGTTATGGCTACTCATCTCTTCAGATGTGAGCCTTCTACCATCAACGCCCATGTGCACCTCCAGGATTTCAACTTCTGACGACATCAAAGGAGTTAAGTGCAGAGGAAAGCGCCAAGAAATCATCTGACCCACAACAGAAGCTCCATCTGAAGTTAAATCAGAGTACAGGACTTCAGGACTACACAGTCATGGGACACCAAAGTGGCAAAATAAGTGTGAGAGAATGAAGTCTCACTGGTTGGACAGGCAGCTGTCGACTCCACAATAGCCATCATCCAGCGATCTCTGAAAAGGACCACTGATTTGAACACAATCATATCAACATCGTCAACCTGACAAGGAAAAATACTTCAGGCACTGTAGGGAAATTAATGTGTTATCCACTGGCATATGAAACATTTCATACATTTAGGACAAAGTTTTCGGCCATGTTGTATGGGCTTCGCATGACCAGCCGTGTTGGAGAACTGTAAACATTGTAGCCCATCCCTTGGAGTGTCTCTCTATCAAAAGCCTTCTCTCCAGGGGTGTAGAGTAAGATGTTCCAGAGTTGCAAGTTAGGTATAACTGTGGGCTGTTACGATAGGACAAATGTAAGAATCTGTATCAAAGTCACCAAAAATCACATTTTGATGCAAAAAATAAAAGTGCGAGTGGTGCTTGCACACGCAAAACTCGCAACCAAAAGGCTTTTTGGCAGTTGCTATGCGGTTACCAAAGTATTGTTAGTGCATTGTTATGCAGTTGCTAGAAGTTTTTAGTTGTTGGCATATATCAAATTAATATCCCACCCCCAAGTCTCTATGGTATTTTATTACCTATGAGGACTGATAGCATAGCAGTGTCCATAATCGCATACAGAGTTGGAACCAAATTTGATAAAGAACTTCATGATTTAAAAAAAAAATAATAAAATAATAATAATAATAGTATTATTCAATATAGTATGAATGGATGCAATCTAGATACCTGCCATTTTGGCATTGTTTACAATGTCCTTAAAACATGCAATTGCTAAAATCATTCATGTGGTGTAAGTGGTGTTCAGTTCACACCATTTGTACCCAAAGTATGAACAAATTTTAGTGTTGCTTACTGAAGCACCACTTAAAGTGAAAAGAAATAAAGGGTACGTACCCCCCCTTTCACTGATGCTTCCTTGAATTCTGGTATTGCAATCCTTACAGATACCTGACAGAACATAAACAGGCATGCACAGGCTGTGGTAGCAATAACACTGAATTTTCATTGGCACATTAGAACACTCATTGTTCAAGATTCTCTAATTGGTTTAAAAATAAAGCATTCAAAGATTATTTTGTAGAGATATAGCCATAGCAGGTAACACAAACCCTTTCAATGAGTTACTGATTGCATGGAGTTGCAGCAGTGGTAATCTTGGCCTACCTGAGGCCTGTTGCATGATGCTAGTTGAACAAATTCTGGGTTTCAGTTCAGAGTATGTTTAGAGTTGACAATCATACAAATCCAACATAGTTTAGATCAAGTTCAGCAGACTCACAACGCTCTATATAAACGCTCTGTCAACTCGGGGTTTGATCCAGAGTTTGTGATTCACTCTGAACCGTGTGCAGTGTTGGGAACGTTACTTTAAAAAGTAATTAGTTATAGTTACTCAAAAAAAAAAAAAAAAAAGACTAAGGCCCCGTCCACACTACTGCGTTTTCGTTTAGAAACGGAGAATTAAAACGAATACGATCTCCGTCCACACCAGCGTTTTAGCTGCGTTTTAGAATTGATCTCCGTCCACATTAAAACGACTGAAAACGCGGATCACGTGACCATTCACCAACACTGGGCATGCGCGTGCCGATGTAAACACAACTTCATTGATAAAATTATCCCACCATGCGCTGGTTCTTCCCGGGTTAACCCAAAACCGACGCTCAATGAACGGTCGATACCGCCGCTGCACACAGGAATTGTCACAGATCGCTCGAATAATAGCTTGCCTCCGGCGCATGTAGGCAGTTATAGCATTGTAAAATGCAGAATTTACTTGGACAACAGCAGCTAGTAAAGATATACGCCATGACTGATGACACCCAATCATAGAGCCGAACGTGAGCTCTAGTACGTCATCGTTTCTAAAGTCCTCCGTTTTGACCCGTCCACACTAAAACGCCCTCCGGAGATTCAAAACGAAAAACGGGTCGGCAGCGTTTCTAAACTTCTCCGTTTTGGGTCTCCGTTTTTGCCGTTTTAGTGTGGACGGGAGGTGCAAACGTAGCAAAAGGTCTCCGTTTTTAAACAAAAACGCAGTAGTGTGGACGGGGCCTAAGGCCATGTCCAAGATGTCTCCAAACATATGGTGTCTGCGTGCGACCTGGACGCATCAGTGAATGGTGAGATATTTTACTAAATAAAATTATCCTGTCAGAAGAATTGCGCGATAACTTTATTATTTATTTTTCCATCTGAATCATATCAGTGAGCGTTTGTGGGGTTTTACACATGCGCAGTAAAGGTGAATTTCGCGTTTTCAGGCGTTTTTCAAAAGTTTCTCATCCACACTGAAACGTCCGAAAACGCTAGTGTGGACGGAGAGCGTTTATAAACGAAAACGCCGTTTTCAAATGTATCCGGATTAATGTAGACGTAGCCTAAAACACGTACATCTATTTAGCCTCACATACTGACTTTATTTGTAGTTCATACTGTTTTAATACCCTGTATTTTCTTTCTCATTTTTAGGAAAATCACTTAATTACCATTGTTTATTTCTATACCAAATGTCATACATTTGCAATGAAGCTAAAAATATAAACAACTACATCATTATGTTGATATCCTATATTTTTACAATAAAACTTACGACAAACATGTCTTCTAATATCCTCACAGTTGTTGCGTATACCGAGCTGCATCGAACACATTTGTAAATTACTTTCCTTGAACCCATTGTGCGAGTTCACTTTAATACTGCATGCTTTATATACATGTTGCTGCTGATTGGACTGCAGTTCTGACACACCCACCAAACAAGAGAAAACGTATCTCAAACCCCGTTGCACGCCGTTTCCAGGAAACATGACATTCAACACGGAAACCGAAGCAAAACAGGGGGTGCTGGAATGCGTGTAAAAACACTGGCTCTGATTGGCTACCATGAAACACATGACTCTGCCTTAGCCAATCATAATCGCTTACCTCGTTATTAACCCACCTCCTCACTAGCTGCGCGAGCCAGGGGTGCGTTCGGATTACACAGTTTATTCAATCAATGCATAGTAACGCACCGCATTTAATGTCCAGTAATGTTAACGGCGTTGTAACGACAGGAAAAGTAATTAGTTAGATTACCCCGTTACTGAAAAAATAACGTTGTTACCCAACGGCGTTCTTTTAAACGACGTTACACTTACCGTGTGTACCTGAAAGTGTGACACGTGCTACAAACAGCCAATCAGACAGAATATGTAATTTGTCTCTAAAAGTTTTAGGTTACGTTTACATGACAACGATGTACTAAAAACGGAAAAGTTTTTCCTTTTGCATACAGATGACAACATCGTCAAAACGATCCCAGTTCACACAAAGCAGTGAAAACCACCAAAGACGCTGTATTATTCTTGCCAGGCCAGTAGTTGGCGATGTTACTGTGTGAAGAAACACCGCACCTAGACTGAACACATGATGTGCATTATGTCTCCATTTTTACAAATGTGCGTTTTTGTAGTTTACACAGAGACAATAGCGGCATCGTTTTGAAAAAACATTTTACTTAGAATCCCATTGGTGTTTTCAGGTCGTTGTAAAAGAACAGCCAAAACACAAAGTTGAAAACAGTGTCATGTAAACAGCCCCTTAATTTGGAGTGTGAGATACATGGGAAGTGGCTTTATTTCATCAGATGTGTGTCACTTTGCTCACAGCTGATTGGTCCAGTTTTGGTTTGCGTAGAGCATATTACCGTGGAAATAAAGCAAATAAAACCCAAAGTTTACTCAAACTGATATTGATATTAATATTTTCTATATAAGAAAATGAAGTTACTTGCCTCCATGAAGTTTGTCTCACACAAAATCTCACGTGAAGCCACAGCGTGACTGCAGGACTTGGACGCTTCAAGGACTTTTGCAGATAGCATGGGGAATTCATAGAGTTTAACCTGTATGGCTACTTTAAATTCTTTGTCTCCCTACAAAAATGAAAAATAAACATGGTTGGGTCTCTTTTTCCACCCCCCTTTTTTTTCCAAACACCCACTCTATGGTAGAAATGTACCAACCTTTCTCCTTCATATTTTCTATGATAAATAATAGTTCCAGTATTAGAGCTGGTTAAAGGAAAGCTTAATTTATAAAAGACACAAACCTGTTTCTCTGCAAAACAACTCTTTAGGGAAGCTGACACTCTCGTATTCCCCCAAGGATCCAATTTCAGTGTGTAGCCACACTGTGCCGCCAGGTGAGGTGTGAGAAAGACGGTCTGTGCGTTATCTGAAACGCCCAGAGAAGCTCTGAATTGATTCCTGGGGGTATTAAACTCATTGGCACACGAACAAAGGGATAATCAACTTACTGACTGCATAAACCTCTAAAGGACTTCCTTCACTCAGAGAACTAGGAAGAGTAAACTGCACCCTATTTCCAAGACACTCTGCTCGTATTCCACCTGCAAGAATAGTCCATTAAGTAATGAATTACATGACTTGACACAAAAAGTTTAAATGGTTAGCATGGCTTACCTGCAGAGGTATCTGCATCAATGTTTATTATATTGACTATAAGCCAGAAAGCCCTAAAAGCATTATAAATAAATCAGCACATTTATTGATGAATTCAAACACACTTATTTCCATAGCCAGAACATACCCTATTTCAAAGCATCCCATTCTTTGAAATCTTTGTTCAAGTATTGTACAAACCATCAACTGTGTTTTCTACACAAACGAGTGACCTCACTGGAAGGTGATTAATGAACGGTGTCTCAAGCGCGTTTTGTCTGATTGCACAGTATTGCGCACAGGTGAGGAACTCAAACACATAGAATCATAGAACTCTCCGCCCAAAGGTGTGAAGCTGGATTTGACGGTTAACGGGAAACTGTTGGCTCTTTGTAACCATAGTGATCATGTATTATTAAGTGAACGTTTCTTTTGTGTTTTGCGCTTTTTAAGACGTCAGTGCGGAAAGGCACAAATGATTTGAAGCCGCGAGGGTAGGTTTGGCAAAAAGTCTTAAGTTGATTTTTTTATTTTTTTTTATTCGCGGTAAGCATTGTCTCTTTTGCCAGTTTTGTTTGATGTCTTATTCTAGGTATGACTCATAGGGACCACTGGGTCTAGATGTCAAGTTTCACCGTTAAAGTTTTTCTCCGTAACTAAATGTTTTTGAATAATACATGCTTGGATTCTCTAGCAGTAGGCTAATTTTTTTTTATTTTTTTTTTTTTTTATGTTTTTCAAACATCTTGGAAGTCAAAATCCCAGTATCATATTATTTTTTTTTTTTTGCTATAGCTGTTGGTACATAAGTGAACGCAATATAAACGTGATACAAGAGTCACTTAATTTGGTAACTGTTTTCTCAGGACAGTTATTTTCTGTTTTTCTATTTTAAGTATATATATATTTTTTTAAATGTAAATATCATGTTTTCATATGTGTTTTTCATGTTGTCATTTTTACTCTTACATTGCCGTTTCATCAATTGTTTTAGTTGCTGTTTAGCTGCTCAAAGCAATTTACAGATTAAGTTAAGTTGCCTTGATTTATTTGCCTTTGATAAGATTTAGGCATATATATATAGATAGATAGATAGATAGATAGATAGATAGATAGATAGATAGATAGATAGATAGATAGATAGATAGATAGATATAGATATATATTTATATAAAGCTAGCCTATTCTCAAATCAGTGTCAATAAAATGTCAAAAACACAGAACATTAAAACATAATCGGTCCATATGCTCATCTGTCATTATGTTAAAGTGCAGTGTTGTATTCTGTTGCAGTGATGTCACCCTTTAAATATGTTGACCTACTGAATAAATAGGCTAGACGAGACGTTTCGGTCTCTTCAAGTTTCGGTCTCTACAAGAGGATCTGTTTACAGCAGGTGAGTTGAGGTCAAGGAAGCCATGAGTTTATATATTATGTTATAATTAATATAATTCTGATATATATTAATGTATAAGACAAACTTTTAAGATCAGTCCACACTTTGTGGACTTTTTTTTCTGACAGAGCTCTTCAAGAAATGTGTGCAAGAAATTATATATTTATTTATTTGATTGATGGATTGAAAATGTTACTGATGAACAAAAGTCATGGCACACAAATGGCACAATTACCTGAAAATGCTCTGTCAGAGATTACACAAAATATTTGTAACATTCTTGCAAGCTTAAATGGCAGTCCAACAAAAAATAAAATTATGTCATGAGTATAAAAGTTCTATGCAATCATTTAAGATATTTCTCCTTATATAGAACCTTTTTGACAAAGTGCCCTCACCCTCTGGTACTCTTGGCGTGGTGGTCAAAAATGACAGAATTTTTATTTTCAATGAAATTAATGTACTATATTTTAGTTTGTATTTTTAGGGGATTTATATTACATTTTGAGCATATATACCTGAAAATTAAATTTCTAACTTAAACTGTCGTAAATATTGAATGCTTTAAAGCACAGACTTAAGTTTGATCTATTTTTAAAGATGACACTTGGCAGATTATTTCTGAAGTGAAAAAAGTTTTAAAAAGTGAACTTAAAAAAAAATATGTTTATTGTTATGAAAAATGCCCAAAATGACTATTCATTTTTTTAATATGAAATCTACATTTTCAAAAACACTTTTTACTCTAAAACTGCAAGAAAATCAAAGCCATACATTTAAACATGTTGTGTTCCAAATTTGAGCTTGATATCTCAAAAATTAGCCTTCAGTAAGATTTTGTTTAGGGCAGTACCAAAAGATTTTACTAGATGAAATTCGTCTCCCATTCATTTCCATTCATTTCTGTCTCCCATATCATTTTTGACTGCAAGGAGCACAAGTGTGACTATTTTTTTCAGGACCATTTAACCTTTTCAAATCATGTCCATGATTTCTTGTGTGTGCAAGTGCCAAAACCTTTACCAAGTTTCGTACCATTCCTATGAAGTAAAAAAAAAAACAAAAAAAACAAGAGCACCAGAATTGAGTCGAGAACCGAGAACCCTATAGGGTTCTATATATAACCCACACTAACTTTTCCCTAAGAGTTTAGTTATTGACCAGTTTATCAACTGAGTTCATTAGCTGATTGATTTAACAGTTTTTAGTGTTGTTGATGTAGCTAACATCCACATTTCTGTATTTTTAGTAGAAAATGCAAGTATATCATTGGCAAGACTTCCAGATTCAATGAATCCGTACCACCATGATGTATGGACAAATTCTCCACCATCAAGGCAGGGAGGAAGATCTCATTAACCTCAACGTTGGAGGCATCCAGCACAAGGTGGAGCGCTGCGTTCTGCTCCGGTTCCCCAACACACGTGTGGGTCAGTTAATCCAGTGCTGCAGCGATGCCGCCATCTTGGAACTCTGTGATGACTACAGCCCCACTGAACGGGAATACTATTTCGACCGGAGCCCTCAAGTCTTCCACTGTGTTCTGAATTTCTACCGTACAGGACACTTTCATGCTCTTGAGGAACTGTGTGTGTTTTATTTCAGCCAGGAGATCGAATATTGGGGCATTTGTGAGCTGGATCTGGAAGCCTGCTGTCTCGATTGGTTCCTTGAACGGAAGCAGAACGCTTGTGGCCAGTCTAGTAGTGGCGTGTCATCTGAAGATATCTCGGTTGTGAACAGTGACCTGTGGAGGTTTGAGGGCACCTGGTGTTCAGAAGCGCGTAAGCTCATGTGGCAAACTCTTGAAGATCCCAGTCACTCCAAATGTTCCAAAGGTGTAGCTGTGGTTTCTGTCCTGGTCATTTTGACCTCCATTGTGGCCATGTGTATCCACAGTATGCCGGAATTCAGGCACGCAACTGGCAGTGAGAATTCTGTCCTAGACACTCTGGAGGCCATCTGTATCGTTTTCTTCTCAGTGGAGTTTGTCCTGCGGGTCGTAGCAGCTCCTCGCCCATGGAGGTTTTTGGGAAACCCTCTGAACATGATCGACATCGCTTCTATCTTGCCTTTCTACATGACGCTGGCCTTTGAAAGTTTGGACGAAGATGATGGGGAGGAAAACCAAAGTTTGGTCAACATGGGCAAGGTGGTTCAGGTTCTCCGGTTAATGAGGGCCTTCAGGGTCCTAAAGCTTGCAAGACATTCAGAGGGGGTGAGAGCGTTTGGGGAAACTCTAAAGAGCTGTCACAGTGAGGTGGGTCTCCTCATTCTTTTCATTACTGTTGGAATATCGTTCTTCTCAACTTTTATCTACTACACTGAAAAGGAAGACGCTTTGTCCAAACTCTCTTCCATTCCTGTTTGTTGGTGGTGGGCCATTATTTCAATGACAACAGTGGGATACGGAGATGTATATCCACAGACAGCGGGTGGGAGAATTGTAGCTACACTTTGCATTCTCTGTGGGATACTTGTGGTTTCTTTACCCATCACCAACATCATGAACACCTTTTCTAAGTACTTTGAAAAAAATACACCTAGGAGGTGCCTTTCAGAAGCTAAACCATTGGGAAATGTCAACCATTCCCTGTGAAAATGTTGAAAGGCTGGCTTGCTTTTTGCAATATTCAGAAACATTTAAGGAAACGTCATTGTTTTGTACATTATATATTGTATAGACATTCTATTAATCTTTACATGAATAAAAAATAATAATAAAGCCATCCGACATCTAGGGATCAAATACTTCATCATGTTTCTAAAAACAATGGCAGATATTTGGAACTAGTAAATTAATTAGAATACACTAAAGGCAACCACACATTACAAGATAATCGGGCTGATTTTGAGCCCAATTCTCCCCTTCTGACAATCCTAGGTAAAGTCCCGACTATCTTGATGGTTCTACAGATTATTTTATTAGATTTTACTGTGGTGTGGTGTGATAAGAGTGACTGAATCTGCTCAGAAGAACGTCCAGCCCAGGCACATTAGAAAAACTTACCTGTGGCAACATTTCTGCAAAATACATTGCGTCCTGCACGTTTTGCTACAGTTTCAAAGTGAAATGTCCAGTGAGAGATGAACGTGATGAACGTGAAACAGATGAACATGAATATGGCAACATTTTATTACGTTGAAGTTCGTACGTATCACCGCAGTTCTGAATTGAAATGTCTGGTGAGTGGCTCTAAAAGCTCAATGCTCCATTTTAAAATAGCGTACACCTATACTAAACTTTAAACCTACCTTATAGTGTTAACAAAAGCAAATGTGACATAAAAATACAATCGTAACCATGGTATTTAATTTTTTTAACTCTTGTCTTATCTTTCACGGGATTCGTATCCGAGCTCTCTGCATCACAAGTAGGCCTACAATTCTGTACAGCTGAGCTACCAAATAAGCTTAGTAAGTCAGTAAAACCGAACATATGGAGCTGGTTAATGATGCAGACTCCAAAATATATTAGTTTACAAATCATGCACTATGGTAAAAGTGTTTTAAGGTCATAACATAATTGTGCAAGGAGCCACGTGAGCCACATAATTGTGCAAGGAGCCAAGTCTTTATTAATCCATAATTTGCCCCTGTAATTATAATTGTGTGTAAAAACAATTAAAAGTGCTAGCTGTTTTACTGCCTCTATAGCACAAAAACATCTTATTTTATCTGTATTTTTTAGTGTTTGCTCATCTGCAATACATCTCTGAGACGTCTCCTGTCAGATGTCAAATAGACATCTAGAAGATGTCTGTAAGATGTTTATGGTTTAAAATGTATGTAAAACTGCTCATTCTCAGATGTTTATCAGATATATTTACACAGCAGGTGTTTTCCAGATCTCCAGATCTTTAGCAGACATCTTACAGACGTACATGTGCTGTTCATTTCTGTTATAAACTGCAGTGATATGTACGTATTTTGTGTTTTGCAAAAATGTTGCCACAAATACATTTTTCCAATTAGCCTATGTTGCGAATGTCAGGGCTACACTGATCTCAAATCGTAAATATCCAACATGTTGAATATTTACGGTCAGTAATCCTGTTGTGTTGGGGGAACCCCGAAGACAAGAGCGCACACACTCCGTAGATTGTCACATGGAACAAACCGATAGCCAATCAGAAAGTGAGCTGACGGAAGACAAAAGCAAAACACAAATTCATCACCTTTACCCCGCCCACAACCGCTCAGCCATTTGTATACTGTCTGCCAAGGCAGCACTTTACATCAACACGCCCCACTAAAGAGAGGGGTGGGGTGAGCAGTTGCTCATTATCATTTAAAGAGACATGCACCGAAACAGGTCGCTGTAAACAGAGCTGTTTTTGAGGTGAAAGGGTGTTGTTTTACACAACCATTAAGGAATTTTAACCAAAGTATGTTACAAACTTTACATGAAGACCCTAAAGAATCATACCAACTTGTGGAAAATGGGCATCCGATGACCCCTTTAAATCTATGATTTTTTTTATCATCATATTGTGGTCTCTCACATTTTGAAAATCTATAGTGTGGGCAAGTCTTAGCAGTTTATATTCAAGTAAATTATGACAGAAGAAATGAAAACAAGCAGCACAATTCTTTCTTTTCTTCAAAAAAGTTTAATAGGAGTTCTATGTACAACAAATTATCATATTTAATATTCAATTATTCAAAGAGGCAGATTGATCAAATCTGAAATTAGGCAGAATACTGAAGCAAAACTAAAGCAGAGAGGGACCAAAACCCTTCATACAATCCTCATCTGCAAAAACCCCAACATTTCATATTTAGAGATATGAATATGACTCAATAAATTATAAATAAAAAGGCAAATTAATTGTACAAATACCAAACTATTTGTAAAATGCCAAAACAACTAACAGCAATGAAACATCAAATCATACATTCAGTTTTTGTTACGATCCTGCATGCTGTCATAGCTTTATAAAATAATCTTGACAAAGTTCAAATAATCATGGGTTAGAGCAAAAAAAAAAAAAAAAAAAAAATCTATTTAAATTAGGCATATATTCATTTATCAATATAGGCTATGTATTTTATATAAATAATGTATATTTGGCATTAGATTCATCCTCATTATTGATATATTTAATGATTCAAAACAAGTTTGAAGCTAAACCATTCTCAAAACTCTCTGTTATAGCCCATTTATGAGAGGTCTCATGTATTCAAACAACATTACATCAGATGTGCTGAAAAAAAAAAAAAAAAAAAAGAGTACATCCCTCCCCCCGATGAATTGGTTATGAAAAACTAAGACCAGAGTATTTTCATATTAGTGTTATGGTTAACCTTTGAGAGTAAAAACTGTGAATACATAGCAAAACTGCCTGTAATCTCCCCTCACACTCAGAAACGTCATCACAGCACCACAGACAGATCTCAACATCCTGCTTTGTACAAGACTTTGATTATTCTGAGCATTTTCACCCTTAAATTCATGAATGTTTCGCCAATCATTATCATGAATTCGGGTCTTTAGGATTCCGGATCTCTAACACGGATGGATGTAACACTGATATGAGAGTAACAATTAAAGAAGAATAAAATATAGCATATTTTGTTACATTTTGGTTAATTTTGAGCAGATGTTTTATACCATCATCACTGTCCTCATCAGAGCTTATTTCGCAGTACATTTAGCATCTGGCTCAAATTCGCAATTTTAAACATATTTTCAAAACAATCATTTTCATCATCTTCAAAGTCAATATTTTGATCGCTGACAGCTTTTTCATCAGATCCACCATCAAGTGACAGTGACAGTAATATTTGATTGTGTTCAGTACTTGATCTGCAGTAAATTGCTGAGCCATTTTAAACTTTGCTGATGATACTTCCTATTCTTTTGTTTTCTGCCTGCAGTAACTATGAGTGAAACGTCACTTCATCATTGTGTATCAGACATTGACACCTTCTGGAATAAAGGTGAATTGAACTTATTCAGTCATCAAAGATTCAATTATTGTAGTGCAGAAAAAAATATATACTTACACTGTTACACATCTTGGGTCATTAGCGACCCCATTCAATTTTTACAAAAAATGTATGTGAAAACAGGCATCCTTTTATATTTTTTCTAGTTATAGTGTTTTATAACAAATATATTGAGGAATATCACAAAGACTGATGTCTAACTTTAAAAAATGAACGAGGAGGAGGGTAGTGAATGAAGTCCCGAGTCACTAAAGATCTGTTTAAGGTTTAAATGGAAAAAAATCACTATTTTCACAGTCTACCAAAGCGAGGATGTTAAATTGTGTCTGTGCCACGATCTTTAAATGAAACCATTCAGGTTATTGCTGAACAGGCAGCGAAACATCTATACTGAAGTTCTATACAGCTGAACACTCACTCGACTGCCTACGATATTGTGATTTCTAAGCAGAAAAGCCTTGAATAACTGACAAATGAAAAGGAAAGGTGGAGTGTGGTGGAGTAGAGAACAACTGTTAAAAGGTATGATTTTTATGTTTAATTTTGTATTCATAAGTACAATCTTAAAAAGATAATGGTGCCGTTTGGAGGGTGGACAGTGAGGCCTATACACTACTGAACATATTGTTTCTGTGTGAGAGCGAGTGTATTCATGTTGATTGTCCTGGTAAAACCAATCCGTGCCTATATGAATCCAACACACCTCTATGACAAAAGCACCAGTTTTAATCTCTCAAATGTCTCAATGTATTTTTAAACAGCTGTTTACATTGTTTCACATTTTCAGTAAAAGAAATAACAGCATTATTCATAGAACAATAACTGTCTTTGCATTATGGAGGAACTGACCCTCAAAGAGGAGAATCGGAAACTAAGAAACTAACAAAACCTATTAAAGGGCTTCCCTGCAGTACGTCAGTAAACTGAAAGTGGCAGCGCAGTTTTTTTTTTTTTTTTTTTTTGTAATGATGTAATGCATTTGCTATACGTCTTTACTGTACATCTGTGCACACACTGGCCACAACTTTATAAAATGTTTTATAGGTGAGAAATGTCCTCAGGGGAAGTGGTGAATAAATAAACTCACGACCATGTTGAAAAGAACAGCGTTGCTGGTCACCAGCATGTTGTGTTTTAGATGCGGTGAGTGTCCCTTCTTAACTAGCTTAACCAGCAGGACTTCCTACTGCCATACAAATGCAATAACTACGGCAATAAATGACGTGATTGATTTATCTTACTTTTTTTGAACTCTTTCCCCACCCTCGATTGAATTTTCTGTAATTTCACTGTTGTATGGTAGGGAGCGCTATGACAACTTCTGAAAGAGTACAGAGTCTCGAGATTTAAATCACAGACAAAAAAGAAACAAGCGATAAAAGCATTGCTTATGCAAGTTATAGTATTTGAATTTTTTTATTTATATTGTTGCTAATTGTAACTTACTAACATTCAACTGTTGATAAAAAAGAATGCATGAAGCTAGAATATTTAGGGCCCAAGCCCTGAAAGGGCGAAGGCCCTATTGTTTTCGGTAGGATTATTATTATTATTATTATTATTATTATTATTATTATTTTGTCAACCTTTCGGCCACTTTTGCGGCCCTTAACATGCTCGAAAACTCTTGAAATTTTGCACACAGGTCAGAACCCGCGGCCATCAGGGCCGGACTGAAGCTGGTACCCGGGCGTGGCAGGGGGGCTCGACAGCGCCCCCTGGAACGGGATCCGAACACTTGTCCATAAATCAGACACGCTTGCATGTAATAATATGAAACTTGGTACACATATGGAACTCATCGGGCCGAACAACTTTCGTGCTCTAAGTTTTACGCCAGCCCAACAGGAAGTCGGCTATTTAGGGTTGTTTGGAAACGCATGCTGTGGAATTTAATGTACTCCTCCTAGGGAATTCATCGATTCGCCTCCAAACTCGGTGTGCATGAAGTCAAGACATTGAGGATGCTAAATTGCGGACGGATTTTTGATATCTCGAATGGTTTGGCCGTGGCGAGGAAACGAATTTATGGCGAAAAAATGAAACAGGAAGTGTGTTATAACTTCTGCATACATTAACTGATCTTGATGAAACTTCAGCAGTGTGTTCGTTGTAAGAGGCCGATCGCACAGATGTGACTATTGTGAGTCAAAGTTATAGCGCCACCAACAGGCAGCAGGAAGTACATCACTATTAAAATGCTTTGAAATCACTGTCTTATTTTTACCAGATTTGCTTCAAACTTTATGTGTACAATGTAGACACACGGCAGATGTAAACCTGTGAAAGGATTATTGATATCTTAGATACTGTTGCTGTGGCAACGCATCAAACTTTAATATTCTTTTTTTATGCTTTTGAGACTCTTAACATACTTGAAATTGCATGAAACTCGACAGGCACATCACATTTATTATCCAGTAGACATGTGCAAAGTTTCAGAAACGGGCGTGGTGAGGGGCTCAGTAGCGCCACCTTTAGTCATAAGTGGGGGGGTTAGTTTTATCAACAGCAACAAAACTTGGTATGTGTATTGTTCTCATCAAGACGGACAACTTTCTAATTTACATGAACCATCTCTGACCAACAGGAAGAGAGATATTTTGGTTTGAATGTGGATTTTCTGAAGAATTTTCTCTCCCTCTCTCTGTGTCTGTGTGTGTGTGAGGGGAGGGGGGGATTTGACTATTGCTTTTATATTGTTAATCAAGGTTTCAGGGGCTTTTGGGGTCCTTAACGTGCTCAAAAACTCTTGAAACTTTGCACACAGGTCAGAACCCACGGCCATCAGGGCCGGGCTGAAGCTGGTACCCGGGCGTGGCTGGGGGGCTCAACAGCGCCCCCTTGAACGGCGTTCTAAAACTTGATCCATATATCAAACACGCTTGCATGAATTAATATGAAACTCGGTACACATATAGATCTCATCGGGCCGAACAACTTTACCCCAGTCAAGTTTTACGCCAGCCCAACAGGAAGTCGGCTATTATGGGTTGTTTGGAAAACGCTTGCTGTGGAATGTGAAATACTCCTCCTAGAAAATTCACCGTGTCCCCTTCAAACTCGGTGTGCATGTAGTCAAGACATTGAGGATGCTAAATTGCGGACGGATTTTTGATATCTCGAACGGTTTGGCTGTGGCGAGGAATCGAATTTATGGCGAGAAAAGAGAAACACGGAAGTGGAATAACTTCTGCATACATTAACTGATCTTGATGAAACTTCAGCAGTGTGTTCGTGGTAAGAGGCCGATCAGATGGATGTAGCTATTGTGAGTCAAAGTTATAGCGCCACCAACTGGCAGCAGGAAGTGTGTCACTTTCAACATGCTTTTGACAAAAGTGGGGGGGTTAGTTTTAACTACAGTAAAGAAAAAATAGTTTGTATATTGTTCTCATCAAGCCGGACAACTTTCTAATTTACATTCAATAGCTCTGGCCATCAGGAAGTCAGATATTTTGGTCTGAATGTGGATTTTTTTGCAAAATCAGCCTCTGAATTTTTAGCCACTCCTCTTAAACTATTTATTTTATTCGTACCAAACTTTTTCAACATGATGAAACTACATTAAATATGCTAAATTGTGAATGGATAATAAATATCTCAAACGGTTTTGCTATGGCGAGGGATTAAATAATGTCCAAAAAGGAAACACTAAAAATCTTCTAAAAATGTAATTATATACCATTTATTTCTATATAAAAGTATACAAATATCACAATTAAACCCATTTTATTCTGTTTTTGCAATTCAAGAAGAATGAAAAAGTTAAAACAGGCTATTTAGTGCTATTTGGTTCAACAAAAAAGCAAACATAGGGCTATACTGCCCTCTTGTGTCCAAAAGGACATCAAAATATTATATAAAACTTTTTACCAGGTAGGCCAATATTGTATTTAAATATACATGTATTAGGTATGTGTCTGAGGATATTTTCCCACCGGTTAATCGACGTGTGACACGAGTGGGTGCTTTTAAATCGCTAATATAATAGTGTAAGAAAAATAATGATAATGTTGCACACACAAATCACACACATGTGGGAAAGAATGATGCTTTTAAACAACACTAAACCGCCATTAGGTGTCGCCAGGCATCCATCTTAATAAGCGAGTCATTGATTCATTCGTTCAAACGATTTGTTCGAATGAGTCGATCATGATTAAGACAGATGTTTATGGATTGATCATTCAATCTTTGAGTCAACCGATTCGTTAAAAATGCTGAATCGTTCAGTTATGAGAAAACACGTGATGCGTGATGGTTCTGCCGTGATCTTTGTTTATTTTCGCTGCTGAAACAGAACAAAAACAGTCAACATTGCATCTAAAATGTAAGTGACTTAATTGTAACTGTTTATTAACCTGTTGTATGAAATCTAGGGGTGGGAGAAAAAATTTATTCTTAGATGCATCGCGATGCGGACGTGGACGATTCTGAATCGATTCACAAATGTCGAAAAATCGATTCTCTAAAAAAATATTTTTCTGATAACGTAATATTGACGGAAGGCAAAAGGCGGAACTCTAAGCGGACGTGCGTGCAGTCTGTGGCGCGCACATAACAGAGAAGTTTCTTCTGCTCACCAAGGCTGCATTTATTTGATTAAAAATACAAACAAAAACAGTAATATTGTAAAATATTATTCCAATTTAAAACAGCTGCTTTCTATTTTAATATATTTTAAACTGTTATTTATTCCTGTGATCAAAGCTGAGTTTTCAGCATCATTACTCCAGTCGTCACTGTCACATGATCCTTCAGAAATTATTCTAATATGATGATTGATACTCAAGAAACATTCATTATTATTTTAAATGTCAAAAACAGTTGTGTACAGTCTTTGATGAATAGAAAGTTCAAAAGAACAGCATTTATCTGAAATCTAAAGCTTTTGTAACGTTAAACACTACCGCTCAAAAGTTTTGGGTTAGTAATAATTAAAATTTTATTTTTGGGGTAAATAAATACAATAAATCAGTACTTTTATTTATGAAGGATGAGTTAAACTGATCAACAGTTACAGTAAAGACATTTATAATGTTAAAAATATATATATTTGAAATATATGCTGTTCTTTTGAACTTTACATTCATCAAAGCATTTTGAAAAAAAAAAATCTGTACACAACTGTTTTCAACATTGAAAATAATAATGAATATTTATTGAGCATCAATCATCATATTAGTATGATTTCTGAAGGATCATGTGACACTGAAGACTGGAGTAATGATGCTGAAAACTCAACTTTGATCACAGAAATGAATTACTATGTAAAATATTTAAAAATTGAAAACAGCTGTTTTAAATTGGAATAATATTTCACAATATTACTGTTTTTGTTTGTATTTTTAATCAATAAATGCAGCCTTGGTGAGCAGAAGAGCCTTCTCCTAAAAACATTAAAAATCTTACTGACCCCAAACTTTTGAACAATAATATATATATATATATATATATATATATATATATATATATATATATATATATATATATATATATATATATATAAATATAGCTGCGAGCAGCGATGGAGGGCCAAAGCCGGCGGTACCGCCACCCCGGTGCCTTTAGGTAACTAAAGGCACCGGGGTTGCGGTGCCACTGGCTTGGGCCCGTAATCGCTGCTCGCAGCTATATTTTGTTTTGTTTTGTTTAAAAGCAGAGGCTCTGTTCTTTCTTTTGATATATTGCATGCTCAGATATTCATACAACAACACAATTTTTTGTGAAAATTATCAAAAACGCTGGCGGTGGCTGGCAACTAAAAAAAAAAAGAAAAACGCTGATGGGGAAAGAGTTAAAATCCATTTTCTCTTTGAATTTGAGCATAGTTGAGCCAAATCAGACAGATCAGAGTCTAAAAGACTCAGTAAAAAAAAAAAGAAAAAAAAAAAAGTTTTAGGACCACAGTGATTTTGGCAATTTTTTATGTTCCTGGGTCAAAATATTTCCTTGATCCTGGAACAACATTCTTGTCCAAAAACATAGTCCTAACCCTACCCATAAGTTATCCCTAAACTAAGAGGGAATCATAGCTGAATAACACTGATGTAGAAGCACCTAACCCTGGTTATAAAGCCTAAACTTGACATAAACTCTAAACTTGTCTCTCAAATCTGATTGGTTGATTGGAATGTTGTTCCAGGATCAACAAAGATAGTGATCCAGGAACATGCTGTACTTGGTGAAATCACGTTCACCGTCAAACAGCTTCACCACACGTCTCACGTTTGTTGACTAGTACTTGTTACTGGTGAACAGCAAAGCTATGCTGGTCCACTAGCTAGACCAGCATCATACCAGCTCTAATCTGTCTTTTCAACAGGGTTACAAGGCCTATTTTGTCATTCCTCAATAAAATATATTCACAAAAATGGGTAAAAGAAAGTTTCTGTGAATAAGTGTCTCTTATGAAATTCAAAAAGTCAGACTAGAGCTGCTGCATAGTAGAAAGGCATGACAAATAGCTCTGTTTGCCTTGAACTGATCGCAGAGAGACTCTACAAGTGCCAGTGTAGTGTCCTGCCATTAATACCACACACTAAGAGGTAATGACACCATGTGCCTGCCATGTATTTATACACTATTGCACATTCTGGCAAGTCTGGTAGAGTATGTAAGCACGCGAGAAGAGGACACTGGCATTTAGTCTAATACTGTGTATTGTGTTTAATAGAGATGAACAATGTGAAGCCCTCATGTGTCCGTCATAACAGAGGACAGATATAGAACAAAACTAAAGTTTCCTGCATTTGACACTTTTCTCAGTCATAAGGTGCGGTCACACTTCAGACGTCACAATGAATATGGGCAACCGGATATGATGTCAGTAGTTGTTAATAAATAATAAATCACAAATAACACGTAGCCTACATTTAAAATCAACTCGGGCTCATTGGAAAAATATGCCCGTTGCGACAAAATTATGTACAATTTTTGGGACACTTTCAAAGTGAAATATCCAGTGAGTGGTGCCAAAGGCTTTTTTAGTTTTATCCGAAACAGATGAACGTTACTTCAATGTTTTATTACATTGGTTGTTTTACATACTGTATTGCCGCAATTCGTAAATGAAATTTCCGGAGAATGGTGCTAAAAAGTTAATGCTCTATCGTATTCTAAAATAACGTACCACCTACACTAAACTCGGACTTAAACCTAATCGATAGTGTTAGTGAAAGCAAATGTGAGATAAAAGCACATTTGCTAAAGCCTTGATATTATTGTTTGCTTCTACAAGTCTTTATTTAAGCTCTTTTATTGAGTGTTGTGATTCGTGTTTCACAGTACTTGAACAGTACCTGATAATCTGTGCCTTTAATCATAATTTGCATGAAAAGGAATACAAGTTTTTGGTGTTTTATAGCCACTAGTGCAGTTGCAATCTGCAGTGAATAGCATGTATATTGCACAAATATAGATAGAGGGAGAGGCACGTTTTTTTCAATGAGCATATGTTGCTAAAATGTTAAATGTTATATTTTATCTACTCCACCTTTCTATAACATACAGGTTTGAGGTTTGCATTCTTGGAACTGAAGACTTTTCATTAAATGAAAAGTCACTCACCTGCACATTCATTTGAATGCAAGTGAGTGGAACACAAAGTGTAATGTGACCACACCTTTAGACTTAAACTTTGATAATACACTATATTAATACTCTTAATCACTTTTTTATTTATTTATACTGAACACATCACTATCACACAGTCCTGATCAAATACAGAACCCACGATAGACCCACACGATAATCCAAGAGATGAAGCAAAAAATTCTCATCATAATGTCACCCGCTGGACAACGATCCAACGATCATGCATCTGTTTTAACATCTTTGAGCCCCTAAATGATCTGAAATGCATGAAAAGAAACAATACTGCAGGGTTTCGCCAGTCTTTGACCATAAGCGACATTTCCTCTGCATAGGTCATATCTCATGCAAATCATTTTAAGTCTCCAACACTGATTATAAGGCACCTATGGATGTTTCCACCTTTTATAATCACCGATATCTGCTAGATCTCTATAAAAAAAAAAAAAAAAAAAAAAAAAAAAAAAAAAAACAGACACATGGCATGTGTCAGGTGATGGCACTCTACAACTATTTACATTTACACAAGCAGTGAAACATCTATGCCACAACTTGTCCGCACTGCCTAAACACATTATTCCATTACAATATCTTTTAAAACAGGGCAGGAGGTTTGTGTTTGAAAAAGGGACCTAGTTGTAATATACTCTACACCTGTCCAGTGGACTATCATATTTCAGCTGTTGTCTGTTCATATAAAATGTGCAAGATGATAACTGTACCTCAATGTACATATTTAGCAGCAGTTGGTAGCATGTCAATGTCTTTCCTCTGGGTGACTTACAGTTGCCGCGAAGGGAAACGCAACAGCCGCAAAGAAGAACCTCAAGCACAAATTCCTCTCAAGCTATTTGGATAATTGGAAAGCGCTGATTGTTTCTCTGTGTATGTGGTGCTTTCAATACATTGAGACAAGAATTGAGACAGCAATACAGAGCCACTACAGTATGTAAAAGCACAGCATTACACACTCATCATATCTCACTTCAGCCTTATTCTTCAACAACATTGTGTTTCTTAAAGGGATAGTTCACCCTAAAATGAAAAGTCTATCATAATCATATCATTTAACGGAATGTTAAATGTTAAAAACAAATATTTTGCTGAATGTCCTGGCTGCTTTTGTCTTTGCATTGAGGTATGGTGACCCAGACTGTCAAGCTCTAAAAAGGACAAAAATATATTCATGCACTATATTTATGCTCTTAAACATGGAAAGGATATTATATTTTCCATCTGCTTACTTTCACGTCACAGATCAGGTGTGTGACGGCAAAACATTGACCACCGTAGTATGTTTGTGCCGTTATTGTTATAATTGTGGTGTGGACACTGCTGTTCTTTTACATTTTATAACAGTTTTTAAAACTACATTTTTGTCGTTATCATTATGATCCCTGATGTGGACGGGCCTTTAGTTCTCTAGGCTTTATATGTTGTTCTCTTCAAAAACGGCATTGATTGTTGACATGCAAAAACATATAGAATGAAATGTAAATATATTTCAATGGAATGAAGGATATAGAATGTACTGCATGTTAGCTTGGATATTGCGCTCAAGAGCTTGATATATTTAAGTCCATGTCATGCTAACAATAAACTATGCTTCTAACTACAAGTCGAGAACTGTAGTTCCAACCACACAAGTTTGCAGTGCCGTTTGCGATTAAAAATATGGTTTCAGGAAATAGTAAATTGTTGAAGTGTTAATAATGACGGAACTTGCGACCATATTTGATGCTTTAAGGAAATGCACCCCAGTACAGTTGCTAGTGACTGTGGTTCAAGTGAAATGGCATTTATGTTTTAGAAAATTTTGCTTAAAACCTTCCCATGAACAAAAATGGCCGATTTCAAACGTTCTAGTCTCAGCCTTAGATGTCACGCCCACGGGCTGTTAGCTGAACGTCTGATGCATATGGCACACAAAATGGGAAACACTTTTGTCATCTGATTGATTGAATTCTCCAGGATTTCTGGGAGATGTATTTGTCACATTCTTTAATGGTCCGCCTGGAAACAAAGCTGTTGTGACAAAAGAAAGCCCTTATGGAAAAAGAAAGCCATTGTACAACTGTGACAATGAGCGCTTATCAGGATCACTGGATTTTCAAAAGTATGTGAAGTTCACAGAAGCATTGTTGCGCCATTGTTGCAGTAAACATGCACAACGTTCTTGAATGAATTGTATTTGGAGACCCTTAATGGACATGGTGGTGAAAAAAAAAATGTTTTCAATGCTTTTGCGTTCCCTCACAAAACTTTTGTGTTCCCTCGAGAAACTTTGCCGTCGCTTGCAAAGAACTCAAATGTTCCTCGGGGGAATGCAAACATTTTGCTAGTGAATGCAAAGTCTCTCAGGATAACACATCTGAGAGAGAACGCAAAAGCATTAACAAATTTTTTATCTTATTTTTATTTATTTATTACCATGTCCCTTGAGGGTCTCCACAGAATTGCATGCCAGTCTTTAATTGTGAAGACATCGACTTCGCATGTCAGTCAGAAAGCCTCCGGGCGGTCCTTGGCCAATGAAAGGAGCTATGGAGTCCAGACCTTCTGCTGCCCGTCTGAAAGTCTGGCTACGCGAGACCAACAGTAGCCACCATTTAAGCAAATGCCGTTGAGAGGAATAGAAATATCCCCTACTTTTTTGCCTTTTTTAAATCTTCCCAGTTAATGGTCACCATCCTTTTTAAATGAGCGGCCTAAAAATGTGCTAAATAACACATTTTGTGTTCAATGGGAAGCAAAAACCAATGGGGTTCTGATCGACATATTGTAAAGATGAGGAGATGATCATAAGTAGATTTTTGGTTGAACTATCCCTTTCCTTTAAACATAGCTGTAAACAAATCATTACCAAATTCATTGTTTTTCCCATACAACAAATAAGAGTTTACTTAATTTTTTTTATGAGCGCAACGTTTTTTTTTTGCAAGAGCAGGGCAGTACATTCACAATGCTTTCTGTTTAAGATGTTGTAAGGCTGCCAGGTAAAGGAAATAGCTAAAAAGCCAGGATTTATTTGCTGCCTTATAACGCCTTATGAATGTAAGCAACAGTAACGCTAAGAGGATAGACTACCGCTAGTGAAGTAAGTAAGCAGCCCTCTCTGGGATAATTAGGCCTGGAACCAGGGGGGAAAAAACCCGGAATCATTTTATGCACAGTTAAAAATGTGTCAGTAAAGGGAAAAATAACTGCAAATGTTGTATTTACAAGTATAAGGTATTGAATCTAATGCTGCTGTTGGTTTTTATGTAGTCCACAATTAATGTAATAAAGAACCTCAAGCCAAATTTACAAATAAAAAGGGGCATTGTTGCCACCCCTCCAAAAAAAAAAAAAAGGTATTTAAATTCAACAGTTCATCATAGAGACCTCTGTCTATTGCACATCCGGGTTTCTGTTCTCGAAGGTGACAAGGCAAATGGGCACATCTTTGTGCAAATGCTGGACCGAAAATTGTGATATACAAAAAACATAACTGTCTAACCTAAAATAAATCTTATTTCTTTTCAACAAACCAGTGACCATAAATATGATAATCCGAGATGCATTGAGACACTGTTAAACCTCCCTTTAAAAAAGTCCACAGGTGGTTTATAGTGCTGTGCAGAAAGGAGAGGAGAGGGGCTTCTACATTTTAGAGTATAAAGCAGCACCATTTACAGTAATATTATTAAAGTTTCTTTTGCACCTTTATATATCACAGACTACCTTGAGGGTGAATGTTGAAGAAGATTGGTGTTGTAAATACTTCTCTGTAAATGTTTTTTTGTGTAGAACCGGTGGTCAGTTAATGAAAGTCAAGCTGTTACTTTATGACTGAATGATATCAAGGCCTTTTTGGGCTGAATGAACTTTAAACCTTAGTCATTGAATAAAAGGATTTCTTTAAAAAAATCTCTTGACAGTGCAGTTTAGTCCAGAACAAGATTAAATCTATTAATCCTGAAGCTAAACCTAAATTGAAGTCTAGAAGCAATACCTTCATGCAAATCCCCAAATGCGATAACATCACGAGGATCAAGATCAACATTTCCGTTGGAAATACAAATGTGGATAATTTAAGAAGTAAAACTGCTGTGTACATCTTTTCAAGAAGTAGAAACTTTATAATTTAGTTTGCAAACTAATCTTAATTTTGCTTATTTAAATCTAAACGCCACATAAAGTCGAGTTTAGAGTCATTTTATGTTCGATTGTGGGAATAATGTTGTTGATGAAATGACTATGCTGTGACGTTTTGTGCCAGTGCTATAGAATACATATTCTGTAAAGGAGTGTTAACTGTGCCTATGCTGAGGGCTACACTAGGCTTTGTTCAGACAGGTAGCAAAAATCAGATTTTTTGGAATCCGATGTTTCCAAACTACAGTACATCCAAATGAGATCTGAAATCAGATTAAAATATTTTGCAATGTACCTGAAGAGTCAGATTACATTTCAAGTACTTTTTTCATCATTCCTGCAGTGTTGCATACTGTATGACTCTTTCTTTTTATTTATTTTCCTCATATAATGAATTAAGTGACATTCTACGGTGCCCCTAATGGGACATTAGATGGAAATTAGATGGAAAAATTGGATTTCAATGCATTCGCGTTGTGTTACCCCAAAACTTTGCGTTCACCTGCAAAAACATTGGAATACAGTTTCCTTTTCAAAGTGGAACTCAGCACTGCTTCGTAGATTGATGCTATGGGGAACGCTATCAGTGTCCAACGACATTCCATGACGGCACTAGCAGAATGCCCGCAAGTATAAGAGGGTGCCTGTAATACACGTCATCAGCTTTTTTGTCTTCAGGAGCTGCTTGTTTGTATACTTGTGTAAGATAAACGCTGGATGTGCTCATTGTGTTGCATTCGCCGTAAACTCTGTTCTTGCTTTATTCTTTCCTGAGGGATGAGAATATAGCATTTGCATGGAGTGTGTTTGGCTGCACTCATGGTGATGCATTCATGGTAAGAAACTCTGTTATTGTTTGAGTCTCTCTAAACAATATAAGATTCTAGTGTATGTTTGGAGTGTGTTCAGCTCTCGAGGGAATGTGATGCGTTCACGTAAGAAGCTCCACCCTGGCTTGACTCTCGAGGGATGAGATTCTTGAGTTTGATAATCTGCCGGGTCTAATAAAAATGTGGTGGGGATTAGATGCAGAAAGAGTTGAGGTAAGTGTTATTAAGATAGTAATAATAATAATATCTGCTTCCTCCGCTGCCCCGCAATTTCCATATTGAGGTGATGAAGGAATTTGTAATAATGGTATTCTAGGATGCCAGAGTTGAAGAGCTGCTTCAGAGCTATATCTCTCCTGGTGTTACATCCTCTGTGAAGGCTCCCACCTTGCCAAAAGAGCGAGTGTGTTCAGCTCTGGAGGGGGCGGAATGTGCTCTCTGTTTTGTGCCGCTTTGAGGGCGCTCCCCCTCATGGTTCAGGCCCCATGTCTGCTGGAGTAGCAAAATGTCAGCTTCGATCGTGGGCTCGTATGTGGGCAGAGTAGAGGCAGATATTGTAAATTAAGTCTGGCTTCCTCTGCTGCTGACCACCTTGCGGCTCTTGGCAAGGCATATGCAAAGACAAGACAGACCTGGGAGGCCTTGCACACCATGAAAAAAAAAGATGTTGCTAGTGCTCCATGCCTGTCTTTTCTGGCAGCGTGCTCCTCTGGAGCCTTGATATAAAAGCAACCATTGCTGAAATGGCACAGAAATGGAGCAGATTTTTGGTTAAAAGAAAAACAGGAATCGGAAACCGCTCTCTCTGTCGCTTGTTTCATAGTGTACGCTAAAGTAGTGCTTGGTTACTACTTATGCATGCAGGTAAGTTTTTGGCAAGATACTTTCACCTGGCCCCCAGGGTGAGACTGGTTAATTGTCTCTGGAAGACATCTCTCTTGCTCTACCCTGATATCCTGAAATGGTTTCCAAGGTTGAGCTATATTCTCTCCTATCTTATGGTCTAAAGGAGAATTATGCTCCCCTGTGAATGGGTTGCTTAATAAGCTACCCTCTTAAGGGTTGATGCAGGGCGAACTGGGTTATTTAGGGCAGTATAGATTCCCTACTTTTCCCTTCTACTCTTCAAGTACAGTTGGGTGTTGAAGTAGGAATGTATGATCCCCTTTTGGATGGGTGCTTCATAGGCCTCACTAATATGGCCCATGTTCAATACTATAGCTGGTCCTGGAAGAAGTGCCTTAATTCAAGTCAGGGTTGAGCTGCTCTCCCCCAGTGTAATGTTTATTTATTTATTTTTAAAGTAGAGAATAAGCTTCCCTGCAGCCTCCTTGAGGTTAGAGAATGGTGGATGAGAACTATTGGCAAACTGCAGCCTGCCTTTCTCTTGTCTGGGACATATCTTCCTTTTGGATGTCCCTAAGGGTTGATGCAAGGCGAATGGAGTTATGGCTGTATAGTTTCCCTCTACTTTGTTTATCTCCCTTTCCAACTACTGTTGGGTCTTGAAGTAGGGATATAGCTCCGCTTTGGAAGGCTCTACTATGGCCCTGATTTGACAATGCTAACAAGTAGAGGAAGTTCGCCTGCCGGTGTCCCTCCTTGTTATCTGTCACATACTATGGTCTGGTGCTAAAATAAAAATATGAAGCGCTAGCTATAGTAGGGCTTAGTTAGAGTGCATTTTCCCCCTGGAAGTAGCAATTTGTATGCTCTCCCTCCTGTTGTTGGGTCTTAAATTATGGTCTATTTGCTCCCCTTTGGTGGGTTTCACAAGCAGGGTGTGAGCGCACTCCCCTAATTATTCCAGGGTATTCAAGTAGAGCTGGAGCTCCCCTGCAGTTTTCCTAGGGGTTGAGTTTCATGGCGAGAATCTTTGACAACTATATTTTGCCACTTGTATTAGCATCCCTTCTGATGAAAATTTGGGTTGCATTCTCGCCCTGGAAGTAGTGGTAATATCCAAGATCGTTGTTGAAAATATTCTCCCTTTGGTGGATACTCCCTAAGGACTGTGTCAAGGCAAAATAAACTGACATAGCTGAGCCATTTATTCCTTAGAGCTCTACTCTTGGGGCCTCATAAGGCTGACGCCTGACCCACAAGGGAGGAAGGAAGGTTGTAATGGATGGGCCCCTTTTTGATGCTCTGACTCCAGTTAAATAATCCATTGAGTCAACTTATGCTATGCCTAATATGTTTGTGCATATTCACAGCTTAATGAGGCAGGCATTCCCTCAGCATGGCGTGTGGGTATTTGTTCCCCATAGCATTAATCCAAGAAGCAGTGTTGACTTCCACTTCGAAAGGGAACGTCTCAGGTTACAACTGTAACCATGGTTCCCTGAGAAGGGGAATGAGACACTGCATCTCATTGCCATGCCTTGGGTATGTCTGTGCGTCTCCTTCAAACAAAAGAGTTGATGACGTGTATTACAGGCACCCTCTTATATAAGCTCTCTCCGCTAGTGACGTCATGGACTGTCAACTAATAAAATTGGCGTGTTTGTCAAACGTGCTTCAGACACTGGTCATGCTGATGCCGTTCCCCATAGCGTCAATCCAAGACACAGTGTCTCATTTTCCTTCGCAGGGAACCATGGTTACAGTCATAACCTGAGGCATTTTCCTCCGAAATCTTATTACAGTAGTCAACATTTGAAGTGGATCAAAAAAGTTAGACAAGAAGACAAGACAAGAACGGGTATTGTTCAAAATTCATGTATAACTTTGATGAAAGGTTTTGATCCACTTCAAATGTTGACTGTAAGTTTTGCAAGTGAATTAAAAATTTGCACATTTCTCAGGGAAACTCAAAAGTTTTAAGTGAACACAAAAGTTTTGTGAGAGAACGCAAAATTTCTCAGTGGGACACAACAAAACATGAAAGCGTTTAAATATAATTTTTCCTCCTATAATTTTTTTTACCATAATTTCTATTTAGGGGCTTCATTGTATTCACTATGTAGTGAACAGTGAGTAAGTGAACATTGGAGTATGTGCATGAATGCGAATATATAAGAACTGTCAAATTGTGTCCTAAACATTGGATGTGGAAACCAAAATGGATTTGTGCGCAGTGTGAACAAAGCCTTAGTTTTGTCCTCTAAACATACTACAATGAAATCCAAACTGGGTTGCAGTAGTTGCGGGTTTTGGAGGGCATAGACTGCCATGACCTTTTTTGCATTGAGCTCTGTTTGAGGCATATATAAACTCACCACTATTCTCAGCTCAGAGTAGATGATGAGCAGAGGAAGAATACGTGTAACAAATGTGACAATGTGTAAGGGTGGAGGAGTGACATGGAGCAGAATGATGTACCCTGTTGGTGAAGCGCATTGGTGAGGCATAGCAAATGTGTGTTTCATAAACGGGTTTGGGCTTCAGGGATGTAAATCTCTATGCTGTCGGCCCGCTCTGTAGCTGAGTTCTGACGGAAAGATGCAGCCCGTTTAGCAGCCAATAGCCTGCGGCGGGCCTCTTGCCTCTGTCGGTCCTGCAGATCCAAGGAGCGCTCGCGCATAACAGCTCCGCGACCTTTAGGAGGCCTCTTTGTAACAGGAGGTGGCCATTTTCTTTCCTGTGGAAAAGAGGTAGGGTTCATTACCATTTTATTTTACTATTTACTTGGTTTCTTAGAATTAGTATACATACACACACACACACACACACACACACACACACACACACACACACACACACACACACACACACACACACACACACACACACACACACACACACACACACACACACACACACACACACACACACACACACACACACACACACACAGACACAGCCATTCAAAAGTTTGGGATCAGTCAGATTTTTTTATGTTTTTAAAAGAAGTCTCTTCTGCTCACTAAGGCTGCATTTATTTGATTAAAAATACAAAAAGAAACAGTAATATTGTTAAATACTATGACAATTGTGACAGTTTTCTATTTGAATATATTTTAAAATGTAATTTATTCCTGTGATCAAAGCTGAATTTTCAGCATCATTACTCCAGTCTTTACATGATCCTTCAGAAATCATTCTAATAGGATGATTTGATGCTCAAGAAACATTTCTCATTATTATCAATGTTGAAAACAGTTATGTACAATTTTGTTTTCAATATTCTTTGATGAATAGAAAAAGCAAAAGAACAGGATTTATCTGAAATAGAAAGCTTTTGTAACATTACACACTACCGTTCACAAGTTTGGGGTCAGTAAGAATTTTATTTAAAAAAAAAATAGTGGGGGGGGGGATAAAATAAATCAATACTTTTATTCAGCAAGGATGCATTAAATTGATCAAAAGTTACAATGTACATATAAGGCATATAATGTTACAAAAGATCCTATTTCAAATAAATAAAATAGAACTTTCTATTCATCAAATAATCCTGGAAAAAAATTGTCCACAAATGTTTTCAACATTGATAATAATAATTCATGTTTTGTGAGCATCAAATCATCAAATTAGAAAAATTTCTGAAGGATCACGTGACACTGAAGTGTATCTATCAATACACACACACATATATATATATATATGTGTGTGTGTGTGTGTGTGTGTATATGTATATGTGTGTATGTGTATATATATACTATATATATATATATATATATATATATATATGTATATATATGTGTGTGTGTGTGTGTGTGTGTGTATATATATATATATATATATATATATATATATATATATATATATATACTGTATATATATATGCCAAACTGCAAAACTGCATTCTGGCACTCTCACACACTTCCTTTCACATACATATATTTTTGCTCTCATGTTCCCATACTTTCTAACGCACACATTCTAACATTTTAGTCTTATATTCATGTATTTTTTATCACACATTCACAGCCTACATTTTGTGTACTCATATATATTTATATGTATGTGAAAGGAGAATGTTAGTGTGTGAGAGTGCCAGAATGAATCATGGCTTGTACAGCCCCTATAATATACCTTCTTCTCCGGACTCTCCACTATCCTCCACTCGTTGCTCTTGATTTGCTGCAGCTCATCAAACTTGGCAGTGACATCATCGATGGAGAGCTGCAGGAGATCCCAAAACCCAGCCAGGTCCTGAGCCGTGGGGCGGGGCATAGCGCTGGGGTCCTGCACAAAACCAGAAACAGACCAATTACATTTCACACACTGACACTCCTCACAAACACAAACAACAGTAATAAGTTACACTTCAGCTCAAACCCCATACACGATCTCAATTATCTTTTTTAAATTATAATAAATGAAATAAAAACAGGGATCATAACAATGCATTTTGTTTTTTATTTAGCTTTGCCCTGATAAAGCTATTGTACATATCGGAATATTTGCTATAAGTGTAAGTTCTTAATATATGGTTCTTAATCTCATATGTTGCCCATTGAGTGTAACTTAATGATTTGAACCTTTTTAGGTTTGTCCTGAGCACTGTGAGCAGTGAATCTGCCCGCTTGACAAAAATCCTCAGGGTACAGTAAGTTCTTTTGTGTCTCAGAATGCTCTGCACGTTTGAGCTCTTCCTCACAGTGGCGCAGTGATATCGAGATCAGTCAGGACAATTGAGGGACTCATCCACTATCAATTATTCTGAAAAGGCTATGAGCAGGAGGCGGCACTGATAATGTAAACTTCTGAACAGCATAATTTGGTTAATTTCAGTTATTATTTTGGCTGGTGTTATGGAGCTTCTTCGGGGTGTTACAAAATAATAATAGTAAAAACTTATGAGAAAGGGGTGTAAACTTATGACCCCTCGAACAATCAAACTAAATAAGGATCCTGATCCCTATCTACGCATCACTGCACCAAGTGCCATGAATTAATAAATTACCATGAATAACCACTAGAGGTCGCTGTAGTCTAGCATCTCTCGTCCAAACTGAATATTTGACCATGTCAGGTACACTTTTGACATTAACATTAAAAAAGCACAAACAAATGAATGATGGATGTGTATTGTTAACTGACAGTGTTATCTATATACACAGAGTAAATATAATTCTTTTCTGTAAAACCAATTATCGATTGAACCATTTCTCAGTTATGAATATAAATATTTGCTATATTTATTCTGGCTACATCCTCTCTTCTCGTTTTATAATACTAAGCTATACCGTTCAGTCTCTTGGACGCTCATACTAGAGAGGACAAGCTGGTCTCAGCCTGTCCATGTGAATGTATTACAACATCCATCATTTCACAATCTCCAGAGAGAAAGAGAGAGAGTGAGAGACAAAAACAATCACTGACCACTAAACAAACCCTTTAAAGTGTCATTCAACCCACCAACTACCAATTAACGTCAGGATCTTTTACTCTAACGCATCTTGAAAAGGGTTAAAGCTTCTTTCAGGCTAAAATTACATTAAGTGGAGTTGACACTGCAACTAATCATTGTGTAATTCTGTCAACTATCTTAGAAAACAATTTTAAACAGTATTTTGTATTGTTTATCAGTACAAAATTAACTCTGAATTCTGAAATAAATACTTTTATGTGGGATTTTTTTATATTTTATTTTAGAGTTTTACAGTTAACAACAGTTGTACATAATACTATCTTGTACAATTTTGCTTCTTAAAATTTTAAGGATCTTTATTCATATTAATTTAATTTGAAATGCTAAAGCAGGAAAATTGTTGATGTATTTAATAAATGCAAGGTAAACACTCTCACCAATACTTTTTGATAAACTACCTATCAAAGAGGCATCCTGAATCTTTCATGACAGAACTGGTGCATGGCTGATGCATTTTATGATGCAAAGGGAGCATTAATGTATATCTCATGGGGATCTTAGAAATGCCACATACCAGATTTTGCTGACACAACCAGTAAAACTGCTGGAATTTCTGGGACATGAGGAGGTGAGCGCTGCCCACAGCACTCCGGATCTTTCCAAGAACTGCAAGACATATTGAGAAAAAAAAAAAAAAAAAAAAAAAAAGATCAGTTATACAATTTATATATGCACACATTTTGTCTGAATTGTCTATGATAAATATATAATTTAGATCTAAGAACTGTTTAGACCAAAATGTTACGAGGTGGTGATTTCGTACGAATTCGTATGATTTTTAGAAAAAAGTAAGGATGTAAGTAAGGCTCCACCCCTAAAAATAAACATCACAGGGGCATTAAGGCCTTTGCATACTTCATTTTCCGCATTGCACAGTCAGGTTTGAACAGCTTTCGAAGTATACTCAACCGCGGATGGTTGCGGATCAACGATTTTTGATTTAGAGGGCAGCACTGAGTCGTGTCATTTACAGGACATTTGCTCAGAAGGATAGAGGAAGAAAAGTAGAAGATCTGCCATTGCATGCAAAGTTTAGAACAAGAATCAAAACAAAAATGATGAAGAAGGATATGGTGCTTTGGTGACAGTTCTTGGAAGAAGGAAGCGCCAGAGATGGTCTTATTAGTGGGAGATACGAGGGTCCGTGGCTCTACCATTGGTAATAACGTAACGGCTAAACTGGATCACGTGTGCCTTGATAACCAATCACATTACAGCCTTGCAAGGAACACGGATGGCGGAGGTAAACTTTGGGTTTAAGCAGATCTAATGAAAATTAACAAATTAGATAGCACAAACTCATACGAATATGGAGCCACCAATTCACCAAAATGTAAAATAGTTATGAACTGCCTTGAGACTGTGTTGTTTTAGACTTATTATTTGTTTCTTGGATGTCCTGCACACTCACTCTCCTCCGACAGGTCGTGCTCCTCCGCCTCGCGCTCCATATCTTTGCACCATCCCTCCAAACGTTTGGTCTCACTGTGCAGAAGCTGCATGAACCAGCTGCCATCGTGGCGGAGTGGCGACACGCGTCCGGATTCGGCTGTTTCATGAGCGGGTTCCACCAGCCAGGGTTCGGGCTGTGGGCTGGGCGGCCCGCTGGAGGGCCGGTAGTCCTCACGGTAGCTGAAGAGGCCCTGTGTGCGTACGGTCCGAACCACGTTGTATTGTGTGGGCGTACTGGGCTCAGAATGCCGCTGAAATCCTCCAAACTGCAGACTCTTGTCTTCGGTCGATGGAAACCCCTCCAGCTCCAAATCAGCCTGAACTGCCGTCGTCACACTGTTGGACCGTTTAAAGCGCCCAAGTCTGAAAGTGCACATAAGAAGGACAATATTGACAGCAGTTTGATTTACACCCAGAATAGTGCAATCTATATTTATTTACCTATTCATTATCTCGCTTTATTTATTTTCTGAGCAACTGGCTCAGGGATCCCTAAAAGGGATCATTAATTCAGAATAACCTTTAATTCTGCGGATCAAATGTCCTGTTTATGACTGATCAGTAGACTTACCTCCTCTCATCCTCTACTTGGATACCCACGGACTGATACTGCGGGAGACCTTTACTATCTGTCTCAGAATCTGTGGCCGCTTCCACCTGAAGAATGAATAAGCAAAGGAAGAGATAAAAAAGGAGCATGTATGAGAGAATATATATATATATATGTACACACAAATGCTACTGAGTATCTGAGGTGAACCAGACAAGAACAGAATATAGCTGCAAGCTGCAATTATGGGGCAAAGCACATCACTACGATAATGTACACTGCATTAAGCATGATCCAATGAAATAAAGCACCATGTTTTTTATACCAATTATTGCAAAGATTGCAGACTTAACAATAATAATTTATGACAAGTAATCCCCGCCCCCTCCATGTGTTCTCATGTTGTGTTTTATATTCTCAAGTTGTGTTGCCAAAGCATTGTCAAGATACAGTTTCACTTCCAATTTTGGATTTAAAGTCCCCATCATCAACCATCCATTTTATTTTACCAGCAATTATCTGGAGATTTCCCAGGTAACATCAGGGAATGATTTACAATTACACATACTAGTTTTCGTTTCAATAGAGTGGAATAGAATGCTAAAAATATATATTTTTTATAGGACTATCTGGAAGTTAGCATCAATCTGGATCCCTTGAATAAAAAGACAATATAGGATTTTTTCAATGGCTTTTGAATTACTGAAGAAAATAAGTTCTGTGACAAACATTATAATTCTTACACATTTTCTTCAACAAGATAATGTTCACAGCTTTTATGAATTTTGAAAACTAAATACAGTAACCAGAAGTCAAAAGCTAAACGTAGGTTATAAACGAACCACACCACAGTCGCATTACTTCAACGTCACAATCACTGAGCTTCCAACAACTCTTTTAGTTTTTATTTAAAAAGCATTTCCCCTGAAATATTTACACAATGAGGCTGTAAATGCAGACTAAGTGAGTAGATGAGTTTTCCTGTTTGCTGTGATGATGTTTAATGTCCCAGAGTCTATGTAATGTCTCTGTAGTCCCTTTTACTGTGGCTACCTGTTAGCAACAACCTTTTCAAAACACATAAAAGCTTTTAAAATCAACCCATTTCACGTATTTAACCAACAAACAAACAAAAAAATCCCACTGTTTTTGGGACAAAAGTGCAAAAATACTAACTAATTTCCAGGTTTTATGCTCATTCCTGCAGCACTTGTTGAAGATTTTATTATTTAGAAAATAAGTAATTTAACTGTTTTTTGTACACTATTATTTCCTTGTCTGTAGGTGACTTTGGCTGACTTTGGAACCTGAGAGCACAAGGTGTTGTTACAGCAGAAAATTCTATTTCAGTAATGTCACATGGTACAAAACTATTTCTCAAAATACCTATAGAATGTATTACCATGTTTGGGACAAGGAGAGGGTATATACGTTTGCTGGGCAATTTTTCTGGAGGGTCTTTTCTGCAGAGGGACACTCGGCTTTGTTTTGTTAATAAAGTCTAATTTTTCTGATATCAAATATCTCTGAAGTCATTCCCCTGAAAATAATTAAACCACAACACACTCTATATCCAAGCCACTGGTAAAATACAGCACTTTACAATAAAATCCAAAATGGCTGACAAGAAACAATTCACAACCATTCACAAGGTTCTGAGCTGTACTCCAAATAACAAATGAGTCTCTCACAAAATGTTTTGTTAAATCAAAAATCTTTAAAAACTTTTGATCAAAATGGTCTCAAGATTATTTCTAACACATTTGAAAAAGATCAAATGAAGGCTATAGGAGAAGTTTCAAAAATCTATTTGGGTGGAAATGACTGTGGCATGAACCAAGGATTCACAAAAATAAAAAAAGATCAATCTGCTGTTCCAAACTTGCTGTCATATTGGCCTAAGTTGAGATGTTCCTCTTAAGTGTTGAACAATATGGTTCTAGGAACTGCCATAGATTCTCAGTCAGTCAGACCGATAAGTACAAAATTAACAGATAATAGTTTCACAACTTCAGTGAGTAATAATGAAAGTGTCAAGGCAATACTTACAACATAATACAATACTGCTATATACAATATCCTGTGGGTGGCATGAACACATTAGCACAGACCCAGATGAGAAAACAACAGCTTAGAGGCACACATTTGAGACTTCCCAGCTGTCATTTCACAAACAATTTGTTATCGCAAGCAATTTATACCACACTTACTGTAAGGACAGCCCCTAAAGTACCCTGATCAAGAGCCCAATGGAAACGGGGATTCAAGTAACCAGTCACAGTTCATTAATGTTCACAGTACTATCCTAGACTGCAACCAATCATTGGAGACATGGCTTATTGTTTAGTAAAAGTCTTTCATATACTCAATCACCTTCCTCTGATTTTATATATCCCTTTTGCTGGTTCTTAGTTCTGATGGTAACAGATGATGTTTCCTCAGCATCCAGAGTAATGAATCCCTGCGAATTGCACCATGAACATACAGTGATGTATTTTAAACAAGTTCAAAGTCTTCTGGAGGTTTATGACTTATTGATGCATTTTCTGTCTTGTGCTACAGCTAGTGGTGTAAACATAGAAGTCTTCTCTAGTCTCATGGTTAAAATCATTTAAAGTCACTAAAACGCATCTATAAATTTCTCATTAGTTCTCATCCCAAGGCGTTTATTACTGTTTGGATTATGATTGTAGTTTAATACTTTTATCTTCCTGTCAAATGTTTTGTTGAGAAATGGTTAGGTTTAGGGAAAGGGGGTTGTGTTAAGACACTCAAAAATGTTTATATATAAAGGGATAGTTCACAAAAAATTACTCCCTCTCATGTTGTTCAAAACCCATATGACTTTTGTTCATCTTCAAAACACAAATGGAGATTTTTTTTTTTTTTTTTTACGAAACCTGAGATTTCTGTCCCTAAATTGAATGCAACCAAGTCCATATGAATGGAGCAGTTTAACCCAAATCTTCTTAACCCAAATTAATAATTGAATTTAGACTTTTATTTACATATAAACATTGATCAACCCACATACATCAAATATGGTAAATTAAAGCTTTTACTTGCACTTACTTGATGCATGAGAACAAACCTCATTGGTTCTCACTTGACGTGTTCTATGTATGTGCAGTGATCAATGTTAATATGTGTATAAAAGCCTAAATTAAATCTGTTCATAAAGCGATTGTGTCTCTTCAGAAGACATCAAATAAACCGCTTGATTTATATGGATTGCTTTTATGATCTCTTTTAGTGTCAGTTTTAGTGGAATGGATTATCAATGGAGGGACAGAAATCTCTTAGATTGTTCTGAATATGAACAAAATCATTGAGTGACATGAGGGTGAGTAATTCATGACAGAATTTAAATTGTTGGGTGAACTAACCCTTTAAATATATAATTCTTTTTTTAAAAATACCTCAAAATACTGTATGACAATAGAAAGAGTTGGTGGTTCACTAGATCAAATTTAGAGCCTTGTTTGTATTAGTTAAGTGAGCAGTGGAAGTCTTTACGGATGGGTGGTTTGAGTTCTGGATTTAGCTAAATAAGTCATTCCAGCCTTCGTGGATTTGGTTGTTAATGATGCATAGCTTTATAGGTGTAATATTTTCTTCATCTCCACAGCTGCGTTCTGCGTTTGGCTGTTGGTCATGTGTAGGAATAAGCCCACAGAGAGAAGCATCATCATTAATCTTTGTTGTTCAGGGTCAATCTGCAGTCTCATCTTCTCTGCCACAGAATCTGGCGATATGAGGAGACTTTGTGTGCACTTTCTGGGTGGGTGAGTCACAGTCTGAATGCTGTCGGCTATTTTTGGATTGGAGGCGAGACACAAAGCCATTGGAACACAGATTTTATACTCTTTTTACAAAGAGCGGATTTTAATGACAATAACTTAAAACCTTGAGGGAGGTTTACCTGAATCCCGATGGAAGAGCGTGGAGTCTTGAGGTATTCCTCTGCTTTGGACACCAGGATGGCCTTATCACAGGTTTGAACAGAGCTGTAGCTCCCTGCAGACGTGAGGCGCTTGGAAGCCGTCTCCATTGCTAGGGTCACCGCTTTAGCGCTGTCCAGACTGTCGGTGGAGTTGTAGATAACCCGTCCGACGCGTGGCAGCCGACCCTCGTGGTACGCATCCTGCGTCGACTCTGTGCTGCTTTGGGCTGTTACGGAAATCACCGGCTTAGTGGTGGAACGAGGAGGAACAGGTGGAGGAGTCTTCTTGTAGCCAGGTGTATATGTCACTACTGCTATAAAGGAACAGATGAACGATACGTTAGGCTTGAGGGTGTGGTAGATGTTTAATTTAAACCATTTTAAAGCTTCTATAACTTTTGAATGACAGAGGCCGTGGCACACCAACAGACATCAAAAAACTAGTGCCAACAAAAGCTGACTGTGTTTGGGCCAAAAAAAAATTACTTAAAAGGGATAGTTCATCCAAAAATGAAAATTAGCCCATGATTTACTCACCCTCAAGTCATTCTAGGTGTATATGACATTCTTCTTTCAGACGAATAAAATAGATTTTATAAAAAGAGTTATATTAAAAAATGCCCTGGCTCTTCCAAGCTTTATAATGGCAGTGAATTGCTGTTTCTGTTTTAAAGTCCATAAAAGTGCATCTATCCATCATAAAAGTGCTCCACACGGCTCTGGAGGGTTAATAAAGGTCTTCTGAAGCGAAGCGATGAGTTTGTGTAAGAAAAATATCCATATTTAAAACTTTATAAAGTAGAATAACTAGCTTCCGGCCAAATGAACATACGAATTCCACTTAAGTGTAAAGCCCAACTTATGCGAGTAATGCGACGTACTGCTGATATTTACGCTAAGCCATGACGCACTACGCTACTTCCGACGTCATGCGTTGCGTAAGTTGCGCATTAGATGCAAGTAGACTGCTTATGGCCGGAAGCTAGAATTTTACTTTGAAACGTGTTAAATATGAATATTTTTCTTACACAAACGCATTGCTTCAGAAGGCCTTTATTAACCCCCCGCAGCCGTGTGGAGTTTGTTTATGATGGATGGATGCACTTTTATGGACTTCAAAACAGAAACAGCAATTCACTGCCATTATAAAGCTTGGAAGAGCCAGGACATTTTTTAATATATCGAATAATGTCATATACACCTAGGGTGACTTAACGGTGAGTAAATCATGGGCTGATTTTCAGTTTGGGGTGAACTATCCCTTTAAACACACTACAAAGACTCCAGCCAGCAGTCAACTGTGTACTTGTTTGCTACAACAGTATCCTATTGCAGAGCCGCAGCGCTATACTTCACAGCCGTTTCAGGATAGCAACGCCAGGCTAGCGGTCTCAAACTGGAAGTTAGGGTTGAGGTTATAGCCTCATAAAGGTTAGGGTTAGTGGTGGGGTGGGATTAGGCATTTGCTTCCGGTCTGAGACTGCTGGCCTGGCACTGCTGGCACCGCTGTCCTGAAACTGCTGTCACATATGGCGCTGTGGCTCAGCAGTTGGACATTTGCTAAGCTGAACAGCCAATGAAAGTGATCTGTCTTACCGAATGCCCGACGTCGATTCAACATGCTTAAACTGCCAAAAAGCCGCCGACATGCATATGTCTAACTAATGGGAACGGTGTGGAACACAACCGCGAAACCTGAGCTGACAGATGCTCAGTGACGGCCCGACATTGGCTGATGGTCAGCTTGGTGTGTCATGGTGCTCTTCGCTCATTATTTTTTTGTTTTGTTTACTTAATTGGAATGGTACGAAACTTGGTAAAAGTTTTGGCACTTAAACACACAAAAAAGTCATGGAGATGATTCGAAAAGGTTAAATGGTCCTGAAAAGAATAGTCAAAAATGACTGCATTGGAAATGAATGGGAGATGAATATCATCTAGAGAAATCTTCTGGTACTGCCCGAAACAAAATCTTACTGAAAGCTAATTGTTTGAGATATTAAGCTCAAATTTGGAACGCAACTTGTTTAGATTTATGGCTTTGATTTGATATGGCTTGCAGTTTTAGAGTAAAACATGTTTTTTAAAATATAGATTTCATATAAAAATTGAAAATAGTATTTTTGTCCATTTTTCATAACAATAAAAAAGTTACGTAAAAAAACTTTTAAAAACTTTTTTCACTTCAGCAATAATTGGCCATGTGTCGACTTTAAAAAGAGATACGTTTTTCAAACTTAAGTCTGTGCTTTAAAGAATTCAAGATTTACAACAGTTTAAGTTGGAAATAAAAGTTTCATGTCTATGCTCAAAATGTTCAATATGCTCAAATACAACCCCTACAAATACAAAATATTAAATAAAAAAAAAGACTGTTGTCATTTTTGACCGCCATGCAAAGAGCACCAGAGGGTTAAAACTACAAGTTACTTATAGAGGAAAATTGTTTTGGTAATTACATGAGTTGTGCTTTGGCTCAGCTATTATGCAAGGATGAATCTGATAGCTTGAGGTGCACCCATGGATACAGATGATAATTGTATAAAAAGTGATAAATTGACTTAAACTTAAAAAAGGTGAGGAAACCTGTTGCCTTAAAATTAAGTAAATAAACTTCATGCGTATTGAACAAATTAAGTAATGTCAACTTTTTTTCCCCCTTAATTTTAAGGCAACAGGTTTCTTCACTTTTTTTTTAAAGTTAAATCAACATCACTTTTTTCAGAGCGAGAATGTCACTTACGACATCAAAACTATCTTAATAACGGAAGATGGAAATCTGAAAAATGTCTTATGAGTAGGTGAGTAGCTTATATGTCATTGTTATTTTGACTTAAACTCAATTGTTTTAAAATAACGTTAAAAAAGTTTGCCAACATTGACATTAGGCATATCGATTGATATTCATATCAGATAATGGTGTAAACTAGAACTTGGTAAGACTATTTATATGCAAATACAACAAAGATTGAACAGGTTTAGGCATTGTTAGCAACATAAACATTGTTTTGTGGACCTAGTCAATGTACAGCAATTGTGATACTAACTATGTTTATACATGTTTTATTACTGGTACTGTCACTTTCCCTTTTTGCTTGCATACTCTTTTCGGTTCAAGGTTCAGTTTTTGTGGCTTCAAACGACTTGCACTGCAGAGCTTTAATAACTTCAGCATGAGGACATCACAAGCTGGATAGCTTTTGAAAATGGAATAATAATGAGCAAATTGGACACTCCAGTGCTTGAAGTGAGTTGGTAGCCTACTCTCTTGTGTTCACAGGATTTGTATTATTCTTGCGTACCAGCAGCTATCATAAACTGCAGATATTCTCTTTTGTTCCTAGACAAAGACTGTTTGTCCTGCAAACCAATGTTTTGTCTGTTTACGTTGAATCGGGTGCATACTGTAGCTTAATCTGGTGGAGAATAGTTAATTCTGATATGATTTTAAGAGATGTTTAGAGCTGGGCAATACACTGTGAATTAAAAGTATTTGTTTGACAAATGTATCTCAAAAATCTTGAATATGCTTAAAATATAAATAAGGGGAATGCATTTAAATTAGAGCTGTCAAACTGAGCTATTAATGTGTTTTTTCTTTTCTTTTGCAGTTACAGTAACATGATTACTGTAAATGTAAGAACATAAAGAAAAGAATGTGAAAAAAAAAAAACATGAGAACATAAAGAAATAAACCAGTACACACAAATGATATATGGCAAGTTTCAACAAACTTTATTTATGTTATAAATATTTTATAAATATATATACTTCCATTTAAAAGTCTTTATTTGTAATATTATATACTTTAATTCAGCAGGATGCATTCAAATGATAAAAAGTGAAAGACTTAGTGAAAGATTTCTAATGCTGATAAATTCTGTTCTCAACCAATTGAATGATTTTATGGGATGTTTAAAGTTGGGCAATACAGTGTGCATTAAAAGCATTTTAGAAAACGTATTTCTCTAATACTGACAGCCCTATTTTTTGTTTAGATCTTCAATCAGAAGACTTTGAAATGCTTTCTGCCTGTCAGTCATTTTATGCATTGGTTGAAAGCAGGAATCAGAGTGTGTGGATCATTCAAGTGTCACCGTCACGCTAGAGGGACGTTTAAGTTTACTTCACTATATTACAATTAAATCCTAATCAAATCATGACAAACTATATACTGTATCGTTGGAAAGGTCTAAGACTCCTAAATAGATATTTTAGGACTGTTTTTTGTTACAAATTATGTAGGAACAGAAATAGATGAATTTATGACAAGAGTGCACCTCAAAAAATCTACATAATAACAGGAGTTCTGACCTTTGTCACAAAGTCGACGCACACACTTTGAATAATTGAAACATTCGTTTTCATGCTAAAATTTCATAAGAAAACATATAATCTAGTATTTGTCAATAAAAAATTCTAAAATAATATTATCTTCTAAAAAGTATAATATATATATATTATCCTCTAAAATATAATATTATCTTTTTATCGCCTTTTTTATTACATTACATATTTTAGTAGTTATCATAAATTAGGTATCATTTGAAAGCTTACAATCTCAGAATTCAGCCTGTGTCAAACTGTTTTGAAATTGGACATTGTGTTACCATAGAAACGGTACTCTAAATTATTTTATCAGGCTCCTCCCCTTTTGGGCATCATTATGTTTCATAATTTATGATCAAAATATTTTCTAATCTTGACAAAACACATATTGTCAGAAAGGTCTGAGTCTCAAGGTTCCATATTCTGTGACAGAAGTGATATTTGGACAGAAATTTATTAATTTGTTATGGCAGAATGCATACAGTTCAATTCAATAGAGTTCAATGGCACCCGGTGGCTATTTTTTGGTATTATGCCTAAACAAAATCTCATGGGAACTTCAATTTTTGTGATATCAACTTTAAATTTGGAACACAACTTGGTTAGATATATGGCTTTGATTTTATAGTAATTTTATAGTAAAAAATATTTTGTAAAATATATATTTTATATAAAAGAAAAATATTAAATAAATTATATTTGATTTAATGTAAATTTAAACTTCCATAACTTTTTCAAACCTTTTCATACACGCTTTCACTTCAGCAATAATCTGCTATTTTTTCCCTTTAAAACAAGACCAAACTTAGGTCTATACTCCAAAGCATTCTTGAATTAAAACCATTTAAGCTTGAATAGTGCATTTTAATGTCCATTCTCAAAAAGGGGGGTGACAGTTAAGGGGTTAATGCCATATGCAACTACATTATAGCAGTTGTCAGTTTATTCTCAGTATTTTGTCACTATTTTGCAAGTCTCAAATCAAGAATCAAGTCACCCTGACCTCAAACAGGATAAAACACTTTTTAAAAAGCATATTTTTAAGAGAGGAATTGCAGACCTACAGTGTGACTCTTCAGCACCTTCAGCTTGGATTTTGACAAAATGTCAAAATGCCTTACTGTGCTTAAATGTAGCAAGTACAAAACAATCTACACATGACGTGCCAATCAAAAGCATAGCCTGCAAATAGCACACTATTATAAAACTGTTCAATGAGTCACAGACTGAAGGGGAAAAATGTGGGAGAGAGACGTGTGATTCATACAGAGGAGTAAAACGCTTCCAAATATAGAATGTAGGGTTGTATAAGAGAGGAACACAATAATCCATTCATGACCTGTTGTATTGCTGCTCCGTGTCATAATTCATTCTGTCATCAGCATGTCGAACTCTTCATCAGCTGTGATTAAATATAAAAACTCCCAGAGCAACAGAATATCTCTGCAACCAACTCTCTGAAAGTGTGTAAGACTTAAAACTGAACTGTGCCATTCTTTGATTGTTTAAATATTGTCTCCTATCGCAGCTATATGCAGAGACAACCATACTGACACACAAAGACCAAATATAGTATATACAGCAGATTCCTTTTTTTTTTTTTTTTTTTTTTACTCTGTTGTTTTGTGACAGTGCCCCAGATAGTACACACTTCAAATTACCAGTGTTGAAATAATAATATATTATATATTTTCTAAATAGTCCAATATTTTTTAAGGGATGTTTAGAGTTGGGCAATACACTGTGCATTAAAAGTATTAGTTTGGCAAACGTACTGTACACTATATTGCCAAAAGTTTTGGGACATCTGCCTTTACATGCACATGAACTTTAATGACATCCCATTGTTAATCCGTAGGGTTCAATATGGAGTTGGCCCGCCCTTTGCAGCTATAACAGCTTCAACTCTTCTGGGAAGGCTTTCCACAAGGTTTAGGAGTGTGTTTATGGGAATTTTTGAGCATTCTTAGAAGAATGGAGATGTTGGACGAGAAGGCCTGGCTCGTAGTCTCTGCTCTAATTCATCCCAAAGGTGTTCTATTGGGTTGAGGTCAGGACTCTGTGCAGTCAAGTTCCTCCACACCAAACTCGCTCATCCATGTCTTTATGGACCTTGCTTTGAGCACTGGTGTGCAGTCATGTTGGAACAGGAAGGGGTCATCAGATAGAAAGCGTGATTCGTCACTTCAGACTGCTCTAGAGTCCAGTGGCGACGTGCTTTACACCACTGGCTGACTTATTGTTGTTCACTATTGCTTTCACGTTATATATATGTAGGAAAATGTATATCATTCCAAGAGAAACCTGTGATTATATTCTTGAAGCAGTTTGCGACTCGAATTTATGCGTTTCAATGGCAACACTATCAAAAACGAAATGAATCTGCAGCAGTCAGATTGTTCTTTAAGTTGTTTATGTTCATTTTTATTGAAATGTTATGTGCTTTAAGACATGAAGTAGTTTAATGCCACCTCTCGTGATGCTTTTGTTTGCTCCCTGCTGTACGCGTTCATGTGTTTTGAAGGACGCGTGGCTTTGGAGATGCTCTGAGGGGAGAGTGGGATCTTGTGCTTTCAAAGCTTGCTTGCCATTGCTAGCCTCTCCGAAAATCGCCACCCTACCTTTAGCGTGCGGTCGCACTATTTAGCAAAATTTTGTCAATAGTGTAGCAATATACTGTAAGCACAGCTCACTCAGAAGTCACTTTCAGACCAAGCAGATGTCTGTTGGTCAAAGCGACGAATTCACACGACCAACTCCAATCCTCATGCAAAACATTCCTGGTTGTGTGGAAATCCTGTCCTATTGAAATGACAGGATTTCACCCTTGAAATTTTGCTGAACAATGGTGTGATTAAAGTCCCCACTTTACTGACTGGCTGTAAACATATGAATTTGCATCTATAACCAGCAAATACTGCGGGCAAAAGCAGAGTAGGTAAGATTTTTGGAGTTTTTGGTTTTATAAAGGTTGTAAAGGCCTTTTCTCCATCTCTCTGATAAATCAATGTCTTGTTAGCTTGTAAAAGCAGTTTCATTGGCCCAGTTTTCTCTCAGAATGCCCAGTGAGAGGCTGGTGACTGATCTGGTGTCTTGGCAACAGTTATCTTGGGAGTATCAAATGCCACACAGGTGCTAAACACAAAAACAAACATGATCAAAACCATGAACCATGAGAACAGAATGATTTAAAAAATATATATATATATATATACTCTTAGTACATTTATTAAATACAATATCTAAAATATACTATTTGTTCTATTTATTCATTGATTTATGCCTTTTTTTTTCAAACATGATGTGAAGAAACATGAGTGAAGAGTGAAGGAGAAAATCCTGAATCAAACCTTAATCCCTACAAACATAACATATGCTCAATAAAATAACAGCTCAATAAAATATACATTCTAATGGAAAGTCATTTTTGTTTTAGCTGAGTCATGTAAATTGATAATTCATTTACATTAGCTCAGGTGCATGTGTATTCTCCATTACACACAGAAGATACCCTTCTGTTGCTGAATGCCTCAGGCTGTGTTGGGCTGATATTTCAGCCAGCTATGGCATCACTGAACTAATTACACACTAATTTCTAATTAATGTATTTGAAGCTATAGCAGTGTTAATGTGTTAGTTTCAAGTTTTGCCTAAACTTGTACATAGCACATAAGGTTGTAAACTGAAATCTTGAACCATTTATCCGTGCATGTGTTAAGTTGCGTGTTCTGCATTTTAACGCCAGCTTGAATGTGTTATAAAACTTTCATCGTGACTGTTTAATCAACAACAGATGTTCAGTCTCCACTAAAATCAGCTATTCAGTACATGTGGTGCATTATAAGAGACAGTAAAACAGCAGCCCAGTGATTCAACAGCATATATTCTGATAATGTACTTACAGCGCCTTAATGACATTGCAGTAACAAAACTTCAAGATAAAGCAAGCTGAGTTTTAGGTGTCATTGGTGTTGTTTTGTTTTGTTTTGCTTTACTTTGTTGTTTTGTTTTGCTTTGCTGTTGGTTTGCTATGTTTTGCTTTGCTGTTGCTTTTGCTTTGCTTTGTTGATTTGCTTTGTTTTGTTTTGTTTTGCTTTGATTTGCAATGCTTTTTTGCATTGCTTTGCTTTGTTGCTTTGCTTTATTTTGCTTTGGTTTGTTGTTTTGCATTGCTTTGCTTTGTTGTTTTGTTTTGTTTTGCTGTTGCTTTGCTTTGTTGCTTCGCTGTTGCTTTACTTTGCTTAGCTGTTTTGTTTTGTTTTTCTTTTCTTTTGTTTTGTTTTGTTTGATCAGCATGTATTTTCACTGAATGGAAAATATTAACTTTGACACTTTATTTTGTGTTCCACGAGAAAAGGTCATATGAGTTTGATGTGACATTAAAATCTGAGAGGGTTTGAATGGACATGACACTTCTGAACTTGAACACACTATGTGGTATGACTTAACTGAAATGTGTGGCTTTACCTGGAGTGGGGGCTTCTGTTCGATCCACACTACAGGCAGTCGGGAGACGAAACTGGATCCCTGAAAAGAACAAAAGTCATTAGTAGTGCTTGAATAAATCAAATTGTGTTTAGGTGCAGTCACTGCACCCTGTCTCCCAATATTTCACATTCATCAATAAGACATTTTAAACAGTGAAGAATAATATTCAATCTGACACCAGTTGTTTTGGTCTCCAGATATCTTCAGTAGCATATTTTCTTAAGTATTTTCTTATTCATTTTAAAGTAAATGTTAAAAAAAGCATAATTAAGCTATAATCAGTGGTGTCAGATTGTTGAAAATAAACAAAGATACAAACATTTAAAAAGTCACATGTACTTAAAACGACAAACGGGCCAGAACATTTAGTTATGAATAAAGAATTGGTAGTTTATAGAATATTTGGCCAAAAAAGTTTTTCTCACATTTTTAAGCAATTCTCAATGGTTTTCTCACCAGAAACTCTCATGAAGCTATTGATTCAAATATTAGTTAATGTCTACCCTTGTGAAAAAGAAGTATCCTTTAGCACATAAAAAAAAAGAAAAAAAAAAAGAGTGCATATTACGGAATAGTGCAAACTAATGTTTTCAGACACTTGCATGTCAATTTCAAATAAATGAAAATGTATTATATTGTAATTTAAAAATATATTAAATGCCAATTACACAAAAATCATAATTACTTCTGTCTTTGAAATATGTTTATTAATACTGAATGGACAAACATTTATTTTAAACAAAAATATACTTAAATATTGTTAGAAATTATAATCAACTTTAGTTTTGCTTTAGTATGTTAGTCAGAACATTAAAATGAGTGTACTTCTTTAAAGCATGTCAAAAGATGAAAACAATGATTTATAGTGTACTTTAAGCCAATTGAGGGTGAGTAAATGATGACATAATTGTCAATTTTGGGTGAATTATCTCTTTAATTAAGAAACGCAATTATGAAAGTTTATTCTCTTTAAGTACACATAAGTGACCTTTTATTTTTTATTTCATTTATTTTATTTTATTTTAGATTATATTAAAAAAATATTAAATAAATTAAAAGATTTAAAAGTAGGCTACATATTAAAAAAAGAAAGTACACTACAAGGGCACCATCAATATAATTTAGCACGCTTATTTTTCACAATGGTATTGTCTCCTATGCCAATTAAAAAGATGCTCAGGGGTGCGTTTCCCGTACAACTGCTGCTTAACTACCATAGTACCATGCATCGTTGGAGAAATCAACTAGCTAGTCACGACTGTTTCCCGAAACCGTATGTCGCAAAGTATCGTTCAGCCACGTTGGTTTATGACGTCTCGGACGTGGTGGACTAATAAATTAATCTGTTTGAGATCGAATTAACGCTAGATTTTGTCATATAAGTTACAGACATGGCACCTGAAGACCATTTCTTTATTACCAGACTCAATATTTGGCTCGATCTTACATAGTAGAGCACGTTCGCACATGCGCAGTCTTCAAAAACGGTGCTTTAAATCTCTTGACAAACTAAAATACGTAATTACGTTTGTATGTATTCTAAATAAATAACACGGGTTGTAGCCTAGTGAATGCCAGCATGCTTATTTTGCTAAAGATAAGGATTTATTCAGTCTACATTTCATGCAAACTAGAACTAACCACAGCTCGAGAGCTGTCGTTCCAACCACACAAGTTTGCGATGCTGTTTGCGAACGTTCGTTGGAACGATGGTTTCGGGAAACACCAAATCGTTGAACTATGCTGATAACGACGGAACTTGCGACCATAGTTGGCTAACGATGCTTTCGGGAAACGCACCCCTGATCCAGTCGATATAAATAGCATCATACTTCATCCATCATTTGTAGTTGTATCTGAAAGGAAAACGCTTAAGAGTGTGTGGCACTTGGTCATTTGCCAAATCGGCAAGAAAACCATTCAGAACCAAACCATTATTACAGTAAATACACTTTTAATACACAATTTTATTTTAATATACATTTTAGATTTTAAATAATATTTTAAAACTAAACAATTTCTGAAAAACAATAAACCAAAGGTAATGGAGGCAAAAGTGCAAAACGTACTCGGTTACTAACGTAACCTCGGTTCTCTCTAGAAGAGGGAACGAGTATTGCGTAAGTAGCTTACGCATCGGGAAAGTCTTCTTTCTTCGAGATCTGAAGCCAAAAAATTATCCTTAATTTTGTATTCATTGTCAACGCAGTGCAGCAGCCGACAGACCTAGGCAGGCTGTATAAGCGTGCTCATTGGCTGCTCGGCTGCAACTGCTTAAGCCTATCGGTGAGCGCTCTGAACGCGGCAACCAATGAGGGCGCTTCGCGCCCTCCACACCCTTCTAACCGTCAGAATGGGCGTGGCCAGCGTGTATATATTCAGCGCTCACAGGCTAAAATTCTGGTTTTCGCAGTCTGAAGCGCAAAAGCTCGTGGCGCGACACGGCAGGTTACGCAATACTCGTTCCCTCTTCTAGAGAGAACCGAGGTTACGTTAGTAACAGAGTACGTTCTCTTACGAGAGGTTCTCTCGTATTGCGTAAGTAGCTTACGCATCGGGAACCCTTTGTCAACGCCGTGTGCGCCGAGCATCCAGCCCATGAATCCCAGGGGAACCGGGGAAAACACTCTGCTGGAAAATGTGGCCGGTCGAGAGACGGGCCAGCGTAGTACATGCACTTCATGCAGCATATGAAATAGAGCGGCGCGGCCGGTCTATAAACATAGCAGTACAACAGTAGGGCCGGCGGAGCGAGCCCATACAGTACATAAGCACTCATAAGGGTAGGAGAAAACGACATAGTCGGTCTCACATGAAGAGAAAAATTCCCGTGCGGCAGAAAATAATGCGGGCGGCCAGCAGCGCGGGCCAGCACCGATAACAGCGCGTAACGGGAAATAGGAAACAGAACGGATCAGCCGGTCTGAGTCAAACACTTCACCCTGAGTAGTTACCAGAATAGCGCCAGCATATGAACGTAGTCTGCACACGGGAGCTGGGCAGAGCATACATGTCACTTATACCGACAATATTTTTGCCTGTAGGGCAGGAACTTCCAGGTTATAAAACCTCACGAATGTAGACGGGGAGGCCCAGCCCGCCGCCGTACAAATGTCGTGGATAGAAATTCCGCTGGACCAGGCCCACGACGAGGCCATGCCTCTAGTGGAATGGGCTCTGATGCCCAGAGGGCACTGCAGGTGTTTGGAGGCATAAGCTGCTGCTATCGCGTCCACTATCCACCTGGACAAGCTCTGCTTCGAGGCGGCAAGACCTTTGGTGCGTCCGCCGAAGGAAACAAAGAGCTGCTCTGAACGCCTGAAAGCGGCGGAGCGTGTGATGTAAACTCTCAGCGCCCGGACAGGGCATAGGAGGTTATCACTGTCCCCACTATCGGATGCTGGCAGAGCCGAGAGGGAAATAACTTGTGCCCTAAACGGGGTTCCAATCGCTTTGGGGATGTAACCGTGCCTCGGTCTGAGAATGACTTTCGAGTCATTCGGCCCGAACTCGAGACATGCAGGGCTAACAGATAGCGCGTGCAAATCACCCACTCGTTTGACTGAAGACAGAGCTATCAGAAAAACGGTTTTAAGCGACAGATACTTTAGATCCGCGGATTCAAGCGGTTCAAAGGGAAAAGCCTTTAGGGCCGCCAGGACCAAGGACAGATCCCACGAGGGAACCGAGGGGGGCCGCGGGGGGTTCATCCGCCTAGCTCCTCTGAGGAAGCGGATAATGAGCTCATTCCTTCCCATTGCCCGGCCGAGCGTCGTCTCAGCGAACGCTGTAATAGCGGCCACATATACTTTGAGCGTGGAAGGGGATCTGCCCTTTTCCAACAGCTCTTGCAAGAAGGAGAGCACCCGCGGGACCCCGCATGCGCGCGGATCCAGGTTTTGAGTAGCGCACCATTTAGAAAACACCGACCATTTAGACGCGTAGAGCCGTCTCGTGGAGGGGGCTCTAGACTGCGTGATCGTGTTCACGACCCCTTCTGACAGGTCAACGGGTATCCGTTGATCACCCATGCATGCAGCGACCAGCGCTCTGGATGGGGATGCCAGATCGATCCAGCGGCTTGGGAGAGGAGATCCTTTCTCACCGGGATCGGCCATGGGGGTGAGTGCGACAGCCTCACTAGCTCTGGGTACCAAGTTTGGTTTTCCCATAGCGGGGCTATAAGCAGCACTGAGTGGTGCGTTTCTCTGATCCTCGAAATGACCTGTGGCAACAGGGAGATTGGAGGAAAAGCATACAGCGGGAGGCTGGGCCATGTCTGGGACAGCGCGTCCTCGCTCTTCGAGTAAAACTTCGGGCATTGAGCATTGTCTTTCGACGCAAAGAGGTCGATTTCCGCTCTGCCGAATAGGCGCCAGAGAAACTGGACTGTCTGGGGGTGCAGAGACCATTCTCCCGGGGGAATGTTGTCCCTGGACAGTCTGTCTGGACCGACATTCAGGTGGCCCGGCACGTGCGCGGCTCTCAGCGAGCGCAGCGAGCGGTAAGCCCACACGAGGAGGCGTTCTGTCAGCCTGCACAGGTTCCTGGATCTGACACCGCCCTGTCGGTTCACATAGGATACCACGGACATGTTGTCCGAGCGGACTAGCACATGGTGATCCCGTATGAATGGGAGGAAGCGCCTGAGCGCGTTCTCGACCGCTATCATCTCCAAACAGTTTATGTGGAGGCATCTTTCCCGGTCTGACCATAGGCCAAAAGCCGGTTTGCCCTCGAACAGAGCGCCCCAGCCTGAGGTGGAAGCGTCCGTCGAGATAACTTTGCGGTGTGAGATAGCTCCCATTGTCACTCCCCGCTGGTACCAGTCGGCCGCTAACCAGGGCTTCAGAGCTGAAACGCAGCTCTGAGTCACTCTGATGCGAATACCGCCGGAAGCCCATGCTCTGTGAGGCACTCGGGCATTCAGCCAGCGTTGTAGCGGGCGCATTCGTAAAAGACCCAGCCGAAGCACTGCTGCGGCTGAGGCCATACAACCCAGTAGCCTCTGAAATGTTTTGAGAGGTACGGTGCTGCCCGGCTGGAGGGACGCGGCCAGGCGTCGAATGCAGCGTGCGCGCTGTGTCGACAGGCGGGCTGTCATCGCTACAGTGTCCAGATCCAAACCCAGAAAAGAGGTTGATTGACTGGGCACGAGCGAGCTCTTGGTCCAGTTGACCGTAAGCCCCAGGCTGTCCAGATGGCTGAAAAGCACTGTTCTGTGGGCGATGAGTTCGGCCTCTGACTGTGCTAGGATCAGCCAATCGTCCAAGTAGTTCAAAATTCGCATTCCCCGACCCCTCAGGGGAGCGAGAGCCGTGTCCATGCACTTCGTGAATGTGCGAGGTGCCAAAGACAGGCCGAACGGCAGGACGGTGTACTGATATACCTGACCGTCGAAGGCGAATCTCAAGAATGGCCTGTGACGGGGTATTATCTGGATCTGAAAGTATGCGTCTTTCAGATCGAGAGATATAAACCAGTCCCTCGGGCGAATTTGCACGAGGATTTGTCTGGTTGTGAGCATTTTGAACGGTCTTTTCATAAGAGCCTTGTTCAAACGTCTCAGATCTAGAATTGGTCTGAGAGCTCCGTCCTTCTTGGGAACGAGGAAATAACGGCTGTAAAAGCCCGACTCGCTCATGGAAGGGGAAACCGGTTCTATTGCCCTTTTGCACAGAAGTGTGGCTATTTCTGCTCGAAGTAGATGTGCTACTTCCCCATTCACTCTGGTCTCGACACGCGCTTGAAAGCGCGGAGGGCGGCGAGCGAACTGCAGAGTATAGCCTCGTTTTACTGTGCTCAGCACCCATTCTGACGCGCCTGGAATAGCTTCCCACGCTTTCGCGTGTGCGGCCAGGGGCAGAATAGCCTCCGGGCTCTGATCGCCGCTGATCGCGGGCTCGAGAGCTCGAAACGGAGGGGCGGGCGTGATGCGCGCGCTCTTGGTGCTTAGATACGGCGGGTCGCTCACAGCGGTGACCGGCCGTGAAGATGAGGCATGTGAAGACACTCTAGCGGAGAATGGAGCATTCCACGACTTCGAGAGCTCGCTGTGAAGCTCCGGCAGGAAGGGTGCTTTTCTGGACGCCGGCTGTCGGCGGCGGTGGTGAAGGAAGCAGCCGTCGAGTCTGTTCGGGGCTGGCTCTTCCGGGGAAGACCAGTCAAGGCCCAGCTGTTCGACAGCTCGCGTGAGGAGGCGTAAGAGTTCCGCGTCCTCGCCCACTCGAGATCGGCCTGAATCCTGGACTGACGAGGAGGCAGTGGACCATTCCTCACTGTCAGAGGCCAGGAGAGAACAGCTGTCCGCTGTTCACCAAAGTCATCCGCCTCATCCCCTGAAGCGGCGGAGGCGCGGGCGAGATCCGGCGGCTGCGCGGCCGAGAGGGGGGGCGGGGAAGGCGAGGGAGAAGCTCGAGGGATAGACTCCGGTGAGCTTCTGTGCGGCTGGTTGGTCTCCGGCGGTCGCTGTGAGCGGCGCTTCTTCTTGCGCGGCCCAGCAGGGACGGGCGGGGAGACATGCTGATCGAAAACTTCAAGCCGAGCCCGCAGGGTCGACATTGAAAGTTCCTCGCACTCGGGGCAGCCGCCCGTGGAGAGTGCGGTGGCGGCGTGATCGCGGCCCAGGCAGAGAGCGCAGATGTGATGGCGGTCTCCGTCGCTGAGCGGGGCGTGGCACGAGCCGCAAGAAAAACGGGGCATTTTTAGAAAAACGCCCCGTGCTCTTTTAGAGAAGAGGGTGTGTTGCAGTAGGCGAACACACAGCAGTGAAAAAGGATATGACGCCGGATAGCGTAGCAGGCACGGAAGGCTGAAGGCGGCGAAGGCGGCCGGCTTCTTCAGGCGCTGTCCTAGGCTTGCTGGTCGCTGGTTTCAACGGCGGCGGCTTCTCCAGATCCAGCGATGCGAAGAGCTTCGCTGAAGACAAGAAAATCAGAATTTTAGCCTGTGAGCGCTGAATATATACACGCTGGCCACGCCCATTCTGACGGTTAGAAGGGTGTGGAGGGCGCGAAGCGCCCTCATTGGTTGCCGCGTTCAGAGCGCTCACCGATAGGCTTAAGCAGTTGCAGCCGAGCAGCCAATGAGCACGCTTATACAGCCTGCCTAGGTCTGTCGGCTGCTGCACTGCGTTGACAATGAATACAAAATTAAGGATAATTTTTTGGCTTCAGATCTCGAAGAAAGAAGACTTTCCCGATGCGTAAGCTACTTACGCAATACGAGAGAACCTCTCGTAAGAGAACAAAGAGACAAAAACGTTAGTATTTTAAACTAAAATTCTAAATGAACGAATTTGCAAAACACTATGAAAAAGAAGTTAACTTAAAAAAACTAACAAACTAAATTATGTTCTTACAATGCAAACTTTTGTAAGATTTTTTGACTTTAAAGTCAATTTAGATTAAATTAAAATGTAGCAATAAAAAAAGTAAAAAATTATATAATATAAATTATATGACTGCATTTATACAGATTAAAAACAACATTCTAACGTATATCCAATTAAAATACACAATTATTCACAGGAATTGGGTCAGTGTCAGATTTCAGTTCCAGTGCCTCCACATAAAAGGGGTTAAAATTCACCGTAGTGCCAGTTCATTCACTGAAGATTCCAGTAAGAGCGTCGCTTGATCCTGTACGTTTCATCTGGGTCGTCCTTATGTGTGCATGGGCTCTGACAGTGCTGAAGTGATATGCTTAGTAACTGTGTGATGACATGAATGAAGGATGATATGAGACACAAGAAAAATAGGCCTACATGAAGACTAATGTTTCAAAACATGAAATTTAAAGTCCCTGTAAAGTCAAAATTAAGTATGTGTTCTGAGTTTGTCACACCACAGAAAAATGTGTTATTAGCCACCCAGTCAAATTTTAATGATAAAAAAAGCCGGCAAGTACATCAAATAAGCGATCAAAATCTTGAAAAAATGAGCAGTAGTCTCTGCTCTCAAACGCTGAGGGCGTGTCCGCTGGCTGCGCTGAAACCACGCCCACTCGCGGGAAAGCTCGCTGCCGTCGACTCACAACAACACTCAACTGTCACCGCTACAGCCGGAAAGGATGCTCCTAGCAGCTTAATTTGTTTTACAAAGCCATACATGTTCGAGCCTGGACTACCTACTATAATTATGACATAAGCACACAAGGCAACTTACACTCATTGGTGGGCACGCACTGCCGACGATGGCACCAGTTGTCGGCGCGACGGGAGGATGAAGGCCGAGGCGGGAGATAGTCGGTTCGGCCACATTCACCAGTAACAGCGGATTATCAGTGAATGAATCCCAGTTGTCTGCGACGAAAGTTTATAAAACTATCCCGTGTAAAATGATCACTACAGAGGCGGGTTTTGGCGGTGATCCTCAGCTCTCCATCATGTGGCTCTTCACAAAATTAATCCACCTCTTGTTGATATGATAGTTTTTCGGAAATTTAAATAAGGACACCGATCTGTTTTGTACGTGATCGCATCCAGGTAATACGCATTTCCGTGACGAAGGCATAGCTAGCTAGCAAACTGTAGGATGTAGTAAATAATCGTACTGACAGTAACTCGCGATTGAGTTGCAAACTGATGTGAATGGGGCTCCAGTGCGTCATCAAGTAGGGGCGTGTCCAATAGCTCAGGGGGCCTCAGTGCGTCATCGAGCCCCCGTTTTAGCCCCGCCCAAAAAATCCGGAACACAGCAACGGTGAAAAACTGTTTAACGGTCTAACTCCACAAATCAGTACTTCACAGTGCACAGTCTTTGTAATATGATTTAGCAATACATTTCTAACATTTATAATGTGTTTAGAACTTTTTTTTTGAATTGCCTTTACAGGGACTTTAATTTAATTTAATTTCAAGTGCACCTACTGTACTTCTGCAAGCCTGATTACAGTATGTGGCTAATGGAATGCTATATGCAACTGTATACTGCACAGTATGCAAAATGCAATTATATATTTGGATTTTCCATGCATACAGAAACTTTGTTTACTGTGCACAGAATACGTACTGTAGACCGTAAAAGTAGTAGGATATTATACTATTCTAAACATATTAGTTTACCGTACTAAAGAAAGGTTCTTATTCTAAAATCTGATCGGATAAGCAATGTCCAAAACTGATGGAAAAGACAAAAAGAAAAAAGCTTGTTTGACAAAATGTTGACAAATGTAAACAGCTGACAGTTGTTACTTCGTGGTTCACTGTCTAACACCATGGCAACCCACAACAACTCTAAACCATGGTGAAATCCCTGTAACCTTTCAATAGAGTTTGACATTAGCATATTTCAAAGCTTTTGACAACTGTGGCAAGCAGGACGGGGCCGAGAGCCGTGGGAATGGAGCGAGGCCGGTTGCGCGATTGCTAATGCTACAGAAATATCAGGCAAAGTAGTTTTGATTGAACTATTTTATTTATAATATAAATATATAAATTAAATATTTATATGTGACTCGATCAGTAATCACTACATTTGGCAGACGTCACAATTTGATGACGTGAAACTGTAAAAAGTTGCGGCCGACGTGCATGTAAACAGTATGCAGATGAGGCTTTTGCAGCACGTTCTGCTTTGTAACTTCTTGAAACATTAGTAAACCATATTAAATCTTAGAGCAGGTTGTCTCAATTCAAACAAGCCCACACACACATGATGTTTAGATCTTGAGCAAATCCTAACGGAGTGACATTACATGCTGCTTGGCTATAGGACTTCTGGGATTCGATCACATCACGATCATGGTGCAGTGTTTTCCAACGGCATTTGAAAGTTCAACCAATGGAAACTGGATCTCGGGTATAGTGGGTAGGGATGATGTGTTGAGACCATTCGGACACTGTTTTACAGATGGAATGTGTTTGGATTGGATCGATCGCTCTGGGGTGTGTTTCCCATACAACAACATAACTCACTGCTTAACTACCATAGTATGATGCATTCTTGAAGAAATCAACTAGCTAGTCACGACTGTTTCCCAAAACCGTACTGTCGCAAACTGGTCGTTCAACCACATTGGTTAATGATGTCACGCAGGTGTTAGAGTAACAACTTCTTTTAATGAATCTGTCTGTGATCGAATTAATGTTAGATGTTTTGCTATACATTATGGACATGGCCTCTGAGGACTATTTCAAATTTTTCTCAGTTATTTTGCTTTATTTCCAGATTCAATCATAGGCTCGTTCTTACAAGAGCACGTCCGCACTCTTCAAAAATAGTGCTTTAAATCTCGACAAACTTAAAGACGTAAATTACATTTGTATGTATTCTAAATAAAAGATAAAGATTGTACTGAATGTCAGCTTGCTTATTTGGCTCAAGATAAGGATTTATTGAGTCCACATGTTATGCAAACAAGAAACTCTGCTTCTAATCACAGGTCGAGAGCTGTCATTCCAACCACACAACTTTGCGATGCTGTTTGCGAATGTTTCTTCGAACTATGGTTTCGAGAAACACCGACTCGTTGAACTATGCTGATAACGACGGAACTTGCAACCATAGTTGGCTAACGATGCTTTCGGGAAACGCACATATGGATTGCTTCATATGAGACTGCTTCAGCTCTGGCTTCGCGATCGAGTCCCGAGGTTGGTGTGGCAACAAGACACGCTCCGAATACCAGTTACTCCAACCTGCCGTCAGACCTTCACCCGAACTTCAGGTTTCTATGGGCCGGAGTGCTCTTAGAATGGGTTTCCAGGCATGTTGTTGCCTGGACAGGACCCCAGTGCCTTTGGCATGTCAATTGCCTTGAGTTGCTGGCGGTATGTCTGGCTCTGCACTGCTTCCGTGCGTTGCTCAAGAACCAGCACGTACTAGTCCGATCAGACAATACCGCAAAAAGCGGTGGTGGCTACCTTCACTTCCGCTAGAGCATCGCCCACGAGACATGCCTATGCGTTGAAGTGGAACCTCTTCATCACCTGGTGCTCTTCTCGCTGAGGAGACCCCAGAAAATGCCAGATCTTTCCTTCCTGCAAGAAGGGTTGGAGCGAAGGCTGTCTCCCTCCACCCTGAAAGTGTATGTTGCCGCTATCGCCGCGCATCACAACACAGTCGAAGGTAAGTCCGTGGGAAAGCACGACCTGGTCATCAGGTTCCTGAGAGGAAGAGGAGACTGAATCCTCCTCGCCCTCCTCTCGTACCCTCTTGGGACCTCTCAGTGGTTTTAACTGCCCTGCAGAGTGCTCCCTTCGAGCCTCTGCAATCAGTGAGCTTAAGTTCCTGTCAATGAAGACAGCGATCCAGGCTGCTTTGGCCTCCATCAAGAGGGTAGGGGACCTGCAGGCATTTTCGGTTGACGAAGCGTGCCTCAAATTCGGGCCGGCCTACTCTCACGTGATCCTGAGACCCCGGCCTGGATACATGCCCAAGGTTCCCACCACTCCCTTTCCAGACCAGGTGGTGAACCTGCAAGCGCTGCCCTTGGAGGAGGCAGACCCAGCCTTGACACTGCTCTGTCCAGCTCTGTGCTTACGTAGACAGAATGCAATGTTTCAGGACCTCAGACCAGTTCTTTGTCTGTTATGGTGGGAAGCTGAAGGGAAAGGCTCTCTCCAAGCAAAGGTTGTCTCACTGGTTAGTGGACGCCATTGCTTTAGCATACCAGCAGCAAGGTCGACCGTGCCCCTTTGGTGTGAAGGCTCACTCCACCCGGAGTGTGGCTTCCTCTTGGGCTCTAGTGCATGGCCCCTCGCTAACAGACATCTGCAGAGCTGCAGGCTGGGCGACACCTAACACATTCGCAAGATTCTAAAATCTCTGAGTGGAGCCAGTGTCCTCTCATGTACTCAACCAGCTTCAACCAGCCAGTACTAGGATCTGCTCAGGTGTCTTCGCTTGCTCACCATTCCACTCTGCGGACTGGATACGTCAGATATTCTCCTCAGGTGAGCCTCCCCGAGAAACCGAGTTCCTCCAGCGCTGTTGACGTCAAAGCCAGAGTTATGCCACCTGCAGCTTTCGCGTTGGCCAGGTGCCTCCATGTGCATTGTTCCCCCTCAGGGCGACCCCCATATGTGTATTTCCACTGTAAGCCTCTCTCAAGTGTGTGTCTTTCCCTTGGCAAACCACCTTGCCACCCCTGGGGTTGAAACATTCCACCCTGCGGGCTGGACACCCCAATGTTTTTCCATATGCAGCCCCCTTCCGGGTCATATGTGTATTCTGAAAATCCAACCCCCCCCCAAGAATATAAGCATCTTATTTCAAGAAAATAAGCATATTACGGTAGAACGATTTCTGAAGGAAATAAAACAAAGTAGAATAGAATGTCATTTTTAAAAACTGAAATAATATTTCATGATATTTCTGTCTTTATTTAATTAAATAAATGCAGTCTTGGTGAGCATAAAATACTTATTTAATTTTTGGGTAGTGAATTTATAATTCCACTTTGTCCACCATCTTGGATATTTTTTTTTTTCTCCTCCAATAGACTTGTTTACGTATTTCAGTGATGCTTGTGTGGTGGATTAGACATATGGTGAGTGAATGAATGAATGAATGAAGATGGCTTGGAAGATTTACATGGATGGAGAGAGGGATGAGCAGTTCTCTGTCATGTCTAGTCCATCAGAGCCAGTGTCATTTCCACTTTCTCCCGTGGAGGTGGAGGATGTGTTCACACACCTCATCTCTCAGTGGCGATCGGAATTTAGAGTTGGCTCCAAATTTTTTTTTTCTCAACATACATACATACATACATACATACATACAGTGGCAATGCCCCCATGAATGCAGAGTGGATGTCATTATGACTACGATCACTACAATTGATTAAATCCTTCCACACATGACAACCTAAAGAAAACTCCAGAAAATTCACTTTTTTTCAGTTTGTACCATTTACATCATTATAAATTTATAACAATACATTTCCAGATAGAGCTACCCTATTCTTCTGTAATTAGTGATGGTTAGAAAACTGATTTCACTTGAATTCTATAGCTATTATTTGGGGCAAACATTGTAAATCTTGAATTATTAGAATTACATTTGACAAAATTTTCCATTTAAATATTGTTTAAAAAAGGTTTAACCTTGTATTATCGGCTAAATGTGCTAAACCAGTGGTTCCCAAACTTTTTAGAGTGGCATACCCCCTGAGGTATTTGTCAAGTCAAGTCAAGTCATCTTCGTTTATATAGCTCTTTTAACAATGTAGATTGTTTCAAAGCAGCTTTACAGAGATAAGCGCATAATTTAAGGTAACAGAGATTGTTTTGGCTTTATAGCAGTTCTTTAATAAAGTTATTTTCCAGCTAAAGTTAGTTTTGATTGATTCGCTTCCGTCGCAACGATCATTTGCTATTAAATTAGGGGCCGCTTAGACACCATTCTCTCTACACAGACTTTAAACGTGAACCTGTGACAAACGCTGATTGCGTTCACATGCGCATTAAGAACTGGTTCTATAGTTATGTGCGTTTGAATATATGTGCGCAGGTTTGTAATTCCCTACAAACCAAGCCTAAACAAAGTACTGTTCTTTCCTTACACATTTTGATACAGAATTGTATTTTATTTTGTCACTTCGGGGTAGGTACGAGGTAGGTATTTAATACCCTTCCTCTCTTAAGACTGCAATCACACCTTTACGGGACAATATTTATCCCATAATTTGTTTTTAGTGGATTTTTTACCTTTATAAATACATCAAGAAAATTGTATTTAAAAAAATGCTCAAGTGATACTCTTCAAATAAAGTCACTGTCTTAATGAGTGAGCAATCAAGTTATGCATTCATTCAGTAACAAAGCAAGTGGCTGTATTCATGAATGGGTCATTGGATCATTGACTCTCCCAATTCGTCCAAAGCCGCAGTTTGTTTAAGAAACACTTCTGTGTGTTGCAGTTCTGCTGTGGCTTTTGTTTTAATGTTATTTTAAGGTGGTTTAGAATTAAATGAACGGCATTCATTCCGTTCCCTAAAACTCAGCATTTTGTTTGCATACTCCCTCTGTCACCCTCTGTTTGGGAACCACTGAGCTAAATAATAATATCACGTTTTACTGAGGACCACTGAAGTTATATCACTAACTTATTAAAAAGTTATCCAGTTTAATTTATATTACTAATGCGGTAATCATGCACGATCCCCTGTGAATTCAAATAAGAAATAATACACTGCAACAAAAACAAAAAATAAATAACAATAATAATAATGTCTAAACACAGTCAGAAACCATCTAAGATGTTATATAAGAATAAAATAAAACAAACTGAGGTCATTTTATTTTTACTTTATGTAATAAATTTGGAAATGTAAATGTAAATATCTGCCTCAAATGGGTGCCAGGAAACACTTTATCTTACAGTGTTCCTGTTGCACATATTATGTGTAAACTTATAAGTAATAATTATGTGTAATAAAAGTAAAGTATTCATAATTACAAACAACTAACTCTAAACTAAACCACTAACCCTAATTATATAGTAAGTACATGTTGTTGTTAATTACTGTAACTAGGGCACCTTAAAATAAAGTGTAACCAAGGTTTTTGATTTTGATACAGATAATACATTTTGCTAGATAATGTGAAAGTAGACAAAACAATGATGTGAAATGAAGTACAACAGGTATATTACAAAAGAGCCCTTTCAGACCTACCGTACATTCTACGCCCCCCAGCTAAGCTACGGGCCCCTAAAATGAAAAAAAAGGGTGATAGCTTAGTAAGAAGGAAATTTAAAAGAAAGAAAAAAAAACCAAAACAACTGGCCAAATAATTCAACACTATGAAAGATAAACACTGCTTCTGACTCATGCATTGTGTCATGCGCTCTCTGTAATAATGATATGTATGTGTCTTCATCTTAATTAAACAAAGAAACAACAAACAAACAAACAAACACAATTAGGCGAATTCACAAAGAATTCCGTGCATGTGCTGTTAAGTGTTTGGCCTCTAAACTACAGCAGGAAAGGTAGAATATTGAATTTGGTAAAATATTACGTAAAAACCTAATTATACTAATTGACTCATTTAATGCTTGTTGTAATCAATATTAGCATAAACCAATAAATAGCTAAATAAGCCTGTGAAAGTTGTGCAGGCACAATTATGCCAAATATGTCTTAATACATCCAAATTTAAAGTCAAATTAATAAAGTGAATGCTTCATTTATTTATCATCAATTATGTGTTACTTAGTTACTGTAAGAGATATGCAAATGTTAATTGTTAATCGAATGTCACTATTAATACGTGATTAATATGTAAATGATTCCATCATTTTAATCATATTTCAATTTGGCAAATCAGGAAACTGTTAAATCTTGAATGCCTGTTATTATGGATCTAGCAAATCACTTTAGTTCGGTGAAATTCTGCCTGAACATAAACAACTCACAAATTTAACAAGAAAAAACAAATAAAACAATTATAACAAATAAACACAGAAAACACTGGAAATTTTGGGTGCATTGGGCAATTTTGATGTCTGTTTTTCTTACTGACAAAGACACAATGCTTTATCTAAATATTGTATCATAACTTCCATTCTCACAGTAATTGGATTAGTTTTGTTGCAAAAGCCTGTCCCCTCATAAACTTCCGAAATTAGTTAGTTAAATTACTAAGTATTTTCCGGAAAGTGATATGGCTAAACTCTATTGATCGTACTGAAATAAGCAAAAACTAAATTTTACAGTCAGCATTCACAATTAAAACTAATAGTTTTAGAATAGTTCAGAATAGTTTCTGCAACAATTTAAATGGATAAATGCAGAATTTCACAAGATTACAAAGAAAAAAATCTCTGCACTGCACTAAGCGACTTAAGCCAAACTGGAGTTGATGTCCATGTGAATTTAGCTCTTGGTGTACAAATAGCATGTGAGATCAGAAAAACTTCTCAGATAACATTATGTAACCCGGTTCACTTTGAAGGGATAGAGCCACTGTGTCATTATGTTGGCGCTATGGGATCACTCCAGCGTGAGCCAGTGTCTGAAGCACATGTGGAAACACATCAATTCTATTGGCCAACAGCGTGGTCAGGTGACATAGTGTCAGCACATCACAGAGACCATAAATTGATGCCTGAAATGCACATCACCAGATTCGAATTGTCTGAAGGAAGACATTCTCAGGCTTTACGCGAAGTATCCTGCACGCCTCATAAGCAAAGTAAGAAATGACCAACCAATAAGGTTGTGATTTCTTTCTTTCTTTCTTTTTTTTTTTTTAAATGAACCTTATGGCCAGAAAAAAGAAGGATTAACCAAGAAGGACCTGAGGTTAAATCCATATCCAAACTATAAAACATTATGAATGTGTGCACTGAGGATCAGCCTGCCGCAGCACAAATGTCTTGACACAGCTTTAGCTAGCGCCTTAGAGGAAGCCACACTCCAAGTGGAGTGGGCTCTGATGCCTAGAGGCAAAGACTTTCTGTATAACACGTTGCCAAAAAAAAATAATTTGCATCATCAATGCAATAGGATGCTTGGAGACGGGCGAACCTCTGCCATAGCCTCCAAAACAGACCAGTAATTGATTGGATTTAAGCCACAAGCCTTAGCAGTCAACGTAAACCCCTCAAGGCCATGACTGGACATAGGAGAGGAAGCATTTCTTGTGCAGGCAAGTCAAACAACAGGGGAGAAAATCTTGAAGGACGACCAGACGGATGGTGAAAAAAGCGAAGCAAGTTAGATATTAGGGGATGCCTCCCACAGAGGCTCCATCGATGTGGTCGTTGCAGGCAGAAGTAGTGGCCACATACACATTAAGCATAGGATGACACTGAACCAAAACAGGCAGTGGACTGGGTCAGGATGGTGCTGCACACACCATGACTCAAAGAGATGGCACTTCAGGGCATAAAGTTTCCTTGTGGAGGGAGCTCTAGCATTAAGAATAGTTTCTACAACCAACTTGAGAGACTGGAATCTATGAGCTGGTACCAAATCCAACCTTCCAACAGCTTCCACATCTCGGGCCTGGGGTGAAATATCGTGCATTAGGCCTGGGAAAGAAGATCCCAGGTAGAGCATCCAAGGAGAGATATCAGGTCCAAGAACCAATGCACAAAGGAAAGATATCAGGTCCAAGAACCACACTCAGGCCAGCAATAATGGAGAACCTAGCAATGGGGGGAACTCCATCCCGCTGAACTCTGGCTAGAACTCCCAGGAGTAGAGCAATCCGGGAAAAACATACAAACATATCCCTGGCAACATCTGCACCATGGCATACAGTCCTAATGGAGCTGGAGGTATGAGGACGACCAAAGGGGACAGTAGGTCTATTAAATATTCCACCACCTTGGGGTGGAGTCTCCATTCCCAGAGCCTGAGCCCCTGCCTCAACAGGATGTCTGCACTCACTACCGAATGCCATAGAATGTAGAGTGCCCTCAGGGAGAGCTTTCTGCTTTGAGCCCAGGATCTGCTGCACCATCCTAACGCCCCATTATAGTGATGAGGAGACTATACTGTCAAAGAGCACTCTCCTTCGGATGAGACGTAAAACCGAGGTCCTGACTCTCTGTGGTCATTAAAAATCCCATGGCACTTCTTGTAAAAAGTAGGGGTGTAACTCCAGTGTCTTGGCCACATTCCACCCATTGGCCCTTGCCAATCATGACCTCCTAATAATCCCTATCCACTAAATTGACAAGTGGTGGTTGAGGAGAGATCCCCTGACATGATTGTGCAACGCTTTGGGTGTACAGTAATACATATGAAAGTGCTATATAAATGCCTCATTCAATTCAATTCAACCTGAAAAGGGGGAGAGAATGCAGTCTGCCCAAGTGATTTATGCAAGGGACCACTGATGTGTTGTCTGTCAGCACCAACACATGGTAACACCTCAGGTCTGGGAGGAAGTACCTGAGAGCCAGATATACAACCTTCATTTCCAGGCAATTTTTGTGCTGAAGAAGATGTCAGTCTTCCCAGTCCCCTCGGGCTGGGCAACCATCCAGAATGGCACCCCACCCTGTGAGGGGTGCACCAGTAGTCACCATCTTGCAATGACAACGTGTTCACATGTGAGGAACTGCGGTCTCCTCCACACAGAAAGGGAACAAAGCCCTCTGCGTGTTACCATTATCTTCTTCAGGGGGTTGCACAATGCACAAAGCTATCATGTTGGCAGTCTTTGATATTTTCGGCCATAAATTCCTTGACTTAGCTTGACTTCTTTCATCGCGGTCAGAATGGACTCCATTTGAACAGGAGACAGTGCCTGCATGAAAATTGAGTCCAACACCACTCAAAGAAACTTTCTGTCTTGGCAAGAGAACAATCTTCTTGCTGTTCAGTCTCAAACCTCAAATTCTTCAAACGAGTGAGAACGATATCTTGATGCTGAACTGCTAACTCTTTCTACTAGGCCAATATGAGCCAGTCGTCCATATAACTGAGTACACGAATGCCCTGGATTCTTAATGGAGCCAGTGCAGTGTCCATGGACTTTGTGAAAGTGCGGGGTGACAAGGCTAGGCCAAATGGAAGCACCTAATATTGGAAAGCTTCACCCCGAAAGCAAACCTGAGATTCTTCCTGAGAACACTTCTTTTGCTGTTGCAGAAGTTTGATATGAAAGTATGCATCCAGCATCCTATTATGACAAACCAATCCTCAGATTGAATTTGAAACATGATATCCTTGTGCATTATCATCATGAACCTGTAAGTCTGCAGAGTACGGTTCTGAGCCCGCAGGTCTAAAATCTGTCTCTTTACACACTGGCTCTTTGCCCCTCCCGGAATGCCGCTGATTGCTTCTTAATCGCCTGAAACCTATTGACAACAGCATTGACTGTGTCGTAGAATAGGCCAGACGGTGAAACCGGGGCATCCAGCAGAAAGTTTTTTTCCTAGATACCAGAGAGGTTGAGCCACAGAAGTCTCTCCATGGCAACCAACGCAGCCATCAAATGGGCGATGGAGCAAGCCATCTGCTTTGTGGCATGGAGAGCAAGATCTGTGGCCCGGTGATGTTCCCTCACTCCTTCACGAGAGTCCAGGACTTTTAACAGGTCAGGCTGGTACGCCTGCAAGTTAGCCATCATATGCAGTGATGCACCAGCTTGATCTGCTGCCTCATAAGCCTTACTCATGAGGCCAGATGTAATTCTACAGGCTGTAGAGGGTAAAGTGGGCCTCTTCTGCGATGATGCTGAAGCAGGGGAGAGATAGCTAGGCCCACATCTTAATCCGTGGCATCACCGCATACCCATACTCCTTAAACCCTATGATAGCCATATAATTTGCCATTGCATGTTTATGAATGGGTGCCAAGTACGGGATGCCCCAATACCTCGACATCTCAGTGTGAAGGTCTGGGTAGAATTTTTATTAATAAATATTTTATAAATATTTTTTTCTTATCTGACCATTTAAGCCTGAGTTTATCCACCACACAGGTAACCACTTTGAGCAGTTCCTTGAAAGCACAAGACTGCGATGGCTGATGAGGGGTACCTTGGCCACCCAACACCTCAGAGCCAGAGGCGGCTGACAGTAGGTCCTTGTCTGGATCAGAAGAAATCGCTAGGCAACTTCTGAATCCAGAAAAAGGTCCTTAGAGTTTAATGAAGGAGCAAGAGAAAGGGCAGTGTCCGTTTCAAGCTCATCAACCAGCTCCGTCTGCAACACACATGATTTGAGCCACTGTGCCGCCTCAGCAGGCATGGGACCCGGATCACAAGGGGAGAGCCAGGCATGAGTGGAGCTTCCTCATTGTTTAACATTCCCAAAGAGGGCAATTGCTCACTCAAGAGCTGACCTAGCATGCTCCGCTCCCAAGCATATTACATATCATGTTTGTCATACCTCGTTAAGAAGTGAGGGCATGATGGAATACACTGCTTGCAATTCTTGAATGCCATTATGTTGTTTTGTAACAAAGAAGCTGGTGATGTGCATTTTAGGCACCTATTTGTGGTCTCGGTGACGCCGTGGCACTACATCAACTGACTACGCTGTTTGCCAATACAATCAGCATTTTTCCACACTTGCTTCAGACATCGGCTCACACAGGAGTGTTACCATAGCATCAACGTCATGACGCAGCGTTCAGTTTCACTCGAAAGAGAGTTATTGGTTAATGGCATATAGGGTCAGGACACTAGCAAGTGACTTTAATGTATGTGGTTAAATAATTCTTTCAAGTAAACGGTCGGAGAGGTGTATGCATTTGTAATATTCTTTTTTATTAGTTTTATTTTTATTATGCCTATTATGTCAATATGTTTACTTGTAAAAGAAACATACTTTCAAAATGGTTCTTTTTTTTTCAACACATCTTTAAGCACAGCAGTGTAGCTATGATCCCACATGAAATTCTGATGTCAAATGAGTGAAAACATCTGCACAACCCATGTCATATCTGTTAATCATTTCCTTTGTTTTATGTTTATCACTGAAAAGAAAAAGAAAATACATAAGGCATGTATACATTGAAAAAAATCAAAACAAATCAAAATCACAGTTAGTTTGTAAAGAGAAGCACATATAACATGTTTTGGAGAATTAAATGACAAATTTATGTCATTTACTCACACTTAAATCATTCCAAACATTTGGTTTTCTTTCTTTCGTAGAACATGTAAGTCATACAGGTTTTGAATGACATGAGAGTAAAAAAGGACAGAATTTTAATTTTGGGCTGAAAATTAAGTCCCCATAATCTCAAATACTCAATAATTATTTTATTATTAGAATTCCAGTCCTATAAATAACAATGTAGTTTGGTCAAATATGACATCTGTTAATAGAGGGGGCATGTTATTTCATTGTAATTTTGGCACTAAATTATAAGCAAGCTACATTTTAAAAAATCCTTTTTGATGATACAATTAAATCTCAGTATCTCAATAAATCATCATCATGACATCTAAATTTCACAGCTACAGAGGACACACTGCCTTATTTCTTTATAACCATACTGTACACAATTGTTCTTTACTTGCTGTATTGACAATGGTAAAAATGTAGCTGCTACATTGAAACAGAATGAATTAGCATAACAAACAAATGCAAATACTTATAACAACATTATCAACAGCAACAAAAGAAGCAAAGCGTTACAATAAATGCCTGAGATTCATGCAAGGTTTGTCAAAAAATATCTAAGGGCTTCATCTTGCCCTTTAAGTGCTGTTTAAAATGAAATAGACACATGCCAGTGACTCATACAGAAAAACACAAGACTTGCATAGAATGAATGAAGGTCGTAAGATTGAAATCTGCAATATCATCAGCACCTTTAAACAAACATCTTTTCATTCCCTGAACATGTCTCTTAGGAAATCAAAAACAGAAATTAAAACTGGAACAATTCATCAGTCCTCTGTAGGTATAAACAGTATGGTGCCTATTGTGGTTCAATTGTTTTAGAGAAGAAAGTATAAATATAAGCAATATAAACCAGTAAATTATATCTGAATGTTCAATAACAGTTCATAGGTCCTTTACACCACAAAAAAATAAATAATGCATCATACAAATTCTTTTATAATTCTGTCGGCCTTTTAAGCTGTTAATTTATTTCTTATGGCTAAACCCTTGTTGGGTAAAGCTCATGTTAAAATATACAGCATATCATTGATTCCCACACCATGGACATTTGCAATATAATGGAATGTTCTATTATGCTTCTAAAATCCATACATTTGTTTACACACATTCTCTGTGTCACTGTTTCAAAGGGATTCTCTTATTTCTGACAGAATAAAAAATGAGGCAAAAATCCAAATAACACAGAGCAAGTCAAGAGGCCCAAACAATATATCTTCACTATTTGAATGGATAGTTCACCCAAAAATTTGCCTCAGCCTCATTTCATTGCTTCTTCTCAAAAGAAGATATTTTTAAAAAATTTCACATGAAATGTCAATTACAGTTAATAGGCTCAAATTTTATTTTGGACCTGACTTTCATTAAAGGAGTAGTTCACTTTAAAATGAAAATTACCCCATGATTTACTCACCCTCAAGCCATCCTCCTAGGTGTATATGACTTTCTTCTTTCAGACGAATACAATCTGAGTAATATTAATAAACACCCTGACGCTTCCGAGCTTGATAATGGCAGAGAATTGCAAACATCAGTTTGAAGAAAAAGTGCATCCATCCACAGGGGTGCCGCCAGAAATTCTGGGCCCTATGGAAACCAAAATTTCTGGGCCCCCTACATTTTTTACAGATAAAATTTAACCCAATAAACATGCCCTGTATACTTTTTAAAAAAGATACTTAGCATATTGCGTAGATAAATGTCTAAAGATGAGTACAAAGCCTACAAAAACAAGAAAAAAAAAATCATATTTGTATAAGTCAAACACACACGTAATAACCATATTATTTCTGTTGGCCTATTTAGTTTTCATAATATAAAATATTAAAATATCTATTTTGCAAACTCCTTATAGCCAATGGTTACTACAGACACATGTTTTATTCAGTTTTTTATATTATTTTTTTCTGGGGCATTTTATTAAGAACGTCAAGTTTGACATAATCGATCGTAGCAGCAGCACTGTCACTTCACAAAGCACACGACACACACGGCAAACTGATTTTGTGATTTTTGAAGCGTATAGATTACTTTTTGTTTTGAAAAAGTTATCATCATGTGGCGAACACAGTAGATAAGACGTGTTGAGAGGCTTCAATCTTCGTGAAGTTTCGCGCTCAGGCTCACCTTGTTCGGCTGAAGGTCCTTGCACACTGAATCCGAAATTTTCGCATGCGTTTTCGTATCCGTCATTCTGTGGCTCTAAACTGTCAAAACACCATTCAAACCCTTGTTACGGATGCGAAAAACGCAGAAAATCGAACCCGATCCGATTTTTTTTTTTTTTTTTTTTTTTTTTTTTTTTGACGGACGAAAGTTTCGGAGGCAGTGCGCAAGTGTGATTGACATAACGTAAGGTTGTATTTATTTTTTAACGTGCTAAAATATCGTACGCGAATTTCGCACGGGGGGAGAAGGACGTGGGTGTGCAGCAGCCGCTGAATCTGTGTAGAGCTATTTTTTACAGTCTATGGTGTAGAGAGTCATAACCCAGAGATGTTATTATTGTTGGATGTAAATCATAATTCAGTAATTATTTTATTAAGCTAGCTAGATAAAAGCCGGTCATGTAGCAACAAAAATAAGTAACTCTGAAAGTTTTGGAATACAGGAATAGGGCAAGCTACCTTTCTTTTTGAAAAACTGTGTGACATACTGTCGACTTCGGCGTTCTCTGTCTTCTCTTTCCTTTCCTTTTTTGATGCCCTAACTTTTGATGTGACATGCCTGCGTGAGTCACTGTCTGCGCTGCATCATAGCAAGTGCAATAAGCAAGAGTCCAAGAGACGTTACACTAGCGATCGTAGCTCGGAGAGCGCAGGTGGAATGAACCATTGTAAGGGGGAGGGGTGTGACTGAAACAGTAAATACATTATTTGTTTTTTAAATATTAAATCTATGGTCAAAACGGACAAAATACACATTTAGTACATGAAGGGCCCTAGCACATTTAATGTATAAAAAAAGAGAAAAGAAATAAGAAAACAAAAAGAGGGTCTGCTCTTCTGGGCCCTAAATCAGCCTGGGCCCTTAGAATCGTCCTAACCTTCCACCCCTTTACGGCGCCCTTGTCCATCCATGATAAAAGTGCTCCACGCGGCTCTGGGGGGTTAATAAAGGCCTTCTGAAGTGAAGCGATGAGTTTGTGTAAGAAAAATATTCATATTTAAAACTTTATAAAGTAAAATTCTAGCTTCCGGCCATACGCAAGTCTACTTACGCCTAAAGCTCAACTTACGCAACGCATGACTAAGTAGCGTAGTGCATCATGGCGTAGTGGAAATATCAGCAGTACGTCGCATTACTCGCACAAGTTGCGCTTTAGACTTAAGTGGGATCCATATGTTCATTTGGCCGGAAGCTAATTATTTTACTTTATAAAGTTTTAAATATGAATATTTTTCTTACACAAACTCCGTTGTGAGTTTCAAACTGTTCAAACTGATGATTATCAAGCTTGGAAGCGTCAGGGTGTTTATTGATATAACTCTGGTTGTATTCGTCTGAAAGAAGAAAGTCATATACACCTAGGATGGCTTGAGGGTGAGTAAATCATGGGCTAATTTTCATTTTAAAGTGTTCATTTTACTACTCCTTTAAGGACAAAATAGTAAAAACATCTTTTGTGCTCCACAGAAGTAGTAAGTCATACAGGTTTGGGACAACATAAGTCTAATAACATGATTTCAGAATTGTCAGTTTTGAGTGAACTATCTTTTAAATGTGTGCATTGTCTAAAAAAAGTTTTTGAAGGCATTTTGAACTATAATCTCATACTCTTTTAATTAAGCCAATTACGGCAGTTAAACTGTCACCAAGCATGACAAATCAATATCTCCATTTGCAACAGGACACACATCAGCAAGACCCTATTCGTAGATTAATGAGCTAAAAAAATAAAAAGCCTAGAAATTACATCACTAGTGATGACGGTGTCAGTACATTCAAACCGTGCCACTCTGTGCTTTGCAAAGGAACAAGGACATTTGATGGTGTCTGTAATGCCAAATAATTGGCTAGCTCAATGACCAAAAAAAAAAAAAAAAAAAACACTGGTGGCATAGAGCTAGTGGATTTAAGATGGTTTCATTGGATAGTTGTTTTCATGAATGTTGGATGCAAAAAAAAAAAAAAAAAAAAAAATTGGTATTTGAAAAGTTAGAAATGCTAAAATTGATCTTTAAAGTATAATGATGTGAGTGAATTTTATAATTTACTCAAGGTAAATAGAGATATGTCTATCGCAAATGATGTTGTGATTAATTTCTTGAATATTTCTGAAATTCTTATTTAAGATCGCAAACTTCTGTTACTACCACTCAAGGTAACACTGGCAAATCTAAATAATGAATCTTGTTATAATATTCCAAATTAAGCATTTTTCAGAAATGTGACCCTGGAACACAAAACCAGTCACATGGGTCAAAATTTTTTGAAACCTGATCTTTACTTAATATCCTAATGACTTTTTGGCATAAAAGAAAAATCGATAATTTTGACCCATACAATATATTGTTGGCTATTGCCACAAATATACCCATGCGACTTGTGACTGGTTTTGTGATCCAGGGTCACACATGGCTTTAAATATACTTAATTTTCAAAAGACAAATATTGCCTTAAACTTTGGCATGAAGAGTTATTTTATAGTAAACAAAATAGTATCATATAGCCTCTGTTATAAATAAACTACTTAAACCTAGTACATAAAAATATATTTTATTAAGGAATGTATATCTTATATTTTTTAAAATTATACTTATTTTCTATGTTAACTATATTTATAAATGGTGGATAAATGTAATTTTTCCATAAGTGTCACAGTGACTCGTTTACTATATTATAGTGGCATATGGAGATTGAATGTCCTGCAAGTAAACCCCTAAATAAATAAATAAATAAAAGTTATGTTATTTAAATAATTTGATTTAAATACCTTATGTACATTTTGTGCATATAGAACTGGTTACGCATGCTGTGTGTGTCCTGTGGAGAAAAATTCAGATGGTCCCTTAAATGCAAAAGTGACTTACAATGAAAAAAATCTTTAAAGTAGAATCACTATCCAGGGAAATGGACTAGATGATTAGAAGGAATCCCAAAACATGAAAAAATAACAGGAAGGGGTGATTTAGCATATTTTTCGCATTTTGTATTCTTGATAAAAAAAAAAATAAAGGTTTGCGTGGGTGAGGAAGTCAAGGTCAGTTACAGAATATTTATGAGAAAAAGCAATCATTTTGTGAAGCTACATAGAAAGTACCAAAATTACAGTAGTGATGAGCGATAATCAGTTCATATTCAGGGAATTATGAAATTATGAGTTATGTGGGTTTTTCATGACATCATATTTATGAAAGGGACATTGTATTTTTTGACCACATGATTTAAAGAGAGTGGCAAGTTTCAATTACAACCTTATTCAGACATACTTTGGAATAAAAATGTCATTTGATGTATGAATTGAATGTCAAATGTATTTTTTTTGTAATTATAATTTATGATTTACAAGGCACAACAAAAGTGATTCTTACAGTGATTACAGTTATATATAAATTCTATAAATTGTAAACATACTAACGGGTTGAAATAAAACCATGTTTTAGTGTTGGTAACTACTGATACCTTGCACAGCTGTAACTAAATATTTAGGACTGAGAGTAGTAGTCAAAAAGCAGCCATAAAGAAATGTGAAATTTAGGGGGATACCCATCGTTGTATAGTTTCAATGAAATAAAATGCATCTCTTTCCATCCTTGATTAAAGTATTATAATCATAAAATACCACTCAGCACTACTTTGTAAATAGTCCACAGATGCTTACTAATATATATATATATATATATATATATATATATATATATATATATATATATATATATATATATATATATACAGTGCAATGCATAAGTTAATACACCGATGCTAAAGTTGACTAAAAAGAGGAATAAAAAATCATATTTTGGAAATTGAACTTAATGCCTTAATTTAAAAAATTAGGAAAAATCCAACCTTTTAGGACACCAATTTTCTTTGTGAATGAATAATGTATCGTAAATAAATAAATGTTCTTCCTTAAAATTCATGGTGCATAAGTGTGTACACCCCTATGTTAAATTCCCATAGAGGCAGGCAGATTTCTATTTTTAAGTATTTTTATTTTATTAATTTTTAGGATACTATGCATCCTGATAAAGTTCCCTTGGCCTTTGGAATTAAAATAGCCCCACATCATCACATAGCATTCACCATACCTAGAGATTGGCATGGTTTTATTTCAATTAGCCTAATAGCTAGTTTGATTTGCATTGAGAGATGATCTTATGGAAAGTACCCCATGCCAATCTCTAGGTATGGTGAAGGCTATGTGATGATGTGGGGCTATTTTAATTCCAAAGGCCAAGGGAACTTTATCAGGATTAATAGTATCCTAAAAATTAATAAAAAAAAAAACACACTTATGCACCATGTATTTTAAGGAAGAACATTTATTTATTTACGATACATTATTCATTCACAAAGAAAATTGGAGTCCTAAAAGGTTGGATTTTTTCTAATTTTTTAAATTAAGGCATTAAGTTCAATTTCCAAAATATGATTTTTTATTCCTCTTTTTAGTCAACTTTAGCATGGGTGTATTAACTTATGCATTGCACTGTATATATATATATATATATATATATATTGGCTAGTAATTGTACACTGCAGATGCAGAGATACAGTAAATATGTTAAGGGCTTATGCTTGAATTAAAATACCATTTGAATTTAGTGACATCTAATCCATCTATACATGACTTTCCTGGGAGACTTAGAGCAAAAAAGTAGATTTTCAAAATTAACTGAATGCCAATCTGATAACACTAATGTCCCAATGTTCCATTCTGGTGCAGCTTAACATGATTGCTGTACATGGTTCATCATTTTCACTTGAAATGAAAAGCAAAGCGTTGTGTGACGGCTATAGAGCGGTTCACTTTGTGGTCCAATATAATGGCCTTCCTATAAGGTTTTTAGAATAGAGAATTTCGATGTAAAGTAATGTTCAAATATGTTGATCTACAGCATAAATTACACAAAGTCATGGTTCAAACGTGACGTTTGAAACTTAAAAAAAAAAATGCTAGCAAGTTCCTACATCAGAATATAAATGGCAATCCAATTTATCAAGCGGTCCTGCTTTATATTATGTGTCTTTAAGTACTAAGTACTCTCTTCAATAGATCTATTGGTGCAATGTACTTGTGTTTATGTTGCAAAACACTGCTATGAAGATGTAATACGGCTAAGGTTAGGGACAGGTATAGTTGTGTGGTTGAGGGATAGGGGTAGTGTAATTGCAATGTATTTACATGTAGGATTTTTTTTGGTTACACTTTATTTTAAGGTGTCATTGTTACAGTGTAATTATATATTTAAGTACTGAGTAATAATAATTAACAACATGTACTTACTATAGGGTTAAGGTAGGATTAGGATTTGGTTTACGGTTAGTTGCATGTAATTATGCATAATTGACTGTTATTACTATGATAAGTACATGTAACATATGTAACAAGGACACTGTAAAATAAAGTATACATTTTTTTATAAGTACAACATAAAAACATGTAAATGCAATTAAGTGCATTGTATTGTGAATTGATTAATTTAAAATTGGGCTTTCACTAATGATTATTTTGGTAATCTAGTAATCGGTCGATTATTTTGACGATTAATCGAGTAATCTGGGTTTTTTGGTAATAAAATAGACTTAAGTGAAGACCTAAGCCTTTAAAATGACATTAAATACATAATAACAATGAGAAAATAATATTTGGTTAAAAAAGTATCAAAAACAAGTAATCATATGGTTTCATAGAACACTGTTAAAATACATAATATAAACAATCATCTTGTGTACATTATGTATTATAACAAATGCCTGCAGAGTGTGCCAACGGTTGTTGTTACACTTTACGGTAGATCAAATCCTTGTTTAATTTTGGCCAGACGACATTTAATTCAAATGTTTACTTAATCTTTAATATTTGGCCACTTCTTTACAATAGAAATGCTACAACCACTGTAATTTCTTGAACAAGAATATGTGGACATCAAAATTCATATTGAGGGTTTAAACTTTTATTTTGAAATCACGATGAACAGTTTGCATATTTAGAAACATATTGTTGTATTCTCCTGTGTTGGCATAGGTTTATAAATGATTTACGTTACAAATCTGATGAAATGGCGCACATTGCGTTCCCAGATGAATGTTGTAAACAACCTAAACTCGCAACATATGCAGAGATGGAGTTTGAGACACATGTAAATTATAACAGTTCACGTGGAGCAGCATTTACTGTGAACCGCTCTGAGACTCAAATAAGTAACCTACATACATGTAAATAAAGCGCATATTAAACCCGTGGGACATTCATATCTTTGTAAAATCACAATAGCACTATGCTATGGTTTTTAAATGGTTTTAATACATTGTGCAGCCTTAGAAAACGGTCAAATAATGTGGTTTGTGGATTCTTGTTCGTGGAATGCACCGTCTCTGTTATTTTGCCGTTTACTCGCCAATTTAAAAATCATTTAATCAAGGAATCGTGATAGCCCTAATTTAAATGTACATAGTAGTACTTAATATAAAGTGGGTTCCATCATGCATACCGTAGTTCTTATGTAACAACTTGTTAGCAACCACACAGTGGTTTCAAAGTTCACGTTAGAGGTATGAGTGTGTGTAATTTATGGTATAAAACAAAGTGGTTGGTGCTAATGTTAACAACAGATGTTATTATACTCAGAAATTAAAAAGATCCATCTTTATCCAACAACTATGTTCATAACCTCTTTTGGTCAGATTGAGTGGTGAGATCATTCACCACTGTCACAAATGAACTGTTTTAGCCATGGACAAAACATTGACAGTGACAGTCAGACAAATTGTGACATTCCCTACAATGATAATAACATTCATGAATCATTTCCGTGGTGATGTAAACTGATTTTATGTTCTGGCACAGCCAATGCTTCCATCTAGAATAGCTACACTATCCTCGTTTCGCCAAAACGGCACTTTCTCCTATATCGGCATCTTTGCAAAGAGAAAAGCGACAAGCTCTTCTCCGGGCGCAGGGTTTCCCCCAGGTGTATAGGGTTGATTCAGAAACAAAGTCAATGCTTGGTCCAGTGATGAAAATGATCAGAATGATAGAGATAAGTAGGACATTGGTCCACTAGTGTACTTTCTGCACCAGAGTTCAAGGCTGGCACTTCTTTGACCGTCCGCTCGACTGCAGTTCTTCTTCTTCTTCCCAGTGTCTAATTTGGATCTTCCCAGCGGCTTGGTCAACGGTGGGCCGGTGTTGGGTCGATCAGGACTGGCAGGGCTGGTTGGGCTGTTGGTGGCCGAGGTTCCTTCAGGAGTTCCCTCTGTGATCTCGATACGTGGAGGCTCCATCAGGTCAAAAATATTGAAGGCAGCCGGTTCGGGCTGACACATGACTGAAGCGTCTGCAGTGTTTTGTCTCACCAGACCGTTAGCACCAGTCTGGACGCCAACGGACACCCTCTCGCTCGACTGAGTGGAACTGGTGCCGGTGGCAGCCTCCCGGCACATTGTCCACATGTTGTAGCACTGGGTGAAATTAAAGAAGTTGCTGTTGAAAGTCTTGAGCTCTCCGCAGACGTCCCTGCGCAGCTCCGCTAGCTCGTAGCGCATTGCCGATATCTCCTCTTTCCACTGCATGTTGAAGGCAGCCACCATATTTGCAGACTCCTTGAAAGCCTGAATAGCCTGCGGGACGGGAGGATCTGGTGGAGGCTGGGACGGGGGCGGACATGGGACTCGGTAGCCGTGCGAGGAGGTCGGTGGAACAGAAATAGCCGTGACCGTGGAACTGGTGCTGTGTTGACTACGTCCAGCATTTTCTCTTTCAAACCTCTCGATTTCTTGATATGCTGAGGAGCTGGCGCCATCATCGTCCTCAATATCCTCATTTAGCAATGAGATGCCCTCCATTGCATCATACCCCTCTGGAAGACAAATTTGAATATAGAGATAGGGAAATTCAAAGGGATGAACAGCTGTGGAATTTGGCGAAGCCTCTCACTTTATCTAACGTCAACACTTGTTTTATGTCTCATTAGCAGTATGTGAGTAAAGGCCCTGTACACACCATTCTCAACTGCATAGGTTTCGGGGAGTAAATTCAGGAACTTTCACAAGCATGGAGTATGAAGAAAGACTCATTTTGATGAGATTTTGATTTCATTAGAAAAAGTTTTGGGAAGTCTGTTTTGCTGTTAATGCAAAAATCTAGTTTGTTTTCACAGGAAGCAAGTAAATATATCTGTTTGAGACTAGGGGCCACATTTACTAACAACTTGCGCCAGCGCAAACCCTCTTTTGCGTTAAAAAAACTACTGTCAGGATTTACTAAAGACACTCTAGATTTACTAAAGAAAAGGCATGGACACAGTAAATTTTGCGGCTGCCCTTGGTACTTTCGTCACACGGGGCCTCACTCAAGCACGGGGCCCAGTGCGGTTACACCACCCTAAGGACAGCCCTGGGTGAATTTCAATATGAGAATCTTTTTTTTTTTTCTGATAATATTCCAGCCATCATTTCATGCACTTTATATCAGCTGTTTAGAATCAGAACTAGCAATGCCAGATTTGCAAATTAATCAAACTTTGATCTAATCGGACAAACAGGTATGCAAAATTGTTCACGATTCAGTCTGATTTATTTGGGCAGTTCACTCACACACGGAATTGTTTGCAGCGGTTCCTCACACTGAAATAGAAATGGGATATTTCACGTGTCAAACTGGAGGGTAACTGTCCTGCAGAGTGTAGCTCCAAAACACCTGGAAGTTTCTAGGAACCCTGATTTATATTTTTTACTTGATTAGATGGTTCATCTGTGTTTAATTAGAGTTGGAGGTAAACAGGACAGTTGGCCTCCAGGAATTTGACACCCCTGGGATATTTTATAAGACAGAAAACAAAAGAGCGCTGGATGAGGTTGATATTTACCTACAATACATTGTAGGAAGCAAAACATTTTTCTTTCAAATGTCTTCTATTGTCGAACAAAGCAGCACTTTATTGCACATGCTGCTTGAGAGAGACTATCCATTTATATCCAAACTGTTGGCACACTTTTTTGATAGTGTACTGTACTGACGAAAGGCTAGAATCACCACTGGTTTAATGAAAGTGTTCATTTGAAAACCAAAAACTCAATATGATATATTGCAGTCGAGCACATGGTGTTGTCAGGGTCTTTCACTTTTTTACTCACATACATTTAGCCTTCAGATGTGTGTTTACACTGCCTTCTCACTCGCGTCAGAACATCTCATCTGTTCAGCCTTTCCATCTCTTCACAGCATAACCATTAAAAAACAATATTTCAATGCTATCAACCAGCTTTTATCCATTTAACAAATCACAGAGCATTGTGGAAAATGTGGAGGATTTTAGTGTTTTTTGTTTTGTGCAACAGAAAAGATGAAAAGGCAATAAAATATCACTCAATCATTCAGGCAAGGAGATATGAACCCTATTGAATATGTTAAAAGCTCATCTATCGAGCTGATTGGACCACGTGGAGATTATAGGGGCGATATTAAGAAGTACAATCCAATAACATTGTTAGGTCTTTGTGAGGGCTGCACCAGGCAGAGGCTGCAATCCCACTGTCCATCACAGCTGAAATCTTCCACACCAGCTCTTACTTCCAACCGCATTTTGCTGGCCATGTTTGATCTTCAAGGATGCCAAGGTTGGTATAAAAATGGAGAAAAATGTTAAAAGTGACCCAACCATTTTTTTTTTTTACATTCTAAGAAATCCTATCCATCCACTGTCGTAAAAAAAAAAAAAAAAAAACAGCAAAATGTAAATTTTTAATTAATTGCTTTTCCCATTCAGTCTTTAACAGAAATGTTCCGGGTTCAATTTAAGCTGTAGTGACAGCATCTGCAACATGATGTCGATTACCACAGAATTTTAACCCATCCCTCAAAACATGCATTTGCACGCACAGTAATATACTTACAATGAACTTCTGGGGCAAAGCATTGGACCAGTATAAATACAAACTGGTGCAAAAATATCACCACAAGATTTACTGTAAACATTAGATGTTAACATGAGTCTAGTGTGATAAAATTGCTAAAAAATATATATAATCTTCACATTTTTTAAAACCTTTTAGATTGTCTTGCCCCATAGACTTTTATTGTAAGTGAATGTCTTACTGTAAGGACATTTTTTGTTATAGTCAAAAACAAAAATTCTGTGGCAATCAACAGCATTTAAAAAATAATAAAATAAAATAATTCAAAAAAATATTTGTGAAATGCCTTTCATGGAAAAGCATTGCTACTTTGGCAACTGAACACTGGTTGTCCCTAATCTGACCTTTTACGTGTCTTTCAAAGGACTAGTCCTGATTTAGTTGAGAAGGCAGTGCAAAAACACACATATCCATTGAAAGATGTATGCGTGTTGACATTATAGTACCTGTGACAGGCATCCCTCCAGCTGCTCTTTTCCCCTGGATCTCCTTCCTGTGATGGCCAATGAGGGGCCATGCCACCCTCCCTCCCTTTCCACAATCACAGAACACCCAACACCTTACTCAATATTTCCCATTGATTTTAGCCGCAACTAAATTTAGCTTCATCTACTTGGTGAATCTATGGGGTTTGCTTGATAACATTTATCTGATAGGTCAGTGCTTTTGAAGTGCTTTTTCTATTAACTATAGAACCAGAGAGCATCAATACCAGAGCTTAAGCAATTATTTAAGCTTTTAAAAGTCTTTAAGGGAAGAAAACATCTAATTTAGCTTCTAACAAATACACAAAGTATGGCTATTTTTGTAAAAACCAAAGTAGTACAGGACTGCTGGAACAAGAAGTCCTCCAGAGTGAAACAGACTGGATGAAATCCTTTTGAGAAAATGGTTTTGTCCTACAGCCGGTTGACGTGAGCTGACAGGGATTGCGTACAGAGCCATATGTGGTGAAAGCACTTCAGCAGAGTGAGACGGTGGGATTGGAGAGCTCTCCTTTCTCCTTAGAGTCTTCAGTGTGTGGTCAGTATGAGTTTTTGACAGTGTGAAGGTCCAATCAAATCAAACTCCAGTTTGAATAAACACAAAGAACCCCACATTTAATGAAAGAAACAAAGTTTGACTGGAGTGACCAAACAAATCATACAAAACAAATTAGCATTTGAGTTTTAAAAATGTAAACAAACAAAAAAAACCCAAAAAAACAGGTATTTTATTGTCACAATATTTGACATCAGTTTGTGGTATTTCAATAGGGTTCATAGCTTTACTCCATGTGTACACCAAACATAGCAGGGTTGTTGGGGAGGGTGTAGAGACGGGCATTCTGCTTGCACAAAGAAACTGTGACACATGCACACTTTCTGATAAGTATGTGTTGCACAAAACCTCCACACCTGCTCTGTCAGGACTCCTTAAACTCATTTTGGTTGGGGAAAATTACTCATTAGTAAGGATTAATGGTAAAACTGGATTAGGATAATGGGATTTGTTTTCAGCTCCAGTTACTGAATTCATAGAGAGATTAATATATCATAATACTCTAGCTAATTCAATTAGCACATTAACAAACCACTAACATTTCACCTCTGCCACAGAATTTCTCACATTTCAATTAAACTTTTAGTTTGATGCAAAAATATTCTACTCAAATATTCAGTCATTATTCAATCCAAGCCCTTTAAATAATTAAAATACATTTTTAATAAGTAGTTTTGTTCTAAAATATTTATTTTACAATAAATCAATATTTTCTATAAAATTAAGGATTTACTGCATGCTTGGTTTAGTATACAGAAAAAAAACTATATCTAAATAGCTGCAAACAGCAATTAAGGGGCCAAGCACAAAGGAGGGACAATAAGTCATGCCATCATGACTGGAAGCATCAGACCAACTGCAACAATGAGCAATTAAAGACATATTAAGATGTTTTTTTGGCAAAATGGCTGAAAAAAATCAATACAGTCACTAATAATATGATTTAATGGTTTATCACTTTTTACCAATAGGTGGCGCTTTGACCAAATTGATGTGGTGTGGTCAGAGTAATGTGACAATGACACAAACAAAGTTTGGTGCCAATTGATACTTGTCACGTGACTACCACGGATACCTGGCGGGCAACAAACGGGTATTTTCAACGTAGAGTCCTGTAGTTCCAGGACTTTCTAGTAGCTATCAAGTCTGTTAGCGAGCTAGCTGCATAACTATGGACTAGGATTAACTCCAAGGTAGCTAAATTGTGTAAAGCAGACAATTTTCTTTTTCGATAATCGAGCAGTAATAATTCCTCCGTAAATAGCTCTACTGTTGGGTCATCTCTGGTTCTCACTGAAAATCATAGATATCGCAAACCTCAAAACAACCCATCACACACTTCTGTTATTGTTAGCAAAAGACGACAGCTGTTACTGTGCGTTCACACCGCCACCGACGAGAGTGTCAAAGTGCCCGGAAATCATTCATTTTCAATGAATTTTGCCGCTCTCGCCGGTGGCGGTGTGAACGTACAGTTAGCCTAGCTTAGACTCATAACACAAACAGCTGACTCGCCGAACCAGCTGGTGAATACTGGTGGTGTTGATTAACAAAACTACAGTAACTTAAAGACATGATTAATTACATGATCATACACCCATTGTATTCAAACAAATGTTGAAATTACCTTTGATGGTAATTTGCACAGACGTGTGTATACTGTGAAGGTTGCTTATCTCATCTGCGGTTAGTGCATCCAATTGCACAACAATTATCTGGCATGTCGTTTACACCTCAAAACACCAACTTTTGTATAGTAAAACTGGCGACCCTTGATTAGTTTACTGGGTTTCGTTGCTGGAGAACGACGTTCTTGCCCGCCAGCCAGTACTTGTGACGTCACGTGCAAAGTATCAATATGCTAAAGCATTGCAGAGATAAATCCTCAAGAGTAATTTTTGCATCATGTCATACATTTTTTTGATGCGGTATACAAAAAGGGTTTTGTCTATTGACACGAAATCCATTACTTTTGTCGGCATGGTCTGAAGATGATACGATTCGATTTTGGTGAAAATCGGACCAAAGGTCTCGGAGGAGTAGAAAAAGTAGGTTCCCTTTCAAGGGAACTCCCGTTGCGTCGAGAATGACGCTATGGGGAACGCTTTGCGTGATGACGTCTTGAAGCACATGTAAAATCAGTCCAATGGTGTGGCGGAACGTCAGAGGCGGGTGACGTCACGTACCAGGAAACTATAAAAGCCGGCCCGAAACAGAAAACGAAAGCTTTCTGAGTCTTCAGTCGCGCTCTGTGTTGAAATCTGTCCTTGTTATTTGGTGTTGTCTGTCTATATATATATATATTTATTCAGATATGGCGAGCAAACAGCAGTATCGAGTGTGTGTCCATCCCTGCCCGCGTTATTTAACGGGAGGTGACACACACACTCTTTGTGTTGTTTGTTTGGGAGAGGAGCATGCCCAGTCAGCACTCGAGGGTGGTGACTGTGTGCATTGCTGTGCGCTTCCATTGCGGACGCTCCGATCCCGGTTGGCTCGGTTCAATCCCGACCACGTTCCCCAGGGCTCGGGTCCCGCCGCGGCTGAGGCTCAGCGGCGATCTCAGACCTGGGGTTCGCAAATGGATCTGTCAGTGGATGTTGAGACGGGCTCTGCCTTATCTCAGCCTCTTACTGACAGATCCAGTGCCTCTCATCAGGGTGTGGAAGCACGCGCTGCGGTTTCTTCCCCCCCGATAGAGGCACCAATACTGCAACTATCCAGCTCTGAGGAGTTGGATGTTGTGAGTATTGAAGCTGAGTCTGAGGATTCGCCACCTCAGTCTCATGCATTCGAAGAACTGCTCGATGTAGTTACAAGAGCAGTTGACAGACTTTCTCTTGAGTGGCCAGAGGATAGGCAGGACGTTCGTTCGAAAAGCAAGCTCGACGAACGCTTCCTGCCATCTCGTACACAGCCTCAGCGTAGGAGTCTTCCGTTTTTCCCCGATCTCCACACCGAGGTGTCGAGATCGTGGGGAAAACCTATGTCATACAGAGTATATACACCTCAAACATCACATTACTCTTCCATCTACAAATATAAAGAGTATGGTTATGGGGAGATGCCGAAGGTGGAAGAGACGCTTGCGAGCTATCTCTCTCCAGCAACGGCATCTTCCCTGAAGGCTCCTACACTTCCCACCAAACCAGTTAAATTCACTTCCTCCCTGATTCATAAATCGTATGCAGCCGCTGGTCAAGCTGCAGCGTGTCTGCATACGATGTCCCTTATGCAAGCATATCAGGCAGAATTACTGGGTGATTTAGAGGAGGGCGGGGGTATTGGTCCCGACACAGTAGCCGAACTGCGTAGAGCCACAGATTTGTCTCTCAGGGCCACCAAGGAGACCGCTAAATCAATCGGGCGGTCTATGGCAGCCCTGGTGGCCACTGAGAGGCATCTGTGGCTCAATCTGAGTGACATCAAAGATAGAGAAAAACATGTTCTTTTAGATGCTCCGGTTTCTACTGTTGGGCTATTTGGAGATGCAGTGAACAGTGCGGTAGCTAAATCGCAAGAAGCTTCAAAACAGGCTGCTGCACTCCAGAAACTTCTCCCCCGCCGCTCATTCATTGAGGCTGCTGAGCGGGAGCAGCCTCACTCCTCTAAAAAGAGCGCTGATCATCGTGCCACTCAAAAGCAGAGTGTGTCCTCCCGTGCTCCCCCACAAAAATCTCGGGGACACGGAGGGCGCGCTCAAACCCAGCAGTCTTCGAGGGGTAGAGCGGATCTGCGGACCGTTATTACCGCCAAGAAGGCTGCTGGGAAGAAATCCTGATGTCCGAGGGCTCAGGATTAATGAGGGTAGTTCCCCCCGGAGCAGAGCGGTTAACACCTCTTTTTACGGTGCCCGTCTCTCTTCGGTACCCTCAGGGGACCGTTCTGCCAACCCTGCCGCCATCGGTGTTACAGGGCGCAGCGGTCTCCGGCGAGCACATATCTCAAGGACCACCCGGAAACGTAGTGGCCTCGGGATGCCCGCCCCCTCCGAGGAGGGTGTTAGAGCAGTCTGTTCGGTCGCTCCCTGCCGGTGCGCCGTTACAGGGCGTCGAATTGACTGCTCAACAACAACAAAATCCAGAAACCAGTCTCGAGAGGCTGGTACCTCTAGTAGAATCTTTGACAGCGTGGAAGCTACTGTCAAATGTTTCTCGTTGGGTCCTGCAGACCGTAGAAAAAGGGTATCAGATACAATTCAAGAAACGCCCACCTCGGTTTATGGGGGTCCTGCCCACAGTGGTGGGCCCCGAGCAGGTTCTGGTTATGGAACAGGAAGTAAACACTTTGTTAGAGAAAGGGGCCATAGAATATGTACCTCCCTCCGACAGGGAAACCGGGTTTTACAGCCGGTACTTCATAGTTCCAAAAAAGGACGGGGGATTGCGTCCCATTTTGGATCTTCGAGTTCTGAACGAGTCAGTCATGCAGCTCAAGTTCAAAATGTTGACATTGAGACAGATCGTGCCACAGATCAGGTCCGAGGACTGGTTTGTCACGATAGATCTCAAGGACGCATATTTCCATATTTCCATCCGTCCGTGTCATTGGAAGTTCCTGAGGTTTGCTTTCGGGGGCAAAGCATACCAATATCGTGTTCTTCCATTCGGCCTAGCTTTATCACCCCGCACTTTCACCAAATGCATGGATGCAGCTCTGGCGCCACTGCGCCTCCAGGGCATTCGCATTATGAACTACATCGACGATTGGTTGATTTTAGCTCAGTCGCAGCAGATGGCGGTTCAACATCGAGATGTTGTTCTCGCCCATATGAAAGAGCTGGGGTTACGGCTGAACGCCAAGAAGAGTGTGCTTTCTCCACTACAGAGGACCACTTTTTTAGGCGTGGTGTGGGATTCAGTGTCGATGCAGGCGCGCCTGTCACCGCCACGTATAGAGTCCATTCTTGCAGCTGTGAAAAGTGTAAAGCTAGGCCAGCTACTCACTGTCAAACAGTTCCAGAGACTGTTGGGTCTCATGGCAGCAGCTTCCAACGTGATACCTTTTGGACTGCTGCACATGAGGCCCCTGCAGTGGTGGCTCAGGACCAGGGGGTTTTCCCCGAGGGGCAACCCATTTCGCACAATCAGGGTCACGCGGCGATGCTTACGTGCCCTGGTTATGTGGAAGAAACCTTGGTTCCTGTCCCAGGGCCCAGTGTTGGGAGCTCCTTGTCGTCGCAAACTGCTAACGACGGATGCTTCCCTCACGGGTTGGGGAGCGATCCTGGAGGGTCGCTCATCTCAAGGTCTGTGGGAAGACCATCATCGTTCCTGGCATATCAATCGCCTAGAGATGTTAGCTGTCTTCCGGGCTCTGAGGAGCTTTATCACAGATCTCAGGGGACACCATGTGCTAGTACATACGGACAACACTTCGGTAGTCGCCTATATCAACCACCAAGGGGGTTTGCGCTCGCGCCCGTTATCCAACTTGGCACGCCATATCCTCTTGTGGTCCCAGGGGAAGTTACTGTCACTCAGGGCAGCTTACATCCCCGGGGTCCAGAATATAAGAGCAGACACTCTGTCGAGGCAGGGGCCGAGGCCCGGGGAATGGAGGCTCCACCCCGAGGTGGTGGAGCTGATATGGAGGGAGTTCGGCCAAGCACAAGTGGATCTGTTTGCGTCTCGAGAGACGTCTCACTGTCCACTTTGGTTCTCCCTCACGCATCCAGCTCCTCTGGGACTGGATGCTATGGTGCAGACATGGCCGAGGCTACGTCTGTACGCTTTTCCCCCAGTTGCTCTGCTCCCGGGAGTTCTGGAGAGAGTTCGCAGGGACCGGGTTTGCCTGCTTCTTATAGCCCCGCGCTGGCCGGGCAGAGTATGGTTTCCCGATCTTGTGTCGCTCCTCGACGGGCCTCCTCTGGAGCTACCCGTCAGGAGGGACCTTCTGTCCCAGGCGGAGGGCTCGATATTTCACCCCCGCCCAGAACTGTGGAACCTGTGGGCTTGGCCTCTGAGGGGGCCCAGCTCATAGAGTCAGGTCTCTCAACTGAGGTTGTGGAGACCATTCTACAGTCCAGAGCTCCCTCCACGAGGAAACTTTATGCCCTGAAGTGGAGAGTCTTCACTTCTTGGTGTAGTGACCGTCGGTTGGATCCAGTCAACTGCCCAATTGGTACAGTTCTGGAGTTCCTGCAGGACCGGTTCACTGCAGGTCTGACCCCGTCCACCTTAAAGGTTTATGTGGCGGCCATAGGTGCTTACCACATTCCTTTGGGTGGAATGTCTGTGGGGAAAGACCCTTTGGTATCTCGTTTCCTTCGTGGCACTTGGAGGCTGAGGCCTGCAGTTCGCTCTAGGGTGCCACCATGGGACTTGTCCATTGCACTTCAAGGCCTGTCCCTGGCCCCCTTTGAGCCCATTGAGGAGGTTCCTGAGAAGTTTCTAACTTTGAAAGCTCTTTTTCTTCTGGCTATCTCTTCTCTCAAGAGAATTGGGGATCTTCAAGCATTGTCGGTTGCTCCGTCATGCTTAGAGTTTGCTCCGGGTATGGTGAAAGCTTTTCTACATCCGAGACCGGGTTATATCCCCAAGGTCCCCACTAATGTGGTCAGACCTATTGTCCTGCAGGCCTTCTGTCCTCCTCCCTTTCAAAATGCTGACCAGGAGGCTAATAATTTGCTTTGCCCTGTGCGGGCGTTAGACGCGTATGTCCACAGAGCTGCCCTGTGGCGTAAAAGTGATCAATTATTTGTGTGCTTTGGGTCCCCTAACAAAGGAGGTCCAGTGTCTAAGCAAAGGATGAGCAAGTGGGTGGTCGAGGCTATCTCACTTGCTTATGAGGCGGCTGGGCAGCCTTCTCCTTTGGCTGTCCGGTCGCACTCGACGAGGAGTATGGCGGCCTCTAAGGCCCTTATTTCAGGAGTTTCCTTACAGGACGTCTGTGATGCGGCAGGCTGGTCCTCACCGCACACGTTCGTCAGGTTTTACTCTCTGGATCTAGACTCTGCTCCAGGGTCTCATGTTTTGTCATCCTAGTGCTGCTCTATTAGATTACACACAGGACAGACATTCGTAGCTATGGAGGCGATGGTATAGACGTTCCCCATAGCGTCATTCTCGGCGCAACGGGAGTTCCCTTGAAAGGGAACGCCTCGGTTACGACTGTAACCTCGGTTCCCTGAAGAGGGAACGAGCGTTGCGTCGCCTTGCCATATCTCCTTCATGCCTGTCAGCTCGACTTCAGACTTTTACGAAGCTTTCGTTTTCTGTTTCGGGCCGGCTTTTATAGTTTCCTGGTACGTGACGTCACCCGCCTCTGACGTTCCGCCACACCATTGGACTGATTTTACATGTGCTTCAAGACGTCATCACGCAAAGCGTTCCCCATAGCGTCATTCTCGACGCAACGCTCGTTCCCTCTTCAGGGAACCGAGGTTACAGTCGTAACCGAGGCGTTTTCAAAGAAAATCAAAATGGCCTACTACAGCTAAATTTGTATCTATATTCTTTCCATTAACCAAATAATCTATTAAGACTATTACGTTTCATTACATTAGGCTAATTTCATCAAAAGTTATTAGCATTTTGGGAAATTTCATTATAACTTTTGATCACAAGATGGCGCATGCCCTGAAACTTTTTGAGTACCACCAGGGCTTGTTCACAGGCCAAAGACTCATACCGAGTTTCGTAAGGATATGCTAATGCATTCGTAAAATATAGCATTTTATGACAAAATCCAAATGGCCGATATGGGAAAATTTGTCATCATTCGACTCTGCATGCTGAACCAATGTTTGTGATTTTGGACCAAACCGTACAGAAGTTCTAAGCAAAAAGAGTAATTTTTCATATCTCCTGACTACTAGATGGCACTGCTTCAAAACTGTGCAGGTACATGCAGGTTATGGTTTTCATAACACAAACCAAGTAAGGGAGATAAAGCCTAACATCCATTTTGGCGTGCTCTTCATCGAATTTGCTCGCGCATTGTTCGAGAACGGTTTGACAAATCAACTTGAATTAACCTTTTGTAAGCATTGTCTGAAGATGACCTGGTTAATTTTTTGTGAAAATCAGAGCAACGGTATAGGAGGAGATTGCAAAAGTAGGTTATTTGGAAAATTAAAAATGGCAGAAATGTTTAATCGAACCATCTTGAGCCAAGAATCAGAGGAAAAGAGAATTTTGTTTCTAGTCCTTTGGTCACATTGGACAGTTGGTGGTTCAATCAGCGATTGAGTTAGAGACTCCAAAATTGCTGTGGTTAAAGTTCAGACTGTCCTCTATCTGTGTGCCAAATTTCATAACTTTCCCGTAATCGGTTCTATGGGCTGCCTTAGACTTCCAGAGAGGAACAATAATAATTCTTAAGTACCTTCGGTGCTTGGCCCCTAATAAACCGATTCAATTTATCTAAATATTATGTCTTGAACACTAATTAGCATTTAGTTCATGTAAGAATGTGATATTTCTTTCTGGGAGAACTTAACACACAAGTGCATATTGCTCTATTTTGTATTTTTTATTGAAGGACAGACTTTTTTTAATTAGACACTAGTTTTTAATGAAAATATTTTCATATTTTAATGAAATATTATTTACTTTTATACCACTTTTCTCTTTGACCCCGCTTCTAAAGCATTGTTAATTTCTTTCCACTCACTAATGTAGATGTTTTATGCAACACACATAATAACACATTAAATTGTTTATGTAGTTCACAGTCATTGCTTTGTGCATTCAGGAATGAAACAGCCTTCAAAGTTAACTAAACTGAACCGAAACATTTATTTTATTTCAACTACTAATCCATTTACAGAATATAGAAGACAGAAAATGCAACCATTTGTAAAATACAAAGAACATGTCTAAAACCTGTCCAACCTTAACCTTACGCTCTGTTCTGTGTGAAAACACTTCCCTCTGCACAGCTGTGCTAGTTAAAAGCATGCAGAGATGTGTTTTCAGAAGTGTTAAATGTTACATATTCAGCTGCCTATTTCCCTCTGACCCCCAATCTAGCCTCTCAATACCACCAGACCCAACCAATCAGAAGCCCAGAAAAGGACGCATGACTCGTGCAAAAGGGAATTGCAGGCAACCATCTTTCAACACTAGGGGAGCACAGACACAGAAAAGCAAACACACACACAACAGACATGAGCCGACAGAAACAACATTCAAGTCAGTCATCTCTCAAGCACAAGGGAATCCCACTGTACATATGTAGGTATGCCAGAGAATGTAGTTCAGCATGTGCTGAATGAATGGCGAGTATGTGCTCTAAGCCTTTTCTCTCTCTCTCAGGTGGGATTTGAGGCATACGGTTACCTGTTGTGGATCTGAGAGTTGAAGTGACAGTAGAAGATGTCATTGAAGGCAAGCAGTCGTCATCTTGGGAATACCCAGCCTGAATTGCACGCAGGTAACTGTGGCTTCGAGTGCGGAAAGAGCCGGGCAGGTCCAAGGCCTCCACGGCCTGGGATTCTACTTCGCTAAAAACGGACTCGCAAACTGACTCAAACTGGCCATTGACCTCAGTCTCACTCACCTGAGAGACAAAAACAGGAATAGCAGTCCTTAATTTTTCCTCTTCCTTTCTCTTTCTCACTTTGATTCTTCCCCTTTGCACAGTAAATATGAAGGAGTGTTAGCAGGAGGAATATACCACTGGCAATTTCCGACCTTGAACGTCTCAGTAGAATTATGTCAAAAAGCAACAAGATAAGAGAAAACATTTTAAGCTGGAATATCATCTCATAATAGGTAAATAAAGAAAAGCAGATTGTTTGATGAACTTTCGGAGGGAAAATGACAGTCAAACAGTCAACAGCAGCAGACAGCAAGAAAGCTTGATATGCAAAGATTTTCATAAACCAAGCAAGAGGATAAGAGGGATAACTTTCCTAAATCAAACCAAATCAACATTTAGCTAAATGATATACAGATTCTAAACTTCTATGTAACTCTTCAATTACTGCCTGTAAGTCACCCTTGCACTATAACATAAGTTTAAACAATTACTTTACCCTAATTAAAAACATTTTTTGTATATGTTTGAGAGTTAGCATGTTTCATAAAGCCTCCATAAAACATCTCAATTGTAACCTACTCCATCAATAAAAGCCTATAAATAGCTACCTACATAAACAGGAACTAACACCACCACAGCTCAACAGACCTTGACTTCAGCTTTCTGGAATACTGTTTTAACAATTGCTTATATGAAAAGAATTTAGCAAAGCTAACCTCACCATTTACATTTGCCTTATTCCCTCTCTAACCAAACATGATAAAAATTAAGTCCTAAAATAAATATCTCCAAAACCCTGTCGGGAAAATCAGGTCATACGAGGTCATACGACCAGGTCATTCATCTAAGTCAAGCTGGGTATTGGAACATAGTTAAATTTATTTTAAGTCCTAAAATAAATATCTCCAAAACCCTGTCGGGAAAATCAGGTCATACGAGGTCATACGATCAGGTCATTCATCTAAGTCAAGCTGGGTATTGGAACATAGTTAATCAGCTCAACCTATTCCCTACTAGCTTAGTCAAGATGGTCCACAAGCTATAACCAGGGTGACCAGATACTGGGTCTCAGTGGCCCTGTCAAATGGTAATTTGAGGGTTTCAATCACCTAAATCAAGCTGAGTTTTGGAACATAGTTAATCAACTCAAAACATTCCACAAGGCAGCCTACCGATTCTAATCGGGTTGAACAAGATGACTTCTCTTCCCAACCAGCTGGTAATTATATTGGTTAACAACCTAAACCACCTACATAGTTTTGGAACATTCTTAATCAGGCCAATCTGTACTGCCACTAGCTTGGCAAAGGTAGTCTACCAACCCAACCAGGTAGACCAAGATAACCTACCAGGTTGTACTCGACCCCAGCTGGTAGTTCAGCTGTTCAACCACCTAAATCACCTACGACTAAGTTTGGAATCAGCTAATGACTAGTCAACCAGTCAACACCTTAAGCTGGTTTTTAAGTGGAAAGTTCCTAATCAATCACAGATAATATAAAGTCTACAGGAAGTCTACTCTTCAGCACATCAGCTCAAGACACAATCTGAGAAAAGAGCAGGACATCTTAGACAAGAAGTACAGCTAAAGCCCTCTGCTTGAAACCACTTACTGTAAGTAGATTGTCCTTGCTTGTACCTGTGTGTCAGTGCCGTGTGGTGTTTCGAGTGGTTAGACTCACCTGGCTGACACAGCTCGCCTGACTGAAGGTACTGACTGCACGCATGTAGCTCTGGTTTCTGGAGCGAAACTGTGGAGGGTTGAAGTTGGTTGCTGGGTCCAGAGACACGCTGGGGTGAGGGCGCATATCTCTCGCTGTTTGCAAGTGGTAGCCCGAGCTAAATGGAGGGAACAACCAAAAACTAATGTAGCCTACTCAAAATTAGATTGAAGGATCACTCTGGAATAACCATCAATAGTGAACTTTCGGAAAACTTTAAAGATATGATTTGAGATAAAGTGACTTAGTTACTGTCATGAACCCAAATGTGAGAAATTTCAAGTGTGCAAACCTGTAGGCCACAAATGAAAGCAGATGAACACAACATTTAAGATGCTGCAAGCATCCAGTAAACTATTTCCCCAAAAAGTACTAAAGAAACATAACACAGTATGGTTTGGATACATCAAAAGTAACTCACTAATGTTATCAACCATCTAATTTTTATTATTTTCATGAAACAATACAAATAGGCTATTGCTTGGACTTTAAATGGTTTGATGGCCTATCCCAGAAAACCTGTCATGAGAAAGACTCGTAAGACACGTTACATTGAGGCCTCAGAAAACATATTTTTAGTGCTTCTAGGCGCAGTTCAGAACCACGGACAGCAACTATCTGTCAGCAGAAAATGCCAGACAACCATATGGACAGGAGAGAAAGTGTGGAGAGAGCGAAAGAGAAATCGGATGACACTTTTGAAACCTCTAACACTTCCTCACTGCCAAGCCATCTCAAACATCAATAGCATTCCCTTCATCCTCAATCCTCTCATCAGCAGCTAATGTGTGAATTCTCAACTACTTTCATACGAACATGAAAAGAAAAATAAGCTTGATCTTAAATCCTTTATCCTTATAAGTGAAGTATGCGATTTCTGGGGCATTCGAATCACCAAACATAATTGTAAAAATTTCAAACAATTTTTTTTTTTACTTACTGCTATTGGTAGGACAAACAGATCCCACTCCCAAATAAACATTTGATTGAACCAGTCTTGCTATGTTTGGCTGTTTGGGATGCTCAAACAAACTTTTCAGGGAAATCAGCTTTTAAATGGTTTACAAATGCAATTTAAAGGGTTAGTTCACCCAAAAATGAAAATGCTGTCATTAATTACTCACCCTCATGTCGTTCCAAACCAGTAAGGCTTTTGTTTATCTTCAGAACACAAATGAAGATTGTTTTAATCAAATCTGAGAGCATTCAGTCCCTTCATTGACAGACTTTCAGAAAGGTAGAAAATCATGAAAGTAATTCAGACCTTAATTTTATGAAGCGATGCGAGTGCTTTGTACAACATTTTTATCTCCAACATGCGTTCAGGCAATAACATCTGCCCTCGCATCAACATGACACGCATGTCATGGTGCTCTCTTGAACGCGAGTTGGAGATGAATATTTTGTAAATAAAGTGGTAAATTATGTTTTTCTTTTTTTGCAGAAACAAAGCACTCACATCACTTCAGAAAATTGAGGTTAAACCACTGGAGTCACATTTAATGATGTCTTTAATACCTTTCTGGTACTTAAAAGTGGTAGTTGCGTATGCTGTCAATGGAGTGACATAAAGCTCTCAGATTTCATTAAAAATATCATAATTTGTGTTCCGAAGATGAACAAAAGTATTGGTTAGGTTTGGAACGACATGAGGGTGAGTAATTAATTATAGATTTATTCATTTATTTTTGGGTGAACTAACCCATTAAAGCATAGGAGAAAGTGTTTTGAAATTCAACATAAATCAAACATAATCCAAAAGACAGTCATATAATCTCCTCTTACCTTATATCGTATCACCACACACACCAGTCAAGACTTTATACCTCCAAATATATATAAAAAAACATCCAACCATGCCTCCTTGTGTCCTTCTGCTCTTTAATGAATTAACTCCTCCCAGCCAACACAATGCAACCAACACACAAGTTCGGAGATATTAGAGAATTACTAAGAACTCATGAAGGAAATGGCCAGAGATTAAAAACTCTGCTGCACATGTATGAAAAGCACTACAATACATAATGAACAGTTTAGAAAATGACTTGTGCATTTAATGATCAAAAAAAAAAAAAAACTGAATGCAGGCAAAAGCATCAGAAATGCAGTCAATGAAGCCCTGTGGGCGTATATGTATTTTTATAACGTGTATGGAAAGGAATGGAGAACATGGTACAATGCGAGAATGTAATAAAACAGAAGCTGTGATTTGATTCTGTAATTATCTGTAATAATAGACATTAATTCCCTAGTTGTTAGCTGATTAATTAGGCTGAATTTACTCAAATAGAGAACGTAACATTATGTTGGTGCTTAACTTTCATGCACCTAAACCACAAAAGAAAGAGCTACGGCCTACAGACTTGAGTCTATTAAATATCAATGGTTAATATAGGGTTAGTGCGGCCAGTGAACTGGAAAGTTGTTGAGATTGCTGTTGCCCTTCAGCAGGATACCAGGTTATTCCAGGACTGCCATTCCTCAACAGAAGTACTATGGCTGTAAAACATCTGCTAAATGACACATCACTACTGTATACTAATATACCCCAGCGTGCTCAGATAATGTTTTAAGAGGCCTTCCCTAATGAGCTTTCACATGAATATCAAGTTTAGAAGTAAACCAAGAGAAACAATTCCAATATATGTGGCTTTTTGTCATTTTTGAGCTTGACATCCTGACTCCCCTTACTTTTATAAAAGAGACCAATACTTTCTTTAAAACTTCTGTTATACAGAATAAAGAACATCATATATGTTTGGAAAGACATGAGAGAGAATAAATGGGTAAAATGTTCATTTTGGGTGAGATATTTGTTTAAAATAATCTAAAAACCAGCAAACATTACATATAAGTTATTATTATTATTATATTACATTATTAACATATTAGTTTATTAATTAAATTAATTAATTATTAAAAAAATAAAATAATGATTCAACATAAGATACAACATACAATTCTGGATACAACACAAGTAAATGTGGGTAATGGTACTGACATGGTTACTGATTCTTTTTCCTTTCTAAGAAAGTGTTCACATAGAACACAAATGTAAAAATGAATGTATTTTACTGTGTCATCAGCAGCTATATGAACCCCAGCTTATGGGTTTCTGAGTGTTCAAGATTTATAGCCACCAAGGTGAGACACGGAGCAACTATTTTGGGAAATACAAAGTTTGCTGGTGTCTCTGGACCTTGAGCCTCATGTTGTTTTCCATTTTCAGCGATGTCGCCTGCCACCTAAACAGATGTCCTTCTTATCATCAGTGTGACAGCAAATGAAAATGCCTGTCTGGACAATGTCCCGACAAAATCCTTAATATCACACAGAGCTGTGGGCTAGCATTGGGGAAAGTTACTCAAAGAAGTACTCAATTATCAATAACTTCATATACTGCTCTTTCTGAACAGTTCCTAATTTTACTATTTTATGTGCCCATGTTGCTCTATAAAGTGCTTTAACAAATTGCCTGGGCTGTTTGTGATTGTGATTGATTTGCCTAAGCATAACTTACATTTCATAGTTCTATTTTTATTTGCAAGTGTTAAATGAAGTACAAATAAAAGTAAAGCAATTATTTTCATTATCCCAAATACTGTCTGTCCATACAGCAAAGCAAACAAACCACAGTTGAGTAAATCAAGTAAATCAAAGAACAAATAAACAATTTTGATAAAAACAAACAAACAATGGGTCTCATTCACTAATAGTTGCTTGGATTATTAGTATTATATTCGTAATGAGAACTTCTCACCTAAGTGAATAGTCTTGTGAATAGTGAATAGTGAAGTGAATAGTGAATAGACTGATGGGTTCTTAAAGCAGTCTGCAAACAATGACATCATATAACATGGCTCCAGCTGATAGGACTGATTGTGCAGCAAATTAACTTGCTGCTTAACTTTTAAATAGTTCAGTTCTGTGTTTGCTGTAAGAAATTTTGCAGCATGCTATCTGAAAGAGTTTGCAGCGCACTTCCATTATTCCTCTGAAATTCAAGGTCTAAGATAAGAGAATGTTCTTTTACACCTTATCGCTGTGCATTATTGCGTGGTCTGCCTAATTCCTAATGAGCAACCATACACAAGTTTTAAAACAAGTGTCATGTTTTACAATTCTGGATTCGATGCAGGAGTTCATTAATAAGCATTTAAGCAGCTGCAATTTCATTATCATGTTTATACAGCAGCAACAGCAAGTGGTTTTTGTAGTTTGCTGTGGGAATACAGTGCATTGCGGATATGAGAACATATTAAAGTGAAATAGACTTCGCACATCGCCTTCAATATTTTCCAAGGGCAATATTTTCATATTCTACGCTGAGTGCATTAGTGCTAAATTCAGCTGCATACAGTGTCAGGATCAAGTCACACAAGTTTGAGCCATATTGGCTTAGGCACATATAGCATTAAGCCGTTCTGAAAAAACAGGCCCAGGCACACATAGCATAGCCCAACAGCATCATGTTTTTCATGATCACAGCAGCATGTCTGTGGATGTATTAGCAGTAGCAAGTCTCTGTACTTGCTCTGCAGCAGCAGTGTAGCAGATCTATTCTGCCAAGACCAAAACATTACATTGTCATTTTTATTCCCATTGAATACGAGTTGTCATGACTGAAATATATTCTTTTAGTACAAGGGTTACTGATGAATCATGATTTGTTTGAGGAAACATTCATACAGAGATTAGCTGGACATTGAATGTAGGTTCTTGGAACGAAGTGGAACGAGACGATGCATCATGGAGTTGACGCCATCAGCGTGACTGTAAATCCAATAATCACTGGGAGACGGCAGTCCATGAAGTCACAAGCTGAATACCCATGAGTACAAAAGGGCACCTGAATAACATGTCATCAGCTTTTTTTGTCTTCAGGAGCCAATTGTTTGTATGCGCATGCAAGATAAAAGCTGGGTGCGCTCATTGTTGCATTTGCGGTATGCTTGCCATGTCCTTGCCTTGCTTTATTCTCTCCTGAGGGATGAGAATGTAACGTTTTGCATGGAACGTGTTCAGCTCGCAAGGGAATGGGTAGCAATAAGGGCGATGCATTCATGGTAGGAGGCTCTGTTATTACTTGATTCTCTCTTAAGGGATAATAAGAATTGAGTGTCAGCACCTTGTGATTCAGATCCCATGGCCTACGAGGCGACAGGGCAGAATTGATCGTGAGAATTGGAGGCGGTGCTTAGGGCAGAGTCTGACTGGAGTCTTTTCCCTTTTGGGCTGTTTTCGATAGATCTGCAAAGCAACTTTCATGTTGGTTCAGGAAATGTGTAATAGAATCAGAAACTGCTCTTTCTGTCGCTTAATTCATATTGCACACTGAACAGTGGTTGATTGATAATGCTTGCCTGCTCGTTTTCTGCAAAGATTCTTAAGATCAGGATGTAGGATGGGCATATGTCTGAGGACATCTTACCCCCCTCACATGACGCCCAATGTGAGAGCGGCATTGTTCAGTGGTTGTGGGTGGAGACTGATTGCCTCTGGCATCTCTCTTGATCCACTCTGATATTCTGAAGTATCTTTTTCCAGCGTTGAGCTATATTCTCCCTTATGTTAAGGTCAAAAGTAGAATTGTAGATACCCCCTTAAGGTTGATGCAGGGTGAACAGAGTTATGTATGGCAGTGGTGAACGTGATTTCACCAAGTACCACATGTTCCTGGATCAACATCTTTGTTGATCCTGGAACAACTTTCCAATCAACCAATCAGATTTGAGGTACAAGTTTACAGTTTATGTCAAGTTTAGGCTTAGAACCAGGGTGAGGTGCTTCAACATCAGTTTTATTCACCTATCATTTCCCTCTGATTTTAGGGAAAAGTTATGGGTAGGGTAGTCTTACTTGGCAAAATCACAGTGACCGTATGGCAGTATAGTTTCCCTCTACTTTGTTTACCTCCTCCCCAACTACTGTTGGGTCTTGATGTAAGGATGTATGGTCCCCTTTGGGATAGGTGATTTATAGGCCTCTTTAGTATGGCCCATGTTCAAGAACCTGATAAGTAGAAGTAGACAGCATGTGGGGTGTCCCTTTTTGTTATCCCTTGCAAACTAAAATAAGCGCTGGAGTAAAGCATTGTTTATAGTTGGTCCTTTCTCTAGAAAAGTTGTGTGAAGCACTTGAAGTCCTTGAAAAGTGCTTGAATTTCACTCTCAAAAGATTGTACGAACCCGGAAATGAAAAACAAAAATGATGAGAGTTACTGGGCAAACTCCATTATGTCCTGCTCTCATTTGCCTCCATTTCCTGAGTAAGGCTAAGGATGTGTGCTCACCCTTGGATGAGTGGCAATACCGAGGGTTGTAGCCTGAGGTGCTAATTACTGTGTTTTTTAGCACCTTCCATGCTCCTTTTGGTAGAATGCTCAAGTACCCTTTAGGGTAAAGCAGGGTGAACTGAACTATGATGGGCAATTCAAAAGAATCCCTCAGTTTTGTTTACCTCCCTACCCAACTGTTGTTGGGTCTTGAAGAAGGTACGTATGCTCCCCGTTGTTGGGTTGCTTCTATAGGTCTCTTCAGAAGATCATTATTATAAATTGATGAGTGGATGTGGATCACCGTTGGTGTACCTCCTTGTGATTGTAGAATTTTAGTTTATCCATTAAAGTGAGCCCTGGAGAAGGGCCTTTACTCAAGTCAGGGTATGGGATGTTCTCCCCTACTTACTCTAGGGCCGTTAAAATGAAGTATGCTCCAGTCCAGATATGACCTGTGATCCACACTGATTTATTATGAATAATGCAGAGAAAAGCTGATGAGGTAGACATGTCCTCTCTTTCCACAGCAGCCAATCGCCACTCTAAATTAACGCATATACCTCACTTTTCGTGATTTTGGTTCAACTTTGCTTTTTAAACCGGAAGAATGAAATAGCTGAGTAAAAAAAAAAAATAAGAAACACTTTCCCTTAATAATAAACAGACAAACTAGTGCTATTGTTTCATTGATGTGCAACCTATACATATCTGTTAACATCTCAAAAAATGCCTTTTAGGGTTTCATGGCTCTTTCAGAAATCTTTCAGTTAATGACGTGTAATTCAGGCACCCTTTTGTACTTGCGGGCACTCCGTGTGTGACGTCATGGACTCCAGTCTGCCAATGATTACTGGCATTTGTTTACACATGCTTCAGACACCGGACATGCTGATGCCATTCCCCAGTCTCATTCCCCTTCTCAGGGAACCGGGTTGCAAACACAACCTGATATACAGGTACATGCACTGAGCTGTCTTAATTAATTTTACCTAATGTTGTTTAGTGACGTATTTTGCCCATAACATCTCATAGCGCACTATAGATGCAGTCTCCCTGGGGCAATGTGGGTTAAGTGTCTTGCAGGAAGGGCACCATAGTGATAAATTATGAACTCAGCAACTCTCCAGTTCCTGAAACACACCTGCATGGGGCAGAACCTACAATCCCAAAACAAACATACACATCACTGCTGTCGCCAGCAGTCATGCCTTTTCAAAAAAAAAAAAAAAAAAAATCACAAAGAATGCTGTCGCTCTTAAATACTGAGATGGCATGAGTGAGTACTGTCACTTTTCTAGTTTTAAAGTGCACAGAATAGTGACCGATGTATATTTGAAAAGCAGAGCTGTGAATGACAGCTGCTCACTCAGGCTCAGTGAATCTCTCTGGATACCCAGACAAGATGTTGTTTGATGTTGGTGTTGATTTTGGGTGGTTGCCAGGGAGTTGCTACACGGTTGTTAAAACATTCTGGTTTGCTATGAGGTTGCTAGAGTCCTTTGGATGGTCCAATTTTAAACATTTCCAGCTACAGCTTCTGTATACTCTACCGGTCAAAAGTTTAGAATAATTAAGATTTTTTAATGTTAAAATGTTTTCAATGTTTAAAGTCTCTTATGCTCACCAAACCTGCATTTATTTGCTAAAAAATACTTAGTGTATTTATGGTCTCGGAGATGCGGTACACTTCGTCATTCGTACATTTGGAGGAGTGATCCAGCTATCATATTTAATCAAAAATATCTTGATTTGTGTTCCGAACATGAACAAAAGTCTTACGGGGTTGGAACAACGTGAGGGTGAGTAATTACTGACAGAATTTTCATTTTTGGGTGAACTAACACGCGACGCTGCGACAAAAGGTATAATTTCCATGTTAAACAGAGTTTTTGTCCTAACCAGCCACGACGGCGACATGCGACGATTCTATTTTAGAAACGGTTTCTATTTTTCTGCAATGTCATGCAGGAACTTCAAACACAAAGGGTGGCAATGATAATCTCAGGAACTGTTTATGTGCTTTATTTAATGTTAAAAGCGTGTAATAATACTTTGAATATCATTTAGTGCTTCCAGCTTTGTAGCCGTAAAAGCAACAATGGATATAATTCACCTCAGATCTTGAAATGAAACAAATGCAAACAAGAACGTTTAAACTGTGACCAAACAAGTGCATTCTTTAACAAAAATTGTTTTAGTAACTCGGTATTTATTTTTAATAATGTTTAAATGGTGTAATATTTGTGAATTTGATTATGTAATTATCCATTTTCTTGTTAGTGGCGTCAAGATTCTCTGGTGCAGTGCACTTGCCGCGAGAGCCCGTTCACACGCTGTTCTGACTGGATGTGGGTTTTGATTGATTTAGATTTTTCTGGTGTGGACAGACAAATTGCTGCGACAAATCGCGTCTGGTTAGGACACGGTGTAACCCTTTAAGTCTTATGTCTGGAATAACAACAACTTATCAAATATTTCTGCAATGCTCTTAAAAATTTATTTTACAAATATTTTTATGATAGAAAATCCATCATATAAATAATAACTATGATATAAAAAGTATGATAATCTAAACAAAGAATGAAATCACAACTCAATGTAAAAAATAATTGTGTGTCAATTACTTATATAATTCTTTACTATTCTATGGTAATGTATGTACTGTATTTACGTGTTTCCAGGGCTAAAAGTGCCAATATTTGAAAATTTGCTGATGACAACACAGTAAGTCAAAAGAATTTAAAAGAAGCAGATGTTAAGAGAAGCAAATGAACTGCAGCATATATATCAAAAGCACATAATCTGATCCAACTGTTTGTTACAAAACAATCCCACCCCTCCATATTGCACTTCATATTGCAAACCACCCAGAGCCCAAACTGATCATGCACCAGAACCACAAACAATTTCTGTTTCAACAATATCTGAGGTTCAAACATAATATGCAATATATAGCATACAGTACAAAATTCCTCTGCACATTAATAGTGTTCTGTACTCAGCCCATCAGACACCAGCATCTACCCTTAAAATATAGAGAAAACCAGCTAAGTCTAAAAAGTGCTTCTGCAAACACACCTTGGAAAGAGCTCAAGCTTCTAAAACCGAGAAGAAGAAAAGAAAGATAGATAAGGCAGGAGCATAAACAACAGGCAGGCAGTCAGTCTGTGCACAACGCAGCGTTGAAAATGAGAACAATAAAGATCTAATCAGACTTACCTTTGGGTGTCTATATGTGGCCTCTGCAAGGCAGATTTGAGGACAAGGGCATCGGACCGCACAGTCTTCTGAGGTGACGTCTTGGGGCTGGTATCAGACTCACCGCTATCTTCATCTCCCATGGCTTTGACGTAACTACTGCTCCGCATCCGGCGACATGGAATCTCCTCCTCCCCTGGATAACCTCCCCACTCATCCTGAGGCACCTGCAGATAAGCAAACACACACCATCAAGCCTGTACTCGCACACAGAGCGAGAGGATACCGCACCTTTCATCACCCATCACGTCAAGCTGTTCCTTAATCCCACCAGCTGCAGATAACTTTCCGCCAATGCAACCATCAGAATTAGTGAGGAATTCCAGGAACTCCCAGAACTCCCAGTGGCTTTATTATTGGCAAGTATAAAAATGTAAATAAATAAATCACTTTTTTTTATTGACAAATGTATGCATTTAAAATTATTTAATTAAATGTAACAATAAATTGATTTTAAAATTGTAAGAACGTAGTTGGTGAATGGATTAAGAAAAGCAGTTTAAACGTTGCTTTTAAAAATTATTTGATGAATTATTTATTGTTACATTTAATGAAATTTTTTTTTTATGTGTCTATACACTGATGAGCCAAAACATTACACTGGACCTTGGAACAGAGGAAGAAGGTTGCATGGTACCGTTTTCTTTTACGTAACGTGGACAGCCGTGTACGTGTGCGCCGCTTACCTGGGGAAGTGATGGCACAAGGATTACCGTGGGACGATGACAAGCCGGTGGAGGGAGTATGATGCTCTTGATCGGCTGGAAACCCCTATGTCCGGCCATTCATGATGGCCGTAAATTTGACATGTTCCACCTGCCTAAACATTGTTGTAGACCAAGTACACCCAGGGCCTAAAACTAACTGTTTGCCACACCTGCCAATGGCCAGTGACTTCAGAAAATGTACTGGCCATTAATATATTTTACCGGCAATGAAACGGTAATGACACCAAAACTTTAAATACCAGTGAGAATTCACAATTCTCTATTCCAATGTGATACCACAGCTAAAACTACTAGGCAAACTAATATAAATATAAATTGTAAGTACACAGTCAGTCGTAAAATAAAAACAAATAATCAAATTACAAGCAAAAGCACAAATAAATCCTTATTAAAGTTACAAAAGTTACTCAGTCAAGAGCAGTGAGTGATTTTTCCCTTGGTCCTTTGTTGTTTAATTAGCATTAAAAGCAGACAGCAGCAGGAATATTAGGCTGCTGTCACTTTAGAATCTGATATACTACTACTGTAGACGTGTGTTTAGTTCCTCAACTGTTCACGTACACTTTAGACATAACCAACTATGTTTATTAGAATACGTGCTATTTTTTACATAATTTGCTGTATTCGCACCCTGTCTAAGACGTGGATTTCTGGGTGAGCGCTTTGGATGTTTGCGCACCCAAAACTTTCCACACAGCGCGGGAGTAACGGAATTTAGAGTTTTTAATATTGACAATGCAGCGCTGACCAGTCAATTGTCCCAAGCGTCGTTCATGTTTGTTCACGTTCATGCATTGTTAGAATTCATAAAAATGTTACCGGCCAGCTTGCGAGTGACACCGTTTTATATAGGGCTGCACGATTAATCGAAATAGCTCGCGATTTGGCAAAGGCTGCGATTATTTTATGCGCAGCTTCTCAGTGTAGCACGGCTCTGTTATCAGTAGTAAATGCTCAGTAGTAAAAGCCAGAGAGCGCTCTCATGCAGACACGCCAAAAATGCAAAGCAGAAGCAGAAACCCGCATCATACTACCTCTGTAGCTGAATAATCAGAAGATTGAAATGCTTTGATTGATTAAACATGACATTTACTACTGATAACAGAGCCATGCTGTACTGACAAGCTGCGCATAAAAAAAAATAATCGCAGCCTTTGCGATTTCTTAATCGCGATAAGCCAAATCGGTTTAAGAGTGATTTCATGTTAATTGCAATTAATCGTGCAGCCCTAGTTTCATATACTCATATATTCATGTTCATTTTATGTCTTAAAGGTGCTGTATATAGCTTTTCTACCAAAACGAATCCTTTTTTTATTGCCTGTGTGTGAAGGGGTTGTAATCTCACATTAAAATTATCCAATTTGCGGATTTTGCTATTACCTCTGAAAGCAAGTATTCTTATTTATATGTGAAGGTCCCGGGTCGGATTTACTGCCAGTGACGTCACCTGCATGCGCGCTCCCGAGCCTCTCGCCTCGTCTAGCCTACTGACTTTGCACTCAACAGCGACGACACTGCAACTTATGACATGGACTTATGACTTATGCAACTTATGACATGTCTGATAACACTAAGAAACGACCTGCGCCCAGCAAAACACAGACTCCAACACAAACTCCACATATTGATAAAAAACAACAACAAAAAGTTTTTTCTGCTGAAGCTCGTAAGCAGTGCCGGCCCGAGCCTTTTGGGGGCCCTAAGCAGAATTTGATTTGGGGGCCCCCTCCAAACACGCGGAGTCACCTGTGCTTGACGATTATTGACACAATGTCACTCTATAATGTTACATTATAAATTAATACAATGAGGTTATGTATTAATACAAAATAAATACTTAATAAAAAATAGATATACTTAAAAATGTTTTAACTTCTTCTTTACTCTTTTACTAACTCTTTGAAACTTCTGAAAACAAATTGTCACAAAACATATAAAAAATAATAATTTGCAAAATATCCTCCAACATTTTTGCAACACTTTGCAGTTTGAATGATGTCTTGTATGAACATGACGGAGTATGTTTTTATGTTTCCACTGTTCGATCGCGTCCGCGCCTCACACACACACACACACACACACACACACACAGACACACAACATACCATTGCAATGATATCGCAGCCTGTTCGTTATAGCCGTAATAAAATATAATAAAAAAATAGTCAACCTAACATATACAAATTACACTGCTCTGTTTAAATAGTCAGTAGTAGCCTAATTCGTACCATTCAGCGCTGCGCAGCCTAAGCACCCCCCACTGTGATGTTTCCAAGCACATTTTTGCGCATGTGAAGAGAATAATTTTTCCCCTCGATTGGATTTCAAGCACAATTATTTTTTTCTTCGATATTGGAACGTGGGTGAAGTACAAATAAGCCTATAATAAAGAATAGTTTGCCATCCAAATCCATCGCGAATGTTGAAACATTTTGATTCTAATGAGAGAGATACGTGAGCCCAACGCCGCTTTCACTTTCGCTTTAAATTAATTCGTTTTGGCTTGTTTATAGTTATTTTTTATCCTTGTTCTGTTCTGAATATCATTAAACTTAAAGGATAAATCATTGATCAAATCAAATTTTTGTGACATGGCTTATCATTACCGTGACTTTGCGCACGAATTGTCTGTGCACGCGAGGTTATGCGCATGACTCAAACACTGGCAGTCACAGCACCAGTTGTAGGCAGTACTGAAATCAGAATTTTCTTGTCTTGAATTATTAATCCATTCATTCATTTATGTCTTTTGTTTAAGTTAATTAATAAGTAAAAAAAAAAAAAAAAAAAAAAAAAAAAAACTCGCTTGGGGGGCCCCCTGGTGGCGAGGGGGCCCCAAGCAGCCGCTTAGTTCGCTTATGCCTCGGGCCGGCCCTGCTCGTAAGGCCAGACGTGAATCGGATGAACTTCGGGTAAAAAACACGGATCAACATCGACAGGGCATTTGAATAATGGAGAAACCTTATCTACAAACCTAGAATGTACATTTCCTGAAGAAAATGTAAAGTGGTGCTTGCAGTGACAGAATTCGGCACAGTTGCTAGGGTTCCATACTTATCATGGTACGAGCATGGAGCATTAGTTCAACGTCAAGCTGATAAAAGTAGCCTGTAACGTTGCAGTGGGAGTTTACCTGAGTTTCCAGCATGTTGTGGGATGCTTTGTGTGTTACGTCCGGTTGCGTCTCAGTCTGGCCGGTACCCACAGTGCTCGCTCATAAATTCGAGCACGCGCGTGTAAGAGCACGCGCTTGTAAACTTATTGGTTGCAATCTGAAACATCACCGCTAGAGGCCGCTAAAAACTACATACAGCACCTTTCATGTATGTATATCAACATCAAGTAATTTTAATTAATTAATTATTTAGTTGTAATTACATTTTTAGACATTTTGAAAATTGTTTATTTGTACATTTTTCCTCATTAATACAATGATATTTGAGTCATTTTATTTTTATGTGGCTCTCATATCCCTCCAAAAACAGAGACCAATTAGCAAGAGGATATTAAGAGCTGAGTCAGAGAGCATTGGACCCAAAGAAAACATGGATCCCATACAAGCTTGTCTTGCCGTCTCTTGGTAGTAATTATATAGACTCATTTATTTTGGACTAATTTATTCGTATCAATACATTATGACTTTTGTATTCTAGAAGAACGTCTCAGGTTACGACTGTAACCATAGTTCCCTGAGAAGGGGAACGAGACGATGCGTCGATAACGCTTTGGGAACGCCCCCGGCGTGAATGCGTCTGAAGCATCTATGTCAACTAGTCCAATGGAATGAATGAAATGCGCGTCACGGGCGGGTGACGTCATGACCAGGAAGCTATAAAAGCGCATCCGGTGAAACCGGCTTTAGCTTCGAAATTTGCCGAAGCAAGTCGATTACAGGAATGCAGGAAGTATGGCAGGGCGACGCATCGTCTCGTTCCCCTTCTCAGGGAACTATGGTTACAGTCGTAACCTGAGACGTTCCCTTTCGAGGGAACTCGCGATGCGTCGATAACGCTTTGGGAACGAGAATACCCAAGCCGCCAGAATTCCAAATGCCTGCGTGTAAGCCTGTTGTCAAAAACCCACACTAAGCACTGAGCACCTGAGACCCTGGGGCAGCATCCAGGTCCAGGCTATAGAATCTGACAAATGTGAGCGGAGAAGACCAACCCGCCGCATCACAAACGTCTTGGAGGGACACTCCAGATATTAAGGCTTTAGAGGCCGCCATACTTCTAGTGGAATGAGCTCTGGGACAGGGCTGGCCAGAGGACTCATAAGCAAGAGAAATAGCCTCAACTATCCACTTACTAACTGTCTGCTTAGAAGCCGGACAACCTCTCTTGGGTGATCCAAAACAGACAAACAATTGATCGGACTTCCTCCATGGAGAAGACCGATGAACATAAGTATCCAATGCTCGCACTGGACACAACAAGTTCAGCTTTTCCTGGCCCGGAGAAGTAAAAGGAGGAGGACAGAAAGCCTGAAGCACAATAGGCCTCGGAATAATGGTTGGCACCTTAGGGACATAACCCTGTTTAGGATACAAGAATGCCTTGACCATCCCCGGTGCGAATTCAAGGCATGTGGGAGAAACCGAAAGGGCCTGAAGATCTCCGACTCTTTTGAGGGACGAAATGGCTAGTAGAAAAACCGTCTTAAAAGTCAGAAATTTCTCTGAGACCGACTCTAAGGGCTCGAACGGAGCCCCAGATAGGCCCTCTAGTACCAATGCCAAGTCCCAAGCCGGCATCCTAGTGCGTATTGCAGGCCTAAGCCTCAGGGTGCCACGAAGGAAACGAGTAATCAGGGGGTCTCGACCCAACGATATACCACCCACCGGGACGTGGAAAGCCGCAATGGCTGCCACATATACTTTTAAGGTGGATGGACATAAACCTGACTCAAAGCGATCCTGCAGAAACTCCAGTACTGTGTTTACTGAACAGTTAACCGGGTCCCACTGACGCTGATGACACCAAGTAGTGAAGACTCTCCATTTCAAAGAGTACAATTTCCTCGTAGCGGGAGCTCTGGAGCTTAGAATGGTCTCAACAACCTCGGTTGAAAGACCACTCTCTATGAGTTGGGCCCCCTCAGAGGCCAAACCCAAAGTTTCCAAATCTCTGGTCGGGGGTGGAATATTGTGCCCCCGGCCTGAGACAGAAGGTCTCTCCTGATCGGCAACTCCAAGGGAGGACCGTCTAGCAGATGAATCAGGTCCGCAAACCATATTCGACTCGGCCAACGTGGCGCTACTAGCAATAGGCTTATTCCATGCTGGCGAACTCGCTCCAGAACTCCTTGGAGCAGAGCAACAGGGGGAAAGGCGTACAGACGTAGCCTCGGCCACGTCTGCACCATAGCATCCAGCCCCAGGGGGGCTGGGTGAGTAAGGGAGAACCAGAGTGGACAGTGCGTCGTATGCTGAGACGCGAACAGATCCACTTCGGCCTTGCCGTAAAACTCCCAAATCTTCTCCACCACCTCGGGGTGAAGTCTCCAGTCCCCTGGCCTCAGCTCCTGCCTCGACAGGACGTCTGCTCCGATATTCTGGCCCCCTGGAATATACACTGCCCTCAGAGAGAGTATCTTCCCCAGGGACCATAGGAGGATCTGGTGTGCCAACTTGCATAGTGGACGCGACCGCAGACCCCCCTGACGATTTATATAAGAGACCACCGATGTGTTGTCTGTCCGGACAAGCACATGGTGATCCCTCAGGTCTGGGAGAAAATGTCTCAACGCGTTGAAAACAGCCAACATCTCCAGGCAATTTATGTGCCAAGAGAGATGATGACTCCTCCACAGACCCTGAGCTGAGCGGCCTTCCATTACCGCTCCCCAGCCGGTGAGGGAAGCATCTGTCGAGATAGCAACTCGATGGCAAAGAGCTCCCAACACCGGACCCTGGGACAGGAACCAAAGTTTCTTCCATATAACCAAAGCGCGGAGACACCGCCGCGTGACCTTGATCATACGAAGCGGGTTCCCCCTCGGGGAAAACCCTCTGGTCCTGAGCCACCACTGCAAAGGTCTCATGTACAGCAGGCCAAAAGGTATCACGTTGGACGCCGCTGCCATGAGCCCTAACAGTCTCTCGAACTGTTTCACAGTGCGTGACTGGCCTAGCTTTAGCTCTTTCATGGCTGTTAGGATTGCAGCTACACGAACGGGCGATAGATTGGCTCACATCGTGACTGAATCCCATACCACACCCAAAAAAGTGGTTCTCTGTAATGGAGATAGCACACTCTTCTTGGCGTTGAGCCTCAACCCCAATTTCTGCATATGTGCGAGGACGACATCTCGATGCCGAACCGCTAACTGTTCTGACTCCGCTAGAATCAGCCAGTCGTCTATGTAATTCAGAATACGTATGCCCTGCAGCCTGAGCGGGGCCAGAGCTGCATCTACGCACTTCGTGAATGTGCGGGGTGATAAAGCTAGACCGAATGGAAGAACCCGATACTGGTATTCTTTGCCCCCGAAAGAAAACCTCAGGAACTTCCTGTGCTGAGGGAGGATGGAGACATGGAAGTAAGCATCTTTCAGATCTATCGTGACAAACCAGTCCTCGGATCTGATTTGAGTCACGATCTGTTTGAGTGTCAGCATCTTGAACTTGAGTTTTTGAACTGTACGATTCAACAGACGAAGATCTAAAATGGGACGCAACCCCCCATCCTTTTTTGGAACGATGAAATAGCGGCTGTAAAAACCCGATTCTCTGTCGGGTGAAAACACCTGCTCTATAGCTTCTTTCGCCAGAAGAGCTTTCACCTCCTGCTCCATCACCAGAGCCTGCTCGGGGTGTACCAGCGTGGGCACCACCCCGTTGTAACGAGGAGGACGCGAACCGAACTGGATTCTGTATCCTTTCTCTACTATATGCAGGACCCACTGAGAAATATTTGGCAGATTCTTCCACTCTGTCAGAAAATCTACTAAGGGAACCAGCCTCTCGAGGCTGGTCTCTGGTGTATTTGAGACACTCGGCCCGGGGGCCTGAAACATATCGGCAGGAACCACCCGAACTGAATGTTCTTGAACCCCCCTCAGAAGGTTCATATCTGACGCAATGTCGAGTTGACATTGCGCCAGACGATCGCTGGGAACCACTGCGCCCCGAGACCAAGGGTGCGGGGTTGGTAGAATGACTCCCTGAGGACACCGAGGTGGAGCGGACACCGTATACTGAGGTATGATCCGCTCCACCCCGGGTGGGGCTGCCCTCATGGGTCTGACTCCATAGGAGTCAGGACCTCTTCTTTTGAGCCGAAGCCTTCTTAGCCTGAAGGACGGTCCTCAGATCCGGCTTCTGCTTTGAAGGCTTCGGCTGAGAGTGCTGCGTCTGCTTCCAGTGTTTTTGTGGCGGAGCACGAGACGCAACACTCTCTTTCTGCTGTGCTCTGTATGAGGAGCTTGACGGCTGGGACTGCTCACGCCCAGCAGCCCCAGGGGGTTGGACACGGCGAGGGAGAAATTTTTTAAATGCCTCTGACTGTTTTTTGACCTCCTGGAATCTTTCCACCACCGAATTAACAGCCTCACCAAAGAGACCAGAGGGATCAATAGGTGCATCTAACAGAAAAGCACGATCTTTTTCTTTTATCTCTGCTAGATTTAACCAAAGATGCCTCTCAGTGGCTACAAGGGCTGCCATAGACCGCCCAATTGCTCTGGCGGTCTCCTTAGTAGCCCTGAGAGACAAATCAGTGGCCCGACGAAGTTCTCGAACCTCATCGGGTCCCACCCCCTCACTTCTGTCCAAATCCCCCAGCAGATCAGCCTGATAAGCCTGGAGCACTGCCATAGTGTGTAGACATGCTCCAGCCTGACCTGCTGCCGTATATGCTTTGCCCACGAGAGATGATGTCGTTTTCAGAGGCTTTGTGGGCAAAGCTGAGGCCTTCAGGGACGATGCTGAACCAGGCGACAGATAGCTCGCGAGCGTCTGTTCAGCCTGGGGCATCGACCCATAACCATATTCTCTCAGCCCCCTAATATCTGAATAAACGTGAACATGGGGACTATAGAGACGAGAGGAATATGGTTTATTCCAAGATCTGGACAGCTCACTGTGCAGATCTGGAAAAAATGGAAGGCCTCGTGGTGGAAGTGTTTTAATAGATGGAAGGAAACGCTCATCTAGTTTGCTTTTAGGACGAGCGTCCCTTTTCTCGGCTGGCCATTCAATATTCAACTTTTCAACAGCACGAGTAATCACATCCACCAACTCCTCATACGCTGGAGAAGAGGACTGTGAATCCTCTTCCCTTATTGTGCTTTTACTTTTTTCACTGTCAATGCTCAGCACATCCAACTCCTCAGAGCTGGAGCACTGAAGCATTGGGCTCTCTTCCCGGGCGGAAGAAGCCGCAGCGCGGGCTTCCGACACCGGGGAGAGAGCGCTGGATCCCCCAGGACAGGAAGGAGATAAGGTCCTCGGACCCGTCTCCAACCCTTCTGAGAGATCCTTTTGCGATCCCCAGGAATGCATTCTCCGCGCTGCCTCGGCAGACGCGGGTCCCGCACCCTGAGGATCGCGAGGCCGACCACTTTCCTCAAAAAGTGACAGCCGGGAGCGGAGCGTGCGGAGAGGAAGCCGCTCGCAATGCTGGCAGTCAGCCCCCTCGAAGGCTGACACCGCATGCTCCACTCCCAAACAAATGACACAAAGCTCGTGTGTATCCCCACCCGTTAAATAACGCGGGCAAGGAGGAACACAGAGCTTGAACATTTGCTTTTCCATTTCAATAGACAGACAACAGTAAATAAGACAGACAGAGTTACACAGATCGCTTGCTGAGGCAACAGAAGCTAAAGCCGGTCTCACCGGATGCGCTTTTATAGCTTCCTGGTCATGACGTCACCCGCCCGTGACGCGCATTTCATTCATTCCATTGGACTAGTTGACATAGATGCTTCAGACGCATTCACGCCGGGGGCGTTCCCAAAGCGTTATCGACGCATCGCGAGTTCCCTCGAAAGGGAAATTATATTTTTGTAATTTTGTGAGGAGATCAATAGCGTTCATCTCAATAAATGGACTGGGATTCAGCATTGTTATATTATGCAGGTTTAAAGAGAATATAAAGTGATACTGTATGACTAGCGGAAGCACACAGTTCTCTTTAGGACAGTAATTGTTTCTCAGGGTGACATCAGTAAAATTATATTTTTGCCTGTGATAAATCTCATGCTTTCTCAAGTAATTCATGCTGGAGTTGCTATGTAATTTTATTAAGTTTAGTATGTACACAATGCAGAAGGTTATTACTCCTATGTGCTTAAACCCATTGAGTATACACACAAAAAATGTCTGTTTATGATAATGAAACATTCTACAATGGAACTTACTTAAAAAAAAAAAAACACTGGCGGTTTACAAGAAATGGCTAAAAATAGCTATCACCAAGCATGTTAAATTGTTGCCATTCATATTTATCGTTTACAGCCGTGAGATGTCAAAACATAACATTATCAATATGTGACTCCATTATTCGCTCACACCCCATGTGAAAAAGAGGTACACTTTAACATAATTTTAAAAAGAGTACTTATAGAAATAATAAACTTTAAAGGGATAGTTTAAAGGCAACTCACCCTGCTGTTGTTCTAATGCTGTATGTCCTTCTTTCTTTTTCAGACCACAAAAGGAGAAAAAAAAATAAAAAATACACAATTCCCTCTCACGCTCATCTTTATATAATGGCAGTGAATAGCGACCAGCATCAAGCTTTAAGAAAAAAGAAAAATGCTTCATGCTATTAACTGCCATTATATGAACGAGCATGAGTGGGACATTCATCAGGATGTGAAGAGAGTAACAAAAAAGGGTTTATGAAAACCATGGCTTACCTTTAATTCACTTTTTAATTTTTTTTTTACTTTATACACTTTTATTAACAGGAAAGTAAAGAGAAAAACAGTAGATAACGGTGTGAGAGTGAGTGGGAACAGAATCAGCAAATGTTGTGAGCCAGATTCAAACTCATACTGTATGCACGCTAGCTCATGGTATACACGCAAACTGCTATTGTAGCTCATGGCTCCTTTTAAATGTCATATTCTGGCCATAGACAGTTCCCTAACGTAAAATATGATTTAAAGCAGAACACTGGCAAAACAAAATGACTGTACTCAAGCTTATTGGCAGTAAATCTTCAGTGAGAAAAAAATGGGTCAGCGAACCTAAAGACCTCTTAACCTTTAAAGAAATCTCTTTGAACACAGCATTTGTTAACACCTCCAGTTTTGTTTTCAAGGGAGATGGTGTTAGAAAATTGTGTAGGATGTAACCATAGCAACCACAAATGAATGAACATTAACACAGCATGCATATGTAACAGTGCAGCTAAGACTTCAGATGAGAAATAAAGATTGTTTATACCGGAGGCAATCAGAGCAATTTATTAAAAGGAAAACAATTGCGAGAACTCCATGAAAATGTCATTCAGCAAGGAATATCGAGAGGAATGAATACGTTTGTGAACCCTTTGAAAATAGCTGATTGTCTCCATTTATTACTCCATTTATTACAATGTGGTCTGATCTTCATCTAAGGCACAACTATAGACCAACATAATCTGACTAAACTAATAACACACAACCAGTTATACAGTAAAAACACAAAGCCTGAGTTTTCTAAAGGGCCCCTATTATGGATTTTTGAAAATGACCTTTCATGTAGTGTGTAACATACCTCTAAGTGAATGAAAACATCCTGCAAAAAGTTATGGGGCCCTATTTTAACGATCTGAAATGCAAGTGTCAAGCGCAAAGTGCAAGGAACTTTGTGGGCGGGTCTTGGGCGCTGTTGCTATTTTCCCGGCGGGATAAATGACTCTTGCACCCGGCGCAAATCTAAAAGGGGTTGGTCTGAAGTAGCTTCATTATTCATAGGCGTGGTTTGTGTGTAACGTGAAATAAACCAATCAGAGCGTCATCTCACATTCCCTTTAAGTGCAGACGCGCTTTTTCCATGGCGGATTGCTATTGTAACGGCGGATTTGCCAGGCGCGCGCCAGGAGCGGTTCACAGCCAAGGAGAGCAATGCTCTCGTCACGGCCGTAAAAGAGAGAAGTTACATTGAAATGGAGAAACCCACCCAAATATACTTCGGTTAAACAGGCGTATGATAATTTGGGTAAATGTGTAAGCTAGATGTATGCTTTTATAATAAATTGTCTATCTATCTATCTATCTATCTATCTATCTATCTATCTATCTATCTATCTATCTATCTATCTATCTGTCTGTCTGTCTGTCTGTCTGTCTGTCTGTCTGTCTGTCTGTCTGTCTGTCTGTCTGTCTGTCTGTCTGTCTGTCTGTCTGTCTATCTATCTATCTATCTATCTGTCTGTCTGTCTGTCTGTCTGTCTGTCTGTCTATCTATCTATCTATCTATCTATCTATCTATCTATCTATCTATCTATCTATCTATCTATCGTAATAATGTAGATTTGGAAAAATGAAAACTGCTGCTTCTGTGTAGATGAGAGAAGCAAAGTGTATGCGCGTTGTGCACACGCTACATTGATTATGGCCAAGCATGCGCCCTTAAAATAGCATATAACATGCGCAACGCGCCACTGACTTTAAACTATTTTTTCCTGGTTAGTGGCACAATTGTTTTCTAAACCTGCAAAATAGCATGAAGGAACGTTTGCGCCGGAACACGCCTCCTCTTTGCGCTGAACCGCCCTGAGGAGCGCAAGTGTATTTCCTAACTTAGCGACGTGCATCTGTGGAGAGAAAAGTCCGCTTTGCGCGGGAGCAAAATAGGAATGATACATGCGTCGGTGTACAAAGTCAATTGCGCTGGGTGCAAGATAGGGCCCATTGTCTTTCAAAAGTAAGAGTCCACACTGAGTCAATGAAATTAATTGATTTTCAGACGAGTCATAAGCCGTTTCGTTGTGACGTCAAGACGAAACATTAGCATATTGCCCGCCCACTTATTGCGCACGCAGACACAAGGGAAAACTTGAACCTCAAACCTGCAGCTGATTCCTGTGGATACTGGACAGCATCATGTCGAGAAGATGCTGTGCTCTACAATTTGAAGGTAAAGACAGTTTATTTTCACTGCCCAAGGATGAGCATGTGAAAAATCAGTGGTTAAAATTAATCTTTACCGTGATATCACAGCAGTATAATGTTAAACTTTTGCTGTGTTCTCTTTATTTTACTGATGACTGCTTCTCAAATCTCAGAGTTCAATGCAGATTTCGCGAACCGCTTGCTCTTGAAAGATGGTGTTCAAAATATTTAGTTTTGAGTTTTATATTTTGTACAGTAGGTTTCCTGCTAACTGGCTAACTCACGTTATCGCTGTCTTATCACTTGTTTGTGGGCCACTATTACCTATAACCATGTCTATTAATGCAGATTGTCTGTCATTCTCACTACTTAGAGGAAAGATTAAGCATGGAGCAAGATTTGTTTTACCAACGTTTGTTACATCAGTCATTCACATCATTCATTCATGCTAGAGCTCGTTGCATGTATGCTAATGTATACATTCATTGCGCACTGTTATTGATACAGCTTCCACGTGTTCACCGCAATATATTACGAAAATACTCTGTAAATAAATTAGTACAAGTAAAATAATCGGTTTATTGGTGGACATGCATTTGTTAATGCTGATGGTGAGGAATTACAGTTGCAATATCTCATAATGTACCTCAAACTGAGTAGTGTATCACTGAGAAATGTCCTGCTTGAGTCGTCCTTGCGATGTAGGTTCGGGTTGAATAACTAGTTCTTCCAGTGTTTCATCATCAGACTCGCGCTTGCATTGATATGGTAAAATCAACATCATTGTTCGTTACCGTCTTTAGTTTATATATTAATATAAAGTTTTTTATATTAGTTTTTTTACTTTAGTTTATATGTTAATATGCCCATCTTTACAGCAGGAAAAAATATGTTTACAGCATTGTGCAAAAAGTGGTTTTGGTCTATATAGCAAATTTTGCCCTTCATGACAACTGTGAAGGGGGTGCATTTTTTATAGCTCATCCGTTTAAATTATATTAAGCCTTAAAGTTCTGCATAATTAAGGGCGTGGCCACATGAGTGACAGGTGGATTGCCGCTGCTGTCACTATTAGCCGTTTGCCTGCTGTCTGTTAGCCATCATGTAACCTCAGCTAATCCCACCTCTTTGCCCAATTTTGGTTATCCGGGAGTGACGCGTGATGACGGTCTGCCAAGATGGCGATGGAGCCCACTTTGGGCTTCAAAAATGCTCTACGTCTGGATGTTTTGGCAGTGTTGGAGTGCCGAAATTGTACTTTCATGGTTGGAAATCAACCCTCGGAATTTTTTTTTACTGCGGCAACAACTTAAAAGTATCCCAATTCTGCGGGAAAACCTCGGACTTGGCAACAATGACGATAGAGGCTGCATTAGAAGGATCCTTCGAATTGGGACAGCCTTCGTCGCGCCGCTGTGACGTAATTGGCCTTCAAATGCAGCCTTCGGAGGATGCAGCCCCTGAATTGAGACACAGCTTTAATGTAAATGAAGTTTCTCTTGTTGCAACAGCTGTGGTCTGTATGAGCTCATGTCGGCAGACTCCTCATTGAATCTAGGTACCGGTATTTTGCACGTACGAGGTCAGAACATGCTGACGTAAGAAGTAATTTGGGCCAATCAGAAGCCGTTGAAAGAGCATCGGCTCTGGGCCATCCATAAAATTAGGACGCAGATGACGTGTTTACTCAGCACTGTTTACAAATGTCTTCAATTGTAGGGATACTAAAAATAAAGCTCTTCTCCTCGTCCGGGCGGATCAAGAGATTTGTCAACAACTTTAGAGGTCACTTCCAGTTGATGACATCATCACAGAGTTTTCTGGTATTTTTTAACTGATATGTGAATGGTCTGTTCCCGGTAAAAAGCCAGAACGCGGTTGCTTGTGTAAACAGTACATTTTTTAATTTACCGGTAAAATCGCTCTGGCAATTTTACAGTAGTTTACCGGGATTTCTGTGTGAAAGGGGAAAATTTAGGGATGGATGGTCCAAAATTGGCCTAAAGTCTTAGGTAACACTTTATTTTTGATGGTCCCCTTTAGACATTATTTTGAGTATATAATGTTGCACCTACATGCCAACTAACTCTCTATTAGAGTATTTGTTAGAATTCGGGTTAGTAGAATATGTTGACATGTAGTTGCCAACTTACTTTTAGTCAGTAGAATACCTGTCGGGGGAGCATCACAATAAAGTGTTAGCAGATATTAAGCAAACAGTTTATTGATGCTCAACTAATACTCTAATGACTGGTAGTTGCATTATAGTCAACAGAATGTATAAAGGAGACCAGGCCTTATTATAAACAGCTACAGAAATGATTGGTTCAAGTTTTGCTGCTAAAAGAAGATTTACAAGTTAATAAACTCAAGGTTCCATTTATTCTTTCTCCACCATGCACTGTGAATAATTACTCAATGTATAAAAAAAAAAGTGAAAATTAAATATATATTTTTTATTCGTTTAGTCAGATTGAGTTATCTATAATTGTGAGTTTTAAAAAAATAACTACATGACTACATTTAATGAGTAATCAATGCAGAAATCCAGATATTTTCAGGGGGTTCACAAACTTATTGCCACTGTACATGCATGTAATGTGTGCTGCTTCAAATTGACTAAATTCTCTAGAAACATGAGAACACACAGGTTAAAAGCCATGTATCCGAATGGGGGTCCAAAGAAAAATCCTGCAATAGATACTATACAAGATGAAATCAAAACCATCAAATACAAAATAGATATGCAAACATGTATCCAAGTAAATATTTATATGAACTGAAGACATCAAACACATCAGTCATTACATTATGCATTATAATTTTGTTTGTATTGTTGAGTAACAATGTAGATTTCAAAATATTGCATAAGACGGTGACACAAATACAACACTGTAACAAGAGGACAGGATGAGCATTAAGTGTGCTTAATGTTGTGAATTATAAAACGTATAGCTCTGGTCCTGGCTTCTGATTGGTCAATACCAGTTTCTAGCCATGCTAAAACACACAATAGCCCATGTTCACCTCCCATAATGGATCATTAATTTATTAGCAACAAATGGTATCGCCTACCTATTGCACACCATTGGGTCCCAAATCAGCCTAAATGGATCAAATTGGTTGAAACTGACAGGCTATTGTTACAGAGTAAACAATTCATGCAATTGGACATTTGGCGACTTCTTAATCTAAATGAACTCAAAAGATAGTCTTTAACCCATTGACAGACCATGTTCTCCACTCTTATTAGGAATATTCTTTGCCCAGTACAAATTCTATAGAATTTGCTGCATAATCTTAATGATTACCACAACAATTTATTTCCACTTGTTCATCCTTTTCTTGAAATAAATAAACAAACAAACAAACAAACTAAAAACGAATATCTGGTTGAAGTATAGTTGAGGCAATTACAATGGAAGTGAATGGGACAAATTCATAAACATTAAAATACTCACTGTTTCAGTAGTACAGACATGAGACGAAAACTGTATGCATGTTAAAAGGATTTTACGGTGAAATTTTTTTTTAACCTTAATCCTCTGATGCTCACCTGTCCCTTTTGACAGAAAAAAAATATGTTTTTTTGTTTAATCTTATTATTATTTACTTCATCGGAATGGTACGAAACTTGGTAAAGGTTCAAAATGTTCAAATGATACTGAAAAAAAATATTCACACTTGTACTCCTCGTGGTCAAAAATGGCCGCATTGGAAATGAATGGGAAACAAACTTGATCAAGTGGAAACTTTTGGTACTGCGGCCAAACAAAGTCCTACTGAAAGCTCAATTTTGAGATATTAACCTCAGTTTTGGAAAACGACTTGTATGGCTTTGATTTCCTCGCCGTTTTAGAGTAAAACTTGTTTTGGCAAATATATATTTCATATAAATATTGAAAATAGTATTTCTGTGCATTTTTCATAACAATAAACGCAAAATTCTATAAATTTTTGTTCACTTTTTAAAACGTATTTTTCTAATTTCAGCAATAATCTGCCAAGTGTCGTTTAAGTTCGTGCTCTACAGCATTCAAGATTTATCACAGTTTAGGAAATTTCATTTTCAGGTCTATGCTCAAAAAGTGAATAAATGGATTAAACAATATCAATGAAATAAACTACTGCATACATATAATTTAGTATCATTAAATCTCCTAAAAATACAAAATATTTAATAAAAAACATTTTTGAACTAAATTGTAGTACATTAATTTCATTAAATAGTCATTTTTGACTGTCACGCAAAGAGCACCAGAGGATTAATAACCTTTTTTTGTCCAATTTTACAATCAGATTGACATAAAAATGCAACACTATATACCCAAAAGGATTAAAGCAACACCTAAAATGATTCCTTAAACACTTAAACATAAGTTTTATCAGAAGAATTAATGTAAGCACTTTCACTCTCAATGTAAGTGCTTTATCGTAATCTCCTTTTCATGTGGTTAAAGACAGGGGCCCTATCAAACATTTGTAGGAACGAGTCAAAACAATTTTTGTGGTAATTAACATTATGGTACAAATGCAGTTGACTGATATTATTTTTTTATTAAACTTTCCTTTAAACTGAGTCAGACTAATTCAACTGACTTATTCAGTGGCAGTTTAATGTTCTCTGTGACTGGATTCTGAACCACATCACTATGATAAAATCAAAGACAATGTCTAGACAGTGTCATGAGAATAGCATTCATCTCCTCAGCAGAGCGTAACACACAACAGGTTCCCAGTTCTATCTCTGATTGTGTTGTAGAATATCTCTTTTCATAAGCCTACGCTTCATTTCACTTTCAACCGTGTCATATCAGTTTTTATTATATCATATTTTTCTGATATAATATTAGTCTTTAATACTAATAATAATCATAATTTCAACATTAACAGCACCCTCTCTCCAGTTTTTGGACTATACTGTCTTGATGCATGTATCTGTGCGATGTCACAAAGTGTGTGAAGTTCAAAGTTATTTTTACAGTTTAGTTTCAACAAACAGGGAGGAATTTCTGAAAGTTGCAGTATATTATCATAATACATCAAACTCTTTAATTTCAAACAGTCAATGCAATTAGTTTGAACTTAAGAGTGCTTTTCTGGACCACTTATGTAGTTTCATAATTAATTTTATTGTTTTTTAAATATGGTTAAATATACTGAATTTCTTTCTTCTGCTGAACACAAAATAATATATTTTGAAGAATGTTGGTAATCAAACAGTTGACAGTAGCCATTGACTTCCATTGTATTTTTTTTCTTCCATACTATAGAAGTTAACGGGATCCATTAACTGTTTGGCTATCAACATTCTTCAAGATATCTTCTTATGTGTTCACAGAAGAAATCCATACAGGTTTGGAACAACTTGAGGGTGAATAAATGATTACAGACTCTTAATTTTTGAGTGAACTATCCCTTTAAGTGGCCTTTAAATTCATTAATATTATATTACCTGCAAGTTTTTTAAACTATACCTTTAAGATTTGAAGTACACTACAAGTGCATATTTATGCGCACTTCTTTTTCACATAGGATGTTATCTTTATGATTCTTCTCTGCTAGAAGGGGGCTACATTACTCTACCACAAGGAGGCACTACAGACAACACACTCGTATACTGTAAGTGAACGTTCATTTTGCACTGACAGTGAAGAAGTGCAGATAGAGATATAACTCCACTCAAGAGCAGGATTAGAGGAATCAAAACAAGATAAAACCATCAGATGGTGAAACGAGGCCTGCAGAATACTTTTAGACATTTCCACTCAATGTGAGATTGCATGCTATCATTGCAAATTCAGATTGAGTTCAGGTCCTTTCTCGACATTTCGCTTACTCTTATTTGCTGGGAGATAGAAATGTCTCCAGGGGTTGGAGTTGATAAGGAAGTTAAGAAAATGAAGTTTCAAAGAAACAGAGCTGTGCTAACATTTATGAAGCTAGATGATTAATCAGGGTGATGTTTAGCCGAAGACCTTTGAACTCTTCTTTCCCAGATTTCCTTGGTAAATCAGCTTCACAAAAAAGACCATGCTAAATTTTGGTGGTGAACAACACGGCTGTGCGGCTCGACTAACTAGTCCAGTAGCAAACCAGCACTGAAATTAATCTGATCTTTTCAGTAGGGCTGAGGTAATCTCACACGTGACTCCTTCAGTTTCAGAACAGATCTCAATAATGTCCCAAGCTGTGCTCAGATTTGCCAAGATACCAAAATATTCAAATCAATTCAATCAAACAGTAGGCTTAATGCTTCCAAGACCAAATTACCAAAAAAAGTCCTAAATGAGATTTGTTTTTTAACTGAATATAAAAATCATCCATTTGGATTGCACAGTTTTGACATAAATTAAGGGTACGTTTGCACGACAACGATGTACATTTCAACGATGTACGATGTACAAAAACATTTCCTTTGTGTTTTACGCACACAGACGGCAACTTTGTCAAAATGATCCCCGTTCACATGAATCCGCGAAAACGGCTAAAAATGCTGTATTATTCATTCTAGGCAAGTATTTGGCGATGTCACTGTAAAGAAACACTTTGCGCCAATAGACTGAATACGTAATATGATTGCGCATCACCGTTTTCACAAATTCATGTTTTTGTAGTTTACACAGAGAGATAACGGTACCGTTTTCAAAAGTTTGCGTTTTCAGGCCCCCAAAACGCAGTTGTCGTGTAAATGAACAGCCAAACGCATACAATTTTTTCAGTTTTTAGTTGAAAACAGTGTTGTGTAAATGGCCACTAGTAGACTTAACATAATTAATATTTGAGTCAGTCATACAAACGATTCCTGTCATAGAACAAATAAACTAATGTGATTTAAATATACAATAACAAGGTTTATATTTTTCATCAATAAATCCAATTTGTATTAATCTCATACATTTTAACTAACTGAATATTGCTGGTTCCACACCTAGCCATATTTTAACAATGTTCAAACTTTTTATCTGTAGTAATGTAATTGTTTTCACAGTGAACAGATTTATGCTGTTTCTACGCAATTCGAATAAATGCATTTAGAAAAATCAAATAGATGCAAAGAGCTAATAATTAAGGGTACGTTTACACGACAACGACATGCTTAAAACTGACAAGTTTTTCCTTTGAGTTTTCCGTGTACATTGTCAAAACGATCCCCATTCACACGGATCCACGAAAACGACTAAAAATGCTGTATTTTGCAGCCAGGCCATTAGATGTAGACACTATACACTGAACACGTAATACACATGTGAATGATGTCATCGTTTTCAGAGATTCGCATTTTTGTCTTTTTACAAGGAGACCGTTTTTAAAAAAGTTTGCATTTTAAGGCACCCAAAACGGCATTGTCACGTAAATGAACGACCAAAATGCATAAAAAGTTTTACGCTTTTAGTTGAAAACGTTGTCATATTTCCAGCCCAAAATTATATCCTGATTTTTCTTACATACAAAAATCTTGTTCTTAAACGGTTTCATTTATGTATGACGGACAAATATGCATTACGTTTATTAGTGTATAGAATACTGTGTATTCCAAAAGGACGGGAATTTTATCTGCAGTTCAAACACATAAATTTAAAATTTGGGCCTACATTTTTTTTTTCTGAGTATAGTATCAACATTTATTTCATAGCAGTATATATTTACTATCTACCAACAATTGCCTAATTTGTTGACAATGGGAAAGGGGAATTGTATAAGAAAAAAAAAAATAGAGAAAGACTTGCCTGGACATGTCTTTTTCATCAACTTGATTCAAATTCCCACAAAGCATAAACTACCGTTTTGCACGTTAAACCACTACAACCCATATACACATCTGGCTGGTTAAACACACTGGAACACAGCTGAATTACAATGAGATCAAATCTGAAGTTCATGGCTATTCCTGAATGGTTAATTAGTGAGTGTATCTAGTTAAATGTCACTTAAAACTCACCCAGGCTGTCATCTCTCTTGAGCACTGACAGTTTCTAATGAGGCCGACAAAAAAGGCCTTGCTTTTTTTTCCTATGCAAACATGACAATGCTGTAGAACAGTATGTGCTGATGATTTGTACAAAGTAGTCCTCAGCTCCTCAGTATAAGGAGTCTACTGGTACTTATACCATAATTAAGCTTCAAGGAGGAAGATGTCATTTTGATGTCAGGAACTGATTAGCTGAATAACACTATGTAGCAGTTAGCATGACCTATATTTGCCCCATGCCATAATTCAGATTGAGAATCAGAAGCAGTATGCAACAAAGCACAATGTGTGAAATACTATATCCCACAATGCAATGTGTTTGAATTGATCTTACATTCCAGTGTGAAAGTTGATTTCATTAAGATCTGTTAAATTCATCAGAATTAAATTAGCGATGGAATGACATGGATTTTTAATGGGCGATGTCAATATCTTAGAGCAGGGTGGACGATTAAAAGCTGCTGCATGTAATAGCAACCTACAGTATTTCATTTAAAGATAAGACATGCTGCATTGAAATTTACATTTATTTTACATTTACTACATCAGAAATAAATTATTTGAAAATGAATCAATAAGAAAAAATGAACTTGATGAGAAAAAATGTAAAATAAAAAGAATTATACTTTAGAAAGCAACTTCTTTGTGTATCTTTGTAGTGTTTTTCTCAAATTGTTAAAAACATGCTGGCATTCTCTCCACTGTCAAAATAAAAGTACCGCTTTCCAACAATTAACGGCCAAAAAGAAAAACGTATTTCCCAATGTCATTCATTTAAAAAATGCCAAATATCTGCTGATACATCAGCCTTGCCAATATATATTGGTTGACCATTAAAGGTGCAGTAAGAAATTTCTGAGAAACGCAGTTGAAAATTGAGATTAACAATTTTGTGTGTGTGTGCGTGTGTGTGTGTGCTGAGAAAAAAACACGTTACGATCAGACAAGTTTAGTTTTTTTTTCTTCAGTAGAACAGTACAGAAGGTTTTTAGCTGAAACCGTGGTCCTTGGTGATTCATATAAAGCAAGTCAGTGGTTACCGTTACTTTAAGATTTAAAATCTACTTGTGGCTCCTGACGATACATTGAGATCTTATGAAGAGAAATTATCGTTCTGTGCAAGAAACTGAACATTATTTACAGCATTATTAGCTGTAATCCACAGCCACGGCAAACAGTCCGGAGCGCGTTCATGACAGTCTGTGGTATGAGATTTCTGTTGCATTTTGAAGTATGCTCGGGAACAAGAGAGGGAGGACACGTGTGTTGTATTGTTCATCAAAATGGTACTTACTTGTGCTTATCCTGGAAGCAACCTATAAAAAAAAATAAGATTACGTTTGCTTGCGTGATCTCAATCGGGAAGATTGACTTTTCACAGATTCCCAATGTTTGAGCTCCCACGCATATGTCTTAATGCAACAGGAAGCTTGCGCTCCAGACTGTCGTGAACTCATTCAGGACTGTTTGCCAAGGCTGTGGATGACAGGTAATAATGTTGTCAGTTATGCTCAGTTTCTTGCACAGAATTATCGTTTTACTTCATAAGACCTCAATGTATCATCAGGAGCCACAGGTATTAATTTTGTTTTGCCATTGACTTATATGAATCAGCAAGGACCACAGTTTCAGCTCAAAATCTTCTGTACTGCTCTACTGAAGAATAAAAGCCACTACATCTTGGATGGCCTGGGGATATTAACAGCAAATTTTATTTTCTGGGTGAACAATTCCTATAATACTTACTGTACAATTACTATTTTTAAATAACAGTTGGTAACATACAGTGTATACTGCACATTATTAAAGGGATGGTTCAGAGTAAAATCAACCTAGGGACCTTTGCACCATGACCTTGAGCCAGACACCAAGAAGAATTTTCCCAAATCACGGAAGTGATCTCGACGTCCGGGTTAGCAGTAGCATGAGCCATCAGGCAAGTGATATTTAAATAAACTCCTGATGTACATACAAACTTTCCAATGCCTCGTTTTATGAGTACAGAACCTATTTGTACTACTGTAGAAGTTTGGTACCATTCTGGGCATTATTAGTGGGGCAATTTACGAGATACATCCTTGGATCCATTAGCGCCTGCACTAAGCCATTCGGCTGAACTCTCTAAATAAGCTCTAACTTTAATAATGTTCGACCAAGGGAAAAAAGGCTTCTGGGGGGGTGTTTGTAAAATTCGCGAGAATTTTAGGTTTATTTCGCTTTCCCCTCCCCCCCCCAGAATGGGTGTATAGGTGCACTCGAACATATCCTTCCTAAAACGCATTAAACTTTTATTTAAAAAGAGATGAAACTCACCGAGTGGTCAGGGGTGTTCACTGATATGCTCATACAAAAATCGCTGCAAAATATGCTTTCCAACAGGTTTTATCATAGTTTTTGTCCAACTCCATTGACTTGTATTGAAAGAGCTGTGTGAGGTACGGTATTACTCCGCCGCTTCTTCTTCTGCTTCTTCTGTGTATTCAGTGAAATGCCAGTGGTTTGCTTGCAATTGGCAAAGGTGCATTATCGCCACCAACTGGGCTGGAGTGTCTATTATTCAAGCTCTCAACGGAAGAATCTACGGGTGTGAGACGTTTGGAAAAATAGATCCACAGTTTTACAACGAATGGTAAAACACCTGTTGGAAAGCATCTTTTGCAGCGATTTTTGTATGAGCATATCAGTGAACACCCCTGACCACTCGGTGAGTTTCATCTCTTTTTAAATGAAAGTTTAATGCGTTTTAGGAAGGATATGTTCGAGTGCACCTATACATCCATTCTTGAGGGGGGGGGGGGGGGGAGTGAAATAAACGTAAAATTCTCGCGACAGCAGTATCTGTCAAAAGTTTAATCTTAACCGTTCTATTTCATCAGAAACGATCTGTAAACAGGGCTTTATGTGTAAAATTCCGAACTTGTCCTTTAAGTAGTCTTTTGATGAATTTGTTTTGCTAGTTCCTGACACATGCAGAACAAACATTAGGCATACAGTGAGTAAGAAAATACATAGATTTGCTCGAGATTTTCTGTCTTTACGAAACAAAATAAAACTGTTTCACATCATTGCTTTTATTTGATCAAACATGTTCTCACTATCACATGATTTAACTGCAGTCTTTCACTACATCACGGATCATGTTTGTATTGATCCCCTATTCTTAGGCATCAATGTTTCCCACGGGCCTTAAACAATAACAGTAGATAACACTAGATAATCAATTACTAGATTCAATTGCATCTTGGCCCACACACATCTGTTTGGATAAAAGAAAGTGGACTAAACAGACAGTTGTTCCCTACAGTTATGAAAAATGCACAAAAATACTGTAAAAGAAGTAATTTACGCTAATAACCACTTACACTGTAGCACCGATTGCGTCAATTCTGAAGTGCAACGAAGCTACATGACATCAGGGGTTCTCAACTCTGGACATTGAGGTCTACTTTCCTGCAGAGTCCACTTTCAAACATACCCGAACAAGCTTTTCAAGGTCTTCAGGATTAGTTGAAAGTTATACTAGGCAGGTGAGTTTGATCAAAGTTCAAGGATCAAGGCAGGAAAGTGGACCTCAAGGGCCAGAGTTGAGACCCACTGCACTTAATGGTGTTTGAGTAGCGATAAGTGCCTGCATTCAAATACTTGCATAGAGTATGTTTTGGGCTTATGGGTAGCCAGCCCAGAGTGAAATTTCATTGGTCCAAAATCCTGTTCCACAAAACAGTAATTTAAACATCCGATACATTTTGATTGGCTTTGTGTTGTGTTGTGTTGTGTTCTGTCGTGTCGAGTTGTGCTGTGCTGTGTTGGCACAGCATTTACGTTTTCAGTGTAGACAGCCAAATTACTTATCCCTGGTAATGTATCACGTCACACCATGATACACTAATTATAAATGTGATTATATCACAAAATCATGACTGGTTAATTTCTGAACTGCAGTTGTGGTACCATCATGACATCTTCTCAAGGATGAAAGCCATGACTCACCTGTAGGTAGTGTGAAGACCGGAATGCTGGTTTAAAGTCCTGATGCATCATGGGCTTCTCTAGGTTAAGGGAGGACTTTCGATAGGCCTCTTTGGCCTGACTGACGGTAAGTGTTGACCAGGAACTCCTCTTCATGAACTTTCCCTCAGGTGTCATGGATTCGCAGGCCGAACACTTGACGTCGTTGTTACTTTTGGAGGTTTTGAGCGAGTGGTCTCCAAAGTGACTGTGCATGGATTCTGGGAAACTGTGACCGACGTGTTCGTGATGGTGGCGGCTCAAAGCGCTGGCCGTGCGGTAGGTGCTGTCGCTGTCTAGGTTGTCATCCGAGCTCCACCAGCCCCCCGTCCCCGACCGGTGCCTGCGCTCCTTGCTTTTACTGCGTTTGCTGCCGTGCTTGGATGAGTGATGATTGCCATGGTGATGGTGATGGCTTCCCCCACCTCCACTGTCACCTTTAGTGCCATTCATCTTGGATGATCCCTCCAGTGAGTGGGACTTGGTGAAGAGCTTCTGGACGGAGTGCACCAGGTGTCGGATACGACCGGGGCTCTCGCTGCGCTGTTCCCCTCCAGTGCCGGCGGATGTGCGTTGGTACTGCAGCGTATGGAAGCCGTCGCGATGAAGCGGAATCTGCTTTTCGAACTGGTCCAGCAGATTTGCGGGGATGCGGTTGCTCTTGCTGCTGCCATGGTAAGAGGCAGATGTTGCAGCAGCGGTGGCGGCAGATGTGGCTGAGGTGGTGATGGCTGCACAGTCTTCCCGGGCAGCTGGGTCGTAGTACTGTGAACTGTAGTGCATTCTGGGAAAGGTGCTGCTGGAAAGGTGGTCGGCAGGGGCAGTGGAAGGTAGCACCATGGGTGACATGATCATGCAATCAGAGTGAATGGAGCTGCGGGGGGAAAGACGGTGATGGAAGTCCATGACGCAGGTCTCCGTGGGGCTGAGCAGGTAGTGGTGGCGCAGATCGGACACATGCATGCCGTGCAGGTCATGGAGATGCTCGCACTCCGCCAGTCCACACGGGGGCAGTGTGGGAATATGGTGCGGCGCGCGACCACCTGATAAGCCCTTCATGTTCCTGGGTGGAGTGAGGCTACTATCCACATTGAAATTTCGGGATGGCGACCAGGAGGAATACTGCTGGTCTGGAATAAAGAGAAGGACATTCAATATTAGCAATTTTACTAGATTGTTGAATTCGATCAAACACTATACACTAACAATATCTGTCCTGGCCAACACACTCTCATACCATATTGATGCTTTTTCACTGCATGGTACGGTTCGGTACAGCTCACTTTTTTGAGCTTTTCCACTGCATGGTACGGTTCGGTACAGCTCACTTTTTGGAGCTTTTCCACTGCATGGTACGATTCGGTACGGCTCACTTTTTGGCACTTTTCCACTCCATGATACAGTTCGGTACGGCTCGCTTAAATAGTACCACCTCGGTTGAGGTTCCAAGTGTGCCGTACCAATACTAAAATGTTACGTGTAAACACTGCTGATCACTGATTGGTCAGAGAGAATCGTCACTACCAGCGTCATTGGATTTGGGAAACAAGACACCAAACCCGCTGGCAGCAACAGCTACCGCAGTATCATTTGTTCACACAACTTTTTTAAACGACTTGCTTTAAACGACCGTCACACGCAACTTGAAAAAAGAAATGGCTGAATCGTAGTCAGTAGACGAGGTGCAGACATGCCTCTCGTTGGTAGCCGAGGAGCGGATGATGTCACGGCAGCACCACTATAACGATCAGTCTATAATCCCACCCACTTTGAAGAAGTACTAAACTGCAGTGGAAAAGCAAACCGAGCCAAAGCAAGCCGTACCGTGCCAAGCCGAGCCGTACCACGCAGTGGAAAAGCAAAGCGAGTCGAGCTGTGCCGTACCACGCAGTGGAAAAGCGAAATGAGCCGAGCCATATCGTACCGAGCAGATTTATCCTGAACAACAAAAACATCTTTTTTTTTTGAGGATTCCATTACTTTACCCAAGGATAAACATTTGTGGATAAAATAAAAATTCTATCATTTGCAAAACGTAAAATTTTTGCTCAGTTATTCTGGAAAAATAACTATCATAAAAGTAATCTAATGCATTATACTTCTTGTGAATATAGTCATGCAGTTGCTCTGAATATGAAGAGATTTTTATTTCATTTTAAACCACTGATATTAAATGCCACTGTTTCTTGAGCATCTACATCTATCTGCCCATTCTTTTTATTACTGTAACAGGGCAAAATTATTTAATATAAATAAAACTTAAAACTCCTTAAAACTGCAGTGAACCATAGACAGTCTCAAAAACGTGGTTTGAAACCGCTGGTGTTTCTTACGTCACAAACTACATTGTAACCAATCACATCAACATGTGGGCCGGATTTAGCATATCATTAACTATGCTGAGAAGCAGGGGAGTCTCAAGAGAAGACAGGTTATCCCGGTATATTTTTACGCTGATAACAAAAATTATGTGAATTTAGGCCTGTCACGATAACAAATTTTGCTGGACGATAAATTGTCCAAGAAATTATCGCGATAAACGATAATATTGTCGTTCTGAGACCATTTTCATTTAATATAATTATAATGGCATAATAATGCAGGTACACCTTTTCAACGATCTATAAACTTTTATTTCTAAAGAATATTAAACATTGAAAACGGAAAACATTTTAAATATCCAAAAAAATGAACAAAACAACCAAAAACAATGAAAGCAATGGACTCTTAGTGTCTGTTAACAAAATAAATGTCTGTTAATATATAAAATGAAACAAAATTGCACTTCAAAAAATATTAAACATTAGGCTTTAGACATTATTAAATGGTGATACATTCCATAACAGGCAAAACTGACAGTTAGGACCTTTGTAAACAAATAAAAAAAAGCCTCAACAAGCCATATCGCACAATTTTGCACTGTTACTTTGTCCTCCTGTTACTTTGTCAAGTGATTGTGTACTGTCGGGAAGACGGAGACGCACTTTATTGCGTGTGTATGCTACGCACTGAAAATACTTGGTTAGGATTAGGGGTGAGGAGTGCGCGCGTATTACACGCCATAAAGAGCGTATCATATGCACGCAAAAACTATTTTTGGCGTATAAATGGCACGAGAAATAACATTCGTGGTATAGATATGCATTTTCATGTGATCGGGCTCGCTGTCGCAACTCACAACTAGCGTCTTCTCTCTCTCCCGGCAGTAGCCGCAAACAGTCCCGCCTTTCCCACACAAAGACCATGTGACTGACAAGTGCCGCGCCGCCGCCTCCCCACACAAAGACCATGCAACTGACAACAAGAGGGTTCACTCCTCCTACGCTAAAGAACCGAGAGTGGTCATCCAGTCTCTTTGGTAGAGAGAGAGAGAGACGAGGAAAACAAACAAGCATGCAAATGGAATTATCGCGGCCGGAAAAATTATCGAGCTCATTTTTTTTATCGTGCGATTAATCGACTTATCGACTATCGCGACAGGCCTATGTGAATTATGTATATGATGTATATTACGATGTTATGATGAACTATATGCCTTTCTCCACTGACTTTCTATGATGTTCAAAGCGTTAAGGATGCTGATTTTTTAGAAGAATTTCCAAACATGTACTTCCATGACTGCATGCACCATCCAGGCCACTGGATTTAAAATGAATGGGAATGTATCCATGTAATATATACCTCCTTACTTTATAGTACCGTGAAACCATGTCCAAAAGAATCACAATGGTAGGATGTCCCATTAAAACACACCAAAAAAAATCAATAGTGATTGTATTTAACTTTCTTTCAGAGAGACTCCGTTTGTTCTGACTAAAGGGATCCAGCAGGAAACTTCTCTCTCTTTGCATTCAATTATATTTTCTAAGTTTTGATTGTGAGTTAAACTAATGTTGACAGTAAAGGAATCTTCTTTCAATTCTTTCAAAAGAATGATGATCACAAGAGAGAAAAGGGTTTGCATCTTTCTGATGTAACATTTGGAAAACCTGATTGCCTGATATGCCTGAATTAAATTCAACAAGCATAAAACACTGAAAAGCGATGCCTTGAACTCCCAGGAAAGCCCAAATCTGTAGTTTAGTATGGATGCTTTAATCCACAGCACATGCATTAAAGAGACCAGGTTAAATGTATTGCTCAAAGGCACGGTGGTGATAACTTACAAACATGGATTGGGGCTCAAACCTGGGTCTTCTGTCTAACAGTCCAATTTTAACCACTACACCACACCTCCAGGTCTGTTGCAGTCTCTTTACAAAGAGAAATGTAGGGGTGGGTGGTTTGTTTTGGAGTCTTCTAAAGCCAGCTTTGTGCTTTGTGTGAGGAACCGACATCACACTGTAAATCAATTAATTAGTTTGAGTAAGGTAAACTTAAATTAAATTAGTTCAATCAAATTTAACTTTTATGAGTATTTAGAACTCTCTTTTTCTTTTGAGTTCACAAAACTGAGACATTTAAGTAATCAGAATTGTTTCATTGTTTTGAGTTTTATGAAATTGTTTCTTTTAATTTGGACAAATAAATTTAACTAAAACTGGACTGGGATTTCTATTTCCCAGCATGCTTTGCAATGACACTCGAAAGGGAGAGTAAATGCTAAAATTAAAGCTCCAATATGTAGGAATTTTGTAATAAAATTTCCGAAAATAACTTGCACAGTGTGATATATTTCCTCCAGTTGTGTACTTACAATATCTCAAAAGTCTCCAAAGATTTTTTATTTCAGAGAAATTCCGATTTTAAATAACTGGCCGTCCCGGAAAAGAAATGTCGCGCCTCAGTGACGCAATGTCCGCTCTATCCCTTTTTCCGGTGTGGACCATGTGATAGGATATTCCACCACACCGGATTTTTTTTTTTTTTTTTTACAACAACTTTATTGAGGTTTTTTTTCTTATCACAATAAACAATAAAGACGTCTGACAAAGAATAAAAAAAGAATAAAATAAAAAATATGACCCACCACACCGGAATATCGCATGGTCAAATGCGGAAGTGGTGGTTATAGCGTTATAGCCATAGACTGTATGGTTATAGCTGTTATGGATCACGAACTCTTTGGCGAGTATTGAAGTGAAGTGCCAACAAAACGAAAGCGTCCATATTCGGATACACACGGAGTCGCGGACTGTGTGACAAACGGAGGAATAAAACCCGGATAAATATCGGCAGGCGTTTTCGAGATGGAGAGAGCTGCGCGTCAATCTTGGACTTGACAGAGACTCTCTCGCGAGTGTATTGAGACAGGTAAGACATGCAACTGTCAATAATAGCACGTATAAACAAAGTTATATTGCTCTTTGTACTTTGGTAAGGCTTTTTATCACGTGTGGTGACCGAGATTATGGCAGTACAATTAAATACAATCGGATATGATGTTAAAAAAATATATTTAGTCATTACTTGCAAATGTTCGTTCAAATTTACTTTTAGATATTGGTTTGAACACGTTAAACAACACGGCATTAACCATAAAAACGTAAAACTGCACAACATTAACCAAACAAATCATTTGACAAATAGCTGTATGTTGTAACGGGATAATATAGCATAACATTTCACGTTCCTTGCAGTTCATTAATTATGATGACATAAAATAATACGATCAGACATACAGGTAATACAAAAACGAATAAATTACCTCATCCGTGATCATGATTCATTAATTCCATGTAGATATATCGCTAGATGGTGAAAACGCATTAAAACGACATCTCCCATCGTCACCTCCTTCATAGCGTCATCAAGCTTCGCCTTTGTTATTGTTGGAAACTGCGCCCTCTTGTGGTCAAATACCAAAGTTGCATACTGGAGCTTTAAGTCATACACCATGTTTGTTTGTGCAAGATTAATATATCTTAAGATTTAACAGTGTTTAATGTTTTGCTATGTAAAGGTTTTTGGGCAGTTACCATCATGGTGACGAGTGAAGCATGAGCTTGGTTTGAGAACAGTTTTATGTTAAATGTTATATATTACTGTACTCTTTCAGCAATTGATTTGCTATGCTAATGCTATCAAATCATTGTGTTACCAAAGTTAGCAGCTATTGAATTAGCAAGTTAAAGCTAGTCAAGTTTCCAAATATTTTAAGTTAAGAGCAATTAAAATGTATGAGTGCAAAATAATCTGCCAGTTCTACTTACTTCAACTTTGAATTTCTTAACTTAAAATATTTTATGTAATTGATTACCAAAATTTTGGGGGGGTTATCAACTTATTCGGGTTTACAGTGACATGATGCACTAAAAAAGTATACTTTGGACCAACTAAAAATACTTATTCTTTAAACAATGCTATGGGGAGTGCTATTTGCTTTTAGAGAAACTGAGCAAAACCAGAAAAGATGATTTTCGATTAAACCAATAACAAAATGCACTCTAAAATGACAGTTGTTTCAATTTGTTCAGTGTGTAAGAGAAACACAAACAGCCAGTCTAGCATCATCCATCATCCCTTTTGTTCACATTATAACAGCTAATACCAGTAAACGACAAATTAAAGATAAATAAAAGAAGAAGAAGATAGCGATGTGTCAGGAGAAATCAGAGCAGGAAACACCTTTAGCGCTAAATCTCCTCTTACATAATGCCTAGGGACTATAATCCATTGCAGCATATCAAAGAGAATGAGATATAACACAGAGTTGTCATAGTAACCATTGCTGAGGACTCTGACCATGAAAAGCAGATTTTAGAGTTTGTTACACAAGGATGACAGTAATTCACAGCAAGACTGCTGTTCACAGCCTTTACTGTATTTCAATGAAGAAGCATTTATTTCATTATTCCAGTTTATACATCTGTATATTTCAAATCTGAATACAAGCCATCTAAAGAGCTCCTAAGGCCAATGAGTTTAGGAGGCAGTAAACGAATCTTGATGGAAGACTATTATTGAGCTTCTAAGCCAAATTAGCCAACAAGTTTGAGGAAAAACTATCCCAGTTAGGTTTATGCAACCTTCCCAACATTTCCCGTTTCTCTATTTTTACAACACATTGCTACAGGAAAAGAACATGTGGTTGCTGTGGCAACTAAATGAGTCAAAGAATGATAAGCCTGCAGAATGATACAATACATGTATTCTCGCATGTAGCATCTCGCCTGACACACAATTACACACAATGATACATTCAGGGTCACTCACTACCTGAGCAATGAGGGCTGATTAGTGTGATCCAAGAAAAAAAGATATATGTCACAGATTTCATACCAGGGACACTAATACAGACTGTTATATAATCTACAGTCCTCGAGGTAAAGTTATTTCTTTCTATGAATCATTGCTGTATACAGTATACATATCTATATACAGTGAGGAAAATACGTATTTGAACACCCTGCTATTTTGCAAGTTCTCCCACTTAGAAATCATGGAGGGGTCTGAAATTGTCATCGTAGGTTCATGTCCACTGTGAGAGACATAATCTAAAAAAAAAAATCCAGAAATCACAATGTATGATTTTTTAACTATTTATTTGTATGATACAGCTGCAAATAAGTATTTGAACACCTGAGAAAATCAATGTTAATATTTGGTACAGTAGCCTTTGTTTGCAATTACAGAGGTCAAACGTTTCCTGTAGTTTTTCACCAGGTTTGCACACACTGCAGGAGGGATTTTGGCCCACTCCTCCACACAGATCTTCTCTAGATCAGTCAGGTTTCTGGGCTGTCGCTGAGAAACACGGAGTTTGAGCTCCCTCCAAAGATTCTCTATTGGGTTTAGGTCTGGAGACTGGCTAGGCCACGCCAGAACCTTGATATGCTTCTTACAAAGCCACTCCTTGGTTATCCTGGCTGTGTGCTTCGGGTCATTGTCATGTTGGAAGACCCAGCCTCGACCCATCTTCAATGCTCTAACTGAGGGAAGGAGGTTGTTCCCCAAAATCTCGCAATACATGGCCCCGGTCATCCTCTCCTTAACCCTTGTGCATCAATTTAAAAAAGTTACTCATAGGTCCAAAGAGGACAAAAATGTCCATGTCAAAAAACGGTCATAAAAAGTTGAAGCTTGGGAGCACAGACTTAACTTTGGTATCATTTTAAAGAATACCCTTGGCAGATTATTGCTAAAGTTAAATTTTTTTTATAAGTAAATCCAAAAAAAAGTTATATAAGTTTAAGTTTATTAAAATTATTTATGAATATTATTTTATATAAAATATATATTTTATGAAACAAGTTGAACTCTAAAACGGCTAGAAAATCAAAGCCATAAATCTAAATAAGTTGTGTTCCAAATTTGAGGTTGATATCTCAAAAAATGAGCTTTCAGTAAGATTTTGTTTGGGCGCAGTACCAAACTTTCCCCATTGGATCCCAGCAAAACTCATCTGGTCACACAGTGATTGGCTTTGTTATTTGCAGTTGAGTTTTTCTCTATCAATACTACAAACACACAAACACATTTTTTTTTATATAACACACATACCAACCACACTCTGACATCCATACCAACACACGCATACAATTATCATTGCATAATTTATCCAGTTGGCTCTATAATAGCTCAAAATTCATGCAGTTAACAGTAACAAAAAACAAAAACTTACTCATAGGTCCAAAAGGGACAAAAATGTCCATGTCAAAAAACTCTCATAAAAATGTTATGCTTGGGAGCAAAAACTTAAGTTTGGTCTCATTTTAAAGAAGACCCTTTGCAGATTGTTGTTGAAGTGAAAAAAGTGAAAAACGTGCAACCAAACTTTTTTTTATAGAAGTTTAAGTTTATGAAAAATATTTATGAACATTAAAATTAATATTTTATATAAAATATATACAAGTATTTTGTATAACTAGTGCAACATTTTTTTTTTCAAATGAAATGGGGGTGAAATAGTAAAATTACAATAAAAATAGACACCTGTGCCAAAATTTTATGCAGTAAACATAAAAAAACCCAAAAACTTACACATAGGTCCAAAAGGGACAAAAATGTCCAAGTCAAAAAACTCTCATAAAAATGTTATGCTTGGGAGCAAATACTTAAGTTTGGTCTCATTTTAAAGATGACCCTTGGCAGATTGTTTTTGAAGTGAAAAAAAACTGAAAAAAGTGCAACCAAAAAAATGTTATAGAAGTTTAAGTTTATGAAAAATATTTATGAACGTTATAATCAATATTTTATATAAAAAATATATTTTATGAAACATTTGGAACTCTAAAACTGATATAAATTCAAAGCCATAAATCTAAACAGGTTGTGTTCCGAATTTGAGGATGATATCTCAAAAAATGAGCTTTCAGTAAGATTTTGTTTGGGCGCAGTACCAGACTTTCCCCATTGGATGCCAGCAAAACTCCACTGGTGAACACAGTGATTGGATTTTCGATTTGCAGTTGAGTTTTTCTCTCTCAAATATTACAAGCACACAAACACACTTTTTATTTTATTACACACATACAAACCACACTTAGACATCCATACCAACAAACCCACACAATTATCGTTGCATAATTTATCCAGTTGGCTCTATAATATGCCGAAGCAGAAAACAGGAATAAAGCGAGTATTTGCTTTATAGGCCTAACCTGAAAAAATGGCACCATCTGATAAAAAATGGTAAAAATGTCAATTTTGAAGCCTTGCCAACAGAATGAAAGCCTATTAAAAAAGATTGCATCATTTTATAGTTAAACGGCACAGGGATTAAAAAATGCAGTTTTAATGGGTTTCAATGGGGACATTTTTGTCCAAAAGGCGCTGAGAGGAAGTATTTTGTGTAACTAGTGCAAAATCGATTTTTTAAAGGAAATGGTGATGAAATAGTAAAATTCCAATAAAAATACACACCTGTGCCAAATTTTATGCAGTTAGCATTAACACAGGCAAAGTGATCCAAAAAACAAAACTGAAAAGGACAAAAATGTCCTCAAGGATGCACAAGGGTTAATACAGTGCAGTTGCCCTCACCCATGTGCAGAAAAACACCCCCAAAGCATGATTCTACCACCCCCATGCTTCACAGTAGGGATGGTGTTCTTGGGATGGCACTCATCATTCTTCTTCCTCCAAACACGTTTAGTGGAATTATGACCAAAAAGTTCTATTTTGGTCTCATCTGACCACATGACTATCTCCCATGACTCCTCTGGATCATCCAAATGGTCATTGGCAAACTCAAGACGGGCCTTGACATGTGCTGGTTTAAGCAGGGGAACCTTCCGTGCCATGCATGATTTCAAACCATGACGTCTTAGTGTATTACCAACAGTAACCTTGGAAACGGTGGTCCCAGCTCTTTTCAGGTCATTGACCAGCTCCTCTCGTGTAGTTCTGGACTGATTTCTCACCTTTCTTAGGATCATTGAGACCCCACGAGGTGAGATCTTGCATGGAGCCCCAGTCCGAGGGAGATTGACAGTCATGTTTAGCTTCTTCCATTTTCTAATGATTGCTCCAACAGTGGACCTTTTTTCACCAAGCTGCTTGGCAATTTCCCTGTAGCCCTTTCCAGCCTTGTGGAGGTGTACAATTTTGTCTCTAGTGTCTTTGGACAGCTCTTTGGTCTTGGCCATGTTAGTAGTTGAATTCTTACTGATTGTTTGGGGTGGACAGGTGTCTTTATGCAGCTAACGACCTCAAACAGGTGCATCTAATTTAGGATAATAAATGGAGTGGAGGTGGACATTTTAAAGGCAGACTAACAGGTCTTTGAGGGTCAGAATTCTAGCTGATAGACAGGTGTTCAAATACTTATTTGCAGCTTTTTTTAGATTATGTCTCTCACAGTGGACATGCACCTACGATGACAATTTCAGACCCCTCCATGATTTCCAAGTGGGAGAACTTGCAAAATAGCAGGGTGTTCAAATACTTATTTTCCTCACTGTATCTATATATGTATGTCTTATGCTCATCAAGCCTACATTTATTTGATCAAAAATAAAGAAAAAACAGTAATATTGAAAAACATTATTACAATTTAAAATAATCGATTTCTATTTAAATATACTTTAAAGTATATTTTTTTCTGTGATGCAAAGCTGAATTTTCAGCATCATTATTCCAGTCTTCAGTGACACATGATCCTTCAGAAATCATTCTGTTGTGCTAATTTATTATCAATGTTGGGAACAGTTGTGCTGCTGCTTAATATTTGTTATAACCTGTTGTACTTTTTCCAAGATTCATTGATGAGTAAAAAGTAAAAAAAAAAAAACAGCATTTATTTAAAATATAAATCTTTTGTAACAATATATACTTACACTACCATTCAAACGTTCGGGGTCAGTCTTTTTTTTCCTTCTTTTTTAAGTAAATTAATACTTTTATTCAATTGATTAATATTTTATCAATTGATAAAAAGTGATAGTGAAGATTCATATTGTTAGAAATGATTTCTATTGTGAATAAATGCTGTGTTCTTACCCTAAACTTTAAATGGCCTAAACTTTTTATTCATCAATGAATCCTGAAAAAAGTGTCACTGTCAGGGTTATACACTGTCTATAGTTAACTTTTGAGTTTTGGTTCAGTCCTCATTGTTTTCTGTGTGACAGTCTCTCTTGCCTAATCAGTTGCCATAGTCGTTAATTGAGTTTCCCAGGTGTTGTATGTCACTTTAATGATCTATGTGTGTATTTAAGCCCTCAGTTTACTCAGTTCTGTTCTGTGTCGTTTATGTAATGTGGTTGTGTTTTCCTCTGAGCTTATCCTGTGTTCATCTGTGGATTATATTAAAGACTGTTTCCTTTTGGGCCATTCGTCTTCGTGAGCTACTTTGCTGTGGCAGTCACAGGTTCCAAAACAATATTAAGCAGCAGCACAACTGTTTCCAACATAAAAATATTAGAATATTAGAATGATTTCTGAAGGATCATGACTCTGAAGACGAGTATTGGCTGATGAAAATTCCGCTTTGCATCACAAAAATAAATTATATTTTAAAGTATTTTATTTATTTATCATTTTCCATCATTTTAAAATGTAATATTTCAGAATATTACTCAAATATTTTTTTTAAATGTATTTTTGATCAAATAAATGCAGGCTTGAAGAGCGTAAGAGACATCAAGAACATTAAAAATAGTAATGCTTCCAAACTTGAAGCTAATTCAATACTTGTCCGGTACTGTGTGTGTGTGTGTGTGTGTGTGTGTGTGTGTGTGTGTGTGTGTGTGTGTGTGTGTGTGTGTGTGTGTGTGTGTGTATGTGTGTATATATATGTATATAACTCTTCTAAAAAATATCTTTTTATATAGTAACTCTACACACAAACCATAAAATGATTAACCATATACATGCCAAACTACACACAAATATGACAAATGTAAAATACTATACACGTAAGTAAATTGTAACAAATGGTTAACTAGTTAAGGCCACTTAATATACAGTAAAGCTTCAGAGAGTAACTTCAACTCTAATGTAAGCTAACTCTCAAACCTTCACTGAATAATGGAATAATAACTTTAGCTCTTTATTTATATCCTCATGATTTACTTGCTATCATTTAAATCGAGTTATAATCAATAAAGTGCCAGAGCTAAAACAGAGCATATTTTCAGAACTCTCCACTGGCATACCCTTTTATATTTCTTCCTTAAAATACAACACAATCATGTGTTCAAAAAGTACTGCAAAACCAGAATGACCCAGGAGGACACTACAATTCACCCAAGCACCCAACAGATGAGACTATTTACTTAATTAACCACATTTACTTAAAGTCCCCCTGTAGTTAATAATTTTATCCCTTAAAACTCATCTTTGATCATCCAGATTACATATTTAAATTACATATTGTGACGTCAGAAACTTTTGCCTTTGGTTCACTGCAGTTTTAAGGAGAAAATACTCAGCAATGGTGTTGACTTATGAATTTGCACATGGTTTGACTTAAAGCATATTAAAAACACAGCATAGACATAAACAACATTAAAAGCTTGATTTTCACCACAAGGGGACTTTAAAGGAAAGCTGCACTTGTATCTTCTCCAGGGCTAGTTGCATAACTCAGAATTATGAATTCTTTCCACCTCCACACCAAATCTCCAGTGAAACAAAAGATCACTAGCATAGAGAGCAGAGCAACAGGCATCAATCCACCGGCACGTGAGCTAAAAATATTGCAACAGGGAGGGGTTCGCCTTCCTGTAGGGGGTCACTGAGGTCCCACCAAATAATATGCCATTAGTGTAAATACTGGTGTTGCATCATGCTATTGGCAAAAAGCTAATGGAGTAAGAGCAGGAGAGCTCGCCTCAGTAACTAACACTCGAATAAGACAGACAAGAGGTTTCAGGCGTTAACCTCCTCTTCAGCGAAGTGACGGTAATCTAACCCAACACCTAAAAGAGAAAAGGCAGCTGGCTTTCTCTTCCATTCAGACAAATCAACGTCTGAGAGAGAATTAAGTTTACAGTCAGATCTTTGTGTTTGGTCCCAATAAACTGTTACATAAAGCTGAAGGAAGCGAATGCCAGAGAAATGAGTTGCGCTGGGTGCCTGAGCAAGAGCTCACCTTTGATTCAGTCTCCCACTCACGCCCACCGCTGCCCTCGCACACACAGGACGGTGGCGATCTGATGGCGGGACCCATCGGCCCCTGCTAGCGAATGCCTCACCCAATAAACAGCTCCTCACTTCATGACAGAGGGAGAGGAGAGAAAAGAAAAAGGTTGAAATGAAAATCACAAAAATCTAAGATAGTCAGATTATAAAGGGGTTCACTGTCAGTTAAAGTCCCACTGTAGTCAATCCTTTTATCGCATAAAACTCACCTTTGATCACCAAAATGACATATTTAAACGTTTTTTCCTTGAAAAAAATAAATAAAATCGCCATGCCTTAAAATAGCTTGAATGGATCTCTACCCCCTTGCCTAATTTGGTATACGTGGTTCAATATGCAAATTAGCCCCGCCTCCACTCGTTGGCGTGATTGGTTAGGTAAGGTAAGGTAAGGTAAGGTATTAGGTAAGGTAAGGTAGTTTGTGACGTCAGAAACACCAGCGATTTCAAACCATGTTTTTGAGACTGTCTTTGGTTCACTGCAGTTTTAAGGATTAAATAATACTGAGCAATGGTGTTGACTTATGAATTTACACATGGTTTGTCTTAAAGCATATTAAAAACATCACATAGACATATAAACAACATTAAAAGCGGGATTTTCAACACAGGGGGACTAATTTTATACTATGCAAATCCAATCTGAATAAACAACCATTTTTCGGTTGTACCAACCTTTAAGAAAATGGTCCAACTCTTTTGGACTGTCCAAAACAGTCAACTCAACTGTCCAAATGGATGGCCATTATCCAACATGAACTGAACACTTTCCACCATATTACTCAGATATAATGCTGTTTTAACAATAATTTGATAGAAAATATCTATAAAAGGCTATTTAGGAACTTCAAGAGCTATAGATGTACACAAGGGCCAAAACTGACACTTTTCGAGTGCCAAATGTAAGTAAAATTTGGTTATTGGCCATGATTATATTGCAAAAGTGATACTCTAAAGAATCTGTCCATTTATTCTGATGGTCCACTTTTGACATTCTATTAACTATAAGTAATTTTGCAACTACATGTCAACTAACTCTAATTAGAGTATTAGTAGATTCTTTGAGTTAGTAGAATAAGTTGAAATGTAGTTGTAAAGTTACTAATAGTTAGTAGAATGTCTAAAGTAGACCATCGAAAGGAAGTGTTACCAGGTCTTCTAACAATTTTTACCTCAGTGGAAAATTTACCATCAGAAGTTTATATAGGATGCCTAGCTTTTTCAATTGTGACGGAATTGACAGACAGTATAAGCAAAGTAAGTTAAAACGATAGAAATGATAAAATGAAGACCTCCAATGCAAAAGCCTCTAAAAGCCACCTCTGTCAAAAATGAGATAATAATATTGAGTGAATGCTCTCCGCACATATATACACTCATCAAATACTTTCACTTCAAACTCACTAAATCGCAGCCTCAGCCCATTCAGAAATGTCAGTACTTGGGTAGAAACCTTTACATAGGAGTCTGATAAAAATGTTAATATTAGGGCTGGGGGAATTAACGCGTTAATCTTTGTGATTAATTTGAGATGTTTAACGCATTAAAAAAAAATAACGCAATCAACACAGCACTTTTTTTTTTTTGCCTCGTTTTAATGATTTCCTGTTGCGGCTGCTATTGAATCCTGTAATACTGTACATTTTCTGTTTCTTTTTTCCTGTGTTGTTTAATTTAATTAGGTGATTCTAAGTTTAAATATTGATGATTACAAGCTTGGGGGAAATGCAATTAATTGCAATTAATTACAGCAAATTGTGCAATTAATTAGTTATTTTTTTGTAATCGATTCCCAGCCCTAGTTAATATTAAACAAAACTTTAGACGGACTTAGAGGCTTTTGCATCTGAAGTCTTCAAATGTAGGGTGTGTATATTTAACTTTTTTAAACTCAGAGCAGGAGAAATATGGAACGAAGACTTTCAGATAAAGACTGGTTTATTTTTTTTTAATTTTGGCAAATTTCTTTAATGTATTAATAAATATCTGATGTTTATTTATAAGATCCATATTTATATTTCTGTTTTTTTAAGATTTACTGTTTATACAGTGTGTTTTAAAATGAAGTATCAAGTTATGATCTGGAGGGGTGGGTAAGTGAATAATTTTTATCAAATAAAGAGAAAATCAAAATAAATTGTACATTTATGGTCAGAACATTTTAGTGATTATCTCCAAATAATTTAAAAGTGAAAATGTTGATACTTTTCTAACTAATAGGTAAAGTAATCTTCCATTTCTTAAAAAGTAGTGAAATATATATTTTTATGCAAATGATGCAAGAGAAAGAGTGACTGATATAAAGAGATAATAGATACAATTCAACTTCCTCATCAAGGTATAGCCGAACATGCCCTTAAATCACCATGAAAACGACTGCATAGTTTCATAAAGCGAAATGTTGAACAGTTACTTAAATACTCACAATTATGAGAGAAAAAAGGCGTGAATGCCTCCTCTCTGATGCAGGGCAAGCCCTTTTGATTCAGCATGTGATGAAAATACAGTATAACAGATTAATACTAGATTTAAGTCATCTGGGACTTTAGGGTAACAGCCACTGTCACTAGACCAAATGAACCTTTGAATATGTGAAAATTGTATTCATAGATTAGTAAACAAAACTAAAGAACACCTTATTTTAATAGAAACCTGAGAGTAAGATAATGCTAACTGAAGATGTTTCTGTCTTTTCTTGCAGGGTTCTGTCAGTTCATCAGACATGTAATACTGAGTATTTAAGGGATATTGTTTCTATGGGAACTATAAAAATCTATTTTTTTCTCTCCTAAACTGACACTCAGTTTCTCTTAAAGTAGGTTGAGAACAACATCTCCTGAGGATCACATGTGAACTTAATACAATTTTGAAAAATACCATATAACAATATTACATAATATTTTTGAGGATTTAAGGCCATCTTTAGCTTTTTGATTCTTTATTTATTTATAATGTTGAGCGTGTCATTTCTGCATCACTATAGCGCCACCAAACGGGATTTGTCAGAAAACACTCCTTCCACCTGACATTAGTCGGCCAAACATATAATACTGCCCTAAATTTACACCTTTTGTCAATCTAATGTTGCTGTGTCAGGCTGGTCAGGATGCTGTAATTGGTCCTATCCGGGTCATTGCACCAACGTAACTGATCCTATTCGCACCCACACCAAGTGGGTTTTAAACCATCATGGGATAAATGCGCACTAACAAGGAGGCTAAAGACTGAAGCCTTTAGAGTCAGCGCACCTCTTAAGGCCAGGGGAGTGGGGTTTACCTGCACAACTCTTTACTAACACTACCCTCATAAACCTCACTACTATCCGGGTCACGGCACCAATATAACTGGTCTTCCTGTAACTTCTAGCGTCAGCCGCTAGTATGCCTCATGAGGCCAGGGCAGTGGGGTTTACCTGCACGGCTCTTTACTAACTGGCCTCTGGGCTGGGGATTGACACAAATTTCATGGTTCAATTTGATTTCAATTCACAAGCTTGCGATTCGATTCAACTTCAATTCAATGTTGATTATTTTGTACATATATCAGGTAAAGTATATGTGACCCTGGATTACAAAACCAGTCACAAGTAGCATGGGTATATTTGTGGCAAAAGCCAACAATACATTGTATGGGTCAAAATGATTGATTTTTCTTTTATGCCAAAAATCATTACGATATTAAGTAAAGATCATGTTCCAAGAAGAAATTTAGTACATTTCCTACCGTGAATATATAAAATATTTATTTTTGTGAGTAAATGCAGCACAATCGCAAACATAAATAGGGGCTGCTTACACGACACCGTGCTTTGGTCGTTCATTTACATGACAACAGCATTTTGGGTGCCTGAAAACACAAACTTTTGAAAACAGATTTCAAAGTGAAAAGGTCGCCAGTTGCCATTTTTGCAAACCTTACATAATTACAAGGAAAAATATTCCACACGAGGGAAATCATTATGGTGTCCATGAAGATGTGAAAAAATAGGCATAAATCTAGCTTACACATTTACCCAAATTATTATACACCTGTTTAACCGAAGCTAATTTGGCTGGGTTTCTCCCATCACCATACAATGTCACTTATCTGTCTTTTACAGCCCTGACGAGAACGTCGGTCTCCTCGGCTGTGAACCGCTCCTGGCAAATCCGCTGTTAAAATAGCAATCCGCCATTAAACAAGTGCACCTGCTTTTAAAGGGAATGTAAGATGACGCTCTATTTGGTTTATTTCACGTTACGACCCCTGGACTTTAAATTGGTCATATCATATTTGAGATAGTGAAAAATCATCAACTGGTGGAAGAAACATTGAGTGAAATTATGTGAGCTTAAAAATTAAAATGCTACTAAAGTGTAGACTTTTTCCATGTACATTGTAAAAGGTGTACATGTGCTCTGTTTAATTCTGAGAATTTCGCTCATGCAGGAAAGTTCATGTACACTGTAAAACCCAACAGGTTAAGCTAACTCATTTCATTTGAGGACACCAATTACCTCAATTCAATTAAGTTTAGATAAAACAATAGTTATGAGAACTAATCGAGTCCACTAAAACAAGGATATTTCTTAATTCACAATTAAACTTTACACTGCATTCAAATATCTTATAAAGCTGAAACTTCACTATATTGAGTAAAAACAGTGAAATTACAAACTTTAAATGGACTTTTAAGTGCTTTTAGTTACTACTAGCTCACATTATCAAAAAGTCAAATCCTATAAGTTAAGCTAACTCATTACATTTGAGGACACCGATTACTAGAGATGTTCCGATACCCTTTTTTCCTTCCCGATACCGATTCCGATACCTGGACTCAGGGTATCGGCCGATACCGAGTACTAATCCGATACCTGGGTGTGTATACAGCTGCAATTCATACTAGCCCTGTATGAATTGATAGAATTATTTTATAAAAGGTATTTTAGTTTTACAATATAACTGTATAAAAAGTGCAACAAATAAATCTAGGAATCTAAAAAATTATATATGAATAATAGGGGTGTAACGGTCCACAAAATTCACAGTTCGGTTCGATACCATACACTGGTGTCACGGTTCAGTACGTTTTCAATACAGCAAAAAGAAAGAAATGCCAGAGAAATTTCCTTGATTTACATTTTTTATTTTTTTTATTAACATCATAAAGTATGATCATTTTTTACTTTGAGCAATGATGGAGCTATAATTGACATATAAAACAAAAACAGCTCCTTATAAAAAAATGAAATGTAATATTGTAGTAGTTAAGTTATAAACAAAGGTTTATTTTATTTCAGATTAACATTTGAGGGCAGCAATTTTATTCATAATGTCAAAATAAAACCGACATAACGTTACTTGAAAGCACAATGTTCCTGGTTTCCACGTCAGCGCTGTTTGATCCATTAATAACGGAGAATGTGAATGCTTCTCACTAGATCTCGCAGCGATGTTATTACTTCTGTGGCGAATTCAAATGCTTTCTTTACTGGATCTCTTAGCACTGTGTAGCAACAGTGTAAGCTTGATCTAACTTAGATCGCCTCGCGCTGCATTGTTCCAAACTCTAATGGTCCGTGAAGCGCAAAATAACGAGTAGCGCAGTTTTGTTCCGTTTTCATTACGTTTGCCATTTGATGTTGGGCGCCAGCGTCTCTTACATAATGCGCTTGCCGCGCGCCTGCATCTGAAAATTTGCGTTTTCATTTCTTCTTCGCTGCTCTAAACAGTTAGCCTAGAAATCTAGACGCACCCTAGCGGCAGCAAAATGTATTTCGCAGCCAGGGTAGTCTAGCAACTCTCAATAAACCTTCTCGCTGCAAAAACCCAGATTGGGTCAGGCCAATCACGTTGTGTATAGAGTAGGCGGGGGCGGGCTTAACATACACGACAGAGTTGCGATGGTTACCTGGCTGCTGCTACTTGAAAACAAAGAATGGCGGCTGCTGATGGAGAACAACGGTCTTTCGAATCGGCTTTGGCCGCGACTCTGGAGGACTTGGAGTTAAGTTTTTCTTTGAGAAAAGAGCAAAGAACGGCACTTAAGTCATTCTTAAAAAAAGGAAGATGTGTTCGTCGTTTTGCCGGCCAGATATGCCAAAAGTTGAATCTATCAACTAAGCTCCGCTGTTGGGAAAACGCTCTGGTTGGTTGAAGCGCTGTCCTATTGCGTGCAGAGGGAATTTGAAAGACAGCCGTTTATCCCGCCCCTCGGATTGAGCCGTGACTATGGTGAGTTTCCAGACCTAACATCTTGATGTAGGTCTGGCTTGCCAGGCTACTAAACAGTGGTTGCTTGTGGCAACAGCACAACTTCCTGTTTTGCCACAAGCTACCACTGTTTAGAGCAGCGAAGAAGAATTGATCTCCGATTTGCAGCGTAAAGCAAAGCTAGCGTGCATAACTAGGTATTGTTTAATAAAATGGTATCGGATCGGTACATGGGTAGATGTACTCGCCGATACCGATGCCAGAATTTTTATTGGTATCGGCGGCATTTCCGATACTAGTATCGGAATCGGAACAACCCTACCGATTACCTTAATAAATTTAATTTTAAAAACTAAAAGAAGATATACATTGCAGTCAAGAAGTTAAGCGATTAATTAAGTGACTAATTAAGTGATGATTGAGCATTAGTGATGAACACCTGCTGTTAACAAGCAAAATCACTGAAGGAAAGAAAAATGCAAGAACTGTCTTCAGACTCAACCTTATGAAATCAACTGAAGATAGAAGAAGATATTAAAGGGGTGGTATAATGCCCTTTTCACAAGATGCAAAATGAGTATCCGATGTCCCCAGAGTGTGTATGGTAAGTTTTAACTCAAACTACCCCACAGACATTTTTATATAGCATATTAAAATTGTCACTTTTTAAGGGATGAGAAAAATTGCATAGTTTTTGTGTATGTCCCTTTAAATGCAAATTAGCTGCGGCTCTCAGCACAGAGGGCGGAGCTTCAACAGCTTGTGTCCTTTTACCTCAAACAGACATGCACTGAAAATTTCAAAACCGTTTAGCCTTTTATGTTCAAACCGGAGTCAGACAAAGATGGAGAGACTCAAGAAGTCACAACATGTAGACAACATTTCTGAATGGTTAGTTGAATTTATGTAGCTCAACAATGGTGACCATTAAAAGGTGATTAATGCCGCAATGCATGCTGGGAGCCATGGATAAGTTTTGTATTATGATAGTACCCAGCATGCATTGCAGCATGAATCGTTTTTTAATGGTCACCATTGTTGAGATTCATATGCTGATTCTTGATGTCTATGTTAGTTTTAGTAATTCCATAGATGAAAACATTTTGTGCACACACTGTTTGTAAAAGCCTTCATTTTATCTGATGTCACAACACTGATGGCACTTATGCTGAAATTTTGAATAAAACAGTTTTGAATAAAACTAATAGTATGTTGCCCGTTTAATCAGATATTAAACTCTGAATGAGATCAGAGAATCAGGTCACTACATGATGTCTGTCATCATCAATACTTAACCATCAACATCTGATCATATTTTTTCTTGTTTTTTGTGCCATAACAAATGTGCTTTTTAAACACACGGGTTAAAGAAGCCAGAGAAAACCTTATGTGCAAAAGTCAAGGGTCAGAAACCCAACTAAAACAAACACTGATCTCCATCATGGTGACCTTAAACGAAACTCGATAAATCATCAATCTAAACCTCTGTTAATTCTCTTAAGAACTTCTGTAGATGTCTGACAGAAATAGTTAAGTCAAACTGGTTAGTAATAAGTGAAGATGGTAATGCAGTTGCCATCGACGTGCAGTTGTTTAACGACGTGCTGAGATCTTGAGAGATTTAATATCTTCTTTTATCTTCATTTGATTTCATCTAAGGCTGTGGCTGGAAGTCAATTGTAGTTCTTGTGTTTCTCTTTTCTTCAGTGATTCTGCTTGTTAACAGCAGGTGTTCATCAATAATGCTCGGTCATCACTTAATTAATCACTTAATTATCCAATTATTATCCAGTTATGCTGGGATCTAGAAATGTTTATAACTCATTCAATTTCAGTTCTGTTTCAGTCATTGTGTCCACATAACTTTCGGTAATATTTGAGTGCAGTGAACTCAATTTTATTTAGTACATATAACTGTTAGGTTTTACAGTGTGGTATAATAACACTCAGATCCCAGCAGCACTTTATGTGGTTCACACATACTGAATGACACACAATGTGTGAGAAAAGACTCCATTATCCTATGAAACAGGTGCCTTTGATAGGGCCATTTTTAAAGTACAATTGTGTAAGATTTTAATATCTTGTTCATTCATGAAACTCTAGATGACGAAGGCTGACATATCATGTACATGCCATCTGCAAGCAATCACATCATTAACACATAGGATCTGATTGGCCTCTGCTGATCCTGCAGCCAATGAGATAGCTTGCTCAACGTTTAAATAGTTCAGTGTTCACCCCCAAATAGCATTTGTGTTCCATTATGTCGTTAGAGTTAGACCACATTGGAAATGAATGGGAGATGAATTTCATCTAGTGAAAGCTTTTGGTACTGCAGCCAAACAAAATCTTACTGAAAGCTAATTTTTTGAGATATCAAGCTCAAATTTGGAACACAACTTATTTTCTATGGCAGTTTTAGAGTAAAACGTGATTTTTAAAAATAATTTCATATAAAAATTTAAAATTGTATTTTTGTGCATTTTTCATAACAATACACTTAAAATTCTGTTACTTTTTTAAGTTCACTTTTTTCACTTCAGCAATAATTTGCCACGCATCGACTTTAAAAAGAGATCAAACTTAAGTCTGTGCTTTAAAGCATTCAAGATTTACAACAGTTTAAGTTGGAAATGTAATTTTCAGGTCTCAATAAGTGAATAAATGGAAATACAGCGTAAATATAATTTAGTATAAAAAAATCCCCTAAAATACAAAATGTTAAATAAAAAACACTATCAAACTATAAAAATATAGTACATTCATTTCATTGACAATAAAATAAATAAAGAAATCTGTCATTTTTGACCGACACGCGAGGAGCTCCAGATAAATTGTCCTTTGAGAGACTAAGAGCTGTTTTAACATGAACCCATTGTAATAACAAACAGATCATTTACCAATTAGTGTTGGGGCTGACGTTTTTTTATGTGTGGTGGTTTAGACTACGACATGCACTCAGCTATTTACCCATTTAAACAAATGTGTGCCTTATTTCCCCGGAGTTCATTTGAGTGCTGAGAAACAGATATGATTTTGTGGCAGCAGCATTGCAAAGAGACACTTTCACTCTAATGGCCCAAAGTGTTTCTCTCTTCTCACTTAGGTCTCCCGCAGTGGAATGATTGTCTGACAGTTTGAAACTGACATTTCTTATCAAGCAACACATGGAGTTGGTGGGAAATAAGACTCCACCCCTGAGATATGAAAGGGGCTTCGTGCAGTTCATTAGAATGTCCCATCATGTTCAGCTCCACCTGTGAGACCAAGACAGCCTGAAACAGTTGAATGGTTTCCAGAGACTGTCATTCCAACAAGAGCAACAAACAGGCTTGAGTTCAAATGACACTACTGGATGTTTTAAGCACAGAAACATTGACGATGAATAATTTTAAGACCATTCACACTGATAAATAGTAATTCAAACTATGCAATGAGGAGGGGCAGCTTTTTTTTAACAAACATTCTCAAATTTCATGGGACTGATATTCGTGAACACAATAGGCAACTGGCACGGGTAAGCGATAGCAAATGATGGTTTATGTTACCAATACCACTGAATGGTAAGACAATCCACATCACCATATACTCTATAGAGTGGACACAGCTACAACATCTGTGAGTCATTTCAAAGCTTATTGACTGACCTTGAGAAACTCACCATGCATCAATCACACACACACACACACACACACACACACACACACACACACACACACACACACACACACACACACACACACACACACACACACACACACACACACACACACACACACACACACACACACACGTTGTGTATTCATGTTTTATGGGGACTTTCCATAGACCTAATGGTTGTTATACAGTACAAACTGTATATTCTATCCCCTTACACTAACCCTTCCCCATCACAGAAACCTTTCTGCATTTTTACATTTAAAAAAAAAACACATTTCATATGATTTCTAAGCTGTTTTCCTCATGGGGACCAAAAAATGTCCCCACAAGGACAAAGATTTTGGATATTGCCATCTATGTAAGGACATTTTGTCCCTATAACGCAGGGTATAACTGAACCACACACCATCTGATGTACTAATATCAAACATGCTATTTTTGTTGTAGGTTGAGGAACCAAATTAATCAAAGCCTCTTGCTTGAATCTAAATGGACAAGATGATTCTAGTATATAAACTGTCTCAGAATTCAGCCTCAGCTATTAGCAATTACTGCACATCAGCAAAGTGTCTATATAAGCCAAGATTAATGCATATGATCTCCTTGGCTATATGGCATTGGCAAGTGTCTTTTAGTCACTCGTATTATAAAGAGTTCCCAATTATGCTTTATCACATAATCACTCTACAATCTTTGTCATGAAATGGACCAGAAAAATTTCACTCACAGGAATATTGACGTTGCCGATAAAACATATTTTAGAATGTATCACCAGCTTCTGACTAAAATTCATGGTCCGTGGATGTAACTACTAAAGTCTCTCAGATAATTAAAATAAGGAAAAGTTATCTGATATGTGATGCACTGACTGTTTCAATAGAAAATATGCAGAGGAAAACTATTTCATGGGGTCTTTAGGTAATTAGGTTTTTCAAGATTGAAGTCATGGACTATGACTGGTTATTTCTAATCTCGACAATGATAGTTTTGCTCTACACAAGGAGTGTCCATTCCTGGTCCTGGAGGGTCACTGTCCTGCAAAGTTTAGCTCCGACCCCAATTAAACACACGTGAACCAGCTCTTACTAGTCATACTAGAAACTTCCAGGCAGGTGTGTTGAGGCAAGGTGGAGCTAAACTCTGCAGGACCGAGTTTTAAACGGTAGATAGTCATCACAAAAACTTTTATAAAACCAAAATATTTCTTTAGATATCCCATGCTGTTTTGCAAGAGCTCTAAGTAATGTGAACACAATTATGTTGCAAATGACCTCTACCTGTGACTAGTCATTAAAAATAACTCCCACATTTTCAGTTTAAAAACCCCAGAGCTGAGGGATCATTATTCGGGCTGTGGATCTGAAGGACACCTGTGAAAATGAGGCATAAAGTAATTGTAGATTAACTACAAATGCATAAATTAAGGAAAGAGTACAAAACAGCATCCGAGTGCTGAGATGTCCCATTGGGCGCTGTTTGTTCAATTATCAGGAAGTGGAGTTACATCAAGGTACACAGATAGTGCCTAGGAAAGGCTTTCACTCAAAACTCTCAGTGGGAACATAAAAGAGAAGCCAGTGATCACTTTGAAGGAGTTACAGAGTGGTGTTTTTGAGAATGGATAAAAGACACACCACTACAAACATATTGCAGCTGAACAACATGCAAAGCTGGGACATAGATATCCCAAAAGACCTAAAGCTGGCTTTACTGAAATAGAAAGCTTCCGCATTTATCAAAATGAGGATTGAATACAAAAACATTTATTTATTTGTTTGTTTGAACTACAATTCATATATGTAAATTAACTGAATGTACCTCAACTATGATGTCCATGTAGTTATTTTCTGAATTTAAATTAAATTTGGTTAAAGGTTCAGTAAGCAATTTCTGAGAAACACTTGATATTTGAATTCAACCCAATAATACACAGCCCTCCCTTCATTGCTCCACTCCCAAAATGCAATGTTATAGTGGATGTCTCTTTATAATAGCTGAAACAAAGCAAATTAATGATTCACATTAAGTGAAGATGATGATCGAACAACAAGAAAGAACAAAAAAAATGATATAGAGTACACTGAGGTTACAAGCAAGAGTTGGTTGTTAGTCTCCAGCAGCACAGCAGCTCCAGATGAACAACAACACTCAAAACTGTCATGTTACTAGAGCTAACGTTACAACAACAGCATATCTTGGTCCTTTGAAACATTACTCACATATGGAGCAGAAACAACACAACCCTGCGTCTGTTTTTAGGCCTTCCCGCTCCGGCGCTGGAAAGCTTTTCTAATATTAACGCGGGTCCAAAAGCTCTTGCCTGATCATAACCATTATTTTTCCAGTGATGTTCCTTTGATCCTTTCTCTTTTGTAATGTCTCTCAGCCATCTCTCATTCTATAGGTTTCTTTAAATCTCCCTCTTGCTTACTGTCTCTCCTACCCCGTTATGAGTGGACACGCCCCCCTCTGCTAATTGGCTCACTCTCTCCTCCCCCATCATGAGTGGATACGCCCCCTACTGCTGATTGGCTCACTCTCTCCTCCTCCATCATGGGCGGACATGCCCCCTACTGCTGACTGGCTCACTCATCCCCCATCATGAGTGGACACGCTCCCTACTGCTGATTGGCTCACTCTCTCCTCCCCCATCATGAGTGGATACGCCCCCTACTGCTGATTGGCTCACTCTCTCCTCCTCCATCATGAGTGGACATGACCCATACTGCTGATTGGCTCACTCTCTCCTCCTCCATCATGAGTGGACACGACCCATACTGCTGATTGGCTCACTCTCTCCTCCCCCATCATGGGTGGACACGCCCCCTACTGCTGACTGGCACACTCCTCCCACATCATGAGTGGACACGCCCCCTACTGCAGATTGGCTCACTCTCTCCTCCCCCATCATGAGTGGATACGCCTCAAACTGCTGATTGGCTCACTTTCCCTCATCCATCATGAGTGGGCACGCCCCCTACTGCTGATTGGCTCACTCTCTCCTCCTCCATCATGAGTGGACACGACCCATACTGCTGATTGGCTCACTCTATCCTCCCCCATCATGGGTGGACACGCCCCCTACTGCTGATTGTCTCACTCTCTCCTCCCCCATCATGAGTGGATACGCCTCATACTGCTGATTGGCTCACTTTCCCTCATCCATCATGAGTGGGCACGCCCCCTACTGCTGATTGGCTCACTCTCTCCTCCTCCATCACGAGTGGACAAGCCCCCTACTGCTGATTGGCTCACTCTCTCCTCCCCCATCATAAGTGGACACGCCACATATTGCTGATTTGCTACAAGTGTCTTTTGCTGCTCAGTCCGATCTACTTTCAACAGCGTTTCTCAGAAATCGCTTACTGCACCTTTAAGTAAAAATGTCAACGTGAGAACTGGTTAGGATCAGTCTTGATAAACAATCATAGTGAAAAAAAAAAAACTAAGACAATAGTTCAGGTTGTAAAATGTCATATTGTGTGAAAATAAATATGATAATAATGATAATAATTATAAATTAATAATTCATGACATTTGTAAAATAAAATACTTTTACCATGTAATATTTATTTATTTATTTATTTATTTAAATCATGTGTAGGAAACTATGTTATACTTTTCACTTGATGGTTTTCACATGACATTTTTTGAGACATTAAATGGAAACTTGTCTTGTACATGGTCCAAAAAAATTCTTAAACCATACCAAAACAACATGAATACAAAGAGTACATTTCTAAGGACTTACATTAAAGTGCTTGTAAAGCAATACAATTAATTTGTCAAGGGCCTGACACCTTTGCAAGGACATGTGCATGGATGCGAATAGTCGACAAAACATCACACACCTAATTCATTGTTAATTTCCTTTCATCCTCTTACAGATCAAATCAAATTCTGTTTACTTGCAGAATGTTCCCCATCAAGGGTCAAAGAACACAACAAACTCAGCAAATGTGAAATCCGGAGAGGCATAGACATCCACAGCATGGAGTCGGCCGTGACTGTGGACAGTCAATGGGAGTGTTGTGAAGCACATATTGATCACGGCGACTCGCATAGCAATTTATCTCGATTAGTGAGACGCCCCAGGAGCAGCACAGCATCAAGCATCAACAATGAGACACGACCCATTTTTAATTGATCAGGCTCATCATACTCGGGTTGAATGTAACAGTCTAACAGGATTGAGCCAAGCTGAATCGCAGCATGTGCTCACATTCAATCATTACCACCAACACTTGGCTTGTGTACGACTGTACAATGGATTTCTCAAGGGGCTGTGCTCTGGAACGACGCCAGGGTGCTATCAGTTTGATCTAATTAGAGAAGCTTTTAATCATAGAGCCACAGGAGCTCAATGTTTGCTGAGGTACCATTCAGCAAGCTTAAAGAGCTTCAGAGAAACATTCTGTTGCCATCAATAACCACAGAATAAGTAATAGTTGTACACTGTAAAAAAAAAAAAAAAGTTGTAAAATAAAACAAAGATAAGCCTGTTGAAGTACAAGGATATACTATGTCAGTCTTTCTACTTCAAAATGCAACCTTTTATTCAATGTTACTTGCCATTTCTTTGTAATTAATTGTGAAATTTACTAGCAATTTATAGGTGAAAATTGCTCCTACACCAAATATTTTTGTTTTAGATGCACCGATGCCGATATTTTAACTTTCTTAAGGAAAAAAATCTCTTCCAAATAATGCTGCAAACTATACAGGGAACCCTCTCATTTGTTGCATTACTATAATATTAGACGTTAGAATAGATATAATTATTACACTCAAATAAAAACTGAAATGTTTGTATGCAACTCAGTTGGACATAAGTTTTCATAAACACTTATCTTCATGGCAAATTTATTCAAACCTACATATCATTGACAGTAAATAAGCTCTTCTCTACTGTTTATTTATAGCTAACTATTGAATTATGAACCTTGGATAACTTTTCTGAGGTGAATACAATGTTACATGACATATTGATCACAAGCTGTTTTATTGACACATTCCTGTGATTGAAACACTGATTAAACGATTGCAAGAGATGTGATTAATTTGGGTGAATTGTATTTTTCAACATACCTTCTGATGTTCATGCATGTTTTTTTCGAGCTATAACTTGTGTTAAAGTGGAAGTACTGCCGCTTGAACTGAGGAGCTACAGCGATCTGTCACACCACATTTAAGAGTGGCAAAAAGCCATTTATTGTTTGAATTTCATGATAAAATTGGCAGAATTTCAAGACTGAGACTTACGTACTTAAGACTTAAGTAACAAAGCGCAAAGCTCTTTGCGATTATTGGATGGGAATCGTGCAACAATACATTTTTGAGTAGGGAAAAACGCAGACCTGGCAACCCTGGCTTAACCTAAGGGTGATTATAGGGTCAAATAGAGCCTGCTTTAACATCACTATTTTTTTTTTAGGTTTTCTTCACACACAGTATGAGTTGCAGTCTAAACACGTTTTTCTGCCCCCTTTGATTGGCAGGATAAAATTGACACTGATCATTGGCTGTTTTTAAACAATCAGCAGATACTGTAGTGAAAATAATTGCTTTTATCGGCCGATACATCTCTAGTTTGAAGCGGATGTCATAATAAATGTCAGTAGACAAGGGAGATTTTAAAATGAGCGGTTCATTCATAAATCCGCAATATCTTAACTTCATGCAGTGAAAATACAAATCGGAAGACAGAACACAACGAGCACCGCGCTGAAAAGGGGCGGAGCTACATAAAGTCTATAAGAAGTATTTTAATTATTTGGTAAAATCATCATATCTAACACTAACTCTCTCTAAGTGTTAGTTATTCTGAAGTCTCAACATTCAATTTACATTCAATGATGTTAACTGAGGGGTACTTTAAATTCAATTTAGCAATTTTTAATTTGGTACGCAACATAATCTTGAAAGTTAAAAAGATAAAAAGTAACCCGTTTACATCAGTTTACTAACTAATGTTTATAACTCATACATGATGCATTTCATGTATAAAGATGCAGTTTATATAAGTTTTAATCCCTGCATGAATTCCACAGAAGAATGACAGCATAAAGCTTAGCAATACATGCATCTGTCCAAAATATGGAAGGGAAAAGAAATCCACACAAATAACCAATTAGTATAACATGTATTATCAACTCTTATTAAGGTAATTCTATTCATTAAGAAGTGAGTGATAAACCCTAATTTAAGTCTCTAATAACATATGTAATATACGATATTGAATATATTAAAAAGCTAAATCTGTATATTTTTTCTTTGAGTGAAATAATTCTCAACTCCCTGTGTCTTCGACAAAAATTATCTTCGAAATATGAACAGCATCCCTCAGATGTGGGTCGGGCATCTTTACTAATAGCCGTTTCCATGATGTAACATCAGTCCCACCAGGGGCCTTGAATCTGCCCCTCCCACACAAGGGCCACAATTGAGCCAAACCGTTCAGTGTAAGAGGATGGAGAGAGAAGCCTTGATCAGCATGTATAATACATACTGCATGTAAACACCCACAGAGCGAGATCAAGGAACCGCTCTCACTGTCTTTTTTTGGGGATATGGGGATCCTTCCTCTAAGAGCTGTAAGCGGTTGCTAAGCAACACACAGGATCTGCTACTGTATGTCAGTGGCATTGTAGCATTGATTTACAGTAGGTCTCCAACAATTATACCAGAGCATATCTTATTGCCGAACAGAGAGATGTTGAAAAGAGCTAGTATCACGGGTTTCATGGACAAAGAAGGAGCAATGCAAACATAATTTTTTTATTTACACAATGTGAAAAAAAAAAAAAAAAAACCTGTAAGATGTGACCTTGAAAAGCATGTGCTCCAACGGGTTTCATGCTCACTACAACCCCATACTAGTTCAGGTCATTGACCCTGTGGTGATTTTATGATGCTTCTTGCACGTTTCACAACAGTAGCCGCGTTTCCATTACCCTTCAAATTGCGCAAATTGAAATTGCGAATTGAAAACACGCCCAATGGAAACACGTAATTTTCGCAAAAACTCCCGTATATCGCAAACAAGGTTTTACGCTCGCATGAGGTGGTTTTTCAGGCAATTTGAAAAATGAATATTTTGCAAAACTGCAATGGAAACAGTTTTTGCATATTTACAGGGCACCTGGCGTAGATGACGCAGTGTGTTTGGACAGAAGACGAGACCGAGTTCTTCATTAAACTTAAACTTAATGGAAACACTGTCATTTTGAATAGTCTTTTATCGACATTTAGAAAGTATCGCGAAAGTTTTGCGCAAATCTCTAATGGAAACGTCTAAAACTGAGGGATTTGAAATGTTGTAAAAGCGACACTGAGACAGCGTTTTTATTAAAATGTCCACCTTTCTCACTCGTTGTGACAACTAACCTCTGCCACTCCCACATTATACAAGCATCAAAGTAGCCGAAACAACTTTTCTACATTTATGAGACACACACGGGCGAGTGACATATTTACACAACTTCCAGTAAAATTCACCCCACCCGTCTAAAGTATAAACACTTACAATAGGCTTACCATAGTGAATCAAGGTAAGACAAAAACACATTTTGGGAAGATGATCATATGTTCATTTTGAACAAAAAAGTTACACTGTGTACCTTTAAATGACAACAATCATGATCAGTAATCAAGATTACAATTTTGAGCAAAGTAATTGTGATTTTCAGCCATTATGCAGTGTGACTAAAATACAGTATGTCCAAGTTTTCATTGACTCAATGCACGTTTACACGACACTGTTTTGGCCATTTGTTTAAACGAAAACGACATTTGGGTGGCTGAAATGCAAACTTTTGAAAACGGGTTTCAAAGTGCACGCTTTTGAAAACAGTCACTGTGTAAACAACAAAAATGTGAATCTCTGAAGACGATGACGTCATGCACATGGGTATTACGTGTTCAGTCTATAGTGTTCCATCGCCATCTAATGGCCTGGCAGCAGAATACAGCGTTTTTAGTCGTTTTCACGGATCCATGTGAATGGGGATCATTTTGACAATGGTGTCGTCTCAAAGGAAAAAAACTTCTCTGTTTTAAGTATTTTGTTGTCGTGTAAACGTACCCTCAAACTATAGACTATAAAACTAGACTAAACAGGATTGAATAAGTATGGTTAACCTAAAAAAGGACATTTGACACAGGACTCATTTTAAACTAAATTTAAAAGAAAAAACAGCTGACAAAATGAACGCTAGTCTGAACGTAGCCTAAGAAGAGCTCCCGCTCAAACAGAAGCGCTGGACTGTAGACCTGTGCCAACACACCACTGCTTTATATAGCCTGTGGCTGGATGAGTGTCCACTCAGTGTCTCTCAGCCCTCCTGCTTTCTCTCAGGCCAGCTGCTATAGGGAGGACTGAAGACCTTATCATTCCTGTCTGCTCCACACACACACACACACAGCAGAATACAGAATACACACACACACACACACACACACACACACACACACACACACACACACACACACACACACACACACACACACACACACACACACACACACACACACACACACACACACACACACACACACATACAAGTTGGGTCTATCCCAGGATCCCACACTTTGGAATCAGGCTCCAACACATTTAGTTTCAGGTTATGTCACACCTGTGCTATGCTTTATCAGATACACAGTTGTTTAACTGGATATTTCACACAAAAGTCATTGTTTTAAAACCTGCTAGATATTCATTAATATGTGATAAGAAGTTGGGGTATAAAAAGTATAGAGAAATTCCATTTAGGTGAAAGTATGGATATTGCATTAAATGTTATACATTTAAACATCAAACAAAGTATGTAACCAAAAGCATACTTGAGTGAAGGTTAAAGAGGTTTTACATTAATTTAACTTACACTAACCAGTCAAAAGTTTGAAATAATTAAGATTTTTTAATGCTTTTGAAACATGATGGCATGGTCCTTATTAACATTATAGTATGCTGATTTGGCGGTTATTATTAATGCTAAAAAAGTTTGTGGAAACACATTGTGATACAGTGCGTTTTTTTTTTTTTTTTTTTTCAGGATTCTTTGATGATTAGAAAGATCAAAAGAACAGCATTTATTTGAAATGGAAATCTTTTGTAAAATGATATCTTTATTGTCACTTTTTATCAATTTAATGCATCCTTGCTGAATAACAGCATTATTCACTTATTATTTTAAATCTTACTTGCCCAAAACCTTTTAACTGTACTGTATCACAAAAATATGAAGCAGCTCAACTGTTTAACATTAATAATAATACAAAATATATATTGAGTCTCAAATCAGCATATTAGAATGATTTCTGAAGGATCATGTGACACTGAAGACTGGATTAATGATGCTGAAAATCAGCTTTGTCATCACAGGAATAAATTACATTTTGAAATATATTCAAATACAAAACAGTTATTTGGAATTGCAATAATATTTCACAATATTATTGTTGTAACTGTAATAATAAATTCAACCTTGTTGAGCATAAGAGAGTGATAGTGTAAGTATAAAAATATATTTTTACAAGTACATTTTTCTTTGCTGAAGAATAGTCTGATGAAATCAAGAGACATACTGTAGGAGATTTGCACAAACTTTGCAGAGTAACCTACATTTCTAAGATTGTCCTCAATTTCTCAAAGACTTTGTACAGAAACTATACATCTTTATAGTTTATATATAGTTCATGTAGTGGCTGTTTATGGTGGCCATTTTTATTTACAGGACAATAGAGGTGGGTGGGCGAGAGAGGGGAAATGGGGTTGGGACATGATGACCCAGTCCAGAGTCAAACCCATACCCTGTGGGCCAGTTCTCCTCAAGAGCAAGTGCACTCACTTCCGCACCACTGCTCAGACACTCAAGCCAATTTCGCCCATCGTAAAACGCATTGCTTCAGGACAGAAGCTCTGCTTTTGGCTGCTGATATTGTGCTGAGTTATGAAACTTCTCTTCACAAGGACAGATGATAATAGTCAAAAGTTAAAGGTAGGGTAGGCAATTTCGGAGAGGCTAGCAATAGCACGCTAGCTTTGAAAGCATAATCGAGCGATTTTTGCAGGTTGTGCAAAAAAAAAAACATAAAAGTGAGTGGTATTTACACCCACTCGAGCGATTTGTTTGCTAAACTAAAGAAGCCATTGAGCATCGTCGAGAGGTTAAAAGGAATTGGATTGGATTAAACCCACCAATAATGCGCCAGGTGGATAAGCCTGTTTGTGATTGGTCCCTGCAAATTTGTAATGGAAGCAGGATAGAAGAATGTACAGGTTTCCAGCCTGAGCTGCAAGGCGAAATCAAATAGCCGGCAGATCGGGCTGGGTTTACCCAGTCTAACCCTACTTTTAAATAAAACAATTTAATTAGCTTGTTAGCTCAGTAGTGGGAGGGAAGATACTGATATGTGTGCAAGAAGCGAGAGCAAGAAATGATTTGTGTGACTTCTGCACAACATTACGCAAACCTGCAATAATTAAATGTTTAATAATACAAATATACGGAACTTTATGTATTTAATCTCACTTTTTTAACCAATGTCTTTGCTGCTGACCTTCGATTATTCAATTTAACCCTACCAATAAGTAAAAATGATTTAAAATAAACATCCCATTTGTGTTTCATTTTTTGCTTTTATTGCTGAAGTGTGTTGAACCTTCTTCTCCTGCATCCTGTTCTTCACCAATCCAGAACAGCAGCAGAGCTGAAAGGTTTGTTTGAACTGTGCCCTCTACTGTACAGGCGTGAATTTGCATTTACTTCAGCCTGAGACTTATTCATTTCACTTTTGGTTTGAAAGGGTCTTTATATTTGTCAAAAAACAACATCTTTTTTTTTGTTTTTAAAAACAAGCAAGCAAGCCCAGCTTATAAAAAGTAACACAATGCATTACTTTCCAAAAGTAACTAGGTAACACAGTAGTTACTTTTTAGGGACTAACACAATATTGTAATGCATTACTTTTAAAAGTAACTTTCCTCAAAACTGGTCACAATCTCTGCCTTCTGTAGCTAAGCAATTATCCAAAACAATTCACACATTTTTCAATGCAAAGCCAGCTTTTGCAACACTCTTGATGTCAACATTTCATCAATGATAGATTTTTTTTTAACCAACACAATTTTAAAAAAATGATAGACTGCTATGAGACCAAACTGCAAAAAAAAAAAAAAATCCATCATCCCTAGAGTACTACGATGAATTACCATAATTTGAGTCACTCTCGTCCTCTGTGATTGCAGCTTCTGTTCTGATCTTTGGCCCGAAACATGAGAGAAAAACATAAAAGTGCGCATCAGCCTACGTATGGGTCGAAGTAAATGTTGAAAACTATGTTATTGTGCTAATTATTATAGTAAAAGTCTTAATAATGATGATAATAATACTAAATGGAATCTCAAACACAAAATTACATCAGTATGTGCAAATTAAACCTTTGCATATAGAAAGACATGCAGTTATTGTTGTAGTATTTTGCTAGCACACAGCTCAAGGCTCCACTTTAAATTCTAAAATGATTTTCTTATAATAAATATTGGATCTGTTTGTAGTAAGCGATTGAAGGTGTCATTTCAAATGGCTATATGTACTACATGCAGATTTGGACAAAGTTATGAAATTTGTAAGGCTCTCTTCCAATATGAGTTGGAATTTGAATTAAAATGGCTAGTATTCCCCAAAAGCTGATCCAATGTATTTATACTAGCTAATGAATTGTAGTGTCTCAATAGCCAGAAAAAAAACCTACGCCAGCACTCCTGGGAGTCCACCCATGCGAACAAGGTAATGAAGTTGTCACATTAAGATCGAAAGACTTTGCAGCTTACATTTGAGCGAAACCTCGAGCCCTGAAGCAAAGCCCAATGCTACATGAATTATAGCTTTAGCTATGTTATAAATGTGGAAAAATCTTTGTGTTTGTTCACCCCTAGAGCCAATAATGTTGCAATAACAGTTGCAGTGTCAGTAATGTTGGCAGAAGGACTCTGTATCTGGACTGTCTCTGATGGAACACAGATAAATATCCTTGCAGAAGCAACTGGAGTCCAATAACTGGCTGGCATAGAGGACATTTCTAACTACTCTTTTGGAGATCATTGATACAGTACAAGCCTTATGGTTGCACTCATCTGATAACAACTCTTCATTCACTACCACTCAAAGTTTTGGAACAATTCAGATTTTTTAAAATGTTTTTTAAAAGAAGACTCTTATGTTAATCAAGACTGCATTTATTTGATGATCAGAATATTATAATGATTTCTGAATGATCAAGTGACTCTGAGGACTGGAGTAATGATGCTGAAAATTTTAAAGAATATAATTTATTCCAAACTTTTGACTGGTAGTGTATGCCACAAAGGTATATTTTAAATGATTTTATCTAATTATTCTATAACTTCAGCATCATGACCCCATTCCGACCCCATTATTTTTCATATTTTGTGGTAATATGGGAGAAATTTACATTTGTGTATCACTACCCCAAGAATGCATATGTAAGGGTTATGTTTAGTTCTGTTAGTTAATTTGTGTTTTAGCTTTAGCTATGTTATACTGCCTATTTTAAAGGCAGTATCCTCACAACTGTGTTCCTTTCTTGAGAGAAATGATATCTGCGAGGATTTCCAGTCCGGATTTAGACCGTACCATAGTACCGAGACAGCTCTCGTTAGAGTCACAAATGATTTGCTCTTATCATCCGATCGTGGTTGTATCTCGCTATTAGTGTTACTCGATCTTAGTGCTGCATTTGACACCATTGACCACAACGTTCTTTTAAATAGATTAGAACATTATGTTGGCATTACGGGAAATGCACTAGCATGGTTTAAATCATACTTATCTGACCGTTATCAGTTTGTAGCAGTAAATGATGAGATGTCTCATCGATCACAAGTTCAGTATGGCGTACCACAAGGCTCAGTACTAGGACCGCTGCTGTTCACTCTATACATGCTACCATTAGGAGATATCATTAGGAAACATGGAATTAGCTTTCACTGTTATGCCGACGATACTCAGCTCTATATTTCTTCAAAACCTAACGAAACTTATCAATTCACTAAATTAACAGAATGCATAGCGGATATAAAAAATTGGATGACTCGTAATTTCCTACTTCTAAATTCTGAAAAAACAGAGTTTCTAATTATTGGACAAAAAACTTCCTCACGTAATAACCTAGAATACTGTCTAACACTCGATGGCTGCTCTGTTAAGTCTTCGTCGTCGGTTAGGAACCTGGGTGTGCTCTTTGATACCAATCTTTCATTTGAAAGTCACGTGTCTAGTATCTGTAAAACTGCATTTTTCCATCTTAAAAATATATCTAAATTACGCCATATGCTCTCATTGACAAATGCGGAACAATTAGTTCATGCGTTCATGACCTCAAGGCTAGATTATTGTAATGCTCTACTGGGTGGTTGCCCTGCACGCTTAATAAACAAACTACAGCTGGTCCAAAATGCAGCAGCTCGAGTTCTTACCAGAACCAGGAAGTATGACCATATTAGCCCAGTTCTGTCAAAACTGCATTGGCTCCCTATTAAACATCGCATAAATTTTAAAATATTGCTGATTACTTACAAAGCACTAAATGGTTTAGCTCCGCAGTACTTGAGCGAGCTCTTAACGCATTATAGTCCGTCACGTCTATTGCGATCTCAAAATTCCGGCCTGTTACTAATACCTAGAATATCAAAATCGACTGCTGGCGGTAGATCCTTTTCCTATTTAGCACCAAAACTCTGGAACAGTCTTCCTACCATTGTCCGGGAAGCAGACACACTCTGTCAGTTCAAAGCCAGATTAAAGACACATCTCTTTGACCTAGCATTCACATAATACATTATAGACTTCTATAATTTAATGTTAGGCTGCATAGATTAGGTCAGCCGGAACCGGGAACACTTCCCATAAATCCTGATGTACTCGTTATATCATGAGAAGAATGGCATCTACGCTAATTTTAGTGTCTGTGTTTATCCCGAGGTTTTCCTGCAGCCTGCCGGATCCAGGCCGTATCCAGATCTGACGAAGGATCTTCGCCTGGACCGATGACAACGCAGTGCTGAAGTGCCAACTAGTCTCTCCCTATGGAGGATCCCACTACCACTATACAGATAAGGCGTTGTCGGGAAAATTTCGTTTCGCGTTCCTACCCCAAAGCAACAAAATAAAATAAAATTCTTTATCAAAATTTATAAGGAAACACCAGTACTTGTTTAGGCTTGGCTTGTAGGGAATTCCAAACCTGCGTATTTTCAAATGCACATAACTATAGAACCCATTCTAAATGCGCATGTGAACGCCATCAGCGTTTCTCACAGGTTCGCGTTTAAAGTCTGTGTAGAGGGAATGGTGTCGTCTTAGCGGCCCCTAATTTAATAACAAATTATCGTTGCGACGGAAGCAAATCAATCAAAACTAACTTTAGATGGAAAATAACTTAACTCTGCTATAAAGCCAAAACAATATCTGTTACCTTAAATTATGCGCTTATCTCTGTGAAGCTGCTTTGAAACAATCTACGTTGTTAAAAGCGCTATATAAATGAAGATGACTTGACTTGACTTGACTTTTAGTTGGGTTTTGTTCTGTATCTGTTTGCCTGTTTTCCCAGTGATTGTTTGTTTCTATGGTTACCAATGAGTTTATTGTTTAGTCCCACCTGTCTCTTGTTTAGTTCCTAATTATCCCTGAGTTCTTTGTCTTGCACTGTACCTCTATAACGTGTTCTCCAGAGAACTCCTGTGTGGATTATCTTGTTTTATGTTTAGTACTGCACAAAATCCCTCTCCTCTTCACTTGTTTACCCAACTTTGACAGCATAAAGGGGGTCAAAATGACCCTTATTCATTTCCCATGAATTTTGCATTTAAAATTTTATCGTTTGCACTGCATATAGACAAGAGAAGTAAACAAACATGTTTGACATATCAAAACATTTGTGTATCATCAGTTCTTTTAATCATTTTATTAACAGGACACTGATTTTATGAAGAAAAGTCCAATGTGTGTCATTTTGACCCCCTTTATGCATTTGTGTAGGTTTTTTGGTTTGTGAATTCTAGAGTTAACTATGTTTTCCAAGTGTAACAGAAAAACACTCAAATGTTTTTTTTTTTTTAATTGTGGGTTGGCTTTTCCAGTAACAAGGCTATTTTTTCAACAACGAGCAGTGAAGTGTGATTAACAGCTATCGCTATTTTTAATGTCACATTGTATTGCACACACAGTAAACGGAAGCAATAAAAAAACACACTCTTTTAGTACGTTCTCTATCAAGTAGCACTGAAAAGTCTGAATCAGTTGTTTTATAAATTGTATTCAGTAAACGTTTCTCTGTTCAAATGTGCCAGATTATTGGGCTTAATTATACAGTATATGATGAATGATGAAAATGTATATATGATGAATGATGAAAATGTTTTAAGAAAGAGTAAACAAGCTCTACCATCTGCTGCCTGCTTGACATTTGACTGCTCACAGTCCTGTCCTGCTAACAGTCCTCTCTCGTATGGCCGCTTCCAGGCGGAATCTTGTCTTCCCGTGTGAACGTGACACGCAGCCTATTGAACACCGGAAGGGCACTTGGCAATAGAGCAGGAAATGGAGGGACGCTTAAGTGTGTGGCCAAAGGACAGACAAGCAAAAGCCTGTTCTAACACATATGAATCCCATTTCACCTAAAAAAAAAAAGAAAGAAAAAAAACCCTTGTGAAAAAGAAGTGTGCTTATATGGAATGTGTACTTGTAGTGTTAAATCGTAAAAGTATGTTAAAAAAAATACTGTATTTGCAGATAATATAATATGAATGAAATAAAAGGCCACTTAAAGAGAGTCCACTTTCATGAAAGTGCACTTTGTTATAATGACAAATAAAAAGTTGTATTTTAAAATACTTTTTAAATCATTATGTTTTGATAACCTTTTGTTGTTCTTTTAAGAAGTACACATATTTTGATGTGTTGACTAACATACATGATTTTTGCACATGTAAAGTATACAATTTTAACTGGAGTGTGCTCTTTGACATTAAAGTTAATATATTTTAAATGTTCTAAATGGCAACTTCATCATTACAAATGTGTAATGACAAAGATATTTAAATTCATGACATGCATTATTTAAGTAGGCATACAATTTCAATAGAAATTACATTGTACATATTAATGTGCATATTAATTAAATAGAAGTAATTATGAAATTACATATAACAATGCACTTAAGTCCCACATAACTGGGTCAAACGGCACGCTTAAGTTCAACTAATTGCATTTAATATAAATGTAACCTTTTCATTTAATTGCAATTAACATCCAATTTAAGGTCCGAACAAAATATACATTCCAGTTCGCACTTGAGTGTATTTTTTAAAGTATATTACTTTATATATTCAACCTTTAGAACCCCCCGAGGGTCACAGAACAGTGGCTTAATTGAGAAAAAAGCACCATTAAACCATTATAAAGTATAACTAGTCCACCCAACTTTTGTACTACATTCTGAGTCTTCTAAAGCCATAAAATTTTGCCAAAGTAGTTTCTATTATCCATTGTCAATATGGTAGCGATGTATGAAGCACAGAGTTAACTTCCAAACCAAGCAGCTCTATATTTGTAAATGTGGCAGATTCACTTGTTAAAAGCAAAAAAAAAAAGTTCCGTTATGAATTCTGCATGGAGAAATTGTTTACTTCTTCAGATTTCAGACCGTGTGGATTCCTGTTTAGATTACTGCAAGGAGATGACTGTGTTTTTCATCTGAAAAACTGTGTACATTGTGTATTTTAATTTTGTATATCATCGCAGTCAATCAGAAACCTTGTACTGTATCTGTCATTATGTTATTAACATTTGACCAAAATCAAGTGTGAATGTGTCAATTACGAGCTACAGGCAAAACAAGTGAAATATGTCCATTTTGGTCGAAGTTGAGGTTTTCAAAAAAAAAATTGTCCATTAAGCCCTCGTCTTGCGATCCCACTGCTCCAAATAGCAGTTAAACATCTAAAATGATCTTTATTTGTACATTTTTGGAGAGGTGTACATAAATCCTTCCTTTGTTTTAATAATCCATGATAATCTATAATAAAACCCTCAGCATGCAAAGCATTCCAACTTTGTTCTTTGTTCTTTATTCTCGATGGCATTAGTCTGAACCAATGAAATATGATTTTCAAACCCATGCTGATGTAAACAAAACCAGCTTGTCGCAATAATGCCTTCGATGATTAATCAAAACACTCCGCGCATGTATTGTGATATCATGACTATATACAACTACTTCAGTTATAATGTTCTTTTTAAAAAAGAAAGGAAAAAAAAGACTGACCCCAAACTTTTGAACGGTAGTGTTAAATGTTTTCAAAAGATTTCTGTTGTAAATAATTGCTGTTCTTTTTTTTTACTTTTTATCCATCAAAGAATCCTTAAAGTATCACAGGTTTAAAAAATTGATCATGTGACTGAAGACTGGAGTATTGGCTGATGAAAATAAAGCTTTCCATCAAATAAATAAATTACATTTTAAAGTATATTCAAATAGAAAACCATTATTTTAAATTGTAATACTATTTCACAATATTAATGTTTTTTTTGGTATTAGGGATGGGCATTCGATTAAATTTTCTTAGTCGATCGTCGGGAGAATTAACGATCGACTATCGATTAATCATTAATATTTTTATATTGAAATTCATTATTTCTTTAACTTTTTATAAATTAAAAATGCAATGAAAATACAAAAATACAGTTTGTTTGTCCTCGATGAGATCTACAAGAAGATCAACTTGTGGCAGTGAAACTGGACGTTCGGTAGACTTGAAGATATGCCCTGCGGTGCTCTAAAACAGCGGAACCTGCAGCTGCGAGCCGGCGTTCTTAAACAGAGACCCATGGCCACTTCATCCGTTTTCTGTGATCGGATATTTATCCGATCGTGAAAAGACCAAATGTAAATGCCCTCCGAAACGCATTCGAGGCGGATTTAAATCCGATCGCACAAACCACTTCAGGAGGAGATCTGAGACGCATTCCAGACGAAACTGGACAAGAGTAAATGCATCTGGTTGTTGAAACCACATATGTAAATTTGACTTAACGTTATCCCAAAAATGCTAAGAAATAAACGTGTGAGAGCGTGTTATAGGCTATATGTCATGTTATAGCCAGATATGACGACGCTACTTCAACACGCATCACCACAGATGAGCATCTATTCATCAAGCCAACGTGCAAACTATTGCAAATCAAAGTGAAAGTCATTCATCATCAACACAAGATCTTACCAGGGCTGTTGCCGCAATATCTTGTTGCGGTCTTTGATTTAGAAATTTTAGCTGATGATCAATAAAATGCAGCTCATATCAGTTGCTTTCCGTGACGTGCAACAATTTAAATATGCATATATAGCGCGGGAATTCAAGATCGGATTTATATCCGTTTTGCAAAAACACATTTATGTGACCAGGTGTAAATGGAATCGTTTTGATAAATCAGATAGCTATCCGATCTGAGAAAACGCACGAAGTTCCCATAGAACTTCTGCACCAGTCTACCGATTTCTGAGAAAGATAAGCATGTTGACATGATCTGGGATCAGACGGGACCGCAACCTGGTGACAGCCAGTCCAGCCGCCGAAAACACCCGCTCTGAGGGGACTGACGTTGCCGGGATGCACAGGTACCTCCGCGCTAAAATTAATTCCATTGCTTCAAGACTCACACTACGCAACGCAACGCAACCTGCATTAGATTAATCGATAACAAATAAACGTGATCGACGAAATTCTTAACGATCAATTATCGATCGTCGATTAATTATGCCCATCCCTACTTGGTATATAAAGACAGTTTAAACAAATTTGAAAAAAAGTTTTTTATAAAAATCCTACCTACCCTACCTTTAAGTCACAAGCATTATTTAACACTTTTCATTGGTTAAATATTTGCAAAACCCACAGACAGATATAACGGGGTGACTAATAGTAAGGATTTATGAAATAAATAAAAATGACAGAATATGGAGATACAAGGTTCACGCCTGACAGTGAAGATATAGCATTTCAGTATTCCAGAATTTTATCAAGTATTTCAAAGAGATTTGTATTCAATGCCTGCTGGCGGTTGAAGAATCTTTGTGTTACTTTTCAGCTTGATCTGACACAGTCGAAGCTACACTGACCCTTCTTGCTAATTATCTGCTGAGTCATTAAGAAGAGCTGGGGTAAGGGCAGATGTTACGATCTATGGCCCGATGTGTCATCAGGCTTTTGTAAATCTAAATATAAATGCGAGAAGAGAACAGCCCACATCATCTGCTTCATTATGGTGGAGATTCACAATATTACAGAGGATTCGAGTGGAGCGGAGCTGGTCGCCACCCACTCCTGTTAGCTCCCACCCACCCACCCAGCCACCTACACACACACACACACACACACACACACACACACACACACACACACACACACACACACACACACACACACACACACACACACACACACAAACAAACACACATAGGCATAGACTTAATTAATGCCAGTTAATCACAATTCCATCAAAAAGCAAACAGGCTGCTGAAGTGACTACACACAGAGAGAGAATCCATGATCTGCTGCGAATCCAAAAAGCACTAGCTCCATTCTGAGGAATGTGCTGAACGAAAAGGGAAACACATGCGCACAACACACACACACACACACACACACTCACATATACGTGCACACGCACACCCTCGCACGCACAGTCTCCATGGAAACAAGCGGAAGAGCGGCCCGTCCCACTCTCTTCTGTGGACCGACAGAGGATGATGAGAAAGAGAGAGGAAGAATGAAAAGAGATTCAAAATACAGAGAGAGAACTGCAGAGACAGAAATAAAGCAGAGAAAGCATCACTTTGTAAGGGAATATTGCATGAAATCAGGCTCGGTTTGTGTTACAGACAGTATAAGCACACTGTTCAGAGTGTGTGTATCTGGAATCCCGAGCAGAACTCGAAGCCAAACGCTGCCTTGACACCCAACAGCTGAAACGGTGGGAAACACTGCACTGCACCACAGCACTAATGTATACAGCATCCAGGAAACCCCCTCTTGTGTGCACTGAATACTAATAACCGTGATATGATTGGCTAGCACTGATGTACGACCGGTGTTCTCCGGTAAAACCGTGTCACATACATGACTTAGATGCTCGTATGAAGTTTCCTAGAAAGGGAAAAACGAGCAGCCTTTTGTACAGTGAAAAAGAACAGCAGAGGTACCATGGTACAGTCAGAGAATCACAAGGTTATATCATTATATTTTTAATATTTAATGTACTTTGTGATTACCTTATTCATATGCAATTGTATTTGCAAAGTACACCTATCTATATTAAAGAATACCATGGTATTACTTAAAAAACTGTTAAATAACATGGTAAAAAGTAGCTTCCCAGGCAACTCATTACTTCTACATTCATACATAGGCTACTAACTATTATCCAAAGCAACTTAAATTGCTTTACTGTTTGAGATTCATACTCATAATTCAAAATACTTAAATTGTTCTTAAATGTTATAAAATTATTGATTAATTGAAAAAAATATATTAATTATATATATATATATATATTAGTGCTGTCAAATTGTTTAATTAATAAATTATTAATAAATTGATTAATTGCATCTAACATAAACGTTTGTAAATATACATAATATATGTCTGTCTTATATATTAGTGCTGTCAAATTGTTTAATTAATAAATTATAAATAAATTGATTAATTGCATCTAACAAACATTTGTATATATATATATATTAGATGCAATTTATCAATTTATTAATAATTAATTCATTAATCAGTTTGACAGCACTTACGCACACACACACATATATATATATATTTTCTATAACATTTAAGAAAAATTTAAGTATTTTGAATTATGAACAAGAAGCTCAAACAGTAAAGCAATTTAAGTAGCAATTTGTTATATATATATATATATATATATATAATAATAAATATAAATCATATGAATACGTATTATGTAAATTAATCCAATGAATGACTCATTAAATGAATAATTTTTTTAACTGTATTATTTACGCAAACCATCTGACAAACTAATTAGTAAAATTATTTGGGCTTCCAAGTGCTACATTTGTGAGAATGGTCATTTCTGCCTGTAAAGTTTATATATATTATAATGTGATATTAAAACAGTGATGCACTGTACGTTGTAAATGTAAATGTTCTGTCATGCTACACGCTCATTGGGAAAAGTGCTTGTTTCTGGAAAACAGGGATGTCAAAAGTTACTCTGATACCAAGTCAATACTAAAATGATAAAGATAAGAGTCTTTCTGTGGTATTGTTAGTAGCAAATTCAATTGGCACTCACACAGCATCTGATTAACCGGTGGCTTTTGCTGACGTGTGTTTGCGCACATGCTCTGTGGAGAGCTCTCATGACTCAAATCTGATTTGGATAAAAATATCAGAGCTGTGAATTAGACCTAAGGCCTGTTGCATGAAGCTAGTTAAACAAAGTCTGAGTTTCAGAGTAGGTTTAGAGTTGACAAAACCAAAACCAATCCAACCAGGTTTAGATCAGATTCAACAGGCTTGGAATAAACGTTCTCTGTCAACTCAGGGTTTGATCCAGAGTTTGTGATTAACTCTGAAGCGTGTACACCCGAAAGTGTGACACGTGCAGCGAACAGCCAATCCCACGGGACATGGAGAGCGTCAGATTGATTCACTTCTCGCGAGAGAGCAGCACAATTCACTTCTCTCTCATTTATTTATTTCTTCTATGATACACTTACATCCCATTGTTTTTGTCCGTACTGTACAATTAAAGTAAAGTCAACAAGTTTTAGTGTTGTTTCGACCCCACTGTTCTTCAAAATATCATATTTTGTGTTTCACAGAAGTAAGAGATACAGGTTTTGAATGACATCTCTTTAAGTAGTAACCCAGCATTGTCATGGAAATGTCCAAAAAACGTGGTGTTACTATGGTGCACGTCAAAAAAAACCTTGACTACAATATTTAAAAAAAAAACAAATTAATAAAAATACATTGCATTACAATGGCGCATGTTCAAAATGGTACTATGGCAAAACATGGTTAGTAAATGTGCAAAAAAAACATGACATTACTAGTACATGTCCAAAAACATGGTAATATGTGGTATTTTTTGTTATTGGCAGTCTAAGTGTTTGTAAGTTTCACTGGGTATGTCATTTTTGTATATATAGTGTGTGTATACCTGTTCATTGAGTTTTTCATTTGCCAGCATCATACACAAATATTACATGCAGGTGAGAACATTGTGTTTCAGGCTGGAGTCGTGATTGAGCGCGTGCTTGAGATTCTGAACACTATCGGTTAGCAAATCACAGGTCTTCGCACTATAATGCTTCTCGTACGAGTTAGGCAGTGACAGAGGTAGAGCGACAATATTTACACAGTCTTGCTCACTTGAACACATAATCTCATTCACACTAGCACACACAGTCTAACACACTCACACACACACAGACGCGAGTGTGTGAGAGGTGCTGATGGCTGTCAGATGCTCAGCCCCTGCAGTGTGGAGAGTTTCAAGTGAGCTGAAGACGCAGCAGACGTTTGGCTCAGTGTGTAACAGAGCGGCCAAGGGAGAAAGACAGAGAGAGATAGAGACAGAAAAAGAGAAGGATGAATCTTCATCAGTCAACCCGAGCACAAGGGTTTCACACGACTTCTCGTGCCGGCGAGCCTGGACCCGAGAACCTTACACAACCTCTAGTCCGCCTCCTACCGCGCACCACGCAAACGCACGGGAACTCAATGTGCCCCGCGTAGCTGTTGGCATGTCCTCGCGTGAAGGATGCCCTGCCGTTAGGCAGCAGAGCATAAAATCACATCTCTCCGCTTGGAGAAGGTTGCAGTATTGCTAGGCAACGTTCCTGCAACATTCCCACTCTCTTTTTGGCCTCTCCAGTTCAGAAATAGAGGTACAGCCTGTGCCCGCTACACTTGAGCAGATGTTAATGTCTCCATTGAATTAGAAGATCACACGGTAATAGCGTTGCAACCTAAGTCACGGACACCTGTACCAGAAATGCGCTCACTTAGATATAGACCTACGGCGGTTTACGAAAAAAACGACATTCAGGATTAACTCTGACACATTCCCCAACATCAAATCAACAGGACAAGCTTCATTCATTTCTCAGAGCAACTGGTTCTTCAGTGATACAGACTTGTTCTGATTGGACTTACCTCTGTGCAGGAAGCATCACATATAAGTCTTCTTCAAACCATCCCAGAAAACCAAAGGATAGTTATGAGAGAGAGAGAGAGAGAGAGAGAGAGAGAGATTACCAGGGAAAAATACAAAAATAAAATCACACACACAGGCTGATAGTCCAAGCAGCCTGGGAAAAAAAACCCAGCTACTCTCTGTCTTTTCCCGTTTTACCGTTCCCCCCTCTCTCTGCTGTCTCTCTTTCCCGTCGCCTCCCCAAGAGCAGAGGAGTGGAGAGGAGAGGAGCTGATCTCCCCAGCGCTGTGTTAAGCTGTGCGTTTAGAGCTCCTCTGCAGCGATCTCGGCATCTTCCACGGACTCCACTGGTACACAGCAAAACATGGAGCCAGATACCGGATTCAGGATCGTTGATTGCCACTGGCCCCTGCTCACTCAGGAATACTAATCTGTATTCTTCATCTCTATCATGTCATCCTATTCTGCTCTCAATGTAAATGTCAAAACCATGCCTCATATCCAGTCGAGGGGGGGGGGGGGGGAATCCATCCTGTTGAAAAAAGGAATCCTCTTTCTCTTATGATGAGGATGATGATGGTGATGATGTCACTGTTTCATTTTTTTCATTTCTGCATCATTGTCATCACTGATGGACGCAACCTGAGATGGCCGCATTAGGATGCCCGTAATTTCCCTTTGGGAAACACATTAGTGCACTTAGAACAGATGCTAATCGCTAGGTTGTTAACAATTACAACATGTTTTTCTTAAAAACCTTATTGTCGCATCTAATTTTAAAACAGAACAGAGTTGATTGCAATGTCTGGTGCTAATATGAGACTGGGCTAGCTTAGCACTGAACTTTGGCACTCTCTTCAATTATACTGCCAAATATGCTAAAGTCTGGCCTCTAGCAAACATTTGCTAGTACTTTTGCTTCACGTAGGTATTTTTTCCCATCACTTGGTGTGCAACACGTATATAATGTTAAATATTGTATGATGTTTTATTAAAGGTGCAGTCTGTAAGAATGACAGCTAGTGGTCGAAATCGGTACTGCAGTCCAAATTCAAAATATTTGAGATCGTTGTTTCCCCCACCCCCTCCTCCTCAGACTCAATGCTCACGTGGGTTGCCAGTTTAAGGACACGCAACAGAAACGAGCGCAATTGACATTGAAAGCCAAGGAGACTTACACACTTGTAAGTTGATGAGTTGATTTATCCATGTTTTAATATCCTGAAAGTGCGTAGGCATCTATTGAAATCATTGGTGTTCTTATTCTTCTTCTTCTTCCACTCTGGAAGTCTATGGCAGCCCATAGAATCACTTGTGGGAAAGTAATGAAATTTGGCACACTGATAGAGGACAGTCTGAACAGTGACCATAGCATATTTAGAGTCTCTAACTCAATCCTTCTAGCGCCACTAACTGTCCAAAGTTTCACTCATGTTTATGAGTCATCTTCAGACCATGCCGACAAAAAGTTATGGAATTAAAGTTGATTCGTCAAACTGTTCTCGAATACCGTGTGAACGAATTTTACATAGCGCTTGCAAAAACAGACGCTTTACCATATTCAGACCAAACTTAAATGTCATCACAAGCATGACTTGAGGTGACATGCAGCGTTTCAGCGCAGTGCCACCTACTGGTCCATAGATACGAAAAATTGCAAGGGGGTAATCTTTGAAGGATGAACAAATAATGTTTTGGTCATCACATTAAAAATAACATTTAAATGTGATAATATTTGAGTTTTGAAGTGCTGGAAAAAGATGTGTGACGTACTTAGAAAGCATTTTACTATTCCTGCCAAACTTCCATGTTTACAGTTAGTGTTACTACATTAAATCCATGGTGAATGAAAATGATATGTGGACTTTAAGTCTATAACTAGTTCCATCATGGCACAATGTTTCTCCTGGTTTCCACGTCAGCACTGTTCGATCCGTTAATGACAGAGAAATTTGAATGCTTCTCATTAGATCTCGCAGCGACATTGTTAATACACGGCGCTAAGAGATAATAACATTACTCGCCATAATTCGCCACAGAAGTAATAACATTACTTCTGTGGCGAATTCAAATGCAAATGCTTCCTTTACTGGATCTCTTAGCGCCGTGTATTAACAATGTCGCTTGATCAAGATTGGCTTGCGGTGCACTGACATTGGTCCAAATTGATATACAGTCCGAGAAGCACAAAATAGCGTAGCACAGTTTCATTCCGCTTTCATTACATTTGCCATTTGATGTTGGGTAACGTTGTGGTGGTCGCGATGCGTGCACGTAATAAAAATATCAAGCGCTATATCGAGCATTTTTAATACCATTACCGACAATGATGTACTGTCGATAAATACCGATACCGTTTTATCACCCATCCCTATATTTTAAGGTGCTTTAATTACAGTGTAATTATACAAGTAAGTGCTGAGTTATTATATAATTAGGGTTAGGGTTAGTATTTAGTTTAGGTTTACTTGGAAGTAATTGTGCATAATTTACTGTCATCACTATAGTAAGTCCAAGTAAGCTGTGTAACATGGACACTGTAAAAAAAAGGCTGAATCCGAAATCGCCCCCAAAAAAACCCAATCACTATTCCCTACGTTAGTCCCATAATACTGTTTATTTGAATGAGTGAATGAAAACAAGTGAGCGAATTCGGACAGCTGTTGAGTGTACATTGTCTGTATACTCTTTATTGCAGAGCAATGATTGAATGAGTGCACTCAATTAAGTCCACTATGGTTTTGGGCACCACTACAAATGGCTGTCCCTTCAAATAATGCCCTATTTGACGGTATGGGGGAGGGCGATTTTGGATTCAGCCAAAGTGTTACCCAATTTAATTTCAGGGTTTTTTTAAAGAGTGACTGCGGCATAGATGTAGCATTCATTATGTAATGAATAGCGAATTTAATGAGGGATATTGGACACAATATATGCATGGATGTGTTAAGTAAAATAATGCCTGTAAAGGCCTCATTATACTTCTGCGTCGGACCTACGCCGGAGCCTATACGCCGTAGGCAACGTGTTGGTTTTAATTTATACTTCTGTGTCGTTGTCCGCGTTGACGCACACCTAGGGAGCATGTGAAACCCCGAGGGAGGGGTTCTGGCAGACCAATCACCGCGCTTGTGTCCGCGTAGAATTGACGCGTTGTTACATTTTTGGAGAGGTGCACGTCAGGGTACGCCGTAGGGTACGCGCGCTACACACAGCCTACGATGTAGCTACGGCGGCAGTTCAACGCAGAAGTATAAAACAGGCTTTACTCTTATGTTGTCTGACGGGTCTCGTGAGTTCATGTTCTTGGCTTTTCTTCATCACTATAGCAACCAATGTAGATATACTGGATATTGACTTCAGTCTTAACAAATGGACTTGACTCATCACTTACGAAATCACAGTGCAGACAACCAGTCCTTTAGATTAAATTAGAAAAACAAAGTGGAATTGGATGAACAAAGCGCTTGGTACAATCCACTTCAAACACAAAGCAAAGAAACTTTGATTCTTAGAAGCCAATGACAGACAAATAATAGACATTTCATAGCAATAGACAGGCAGCCCATACAAATTAAAGGTGAGAGGTTTAAAAGATTAATTAAGGGCAATGGAATCCAACAATACCATCCATTTCAGGAGATGATGCATATTTTAAGCCCAAGTTGTAAAAAAGACACTCTACTGCAGTGAGATTCACAAAGGGCATTTGGACTTTGGTGGGTATGAATGCTTACATGAGTCCTTGACCATTTCACAAGGGTCTGATGGCCTACATGCTTGAACAGAGAGAGATGCAAGAGAGAAACAAAAATATATACAGTAACAGGGTCCCATTTATCACAAAGAAACTTGAAATCAGACTATTGGAACAGTTCCTGACTGACAGTGGCAAGCAACCTGACCTCTTCTCTAAAGACTTTTCTGATGGCATAACAGAGGAACTTGTATACGACCACATTGTAAGTCATTTACCAATTGTAGAAACTGGTATTGCATGCATGCAACTCCAATGTTGACAGAAATCTACAATTTATTCTAACTGTAATGTAATTTTCTTAACTTATTTTAATGTATTTAATTTGAAAAAATAGGTAACGCTGTAGGATAGTCTACCATCTGGCTGAAAAACATGGCTCAAAAATAAAAATTCCAAACATTGTCCAGAGAAAGCAACACTGGTTCAGGCAATAGCGTTAGTTTGGGGCAGGACTATTTGTTTGCTGACCAATGGCAGACAGTGGAGTGTTTGGAAAAACCTGTTTGAAAACAGATGCTCTCTTGTAAATATATATGAATAAGTCAATGGGGTAGCATGTCCAAATACACAGTATTTTCAAAACAATAGGTGGAAAATACCCGAATGACACATTGCTTACTATCCAATGAAGCCACGCGAGAAGGGTTGTCGTATTCGTAAATGACAAGGACACAGCAACTTGATGGATGTCGTAGGTCACATGATATTCCAAAATGGTGGATTTTGTGTGAATGGATTGTATTGTAACACATACTACACGCTATTCAGAAGTTCGTCATTAAAGAAGTGATGCAGAAATTATACAAAATTAGCTTAGGCAATGTTTTTGGGAATTAATATTTGGAAAGTTGTTCGGAAACACCAACAAAACCTATAAAATGACATTGAGTTTGGCTGTAAGTTTATTACGTCTCAAAAATTTGGTAAATATTTTTAACTGTCACACATTTTTGAGAGGTGTTTTTGGTTCACTGGATACACTGTCATACAAGACAGCGTTGGCCTTTTGAATGCCTTTAGCAGCCAAACCATACACAACAGAATCGACTGCATGTCAACTATCTGTTTCTTGACTTACACTCATAGCATAAACTGCTTCACATGAAGAAAGTCTGCAGTTCAGTTAAATATAACCTTAGATCAAGGCTCTGCTGTTTGCTTTGAAGGAACAAAAGCCATAAGTGTGAACCGAGAGACTGTTGCTGAGTACTGTCATAACACTTAAGGTTCAAACTCATTAGCATCATTAGTATCAGGGTGTGTTTACACTCCCACTGTGACAAATATATCATTAACACTCCTTATTAAGATCACGAAACGGCACATTATGAATGTTAAAATGTCCTTATGTGTCACACTTTCTTTGTTTTACAATGCAAAATGAATAAACTGTTTTGACTGGTAGGGTGTGTGTGAGTGTGCGAGACATCTCATGACAGCCTCCCCTTCAATGTGATTCGCTTCATTTATTCAGAGGGCAGATCTATCGGGCTGCTCATTATTTTGTTGCTGCATCCCATTTGAATAAGCTGAATCTTAATCACAGCAGAGGGCAAAAAGAGGGCCTTTTGGGTAACTACTTGCTGTTACCATAGACAGCTCAAGGACAAAATATTATTAGACTGACTTTAGTGGAATTCCAATTGTCTAATTAAAATTATTATTATGCTTCTCTTTGAAACACTTGATTCTGATTGGTCAATTGCATACTGCTTTAAAAAATATTACAGCTGCCTGATTAATCGAAATAAAACACCTTTGAACTACCATTGGTCCAACCATTTTTACCCCAAAACGAAGAAGAAAAACAACTTTGCCTTGACTATATTGGGTGGCCGTTTACACAACACCGTTTTCAACTAAAAAAGGAAAACTTTTTATGCGTTTTGGCCATTCATTTACACGACAACTGCGTTTTGGAGGCCTGAAAACACAAACAACTGAAAACGGGTTTCAAAGTGCAAGTTATTGTCTTTGTGCAAACTAGAAAAATGTGAATTTGTGAAAACGGTGACATCATGTGCATGCATATTACATGTTCAGTCTATAGACACTTTTTCTTTACAGTGACAATGCTACCTGGCCTGGCATGAATATTACAGCATTTTTAGGATCCGTGTGAACAGAGATCGTTTTGACAACGTTGTTGTCTGTACGCGAATATCACAAAGGATTTTTTTTTTTTTCAGTTTTTAGTACAGCATTGTTGTGTAAATGTCCCTTTAGTCTAGAATCAGACTCTTCATATCCAGATCTGCGGATCCCACCCAGCCTCCCTCTCCCACCTCCTCTCCAGACCTCAGCCAGTCCTTCTACCAAGTCTCTGCTATCTCCCGTCAGCCCCTCTGTTCCTCATCAGCCTCCTCACAGTGGCATGGATCCACCTCGGGCCTTCCAGCTACTGTGGATCAGCAAGTGGATCTCCAGCACGTGGATCTCCTGGATCCGCCTCCAGACGTCTGCTGTGCTCCGTCTGGCTCCACCCTACCTCCGGCTCAGCCTCAGCCTTACGGTACCAGGGGGTCGTCATTTCAGCTTTGTCAGGGCCTCCGAGGCCTATGGTGTCGTTACAGAACATCGGCTCTTCATCTGCGCCTAAGGCTCCATCACCATAGGCTCTGTCACCATTGATCATCACCATGACCGCATCGAGGGAACCCCAGGGGGGTAATTGAGCGCTCGATTTCCGTACCACCCCCGGGAGCCGCCATTGGCTAACAAGCCTTCACCTGCTGTTAGCATCCCATTGACTCCCATTCATTTTGGCGTCACTTTGACAGCGAATAACTTTACATCTGAGGCATTTAAAGACTCCATTTGTCCCTTGTTTATTTCTAAAGAAACACGACAATGTATAAAAGGCTCCATTACCTTGTATCTTACGTTATGGCCCCGTAGAAGCAGTTTTTGTAAAAGTAGGCTAACGATTGCGTCATAACCACGCGACTCTCTGGAAATTACCGTAGAGACAGGAAGAGAAGCTCGCAGTCAATCGGGGGGGGGCGTGGAGGCATAATGTCCGATAAAGTCAAGGGAGAAGCCCATAGAGAGTCATGACGTTGCTCCTGCTCCTAGCTCATGGACAGCTCCTACTCACGCTCTCCGTCTCTGCAAGATTCGTAAGGGAATGGTTCAGATTTCGCTCGGCACAGCTACTAGAAAATTTACAACTGTCAGGCAGGCTGCTCACGTCACATCCACGTCGTCAAGCTCAGTTTGAGTCTGCGCAGTACGCTCGGCAATCAGAAAATGAGGGCTTCTAATTTGCTTCACTTTTCTCTGTTGAAGTCTATGGGGTCGCTGTGTCCAGTTTATATACTGTCTATGGGGAACCCCCCCCCCCTCCTGCATCGACGCCGTGGGTTTTCATCCTGGCTTCCCTTGCTCCTGTCTTCTCCCTGGCTCCTACCACTATCTACACCACCGTGGTTTCCTCAGTTATCACATCACCTGGATTCCCATCCTCCACCAGAGCCTCTTCCTTCCCCTGTCGACGAGGGGTCCCGCCTCTTCGGGAGGGGGCGTACTGTCAAGATTCTATTATGTTTGGACTTTCTTTGCCGCTTAGCCCAGCCTGTCTTGTCTTTAAATACCTGTGGATACTATTAAGGATTGTTTGCATCTAATTCTTCATCGCTGTGTGTCTTCCTGCAACCATTGGTGACAAAAATAAAAGCTTGATGTTTTAACATTTGAAAGGTAATTAAAATAGCCTTAAATACTCGTATGGAAATTTTGATACAAAAGTTTACTGTAAATTATTATTATTATACTATTTTCTTAAATACAGGATTTTTTTTTTTCGTGAATATATTATTTTAGTAATGTTTCTTATTTTTGTTTAATATTTTAATTTAGCAATATTATTATTGTCATTGTTTATATTTTATTTTATAGTAATATTGACATTCAATCAAAAAATTGTGCAGCCCTAGTACAAGTACAGCAATCACATTTTAAACAATTTCTATCAGAAAACAAAATCGCGATTTGATCCCCAAATCGAACAGCCCCAATTGACCACTATACAATTACCAACTTAATTGACCACTACATAGAGTACCCTAATCCTAACCCTGTGGTTCCAATTCAACAGTCTAAAGTCAAATTCTTTTGTTTTCCAGTTTAAAAACTATAATTACGGATTATACATGGTTGAGATTAAACAGATTAAATATTGGTTAAAAGCCTGTGATTGGTTAATCTGTCTGATTACTTCTACCCCTGTTGAGTCTGTCAAATAGAATACGTTCCACATGAAAATTAAGCATTACAAAAGAACTATGAATTTACATTAGGCGAAATGTACGATTCACCACCTATGGTTTGGTTCTCATATCTGACGATGTTGCCTTGAGACTTTTTTGCTGTTTACAAAACCCAAACATTTCACAGAGACAGGCGTGATTTTTCAGGATGCCTGTTTTCAGTGATGTTTGACAGGTAATAGGGACATATTACGCGAAGGCTGTTTGCACTCTGATGCCTTTTAATTAAATAGAAAGTGAAGACAAAAACCAATGGTAAGAAGAGTGGGGGGTGGTCAAAAAATTTCAGAAGCCGAATTCAAACTAAGGTCATCCACACAAAAATACATGCACATGCTGTAACCTCCAGGCCCTTCTCTGACAGACATGTTGCCAATTTTTGCTGATTTGTACTGATATTAGCTGTGCTGTACCCCTAATAATGATTTATAAAATATTGACTAAATTCTCCATGTTTTGCTTCAACCAAAAATGGCACCAGAGTTGGCAATTTGTTTCATCTGCATGAATAACTTCAAACTGTCAAACTTCAAACAAATTAATTATTTGCATCACCACTCAAAAATGTTTTTTTTTTTTTTTCTTGGCATCAAAATAACGTGATTTTAATTTGCTATATTGCCCAGTCCTAGTATACATTATGGAGAGAAGCCAAATATCAGTGTGCAGCACCATATGACCATTAGTTAGCCATTAATAGCACCTGACCGACCTCTGGAAGAAAGTCGAGAGATGGCATAAGGAGGGGTACTAAGTTTATTTTTATCCCGAAAAAGGAAACGCATGATGCACATATTGCTGTTCATTATAAGTCATGTCAAATCTATAACTCTTGCTTGCATATAAACCTGATAAAGTAACTATCACAAGTGTAGTGCACCTTATTTGATATTTTATTACCTTTTTTTCTAGTCTCAGCTTTCACAGAACCTCTGAAGTATATTGCAGGAAAATGGCAAGTGCTGGCGGAAATCTCCAGATACAATCTAATATTGTAAAATTGGGTTATAAAGACATCAAATCTTTGAAAGATATTCAGATTTTAGTTTCAGGTAAAGATCTGACAGATAAATCTATTTCACATAAACCCGCCTCAAAATGGCAAGCAAAACAAAGGTGGTTTACAGTTTCAGTCACAGTCACTCTAAACCCTCTGGTGCTCTTCACAATAAAAAAAAAATTATTTCAAAGAAATGAATGCACTGTATTTTAGTTTGATAATATTTATTTATTTATTTTTTAGATATATTTTGTATTTTTAGGGGATTTTGTGGAAAGAAATTATATTTATTCAGTAATATTTTTTTTTTTCACTTTTTTTGAGAATTGTTGTTTATTGTTATGAAAAATGCACAAAACTGCAAGAAAATCAAAGCCATAAATCTAAACAACTCGTGTTCCAAATTTGAGTTTGATATCTCAAAAATTTACTTTCAATAAGATTTTGTTTGGTCGCAGTACCAAATGTGTCCACTTGATGCAGTTCGTTTCCCATTAATTTCCAATGAGCTCATTTTTGACAGCAAGGAGCACAAGTGTGAATATTTTTTTCAGGACCATTTAAACTTTTCGAATAATGTCCATTGATTTTTGTGTGTGTGTTCACATAGCAAGTGCCAAAACCTTTACCAAGTTCCATTGAATTCTGATGAAGTAAAAAAAAAAATCGAATGGTCGAAGAGCACCATAAGGTTAAGCTACAAAAAAAGCTGCAATTTGGACCAGACTTTATATCCCATTAGTCAAACGTTAGGCTATGCAAGACTTTCATCAAATACATCTTCAATTGAACACTGATAACTTCACACAATTCCAGTTTCAGAGATCTCAACATGTTTGTCCTCCAAAGCCCATTCACCCAAGTCTCACAGGTCTCCCTGGAGGAAGATAATTGCAGCAGGGGTTCAGGAATCCCCCTCAGAAACCCCTCAAACCAGCAAGTCTCTCCATCACCATGGGAACAGCTGAGAGATCCACTACAGGTGGCTCTTCGTCCCTGAACCCATTTAGTCCAGCCAATTGAATCTCTTGAAATGCCTGACATGAGCCTTTTAGGCCTGACATTCACACCGAACACCTAATTTTGTTTGCTCGAGGGGAAGCCCAATGTTTCCTCTCTGTGTCTCTCAATCTCTATGTGGATATTGTACACTATATTTAAATGATACTTTGGACCAACTTAATTTTCTACTTTTCTACTTTCTACTTATCTTCATTTTCAACTCGTATTTTCCTGTTTATCATTGTGAATCTGCTTTGCAATTCGTATTGTATTATAAAGCACTAAAAGTGACTTGACTCTAATACTCTAATTTGTTACAGAAAATGGAGTATAGTTGTTTTCACATTATATTTATGATTTGGTGAAAACCTATAACTTTGATTTAATATTAATCAAAATTATTTATTTTCCAAAAAAAATTATAATATAAAGACTATGACCATATATATTTTCTTTAGATGTAAGCCACAATGTTACTAGGATTTTCAATTAGACCATATAAAATGCACATTAAATAAATGACATGGTCATTTCACTTTTTTTCAGTGTAGGGTCTGAAAATGAATTTAACAGTCCAACTATAAGTATCTTTTCAAATAAGAGCGAAATCAGGATGCAATTATTTGTGAATCTGGGCCATAGTCAGTTTGACAGTAACAGAATCTCATAATCCAAAATGAATAATGGGATTTGCACCTAGCATTAATGAATACAACACATTAGTAAACCAACATAAAATAAATGTCTCTGACAATGTTCAGGCTAAATATACTGTGTTAATGGAAACTGAAATATACTTTGTCCTCTTCTCTTCTCTTCTCTTCTCTTCTCTTCTCTTCTCTTCTCTTCTCTTTTCTTTTCTTTTCTTTTCTTTTCTTTTCTTTTCTTTTCTTTTCTTTTCTTCTCTTCTCTTCTCTGTTGACATGTTTACTAGCGCGAGGGCGGGAAAATATGTCACTCATATGACATCGACCAATGCCAACCAACCAAAACCATCCAACTGTCTAATCAAAACCACACAGACAAATAAACTACAAAAACGTGAATTTGTGAAAACGGTGATGGCATGCGCATGCGTATTACATGTTCAGTCTATAGGCGCATAGAGTTTCTTTTCAAAGTGACATCGCCAACTACTGGCCAGGCAGCATAAAACAGCATTTTTAGCAACCACAGCAAAAACCTGAGGAACTGAAGCAAATCACCAGCACTACTTCCTTTCATACACTGTTGTGTGTTAAAGACAGTTATATTTATCCCTCTGCTGGTGAGATGAGGCCTATTTCAGAACAGTGTGAACACATGACATTTAAACACCAATCAATTCACAACCAAAAATCGAATATACTACTAACATAAAAAAAAAACAAAAAACTGGAAGCACACATCATGGATACTGCCAATTTTTGCACTTTTTTTAATCCAACCACCTGAGATACAGGAATTTGCAACTAATTCTGGACCATTTTACTGAATTCCCAGCTAACAAGCAGTATTAATTTTGACAGCAAATTTTGATTTAGTTATAGTCATAAGATGCATCCCAAATGACACACTATACACTACGCACTTATAAACTACTGTATGTACTTATGCACTATATACTCATCCGTGTAGTGTATGAACTTTATAAGGTTATTTTGTCATTCAACATCAGAGTCTGATAGCCCCTACCCCTCTGCTACGCAATTAAAGTTGCGACAGTTAAGTGCATGAAGTGTCCAACATTCCACACTTCGTTTTTTTCTGTCAATTTAGTGCATCATAGGGGTATTTAAAGTGCACTTTTTATTTTAGGAACTTTCGGTAACACTTTACTTGAAGGGGTGTGCATAAGACTGACATGACACCTTCATAATCATGACATGACACATGTCATAAATATGAAGGAGGTCTTATGCATGTTTATGACAACTGTCATTAAGTGTCATTCGCTCAATTATGACATTTTTAATGCAAATATGACATTGTTTGAGATGTCTTTGTTATGACAACTTGACATAAACCAATACATCATAACCTGTCAGTGTCTTTGTCATGACAACTTGACATTACTAAGACAACACAACCTGTCATAAATATGTCATAAACATGACATAGCAGATTAACTATCAAACTTAAGAAACCACTTAGCTTTATGGGTTAACATTACATTAAACTTTCAGGTGATTGGTTTTGACATTGGCTGTCATGAGGCCATTATAACTGTGTCATGAATGTTTTTCTTGACCTCAACTACAGTGGTACCAATTTAATTTGTCATTAAAATGTTATAATGGCTTCATGACAGCCAATGTCAAAACCAACCACATGACAGTTTAATGAAATGTTAACCCATAAAGCTAAGTGGTTTCTTAAGTTTGATAATTAATCTGCTATGTCATGTTTATGACATATTTATGACAGGTTGTGTTGTCTTAGTAAAGTCAAGTTGCCATAACAAAGACATCTCACACAATGTCATATTTGCATTAAAAATGTCATAATGGAGTGAATGACACTTAATGACATTTGTCATAAACATGCATAAAACCTCCTTCATATTCATGACATGTGTCATGTCATGATTATGACGGTGTCATGTCAGTCTTATGCACACCCCTTCAAGTAAAGTGTTACCGAACTTTCAGTGAGAACACACTACTCACAGTATTTATACTTTAAACGTCATAGAACAGTGCATAAGTACGCAAATTGGCACGCGTCTACAGTCTTTTAACTAAGTCATAATTTAGTTATCTGAAGTGTTTTAGTTTTAGCCTAGTTTTAGTCGACTAAAATCGAATGGATTTAGTTAAATTGTAATGCATCAATTAAGCATTTCTCTAAAATGTCAACACTCCCCAGGCAGCAACATAGTGTCGGCTCAGATCCGGCACACATCCACATGTACCAGATGTGGGCCGGACAATATTTTGCTGTCTGGGTCATTATATACTCCTGGAGAAAACATCTATTAAGCTGTTAATATGAATGATACCCCTGTCTCATCCTATATTTAGCAGTTCCCCGTTATGTTGATTAGTCTTCCCAGGTGTTTCTTATTTACCACGCCCCTTGTTATCTTGTTTAGCTTGTTTGCCTCTGTATTTAAACCTCTGTGCTTCAGTTGTTGTTTGTCGGTTGTTGTAGCTGTTTCCTGTTCCTGTCCTGAGTTCTGGTGTGCTGTTATTTGCCCGGGATTACCTGTTTGTTTTATTAAAGTAAGTGTTGCATGTAGATTCTCTCTCTGCCTTGTTCCTACCTCATCATAACAGATATAAGGTTTGAACAAGCAACACAGACTAGATCACTTTCCAAATCCTCCCTCCCCAACTTCATCTCATTTTTATTCGTTGACGAAATTGTCAATAGATTATCATCATAGTTTTTGTCATTCAAAACTTTTTTTTTTTTTTCGTTTTCGTCAATGAAAAAAAAAGTCATAGACAAATTATTTGCTGATGAACTTAACACTGCTAACAGGAAACTTTTGCAGAACTTGCGCAAATTCTGGCAAGGTTTTCATTGTGAACAAATGTTCTTCCAGTAACATTAATAGAATGTTCACTCAAAGTTACCTGGTCTTTAATAATGTTCTCAAAATGCTAGCACAAAAACATTATTTATTCATTGTTAATGGAAGATTTTACCTGAAACGTTTAGTCGTATGTATTTTTTTTTTTTTATGTTACTAGCCCACTTCAAATGTAACATTCCCATTATGTCTGAAAAATTATTAAATGGAATGTTCCCTTAAAGCTGTAGTCCGTAACTTTTTTTTTTTTGGGGTTAAAAATTACCCAAAATAAATTTGAGCAAGTACATAACCAGCCAGTGTTCAAAACTATCTGCTTGCCTTAGCTCGATTCAAAACGGTACGCTTGTAATAATGTTTTTAATTCCAGTGGTACTGGTGGATTTCCGCGGGAAATTCGAGCATGTCTTTGCGTCATTACGTCACATCTGTACACAAAAAGAAGGAGTCTCGGCTGGTAGGCTATATTGCGTGTGAGGATGTTGGAGGTGGAGATTTATAGCCTTTTCTCACAGCATTTTATATAATTAAACTTTTCAATTTGGCAGATCCAGAAAGGTTCAAACGACAGTCACCAGTGACAACAAGAGATTCACCCGTTGTAAAATGCAAAAGACTTCGGAGTGGCTACAGAAAAAAAGAGACTGCAACCGGGCCCATGTGAAAACAAGGATAAATATCGGAAGGACTTTTGAAAGGTGGGGTTCAAAACGGACGCAGAGATGGCTTTTTTTTTTCTGCTGGACAGGTAAGAACCAGTTCTAAGGAACATTCATTTGTTGGTATGAAAATTAGAAATTAGACTGCACTCGAGACTAGACTAGACTAGACTCAGTGGTTTGATTGACCCTTCCCTTTCACTCCCTCTGGCCAATTCCCTCCCTCATGTAAAATAATTTGGAGTGATACCTGGGTTGGATATGGTGTCTCTGGCTGGGTAGCTAACCAGTGCACACCATGGTCCAAGCCATGGATAAAAATTTTTGTATGTATATGTATATATACATGTATATGTGTGTGTATGAATATATGTATGTATGTATGTGTGTATATATGTATATGTGTGTGTATATATGTATGTGTATGTATATATATATATATATATATATATATATATATATATATATATATATATAAATAAGTAAATAAATAAATAAATAAATAAATAAGGGGACAAGAGGGCCAACCACCAATAACATTTGGATATGTCAGGTCACAACCAGACTAAGGGAGCTTGGTATGGAGGTGCCTGTTATGGTGCCCCAACGTACTTCTTGGAGGAAGACTCAATGGAGCATAGAGGCTGTGGCTGGGTGGCGCTGGTGGCAGTGGGGGGGAATTGGATTGTCGGATCAAGGAGAGATGTCCATGTCGGGGGGGTGTGCTGGTTGTGCTCACTGGCAGTTGTGGATCAGCCCCTGACGTAGAGTTTAGAGCAATTATTCAATAGCTTATGGACTGATCTAAATGTATTGTTATTATTATTACTGTTACTAATACTATCATTACTATTTTTTTGTTTTGTTTTTTTAAATATATATATTTTTTATATAAATCACTAAAACTATTACTATTACTATTGTCATGATTATTATTATCATCGATAATAACACCACTAATATTGATATATTATTATTGATTATAAATATCGACAATGATATTGAGCTTCCTTTTTTCTCTCTCTCTCTTTCTTTCATTGTTGTTATTCTGTTTTTGTTCTTCCCTCTCTTCTGTATTTATGTCACTGATTTCTTACCTTGTATATGTTACTGTTTTGTTAATTTGCAATAAAAAAAAAGAAGAAATTAGACTGCACAGAATTGGAAACTGAACTACAGGTAGCCCTAATACACATTAAATGTAGTCACGCAATGCTGATGTTGTTAACATGAACAATTTGAGAACAAAGTATAATTTGCATGTTTTGAAGTGATATGATAAGCGATCGTTAGATTTAATCATCGCGATTTACGGCAATGCTTTTTTTCCCTTAGTTGGTCAGAACAAAAGTGGATGTTACTTACTTGTTCAGATGACATTTTCCAGTGAAAATTCTTATGTTGGTCATACTTCCAAAAAGTAGAATCTGTGAATGACAGTATCCACACCGGCGCAGTGACTGACAGCCGCACATTCTCCTCAAAACATTGGATTCATCCGCGCTGTGCCGTGCCGAGGCACGACCCACTTAAAGTTGATAAGTTCGCGAATAACTGCAATTGCAGATTTCGAACAGAGATGGCGACAAAGAGGAAAACCTATACGGGCTGCAACTTTAACGTTTGCATAACCAAGAAAAACGTTTAAAAGACTGGACACTTCTATAACTGGATGGGAACGTTAGCAAAACGTTTTTAGGACATACTGTTGTTAGCTGCATTGTGCCTGGATTGTGTCCTAGCTGAACTTTTGTCCTGTGCTGTAGTTCCCCCTCGTCCCACTTATCTGTCCGTCCATGATTAAAGTCTCTCGAACTAAAAAACTAGAGTACAAAAGAGTGCTGCACAAACTGAACAACTGCTGTTGAGATGAATAGGACAACTCGCAACTCAAAATATCTGAAAACGGCGCCATCTAGTGGGTCAATCCCAAACTGTCACAATCTTGACTGACAATAGACATGCCTGGGAAATGGGGAAAAACTGAATGGAATCAAAACAATCAGATGAGTTAACAAAATGATGACATAGCTTTATTCTTTTCTGTATTGCCCTGAACTCAACAGTACAACATGGAGTCAGTAAGGTCGATTATGATAAGCACAAATGTGCTTCGAGACTTCAAGAAAATGCTGAGCCAGCATGAATGATTTGGGGAGGGAAATTAATTCTGAAACATTTTCTCCACCCCTCTTCATGAAACAAATGAACCGTTAGAAATATGCTTTCACAAATTGTTGATATAAGGATTGCTCCTGGATCTAGTTTATGAATACCGATGGATTGTGTAGAATACTGCTGAATACACAATCAGAGTCAGATACTGGCTCACACAAACAGATCTGTGCATGTTCAGGATAACCTCCAATGACATCAGCCTCCCTTGTCTCCATAGAAACAGCAGCAGTCTCAAAACATTCACTGGTACACTGAAGTAAACTACAGCCATGCAGGACATTGTGGGTTGATGCACTTTAAGCTGGGCAGCTTGCCATCAATCATATGTAGGCTTAAGATTTTTTTTTTTTTTTTTTTTTTTTTGCATGAGGTGGTTCATCAGTAACCTTGGGATTCTTTGAACCCTGAGAGAGAGGGGTGGGTTAACACTGGGCGCAGAGCCGGATTAACGCAAAGGCAAACTAGGCACGTGCCTAGGGCCCGATTGGCGGGATGGGGCCCAGACAGAGGGACAAAAAAAAAAAAAAAAAAAGTACAAATGTCCTATCTACAATTTATTTCAATATTTATTAATTCACTATAAATAGTGACGATGTTTATCTTAACCATAGACTGTTACATTACTGCAGTTAAACCAATTAATGTGTGCCGGCTTCTGAAAGTATGTGTAACGAACGCATCCATCAGATGCTGCGAGGCTAAAGCCTAATAAGCACACAAAGAAGCACAGCTCATAATGCAGGTGTGAGAGTTGTCGTCATCTATTTTGGAGTGATTGCAATGTATTCTAAATATAAACTTGTACTGTAGATCAGCGTCATTTCTGGAAAAATCATTCACCGCTTTATTACGAGTTTAAAAGAGCGCGAGCGTCATTAACGTGCCCAGACGCGACGCTTTGAATTTGCGCGTACAATGAATAACATCGCGTCGGGAGCTGACTAGTAAAAAAGCTACAAAATTAAAAGACAAGACGTCTGTATTCTAAGTTAAAAAGCCAACACACTACAACATTTTGAAATGTTTCAAATAGTCTAAAGGATCTCATATATATGGGTCTATCTTCTAAATTCTGCTGATGATTAGATTCCTGACATTACGCCAATAATTTCACTTTATATATTTTTTTTCTGCTCAGTAGCGATCGTGTCTTTCTCTTCCACTTGATTTGTGTATAGCATATTTAAGGTAGCAATGCAATATAAAAGCACTTATGCTCATCTACTGAAGTGGGATTCTGGAACTGTGAATAAATTGAATAAAACAGCAAAATAACAACAACAACAATAACATCTTCATTAAACAAAAAAGAGATTACCGTAGATAAAGTTTGATTAATATGTACAGTACCGGTAAAAGTCTGGACCCATTACTATTTTTAATGTTTTTGAAAGAAGTTTATTATTATGCTCTACAAGCCTGCATTTATTTGATCAAAAATACAGAAAAAAATATATATGTGTTAAATATATAAAAAGTGATAGTGAAGACTTTTTTAAAACAACTCTTTAATAATCAAAAATCCTGAAAAAAAGTATCACAGGTTATAAAATAAATATTAAGCACCATTTCTAACATTTGATAATAAATCAGAATGATCACGTGGCACTAAATTCAGCTTTGCATCACAGAAATATAAAGTATAGTAAAATAGAAAACCATTATTTTAAATTTTAATAATATTTCACTTTATTATTTTTCTGTTTTTTTGATCAAATAAATCCAGGCTTGATGAGCATAAGAGACTTCTTTCAAAAACATTAAAAATAGTAATGTGTCCAAACTTATGTACTGTGTAAGTAAAAATATACTGCTTTTAAAATTAAATGTTGTATAAATAAAAAGGTTAGGAATCATATTTGTTTCAAGTGTTTTTTTATTGGGGGTGGGGGGCCTCCAACATGAATTTTGCCTAGGGCCTCCTAATGTCTAGAACCGGCTCTGACTGGGCGTCCCAACAACTGACAGAAGCTTCAGACACAGTCCGGACCAAATCATGCATGGGTTCATGATAATGGTAAAGACATTCACCGCCAAACACAAGACAAGCGTTCACGGTTTAACTTTACAATGAATAAAGTAAATGGCATGGAGAGAACACTAGGAAAAGAAAATGGCTTTTTTGAAGGTTTGGGCTTGTCACATTTCAAAATAATCCACCCCACCCTAAACAAACTTCAAGGAACAGTTCACCCAAAAATGAGAATTCTTTGTTTTCACCCTCATTTCTATAATTTTCTGAGAATGTCACTTGTTTTCCTCTGCTGAATTTGGTCCATTTGACTTTCTTTCTTTGGTGTTACACAAAAGGAGTTCAAAAGTCTCAAAAAGTACATACAGTGAAAATATAATTTTTTCCTGTGACGGTAAAGCTGTATTTTCAGCATCATTACTCCAGTTTTCAATGTCACATGATCATTTAGAAATCATTATAATATGCTGATTTGCTCTTTTTATCAATGTTCAAAAAATACACTCACCGGCCACGTTACAAGGTACACCTGTTCAACTGTTCGTTAATGCAAATATCTAATCAGCCAATCACATGGCAGCAACTCAATGAATTTAGGCATGTAGACATGATCAAGATGATCTGCTGAAGTTTAAACTGAGCATCAGAATGGGGAAGAAAGGAGATTTAAGTGACTTTGAATGTCTCATGGTTGTTGGTGCCAGACGGGCTGGTCCGAGTATTTCAGAAACTGCTGATCTGCAGATTCTCATGCACAACCATCTCTCGGGTTTACAGAGAATGGTAAAAAAAAGAGCAAATGTCCAGTGAGCATCAGTTCTGCTGGTGAAAATGCCTTGTTGATGCCAGAGGTCAGAGGTGAATGGCCAGACTGGTTTGAGCTGATAGAAAGGCAACAGTAACTCAAATAACCACTCGGTCTGCAGAAGAGCATCTCTGAACACACAACACTTGCAGCAGAGCTACAGCATCAGAAGACACACCAGTGACACTCCTGTTAGCTATAAGAACAGAAACTGAGGCTACAATTCACATGGACTCCCCAAAACTGGACAATAGAAGATTGGAAAAACGTTGCCTGGTCTGATGAGTCTTGATTTCTGCTGTGACATCCAGATGGTCGGGTCAGAATTTGGCGAAAACATGAAATCATAGATCCATCAACAGTTCAGGCTGCTGGTGGTGTAATGGTGTGGAGGTTTTCTTGGCTCACTTTGAGCCTCTTAGTACCAGTTGATCATCGTTTAAACACAGCAGTCTACCTGAGTATTGTTGCTGACCATATCCATCCCTTTATGACCACAGTGAACCCATCATTCGTTGGCTACTTCCAGCAGGATGAAACGCCACGTCACAAAGCTCAAATCATCTCAAACTGGTTTCTTGTCAATGTCAACGAGTTCACTAAACTCAAATGGCCTCCACAGATCTCAGGCCAATAAAGCTCCTTTGGGATGTGGAGGAATGGGAGATTCACATCATGGATGTGCAGCCAACAAATCTGCAGCAACTGTGTGATGCTCTCATGTCAATTCAGACCAAAATCTCTGAAGAATGTTTCCAGTTCCTTGTTGAATCTATGCCATGAAGAATTAAGGCAGTTCTGAAGGCAAAAGGGTAAAACCAGTACTAGTAAGGTCTACTTAATAAAGTGGCTGATGAGTGTAGTTGTGCTGCTTAAAGTCCTATTCACACCAATGATAATAGCTATTACTATAAAGTTTTAAACCACATGAATAATGTTTTTTTTTTTTCAAGCTGATGAACAATAAAAATATTGAATCCACCCGACTTTAAAGAGCTTGAGCATTTAAAGCAGCAGACGACAACACTGCAGTGTGCTTATAATAAACATAATGTTATTGTTCTTGTTGTGAATAGGCCTAAATAATTTTGTGGAAACCTTGATGCATTTGTTTTCAGAGTTCTTTGATGAATAGAAATTTTAAAAGAAAGCATTTATTTGAAATCTAAATTATGTGTAGCATTATTAATGTCAGAAGTCGTATGGATATTTATGTTGCTTTTTTGTAGACCACAAAAGAAAGTAAGTCATACAGGTTTGGAACTTGGACTTGAGGGTGAGTAAATTACAACAGAATTTTCTATTTTGGGGTGAACTATCCCTTTAAATCCACAAATAACTGCACAGCTCTCTCTCTCTCTCTCTCTCTCTCTCTCTCTCTCTCTCTCTCTCTCTCTCTCTCTCTCTCTCTCTCTCTCTCTCTCTCTCTCTGCTTGGAGTTAAAGGGATAGTTCACCTAAAAATTTACATTTATTTACTCACCCTCAAGTTGTTTCAAACCTGTATGACTTACTTCTGTTGAACACAAAAGAAGATATTTTGAAGAATGTTGGCAACCAGACAGTTGACGTTAACCATTGACTTGTATAGCATTTTTTTTTTCCAACTATGGAAGTCAATGGCTACCGTCAACTGTTTGATTTTCAACATTCTTCAAAATATATTATTTTGTGTTCAGCAGAAGAAAGAAACCTATACATGTTTGAAGCAACTTGTGGGTGAGTAAGTGATGACAACATTTTCATTTTTGGGTGAACTATCCCTTTAAGATGATGGGGGAAATGCCCTAAATATCACATCCTGTCTCTTACCTGGACTCTTGTCAAGGAAAAGGCAGCAATGTGTCTGCAGTATCCATGGTAACACCTGTGGCAGATGGAGAAATGAAGATGGAAATAGTACAATGGAGTAAATTTCACACACAGAGAACGAGACAGTCAGTGAGTGGAGGGAAGAGGATGAACAGATGAGATAAACCATTTCACTGTGACAGGGGCCATGATAACTCAAGTTTATGGACTCTTCGACCTCCTGATGCTGCATGAGCAAAAAAAAAAAAGGAAAAAGAAAAAAAGAAGAAAAAAATCACAAACATAGGTACTCCTCCACAATCCACAGCCTAGAGATATTTAACTCTCAATATTGCCTTGCAAAACCCTTTGCATACAAACAGATACGATTCTGTACTTATTCTGATAATGTTACGTTGAGTTAATATTATGTGAGATAGATATACATGATGTCATCACTGTTTAAGGCAACAGCAGGTGGGTTAAAAAAATTATGATTATGACTATTTATGACATCAGCAGAAACGTATTTTTTTGAATGACACGTATAATTGCCATCATCTAGTTATAACTGTCTTGAATTCGACTGGAGCATCAGAAGGCTACCGATTATTAGAATACTGCTATAATAACACTATTTTATTTCCACATCTGCAATACCTTTTTCAGAGCTGACATTCTCCAGGGGTTCGTAGCATCGCTTGCATGTAGATGTTTGTAAGCACAGGATCAGGTGTGTATCAGCAGTCCATGGCTTTCATAAACACACACGTGTTCAGCTGCAGTCCGTTCGCATCAGCACAATCCCCGCAGACCCTCATCATCCGCCCGCTCCAATAACCAATACACTGCGTTATCATAACTCATAAATACATCTGATTAAGACACTGAGCTTATAAAGAAAGAAGGTGGTCATGGTGGAGACGAGGCATTCAAATAAAGCGTCATTGCCATAAATAACTTGACAACTTTTGAGACGTTTCGTCCACTAGGGGGAGCTATAGATAGATAGATAGATAGATAGATAGATAGATAGATAGATAGATAGATAGATAGATAGATAGATAGATAGATAGATAGATAGATAGATAGATAGATAGATAGATAGATAGATAGATAGATAGATAGATAGATAGATAGATAGATAGATAGATAGATAGATAGATAGCAGTGTAGTTGTTACTGATTACATAATTACATGATAAAAATTGTAGGCCTGGTTAAAGTAATTAATCTAATTTGACTACTTTTTGACAATTTTTGACCTAAACGTACCATATTGTTCTTGTACCATAATGATATGAAAATACAAAGAGAAAGAAACTATATTACATTCTTTATCAACAACATGAAGTGCTAAAACATTACTTTAAGTTATGGTTTCCCAGTTTGTGAAGGAACTGGGAAACCGTCATAAAAACGTAAAATAAAAATGAAAAACAATTAGAAAAAAACACTAGCTAATAATAATATACATTTTCGGTTTTCCTGCATGTCATGTTACCATTAACCGACACTAATGTGAATATGTAATCAGAAAAAGGTAACTAATCTGATTATGAGCATTTTTAAATCATAATAATCTAATTACAATTACTTAAATTCTGAAACTGATTATGTAATTCAGATTACATGTAATCAGTTACTACCCAGAACTGATAGATAGATGACACTGATTGTTTTTTATTATTTATTATTTCCCCAACAACATAAAAACTTCAAAGAAAACATTTTTCCATTGCTTTTTTCTTGGTGAGGATGATAAAGGGTAAATGTGTTGCTCTTATTTAACGTTATGTTTGTATGTTTACGAGAATTAAGACAAGAAATCGAACAGTATTCACATGAACAAAATCAGTCATTTCATGATAAGAAATATCTTTCCATTGAGTAAAAAAAAAAGACTTTATTGGATAAATACTGTTTATATGACAATGATAATTTTGCAAACAGCAATGATCATAAGAAGTGTCACAGGTTATCATGTATAAATGTGATCCATATGTCAATAATATGGGCAAATAGTGAATTAATGCCAACAGTATAAAACAAACAAATAAGACCTTCTAAGGGTTATGCTTGATAAATATGCACATTCAACATTAGCAAAATGAAAAAAAAAAAAAAAAAAAAAAGTGTAAGAGAAAAAAACAAATGCTTTGAATACTAATCATTTCAATGAAAGAAAATGGGAATGTAGATGTTAACTAATAATTGTTTACTTTTTATTCAAATATTTTCCCTCAGTTTAAATGACCCTTGAAAGAAGCGTCAAAACAGACTTGAATTTTGGAAACCCTGAATGTGTTTGCACTATACAAAGTTTTAAAGTCGATACGATTTTGAACTTTATGAACTGGGAGTTTGGGCTTGTTCTATGAGGTCGGGATGCCACTGCCGATGGGAGGAGTGGAGAGGGGCGGCAAGAGGAGACTCTTGAGTTTCAGTGACATGGCTGCGATCTCTGGGTCCTGAGTTTCATACATCTTCACCAGCCGCGCGAATTTGAGAACACCTGAAAGGCAAAACGCAGAGGTTGAAATGACAGCTTTTTATTGGTGTTTGCGTGTTTTGCGTCCTCAGTCTCACCTTCTCCCTCATTGTTGAAGCCGTATGCTTTGATGACCTCCTGTTGGATCTGAGTGGCTACGGGAAGCACCAGCTGCAGCATCTTGCCCATGTCGTTGCAGGCGCTTTCTCTGGCTTCCTCCATGCGGGCTGCGTTCTCAGGCACGGAGAAAGCCTGGATCACCTCACTGAGAACAACTGCAATGGATGAATGGGACAACAGTTTGGCTCAGTGTTCAAGTCGTTAATGACGAAAAATGTTTGTTGATGAATTTCCTTTTCATGACTAAGACGAGAAGACCTTGCCATCCAAATGGACAATTCTTGTATTCTCGTAGAATTTATTATAAATAATTTTTTTATTCACGTGCCCTTGTAATCTTTAACTAAACTAACTTCCCCTCCGTCTTGAAGCGACATCTCTTCTATGATGATGTGTTCACTGGCGTGAGAGCGGGACGACCTGTCAATCACATCACATCACAGCTATAGCGAACCACAGCCATCCAATCTATTTCCGATGGACAAAATCAAGTCTCACCCTACATTTTTTTTGTTTGTTTGTTTGAGAAGCCGTTTCTCTCAGATATACGTCACAATAGAGAAGAAAAGTACAGAGCCCCGCACATGACATGCAGACAAAAGTGCATAGGCTATATCATAGGCACAGATTAAGTTAAATCAAATTTGTTCCCACACTTAATTTAAATCAAATTCGCTCCAACGAATTAAGTTAAATCAAACAAATTCGATCCCACGAATTAAAGGAACACTCCACCGTTTTTTTTAAATAGGGCTTATTCACTTTCTTTCCTACATTTAGATAGGTGGGCAAATGCATTTTTTGTCTCAGTGCATGCATTGTTTTAGTTTGACAGGGTCGGCGCTAGCTTAGCTTAGCATAATGAATGGAATCCTTTGTTGCCAGCTAGCATGTCCTGAGTAAAAGTGATATAAAAAAAAAAAAACCCACCTAATTAGTTCTTGTGGCCTGCGTATTCACAAGTACAAATAGTGATGCAGATTAACACTAGGCGATTTCCTAGGCAGATATTGACTTATATATTAAGGACTATATTAGGGGGAAGCACAGGCAAAGCACTGCTACTTGGGCGTGATATCTCTGCGCCCAAGCAGCAGCAGAAGCCTGTGCTTCCCTCTAATATAGTCCCAAGTCAATATCTGCATAGGAAATCGCCTAGTGTTAATCTGCATCGCTATTTGTACTTGTTGTGAATACGCAAGCCACAAGAAGTAATTAGGTGTTTTTTTTTATTTTGTATATCACTTTTACTCAGGACATGCTAGCTGGCAACAAAGGATTCCATTCATTATGCTAAGCTAAGCTAGCGCCGACCCTGTCAAACTAAAACAATGCACGCACTGAGACAAAAATGCATTTGCCCACCTATCTAAATGTAGGAAAGAAGGTGAATAAGCCCTATTTCAAAAAACGGTGGAGTGTTCCTTTAAGTTAAATCAAATTCATTCCCATGAATTAAGAATTCACTCCCATGAACTAAGTTGAATCAAACAAATTCGATCTCACAAATTAAGTTAAGTGAAATATGTTCCCACGAATAAAGTTAAACCAAATTCATTCCCACGAATTAAGTTAAATAAAACAAATTCGATCCCACGAATTAAGTTAAGTGAAATATGTTCCCACGAATAAAGTTAAATCAAATTCACTCCCACGAATTAATTTAAATCAAACAGATTCGATCTCACAAATTAAGAATTAGCTCCCATGAAATAAGGTAAATCAAATTCGTTCCCACTAATTAAAAATTCGCTCACATGAATTAAGAACTTGCTCCCACAAATTAAGTTAAATCAAATTTACTCCTGCAAATTAAGAATTCACATTAAGAATTCGCCCCCAAGAATTGTTAAATCAAATTCATTCCCACTAATTAATAATTAATTAGTGAGTACTGTTTACTTACTTACTGTTTTGATTTAAATAAAACAAGGGAACAAATTATTTCCTATGGCTACAAAATAATTCCCCCCCACCCCATCAAATAATTACTTTTTCACAAATAAAAAATTTGTTTACAAAATATGGGTTAAAAGGAAGTAAACTGCAACAAACAGGGCACTCATTCATTTAGTAAGTCTGTGCGCACTGGGAATCATATATATCTGACACAGCCATAGTGAGCATCGATGCTCCCTGGTTTTTACAGTGTATTGTGGTACTTTTTAGGGAGCGAACGTTTCAGTGCACTGGAAGGATTCTGCAATTGAGACAGCCCTTATAATGGCCGCCTCCCTGATCAGTGCCCTACCGAACTAGGGAGCTGATTGAGACGCACCCGGAAACAGTCATCAGTGTCCCAATGTCTAGCAAGCCAGGGTCCTTAGCAGTGCCGAATTAGTGCACACAATAAACTGATTTACGACCTAGGGATTGAGATGCTGATGAAAGTTTCATTGAGTAAAACTAGACAAAAATTTAGTCAACTAAAACATGGATAAACAAAAACAGGATAGGTTAACTAAATATGATAATAACTAAAAAGGACTAAGTCTAAATTAAAAATACAAGTCATGCCAGGTCGTTAATGAAAAATATGATGAAAAATGTTCGGGGACACATCTTTCCATGACTAAGACGAGAAGACACTGATATCTAAATGGACAATTCTTGTATGCTTGTAGAATTTATTATAAATGCATTTTCTATTCATGTGCCCTCTGAATCTTAAAGGAATTCTAGCTTCAAAACAGAAATGGCCATTCACTGCCATTATAAAGCTTGGAAGAGCCATGACATTTTTTAATATAACTCTGATTGCATTCGTCTGAAAGAAGAATGTCATATACACCTAGGATGACTTGAGGGTGAGTAAATCATGGGCTAATTTTCATTTTTGGGCATGTAACATCTCTCTCTCACCTCTTGCCTGCTCCACAGTGAGCGAAGGCTGCTGTGCTGGGGCAGAGGCCATGCCGGCTCACTCCACGGGGCAGATTCACCACCGATGACTGCAATGGCAATTTAAACAATTATAAAATCGCTATGACATTATTTAAGCATACTCTAATAATCAATGAAGAACACTACATGAGCTTGAATGTTCAGCTTTCTCCAAAAGAACAAATTTTCAACATCAGCGTGAGAACACTGGCAGCTGTGTACCATTACGGTATCACTACGTACTGTATTCATAAAATATAATAATAATAATAATAATAATAATAATAATAGCCTAATAGAAGAATACAATCTCAATATTATTATGGTTGCCCATCTGTAGTTTTCATTGTAGACCATATCAGGTCTTGGTAATAATCATGGGCAAAGATTAAATACCCAACAAATACTTAAATATACGGAATAAATAGCGGGACATATTGCTTTCAATCAGCCTCAACTTATATAGATTACTAGACCCGTGTAATTCTGATGTGTTATGAAGAATGAGACCTATGCAGGGTTTAGCTGCTATCTATCACTGGCATGTTAGTTCCGCTTACCGCGACTGATCATTGTCTCTGAGATCCAAAGTTAAATATGTCATCATATTTGTCCCTAATGATATTTTTAACATTTCTATGTACTTACATCGTTAAAGCCAGAACCTGATCACAGTTCCTGTGACGCGGAGTTGCGGACGCGCGCACACTTCCGGTCGGTACAGCCGTTAAAGTCTCCGTTGGAAACAACAACAACTGAACCATAGAAATAAGATAGAATGGCAATGAAACTATCAACAAGTTATAAAATGGGCGAGGCTTTGAGGCCCGAATTTAGTTTCGGATTGGTGAAGCACGATTTGTCTAAATAATACTTCTCTAATTGAACTCTTCACTGTGTATTTTCAGTCAAATGAAGTGTCACTGTAATTTCCATTATTATCCGCACCTTTGCGGAAAGAATGTTGTCACTTGATACCTGTTACTTTTCTCAGCGCTAGTCAGTCTGGACCAGTAACAGAGGTCTGCGATTACAGACATATGTGTCCATTTAAATGACTTTATACAGATTGCTGCGCGCTTACGATTTCATTTATGTCATATATTAATCATTTGAATTAATAAACTTAAAACATTATATGTTTTATGTGATATTGTTTTTCATTGAGACAAAAAACGTCCTGAAATCTGAATGCGGTTAAATGAAGGATTCGCTTTTTGGGCCACTATGCGCCCCTACAGGAAACACATCTTTAGTGTCATGGTCAAAAAACAGTCATTTGACACAGCAGCGTTTGTCGACCGGTGCAAAATCAGTAGGGAGTCTACGGAAGTCTGGTAATATACTGACACGTATTTGTATTTAATGACCACATACATTTTGACTCTAATAACATTTCAGGTATGAAATATGGAACGCAAGCTGGCTGAATTCAGAGCCCGAAAGAAAGCCGAGACTGAAGCTGAGAAACCTGCTGTTCGTGAGGTCCAGAGTGAAATGAAAGCAAAAACAAGCGATGATTCTCCGGCAGTGACTCCTGACACAACAGAGTTCCTGAAGCCCAAAACCTGCCCTCAGAGTCCATACAAACAGGTCTGGTCGCAACTTACTACTGTAGAAACCATGCACAGTAACACAGTGATAAATAAAACTATGGAAGCTTGTTTCCGCCACGGAATAACATCAAATAAAAAAAGGTAATGACGACCTTTTACCTCACAATTCTGACTCTTTTTTTTCTCTCGCAATTTTGATGTTATATCTCCCAGTTCTGACTTTATAACTGACAATTGCGAGTTGATATTACAGTTCTGAGGACAAAAGGCCAGAATTGCGAAAAAGAAAATCGCAATTACTTTGTAGTTTTATACGCGAGTTTATTGCCCATTTTCTTAATTGTGTCTAAATAATTCACAATTTTGAGAAAAAACAAGTTAGAATCGCGGGTTCTAAACTGGAAGTTGCGAGAATCAAAGTCTGAATAGCTTAAAAAAAGAATTGTGAGATAAAAGTCAAAACGACAACTACCTTTTTAAAGGTAATGTTTTTCATAAACCCTTTTTGTTGTACTGGTTGAAACTCTCTTCACATCCTAATAGCAATCAATAATATAAGTCTAAATATATATATATATATATATATATATATATATATATATATATATATATATATATATATATATATATATATTAGGGGTGTGCAAAGCAGCTGGTATTTGTATCTGTATTTGTATTTGTTGAGGGGGGAAAAGTATTTGTATTTGTATTCGAGTAAAATTCAAAATAGGTGTAAAAATCCAGTTTTTTTGCGTTACACTTCTAATTTACGTTATAGTGTAAGTATTCTTTAATTATATCTATTATAATAATTATAGATATGCAATATGTAAAATATTTTTTTCAAAACTGCATTCATATTTAATTTTAAAAGGGCTTTTTAAACCTGCTAAGGGTTATCCAGCCAAGAATAAGCCTAGAACTGCTTTTCAGACGGACTGATATTTTTATTTAATTTCTCATCTCCATAAATATATCTAAAGCTAATGCAAGGGCTAGAAATCAATTAATTCTTTGCTGATACTTCCTCGTCATCACGGAGAGCGCAGTTCGCACCACTTTCTCCTTTCCACAAGTGTTGTTCTCTCGTGGCGTCTGTCGTTGCTATGCAACCGTGAACATAGGCGCGCCTGGAAAAACGAGCGCTCTGCTCGCTTGCCGCGCGCCTACATTTGAAATCTGCACGCGCAAAAAACGCGCTATGTGAACGAAATATTTCCATATGTGGCTCTTTCCTCCTTTCTTATGAACAAGTGGATTTACAGCCACCACATCAGCAGCACCGCCGGTCGCCATGTCTCATGAGGAAACGCAGCTTTTTGATATAAAGTTTTTCTTGTTCCCGAATACAAATATTTTTAAAGTATTTGTTCGAAATAAGTATTCGTAAAAAACACACTATTTGTGCCTTTCCGAATACCGTATTCGGGTTCGGCTCCACCCCTAATATATATATATATCTTCTGTGGAAGTCATGACCAAAAAAAAGTTTATCCAATCATTGCATTTGGTCAGAATGCAATGATAGGATATCCTACCTGTCTGTCAACCTGTATTTCCAAACCTCCGCGCTGCTTGCGCAGACATTATCAGCGTGCTTTGTGAGGCTATCCAGACAAACTGTCTTATGCTCTCAAAGCTAGCTTTCTATTGCTAGCCTCTAAGAAATTGCCTACTCTACCTTTAATGTCTTACTCTGAGGAGGAATAAAGTTTCCATATAAAACTGAAAACTGACCATGTCATTCTTGTCCAACTAAATGTAATATTTTCCTGTTATTTCAGGATCAAAGTGATCTTCTGAATACTACATCCGGTTGTTGGCTTCAGCGTCTGGTTCTTACCCATCTGACCCTGTTTAAAGTGCTGCTGTGGCTTGTGCTGTTGGGGCTTTTTTCAGAACTTGAGTTCGGCCTGCCATTTTTTGTCATATCATTATTCTACTGGCTCTATGAGGGCCTTCGAAGCCCAAAGGCCAGACAACCTGGAGAAATGAGCGCATACTCTGTGTTTAACCCTGATTGTCAACCCATTCTGGGGACTTTAACAGCCGAACAGCTGGAAGGAGAGATGGGATTCATGGTAATCAATTCTTGATGGCCAATACATGAACATGTTTAAAAGTCATGCAAACTTTGCAGCCAACTGTCTGGACCACAAGGAAGATTGTCTAAATGTGGACTTGGGAAACTTATTTGCATTATATTAATGTATCTCAGTTCTTTAATAGTTTACTCGTATTTACCTAAATAAAAAGCATTATTTCATTAATATAGATATACATATACACCCCCTTCTTACAGTTTAATCCAATCATACATCTAGCAAATGAGAACAGGTCACATATTTTTAAGTTAACACTCAGCTATAGGTTCTGTTGTCCAAACTAATTTAATATCTGGAGCTGAAATGTATTAGCTACTGTGTGATATAACTTTTTGATGAATACATATACAACTGCACTAGAATAAAATCTCCCAGATTCAGATGTATTTAGTGCTCTTTAATTTAATTAAGTTCAGTATTTTATCAGAAAACACCATTAAGCCTACTGCTACTACAACCTACTACACTAAAATAACAATGAGGCCTTACTGTACACACTTTTAGGGAGCATGTTTATGGTTTAACTTAAATGTATCTTATGGAAAATAAAGTAGGCTGCATACAAAGTTTGATAATTCTTTTGCCATATGTTACTATATATATATATATATATATATATATATATATATATATATATATATATATATATATATAGGCCATATATACACACACACACATACATACACACAGTATCAGTAGACTATCAGTATATTGGATCTATGCATTAGTCTTAAATTGACAGCAACCTAATATTTCTGCTGCTGTGTCTGTGTTAGAAAAAAGAAAAATCACTCACTGCTCTTGACTGAATAACTTTTGGTAAATTTATATTAGTTATGCTAGTAGTTTTAGCTGTGGTATAGAAATTGGAATAGAGAATTGTGAATTTTCACTGCCTATTTTTGCAAAAATATGTATGGCCAGTAAATTTTTTTAAGTCACCGGCCGTTGGCAGGTGTACCAAAACGTTAGTTTTAGGCCCTGTATATTATAATTATACTTCTATAAATGCAATGACTTGTTGAAATTCACATAGGAAAACCATATCAACATTCTTTCCCTTACCAACATCATAATTATTGATTTTAGGAAGGTTTTTAGGTGTGCGAATTAAAGTCAGCATGAAACGGAAATTGTGATATATTTTAGTCCTTATTGTGATCTATTCATGTCAAACATGGAACGGCTTCTTGTACAAGAAAATAAATTGGGCAGAATTTTATTTTGTCCATTGGGATGGGAAGTTATTTTATTAAAGATTACAAGAGCACATGAAAAAAAAAAAAAAAATCATAATGTGCCCTGATAAATCATTATAAATACTGCAGTATTCCATAAAAAACAGGAATTTGTCTGACACTTTAAATGAAGTTCACCCTAAAAATCATAATTTACAAACCCTCACTTAAAACCCGTATGACTTTATAGAATGATAGAAATTTGGGTGAACTATTGCTTTAAAAAGAAAGCAACACAACGGGCACTAAGACACTACAAGACGAGAACTACAAAACACTACGATGTACCAGATGTACATTATGACGCCTGCCTTCCTGTCCTTCAGTGCTGTGTCCGATAGGAATCTGTGTGTGCTGTCAACCGCTGATCCTTCCTGAACTCTGGACACGGACTGCTATTAAAGTAAGACCGCAGTTATAGAATAAGTCATCAAAATACACAATTATTGCTAAATAACAGTCTGCACCGCAGCTTTGTACGCGAGTAGCATATCGCCCAGAAATGCATGCTGAATAAATGTTAAGAACAAGTTCGAACGATTATAGCGAACATTTAAGAGTTAAGAAGTAGACTTAGCCTATATGTTTTATAAATGTCGAGAGTGGTAACAAGTATGAGTTTGAGTTTCAGGCACGAGTGTTAATCATTTGGACAACAGTGCCTTATAGTGTCTTCCATGCAGATTGTTCAGGAACTTTAGCAGGGATCTTCACCCAGTGCCATTTTTCATAATTACTCATTAACTATCTATCTATACAGTTCGTGAAGTATTGTTGTCAAGGGGCATGTGCTGACTCTGGTACTGAGACAAAACAGGTCTAGGTCTATTCTCAAACTTCAATTTCCTCAAAATGTGATTTTACTTGCCTATACCTCAATTTGAATCACAACTGTTTAAAACAGTCATGATGTGCATTATAAGAACAAATCTAGCATTAACTTTGATGATTTTTTTTTTACTGAACTTAGTTCAGCTCCATCTGTTGCATTGTATTGATTAGCTACAATCCCATTCCTATCGTAATGATCAGATAATCATGACATTGCAATACTTCCATTGTCTTCTGACTTTTCCCCTGGTTGTTTGCAGGAGGTGTGTCTTTCTGAACTGCAGCAAGGTGTGCTTTCTGTTTCAGCTAGTGTCATGGCGAGCAGTCCTGCAGTGCTGATGCGGTTGGTGGCTTCAGCCTATGCCGTGGCGGAAAAGGCTGGAACTATTGTCCGTAAAGTGCTTCAAAGTGGAGAGCTCGGTATCGTTGAAAAGGTGCGGCAAGTAGTGGCATATGACCAAGAAGTGTTGATTCAAATACATTTCCTATATGAGATGACAAGTTGATGAATTTAGTTGAAGAAGATATTTTGATGAATGTTGGTAACCAGACAGTTGACGGTAGCCATTGACTTACATAGTAGGAAAAATATACTATGGAAGTCAATGGCTATCATCAACTGTCTTGATTACCAACATTCTTCAAAATATCTTATTTTGTGTTCAACAGAAGAAAGAAACTCATACAGGTTTGGAACAACATAAGGGCGAGTAAATGATGACATAATTTTCATATTTGGTTGAACTATCTCTTTAACCCCAAATCAGACACTAAAATCTGATTTGTTTAACAAGGGTACTGATCCAGGAACAGGGCTGCCCCTGACCAGAGATTTTGCTATTCGACTAGTATTCGTTAATTTAAGCGTTACGTTAAACTTACATGTTATGATAAGCCATACTTGAGGTTGATGAATGATAGGTGAACATTTGAATTTCCTGCCTGGCATAATTTCCACGTGGACCAGCCGTGTTATTGATCTGTCCGTTTGGACTGCGTAACTTCGCCACTTCCTGTGGAGTTTGTTTTTTCTGTGACCCACTGACCAATTAAAAAATTGTCTACTAAGCCTCTTCTCATCGACTAAAGGCCCCAATATACTCACGGTAAAGTTCTTTACCATTCTTAGTTTAGGGGTAAAACCAAGTTTGAAATACATGAGCAGCGATATACCGTTAGCGAACATCCAAAGCCACCCACACATCTGAGAGCAATGGTTAGATGAGTAAATATGTGCTACACGCTTTCCTCTCCATAACAAAATAAACACAACAGAATTGAGAAAACAGCAAGCATTTGAATAAAGTGTAAGAAAAGCATCTGATCATGGCAACGTGGATATGTTTGCACGAGTTCTGCAATTCGGCACTCTAGTAAAGTCAAGTCAATTTTATTTATATAGCACTTTAGCTTTAAAGTGGAAACCGCACACACCTACCTAGTATGTAATCGCCACAGACCAATGGTTGGAAAGTTTTTCTGGAAAGTTCGCTTTGGCAAGCTGTTTCTAACTTCCAAAACAAACTCCAAACTGCCTGATTTTGTTCGAAATTATGTCACATCAGTTCGTTCTTCGATTTCACCTTGAAGTATATCGAGGCCTTAACGTTTGGTGGACTATTAGGGGGGAAGCCCTAGAGCCAAAACTTGAGAAGAGGACGGCTGATGAACTAACTCTGGATTGTGAAATTATTTGCTCGTTTTGACATATGCTTATGACGTATTTTTGTAACCTTTACTTTTGGCATAGACAGGAGCTGATGATCTACAGACACTGGCTGACAGGCTTGCTCAGAAGAGTATATGTGCATCCCTGTTGAAAAGCTTCCCTAAAGTCACTATCATCGGGGAGGAGGTGTGTAGGTCTCGTAATATGAAGATGCTCAGCCTATTTTGGCTCCAAACAGCTGTCTAAACTGCTTTTATTTGTGTAGGAATTACCAGATGAGTCTGTTGAGGAAGACCTGATAGAGAACGGGCACAGCAGCCTAATCCTACAAAAATCCTGTCCCAATCAGTATGCCAGCCTGAAGGAGGAAGAGGTAAAGAGGAAGAGGAACCAGAATGTGGCCATAATGTATAAAACATATAATAAGTAAGGGATAATGTATAACGAGGCGGTTGTTATAGCGAATAACAACCCCGACAGGCTGAACGGGACCCCGACGCGAAGCAGAGGGGTCTTGAATCAGCCTGAAGGGGTTGTTATTCGCTATAACAACCGCCTCGCTATACATTATCCCGCTTATTACATGGCAACCTATGAAATAAATAAATAATTTGACACAAAATATTGATTTAAAAAGGAGTTTATTGATTTAAAAACGATTGTATTGCTTCCGCTAAAGAAAATAGTCCATTCCGCATCCATAGCAATGCTCTGTTTTTCATGGCAACGGTGTGTTATACTTCGCAGCGGTCTGTTATCAAGAAATAACAGACCGCATTCTACATTGGAATTCAACCAAGCCATATAATAATTGTATGTAATGGAGGCAAGCCAGTAAGAGCTGTGCGTGTAAACCTCACTCCCCTGGCCTTGGTGCTTTTTACATTTCGAATCCCGCTCAGGGTATTCGTTTCCTGTACAACAATGTAACTCACTGCTTAACTACTATAGTATGATGCATTGTCGAAGAAATCAACTAGCTAGTCACCACTGTTTCCCAAAACCGAACTGTCGCAAAATGGTCGTTCAACCACGTTGGTTAATGATGTCACGCAGGTGTTGGAGTAATAACTTCTTTTAATGAATCTGTTTGAGATCAAATTAATGTTAGATGTTTTGCTATAAATTACGGACATAGCATCTGTGGACTATTTCTCATTTTTCTCAGTTATTTTGCTTTATTTACAGATTCAATCATAGTCTGCACGTATGCGCACTCTTCAAAAACGGCGCTTTAAATCTCTTGACAAACTAAAAGACGTAAATGACATTTGTATGTATTCTAAATAAAATATATAGATTGTACTGAATGTCAGCTTGCTTATTTGGCTCAAGATAAGGATTTCTTGAGTCCACGTCATGTATACAAGAAACTCTGCTTCTAATCACAGGTCGAGAGCTGTCGTTCCAACCACACGACTTTGCGATGCTGCTTGCGAATGTTTGTTGGAACTATGTTTTCGGGAAACACGAATCTATGCTATCTATGCTGATAACGACGGAACTTGCAACCATAGTTGGCTAACGATACTTTTGGGAAACACACCCCTGAGCGGGTCGAGTAGAACCGGTTAAATATAGAATATACCATTTTTAAATTAACTTATTCTGAAAGAGTTTTAAAAGTGTAGGAACATAAAAGTAACTCAATATGGTATATGACTAAGGTTTCTTAATCTTTATTTTTCAGCTGGTTGTGTGGGTGGACCCTCTTGATGGCACTAAAGAATATACAGAAGGTGAGCAGATAAACAGCTTTCAGCATTACTCAACTCCCACTTCCATTTGAGTTGTGGTCTTTTTCAGCTGTGACTGTAACCAACATTGTGCAATAAAGCACCTGGTATTAACATCTGTTTGGGGTGAAGTGATCACAAGTGATCTACATTTTGTCATCGATTATACAAACCACATTTGCAGGTAGAATTTGTAGAAAGAAAGTGTCATAAATTAATGTCTTGTTATTCTAAAATTCTCCTTCCACTCATTGTCTATGAAGTGGAGCAGAACAACGTCCCATCAGTCCTCACATCATTGTTCCCGATTAAAACAAAAGATTTCAATGTAAACATAGCCATTGACTGTCTTTACATGTTCCACACTGTCTAGCACACAGTTAAGAGCACAAGCCTTTAGATTATCCTCCATTGATGGTGAAAACGGATGGACATGTCCGTCTGCGAAACAGAGCGAAATACGGACAAGCAAAATGTACTTCTCTGACAACAGTGAATGGCTTACTCGCTTGCCACCCAGCCAAAATCCAACTACAAGTATTTATTAGTGGGACATTGAAGTTAAGATCAGATGTAAATGCCCTCGGCTGATCGAATCACTCAAGGTGGATGTCGATACCAGGTGTAAATAGGGAGTCACATTTACCATTGCTCTATACAATTTTGCAGACGAAATTAAAAAGAAATTGCATGCTTGGGAGTTGTGTGAGGGCGAAAAAGTTCTATACAAAGATTTTGCTCTTGTTCAAGTAGGTCACACAAGCACTGACCAACAGAAAGGTGCTTGGTTTGAAAGTGACTTCTGTGTGAGCAGTACTTCATACAGTGCTAGACCTTTTTTGTCCGCAAAATTTTCCCGAAATATTGCCAATATGACTTCCTTGTCACACCAGTTGTCACTCCAAAATTCCGTGTCACACCAGTTGTCCAGGGGTTCAAAACACAGTTCCTGGAGGGCCAGAGCCCTGCAGAGTTCAGCTTCAACCTTAATTAAAAGCATATGATCCAGCTAATCAAGTCCTTCAGGCCCATCTGATATCATATACTTCCCTACTATATAGTAGGCAAAAAACAGTATGTGACAAAAGAAGTATGTCCAAATTCAAAGTACTCATAAAAGAGTAGGCAAAAAGTACCCGGATGATCTACTACTACCGGCGAGATTCTGAAGTGTGCATATGATGGACACTTAACTGTCCCATGAGGCGACGGGAGAAGATTTATGAATGACAGTGAAGTGACACTGGAAGGTCACATGATAATGCCAACATGGCGAATGTAGTATGTCCGCATTACATTCATACTACACACACTCATACTATATAGAACATACTTTTTTAGTGGGCATGAAGTAATTACTTATTCAAAATAAGTACCTACTCAAGAGAGTATGCGATCTCAGATGCAGGTTTGAACCAAACTCTGCAGGGCTGTGGCTCGCCAGGAGTTTGCTCCTCTTGAGTCCCATTGTCATGATTCCTGTCCTGTGTTTCCCTTGTCTTGTGTGCCCTTTTGTTATTTCCTGTTCTGTGCCATGTTTTGTAGTCCTTTGTAGTTTTTCATATTGATTAATCTCCCCAGGTGTTTCCAATTAACCACACCCCCTTGTTATCTTGTTTAGCTTGTTTGTCCCTGTGTATTTATAGCCCCTGTGTTTCACATGTTACTTTGTCAGTTGTTGTACATGTAAGGGTTGCTTCTAGATCTTGTCATGCTCGTGGTTTTGTTTCTTTTTCCCTGAAGTTCTTTATTATTTGTTCTATGTTTATTTCATTAAAAACTTGCGCTTAGATCCTTGCTTCCGCCTGCTTTCTCCGGCACATTACAGAACAACTGACCGACTATGGATCTAGCAAGTACTAGCTGGGACCCACTGAGCAAAATTTGTTCTATTTTTCAAGATGATCGCAGCATCGAAAGTTATGTGGAGGAGTTCCTTTTTTATAGTCATCTCGTTCCTGGGAACGAGGCTAGGCTGAAGGACTGTTTCTGGAGTGGACTAGAACAGGACATTAGCTTAAATTTACCAGAGGAAGACCCCAGCTGGACCCTGGTACAGTACATTGACTTTGTCCTGCAGTTTTGTGGTTCCCCCTTCACTGTAGGGGAGGTGGAGAAACTTCACGCCAGTCCAGCCGAGCCTGCACTTCACGCCAGTCCAGCCGAGCCTGCACATCATGCCATACCAGCCAAGCCTGCACGTCACGTCGCTTCTGCTGATCCAGAGACCGTTCACGTCGCTTCTGCTGATCCAGAGACTGTTCACGTCGCTTCTGCTGATCCAGAGACTGTTCACGTCGCTTCTGCTGATCCAGAGACTGTTCACGTCGCTTCTGCTGATCCAGAGACTGTTCACGTCGCTTCTGCTGATCCAGAGACTGTTCACGTCGCTTCTGCTGATCTAGAGACTGTTCACGTCGCTTCTGCTGATCCAGAGATTGTTCATGTCGCTTCTGCTAATCTAGAGACTGCTCACGTCACTTCTGCCGATCCAGAGTCTATCGGTAGTCTAGCCGAGCCTGCACTTCACGCCAGCCCAGAGTCTCCTTCGCCGCTGGTCCTGCCCAGTTCAGAGTGTCCTTCGCCGCTGGTCCTGCCCAGCTCAGAGTCTCCATCGCCGCTGGTCCTGCTAGTGTTGCACGGTGTACCGATACTTCAAAAGTATCGCGATACTCGGAAATGAAAAACGTCACGATACCTAAATTTATCAGTATCGATACGTAAAAAAAAAAAAAAAAAAAAAACGCCTCCCTACGGACGTCTGTGTTTTTTTCCTGACGCACGCAGCAAAGAACCTGCCGCTGTCAGTGTCATGTGACAAAACACTACAGCGAAATGGCTGCATGTGCGAAGTGGTCCACGACTCGTAGAAAAAGATGACGCGAGGTGACATATGGAAGCACGTTGCCTACCTTGTTCTGTTGCACGGTGCACCGATACTTCAAAAGTAAATCGGAAATCAAAAACGTCACGATTCCTTAATTTATTAGTAGCGATACTTCTAAGAATGACCGCGTTCCAGATTTGTAAGGCCGGCGACACACTGGCTGCGTGTCGTGTCCGTTTTTATTTCAGCTCCCATGTTAACTGCCTGTGACACACGAGTCTGGGCGCAGCTCGAGACGCGCGGAAAACGCGTGCATGCTATAAATAGAACCGACGCCTATTCCTCACGCGTCACGCAAGCGTGTTGGAAGCGTTCCCAGGCAAAATAGAATAGGAAAAGATGTTTCTGTCATTTTGACACGAATACATGTTAATAAATGACATTTTGATGTTTGAAAGTTTTGACATAAATACAATATAAATGTAATTTAAAAAAAATATGATCGGTTTTCAAATATTGCACCTCTCAATACAGAACGAATTATTCTGTAGCCTACACTGCCGACGTTGTCTTTGCTGCTATATATTTATGTTTAACACGAAGTATAGGCGTTCCACAACTCTCTCCCCACATGTCAAATATATCACCAATGAGGCTTATCATATGTTACCAATATTAAACATTGTTTAATATAATCGCTGTTCATATTTTTATTCTAAGTTCAGAATCAAGATAAAGCTCTTATGTTTCTTATGATAAATGAGATAATACTGCTAAATGTATAAAAAAAATTACCTTGAATGTCATTGTTCTAATTTATTTTTTATATTTTGATATTTCATATTTTGTTCAAATGTTTAATATATCTGCTGTTCATATGTTCATTTATTAGTGTGTTATATGATTAGAATGTTGTCCCGGTTTTAAAATAAAGCACAGCAATGATATTTGAGAGTGTTTCTCCCTTTTCAGGAAAAGTATCGAAAAAGTATCGAAATCGCAATACTTGACTTGGTATCGGTATCGAAACAATAATTTTGGTATCGTGACAACACTAGGTCCTGCCCAGCTCAGAGTCTCCTTCGCCGCTGGTCCTGCCCAGCTCAGAGTCTCCTTCGCCGCTGGTCCTGCCCAGCTCAGAGCCTTCTTCGCCGCTGGTCCTGCCCAGCTCAGAGTCTCCTTCGCCGCTGGTCCTGCCCAGCTCAGAGTCTCCTTCGCCGCTGGTCCTGCCCGGCTCGGAGCCCTCTTCGCCGCTGGTCCTGCCCGGCTCGGAGCCCTCTTCGCCGCTGGTCCTGCCCAGCTCAGAGCCCTCTTCGCAGCTGGTCCTGCCCAGCTCAAAGCCCTCTTCGCCGCTGGTCCTGCCCAGCTCAAAGCCCTCTTCATCGCTGGTCCAGGACTCTTTACCGGGGAGCCTCCCCAAGAAAATTTTGGGGGGGGGCAATACACCTCCGGACCAGTCCGATCCGCCAGGACCGCCAGAGGGGCGGTCTCCTGTTCCGCCCTGGCCGCCTGAAGGGTCGTCTCCGCCCTGGCCGCCTGAAGGGTCGTCTCCGCGGTGGCCGCCTCAAGGTTCGTCTCCGCCCTGGCCGCCCGAAGGTTCGTCTCCGCCCTGGCCGCCCGAAGGGTCGTCTCCGCCCTGGCCGCCCGAAGGGTCGTCTCCGCCCTGGCCGCCCGAAGGGTCGTCTCCGCCCTGGCCGCCCGAAGGGTCGTCTCCGCCCTGGCCGCCCGAAGGGTCGTCTCCGCCCTGGCCGCCCGAAGGGTCGTCTCCGCCCTGGCCGCCCGAAGGGTCGTCTCCGCCCTGGCCGCCCGAAGGTTCGTCCCCACTGTGGCCGCCTGAAGGTTCGTCTCCGCCCTGGCCGCCTGAAGGTTCGTCTCCGCCCTGGCCGTCCGAAGGGTCGTCCCCGCTGTGGCCGCCTGAAGGTTCGTCTCCGCCTGAAGGTTCGTCTCCGCCTGAAGGGTCGTCTCCGCCTGAAGGGTCGTCTCCGCCTGAGGGGTCGTCTCCACCTGAGGGGTCGTCTCCGCCCTGGCCGCCCAAGGGGTCGTCTCCGCCTGAGGGGTCGTCTCCGCCTGAGGGGTCGTCTCCGCCTGAGGGGTCGTCTCCGCCTGAGGGGTCGTCTCCGCCCTGGCCGCCCGAGGGGTCGTCTCCGCCCTGGCCGCCCGAGGGGTCGTCTCCGCCCGAAGGGTCTTCTCCACCTGAGGGGTCGTCTCCGGCCCGGCCGCCTGAAGGGTCGTCTCCGCCCTGGTCGCCTGCACTGCCTGCTCCGCCCTGGCCTCCCATACTACTGCAGTCTCCAGGCCCTCTTCCACTCCACGGGCCTGGCCCTCCATCCCGCCCCTCAGTTCCACCTCCGCTCCACCACCCTCCTGAAATATTTCCTGAGGAGCGTCTGGAATCCGCTCCTTAAGTGGGGGGCTATGTCATGATTCCTGTCCTGTGTTTCCCTTGTCTTGTGTGCCCTTTTGTTATTTCCTGTTCTGTGCCATGTTTTGTAGTCCTTTGTAGTTTTTCATATTGATTAATCTCCCCAGGTGTTTCCAATTAACCACACCCCCTTGTTATCTTGTTTAGCTTGTTTGTCCCTGTGTATTTATAGCCCCTGTGTTTCACATGTTACTTTGTCAGTTGTTGTACATGTAAGGGTTGCTTCTAGATCTTGTCATGCTCGTGGTTTTGTTTCTTTTTCCCTGAAGTTCTTTATTATTTGTTCTATGTTTATTTCATTAAAAACTTGCGCTTAGATCCTTGCTTCCGCCTGCTTTCTCCGGCACATTACACCCATCCACATCAGAATCTTTTTTCGAGAAAATCGAGATCTACAGTATATACCTGTACTAAACACCAGTTACCATTTGATTGGCTTTGATTTTTGTCCCTTCCCACAGAATTTCACTTTCAGTGAGGACAGAAAAATGACTTGACGTTCATGTTGCGCCTAGTTAGGGACCTAGTGTTGCGAGCATGCCCTCTGCAACAGCACTATCCCTCCGTTCTCTTCTCTCTCTGATTTTTTTGTCTAACTCTACCGCCACTTGACCTCCATATGTCCAACACACCTGATGCTGTCACATAGTGATCTGCTCTCTCTTTTCCCCTCTTTCTCTCTGTCTTTGTTCTCCTGTCTCTGTTGTAGCTGCAAGGATTTTGTACAACCCAGTTTACATACAGAAGCCAGTGCAACCCCACAGAGCCCCTAACCGTACGGTGATTTAATGTTTTTTTTTTTTTCTTTCTTTTTGAGGCATGAGATGTCACTGTGAAATTAGACAAGAGTAGAAGGTTGCAGCCAATCAAATACAGCTGTTAAGTCAGGCATTTACAATTTCTCATAGTTGACCAGAAACTACAAATGCATTGCATTTGTGCTCTTTGTTGCTGATGAAGTGCAACTGAAAAATGTTTTTTACATTTAAGTTATCCAGTGAACCTGTTAAATCTTGTCCATGCATCCCATTTTAGTTGGAAGTTACCACCACTTTATTGGAAAAGTACCTTATCAGGCACACAAAGAAAAGACAGGAAATTTTGAGGTAAATATTGGGGAAAGGGTTATGGACATGGATGGACTCAAACCTGCATTACTGGCATGAGCACTAAAGACACCGATATACTCACAGCAAAGTTATTTTTTTAGTTCTTCGCTTATGGGTAAAAAGACATTTGGAATATCTGAGCAGCAGTATATTGTTAGCAAACGTCCCTATGCTGTAAATATGTGCTGCTCGCTTTCCTTTCAATAACAAAATAAACACACAACAAAAATGGAAGCAGTGAGAAAACAGAAGTTAAGAAAGCTTCTGATCATAGGGATGTTGATATGTTTTCACCAGCAGTTCGGCTCTCCAGTAAAAGTCATATCACGTTCATATATGACTTCACACAACAGATTACTTTAAACCAGCAGCTTTACAGTGATACACGTGAAAAAAAATAAGATAAAAAGAAAGATACACCGTAAAGTAAAAAGATACACCAGTGCTTGTTTCAGTTAGAATTAGATCTTGAATTTCTACCATATGTTTACCATACCAGCAGTTCTCCACTGTGTTTATGTTTTTACTCACGGATGCTTGACCTCAATGAACCCAAAAGAAGAAATGAACTAAAGTACATTTCCCATTTCCATGTCAAAGTAAGCAGAGCCTCAAAGCCACACCTACCTGTTCTGTAATGGCTGTAATGTTTACCAGCCAGATGTAAACATTCCTGGAACGTTTTGGCCTGCTTTTGTTCAAATTGACATATAAACAGTTTGTTCTTCGATTTTGCTATAGTATATCGGGGCGTTGATGCTCAAAATTTGCTGCACCACAACTCCATCTTACTCATACCGTTATAAAAAGGAGGACATATAAAAGAGCATAGAGGGGTTAAAAAATATTTTCATTGTTGGGCTTGACTAATAAGTACTTTGCGTAATGTTTGTTTGCTTTCTTTGCAGGGCTTTTGGATCATGTGACAGTGCTAATAGGGATTGCTTATAGAGGGACAGCCATTGCTGGAGTCATCAATCAGCCCTTCTACAACTACCAGGTCCAACCGGTTGATGGGGTCACACATGCTACACTACATTTGGTAAAGGCTTGGATTGGTTAACCTGTTTTTTTTGTTCTCTCTGTTCACTCAGATTGGGGCTGGTGCTTCTTTGGGCAGAACTTTATGGGGAGTTCTGGGTTTGGGTGCATTTGGTTTTCAACTCCAGGAAGTCCCAGATGGTAAAAGAATCATCACGACCACGCGGTCCCATAGCAATAAACTTGTGACCGACACAGTTCAAGCCATGGAGCCTCATGATGTCATCAGAGTGGGAGGAGCTGGGAATAAGGTGGGACACTAGCCTTGATTCGGCTGAGTCAATATTGGCATTGAAATTGAACTAATCACGTCTTCATTCTGGGCCTGGTAGATTATTCAGCTAGTGGAGGGAAAGGCCTCCGCTTATGTGTTTGCCAGTCCAGGATGTAAAAAGTGGGACACATGTGCGCCTGAGGCAATTCTGCATGCAGTTGGAGGTGAGTCATTGTTTACATGTTTTGCTTGATATTTAAGGTAAATATAAAGTATATTTAAGCATTTTTATATTGTTTTCATATACAGGCAAACTGACAGACATCCATGGTAATGCATTCAGATATGATGCCAATGTGAAGCACATGAATTCTGCTGGAGTTCTGGCGACTCTACGGGATCATCAGTACTATATAAGCAGAGTCCCACAGGCTGTCCTACAGGCTCTCCCCTCTGACTAAACCATTACACGATATTAAGTCATACTGTAAACTTTTGTGCCTCAAAGCTGTGATATGTCCTTGCCATAAATTTATCCGTTTTAGATTATTAGGATTTAATGAGTACATTCACATGTTTTCAACCATGTTTATAAGGGGACCAAATACATTTATTTTCAAACATTTTATTATTTGTAGTAATATAATTTGTAGATAATTTAAAACAAAATTACTGTCAACATACATTTATAAATACATATCCTATTGCATATATATGATTATGGTCATAACTTTTACATTTTTAATTTTTTTAATTGGGGTGTAATTCCATGGTTTGCCTTAAAACATTCATTTGTCTGACAGAATTGATTATTGTCTTACGCCATTTTTGGTAGATGCATTTAGTTAACTTTAGTATAGTAATACTTAAAACCAGTGTTTTCAGTACTAAGTTAGGCATTTAAAATTAGTTCTGTAATTGTATTAAAAGTTGCATCAGGAAAGTCTGAACTATCCTGCTACTCTGAAATGTGGTGTGTGTATTTTTCTTTCTATCTTTTTGACAGTTTTGCATCGCCAGCCATAACCTAAATATTATAATAGGCCCACAACAAAAGTGCACTAATAACATTACTTTGTTGCTTTAAGACAAACATGACAATGAAATGTGTGCTAACGCAAACTGAGTAGTAGGTACAACCTTAACACAAGGTTGTGTTGTGCCAACAGTATTCTACATCTATGTACATTTAGGAATGATTATGTATATGTATGTAAATTGGTTCTACCACATTTATAAATATTGCTTATCCATCTAGGGGTAACTGAGTGAGAATATTTAGTTTTGCCAGTTATTTTGAATGTAATATGTATGCCCTGCAGCCCGTTTTCCATCTTTTGTCTAATGTAGTATAAATTGAAGCTGCTACTCGGGTGGATCTATATTTGCATTTTTGCTACATGCATTTAAAACCCAATGTGATTAAAAACAAGACCACAAGTTGAATGAGAAATCATCTTTATTTTAAATGATATTTTATTAAAATGTCCAAAAAAGAAAGAAGTGGTAATCATATTTGTATTAATGCATAGTATGAAAAAGGCTTACCTGAGGTCTATGCTGTCCGAAACTTTTCCTATATTTGATAAGCAGATCCAGTGGCAGCTTGCAGGCCATCTGTTCAGCAGTTCCAAGACATGCAGACTTAAAGGCATAGTTCACTCAAAAAAAATTATTTACTGACCCCTCATGTCGTTCCAAAACCACATATAGAACACAAGTAAATGTTGAAGAATGTACTGGCCATTTTCCCCCACATGATATAAGCGAATGAAAATACAACCAGTACCAAAAGAAAAGACATCAGAACTGTTTCAAGAAGCTACAAAATTGGACTTGGGCGCTACATTCCAAGTCCTCAAAAGTCACACATCTTTGTGCAAGTAACATCCAATTTTAAGTCACGGTTTACTTAGAATATGGAAGAAGAGAGATTAGAGGTTTTCTATCAAAACCTTTGTGCTTCCGTGAAAATGCATGTTGTTCACTCACAAAAAAAGCTTGTGGTGGAAATGTGAGGTTTGAGAAAAAAAATGTGCTTTTGCAAACTTGGAGGAAACGCAAAGTTTTGAGAGCAAACGCAAAGTTGCTCGGGGGAACGCAATACTTCTGAGAGAGCTAAAAACCTTTGAAATATGCTTTTTCCTCCCATCACATATTTTTCCATCATGTCTGGGGATAACTAGTGACGTCATAAATTTTGCAACTAAAAGTGCCATGTTTAAACTGGATAGATGCAGACAGTGGACAAGAAGATTGTCGTAAAATAAAATAATTATCACTGTTCCTTGTTTTATAAGACTTGAAATGTACAGCATGAGTCATTTTATGGCTTGCTATGAGTTATTTTATAATTACACATTCTCTTTTATTATGTGAAGAGGGGCCAGCACATTACTCCAAATTTCTCTTTCAGTGTTTCACATCAGGAAGTCACACAGGCTTGGAAGGACATGAGAACAAGTAAACAATGTAAAAAGATGCATATTTTCATATTTTTGTGATTAATCCCTTTAAGTCCTGCAGCGTCAAGATACTGCACAACCTCCTTAAAAAAACAGGCTGCTGTCATGTTAATCACCCTTGAAATAAGAAAAGAAACAGATACAAATCATTATTGTCTTTATGTAATGAATAACTCGACAAAAAGTTATCTTTTCCAGAGGCTCTCCTGGGTGTAATAGGTGTGGAAGAGGAATGAAATGGGGTTCATTCAATTGGCCTTGATGCTTTATCTATTTACAACAATTAACTGCAAAATAAATAGTGCAACGTAATATGACACCTAACAGTTTGCATATGACCTACGGCCTTAGTAGGGCAAATTAAGTTACCCATGTGTGTATGAAATGGGTTACAAGTGTGTAGTGCAGGGGTTCTCAATTCTGGCACTAAAATTCCTCTTTTCTGCAGAGTTTTGCTCCAACCGTGATCAAGCTCACCTGAACAAGCTAATCAAGATCTTCAGAATCTAGAGAGTTACAGGTAGGTGAGTGTGATCAAGGCTGGAGCTAAACATATATTCAAGTTAAACAGATTCTCCAACGAAAAAAATAATTAGGATGGTTTGCTATTGGTTGATGTCATGTGAGTGACAGGTTGCCCCGCCCTCACACCAGTAAACACATCATCAGAGAAGAGATGTTGCTGCAAATGGGAGGGAAAGTTATTTGAATAATTATAGATTATGAGTGCACATGAATAAAAAAAAAAATAATAATAATAATTCAAGCACGGATAAATGATTTATAATAAATGCTGCAATCTTCATAAAATAATATTTCTGAAGACTTTATGTGCCGGTTGCATTAAAATATGCAAGTTGCTTATCACAAACCTAAAGTCTGAAAATACAGCAAGGTATACATTTTAAACTTTTTTCTCTCTCCATGAATACAGGATAAAATGAAAATGTACAGCAAATTTAAATGAGAAAACACTGAAGATTTGAAATCTCATACAAATCCAGATTTTTTCCAGAATTTGTCTTTTACACATTTTGTAACTGACAAAGGTAAGAACAATTTAACAACGCAGCAACAGTAATTAATTTGTATCGGTGTAGAGTAACAGTAATTTATCAGAATGTAAATAAAATAAGAAAAACAAAACTAATTTATTTTTATTTTAGGACAAAAAATAACTAGTATCTTTTAGTGTTCTTTTTTAAACAAAAGAATGAAAGGATTAATGTTTTTGTGTAATACCTTTTTAATATGCAGCCTCAGCTGATACAAAAAATGTATATACTTTTCCAAACAAACAGAAAATGTGCATGTAATTAATATATGAACAACTTGCATACAGTATTGGGGAAACTACTATGAAATTGTTGCATGAAGTGAATTAAAATCACTTAAACTGCAGTCAAATGACTCTTTTTTGTATTATAATATTAGACTATCAGGCACAGAAACAATATTAGTTAGGGTCACAGCATCAAAGTCAATATTTATGAACACATTTACATTTAATAAAATAAGACCTGATTTGTAGAACTGTGCTAAACAGCAGCATTTGACTATTTATTTTACCACTTTTTGGAAAGCTTGTTACAAAAGCTATACACAGCTGAGCTAATGAACACTGAAAAATGTACTTATGTTAATAGCTACTTTTAGTTAGTTATTCCCCAACACTGCTGGTATATATACATGTATACATATACATATATGGAGCAAAACATTAGCACAAAAAAACATAACAGCCTTACATGGCTTGATGGCTGGATGTCCAGGACAAATGAAAAGCTGCAGTCCAACTGTCCTCTGTAATCCTTCCATCTGTGAAGACATTTTATGCAGTTGGTTGTGCAAACGGGAATGTGGGAGACTATTTAAACTGAGGTCTGTAATACCAGGAGAGTCATCCATCCAGTCATTTCTATTTATCTCAAAAGGTAGCTGCGTAGGACCCAAGCAAGTATGTGATGAAAATGAAATAAATAAATATTTGGCATTGGTCAGTTTTTCACCTCTATATCTGAGATGTAAATTGACAAGGTGACAAATCACTCTGGAGCTGCAGGAAAATTACATCATGACAATGCTGACTTGCTAAAGAACAGTCAGTCCCAAGACATGCACTAGAACATATCCTGAGATGGAACGTGAGAAGGCAGTAGAAAGGGAAGGAGGAGGGAGTGTTGTGCAAGTGAGATAAGTAAATGTCTTCTCTCATTTAGTCTAGAACTACAATACTCATGATTTCTCTCAACATTGGGACAGGAGAGAACTGTCAGTCAATAAATGGGAAAGCAAAGTAACTTATGTCACACATTTAAAAAAGAAACTCAGATATTTTGTTGCAAATTTAAAATGCGTTACTTTACAAGTTACTTTGGGAAAAAAAGTAATCTGATTACATGACTTGCGTTACTTGTAATGTGTAACCCCCAACACTGATTACTATAGTCACCATATTGGGCATTCCAATTTCCCCATTCATCATCTGTGTCCCAATACTGAGAATGCATCCTTAGAAGGCTGCACAGTAAAAACGCCAGTGTTAAATCAACACTGCTCAGAGCACATATGGTCCCACTCTACAGAGTGTTAAAATTAACACTGAAGCAGTGTTGAAGTTAATTAGATAATTAAGTTAACACTGAAGCAGTGTTGAAATTAATGAGATAATTAAGTGATTAATTAAGTGATGATTGGCCATTAGTGGTGACACCTGATGATAACAAGCAGACTCACTGAAGGAAAGAGAAACACAAGAACTACTGACTTCGAGCCATTATTGCACTTATTATTTTACTAGTTTGACTTTATTTCTGTCATACATCTACACACGGTCTTATTTAGATTTAACAGAAGTTTAGATGGTAATGTTTTTTGGAATGTTTCGTTTCATGTCACCATTATGGTGGTCAGTGTTTGCTTTAGTTGGGCTCTTGACCCTTTCCTTTTTAACATTAGTATTTTTCTGGCTGCTCCAACTCTGTGTTTATAAAGCATATGTGTTGTGGCAAAAGAAACTGTGACTTTGGCTGTGTTTCCTGAAAGCATTGCAAGCCTAATTTGATCGTACAGACCATTTGTTGCAGTTGGTCTGCAATTAAGTAAGGCTTAAGATGCTTTTGGAAATGCAGCCCTGGTTATGATTTGATGATGAAATTACTAGTGACCTGATTCAATGATGGCACCCATCATTATAAACTGATTATCCACATGTTTTATGTATTTTTCACTACAGTAGTTACTTCCAGCATTGTTAAAATGATCTGAAAGTTTTAAAATCACACACAGACATCAAGAATCTACATATGAATCTCAACAATGGTGACAATCAAACAAATGCTTAATGTTGCAGTACATGATGGGAGCCACCAATCAGAATGCATCAATGGCTCACATCATGCATTGCAACATGAATAAATTATGCAGCTGAATTGTCCTGTAATTTTCATTGTTTTTTTCTGTTTGCTTTTATTTTGCTATTGTTTTGTTCTGACTTTAGTAGCTTGTTTTGTGATGTTCAGAGTTGATCTGTTCGTCACTAGTTTGTTTATTGTCACCATTGTTGAGATTCATATGCTGATTCTTGATGTCTGTGCGTTTAAACACATTTACTTCTTTGCACAAAGTATTTTCAAAATTTTTCATATTGCTGTTGGATCTCAAACTGTAGAATCTCAGAGCTACAATCACCCATAATAAAATGAGACATCAAGAATATAGTCAAAGATTTAGACTCATCAGTGAATCATGACACTACATGATGATAAAGTCATTATCATCAAAACATATTGAGAGCAGGTCATGTTTTCTCTTGCAGTAACATATGTGCTTTATAAACACAATGATGGAACAGTCAGAGAAAAACTAATTTTAACAAAAGGAAAAGTGTCAAGAGCCCAACTAAAGCAAACACTGATCACCATAATGTTAACTTGAAAAGAAAACTCCCATAAAACATTACCGTCTAAACTTCTGTTGAATCTCAAGAACTTTTGTCGATGTATGACAGAAATAAAGTCAAACTGGTAATAATAAATGCAACAATGTGTAATGGCTCAAAGTCAGTTGTAGTTCTTGTGTTTCTCTTTTTTCTGTTATTGTTTTTTCTCTTTCCTTCAATGATTCTGCTTATTAACATCAGGTGTCACCACTAATGGCCAATCACTTAATTAATCACTTAATTATCTCATTAACTTCAACACTGCTTCAGTGTTAATTTTAACACTCTGTAGAGTGGGACCATATGTGCTCTGAGCAGTGTTGATTTAACACTGGGGTTTTTACTGTGTGCGAAGGTCGAACCAAGCATTGTTAAATGAGATGGTCTAGCCCAGTGGTTCCCAACCCTGGTCCTGCAGTACCACCAACAGTACACATTTGGGATGTCTTTCTAATTGTCTTTCTAAATTAATTTATTTGTATGGTTAGATATTTGAGTCAGTTGAAACCCAAAGTTAAGAGTTATCTGGCATTTTCTAAAAAAAATTTAAAAATTCCATTCGTTGTATCCTTCGTGGTCCAGGAAACGAAGGTCAAATTTTGAGGAGCCTTCGAAATGGGACAGCCTCCGTTGCCCCGCTGTGACGTATTCGGCCGTGGAATGCAGCCTTAGAAGGATAAAGCCCCAGAACTGGGACACAGCTATTGTAATACACATGGCCTGTCCAACACACTTGCATGGCAGTTTCTTAACAATTTTGCCATATTAGGGGCTTTCGCACCAGGTAGATCTAGGAACTTAATTATGGGAACTAGTCACCAGGGTGGTTCCCCAAGAACTAAATATTCCCGTAGGAATATTTTCCTGGTTGCATTTGCACCGCCAATAGGAACTCTGACGTGACATGAGCCGTGCTTGTTGTGACCTATTTTGATGGTGCTGCAACATTTATTTTGATGGCGCTATAAGAATACCAGAGCCTGAGCGCACAGCGCTCGCATTCTCCGTGTTCATTAGTTTACAGTCTGTTTAACAGTCCTGTCTAACACGTTATTGGTTACGGTTATACAAAGAAAGGAGACAGTATATGAAAAAGTATTAGCGTTTGCCACGTGGTTGATGCCCAATGTCGCGAGCTGAGCATAAATAATCATGTTTCGCTTGGTCACCTTAAAGTTGCGTTGGATTTTCTCTTTAGCGCAAAGGTTAAGAGGTCCATCTATCACTGTTTTCCATGTTCGTGGAGAAAATATATAGGCTATAAGTTGTGTTTACACAGCTTTTTTTTTTTAAATGACGGGTGCTGGTATTTCACGTTCATGTTGTGCATTCAACCAATCAGCGTACACTAACGTCACTGGTAGTTCCTATAGTGCTGGTTTAGACCCTACTCTGAAGGAGCTAAATTAGTTCTCCCAAAAGGACTTCCTAGAACTAAAATATTTCCTAGTTCCTGCGGTGCGAACACGCCAAAAACCAGATACATCCGCCAATAGTTCTAGGAACTATGAAAAGGTTCCTCCAGTGCGAAAGCCCCTATTAGTGCCAAATTCGTATAATCTTATTTGTATGTTTTCAAACAATCAGCTTCCGCTCCATTCATGGTTAGGTTTAGGGTTGGACTTTCATGCCTTTTTCCTAAAAATCGAAATTGGCCTGTCTCTGTTATATACTGCCTCTGATGTGACTGTCTCTCTAACCTACAGAGCGTTATCAGCCCCAACGACTCAATTCTCTGCTGAGTTAACCTTTTAAAATGAAGGTTGACAGAGATTATTTGAAAAGTCATTGCCCTGCTTAGATCAGATCCACAATTTGTCCTTGCAAAGTCACATATCACTGATTACGCGGATTATTATCCATGGTGACAGGGTAACCAAGAATTCTCCAACAAAATTCAGTCTGTTAGAAATGTTTATAGGTAATTGTCAGAGACAGTCGTTTAATCTGTATCTTCCATTCTCGACTTTAAAGTGTAACTGAATACAGCGAGACAACTGTGCAATAACCAATACTCTTTTGTACTTTAGACATCAAGGAATAACTGGCTTAATTTACACTACCACCTTGACCGAACTTGTTTTGTATAGGTTTAGGTAATTTTACTTAGTATATATATATATATATATATATATATATATATATATATATATATATATATATATATATATATATATATATATATTTATTTATTTATTTATTTATTTCAATTGGACGATTAGTTTGCACTAGCCATATGTGATTGCACTGCAAGGATTGCTTTAATTTCACTGTACTTGTTATAGTGACAATCTTGAAATAGGTGTGACACTTCCAGCAAAACTTGAGTTGCTTCAAACTGTTTAGTAAGAAGACCTTTGAAAGACAGTATGACTCCTACATTCAATGTTTCACTGAAGATATACAGTAGTAGAACAATGTACACTCAAAACAGATCAGGTCCTTGGAATGTAAAAAATATGCATAGGACCCACAACGGATAAAGTTGAAATGTTTGCAAAAATGGTTTGACAAATATTCAGATCCAGTATTTGGTGTTAGTGATGACATTCTTTGTTTTACCAGCTTTGTATGGGAATATGGGAAAATCATGAGGGAACAGTCCCTAATCATTATGTTGTTGCCTAAAACATTACAGGTCCCTAACATTTAAGCAAAGTTTTTATGCATTTTGTTTTTGAGCAAAATCTAGAACTCTCAAAATCTAGGAATGTTAGTGAAACAGTAATGAATAAATCATCACAGCAATGTACTGTTCATGAATACTAGCAAGATCCAGCCCTACATTGAATTCAAACCAGAAAAACTGACAATTCACATTGTGCCAATTCATCTGTGCCATTTACCATAAATGTCATTAAGTTTGTTAATATGTCTGATCCAAACCTACACATTATATCAACACTATTTTCACTATTTAAGTATTACTGGCATTGTTTATTGTCCTCCATATAAAATAATTTTACTATTATTCACTATTTTACTATTAAACGCAAGTCAACAAGAGATGTTTTCTTTTGAAACCATCTCATGATCTTTGTATATGAATGTATACACAGATCATGATGCATTTGTTTTGTAACATGCCTGCACATTCAAGTTGTTAAAAATGAATACTGTAGTCTTTTTTACATTATTATTCTCATTACTGATGACCTATATCAAAACCTTTTTTTTTAATTCATGTCATCTTATCAATAATCACGAGTACACGGACTATTAATTTAGTAGCAGTATGCAGAGTTGATAGTTTTCACTTTTCCATAAAATGAACAGATAGCAGACAGAAACTGTCAAGTTCCAAAGACAACAAATGTACAATAGAGCAACAAAGTGGTCCTACAAAAATACTGAATAATATTCCAGGTCTTAAAAAAAAAATTACCTTTATGTTACACAGACTTAAATTCATGTTTCACTTACAATCTTGTACAGAAACTGTACATGAGATTTGAGTAAACAACTTGAGTAAACATCTGCAAATCCTCACAAACAAAAATATATATTAGTATGTGTAATTGTTAACTTCCACTGACTGCCAAAAAATGGTGGTACATGAAATATCAAATTAAAGATGCACCCAATAAATAATGAAGAAACACTTACAAAAAGATGCATATATTGTATATTTATCATTGATTGAGCAGCATGTTCACACTTACCTTTAATGCCATCTCATTCATATTTGCATCTGAATATTTATCTGTTGATTCTTGTAGAATATTTGAGCATTTAATGAACATCACTGTAGGGTGGATCACTTGTCAATACAAGTGTAATAATACCCAGTGTGCATTCATTAAAGAACCCAATATTACTGCAAAAAAAAATTGTAAATGCATTACTTATACACTCACCAGCCACTTTATTGGGTACACCTATTCAACTGCTTATTAACACAGATATCTATTCAGCCAATCACATGGCAGCAACTCAATGCATTTAGACATGTGGACATGGTTAAAGGAGAACTCCGGTCAATTTTAACATTGAGCTAATTTTTTTGTACATTTGGAGTGCTGTCAATACAGAGAACAACGACAAAAATCGGTGTTGCCTACACCGAGTTATTCTATTTTTAAAATTTGCACCCTGTTGACTTCAATGGGGCAAGTACTAAACCTGCTTTTAGCCTCTTAACATCCTTGATGTGTCATTACAAGTGCACAGAAAATGTGAGTGATTCCTTCTGAGTGAACACGAGTGGATCTGACTGCAGTAGATGTAAAAGATATGTATAAAAACGATGTTATTTAAGCCAGCGCAAATACCTGTTTACATCCTGTTTTTCGGTTGAAGTCCAAAGTAGTCGATTGCCGAGTTCACGCGCATAGGTTTATCACGCGCGTGAACTCGGCAATCGACTACTTTGGACTTCAACCGAAAAACAGGATGTAAACAGGTATTTGCGCTGGCTTAAATAACATCGTTTTTATACATCTTTTACATCTACTGCAGTCAGATCCACTCGTGTTCACTCAGAAGGAATCACTCACATTTTCTGTGCACTTGTAATGACACATCAAGGATGTTAAGAGGCTAAAAGCAGGTTTAGTACTTGCCCCATTGAAGTCAACAGGGTGCAAATTTTAAAAATAGAATAACTCGGTGTAGGCAACACCGATTTTTGTAGTTGTTCTCTGTATTGACAGCACTCCAAATGTACAATAAAATGAGCTCAATGTTAAAATTGACCGGAGTTCTCCTTTAAGACGATCTGCTGAGGTTCAAACTGAGCATCAGAATGAGGAAGAAAGGAAATTTAAGTGACTTTGAATGTCTCATGGTTGTTGGTGCCAGACGGGCTGGTCCGAGTATTTCAGAAACTGCTGATCTGCAGATTCTCATGCACAACCATCTCTCGGGTTTACAGAGAATGGTCAGAAAAAGAGTAAATGTCCAGTGAGCAGCAGTTCTGCTGGTGAAAATGCCTTGTTGATGCCAGAGGTCAGAGGTGAATGGCCAGACTGGTTTGAGCTGATAGAAACTCAAATATCATCACTCTGTCTGCAGAGGAGCATGTCTGAACACACAACACTTGAAGCAGAGCTACAGCATCAGAAGACACACCGGTGACACTCCTGTCAGCTATAAGAACAGAAACTGAGGCTACAATTCACATGCTGCCCCGAAATCCCCAAAACTGGACAATAGAAGATTGGAAAAACGTTGCCTGGTCTGATGAGTCTTGATTTCTGCTGTGACATTCAGATGGTAGGGTCAGAATTTGGCGAAAACATGAAATCATAGATCCATCAACAGTTCAGGCTGCTGGTGGTGTAATGGTGTACCAGTTGATCATCATTTAAACACAGCAGTCTACCTGAGTATTGTTGCTGAACATATCCATCCCTTTATGACCACAGTGAACCCATCATTCGTTGGCTACTTCCAGCAGGATGAAACGCCACGTCACAAAGCTCAAATCATCTCAAACTGGTTTCTTGTCAATGTCAACGAGTTCACTAAACTCAAATGGCCTCCACAGATCTCAGTCCAATAAAGCTCCTTTGGGATGTGGAGGAATGGGAGATTCACATCATGGATGTGCAGCCAACAAATCTGCAGCAACTGTGTGATGCTCTCATGTCAATATGGATCAAAAACTCTGAGGAATGTTTCCAGCAGCTTGCTGAATTATGACACGAAGAATTAAGGCAGTTCTGAAGGCAAAAGGGGGTTCAACCCAGTACTAGCAAGGTCTACCTAATAAAGTGGCTGATGAGTGTATATTCAGCCAATTCGACTGACATCATAACATATACTCTCATAAACAGCCAATGTTGCTGCAGATATGGACTTATGGACAGATTAATAAAGGTAATTCCTGGTTCATAGCATAACCAGGGCAGATTGTCTATTAAAAATCAAGCATGGAGGTCATGTTTGAACTGCATCATTGCAATATTTAGATAGAAAAGGCTTTTAGGGTGCATTTATACAAGGTCAAATATATAATGTATAATTCAGATGTATAACACAAAGCTTTAGGTCTAGACAAACTCTGTATGTCAAGTATTTTGTGCAAAATTCCTGCCCATGTTTCCTGGCAACTTACGTGGCAAACCAAATAGCAAGGAGCAGGCCAAAAAACAACCAATGGAATAGACCTGTCAATCAATATCTGTTGCCACATGAGAAGCCAGTAAACTACTTTGTAAGTAAAATGTATTGGTCATGTTTCTTGCATCAATCTGAACAGTTTCTTTTGAATCTTTAATTACAGCTTCCACCAACCAAAGTTTCACAATTCAGCTTAACAGACAGTTTTTTAACAGCAACTTCGTGAAAAATGACTGTATGAGGGTTCTTTATGAGACTGTTTTGTAAGCTTTATTGGGTGTGTACATGTGTGTGAACTACAGTAATATTTCAGAGCCAAATACATTAGATCTAAGGAATAAAACTAACAAAAAGTAAGGATAATCACCAACAGTCAAATGTACCACTGCTACAAAACATCACACAATGTTTAACCTATTAAAATAAGATTGTGGATAAAACAAAAAGTCATTTACATTACACCAGATATTATACCAAGGCCATTAAGTGTACTAACAGGATCGACCAACGACTGAAGAGTCAATGCTCTTTCTTCATCAGGCAGTACACATTGGAAATGAAGAATTTCATGGTAACCTGCAACAGGAAAAAAGACAAGTTAAAAAGACATGAAGAGAGAAATTTTTAAAACTTGTTTGTATAATGACAGTGGGTCGCATTCACTACTAAGAACACAACTATGGAACACGTCATCCAAAATAAAAATAATAAAAAAAAAAAAAAAAAACTGCAGAAACTGCAAAAGCTGTTTTTGTTAGATTTTATGCTCAGAATGATCTTAGACTTCAGACTTAAAGGGTTAGTTCACCCAAAAATTAAAGTTCTTTCACCAATTACTCACCCTCATGTCGTTCCAAACCCGCAAGACTTTCGCTTATGTTCGGTACACAAATGATGAATTCTGAGGGATTTCTGTCCCTCCATAGACAGTTTTACAACTACCACTTTGATGCTCAAACACAGTTCATAAAGAGTTAAAAAAAAATTGTGAAGAGACACAATCACTTTATATGATGAACAGATTGAATTTAAGCTTTTATGCACATAAACATTCATCAATGCACACATCAGTTACGATAAACGGTAGCTCAAGCATGTTCACTTGACGTGCGAGAACCAATGAGGTTCATTCTCGTTACACAGCACGTTTGAGTTTCTGCAAGAGTTTTGTTCTCACGCGTCAAACAGTTTCAGTTCATGTTTGCAGATCAATCTTTATATGTGAATAAAAGCCTAAATTAAATCTGTTCATCAAATAAAGTGAGAAAGTCTCTTCAGAAAATTTGGAGTAAACTGCTCAATTCATATGGATTAATTTTACGATCTCTTCATTAACTTTTTTGTAGCATTAAAGTGGTAGTTGCATAGCTGTCAGTGGAGGGACAAAAATCTCTCAGATTTCATCAAAAACATCTTTGTGTTCCGAAGATGAACAAAAGTCTTACGGGTTTGGAACGACATGAGGGTGAGTAAATGACAGCATTTCCATTTTTGGGTGAACCATCCCTTTAAGCAGCATTTGATGTAAATGAGTAACCTGATGGAAAACATGTTCTAAAGTTTAGAAAAATGGGAACATTTAACAAAACAGGAAACAAAACTCATGTCTCTAGCTTTCTATCCACATAGAGCAATACTATCAGTCTAAGCTAATCAAAAGAGCTGAATTACAAGCAACTTACCTTAAACGCTGTACAATTGTCATTACAAAATCTCCTAAAAATACTTGGTGCGGTTGAGCGCTCTCTGAGCAAGCTGGCCGCTCTCATCCGTGATTTTCTCCCAGTCTGTCTGACCGACTACAAAACCAATCGCACGTTTTCTGTCGGCATCCTTCTTCTCTTCAAGATCAGCCCAGCGCACCTAGAAGATCAGCATGTTTAATGAGTGCAAAATGTTTAAATCATGACCCTCCCCAAGAAAAGCAATGTAAATTCAAATCAGATGGTCAGCAACTGTTGAGAGTCTTTGTTCAGTAAAACAAAAAATACAGACCAACAATTCAATCATTTTCAAAACAGGGCTCTCAATCTGCAATTCTCAAGAACATTCAAAATGAAAAACTGAACAATAGGTGACCACAAACAGTGAGTGAAAGCAAATACATAACATAATATGTGCACCACATTACCCTCTTTTTGCCAGGTTCAGACATGCGACTGGCATAGTCATCGGGCAGCTGAAGGAAGTCTTCCATGCCGGACACATCAGTGTCTCGTTTTCTCTTGCCTCCTCCTGCCAGACCATCCAACTTGTCTGGAAGGACAAAGTAGCATCTAAAGTCATCATCAATTCTACATCTGATGAACACTTATTTGTGTCAAAGCAAAACATGATAAATCACATAGTAATATGAAAAAAAGCTATTATGTCTTTGCACAGCCATAGATTATAACAGAATATGTTTATCCTATGCACAGTTCATTAGGATTAAGTAGTTACGAGGGCTTTTCAAACAGGGCTGGGTCTGCATTTTTTTTAAACCATCTAGCACTCATTAAAAGCGTTTTCAGACCTGTAGATTGATCGAAACAGGGATAAAAATGGTTGCATTTTCTTCTTGGTTTGGTTCGTTTTCACAAGGCAACATTTCTAAATGGACCAAAAGTCATGTGCAAGAAAACTGTCCTCTCATTGGTCAGTACACCCGTTTGTATTCCAGGATTCTGCTCATCCATGTCGCTTTATTATTTTATCATTTTGAGCAAGTATAAAGGCTGTTTTGGACATTAGTTGTGAAATATGTTCATCAGAACAAATTTCGAATGGGTATTTTACTCTGTCATTGCTCCAGTTTAACCAACAATTCATTTTGAGAGGCATTAGCAAAACAAACAGTGCTGCTTTCCAAGCAACATGTGTAATGGTCCGTTGGGTTGGATTGCTTTCTCATCATAAGCAAACCGCTCAAGACCACTTTGTTCAGGTGATCATCGGCCGATTGTTTTTGGTGTGTGGTGGATTCGAACCCGACTGTAGCGTTCTATATATGCCTAATCGAACTAAGGGGGGATTTTTAAACACGAGTTTACGCAGCATGTTCCGAAACAAGTGCTTCAAAAGAGCCAGGTGTGAAAACGCATGCATGCATCCATCCATCCATCCAGATGCAGTGTGTTTAACTGTTTGAGAGCAAAATTAAATGTTTCAGGTGACAAAGCAGCCAGAGCAGATCAGAACAGATGGACAACCAGTTAATAAAACAGTTCAGATGCAGTGTTTGTCCAATTTTTGTTACTGACCTCAGTAAATGCAAATAGAATGATTTGAATTTATAAATTTGTAAATCCAGGGATAAATTTATAAACGTACAATGTGAAATCTTGAAACCTTAATTAACCCAGGGGAAAAGTCTGAAATTACTCAGAAGACACCAAATATTTATATCAATCATATATATTAAAAAGACAACATACAGAACAGACATAAACTGCTTTGATTATCTAACTACAAATAAATAAATACCCACCAAGCTTTGCTTCTGAAGTGTCCATCTCCCATTTGCTTTTCGGAAGGTATCCCTATATTACAGAGAGACACTCCAACTGTTAATCCTCAGGGGATGAGAGACAGAGGGGACAGACAGTGTGACAGAGGGTGGACAGGGATAGAATAGGGGCTGGGGAGCAATGATGATGCTTTGGATGATGAGAGAATAAGCTTGAAAAAGAGATCATTAATAAGTCACAAAGGCATCAATGAACTCTCAGCAATTGATAAACAGTCCTTATTCAGAATGAGGAAATGTCTACTAAATACAGAAGAGCATGCATATTTTAATACTACTGAGGTTTTTATATTTTTCTACATAGTTGACTGCTTTACACATTCATTTCATTGTAAATCACAAAGCCAAGACACATTTTTGCAGCAGAGATCAGTCATTATGGGATAAGACAAAAAGCCAACAGCACAACACACAAGAATTACTCAAGACTGACAAAAGAGTCCACTTTTAAATGTAGAATGATTATTCTCTGCACCCTTCAGAAGTATTTCTCAATCCTGCCCAAGAGAAAGCGCCACAACACTGGATTTCTGGATTGAGAAACACTAACCTAATGGAAGCTTTTCTTTCATCTGCCAAATATATAAATAGAAAAGTAGGAAGTTCTATAATTTTTTAATTAAGAATCTCAATTCAATTATAGGGATACAGTACCAATTTGTAAAACTGACTTCACCCAATTAAAATCTGAAAAGTTAAAATGTAAATACCAATATCATAATTAACGGGCAAAGAGTTTTTTTTTTTTTTTTTTTTTTTTTTTAAGTTGCCAGCCACCGCCAGCGTTTTTGGTCATTTTCACAAAAGTTTCATGCCCCCCAGAATATTTTGTTGTATGAATATCTGAACATGCATATATCAAAAGAAAGAACAAACCCCCTGTTTTATTCTAGCTTCATGCATTCTGTTTGAATCAAAACTTGGTGAAAACTTTTGTAAAAAAAAAGAAAAAAAAAAAAAAAAAGCAACATTGAGCAAAAAGGCGTTTTGAGAAAAATCACGTTTTTGTCAAAGACTATGTCTGGATCAGATTCAGAATGATGATCAAAAGCCAGATGGAGCAGATCGAGTCCATCAACACCCCTAATGCTTCCACAGTCCTATAGCTCGTCCCGGGTCGACATTTCATTCGGTAACATTAGGCAGGTTTGATTTATATGCTGTTTAATGTTGGTGATTGCAGTATTTTACATATGCATGATCACATATGACATAGCTTGTTTTTGCATCTTCCTCGCATGCATTTTAATCAGGAGATTCATTACTCTTTCAGAAGGTGTGTAATAGCACCCCCTAACATATAACAGTGAAAACACAGATTGCTGGAAAATTCAGTCAATGGCGGGGAAAGAGTTACAAAAATATCAAGAATGAAAACAAATCTTTGGTAATAAGGCAGTGGTTCTCAAACCTTTTTGGCCACGCCCTACTTTAAACTTTTTTTAAAAATCAGTCTGAAGAACGATTCAGTGGAATTGGCGTTCGGTGCCACTTTTTAAAGGCAGAGCGCCCCACACACTGAGAACCACTGGTTAAAGTCATCCAAACTGAGACCATCTAAACCAAGGATAGGCAACGTAGGTCCTGGAGTGCCGCTGTCCTTTCTAATGTGTGTAGAATTTAATAAAATTCTATATTTTCAAGTTTTTACAACCACAAATTACACAGCCACAAGTACAGATCACATGCTTGCTTCAGTCCAAAAGCACTTTGCTACAGAGTACCAAGTCTATTGACAAATAAACTAGCTGATTATAAAATCTTAATCTTACATAGATTTAGAACTGTTTGGTATCATTTCTCAAAGATACACAAACATATACATAAATCAAAAACAATAATTGGTGTTGCAACTTGCAACTAATCATGACAAAGTTTGATGCTGTAAATATGCACTCTTTGGTAAAAGTGTGAACACTCAAAATACCCTGGAACATTGATGCGTCAAGTGATGTTTGTGTGATGGATCATAAAAATCCCTGCGCAGGTCATAATTATGTCATAGCTATATTTTATAATAGGGATGTTCAAAACTACTCGACTAGACTGCTCTAGTCGACAATGGAAAAACTAGACATTTACATTCATGTTTTTTGCACATTTATGTGCTTTATATTTTGTACAAAGGCTGCATTAAAAATTCTGCCATGTTACACATTTCAAAATAATGTATTGTTTTTAAAGTGTATACTAAAGCAGGAAAAAATTCTCAGACCTTGCATGCATTCATTTTCCCCCATGTCCTCTGTGTCCATTCAGTAGACGAGCAAGATAGAGAATTTTGTCAACACTTTTCCATTTTCTTCTTCGTCATGTCAAACTGGCATATAAAAATGACCTTGATCAAAGACTTGTAATAAACCAGCTTTAATGGGAAACGTTATGAAATTAAACTTACTTGACAATATGTCAGGGCTTTATTTTTTTTTTTTACGATTTTGCTGCCTGTTATGTGTTCAAGTACTTTTCATCCATGAGAAGTGCATTCAAATCAGGACTTTTATTTGAGGATTTCTGTTTATTCTGGCTATTGGGTTTGTACTTATTGGTCCTGCACTGCCAATTGATTCAGTTGATTTTGAATAAATTTGGCTATATTGGCTAATGTTGATTAAGTGAACGCTTAAGTTTAATTTTACAATGATGCCCCAGTTCCAATAAATATAGAATTCAAATGAAATATTGCTGCACAATTTGCAAGAACATAGATACTGCTCTTTGACAATTTTAAAGATCTGAATAAGTATTACAAGGTATGGGACTGAACAGCCAGGTTGGAAGAGTTTTCTTGTTTTACAAAGATCTGAACGGTCTCTTACATCCCCAGCTGTTCATTAGAAATATATGAATATTTAGAATGCATATAATCATGGTTAGTGGTTGAAAGTAATGTGTACTGAAAATGGTCCTGAAATAAATAGCATTTTTTAAGCTATCCATGACTGCTACTGACACCAGCAAAGAGGGATGAATTGATTAAATGTTAAGACCAAAACAAGGATACATAGATTTTTCTTCTTTTACTTTTCTTTACGCTTTACTTTGTTTCAAGCCAAAATATATGTATTAAGTTGGAATCTTGGAGTATGGAAAAGGTAAATGGCCTTTGGCATCTGCAATGGTTTGTGCTTAGGCTTTTTCTTCATTCAGTGCTACTCTTTAACTCATATTCTGAAATTTCAGCTTTACACTGCATAAAAAGCAAGTTTACAAACACTGTCAACTTAATTTTAACAATACTTCACCGAGCAAAAGGATGGATGTACAAAAATTAGACAAAAAAATACCTAATTATGAATTGTCTTGCAAGTAATCATAAGCATATGGACAAACTTTATCTAAAACAACACTTGAATTTGAGTTTGCTTTTCAAAATAAAAGAATCCTTTACTTAAACTAAAATACACCATGTCATTAGTCTGTTTAAAACTGTTTAATGCCAGGTTCAAACTACACAATATTTGTATCTGTTACGATAGTCACTGTGTTAGATTATGTGATTTTGACTCCTAAATTCATGTCGTGGACAAGAAACATGCCAGACTACACGTTGCTTCCAGACCAATCATCGCTTGCCATCTTTAACAACATATGTGATGTCATTGAGAAGGCAGAACTAGCGAATGACTTCCGGAAACAAGAACTTAAAAACAAAAGCTACAGAAACAGCTTGTCAGCTTCATGTTAGTTCCAGTACTCACCGGATTGCTGAGGCGCCTCTGCTATCGTTCGCCAGCATTAATCTTTTTTTCACTCTGTCGTGGTGGTCCCTCGAGCAGGAGTATGTTGCCATAGTTCCACAAACCTTTCCTCCATTGCATAATTCCACCTAGCAGCACCAAAACCATCGTCCGTCTCTCGTTTCGCCATGTTTGAAAGCTATGTACGGAAGAGCTTCTGTGCTGCTATTGGTCAATGCCACAGATGTGACGGAAATCGTCGTGAGTGAGTGACGTGAAGGCCAAGTATTGTAACCCATACTCATAATGTTTCCTCAGCATTTAACCCATTCAAAAGTTAATGCTCACAGGACAGGAGTAGTGAACACACACCAGAGAGTGATTGGGGGTTATGTGCCTTGCTCAAGGGAACCTCAGTCGTTTCCTGCTGTTACTATATCAAACCCACAACCTTCAGGTTACCAGTCTGACTCTCTAACCATTAGGCCACGACTGCCCCTAAACCTCCACCCTTTTTTCAGTGGAGGACCGAAAAAATTTAACATGCTAGTCTTTCTGTCGTGAAGTATCACAGATGTGGCATCAGTTGTTGTCCACAGTTACACACTTAACGAGATGAATCGATCGATTCTTGCGTCTTGACGCCCATTTTCTTTTACGAATGATATTGTGTAGTCTGAACCCAGCATAAAACAGACTGAAATAGTTTTTTTTTTTTAATGTAGAAAAGCTTAATTGCCCTCATTTGGTAAGTCATCATTCAGGTCAACTGTTCTTTAAGCCCCCCATCTCCAATTTTTAATGAAAGGAAAAACCATCATCTCTTTAGCGTGCATGTTAATTCCTCATAATTCCAAATGTAATAGCTTCCTTGCTTTCTTACAATGTTCTTACAATATCCAAAATTACAAAAATTTTACTGTAATTCCAGCCTGTTAGAACAAACCTAGTTTAAGCTTTTATCAACATAATAAAGACAAACTTGTATGGCAAGCTTGTGATTTAGGTTTAGGTCTTCACACATCTACCAAAACACACAAAAAAAGTTTCCTTCTAAAAGTAGCTTGACAGAATTAATGGCTCTATTGTGAGACCCGTTTTAAAATAAGCCCCAAAGACAATAGTGCAGAGTAATGTAGAGCTTCCTACAAGACGAAACTGAGATGCATTCAGCCTTTCATTGAATTTCAAGTCCCACAACAAAAGGTCTGTATTAGGAGTTCAACTACAACATCAAGCAGGACATACAATACAGGTGTGTTTCTGTGTGAAGAGCATACTTATTGTGAGGCTGTTAAATATTTGGCTAGATAAAATAAGATTTATTACACAAAACAGCTACATCATGGGAAATTCTTGCATCCATTTGGAAGCCATAGCACAAAAATGCTCTAAATAAGCCATCAAAAGTCTGAAGTTTTACAAGCTGACTTGTATTTTGATGCTTAAATCTTCCACTCAAGAGTAGCCATGGCAATGCTTGAGTTGAAAGTGGAGACTTATCAGAAGCGAAATTAACAGATTCACTTTATACCATACTAATTAAAGTTGTGCTTTACCTCTAAATTTGACACACTGTAACTAACGATTCTGTACATTACCAATTACAAGTCTCAATGGACAGTTTCGTAATTACAATATTATTTTAAATTAGCCAAAATGTTGTGGATCTTTAAATAAGGATTAAGAAAATGTGAAGATTTGGGAGGATAAACAGAGAAAGACAATTATAAAAACCATTATAAATTACAATACTTTACGACATCAAAGTTTGTTAATTTTTCAAACACTTTACAAGTTAGGTCAAGTAACTGCCTTTAATGAGAAAACATGATATGTGCTGTTGCCAATATAATTGCTCGAGAAAGCATTTAATAATCCATATTTAGAATATGGATTGCAATTATTTCAAAAACCCCAGGAGATGCCATGTCTCAGGAATATTCTTTTTTTATTTGTTTCATCTTTGTCAACTTGGATTGGGAAAGAGTATCCTGAAACATTGATCAATAATAAGAGTACTTACCGTGTTTAGGTGAGAAACTGGGTCAAGTAACTATAAAGTCACAGTTTAAATTATTGGATAAAAGAAGCATGCATGCAACATGAGGTCCTACCAGATCCGTCTCGTCGTCATCCTCCTTTTTCACTTCAGCCTTTGGTTCTTCTTCAGATGGGTTGAAGTCTTCCATCTCCACCTATCACAAAAGCAGTTTATGTTACTATGAGAAGAAAAGAATAAGGAAAACTCATTTACAATTTCTTAAATGAACATAATAATGGCACAAGTCATCAACAAACTTACATCTTCAATTGCCGCATCCTGCAGTAGAGACCTGATATCTAGTCGTATCATATGGGGTGGTGCAGACTCCCAGCCACTGGCCAGCTGTACACAAAACGTATATTATTAGTCAGGCTAATTAAAAATGGCATCATGTAGTTCTGGTGGTATTACTAAAAATGCAAAAGTTAAAGAAAATACCTTCGTAATATCCTTTAATATTCGTCCATGTATGTTTCTCTTTGTACATGTTTGGTGATCAGTGGTGATTTCAGCCAAGTACACCTGAGAATAAAAAGTGAGATTTAACATAGATCTAAAGTAGATACTGCTGCTCTACATAGATGGCTAGCGTTTCAATTCATTCCTAGCAAGGAACTACTTAAAGGGATACTCCACTGTTTTTTCACCACCAAGTATGGTGACACCTTTTTATCCTTTTTAACCCGCTTAGAAAAGTGCCACGTTTTATTTTGTGTCACCATACTTGGTGGTATAACTACTCGTGTAACTGTTTTTAAATAAGGAAAACGTTGATGTGTTTGGTCACTTCTAAATTCATTGCTGTTATATACCATTGAATACACTGGGCTAAACTAAGTGCTTTCAAAGTGTCACCGCGCGCTAGAGCGATTAAGTGCACGCATTGAGATGAGAGAGGTATGTATCAACTCATCTTAGTTAAGGGAATAACATAGTTTAATATGAAAAAAACGGTGGAGTATCCCTTTAAATTTACATTAAATAAAGATGACGCTCACCTCAAAACCTTTTGTCTTAGCAGCACTCCAGAACTGGTCAAAGTATTTCACTTTATCATTAATGGCATCCAGGATAATGAAGGGAAAAAATCCATCATCCAGTGTTTTCTTAAATGTCTTCAACATGCTGTTTCGATATGTATCTTCCATTTCCGGTTCATATTCATATTCGAGCACCTGATGAAGATGGCCAGGAAGATTTACATGATCAGTTAGAGAAAATTAATAGAGGTTTTTCATTTAAAATAAATAATGAACACAAAAAACTAGTTCAAACCTTGTTCTTGACGCGCTTCCCAGTATCAGGGTCCTTCTCAACTTTTTCCACTTCAGTCATAAAATAATCGTCCAGACCAAGCACTCTGGGTGGTGCACCACCACATTCAACCTCTTTGTCCTACATCAGTAAAAGCATAATTACTTCATGGATGAATTGAAATGACAAAGTCATTTACAAAAAAAGGAAATTACATTAGCAAAAGTGTTATTTTGTTCTTTCCTTTGGCTATGTGAAGTCTCTTTGGCCCAAAACATCTCATCTCAAGCACTTCTAGCTTGATGAAATCATAATGAAATGCAAATATGCACTGCAGTCTCATTGTCAGCAGGGGCAGTAGAGACAACATTAGCATAAATTGTTTCCTACTGCGGCTAGTTTTCTGTATATTTATGAGCTAGCTTAATAACAGCCTCCAGTTTAGTATATAGTCATTTGAAGGCAACTCAACATTCACCCTGAGGGACTTGTCAATTTCCATAACAGGCCAGAGTAGACCAAGCATACTTTCAGATTTTTTGGGAAAAATAATAATAATAAACATTAAAATATCGTATGTGTTACCCTAATAAGTTTTGCCACATGACTTTTGCCACTTCCAGGTAATCCACGCATGATGACTACAATCTGAAAAGAAAAAAATACTGTGGGTAAAGCATGATATTCAAAATAGAGCATAATTATTATAATAATAACAACAACAAAACAACTATGGCATACCCTGTCAGGTCGAGTTGATCGACCTGGGAGTTTGAGGATGTCCTCAGCATTCTTTGTCTCTGGTTTCTTCTCCACACGAGGAGGGGCAACAGGTGCAGGAGGGGGCAGTGATGTGGAGGGTGGGGGGCGCTCATCTGGATAGCTCCTCCGATCACCTGGGTAAGAAATATAGGTATCTTACACAGGTCGCAACTTCTCAGGCTCGATTACTTAGTTATTCATGATATATTGACCAGGGCTTAAAAACTGAAAAAAAAAAAATGGTAAAAAAAATAATCAGTGGGTTCACTCAGAGCAGATTCAATATTTTAGAGTTTCTGGTCATGCGTTCCTTTTGTAACATTATCTTTCCGGAAACCATTTGATTAGAAACAAATACTGGTTAATATATATATATTTTTTTGCCTATACTTTATACCAGAGCTTGAATTGAACTTTAAACTAAGAGCTTGTGACTTCAGTAGCCTGAATCTTGAATGAAGTGCTGCACGCATTTTGGAGACTGTTTGCAGTGCAGAATTCATGATTGGCTGATGGCCAAATTAAAATCTTAACAGAACGATAAAATAAGGTTATTAACCAGTTAATGGTAATTTCAATTAAGCGTTTCTGTTTCAGAGCATTTAAACATGATTTTGTTTCCTGTTCAAATTTTATTAATTTACGTTTTTTGTTTTCATCCATTGAACCTGTTTAGAGGACTGATAGTGACTTCACTTTTGACTGGCTTGCACGCCAGGACCATTTTAAAGGGGTATATAAAAAAAAAAACTTGCAGTAGAAAGGCAAAACATTTTTTGACAACGACTACCTGACTAAAGAAAAGCTGTTTTCCCTTTACTAAATAGGCAGGGAAACTTCAACAGCCATAATGCACTTGGCATGTTGCCGTCCAAGGTCACTCCCACCAGTCTGCTATGGATACGCTTACCAGAGTCAAATACTGCCTTGCTTTAGTTTGAAATACTTCTTGGCAAACTTTTAGGCATAATGGTGTCAACTTGTATCGTTCCCAGGCGCAAGAACTCAAAGATTAAACGTTTAGCAGGAGTGAGTTACTTTAGGTTCCCAGTGAAGGATCTAATGTGTTGTAGGCAGCGGCTCAAGGTGGCAAAGAATCGTAAATACGGGGAGAACGCAGTGAGGGTCAATTTGAAAAAACCTCCATGTTTCTAGACACCATGTCAAACTGGATGATCACAAACAGTGGTTTAGGCCAAACGGAGGGGGAAAACTGAAAGAAACTGCTGTTCCGTCAGTTCCGCCCAACTTCCCTAAGCAAAACGCCGTCACATACAGGTAAGAAAGCTGTTGCCATGGAGTTCCAATTTTACCATAATGCTTTAAGCGTAGACAGACAATTTTCAGTGCTAAACCTACCCTTACATTAACCGCTCTTTTATTATTCCTCTGTCGATCTGACTGTCTGTGGGCAGGGATAGAAAAATGCGTACGCATTTTTGACTTTTTCTGACAAATAAACATGAATTTCTCGGCCCAGGTAACACGTAGAATGAGTAAAGATTATTCATGTACATCTACTACTGACATAGTAACAATACAACATGGGTTGAAAATTGCCAAAGTTACACTTTCAGTTAAAGTGAAAGGTGTAATTTCTGGGCCACTAGCTGTTTTCAAAGAGGTTTCCCCAAACACTGATCCCAATTCTCATCCCAAAGTAGCTGAGCCAATGTTGCTGAGTTGGGTTGATCAGGTAAGCCATTGTGTTTACACTTTACAAGTAAGGAATAATTGATGACAGGCCGTTGAATTATTAGAAAAATAATGCACACCCGAGGTGGTAATGCGGTCATGACGCGAAGCGGAGTTTGGGCATGATCAGGGCATGATCAGTCATAAGTATCAAATTACATTCATTACCGGCCTTAAAGTGTGTCCCCGGCTTTATGCAGTTATTAATGCAGTTATTAGAGAGAGATGTTGCAATAATAAGACAGAAAAGCATGTGCGTCAATATTATTATTTATTAATTCAATTTGTTTTAATTAATTTGTTCATTCGTTTTTCTATTATTGACAGATGACAGTAGACTAGCCAAATAAATGAAACACAAAGCCATTTTAACAAGTAGGCCTATCAATAATTATTTATTTGTTATATTATCTGCAATAAAAATCTGCACTGCAGGACTATCCATTTATTTAGCCTATATTCAGTTTAATTTTCTATTGATTATAGATAGCCTAAGACTATATACTTTATTTATTAAAATTAAACTGCATGTTTCCATTGATTGTGAAGCTAGACATTGAAAATTGCAGATCAAGCGCATGGGGCTAAATGTTTTTTCTTGTTATGAATTGTATCCTATTTTCCGTTATTACAGTTAACTACGCGAAGTGATATGGAGCTGTAATGCGGTCAAGACCTGCCTGGAACTACTTTAGCTGTGCCTTTCCCTGAAAATAATGCACACCTTAGAATGTTCGTCAACCAATCAGATTCAAGCATTCAACAGCCCTGTAGTATAAGGGGAATCAACCTACAATTGTATATCTTATACTCGTCTTTGCATTAAAGATGGAATTGGAGAAAGCATTTTAACATTTAAAGTTGAAATGGGAAATTCTTTTAAGGTTAAAAGACGTATTTTTTTTTTTTATAAATCACTTACTTCCATAGCTTGAGGATCCATGGTCATAATGCTCAAGACTCCTTTCATAGGAAGACCTCTCATAGCTTGATCGGCTATAAACCTCTCTGTCCCTGCTCGAGCGGCTTGGGTGATCTCTTTCTCTGTCTCTGTGTCCTGGACGAGGCCCAAGTGGAGGTCTGAAACCAGACATACAAAAAAAATTTTTTTCAGTCTGTGACAAACTTGTGCTCTTCACAGATATTTTGATGTAGATAATGAAGTGTTTTAATATTCATGAACCAATAAGGGTATAAAATACAAAGATTAAATGCTACTGTGAGAAATGGATGCAGCAGCAAGGTCTTGAGGTACCTACCGTTCATCTCGTAGGTAACGGTCCCTTTCATATCTGTCTCTCTCATAATCCAGTGCTGGCTTCTCCCTATATGGATCTCTCTCCCAATCCCTGTCATAATCTCTGGGACCACCATATGGGTCACTTCTTCTGTCATAGTATGGGTCTCTAGGGCCAAGCAGTTCTAATAAAGAAGAGAAGAAGTTCATCACACAAAGGAAACACAAATGAAAATAAACAAACTGAATGTTCTTATGCAAACAAACACAATTTTAACAGAACAGAACCAACCTTTCTCATACAGTCGCTCAGATGGCGGTGGGGCAGGCCTCAACACAATCCTCTCTCCATAAGATATCCTTTCCACCGTTGAACCTACATCTGTTAAATGAAAACAATGTAATTTGACTAAAAACATTTAAAATTATGTCAGTTGAGAGGCAGAATATATACTGACCACGACCATGCCCATAGTCCACTGTTTTAGCAATGAATGTGGCTGTAGGGACAGGTGCTGAAGAATGAAGAAAGTCTGTAGATTGATTTGAAGGGGCCAAACCAGCTTCCAAGGTCTGTCCCGTTTCTGACAATAAATTGGTGGCCTTTAAAAAAAAAAAAAAAAAAAAAAGCTCATTCAATCAGTGGCTTTTCAATAACATGCTATTGCAATATTGGACATTAGTTTCTGAATCAAGGAGCATAATTTGAAACCCAAAGTTGGCATACCTGCAGAGCACTTTTAACCTCAGGTGTAATTTCCAATCCAAGGATTCCGGGAGGAAGTTCTGAAGGCAACCCAGTTGAATCTGGGTTGGGAGCATCTCCCAAAGCCCTCTTGCTTTCCTGGAGCTCTCTATGAGGTTAAATAAAATCACTAAGATTTCAACTTATGAAATCTCAGCCAGTTGGCCTGTATGACTTGAATGTTATTTAAATAATGATACACGGTTGGGAAATAAATGTTACCTTATCATTTTCAACTCCTGAGCAGCTTTTAGAATGATCTCATGCTGCCTTTGAGAAAGAGCAAGTACAGTTTTATTTGCAGTAGGTGAAGACTGGTCAAGTGGGGTATCCGGGGCATGAGGTGCAGGCAGGCCAGCTAGAGGCTCTGGGTTATGTTCATATTGGGGATTCGTTTCATTAACTGGATGAGAGTAACCTCTCTCTGGTGGGGGTGGAGGTGGTGGCCTTTCCCAATCAGGATGAGAGTGAAACGAAGGATCCCTATCTCGTTCTTGATAAGGCGGATCATCAGGGTAACAAGGTCTTCTTCGTTCCTCTCTATATCGATCCTCTTCCTCAAATGGGAATGATTTTTCTCTTCCCTCTAACCAAGGATCCTCTCTAATGACCTCTGGGCGATGATGCGGAGGATAGTCTCGGTCAAGCTGCTCCCTGCCCCATTCCTCACGAGAACCGTAATACTCATCATCTTGCTCATAATCTGGATGATAATCATGAATAGGCCTTCTGAGTGCATCATCTTCTTCACCATATGGGTATTCCTCATCATAATTTCCTTCTTCATGGGGAGGTGGGACACGCCACCTCTCCATTGGCATTGGGGGCCTCATAGGTGGTCTTCTTATCTCTCTGCCCATTTCGTGGGGAGGTAAAGGGGGACGTCTCAGCCCTCGACCACGTGGATGAGGCCATGCAGGTTCTCTGTCCATTTCTTCATCATATTCAAGAGGTCCAGCTGGTTCCCTTGCCAAGATTTCATGAGGTGGTAGTGGCCGTCTCATGTCTCGCTCCATCATGTCATGGCGGGGTGGTGGTCCCCATGGGCCTACACCGCGTCTGAATCGTGGTACCATTCCCCCACGTGGTCCCATGTGAGGAGGTCCATGTGGGTTGTGCTGCAAACTTCCAGGAGGAGGGGGGCGTCTTGGACCATGAAGCATAAATCGTGGATTGAAAGGGGGTCTTCTAGGGCCCCCTGGAGGAAAAGGAGGCCTAGCAAGCATGGGAGGTCTTCTCTCTGCCCAATATGGATCTTCTTCCTCCCAATAATCCTGTGGTTCTTCTTCCCAGTGTTCACCTTGAGGAGTGCTCTCTGGGTACTCTTCTGGAAAGTGTTCCTCCTCTGGATGCCACATCTCAAGGGGTGCTTCCTGGTCCTCTATTTCTCCAGGACCATCTAAAGAGGGATCTTTCCAAACCAAATCCTGGTCCTCTTCATGCCTTGTGTCATCGGTTTCCTGATGGTCATAGGGATTCTCCTCCATAATTTCTCTCTGGCAGTTGGGATCAGTCATTTGTCCCCTGTACTGCCCTCGACCACGTGCACGGCCCCTGCCCCGAAGAGGCACTGGCCCTTGGCCCCTTCCTCTCCCTCGTGTGGCCTGTGGTGGACCAGTCTGAGTAATCATGTGTGGCCCCCTAGTAGCCTCCTTCATTGTATCAGGTTTAAACTTATCGTTTTGAGGAGGCTTTGCATGTTGTGGTGGCCCATTTGCAACATGACCGGTTTTAGGAGGTTGTGAGCTAGAGTTCTGAGATTTCTTGTTGGTGGTGTTTAGACTTTCTGTAGGTAAGGATGGTTTAGAAGCATCTTCTGTCCGCTTATCCTGCTTTGCAGTATCAGCAATGGTATTCTCAGATTTAGTATCCTGAGTTTGAGGAATAGGTCCACTCTGAATAAAAAATCCATCCACTGAGTCCAGTATGTCATCTGTCAGTGAAGGACCAGTGGAAGCACCATCTTTTTTGCTACTTTGATCTAAGCGATCTTTGTGTTTTTCTGGGCCTGTTTGAGTTGGAGGAACTGGTGGTGCATCAGGTTTTGCTGATTGTTGCTTTGTTTGAATTCCAGGGACAGGACTGGATTGCTGTCCATGCCCTGGTTGTTGAGGGGGTATATGGGGTCTTTCAAAACGTGTAGGTGCATTCTGCCTAGGGGGGTTATCAAGTCTTGCTGGAGCCCCTGGGAGTAGAGGATTACCTCTGGGAGGTCGACTAAATCGCTGACCACTGTCAAATCTGGGTGGCCCACTGAACCGTTGCTGGGGTGGCTGTTCAAACCGTGGGCCTCTGGGACCTTCAAACCTGAAAAGAAATTAAATAAAATCAGAAATCAGTAGCTCCAGAAAAAAATATTACCCAATTAATCCTTATTCTAAATACAATACCTTGGGCCATCAAATCTTCCATGAGGCCCAGGGGTTCGGACCCCTAGTCCAGGTGGTCTAATCCCCGGCCCATGTGGTCCAGCAGTTTTACATGTTTCAGAGACAGAATCTGGACCAGACGATGGGAAAGGTTCTGCAGGTGATGGCCCCTGTGGAATACCTGGTCCAGAAGGTGGTGGGCCCTGTGGTCTTGACATTGCATCCATGTTAACTGGTGGAGGCATAGATGGAAGCCCTGAGCCAGCTAAATGCATGTTTCCATCTTGTCCGGGGAGTCTATGCTGCCCATATGGTCCCATCATGCTCCCATATGAAGGACCTGTACCATACTGAGGCTGCATGGCTCTTAGAGTAGTGACTCTCTCTTGCAGATGAGCTGAAGTTGAATTCATTTGCTCCTGCCATTGCCTCCACTGGGCTTCATAATCGTGCAGCTGGTCTTTGTGTGGGTATGTCTGAAATTGTTCTAACCACAAATTAAAGTGCCTGTCCCATTCTTGGTACAATGGAGAAAATCGTTGTTGCTGCATTTCATAGTGTTGCAACTGCATTTCCAAGGGCAAGGTCTGGTGGATATAATTGAACAATCGTAAATAATAATGTAACCTTATTTTACACTTTTTCTGAGCCAACCATGCAAATTAAGAACCACTGAAAAATGTAATAAGACAGGAGATTGTACCTGGAGATGCGCAGGCTGTTGTATAACCTGTTGGTACTGTTGCAGAATCTGCTGTAGTTGAGCATGCTCTTGCATTAGTGCCTGGTACTGAAGGCTGGCCCTTTGATGCTGCACATGCTGCCAATGGGCAGCTGCCGCCTGCAGCTGCTGAAGACGTGCTGCTTCAGCAGGGTCTCCTGTATCATTGATGCCACTGGGCTGTAATGAATATCAGTAATCAGTTAAACATGATATAAATTATTAGGGGTGTGACGATACACTTAGCTCACAAGATGAAATGATACACGATATTGAGTTCACGAGCACGAGATCATTACACCCCTATAAATTTTATACAAGTAATCAATTGATGCTGTATCACATTTTTAAAGGTATAAAACAGGTTGAAAAAAATATATACACATCAAAAACATAAAATATATTTAAAACAAAAAAACAACTGGGTGAAAATAGTGTGCAGAAGAAATTACCTTCGATTCCTCAGGTGGTGGGGGAGGAGGGGGTTCCTCTTTGGGAGGTGGTGGTGGAGGGGTGCTCTTTGGGGGTTCAACTGGAGGAGGAGGAACTGAAGCATGGCCTCCATTAGCTGAACTTTGATTCTGCTTCGCCTTCTCATTTTTCAGCTTTTGCAAATTTTGACGGTGCTGCTGATACCAATAATCCTGCTGCTCCTGTACATAATAAACACAAATATAACATGTTTGCATTGTTTGAATTCAAACACTGTACGCTGTACAAACTAAATATTTTTAAAATCATAAATATTTCACTCAAATGTAAAAGTTTATATTTAAATGTCCATGTCTATTGAAAAAAGGACAAAAACAGAAACAAAATAAACAGAGCAATTCCAAGAGGGTCCTCACACCATCGGTGCTCGGGCCCTAAAAAGCTATATTCCAAGACTCCTGAAGCCATACAATTGCAATTAAGTAGTTAAATCTCTTGTTATACTCCATTGCACATATTCCAATATGTGTGCCATGTTTGGTTACGACATACAAGAAAACTGATGATGAGAATGTTTTGAATCTGAAAGCAGAGGCAAGGAAGCATACTCTTTAAATGAAATTTAAATTAATTTATTAAAATTTACCATAATAAATAGATAAAGTCATTTGTACGGCACTATCATCCCAACCACTTTGGCTTCAAGCAGGAAAAGAGAATTCTTTCATGAATAAAATAGAATGAAGAATGAAAAGAATGAAGGGAAAGAGAGCATTCAAAGAAGCTAATATAAAACACAAGGAGCTGCTTGGAAAACACTATTCGCTAGGTCATTAATTTGCAATGAGAGAAGGCCAAAGAGTAGGCTATGCAAAATCCTGTGATAATTTTTAGTGTAATTGAATATCATGGCTGTTAAAATATAGATAAAATAAATCTTTTAATGTAAACATTCAAATTTGTAAACTCATTCATATATGATTTTTCCAACTGAATGTTACTGTTACTGTTACTGTTTTCAGTAATTATAAGTTAGAAGACTAGTTTTTTGACCTGTGCCTTGTCTTAGGGATAGCTCACCCAAAAATTAAAATGATGTCATAATTTACTAGGCTAACCCTCATGTTGTTTCAGACCTGTACGAGTTCCTATCATCTGTTCAAAAGAAGGTATTTTGAAGAATGTTGGTAATCAAACAGTTGATGGTAGCCATTGACTTCCATTGAAAACTACTAGGCCTATGTAAATCAATGGCTACCATCAACTGTCTGGTTATTAACATTCTTCAAAATATCAGAAGAATGAAGAAGAAAGAAACTCATACAGGTTTGGAACAACATAGGGGTGAGTAAATGATGACAAAATTTTCATTTTTTTGGTGAACTATCCCTTTAAGAATGTCAACGTGTATGCTTTACAAAAGAAAAACTACATAAACTTGACAGAATATTTACTTAAATGAGGGAATTTCTGATTTAAATGAGAAAGTTTACACTATAGCCTACAACATTGGGAAACTTTTGGAAAACGATCAATGTATTCAATTATAACGATATAGTTGTTCTGGATAATTGTACTACGACATTCTTTGTAAATGGGCAGTGGACGCAAAACATGTTCATGAGCTTTTAATGTGTATTCCAGGTGCTATGAAAAGGTTTTCAGCATTATAATCAACTTTTAGTCATTACTCGTTAATTCAATGGCCCTTTGATAAAGTACAAAAAAATACTCATTGTAGTCAGATAATAAAAGGTGTATGATTAATAAGTATAAAAGATAATTAAACTATTGTTTGTAAAAAGTTTTAAATAGAGTATGACATGATCACACAACGGGACATGGCATAGCCTACAATACTTTTAGGAAGTTTATAATTACCCAAATATATGATTTCTAAATATGCTAATTATAATGTAGGCTACTCTACCCGAGAAGGAAATCGAATGTTCTGTATACATTTATTTGTTGTTACAGTAACACAACATTAATAAGAAGAGACAGAAGAGGAAGAAGAAGAGGAAGAAGAAATGCAAGAGAAGCTTGCCTGCTGAGACATCGACGAAAAGTCTGGCTTTTCATCCGCCACCGATGAACTGGTTTCGCTAACCTGTGGTACTGGAGCTGCAGGTAAGGAAGAGGATGCGGGCTCGGGCGCTGGAGGCTTCACCTCAGGCGGAGGAGGCTGAGGCGGGCCGGCCGGACCTCTCAGGGTTGAGGGATCCTGAAAAGTGTTGGGTGGTGCACCGCCGGCCTGCCAGTACGGAGAAGGCCCGCTGCTGGTGTTGCCGGAGTGATGCAGCACAGACTGAAGCTGCTTCTGATGGAGCTGCTGCAGTTGCTGCATTTGTTGTAAATGTTGTTCGTGTAAACTAGAGAAATTAGATGACGCTTGCACCGACGGAGCTCCATATCCCCCAAAACCTCCTCCAGCTGCTGCTTGTGCTGGTGGTGGTGCAGCTGGAGGTGGGGGCTGAGCTCCCCTAAACTGATGAGGCCGCGGGCCGAAGTGTGGAGGAGGCTGGGGTCCACCTCCGTATCCTCCCCAGGAGGGATGCATGCTTGAACCGAGACACTGCGGGCCAGGCGAGGCCTAGCCGCCTGATCGCATAAAGCCGGTTCCTTCGAAACTATCGCTACTACAATTTGAAAATATGAACGCAGTTATAGACACAGACTGTAACTATCTCATGAAAATAGAAAAAAATTATTTATCTTTACAGATGTGCAAGAAACAAAACGCTTACATACATAATTATTGTTTGAATGCTATTTCCTCGCCGAGGCTGTGCGTGCTTGTGCCCCACTGCGCCTGCGTCTAAGCGTCAGTGTGTTTGACGCCCACTTGCGTAACACGTCATCGCATTTCCTTTACTCTTCTTCGTGAACCTGCGATGGCGCATTACCACCACCTGTCGCACTGGTTCCGCGACTAGCGCCTTTGCTTCAGATTTTTTCGATTTTTAAATAATACATTGAAAAACGTATTGTCCACAAAGCTCTCTTAACTTAACTTAATGAGACATAGTTGCTAGGATTTAGTTGCTCAGAATTTTTTTAACCTTTTTACGTCATTACTTCACTCCAACTCAGTAGGTTGCGGAAATGAACCATTTGCTGGTTTGCCAACCGCCATAAAACAAAAAGAAGATTCTTCTTGAAAATATATATTTTTTTGTTTGTAAATAAAAACAATAAGATCTGAGTAGAGAAGAATGGTTCTGGTCCATTAAAGCTTCTCACTTGCCTTCCTAGCACAAAATTGTCTGAAATTGCATACTTTCTTGAAGTAGGCTACTTTTTTTTAAAAAAGAAATTACTACTGGGTACTTTTTGCCTACTCTTTTATGAGTAGGCTACTGTGAATTCAGACATTCTTTTGTCACATACTGTTTTTTGCCTACTATAAGGAAGTATGCTATTTTCCAATGTTTTTACAACTTCACAAAGTTGTATTTAGGTACTGCTGCAGTATAACATTTTAAAAATGCACCCAAATTGACAAATTATGTAGGCACTAGGCCTAAACAGAAACACTGAAACATTGTGAAAATAATAAGCTGATGTAGGCCAGTTTTTTTTTAGTTGTCAAAAAAAAAAAAAGATGGAGGAAGATCCCTCAAAACCAATGTGCATTTTAAAAATATTTAAATTTAATGAATGCTGATTTAAATGAATGCAGCCTTGGTGAGCATATAGGAGACTTGGAGATCAATTTAATTTCTCTGTACTTCATACATTTCTGTTTTGCAAAGCAAAGTGTCACATATATAAAATATAGCTGCAAGCAGCAATTACCGGGGCCAAGCAGAATAAGACGACAAGACATGGCAACATTGCTGAAAGTGTCAGACCAACTGCAACAATCAGCAATTAAAGACATTTAAAGAGGATTTTAGGCCAAATGGCTGAAAAATCATATAAACAGTAATTAAAAATATGATTTAGTGGATTATCACTTTTGACCAATAGGTTGCGCAGTCACAAAACTGATGTGATGTGGTCAGAGTGAAGTGACAATGAGACATACAAAGTTTGGTGTCAATATGTCAAGGCATTGCAGAGATAAAGCCTGAATAGCACTGATCTATATAGAATGACATTATGATTATGACATGTCATTATATAGATCAGTGCTGAATAGTCATTTTGGCATCATGCCTCAACTTTGCTGCTGCGGTATACGAAAACGGTTTCGTCAATCGACACGAAATCCATAACTTTTAGTCGGCACGGTCGGGAGATGATACGATTCGATTTTGGTGAAAATCGGACAAACGGTCTAGGAGGAGTTCAAAAAAGTAGGTTTTGAATGAAAATCAAGATGGCGGACAGGAAGTTTGGCCAAATAAGGTAAACTTGGTATCTATGTTCTCGGCCTGACCGAAGGAATCTAATAAGACCAGTGTCATTTCAATAGGCAGATTTATTCAAAAGTTATTAGCCATTTTGGAAATTCTGTTATTATTTTTGAACACTAGGTGGCGCTGTCTTGAAATGTTTTGGGTACCTTCAGGGGATGGTGCTGATGGCACATTCTGAGTTTTGTAATATTACACCAATGCATTTGTTTAGTATAGCATTTTATTTCACAAAACTGTATTGAAGTCAATGGGAATTTCATGTTGTGTTCTTTTATAGCGCCACCAAGAGGCTCAGTCCCACCATTTTTTCTATGTGTCCTCAGAGTGAGCCCATACATATGTGTGTCGATTTTGGTGAAAATGCCTCAATTCGCTTCGGAGTTATAGACATATATGAAAAAACACGTACAAAATGACTGACACATGACTTTGATTGGAATTTACTACCCCTAAACATCAATATTTTCGCATTTGGGCATTGAAATGTGACAATCGACCTATGTTTCCAAACTTCTGACGGTGGTTTCGTCTCGATCGGACTAGCGGTTTCGAAGATATATATATATGTTTTTTAAGCGCTAAATCACAACGCTACACAAACCGTAAGGCAAAACCTAGCATGTTTGGTATCGTGGGACTCAGCAACGATTCAGGAGTTTAATGAGATGAGTTTCGTGAAAATAAGTCGATCACACCCAAAGTTATAAGCATTTCACCACTAGGTGGCGCTGTTTTGAAACTTCTCAGGTTCTTTCAGGACATCGTGATGATGACCAATACCAAATTTCGTAACAATCTGTTCATGCATTCTTAAAATACAGCATTTTAACACAAAATTCAAAATGGCCGACAGTCAAAATGGCCGATATGGTAAAATTGGATGTCAGTCGAATCGGCATGTTGCCCTGAATCTAACGAGACCAATTTTATGATTTTTGGACAAACTGTTCAGAAGTTATAAGCAAAAATAGCCATTTTTCATATCTCCAGACCAGTAGGTGGCGCTGCGCCGAAACACAACATGTAGCCTCAGGTCATGCTTGTGACGATATGTACCAAGTTTGGTCTGAATCCGATAAACCGTTGCGGAGATACAGCCTTACATCTGTTTTCGCAAGCGCTACGTAAAATTTGTTCGTGGGTTTATCGGAAACGGTTTGACGAATCAACTTGAATTCCATAACTTTTTGTCGGCATGGTCTGGAGATGATCTGGTTCGATTTTCGTGAAAATCGGAGCAATGGCCTAGAAGGAGTTTGAAAAGGTAGGTTTTTCAGAAAATTCAAAATGGCGGAAAATTTTCTATGACGGAAAATGACGTCATAGGGTGCAATCGAATCGGCTTGAGCTAGGGAATAAGTGGACAAAAGAATTGTGTTGATAGACCAACACTACTTTTGCGTCATCGAAGGGCAACGCCCCTTTTTGGGGGAAGACAAACGGATTCCCCTGAGAACAGAACTCACTCGCTCTAGACCTGCAAAGTTTCTTGATAGCAAAAATGGCACAAACATACACTTTCTTTGCCGGCCGAGGACCGTGAGCGGTATTTAAAGAAGCTACTGGATAGGGAGTTACAGAGGTGTCCCTTTGAAATGGTCGAAAACTGGATTAATGACCCCACGCAGTGGCCAAATATGGACTATTCAGACATCTACCACTATCTCGTGGAATCACCAAGTAAGTAACGTTAGCCTATTTTTTTGTCATTATTTATGTTTTTAGCCTCTGACATGATTGTTCTGATTACAGTGTTTGAGGGTTTCTTACTAGTATAGCTAGTCGACAACAAAACTGTCAATAGCTTAAATCAAGTGAAATATGATCCAAGTAAACCACCGACTCCTCTTGACATGGCCCCATCGTCTAGTTTGTCATACTGTGAGTGTGTTAACCCTCTGGGGACCAAGGTGTTTTTGGGGCCCTTGAGATGTTCTGACATGCCTTGACATTTGTGCTTTTTTCAGTTATTTATAAACATGTTAATGGCAAAGGTGTAAATTCACTCTATATAGCACAAACAGGGCTACCATAATATGCGAGCAACTTGTATGTCGATGTTTGTATTTTTAAGAGAATAATGTTTATGCGTGGTTATTGGAAAAAATTAAAATGAAAGTTGCTGAATTAAGACCACAAAACACATATTAAATATGTGTCCACAAGACTTTTGACTAATGGATGTTGTCCCTTTGAGTTCTAGCTTCAAAATTATGTGAAAATAGTCTTGCTTTATCGTTCACAAAAAAGAAAATACATTGATTTAAATGGTGTACAACAGGTTTTGCCAATATGCGAGGGGGAGGAGTAGTTTACACCTTAGATTACAATGTCCCACCCACTCTGCATAATGACTCTGCCTAATGAGCCATTCTTTCAGGTGTGACACTGACTGAGCCACAATGCAAGGACAAAAGATGTATTTAGAAGAAGACTTATATTGACCATTTAAGATTTCGCTTACATCTCTCTTGTAAATATGTTTTGCTATTTTATTAAAAATGTTACAATTACAACAATAATTACAATTTCAACAATATTTCAAGTGTACTCTTTCTTTGTAAAAAAGAAAAAGAAAAAAGATTATAGGCCTACATTTTATCATAATATTAGTTTGAATATAGCCAACATTGGAACATCTAACATCTTAGTCTATGACTTTATTTTTGACAAATATATATATATATATATATATATATATATATATATATATATATATATATATATATATATATATATATATATATATATATATATATATAACGTTAGATATGAGCAGAAATTGCTAAACAAAAGCTTATTTGATGTGGCAGTATATTCTACAGTAGCCTAAAAACTGTACCCAAATCTAGTCAACAAGTGACTGACTGTAACGTTGTTTTTATGAAATATTAGGGCATATAAATGCTAATTTGCAGTTTAATATGTTGCTTATACAAATACATTTTATTTCAACATATTCCAGTCGATTTTTACTCATCTCAGTAGGCTATAGCAAAGCAGTTTATTCTTTCACACACAGACGCGCGATTTATATTTTTATATATATTTATATAAAGGCTAAACAGTCTTTACAAATATGTACCCTTCATTCATCTCACAGAAAGGCGAGTCATATTATAGAATATGTCCAAAGTCCAAAGAGAGTGTATGTTTGTGCGATTTTTGCTATCAAGAAACTTTGCAGGTCTAGAGCGAGCGAGTTCTGTTCTCAGGGGAATCCGTTTGTTTTCCCCCAAAAAGGGGCGTTACCCTTCGATGACGCAAAAGTAGCGTTGGTCTATAGGCCTTAGGGTTCAAAAGTTATTAGCATAAACATGAGTGAAACTTTGGACAGTTGGTGGCGCTAGAGGGATTAGTTTTAAGACACCAAATTTGCTATGGTGACTTTTCAGACTGTCCTCTATCAGTGTGCCAAATTTCATAACTTTCCCGCAAGCGGTTCTATGGGCTGCCATAGACTCCCAGAGCGGAAGAAGAAGAAGAAGAAGAAGAAGAAGAAGAAGAAGAAGAAGAAGAAGAACGGGAACAGATACAATAGGTGCCTCCGCACCTTCGGTGCTTGGCCCCTAACTACAGATACAGCCAAGTATGGTGCTCAAGGGGGGTGGGGAGTAATTCCAGTCAAGTTTAATTTCAGTTAAGAGATCAGTTTAATAAATCACCCCTTCTGATTACTTAATCAGACATTTTTTTATTTCTAGCTCGGGGGCCTATATGAAGCCGGTTTAGGTGGATAGGTAGGCTATGTTTCAGTTTATTTTGTGCTAACTCTGGGTTTTAGTAATAAATAAATTAAAGTGGCTTGGGTTGTAGTGCTGTTCATCGCCATAGTAACTTACACAGGGAGATCTCAAACCAAAATTTGGACCAATCAGGATCTAGTTGCAAACATAGCCTCTAAGTTAAGACTGTGTCTTAAAGGAATAGTTCACCCAAAAGTGAAAATTAGCCCATGGTTTACTCACCCTCAAGGCCTCCTAGGTGTATATGACATTCTCCTTTCAGACGAATACAATCGGAGTTATATTTAAAAAATGTCCTGGCTCTTCCAAGCTTTATAATGGCAGTGAATGGCCGGTTTCTGTTTTGAAATCCATAAAAGCTCATCCATTCATGATAAAAGTAATCCATGCGGCTCTGGGGGTTAATAGGGGTTATGCGGAACGCCCAATGTTCGAACCGGAAAACAGGTATAAACATTTCCGGTTTGCATTACCGTACGCATCTGCAGCAGTAGATGATCTCTGAGGTAACTTATTTTGCGCTTTTTTTAGAATACAATTCTTATTTCTGTTTTAATTAAAATTCACGAATGCTTAAGTATCAGAATTTTTTTTTTTATAAAAAAATTAAAATGCAGTCTTCATTTGATTGTTTTAATCGTCTGCAAGCAAATATAAAAGGTTAAACTACTATGATAGCATACAAGTCTAAACTAACTTACTGATAGTTAGCTAACTCTACATCGGGTGCCATTAGCAAAAGCTACATATACTAACTTACATACCTTCATAATCATGAATAAATGAGGAGGCGTAAAAACTTAAATCCTTTATCTAACGGAGTACTCGGAGCTCTGGAAGTCCGTTTGGCAATACGATGTACATCTGAAATGGATAGAATGGGTAGCTCCTGTAAACACCGGCTATAAAAGGTCGCCATTCCTATGCTGTGTTTACCTCAGTAGCTGACGACCGGAAGTAGTTATATCTGTTTCGTAGAACCCGGAAGTATGTTGCGCATAACCCCTATTAAGGCCTTCTGAAGCGAAGCGATGCATTCTTGTAAGAAAAATATCCATATTTAAAACTTTATTGACTAAAATATCTAGCTTCCGGCAGAAGGCCGTATGCATTGATTTACGGCGAAAGAGTAAAAAGAAGAATGTCATATACACCTATAGGTTAGCTTGAGGGTGAGTAAATCATGGGCTAATTTTCATTTTTGGGTGAACTATCCCTTTAAGAACTAAGGTAATTAGGACTAATCACTTTTTGGATTCAAATTAGACCAATCAACCTTTAACTGACTTAAAAAAGTTATGACCAGTCTTGAAGAAAATGTTAGAAGACTAACTTGTAAGACTAGTCTAAGCAGTTAATGCAATAAAGTAATCTTAATCTTCGTCAGAAGAGAAAATTGAATCACGCTGATTCTCTCACGTTAAGTGAATCGCAGTTTCTCAATGTTTCAAGGTATGTGATTGGCTGTCCGCTACTGATGTCACAATTTCATGTGCACGCACTCCACGAAAGGATCCAAGCCTGAGTTGACAGAGAAAGTTGATGATCAACATTACCAACAAACCCAACTATTGGGTTGATTTGGTTTTGTCGAATTGAAACTTATCCCGTTACATGTTATGGGCCCCAAGTCTTAATACACTAACTGAACTCATTGCCCCAAGAATAAAATCTAAAAGCGTATGTGCAATATTTTATGAACTTGATTCCACACTGATGCCATTACTGTCCGGATATTTGCATTATGCTTTATGTAGCTCAAACAGTGGGACACTGTGCCAATAAGGTCATGAGTTTGATTCCCATGCAGGGATTGAATGAACTGATCAAATAATACATGCGATAATGCATTTGGATAAAAGTGTCTGCCAAATGCATAAGTTTGATGCAACAGAAACCAGTGTTTAATTCCCTTTGTTTGCAGTTGCTTACCATACTATTCAACTGTTGTCACATTTGATGAAACGCAGCCAAGATGTATGGACAGAGGCTGCAGGCTGCATGTAATAGCTGATGGTGTTGCCAAGCGACAGGTTGAATGCAGGTTTTGCTAATGGATGCATTAGTGTTTATTATATTCATAAGAATCGGATGGGCTACAAGCAGGTCTATAAGCACGGATGAAGAAAAAAACAAATTTTTATCCGTCATTATCCTACTCCCTGGTTATCCTACATCTGGTCTCTCATGCTTTTGAGAGTTAATTATGATCTCTTTCACATATAATAATATTATGTCCTTCAATCCCACACACTGTTTCATTATATCAGTGTCTTTACCTTTGCAGACCAAACAGCACAGTTGATGTGTTCATTACAACAAATCTAATGCAGAAGAGCATATATGGACAACGGTTTACAACTTAAACCATGATATTGTCGATATAACAATTTTTTTCTTATTTGCATTGCTCACGCTCAACATTTACACAAACTCCTTGTCTTATTGGAAATGCATCTCAGCCTGAGCACAAGGAAAGCTGGGGAGAATCTCTGAAAGGCTATCGAGCAAGAAAATGTCATCTGAGCTGTGATCATTTGAACCTTGAGAGAGTTTGGGTGATATTCACTCCTACACAACTGTGGTAGTCGATCTGGCTGAGCACACGCTGTTCCCTGCTAAACACATTCATAAACACACACGCACATACATAAATACGCTCAAGAGCTCACAGATGCAGGCAAAAGGTCTCTGTAGTCTTAGAATTCTCTGTGATTTTGCTCATTAACCCCAGCATGGCTATTATACAGAACCTATAAACCCCAAGCTGCATACTAATTAAAGTTTAGAAATATGTTTGTCAAATTTAGCTCTGTCTTAAAAATCCATTTAGAGTCTTCATTGTTTAATAAAACACTGGATATGCATGAGTCATAATGTCCTTTAAACCTTCATGGACCAGTAAATATATAATATTGACCATATTCCCAAATGTAGCATGTGATTTCAAGCCAAAATAGAGAGACAGTATAACTGTAGCCTGTACATGAACTATTATATATTTTAACATTTCATGAATGGATTTGAAAGTGCAAACATAATTTAAAAAAATCATAAAACTGTGAGAGATATTCAACTGCTGTTTGAACCATGCAGTTAACAACAATTTAATGTCACACTAGCACATGTTTGAAACCAAACCCAATATACAGTAGTCAACATTTGAAGTGGATCAAAAAAGTTAATCAAAGTTGTCCCAAGACAAGAACGGGTATTGTCCAAAATTCATGTATAACTTTGATGAAAGGTTTTGATCCACATATGTTGTCTACTTGTAGTTCAGTTTAAAACAAGTGAGTGAATTCGGACAACGAGTTCGCCGGAAGGGTTGCTGCTAGTTTGTCATTCATTTTAAACTTAGCAAACTGACAGCTCCAGCAGTAATGAAAAGATTGATCTTGAACTAGTATGTATAAACCTTAATTAAACAATTTAATAGCCAATTAAAAAGGAATCTATATCTGTAAGGATATCCTGTGAGACACTATTAGGGTCCTAAGAGGCCACCGTAGCAGGGGACTGTAACGTCACGAAATGCTTAATAAAGGCAGTTGAATACTTACCAGCTAATGTGTCAGTCGCATATCAGTACATGGTACCAGGAGTAAAAGTATTAAATAGTTAATGTCTGTGTGAGAAAGACGGGATGGACGTCATAAAACCACCAGAACCATTGAAGCTCACAGGAAATATTGATTATGCGTGGAAACAGTTTAAACAGGCGTTTCAACTTTATTTGACTGCAACTGGCGCCAACGACAAGAGCGGTGAGAGGAAAGTGGCATTGTTACTGACGATAGCAGGGACACAAGCGATAGAAATATACAATACGTTTGAGTTCACAGAGGCGGGAGATAAAAACAAACTGAACAAGGTTCTGGAGCAGTTTGATGCATACTGTAGTCCGAAAAAGAATGAAGTATACGAAAGACATGTTTTTCGTTGCCGCGTACAGCAGCAAGATGAATCGTTTGACTCATATGTGACTGATCTAAGGCTGAAAGTGCAATCCTGTAACTATGGCAACATGCAGTCCTCCATACTATGTGATCAGATAGTCTTTGGAATACACAATAAAAAGGTGCGGGAACGCCTGCTAAATTGAGGACAGTCTGAAATTAGAAGATGCAATCAGAATGTGCAGAGCTAGCGAACAGACTGAGAAGCAGATAAAGATTTTTGAGAAGCCAATCCGTTACTACTGAAGCACCAGGGGGTGTAGACAGGGTGGTCAGAGCTAGCGCACCTCGCTCAGAGGGGGAACGTTCTAATAATGCACGTGAAAAAGGATCAGACTACGTCATGAACTGTAGGTGCTGCGGTGGGAAACATCGCTTCAGGCAATGCCCCGCATATGGGAAAGTTTGCTCGAAGTGCAGAAAAAAAAAATCATTTTGCAAAAGTGTGCCTTTCTGCCAGAGAAAAGAAACAAATTATGATGGAAGAGAGCGAGCAAGGCTATGATGAGGATGACATATTCTATACAGACACTGTCACTGTGGAAAATAAGGGCACTTCAACGCTGGAAGTTAGGGTGAACACAATAAATGTAGACAGGTGGATTGTGCCACTTAAAGTAAATGGCACAGAGATTCACATGAAACTTGACACAGGAGCTATGGCAAATCTTATCACATTAAAAGACTTCAAAGCTCTGCGCCACAAGCCAGTTATAGAAAACAAAAAAGTGGGATTGAGAGCTTACAATGGACAAATGATTGAAACACAGGGCGTCTGCAGATTACAAGTCCAGAACAAGCACATTAAGAGACATCTACTATTTGTGATAGTGCCGAAAGGGAAGGACTCCCTACTGGGAGATCAAGCTTGTGAGGAAATTTGACTTGTTAAACGTGTTCTAAACATTGCCAAGACAGAGAGAAAAGTAGGCCTACAGTCACCGCAGCTGAAAAATGCAGGAGTCACCACATCACAAGCAGACAACTGGGAAGTGCAGTATCCCAATATTTTTGATGGCATAGGGGTGCAGTTTAATGCTGTTAATACAGCATTAAACTGAAGGATAATGCTAGACCTGTGGTGCATGCTCCACGTCGAATTCCTGTTCCACTGAGACAAGATCTTCGCAAAGAACTGGACAGAATGGTGTCATTAAATGTCATTCAACCCACCAAGGGAGCCACGGAGTGGGTCAACTCAATGGTCTGCGTAAGAAAGCCAAATGGAGCTCTCAGGATATGCATGGACCCAAAAGACCTCAATGAAAACATCCTCAGAGAACAATATCAAATTCCCAAAAGAGAAGAGATCCTGAGTGAGATGGCTGGGGCACAGTGGTTCACAAAACTTGACGCGTCACATGGATTTTGGCAGCTGCAAATTGACAGTACAAGCGCAGACCTATGCACCTTCAACACGCCCTTTGGGCGCTACAGTTATCAGAGACTCCCCTTTGGAATTTCCTCAGCACCAGAAATTTTTCACTGTGCAATGGAGAATGTGTTTGAAGGACTGGAGGGGGTCAGGGTTTATATTGATGATGTCATAATATGGGCGGAGACCCAAGAACAGCTCAACAGCAGAGTGCACAGTGCACTTCAGAGAGTCCACAAGTACGGACTCAGATTGAACAAGGAGAAATGCCAGTTCAGCACCCAAGAAGTCACGTTTCTTGGGGATCGACTGACACCGGCAGGAGTACAGCCGGACATGAACAAAATCAAAGCAGTGACTGACATGCCCCAGCCAACAGACAAGAAGGCGGTACAAAGAGCATTAGGGATGGTGAACTACATGGGAAGATTTGTGCCTAATCTTGCCGCAAAGACTGTTGCTCTCCGCCAGCTCCTGCAGTCAAACACAGAGTGGTCCTGGCACCAGATACATGACAAAGAGTGGAAAGAAATCAAGGACATTTTAAGCACAGAGCCAGTGTTGTTTTTTTTTTATCCGAGTAAGAAGACACGAATCTCCACAGACGCCTCAAAAGAGGGACTAGGGGCCGTCTTGCTGCAGTATCATGATGGGGCTTGGAAACCAGTGGCTTATGCTGCACGATCCATGACAGAAACAGAACAAAGATACGCGCAGATAGAAAAAGAGTGTCTGGGGCTCGTCTTTGGCTGTGACAAGTTCCACTCTTATGTCTTTGGCTTGCCACACATTGAACTTGAGACTGACCACAAGCCACTCATAACTATCAGCAAAAAGCACTTGAATGAGATGACATCACGCATTCAGCGTATGATGATGCGTCTACAGAAGTATACCTATGAACTGTCATACAAGCCGGGGAAATACCTGGTAGTGGCTGATGCTCTGTCAAGGGCCAGACCAGCACAAGGACTGAACACAGACGGCACAGAGGAATATGAAGCCATAAGAGGCCACGTGGATGCTGTGGTGGAGGCTCTACCTGTGAGCTCTACCCTGAAAGAGAAAATAGTAATGGAGACGGTAGTGGACCGCCAGCTCCAGAAAGTGATATGGCATATGCGAAATGAGTGGCCAAACCAAGCGTGCCCTCAGTACTACTCATTCCAGGATGTGTTGGCGGTAGCTGATGGCCTGTTGCTGAAAGGTGACCAAATAGTCATCCCAACAAAGCTGCGGAAGGAGGTTCTCCGAATACTGCATAGAGGGCACTTGGGCATAGAGAAAACAAGGAGACTAGCCAGACAGACTGTTTACTGGCCAGGCATGAATCGTGACATAGCAGAGATGATCAATGACTGTGCCATTTGCCTTACTTACCATAACAGACAGCAGAGAGAACCGCTGCTCACAGACATGAGGGCGGAGCACCCCTGGGAAAAAATTGGGACGGACCTGTTTCACTTCAGAGGCAGAGAGTATCTACTGATGATCGACTACTACTCCAACTATCCTGAGATGGCTTTGCTCACGAGCACAACAGCAACAAGAATAGTTAAGCATATGAAGTCCAGCTTTGCACGACATGGCATTCCAGGAACTGTCGTCTCGGACAATGGGCCTCAGTATGCCAGTCAGGAGTTCAAGCAGTTTGCCAGAGAGTATGGATTTGAACACATCACAGTAAGCCCACACTTCCCACAAGTCAAGTCAAGTCAAGTCATCTTCATTTATATAGCGCTTTTAACAATGTAGATTGTTTCAAAGCAGCTTTACAGAGATAAGCGTATAATTTAAGGTAACAGAGATTGTTTTGGCTTTATAGCAGAGTTAAGTTATTTCCATCTAAAGTTAGTTTTAATTGATTTGCTTCTGTCACAATGATCATTTGTTATCAAATTAGGGGCCGCTAAGACGACACCCTTCTCTCTACACAGACTTTAAACGCGAACCTGTGAGAAACGCTGATGGCGTTCACATGCGCATTTAGAATGGGTTCTATAGTTATGTGCGTTTGAAAATACGCAGGTTTGGAATTCCCTACAAGCCAAGCCTAAACAAAGTACTTGTCTTTCCTTATAAATTTTGATAAGGAATTATATTTTATTTGTTGCTTTGGGGTAGGACCGCGAGACGAATTTTCCAGACAACGCCTTATCTGTATAGTGGTAGAGGGATCCTCCATAGGGAGAGACTAGTTGGCACTTCAGCACTGCGTTGTCATCGGTCCAGGCGAAGGTCCTTCGTCAGATCTGGATACGGCCTGGATCCGGCAGGCTGCAGGAAAACCTCGGGATAAACACAGACACTAAAATTAGCGTAGATGCCATTCTTCTCATGATGTAACGAGTACATCAGGATTTTTGGGAAGTGTTCCCGGCTGACCTACTATATGCAGCCTAACATTAAATTATAGAAGTCTATAATGTATTATGTGAAAGCTAGGTCAAAGAGATGTGTCTTTAATCTGGCTTTGAACTGACAGAGTGTGTCTGCTTCCCGGACAATGGTAGGAAGACTGTTCCAGAGTTTTGGTGCTAAATAGGAAAAGGATCTACCGCCAGCAGTCGATTTTGATATTCTAGGTATTAGTAACTGGCCGGAATTTTGAGATCGTAATAGACGTGAAGGACTATAATGCGTTAAGAGCTCGCTCAAGTACTGCGGAGCTAAACCATTCAGTGCTTTGTAAGTAATCAGCAATATTTTAAAATTGATGCGATGTTTAATAGGGAGCCAGTGCAGTTTTGACAGAACTGGGCTAATATGGTCATACTTCCTGGTTCTGGTAAGAACTCGAGCTGCTGCGTTTTGAACTAGCTGTAGTTTGTTTATTAAGCGTGCAGGGCAACCACCCAGTAGAGCATTACAATAATCTAGCCTTGAGGTCATGAAAGCATGAACCAATTGTTCCGCATTTGTCAATGAGAGCATATGACGTAATTTAGATATATTTTTAAGATGGAAAAATGCAGTTTTACAGATACTAGACACGTGACTTTCAAATGAAAGATTGGTATCAAAGAGCACACCCAGGTTCCTAACCGACGACGAAGACTTAACAGAGCAGCCATCGAGTGTTAGACAGTATTCTAGATTATTACGTGAGGAAGTTTTTTGTCCAATAATTAGAAACTCTGTTTTTTCAGAATTTAGAAGTAGGTAATTACAAGTCATCCAATTTTTTTATATCCGCTATGCATTCCGTTAATTTTGTGAATTGATAAGTTTCGTTAGGTTTTGAAGAAATATAGAGCTGAGTATCATCGGCATAACAGTGAAAGCTAATGCCATGTTTCCTAATGATATCTCCTAAGGGTAGCATGTACAGAGTGAACAGCAGCGGTCCTAGTACTGAGCCTTGTGGTACGCCATACTGAACTTGTGATCGATGAGACATCTCATCATTTACTGCTACAAATTGATAACGGTCAGATAAGTATGATTTAAACCATGCTAGTGCATTTCCCGTAATGCCAACATAATGTTCTAATCTATTTAAAAGAACGTTGTGGTCGATGGTGTCAAATGCAGCACTAAGATCGAGTAACACTAATAGCGAGATACAACCACGATCGGATGATAAGAGCAAATCATTTGTGACTCTAACGAGAGCTGTTTCGGTACTATGGTACGGTCTAAATCCTGACTGGGAATCCTCGCAGATATCATTTCTTTCAAGAAAGGAACACAGTTGTGAGGATACTGCCTTTTCTAATATCTTTGACAGAAAAGGTAGATTCGAGATCGGCCTGTAATTGACTAATTCTGAAGGATCAAGTTGCGTTTTTTTAACAAGCGGTTTAATCATAGCCAGCTTAAAGTTTTTTGGTACGTATCCTAGAGACAAAGACGAATTAATGATATTAAGAAGAGGATCTATGACCTCTGGAAGCATCTCTTTCAGTAGCTTAGTCGGTATAGGGTCTAACATACATGTTGTAGATTTAGATGATTTAATGAGTTTAGTAAATTCTTCCTCTCCTATAACAACGAATGAATCAAATTTTTCCTCAGGGAGACTACAATGCACTGCCTGATGCGATACTGTAGTAGACGGTTGCATAGTTATAATTTTGTCCCTGATATTATCAATCTTATAAGTGAAGAAGTTCATAAAGTCATTACTGCTGTGTTGCTTGGAAACTTCGGTGCTTGAAGCTTTATTTTTCGTTAGTTTAGCCACCGTTTCAAATAAATACCTAGGATTATGTTTATTTTCTTCTAATAGGGTTGAAAAATAAGCAGATCTAGCAGCTTTTAAAGCCTCTCTGTAAGTAATTGAGCTCTCTTTCCATGAAATGCGAAATACCTCTAGTTTTGTTTTCTTCCAGTTGCGCTCCATTTTTCTGGCTGCTCTCTTAAGGGCCCGAGTGTGCTCGTTGTACCACGGCGTTGGACTATTTTCTTTAATCTTCTTTAAGCGCAACGGAGCAACTGTGTCTAAAGTGCTGGAAAAGAGAGAGTTAAACGTTTCTGTCGCAATATCGAGTTCTTCTAAGCTATCTGGGATGCTGAGATGATGAAACTGATCAGGAAGATCATTAATAAAGCAATCTTTAGTGGCAGAAGTGATAGGTCTCACATATTTGTAACACGGAGTCGGCTTTGCAGCCTTGGCTAAATGCAAATTACACGAGACTAGGTAATGATCTGAGATGTCATCGCTCTGCTGCAGAATTTCAACGGCATCCACATCTATTCCGTGTGATAATATTAGATCTAGAGTATGATTACGACGATGAGTAGGTCCTGACACGTGTTGTCTAACTCCAATTGAATTTACAATGTCTTTAAATGCCAATCCCAATGCATCTTTTTCATTATCGATGTGTATATTAAAATCACCAACAATTAGTACTTTATCTGCAGTCAATATTAATTCTGATAGAAAGTCCGCAAATTCTTTGATAAAGTCTGTATGGTGCCCTGGTGGCCTGTATACAGTAGCCAGCACAAATCTCAAACGTGATTTATCGTTTACACTATATATTTTTACATTAAGCACCAATGCTTCAAAAGAATTATATTTAAAACTTGATTTCTTAGTGGTTTTGAAACTATTACTATAAATTACAGCAACACCACCCCCTTTGCGTTTCAGACGAGGCTCATGTTCATAACAGTAATCTTGCAGGGTTGATTCATTTAAAGTAATGTAATCAATCCCACAGGCAAATGGCAAGGCTGAAAAGGGTGTTCAAATAGTGAAAAGTCTTCTGACAAAGGCAACAGAGAATGGTGAGGATCCTTATTTGGCTCTGCTAGCTTATAGAGCAGCACCTCTGGCGAGTGGGAAGTCTCCGGCTGAACTGCTCATGGGCAGACGACTACAGACACAGATCCCAACAGTGAAGAAAAAAGTCCCCACACCTGTGCTGGAGGCCATGAAAAAATTAAAGGAAAAACAAAAGAGATACTTTGATCGCACAGCAAGAGCAATGCAACCTCTGCAGACGGGTGACAGAGTCAGAGTTTTCAACACAGAAAGACAGGACTGGCAGCGCGCTGGAACAGTGCTTAATGAAGTGGCTCCGAGGTCGTATGCAGTCCAGACGGACACCGGGGCTGTGGTCAGACGAAACAGGTTGCAGCTACTTAAAACACAGGCCAGCAATGCAGTTCCTTCAGTAGAGGAGTACAGGGACAAATGTGCACAGCATGGAACAGCAACAGACAATCAGCCAGGGGTTTTAGAGGAGAATGCACCTGTCATGACGGAGCCAGAGGCAGCTCCAGAGAGACGGTCAGAGCGCATAAGAAAAGCCCCTGACAGACTTGATTTATAGCAGACGGCTTTAAGCTCATTATTACACAGTTGAGGTATAACAAGTTTATTGTTAAAAAAATAAAAAAATAAAAATGTGTTGAGCAGTTAAATGTGTAACAGTTAAATGTGTTGAGCCTTAGTATCTGGTCATGAGTTCATCATGTATAGCCTTATGGTTGAGTCATGTTCCATGCTCAGGTTAGGCTAAAGTAATCGTGACACAGTCTGTCTTGAATGAGGCGGTGGTAAAGACCGTCCTCCTACGGTGTGCTAAGTACTGGCAACCTCTGGCACCAAATTATTTATTTATTTTTATGCTTAAAGAATGCACAGTGAATCTGTTTTTGTTTACTGAATAAGGGAGATGTAAGGATATCCTGTGAGACACTATTAGGGTCCTAAGAGGCCACCGTAGCAGGGGACTGTAACGTCACGAAATGCTTAATAAAGGCAGTTGAATACTTACCAGCTAATGTGTCAGTCGCATATCAGTACAATATCTGTATGATATTACGCTGTAGCCACATTGGACCAGCGTTTTAGAAAAGGCATGGATGGATGATTCAGCGGCGGACGCATCTTCTGGTCAGATGCGGGAATTCATTTGGCGTGCGACTCTCACAGTGCATTATGGATATTCTAGTCGTTGAAAGTACATCGGTTGTACACCACTGATCTATATGAGAACATTGTACAGATCAGTGTTGTACACTTGTTATTGCGGTGCATTGTGGGATTGAATGAGTGCACTCGATAACGTCCACAATGGTTTCGGACACCACTAAATGGATGTCCCCTCAAATAATGCCCTATTTAGGGAGCAAGGTGTGTTTGACTTGAAGCGTGCTGCGCAGACCGATCTGCATATGACATCAAAGTACTGCGAGATTCCCTTCTCTCTAATCGCTCTGCGCAGCGCCACTTCAAGTCAAACAAACCTTTTCTTATGTCAGAAAGACCTGAGAAAACATTAAGAAATGTAACAGCGCAACAACATTGAACAAATACAAATTCAGGGAAAATACAGCATTTTCTCAAAGTATTTTCTAAAATATCAGGGTGTGAAAGAATGTTATTTTAATTTTATTAAATAGTTATAATTATTATTTATTCATATTTATTCAATTATTAGAATTGACTTATTCTTTATTATTTTTCTTAACCCTGATAAATAGCCTATAAATCCTACAATAACATTTTTAAATAAATAAATAAATCATGTTTTATCTTTTTTGCATTACACAGGCTGAATCAAATCTATGGAATCATGTGACTAATATAGGTAGCCTAATGTTAATTATATCAGTCATAAATCAGGCTATATCTTAATGCAGGACCATAATTAGACTGTGGATCCCGCATGGAACCCTGTCCCCTTCGAGCAGCGATGAAAAATTAACTTTCACAGTTCACATTGCTCGAAGAATGATATGCAGTATAATGGCAGATGTGTGCTTCAGTGTGCGTGGAAATACGACGTGACTCACAGTAAGGCAATTCCACATCCCGTGAAACGGTTGCGGTCTGACCTGACGCAATAGCCCTTTTTAGGAGACATTCGTCAAATAATTTTTAGGCTACTAGGCCAGCAGCGAATGCCTGTTGCTCTTCTGATTGAATTGAAAGAAAGGTGCATGGGCGGGACTGGAATTTCAACACCGGGACTAATAAAGCTCAGTCATGGTAAATCCTTGATAGCTTTGACGTTTCTTTTTAATGTATGCGTCAGCAAATGAGGGAAAATACCATTTAATTTGGAGAAATCTGGATGGAGCTATCTGATCTCGCAACTGAACGAAACTGCATCTCTGGAGGCGAAATCTCCAATTCCATCAGGTGAGTGGAATTTATGTGTTAAATTCGTGTGTTGTTTTTAACCATATTTGCTCGTACAAACGCAATATTTCCCATGTTTTCTAATTTATTTACAGCATGTTTCTTTCCCCCTCTCCCCCTTTCAGACATATCGAAATGCAGGTCTCCAAAAGCCCTTTCATCGCCACTGTCAGTGCAGTCACATCGAGGCAAGAGCTACGGTGGATAATCGAGCCAGTGATGGCCAGTGAGAGACTGGACCAGACCACAGAACCAACAACAACCGACAAAAGAAATTTACAGGTAGGCCTATAAATACTTAAAATATGAAATATTAAGGCATTTTCACTTAATATTTTTTCAGGGTTAGTTTTATTTTAGAAGTGATTTCTGTATATAGATAAAACAAACACAAAAATTATAAACAAAACATAAAATAACTATAGATAGTTATAGTTATAGTTACAGTTAATGTCTATAGACAGTTGACTGTATAGCCATTGAGATGACTTGGAACAAGTGTCCCAAATTAACCTACATTCACCCCTATTTGTGTTTTGCAACTTCAAAAGTTTGTACTGAGATATAGCGCTTGTGACAAATTCCTACTTCCCAGTTTGACAGTTAGCTCCTCTATATGTAATAGGCCTATAACTATCAATAAAGACCAGTAAAGCAATGAAGGACAGAAATGAATTATTCCAGTTTTTAAAATAGTTTTTTTTTTTCTTTTTAACAATCGCTGACACATTTCTCAATGTTCATACAGGCCAATTTGCAGTTTTCCCTTTTCAAAACTGTTAAACTAAAGTTCAAAACTTAACATAATATAAAACTGAATATGACAGCAATTTGCTGCATTTCTGCTGTAATACCATATTGAAATATATTCTAAGTCTAAAAAAATGAAATACTATCAAAACTGTTAGATGTAGCTGAAGCCCTACACAGGTGTTAGTCTTTCAATTTCATTACCATCTATACAAAAGGGACAACTAAGGAATATTTTTGTACTGTAATGTAAACATGGATCATGTAACATATACTGCAGTTACTTATAAATAGCAGAGAGTGTCACTCTTGTTTTGTACAGAAACTTTACAAAAGAAAACATTGTTGTTATGTGTTGTCAGTGTTTTTAGGTCATTGGTTTTGCTAGTGTTATGGAAGAATATCTTGGTTTGAGACAATATGGTAGCTTTAGTGCATTTTAAATGGGAAATTAACTGCTGTGCCAAGTTGAAAGTTGGTTAGGAGAACTGTGTGAAGAGTTTTGAAAGAGTGACCCAAGTATTGAGAAAAGTGTCCTAGCGATTGAAAAAAAGAAACTGTAAGTTATGTATAACAATATAGTTATAATGCTTAACAGTTGTTTTGTTCCATTATTAGCTCAGTCCAGATGAAGAGGAGAAGAGAAGACGGAGAAGAGAGCGTAACAAGATGGCTGCTGCCAAATGCCGCAACCGTAGAAGAGAACTTATTGACGTTCTGCAGGAGGTGAATAACTTTTTCATTAAGGTTTCAGGGTGGTGAACATGTATCTTGTTTGTCCAGTTTTAACTTGGGACTTTTGTAACTGTGCAAATAATCTGTCATGAATGAATCGTCCAGGTATTAAAGGGATAGTTAATAATAATAGTAACAATAAATTATTTCATCAATTACTCACTCCAATGTATTTTCAAACCCACAATACTTTCGCTCTTCTTCACAAGTGAAGATATTTTTAATGAAATCTGAAAGATTTTGTCATTTAAAAGTCAATTCACCCAAAACTCGGACGCTTCAGAATGTTGTTAGAATTCCTGATTGGTCTAGAGCAGGGACGCAACAGCAAAATGGATGGTGGTGAATGAGTGTACAACAGCATGAAACCACCCCGTCTCAAGCCCCAGAACTGTTTCACAACAATAACCTAAATAACCACATTATATTTCACAATAGACAAGTGTTTATTTAAGCAAAAGAAAATAAATTGGGTATCTATTTTTTTAAATGAGGTATCAAAAATAGGGTATTGCTTTACATAACCAATCAAACTCCTCATTAACCAAACTACCTATAAAAAAATAAAAAAATAAAAAGTACAGCAAAATAAGCTAACTGTCTAGATAACATACCAGAGCCTGGGGCCCAACAGACGGAGGCAGAGATAGCAACAGTGGAGACCCCCGCAAAGCCATGAGGACAATGACCCATGGCGAAGTTACAGACTTAGAAGTCCGAGGCGACACCGCCGGCTTGGGTGGCTGAGGCAAAAACAGGGTGGAGCCAAATTGGTGGAGGGCTAAGGCACAGCCGGAAAGAAGAGGGAGCTTGGTGGAGCCCGAATGACATCGAACCACTACGAAGCTGAGGAAGAGTAGAGCCAGGGTGAGCCAATGAGCTGATAGGCTGAGTTGGAGTCATGGGCATAGAGGGGAAGCCAGGGGATCAGTCTCGCAGAGATTGGCTGGTAGAGAGGAGACCTGAGGTGAAGCTGGAGAGTTGGTGGGAGTTTGTGGCGGGGGCTTATCCAAGGAGCTGCACGACGCTAGCTGAGTAGGTGAGTCCTGGGGACTGGACGGAGCCAGCGGTGATGTATACAATGGGGTTGGCAGGTGACAGAGTGAAAGTGGATCATCTAGAGTTTCGAGGGACTAGGCAGAGCCAACAGTGATGGAAACAATGGGATGGGCAGGTGACAGGGTGGGAGAGGATCGTCTTAACAGGTTACCAGGTGTGCTGGCTCTGTCGAGATTTTGATGAGCCAGCGCTCCTCGACTGGCTCTTGAGAAGACTGCCCCCATAGCCGGACTTCAGGATGTGCCTGGTTATTGGCTCTAGCCTCAGGTTGAGGTTCTATCCGACTCTAGCTCAGAGACGGACGCATTAGGAGGCCTTAGTTATGTGGTGGGTGTCACATGGTCAGTGACAGGCGCTAACTCTGGCTCACGACAGGTGCTAACTCTGGCTCAATATCTGTGGTGGGCTTGGGAATCAAATTCAGATCCGCAACGTAAGATCTCCCATGCTGTCTTGGATACTCCAGGCTGGGACGATGAGATCTGTCTGAAGCAGGCAGAAAGATTGCTGCTGTCGATGGAATGTGTGCCAGGGAGATGGTGTTGTTATCCTCAACGACTTCCACGGTGAGGGAGGACCACACAGTCACGAGGTGTAGTCTACGAACTCAGCGAAAGAACAGCGATGCTGCCTCACCATATCACCAAAAGATACTATAATGAACACAGAGAGTAGAATCAGGAATATACACAGAGTATAAATACACTAACTACATTTACCAACAATGAGGACTGACGAAGCACTGAACAGAACGGAGTAAATGAGGGCCCTAACGAGAAACAGGTGAACAAAATCAGTAACTAAGGAAACCAACTTGGGCTCAATAAAGACTAAACTAAGGGTCCGTTTACATGACACTGTTATCAACTAAATCCTGAAAACTTTTTATGCAGTTTGGCCATTTATTTACATGACAATGGTGTTTTGGGAGCCTGAAAACACAAACTTTTGAGAACGGGTATCAAAGTACAAGTTTTTGAAAACGGTTCCGTTATTGTCTCCATGTAAACTACAAAAACACAAATTTGTGAAAACAGTGACATCATGCATGTGCGTATTACATGTTCATTCTATAGGCGAGTTTGTTTCTTTACGAAGTGACATCGCCAACTTCTGGCATGGCATGATAGTGCAGCGTTTTTAGTCGTTTTCGCTGATCCGTGTGAACGGGGATCGCTTTAACAACGTTGTAGTCTGTACGTGAAATATGCAAAGGAAAAACGTTTTTTGTACATTGTAGTCATGTAAACGTATCCTGAAAGGGTATACATGAAACCAAGACACATGTACTGAAAACAAGATAGGTTCTATGTCTTAAAGGTTTGGAATGACATGAGAGTCAGTAATTGATGACAGAATTTTCCTTTTTGGGTATACCCTTTTACAACACATAAATTAATGTTTTCATAGTTTCAATTAATAGTTTTCAGTCACATGACTGGCGCAAAGACTTGGGGGGCAAACATCCATAGAACTGCGGCACAGGCCTGTTAACTGTATTTCAATCACTAAAAACAGAAGGACATTCGAAAACACTAAACGTGAAAATATGTGATATTAAAAGATCATCGGTAGGGTTTATACTGAATATGATAAGCAATACAGACAAGCAGATGAACCCAGAATATGAATGCAACACATTCTTTATAATTGTTTTCTATGGAAAAACCCTTAACGAGAATCTGCATGTTGCATTTATATTCTGGGCTCATAATCAAACCTGCACAAACATAGTATGCATAAGTGTAGAATTTGGTCTCACTATATTAGTACTTAGTACAAAATTGACTGGTAAAAATTAATGGTGGGCAATGGAGGAAAGCCTCGTTCCTAAGTGTTTGACGTAATGTGAAAATTATGAATTGAGAAAATGGAAACAATTCCATTAGACAATCCAGCAGTGTGTTTCAGGGAATTTGGCTCTGTTACGTAATTACCAGAAGCACATGTTAATTAGAACCAGCTGTGAATTTGTTTTCAGGAGACTGAGCGCCTGCACATGGAGCAAGTCGTGCTGCAGAGGCAGGTGAGCTTCCTGCAACAGGAGAAGGAACAGCTGAAAATGCTGCTGGCGTCCCATGCATCCATCTGCACATTGGCACAGGACAAGCCTCATTCCTTGGACACCTTTCTGTCAAGAGAGCTTCTACCATCCAGAATTTCCATCGCGATAAAACATGAACCTTTGGATGATGTTAGCGGATCAGAGAGTTTGGCGCTCCAACATGCAGACATGCAGTGGAACTGACAGAGAAAAGCCATGACTTACACTAAATTCAGTGAAGAAGATGATGCACTAGCATTTTTTAATTCAATATCTTTGTAAATACCTCATTACCCTAACCTTACCCAAGAGACATTCTGCATTCAACATTTCCTGTGGTAAGAAACCCATTCCAGATGGGGGTGAAATCACTTCTGGTGCTCTGTCATAATTTTTTTTTTTTTTTCTTATTTGTTGATTGACATGATAATTTGTCTATTATAACATTTGTCTTTGACATAGTGATATTTTGTAACAATGGCTGTTAATGTTTGGTATTTTTTTAATGTGGTAAGCCTGACTCTAAATGCACTGACCTTATACTGTACATTTATCTGATTTGTCAAATACATAACAAGGGCTTGACAAAAAGAACATCCTGATGTTGAACATTGACATTGTTGCCATTCGTGCTGACTGAGGTACCAAGGTAACGTTATCTAGTTGGCTTTAACGTTAATGATTTGTAATGGTTAGAAGGCACCGGTTTGAAAATTATAAACCAAATCAATGATGTTTAACATATCACAGTGCATGATTTTCTAGCCAAAGTCTGTTTATAAATTTATAACTGTCAATATATCTTTTTTTGAATAAAAAAGTTTAAATTTGTGAACTATAATAATTATATTAAATATCAGAAATAGCCTATGTAATTTCATTTTTGTGTGTGCTATACTGCAAAGTTATCAGCAAATCTCTGTTTTGAACAGAAAGCATAATAACTTGGTTATACTGTTATACTTTTCAGATTATATGTTACTTCATAAGTATACAAAAACATTCTATTCTATATATTCTGTCTGTAAAGAATTACAATTTACGACTATTACGAACCCACTGTTTATAGACAAAAAATTAACAAAACGCTAAAACATTTTTCAAAATATCTCCTTTTGTGATTCAAAGAAGAAAGAAATGCACATAGGTTGAGTAAATGATGACACAAGTTTCATTTTTGGCTTATTATCCCTTTAAGCATTGCTTAAACTTTCAGTACATGCAGCAAGACAGAACATGCCCCATGGAGGCTATTTTGACTTCTGCAAAGGAGTGGCAATACTTAGGCACATGAAGAGCCCCCTTCCCCATTCCATTACAAAAGGAGGAGGATTTCCACTACGCTGTTGGCATGAGTTCCTGTTTGGGATTTGGGAATTTGACTTTCAATTCACAGGCTTTTGCGTTTTCTATTTAAAGGTCACAGGATATTGTGAAAAATCCCCCAAACTTTTAATAGCTTTCTTCAGGTGTGAAGAAGGAAGAGTGCTGTCCGGTGTTCACACGGAGATGAAACCTTGAGTCACATTTCCTTTGAAAAACAAGACTCAGTATTTTGCTCAATCAGTAAGATGGATATCTACTGTAGGTCATATGTTACTCAATGAGTAAGAAGGAAGGAGATAACTTCGAAATCTCCTATAGTATAAAATGTCTTCTAAACTTTTTAACACTATTAAATTGATTAGAATTGTTTAACTTCTACGATTATTTCAAATCATGTTACACTTGCAATGCAACAGAAAATAAGGGGAAAAAATAGGGGGGAAAAGCCTTGACCGAAAGTTGGTCACACAACCTCGGATCTTTTATCTCAACATATAGATCAAGACAAAATAAACCACCGATGAAAAAATGTACTGACTGAAAGAAATGTAATTTCATAGAAATAAATAATATTTTAATGTAGATTAAAATAGTAAACTATTTTAAATTGTAATATTTGACAAAATTACAAAAAAAAAATAATATTTTTTTAATCAAATAAATGCAGGCTTGATGATGAGCATAAGAGACTTTCAAAATAATTAAAAATATAAATGTTTCCAAACATTTGACGGTACTGTCCTGAACATTTTCGTTAGTGGAACTTGTCCATTGTTCATGTGATGATGATATACAAAAATAAAAAGTTTATTGGCATCAATGGTTCGGTTTCACGAGGAGCCTTAAACAACATTGGAAAAAAAATATTCTTTGAAAATTGTTCTTTTAAGAACTGTTCCTTGGATGGTTCTTCTGTATGGCATCACTGTGAAAACACCATTTTTTGGAACCTTATTTTTAAAAGTGTAGCCTACTCTGCAGTATGACACAGGTGTGAATTTGCGGAGAATTGACTTCATACATCGATTAAACACCTTATAATTACAAAAATGACTAAGAAGATTTGAGTTCTGAGTTCTGTTTGTCATCGACTGTTTTCATAGTCTTCATACTTGCCGCATTGAATATGTCTATAGCCTACTTTAAACTTTAAACTAAAATGTATCTTAGAATCTATTAAAGAGCAAAAAAAAAAAAAAAAATAGTAGCCTCTAGCAAATCCGGACAGGCTGACACTCCTCGCGTTCACACTTGCAGGCGTGGTTCCGAAATCCACTTCCTCCTCACCCGCATCATTACGTTTAAGTAACACATCACCAGAAACTTGGGAGTCTTCAACAGTGTTTTCTTGGATGTAGATGAGCATAGAAAAACAAGTAGGCTACTCCAATATTATGGCAGACAAAGGACCTATTTTGACCTCAGTCATCATTTTCTACTTGTCCATCGGAGCCGCGATATTTCAAATTCTCGAAGAGCCGAATTTGAAATCAGCTTTAGAAGATTATAAAAATAAAACTGCCAGTTTATTAAAGGAATATCCTTGTTTAAATAAGGGTGATCTGGATAAGATCATTAAGGTAAGATGATTTTTGATTCCACAAGTTTAGGTAAACGGTTTGGTGGTTAGGTAAACATTTCAGAAAGTTTTCAAGTGTTTATCAAGCGTCGATTATTGCCGACGTAAAACATAACCGTTGCTATGGTGTTTCTCAAGCACAAGCGACTTAAGACAGTCTCGTCTGAACTTAATGTGAGCTAAAAGAGCGTTTTGAACCATTTTTACCTGGTTTTGTTACGCATACGCATGGGCTACAGAACCAATTCATCCAAGTATGGGAATACGAAACAAGTGGAAACTTTGTCGTAAACGTGTCAAATCTCTGGAGGTGACGGGGTTCGCGATCTTAAAAAGACTGAAGCGCTATTGTCTCATGTTTGTGGACTTTCCCCCCCATGGGCAATAAAAGTGGCGAAGTCATTCTTAGGAATGTGCCTTTGCCAGTCATACAATGTAGCCTACACTCGTTCAGGCGCGACAAAGTACCAGGAGAAAGCGGGCGCCCACGTGCTTTGTGGTGCGAATATGAAAACAAAGCTGGTTTGTAGCCTACATTTATGATTGTTTCGCTTTGATACAGTTTGTTAGTACTTTTCAAAACTACCTTCAAAACTTCTAGGTCTAATTTTAGTACTATTTCCCCCCCTCCCCCCCTCCCCAACTAAATTAATTATAAGGCAAAATCACCTAGGCTAAGTTTTAACATTAAGTTCCATAGGCTAAATGTAACATAATACAGTTAACTATTTTCTTTTACATCTAATTCTGGTATCATTTAATCCAGCAGATAGTAGTTAATAGTTAATTAATAAACCAAGGTTTACTATGCACTTTTGTGTAGTATCAATCAACATCTATGACATGTTTGAAACGGGATAATTGCCTGCTCATTTCATTTGGTAACCACCGATGTTTAATTTGTCACCAGAGAACATGATAAACCTACTGCAAAAGAGAAGAACCAGTCAATTATATTGCAGACGCTACAAAATTACTGAAAAGATGAACTAGTTTAAATTCAGTCATACTATAAGAACATTTTATGAAGAACACCAGTAAGTATGCAGGCTATAGTATTGAGTAAATGTCATTCCTATGTACATTATGCTTGTTTCACAACTTTTAATATTTGATTTACAGTATTGATACAGGCAGTAATGGCATATAATGACGCATATAATCACAACTTTTAAAACAGTAAGGATAAATATTATTCATGTAAAGAGTTCTTTTGGTTTGTGTTTTCAGTTTGTTTTGTGTTCTAATATGAGACTTAACATTTTAAGTACTGTAACATTTGTCATTTGGAATCTCTAAGGCTCTAATTGTTTGATATTGAATTAGCTGATTGTTAAATTTTACCATAGTGCTAACATGATTATAAAAAAATGTTTAAAAGCCATCATATTTATGTTTCTTGGGCGTGATATAACATGATGCGGCAAAATAAGACCTCAAGTTTTCATACTACAATACTGAGGTGATGTTAAAGGTTCCATGAGGGTTTTTGCAGTGACCATTTTTTTGTTTCCCCAAAGAACCTTTCAGCAAAAAGTTCTTAACATTTTAACAATCTAAAGAACCTTATTCCTAGCCTATATAAAGAACAAGTTGTGCAATGGAACCTTAGATGCCAATAAAGAACCTTTATCTGAATGTAATATACTGTTATTCAAATAAGTGAGCTGGAAGATGCTAAATATAAGTTGTTTTTGTTGTATTTAAAGGAATAAGAAGAAAAGTACATATGAGTTGTTTCGGTGACATTTAAAGTCAGAATGAGATCAAGACTGTAGGGTGTCCTATTCTTTTAGTCATTTTGGGTAGGGTGTGTTTGTTTGCCTAGCCGCTAATTTAGGCATTTAAATAATAGCCATGTTTACCGTCTGCAGAGATAGGCTGACTCTTGTTAGTGTACATGAAGACAAGGGTTTATTTAGTTGATATCTCCACAAACGCTAAACACTCTTCCTCTTTTCCTGTTGTTTTGACTGTCTGACGTATGGAAGCCCGTTTCCGCCTCTGAGTAAAAAATAAAATGGTTAACTGTAAGATGAGGTGTAAAATAAATGCAATCGTGAAATACAATTTTAATTTTAGTCACAGTTGTGACATTAAGTCTTATAGAATTAAGTCAGTTAACTTTTTACTCAAAGTTAAAGCAGGTTTCTATTGCTACTAATGCTTGCAACACAAATGAAATAAACCCTAAAGCTGCATCTGATTATAGTTTGTAAAGGTGAAGAATTCTTCTTTCATCCCCATTGTTTACATACAAACATTGTGTATTTCTCTTCTAGTTTCAGACTCTGTTTGCAGTATACTCATTTGGCATTTGTATTTATTGTTATATATTGTAGTTAATATTTTGTTTAATGTTTCAACATCAGGTTGTGGCCGAGGCAGCTGGAAGAGGTGTGACTGTAACAACAGAGAAACAATTCAACAACTGGAGTTGGGAGAACGCAGTTATTTTTGCTGCCACAGTTATCACTACCATAGGTATATATTCCTATAGAGACATGTTTTGACTGTCTTTACTGACTTATTGCAGGCTTAAGTTAGAACTAGGGATAGCTCGATTCCACTTTTTATCAGAGCTTTTATCGATACCACTTTTATCGATACTGTAGCCTTGTGTATCTGTCTATACCAATTCAATACTAGTACGTTTTTATATACAAATCTAGGCTGTCGATCTACGTAGTTCAGCTTACATTTCAAAAAGTTGATTGCTGACATAGGGCAACAACTTACTGCGTGATAAAAAGCCTATAGAATGCAGTTAGATGCCCCTAAAATTCAAGATGTCAGGGCAAAAATGCCCCTGTATAAAGCCAGGGCAGAACTCTTCTGCATCTCCGAGAAACACACAGTGGTGTTTCTGAATGAATCCGTGTTTTGAGCAAATCAATCGGGTGAACCAATGATTTAATGGCTCGTTCACCAAGAGAGCAGTGGCAGCTCACCGGGGAGGCAAATTTGGGGGTGTAAATCCATAGCCGGTGGCTTGTGCCTCCGATGGTAAAAAAAAATTAGCCAATCACCATTGAGTATTTCGCTTACAGTGATTAGGAGTGTTGAGAAAAGTAACATGGCAGAGGAGGCTAGCCTCCCTTGGTATATCAACCAATCATCGACAAGATGTAAATTACGTGATATTAGTTTGAACTGCTACCGCTGCTGTAACTATGGAGAGTAGAGATATAGAATATTTGGGTCCCACTTTATATTAAGTGGCGTTAAGTACTATGTACCTACAATTAAAGAATAAGTACAATGTACTTATTGTGTCCATGTTGTATTGTAAAATACTTTTGCTGCTATTGAGGTGTGATACGGGTAAGGTTAGGGACAGGTGTGGTGGATTGGGTAGGTTTAAGGTGTAAGGGAAGGGTCAACTGTGTAATTACAAATGTAATTACATAAATTAATTACAGCTGTAATTACATGCAGGAATTTTTCAAATGTAAGTACAATGTAAAAAAATGTAGTTACACAATAAGTACATTGTATCAAATTATTAATTTCAATGTAAGTACATGTAAGTAGGCCTACATAGTACTTAAAGCCACTTAATATAAAGTGGGACCAATATTTGATTGAAAACAAATTTACTAAACTACCATTCAAGCAACAGTTACAAAATAAAAATGAAGGAAGACTAAATTGGATCTAGGCTATACAGCAATCAGCTTCACTAAACGGCCGAACGTGCCCTTTTAACACAGACATTTAAAAGAAGGATGGATTTTTTCTTCAAATGATAGGCTAGGACTAAGTGGGTGAACTTATATTTACATTGTCTTGATGTATGTGTCGTTTTCTTTAAATACTCTGTCTGCAAGTGACCAAAAAAGCCATTTTAAAGCAGTTAAAATCTGACCGCTAAAATTGTGTGTGCCTCCTCTATTTTAAAATCTCCTCCTCCCTTTCTCTATCCCCTCAGACTCGCGTTTCGAGGTTTTCAGAGGCTCTCGGTTGTTACACTTACAGTAGTGAAATTACAAAGAAGAAATACACATTCTGAGACATAAAATTAATAACTGGGAATTTTATTAACATTAAATTGTCCTTCTCCCATTTTCACTTCAGAATTTTGGGTAGGCTGGGGCAGTGCCTCCTTTGCCTCCCCTGACGAGCCGCCACTGGTTCTTTGGCGGTGGTTTGGTGTGTCCCTAATTTAACAGCGAGTTAAACCACCATTCAGAATCAACTCCAGAAAATTCCTTTTAAACAGTAACGTTGATTTTCTCCTGAATAAGCTGGGTTAATTAATCCTTAAAAGAATGATTTGTTGAGTTAAAATAGTAAGTCTTTAGTTTTCGGTGTCGAAGCATTATTATTAGTATTTGATTAAGTCGAGTGTCACTTGGATTTGTAATTACAATAATGGTTCCCAGATCTCCTAATGACAGAAAACAAATATTGAACATGGACTTGTCTACTCAATGATTTCAGGTTACGGCAATGTTGCTCCGAAGACAACTGGAGGCCGTTTGTTCTGTATCCTGTATGGACTCTGTGGCATTCCTCTTTGCCTCACCTGGATAAGTGAGCTGGGTACTTTCTTTGCCGGCAGGGCAAAGCGTCTGAGTCAGGTGCTCCTCCACAGAGGCCTCACTGTGGTAAGAATATCATGATCAGAGCCTTTCACTTGTCTAAAGAGAAAAACAATGCTTTTACCATTTCCCTGTTCATGTTTTCTCCTTCATTACAGAAAAAAGTACAGTTCATCTGCACTATTGTATTCCTTTTATGGGGTTTCCTGGTTCACTTGATCATCCCAGCCTTTGTGTTCAAGACCATTGAGAACTGGACTTACTTGGAAGGCCTGTATTTCTCTTTTACCACCGTGACGACTGTTGGTTTCGGTGATTATGTAGCAGGTATGTAGATTTGTAAATTTTTGCTATCGTGAAATGGTCTTAAACAATTTCTCAAACTGCAACATGTAAGGTTTTGTAATACATTTATATCATGCACACTTGCACAGATTTCTACACAAGCTGCAGGACACTATTAGCACCATGTTAGCCAGTGTTCAAAGCACCAAATGCGAGTAAAAGTCAGTCGAAACGGTGTTATTCGCCAGTTGCCCGGTATTTTTTTTTTTAATGCATTTTGACAATGCATGGTGGTGATAATGTGATCATGATTTAGGCTAGTGCAATCATCAAATCGCAACAGTTGTGATGTAATTATATAAATATATAGTCTGATGGGGTGCATGTTTCATGAGAACTGTAACAGCACTGTGTTTTCAGTTTCGATTCACAGTAAATGCTACTCTTCGATTCCAGGAATCGGATGCTTATATAAAATAAAATTTTCAGTTCTGCTTATTGATTCCTGTGCGTGCATTTTAATGTTATTTCTAAATCATTCAAGCGCAAGAATATGCGAAAGAGATCTCAATTCGGCACTCGCGTGCTGTTTTCTATGAGCAAACATCCGCAGAGAAAGCCGCCTCTCATAGTATGCAAATGCTAAATTGGGTCTTTGGCATTTAAAAGTTAGAAAACCCCTGGTATAGCCTACTCTTTGATTCTGTATAAACATATGCTTCTTAAAAACAGCTTCTATGTGGTGTAAAAATAGCTCTATATAGGTGTATGTTTTGAATAAAGGAAATTCACTTTTGTTCCTGTATAGGTGTGAACCCAGAAAACGACTACCCGAATCTCTACAGATTCTTTGTGCAGCTATGGATCTGCCTGGGTCTTGCCTGGTTGTCACTGTTCTTCAGCTGGAATGTGCATATGGTGGTCGAGGCTCATAAAGTGCTGAAGAAAAGGAGGCTGAGACGCCACAAGCTGCCCATTGATGACGTACCGGAAAAAAAAGAAGTAAAAAAAGCCCAGAAGCTGCCGCGTCTCACTGGCGCCATCGACATCTTTGAGTTCATGTCTGAGAAAGTTGAAGACTACACCGATGTCATACGAGCTATTGGAGCAGCCGAGAAAAGGAAAAAGAAGCAGGAGGAGGAACTGGCACGGTCCAAGAGCTGCAGTGACCTACTGCAGGGCCTGATCATCCCACTCGATCACTCTCCTCGACTGAAACGGCGATTCAGCGTCAGTGCGAACATGCGCATGGACATTTCTGGAGAGTTAATGGATGGCCTCAACAACAACCAAGAGGAACAGGCACTACTGAAAGAGCACCACGGAGACCAAAAAGACCCTAAGATTGATAGAAAGGGAATTAAGAGAGCTGAGAAGCCTGGACTCTGTTCATGGGAAACCAGAAAATCTGACCCATCAATCTTTCAGAGCCCTGTTCAAAGCCCTACCGTTACTACCAGTCATAGGGGTTCAAGATTCTCAGTATCCAAAGTCTCAGAAGACCATTTAGTAGGAAAGAGAAAAAGCATTGGTTGAAGAAGAGACCGATCTACGATGTCTTCAAAAACAAATTCAGCTCTGCTTTAAATCAGTAGTAGGGGATCAAGATTCTCAGTGTCTAATGTGTCAAAGACTATTTGTTAAAGAGAAAAAGCATTGGAAAAAGACTGAAAGAAAGACTGATCTACAATGTCTTCAAAATCAGTAGTAGGGGATCAAGATTCTCAGTGTCTAAAGTTTCGGTAGACTATTGGGGAAAAGAAAAGGCATTGGTTGAAGAAGACTGATCTACTAGGTCTAAACGACTAAAGCAAAGACTGATCTACAAGGTTGCAGATAGACTGGTCTACAATGTCTTCAAAACAATTCAGCTCTGCTTTAAATCATGAATTTTCAGATGTGAAGATCATTATGATTGAGCTGATACTAGAGGAGCTAAAAAGAGTAACTTCAAGACCCAAGAATGTTGCTCTGATATGCAGACAGGTGCATCCTCTTGCAAAATCAAGCTGCAAAATTATTCATCGCTTTTCGCAGTGTTGAAAAACATTCAGGTAACACGCATGGTCTTGCAGACAGCCAAGATAAGGATATGAGGGTTGGCAGAGGAAATGAAGCTGATTTCCTTCCATGCCCTGGGCCTTCACAGACATTGGACAGTTTGGGTGTGGTTCTGTGGTTTTCACCATGGGTTTTTCATTCTTTCTCTGGATTTATGTTAACGAAATGACTGCCAGGACAAATCTATGGCTATGTTTGAAATGGAATACTAGCGCACTGCTAACTGTGCAGTATATACTGAATAATGCGCTATTTTTTTTTTTTTTTTTTAATTAATACAACTTAAGCTCGTATGCCATTGCTGTACCACTAGCGACACGAAAGGAATTGGAAAAATGATGACTTTTCAAGCAGGTTTTACAAACACTACCTGTAGCTTGGTCGGACAACCAGATAGCCCTGCCCTGAACTCACGCCATTGGTTGAGACAATATTGCTGTGTCGGGATGCTCAAACAAACAGAGCAATGTTTTAATACCATTGCAGTGTTGTTTTACAGTGTTGTCAGATGGAATCAGCTAAATATTAAGCTGAGATTGTCAATATCCTTATTTTGTATAGATAGAAGGAATAGAAAATGGCATCTATTGAACCGGGAACTTCCCTTTAAAAATAGTTTGTGAAACAGTATGCAGTATGAGTATAATGCTGTTGTTGTCACATGACCTCATTGTATGTATAAATCTGTGTTTTATCCATTTATCTTTTATGAGAAGGTTTTGCCTAGTTTTATGTAAACAAACAGTACATTCTGAGTCCGGTCAAATAACTATTTAAGGAAGGGCTGTTAGAATTGTGTGTTTGATTGTGCTTCCAGTTTATTTCCAGTCAAACTGGAAATGAAAGGTCAAATTGATCTCACTACATTGTGGGATACAGTATTCCCACACAGTGTTGTTTCATTGTACTGAACGTTTTGGCAAATGTTGTAGATTGCTTTTGCAATATTTGCATACTGCAAATAGCATGCCATGTAGTTAATGTAGCCTATTTTGAATTCTTAAGCATACCTTGTGTCTTGAATGCTGTGGCTGTTAAACTGTTTGGATGCGTTTAAACACGGGCCAACTGAGGAAGCACCTTCTCAGGCTTCCAGAAAATTGCCACCTCGTGAAAGATTTGTCTATGGAGGATGTTATGGGACGTAACTTGATCTTACCACCTGACTGACTATGGATTTTTATGAAGATTTTTGCCTTCCATTCTTTTTGATTATCCTTTGTATTTTCTGTTTTGTTTTGTAAGCCACTTTTGATAATAAAAAAAAGTATTTTTTCACATTATGCCTCTTTTTGCTGTTGCCAAACCTCATCCGGCCTGTTGTCAGAAGTGTTGAAATGAGTTATTAAGCATGACTGAGCATAACACCTAAGTTCTTCTTAGTTAAGTCCTTCCCATTTGCATTTACAACATTTCTAAAAACATTTATCTTCTCAGTAAGATAAGGTATAAAAGTGTATTTGAATTATATTATCAGTTAACTGTAAAGTTGCTTTTCCAAGCATAGTAAAGTTCATAACATCCCTAATGATTGCATAAGTGTTTTTAAATTCAGATTTTATTAATGTTTACATTGTTCATAGATTAAAAATGAACCTGAATCAGCGTTAACATACATAATGCAGCATTTACTTCCACAATATGAAATCAGATGACAAAAATAATGAGTTAAATTACTCAGATTTGCATCAGTAACATTTAGGCATCAGTTAAATAGTTACATTTAGACAGTCTTCAGCAGCCCTACTTTTTGTACATTTTCATGTTAAATATTTTGCAACATTGCTGGTGTGAAACAGTCCTTATATCCCTTCATAAAATAGAATTATGTATGTGAACTTGCGCTTTGGTCCTATATTTATTATGAATTTATTCTCTTGATGCTTCAGCTGTTACCATGCAGTGCATATTTGCATTTGCATATTTGCAACTTGCAAGTCAAGTAAAAAGGCAAAACCTCAAGTAGTTTGAATGCTTATGCAACTGCCAACAGTACAGTTATAGTTATGCTATGATGTGAATAAACAATTGGTACAGATGGCAGAGCCAATGGCAGTGGGTCAGTTCAGTGTTCTGTATAGTATTCATTAAGGCGTCTTTTTTCAGTCGGTCACTTTTCTCAACACTGCAAAAAAAACAGCAGCTCCATTACTGCTATCCTGAGGAATACAGTCTCAATCACTAAGTGGTCAACAGCACCTCCAACATGGAGGATTCCTGTACAGTTCAAATTAAGGTGCAGTCGCATTTACGTTTAGGTGAAATTCCATGGACGAAATAGTCATTCCAGTAGTAATCAACGCGATTGGGAATTTAGCTTGAAGAGCCCATGACTTGAAAATTCCCCCACGTGGATTTTGCATCAGATTCATGGTTTTGCATCAGATTCAAAATTTACTGCATTAACCGATATAAAGCTGCTTGTTTTAGACGTGACTACTAAGCAGTGTTTCATGCATTGACAATGAATGATAGATCCAGGGCTTAATTTGAGCCGGAACACGCCGGAACATGTTCCGGCACCTCCGACATTGGATCCGGAACCTTTTTTATTGGATCCGGCACCTCCCGTGTCAATAAAATTAATTGCCTAAATAAAATAAAATTACTGTTTTAGTGTTCAATGTTTGTGACACATGACTTGCGCGCTTGTTGTACGAGTTGAGATTGATGTTAGCCTCGATCGTTTCACTCAGGGGAAAAATGTCAAAAAGACGCTATAGACAGTCAGATCCCAAACAAGCAAAAATCGTTTCTGCTGATCAAAAAGGAGACCACGGTGGACACAGTAGCCTAGTATCGACATTATATCTCGTTATTTCGACATAATAAGGGGACATTCTAATCTGCCACATTAAGCGTTCTTATAATGGTTTTCTATATATGGGAGGAAAATGCTTAACGTGTAAATGCGTTCATATTATGGGCTCATCTGATTTTTTGTACATAGCATATTTGTCAGGATTTTAGTATCATAATGATTAATAACGCACAATTATCCGTGAACTTGATCTGAACAAATGCCTTTCACTTGTGTGTGCAAAATTCAGAATTAAATTAATGTGCAGAAATGTGTACAAATAGAGAGTATGTAGGCCTACTATGCCGTTGTAGCCATTAAAAAAGCACATTTAGTTTCATATTTGTTAAAATATTATAATGTTTTTGTTTTTTTTTCATTTATGTTGATTTATGAAAAGTGAACAGCACGACCGAGTAAGATAGGATGCGCAATATGAGACATGGAGCGGGTCAGACATGATTTTGTCCGTTGAAGTTGAAGTTGTTTAGAAAGCCTTTCTTTAAAGTGAATTTCGTTTTGTATAAATTGTATCTTAATTTTAATCAAATTTTCATCAACCATTTGCCTGTAGGCCTATTTATTGAATACGAAAAAAATATAACGGAGGCGCCAGCGCGCTCACTTGCATTGCACGTGAACTGCAGCACGAAACTCAGTGTATGCCTCACACAGACATGACAAATACATCAAATACACAAAGCTTGAAATGTCTTTAAACGAAATAATTCAAAACGAAAAAGGAAAAAGGCTACTCTCTGATTATGTAATCCATTAGGCCTATTTATGTGCATTTCTCTCTATAAGTGCGTTCACACGGAGATGGCGATCGTCAACTTCATCTTTGCAGCTGAGTCGACACTTTTAGAGAAAACACTTTATTGTTTTTATTAATAAAAATCAATACACGCGTCACCGGATTTACAGATGCACGCACACATATTATTTCGAAATAACGAGATATTTTGTTGAAATAACAGTCATTATTATTAATTTATTTGTTCTATCTGTAATAAAATAAATAAACATTATTATTAATAATAGCCTACATCTTTTAGAATATTTGATTGAATGCTGAATGTTATTTAAGTAGCCTACTTGTTCAATTTAATAAAATTAAAACTTTAATTGTGATCATTAACATAACTGAATATTAAATATTTAGTGGCCAAGTTTTGCGCAGCTCCCCGTCAATGATCTATCTATAGCACCCACTCAGCTGGCGCTGTCCCTGCAGAGAAGCTACGCAGGCAGTGTAATTATTATTATTTATTTTTTTTGTTCCGTTACCTCCAACCCCCGTTTTGAGTCGCCGGATCCACCCCCCCTCTGCGCTCCGGGACCTCCCACTTTACAAATAAAGCACTGGATAGATCTACTTTGCCCGCACAATTTCGCTGACATTTCGTTAACGTGACTGCGACGTCACCCACTTCTTTCGGAATAGTTCGCTCAAAATTCAAACGTTCTGTAATAATTTACTCGCATTCATGCCATTCTAAACCCTGTATGACTTAATTAAAGTTGATCAAATAAGGCGTGTCAAACTCCAAAAATGAAAAAAGTATCATAAAAAGTAGCTACTTGATTTTCCAGTTTTCTGAAGCCTAAAGATAGCTTTTTTCTGTGATGAATGGATTGCAATTTAAGTTGATAATCTTGACATCACCTGAATGATTCAGTCATGAACTAAATGACTCAATGATCTGATCATTCTGGTTGTTATTTCTGACTAATATACACAAAATGTCTTTTTTGAAGCTTGACAATTTCCAATTGAATAACTGAAAATGCATGAAAGAGAATTTACATTCTTTAAATGTACTCCCTTTGTGGGGTTTGGAGTGACATGAAGGAATAAATTAGGATTGAATATTCAATTTAGTGTGAATAAATCCATTAATATTTACTCATACTAAATCCTACTAAAGCCAGGGGTGTCTAAACTCCTGCAGAGTTTACCTCCAACTTGCCTCAACACACCTGTCTGGAAGTTTCTATGCCTACTAAGACCTTGATAAGCTGGTTCAGGTGTGTTTAATTGCAGTTGGAGCTAAACTTTGCAGGACAGTGGCCCTCCAGGAGCATGATTGGACACCCCTGTACTGTACAGATGACCAAAAACCACATTTCACTGCTTCCCCCTATGGATTAAGGAGCGTGTGCCACTGGCAGACTTGCTGTCCCTCTGACTCTTTCATCTGGGTCCAGTGCTCCTCTTGTTCCTCTGTGGTGCTGTTGAGGCCCAGAGCGACCCAACCCACCCGCTCTCTCCTCTTCATGCTGCTTCGCCGACTGTACACCGACACCTGCAGGGTGACCTCAGATAACTGGAATAGTGCCACCTGGAAGACAAATGTCTCTTTGTAGCTTGGGTTGGGCTGGCCATGGCAGACTGAGGTCTTACATTTGGACATCTCTTTCCCTTTGGAGTCCACCATTGTAAGCTTCACATAAGTGTCTGATGGAATGGGAAGGGAAACAGTGAGTTAGCACCACCTGGTGGTGATGTTGATCTCATGCAACAAGTCAAACACATGGGCTATTTCAGAAAAAAAATACTAGCTAACTATTTACCAAATACTGTGCAGTATACTGCATACTATTTTAAAGTGAAACAGTTGGCATTATAACATGATAAATATTACAGTAGTATGCTATATTATCACAATGTTTATCACATGACTTTATCACCCATTTTATTTTCATGCTATGCACAATATATATATACTGCAGAAATAGAAAAGGTATGATGATAGTATGCTACTCATAACATGGAGATATTGGGTGAATCATAATTTGCGTACACTCTAAACTATATATTATGTCAGATTATAGCAAATGCCAAATCTTAGCACATTGGCAAAATTAGTTCCCGCCTCCAGTCAATTACACCAGCTCGGACTACATGATCTACTCGCTCAACTGTAGTAAACGCTACACAATGGCAAGTGGAAATAATTGGTTTAATTCAGCCATATATGTTTGAACCAGAAAACGATTCAGAAGATGAAGAGGAAGAGCAAATTATACAAATTCATCTACAAGTTAATGTATCAGAATGCTAATGCGTTTTTTGAATCGCTCTCTACAACACCAGATACATTAAGTAGTTGATATGATGCCTTGGCTTGACTATGTTATTAAACAGCTAATAATGTGATGCTAATGTTATACAAACTATGTTCCCGTTTACCATCTCAGAGTCAGACAGCTGCTTTCTAAAAACCAGCATCCTTGGAAACGCTTTGAGCAACTTAGTAAGGGACTGGCTACATGTTTGTGACGGTAGGAAATTTCCAAATGGTTTTGTTTTAAAGCACATTAAAAACACCACATAGACATAAAGAGGTTGGACAATGGAATTGAAACAACTGGCCAATATAGTGTTGAAGGTTTCAAAAGCTCAAAAGAGGACAAATTGTTGGTGCGGGTCTCACTGGCTCATCTGTGACCAGGACAGCAGGTATTTGTGGTGTATCGAGCGCCACAGTATGCTGGGTAATGTCAGCATACATCCATGAAGGAAGAACCACATCCAACAACAGTAACTGTGGACGCAAGAGGACGCTATCTGAAAGGGATGTCTAGGTACTAACCTAGATTGAATCCAAAAACATAAAACCACAGCTGTCCAAATCACTGCAGAATTAAATGAGCACCTCAACTCTTCTGTTTCCACCAAAACTGTTCGTCGGGAGCTCCACAGGGTCAATATTCATGGTTGGGCTGCAATAGCCAAGCCTTTGGTCACTCGTGCCAATGCCAAAAGTCGGGTTTCATTGGTGCCAACAGTGTAAATCTTGGGCTGTGGACAATGTGAAACATGTATTGTTCTCTGATGAGTCCATCTTCACTCTCTTCTCCACATCCAGGAGAGTTACGGTGTGGAGAAGTCCCAAAGAGGCTTAACACCCGGACTGTTGCTGCCCAGACTGAAGCACAGGGGTGGATCAGTGATGGTTTGGGCTGCAATATCATGGCATTCCCTACCGTCACTGCCAAGGACTACCGAACCATTCTGGACGACCATGTGCACCTAATGGTTCAAACATTGTACCCTGAAGGGGGTGCCGTGTATCAGCATGATAATGCACCAATACACACAGCAAGACTGGTGACGGAGTGGTTTGATGAACGTGAAAGTGAAGTTGAACCACATCGAAATATTTTTGAGCCACTTTGGGGTATTTTGGAGGAGCGTGTCAGAAAACGTTTTCCTCAACCAGCATCACTTAGTGACCTGGCCACTTTTCTGGAAGAGGAATGGCTCAAAAATCCTTCTGGCCATTGTGTAGGACATGTATCTGTCATTCCCAAGACGAATTGATGCTGTTTGCCTTCAAAAGGAGGCCCTATATCATACTAATAAATCACTGTGGTCTAAAACCAGGTGTTTCAGTTTCACTGTCCAACTCCAACCCCTGTATAAACAACATTAAAAACTTTACGTTCAACTCTGTTGAACGTGTTTAAATGTCTGAATATTAAATCATTATGCATTTTTTTGGTATTTACTTTGACATCACCGTTGCATTACAGTAAGTACCAGTAGAATTTATATATAAATTATGATTCATCAATGGGTGAATTATAAATATTCCTCAGTCATGCCTTTATCAAGTGATATCACTGAAATAGGTGTCCTGAGAAATGACACTTTAGTTGTTTCTATAAATCTCAAAAATGTCTTTCTCTTTTGAGTAAAGTAGAATCTGAGTGTGAGCTGCAGGTGCTAATTAGATAACTGAAAAACCTAGAGAAAGCTAACTGTTAACATTCCCATTCTCCATGGCAATTGCTTGGGATCTCCCAGAAGTATGCAAGTAGAAATTTGCCATCTTTACTCATTGGCACTCAGTTCTATAGCCTGATTGTTTTGAGCCAATCAACTGAGCCATAAATGCCATGTGATCAATTATTCAAGAGCTAGAGCCACAGGAAGGCATAGGCTGCATCCAAAATCGCATACTTCTCTTCTATATAGTAGGCGAAAAACAGTATGTGACAAAAGAAGTATGTCTGAATTCACAGTACTCATAAAAGAGCAGGCAAAAAGTATCTGGCTCAAATTGTAAAAGGATGGTTGGGAGGGAGTATGGAAATAAATGTTGTGATGTACTTTCCATCAAGAGGTGCATACATTTTTGGTCAAGATCTTGTACTGACAATGCAAGAGTCCAGCTCTCTGTAAATTGTCCTCTAGATTTTCAATTTTCAAAGTTTTTCCTTTGAGTTTTCCGCATACAGACCCATTCACACGGATCCAAGAAAACGACTAAAAACGCTGTATTCTGCTGCCAGGCCATTAGATGGCAATGAAACACTATAGACTGAACATGTAATATGCATGAGCATGACATCATTGTCTTCAGAGATTCGCGTTTTTGTTGTTTTACACGGATGCTGTTTTCAAAAACTTGCACTTTGAAACCCGTTTTCAAAAGTTTGCATTTTCAGGCACCCAAAACGCTGTTGTCGTGTAAACGAACGGCCAAAACGCAAAAAAGGTTTTACGATTTTAGTTGAAAAAGGTGTCGTGTAAACAGCCCCTTAGAGGTGATTATTCAGGCTCCTTCCAACCATTCTTTCACAATTTGAGCCTGATGATTTTTGACATTATCATCCTGGAATATCCTGGCAGTGTATATTCTACAAGATCTACAGGACACAGCTCGATGAAACTTTACTGAAAGTCAAATGTTGAGGCAGTTGAGCACAGCAGGTAAAGACGGAGATCTGTTAAATGGGTGGTTTTGACATTTTGACATGGCAATAAACTTACCTCTCATGATATACAGTTGCCCACTAATGAAGTGTTTTACACAACAAAACAGGCCAACTACAGGACAGGACACAGAAAAAGGAATATGATAGAAAATACAGTGACAGATAAAAAGAGAGCAGTTCAATTTACAAGCAGAACAGAAAAAGGAAAAAGCATTAAGACTGCACATGCATGAAACAGGTTTGCTTTTAAAAGGATTATGCAGGTGTATTTCTTACTTGGCAGTTTATCGGTGGCAGAGTTTTTAAAATGGTTGCCCTTAATAACCTCGGCGGATAGTCTCCCTGTGGTGGAGTTGTAGAGGAGACCCAGCAGAAGCTCCGGAGTGGAGGATTCTCCAGTTGAGCGGTGCGACAGAGCTCCTGCACTCCGAGAGACACTCACCACTGATCCACAGCCCTGAAAAACAGTGACATTACAGGATTACCATTATAAAATGGATTGTTATGACTCTGAAACCTGATTGGCTACGGAAAATGTATCCTGCATGCACACAAACACTGCTTACAGGAACTGAGGTGCCAGGCTCCAGAGTGACAGGAAGAGCGAGCTTGCCCTGCATATTGAGTTTGGTTAAGTAGAACACCTTCTCCCCAAGGACCTTCTCCTTTTTCATGCGCCGCACACTGTAGAGACGAAACCGGACTGCATAGTCCCCCAAGGCCTCCTGCTCCACACATGAGAACCGAAATGTTTCTGTGAAGACGGGACAGGGTCCCTTCTGCACTCCTGTTTTGGCTCTCTGCTTTTTGGTGGGTAGTAAAACCAGGTGGACCTGCCAGGAAATGTTTCCAGTGCTCTTAAGTGTTGGAATATCTGTGGCAGCGGTCACTGTCACCGCAAGCCGTTGTTCACCAGGGTTGTATTCGAAGGCCACATCCAGTGTGCCATATTTCCCCAATGCCTCTGGTTCATATGTTTCTGGAAGGGGTGGGATTAAGCTATCCTGTCAGAGAAAGGGAAAGACGGGTCATGTTTGATGGGGGAAATGGATGTGCATGTAAAAAAAATTAACAGCTCAAAATTCTTGAGGGTGCCTGTGTTGGTGACACGGCAAGTTACTGTATATGATTTTGTTCATGATCATTTGTCCACTCTCCTGCTTACTCTTAGAAATAATATAAATATTGTTTACATCTATGTAAACAATATTTTTATAAATCATTGTGACTGCATATCAACAATCCACACTGTAATGTGCTACTGAAACCGTTATGATTGAGCATAAATGATCAGAAATCTTAAGAATGAAGGTTAGAATGGTGGCAAATGCTACACACATCCATGAAAAGTAAAAAGCTAACTTAACTTTCCATTTTACTCTTACAATATTACATTGATCACGGACCATTTCTAAACACTGAATAGTCATCATTGATACAGTATGTGGACGGTCATGTTTTGAATTGTATTCATTTGACATCAGTAAGTTGTGGAAGTTTGAAACATGCTGTTTTAGCAGCATAGGCCCTGTTTACACCTGGTGTTTTAATGTGTCTCTTTTGTCCACTTTCAACCTCTTCTGTCCTGATTTCTTTAGGGGGAGGGTCTATGGGTGGATACAGGTATGGATTTTTTCAGACCTTTCGATCTAATGGACAAAATAAGCTATTTACATATGAATGCGCCCGGAGACGACGGAAAAACACACGGAGAGCAGCAGTTTTAGTTTCTGCTCTGATAGCCACAAGATCACGACGAACGCTGCGAGTGTGTGTTAGAAATCAGGAATGGTGAGAGAACATTGGTCTTGGTACGTTTTTCGTCTTCCAACCAAACTTGGATCTTTAGCCGAAAAAATTTAAGTTCAGTCAGTGCTTCCCATAATGTTTACGCATTAGCTCAGTAGGCGCAGAGTAGACAGTCTTTTGTGGCTGTTCAAACGCATTGGACCACATGAGCGTTCACACTACGAAAGCAATCTGGCCAAGTGCGTTTTCGACTACCTCTGGAAGTGGTCGAAAGTGGACAAGCTCAACACGTTTTAGACCCCGTTTACACCTGTATTTAGCGTCGTCAACTTGTGATACGATCGACCAAAACGCATCCTAATGTACCACCAGCTGTAAACAGGGCATTAGTTTCAATAAATGCTCTTTTTGGACTGGAAGTAAGTTTTGAGTTCTGAGAGTTACAGTATAGTGTACTATGAAACTTTATCTCCAAAAATCAATCAAGCAGTCTGATCTTTGGAGTAGCCTGAAGTAGCCTGGCTTTACGTACAAGATGTCTATTTCTGCATTCAGGATTTCAGTGTCTCCAATCACAAGCAAACTCAAAGGCAAACTTACCAGATGTGGCCAGAATGAACCAAACCTGCCACAGCCTGAGAATCCATGAACTGTCGTCCTTGCTCCTCATAATTAAAACCATCAGTGATATGACTCATTCATGTGACAATGAAGTGATATTTTAATAAACAGCTGAAAATGTTACTGTTACAATGGTCTCTAAAAGAAAGGACACTAGTGAATGGGAATTCAAACAGACAGAGATGTAAAAAAAAAAACATAGAAATGGATGACGGGGCCAGTTGCATAAACATTGCCATTATGTTAAGACTGTGTCTCAAGAACTACCCAACTAGCAGTTAGTTAGGGGTAATCAGTCTTACTTTACAGTTTCAAATTAGATCAATCTACATTTTTATGTACCTGACTTGATGGTTATGAACAGTCTTGATGACTACCTTGTAAGAATAGTCTTAGCAGTATATGCAACCGGCCCCAGGTGTCTTAGTTTATCCGTTTGGCATTTATAAGCATTATCGTGGATGAACACAATATTACTCAAAGAAAAGAAAATGGATTAAAAAAATAATAATCTCATGTCAAAAAACAAGGGATTGGTGAAAAAAGTAAAAAAAAAAAAAAAACATGCAAATATTTGTCACAACATACACTGAAGTGAACAGCTCTCTCCTAGAGACATAACAACACTGTGTGAGGATTTTAATAGTTTCATTGGTGAATAAGAGCATCGGAGGGTGGGGCCAGGATTCTCATAGAAGAACACATCGGAAACGACGGGACGATGGGCTCACCTCCGGGCCCAAAACGGCTGTGCTGTCACTGGGTGCGTCCTCCTCATAGCCCTTATTCAGGTAACTTTCTGTGTCCTCAGGGTCTTCACTGCCCTCACTTCCACTGCCCTCTGCCGAATCACTGCGGCCCCTTGAGCCACACTTGAGATCGTCTTTGTCCAGGTATGGTGGAGGCTGGAGTTCATTCAGGGAACTTGAACCTTTTTTCCTTTTAACTGGTTAGTGAGACAGAAATGCAAAAATTTTTACATCCTGATTGCAGCATAATTAAGATTATTTCATCATTCAGACAGTGTACAATATTTACCCTGCTCAGCTGAGGCTTCACTGCTGCAATCCTCATTTTCAGCATCCCTGTTTTTCCACCCACTTCTATGCTGGTGAGAGGACGAGTCTTTGTGTTTTTTTGGTGTTTCGTCCTCACTCTCAGATGATCCTTTATCTGGACAACCCCCGTCTAAGAAAGAACAGAGAACTTGATCTACAATCAAAATACCCAAATGTAAACTTTTTGCCAATCAGTGGTATGCAAAAGGTGAGAGTCATTGTTAATTTCTCACCCTCTTGTAATTTATAACCCATACCCATGTTACAAACAAAACTATTAGCACCAAACACAAAAGTAATAATTGTTTCCAAACAGGTTTCCCTCCTACTCCACACCCCAAGTACACTTCCATTGTTTGAGGAAACAGGTAGTCCTGCCACAAAACTGCCACAACTTTTTAAGCTAGAAGTTGACAACCAATCAAATGGCTCATTTAAAGTCATCGTCAAATCGGGATATGCAAGTATTTTACAGTGAACACATTACACTCTTCACCTATAAAAAGGAAAACATCAGTAAAGGGAGGGCCATCACTAAAATTCACCAAGCCTGGAACATCATTTTCATGGGTGCGTCTTAATCAGCTCCCTAGTTCAGTAGTCAGGGCACTGATCAGGGAGTCGGCCATTATAAGGGCTATCTCAATCGCAAAATCCTTCCAGTGCACTGGAAACATTTGCCCCCTAAAAAAATCCCATAATGTACTGCAAAAATCAAGGAGCATCGATGCTCACTATGCTCCCTTACTGGAAATTAGGTCACATTACTGAAGCGTGAAGCATAAAAATGTTCTACAACGTTGCACGTTTATGTTGTCTGTAATCATGTCGCTGGAAATTGAGTAATAACTGTCCCAATGTGTGGTGAACCAGGGTCCTTATCAGTGCCCGGATTCATGTACACAATATAATAATAATAAATAATAATTTGTTTCATTTATACAGCGCTTTTCTGGGTACTCAAAGCGCTTTACATGGAAGGGGGAATCTACTCAACCACCACCAATGTGCAGCATCCACCTGGATGATGCGACGGCAGCCGTATTGCGCCAGAACGCCCACCATACACCAGCTTACTGGTGGAGAGGAGACAGTGATGAAGCCAATCAGTATATGGGGATGATTAAGAGGCCATGATAGACAGAGGCCAAGGGGAAAATTTGGCCAGGATGCCGGGGATTTTTAATGACCTCGGTTTAACGTCTCATCCGAAGGACGGATATACTGATTCAAGACCTCAGGAGCTGATTGAGACGCACCATATGAGTTCAGTTCCAAGCCTGCATCAACACACATATTTGTAGTTATCAAGTATCCATAAAGATCTTAATTTGCTGTTTCACGTGTATTTGATTAATGCCCGGTACTTGGGCTGTCCCAGATGGAAGCTGACCAATCGTGGCGATTTCTGTGGTTTTGGCTCCTACGTCGTACATTAAGAGAGATTCAAAGGCGGCCGTTGTCACGGTCTTGCGACCAAAGATAGCCTGCAATAATTTTCTGACAGTGTCAGAAATTTTGCATGATTTAGCATCTTAACGTCTACTGACTAGCCATTAAAAATGCAACATGAAATGGCGTATTGATCAAAGCGACATGGCGCTAAAACTACTTACCTCAAGCTCCTTTTCCTTTGCCATGACCACGTCCCTATTCTCATCTTTCGCTTCCTCCTCTTTTTTCAGCACACATAAAAACCACAATTGCCAAAGGGCGATTCATCTTGCTCTTTTTGTTTACCACTAGCGCATGCTGATGACGTTTTATTCTTCTATACTAACTTGCGTCGTAGCCTATGGGCCCTATTTTAACGATCTAAGCGCATGGTCTAAAGCACACGCGCAAGTGCACTTAGGGCGTGTCCGAATCCACTTTTGCTACCCGGCGCATGGTCTAATAGGGTTGTCCCTATTCTCTTAATGAGTAATGGGTGTGTTTTGGTCATAACGTGCAATAAACCAATCAGAGTCTCATCTCCCATTCCTGCGAGTTGCTCTCGTGCCATGGCGGATTGCTATTTACATGGCGGAATTTGCAAGCGGAGAGACGCTTCTCTAGCGAGGAAACGGATCTGCTAATGCGTGAGGTTAAAGCACACAAGCAGACCATCTACGGGACAAGCCGGATTCCACCTTATGTACACAATAATAATATTTTACATTATAATACTTTTATTTTTTATATTTGGCATGTTTGTGTGCTACTGCACGTGAGTAATAAGCTTTGTGTGCCCTGAGTGTGTAATAAGCAGAGTGTACGTGCGTTGTGCACCCGCCTAGGTGCATATTAATAATGTGCCCTTTAAATAAAAAAAAATACTGCGCCATTGACTTTAGACCACGTTTCAGTTGGTCAATGGCGCGGTCTATTTCAGTTGCCTCAAAATAGCAACGCGCCAACCATGCGCCTGAACACACCTCATTTTCAAACCAGCAGTCCATGGGCACACAAATGGGCGCAAATGCATTTGCTATTTAAACAACGTGGCGCAGGAGGTGAAGCAAAAAACTCTTGCGTCACGCCTGGTGCCGCATTGCGCCGGATGTATGATAGGGCCCATCTATTCATGTGTCATCATCGTAGTCTACATACGTGTCATACCCATTTTTATTAGATCCATGACGTACAGTGTGATTTGTAATGCTCATATAGGGTTGCCAAAATCGCACAGTCTGTAGCAGGCATAAGATTGGAGGTCAGATTTTCAGGAAGGTAGATCTCCAGGTACAAGACTGAACACCTGTGGACTAGGCCAGTGGTTTTCAATCCTGGTCCTGGAGACCCAAAGCTCTGCACATTTTGTCTCCCTAATCAAACACACCTGAACCAACTCATTAGATGATTAGTAGAGACTCCACGACCCGAAATGAATGGCTGCGTCTGAAATCGCATATTTCTTGAGTAGGTGCTTATTTTGAAAACATGTAACCCGGACATACTACATTCACCATGCTGTCATTTTCATGTGACCTTCCAGCATCAGTTGCGCCACTTCACTGCCATTGACAAATCCTCTCATGGGATAGTAAAGTGTCCATCGTATGCGCACTTCAGAATCTCACCGCAAGTAGTAGGTCATCCGGGTTCTTTTGCCTACTCTATTTGAGTACTGTGAATTCGGACAAACTTCTTTTGTCACATACTGTTTTTCGCCTAGTAGTAGGGATGTATGCGATTTCAGATGCAGCCAGTGTGTTAGAAAAGGGTGGCATCCAAAATGTGTACTATTGGGAGGACTCTGGGACCAGGGTTTGGGACCACTACAATAGTCCCTACTTGGCCACCCTGGCCACAAGACAATTTTCCAGGTTGTCCTCCCCTTGTGACAGCCCAGGGCTGTGTTTCTCAAAAGCATTGTGTCAAAAGTTAATTGCAGAGACCATTGGTGCCAATGGTTCAACAATCTACTTTAGCATACAATGCTTTTGATAAACACAACCCTCATCAGGAGTAAAACAGAAAATATTATGAAGAGAAAAGTTTTAAAACCTATAAAACACTATCCATTTGTATGTGTCAATCAAGGGGTGCAATGAGAAACCAAAGAGAACCAGTGATACAAAACCAGAAGAGCACAGCAAGTCCAGCATACAGTCTCACCTCTACCCTCTTTGTCCTTCTTTGCCTTTGATTTTGACTTTGAGCTCTTTGACTTTGATTCCTGAGTGCCCTCCTCCTGTTCTTCATCACTATAGACTTGTCCTTTCTTCTTTTGTTTTGATGTTTTATCTTCTTCACATGATGCTTTGTCTTCATCTTCTTCATTTTCATCTTTTCGTCTGCCTTTAGATTGTGTCGTTTTCTCACATCTTTCAGAACAATCATCTGCCTCAACACTATTGTGCTCTCCATTCTTTTCATACTTTGATGCTGATGTAACAGGATCAGCAGACATTTCCTGAGAGTCCCGTTCTTCCAGACTATCATATGGGTGCATGCCATTAGCATTTTCATTGTGGTTGTCGCCTTCATTTTTGTGTTTGCCGGACAAGGAGTTACTTTCATCCTGAGAGGCAGACTCTACCTTTTGTGATGCTTGGTCACTGTTCCCTGTCTGGTTGTCTGTGCTCTGAGATGAGCTTTGTGGCTGGTTTGGGTCCCTCCTTTTACGATACCATCCTTTAGCAGGGGCGTAACACCACTCCCACTCATCATCCTCAGCCTTTCTTGCTTCTTCTTGTCTTTTTTTCTCTCTCTGGATTTCCTCTTCATCTATTTCAATAGTCCACATAGAGTTCTTTTTTGATTTTCGGCTCTTTCGACCTTCTCCATCAATGTCTGCAGCATTAGCTTCTGTCTCCTGCCGCTTCAGCTTGCTTTTTCTCCTGTCCTTTTGGACTTCGTCCGTAGACCCTTCAGCCTCCTTTTCATCCTCTTCAGTCTGTACTTTATTGATGATTGTATTGACCTGCTCCGTTAGTTGGTCACTGACAGTGTAGGTGACGTCACTCACTGCAGAGGACAAATCGTCCACAGCAGTCGAGACAGTGTTTGAGACAGAGTCCAGAAGGGAACTGACGGAAGGGAGACTCTGTTGGAAGTTCTTGAAAAATGCCATTGCTTTGTGCCTTTGGTATGTGTCTGCTAACTGACCGCAAATTCTGTTGAAGAGTCAGCTTGAAAATTAATCTTCAGTTTCATCAATAACATTTTGTTTGTAAGCATCTCATATTTAAGGAAAAAGGATATACAGGACATACAGGTATTTTAAAACCTAGTGAGCTAACTTGAGGCTGCCTATAAGGGCAACCTGCTCACAGATCTATTTGCTTTCGATACTTTTGAAAATTAGAAATAATTTTAATTTTAAATCATTTTAAATGGACTTTGATGGCTAGAAAAGCTAGAAAGACTGCTCATTTAACCCTCAGATTGTGTTCGAGTCATTTTGACCCGGAGAGGATTTTCTTTTCCCCGAAAATGCTAGTTAACGTTATTGCATTAGACTAAACTTACTGACTTTGCTTGCCCAGTGAATAACTACTTCCCCCCCAAAAATTTGAGAATTTTTGTAATTTGTTGTACCCACCCCTCCCCCACATTGGTGTTCACATTTACTTATAATTACTTATCATTACTCTATATTATCACCAATTATTAGATGTAATCTTTTTGTCAACTTGTTTTCCTTCAACTAGCACAGGTTTTGTATTTCTTTTTGGATCTGACCAAAAATTTGGCAATGCTGAATACAATTTTTAAATATTCTGTACAATTTATCACACTACTGTGCTTTAATGTTTAACCAGGAGGTTTGTTTTTAAATGCTTTAATCTTGTACAAAATTGCACAAAGTCACACTTGTGGTGTTCCAAAAATGACCAGCCTGCAAAAAATAGCTTATAAATCTCTCATTGAAATATTATGACCAAATATTGGATTCAATCTTTTTGTCAACTTATTTTCTTTCAATTACCACAGGTTTTGTATTTATTTTTTAAGTATATTTAAGTATACCCAGGCCTTCAGATTTGATACACAGACACATATATTACTGAATAGTGAACACATTGACAACTCTCCAAATATTTACCTTGCAAATCCTTGTTAAAACCCTCAAAATGTGGCAAATCACTGCTTGGGCTCTCCACTGACAGCTTGCTGCTGAGGTAAAGAAAAAACAGAGCGATCACGGCCATGAAGAAAGCAATGGAGGACAGGACACCTAGAAGTTCAGGAGATACTAAAGGAGAAAAGAGAAACAGAGAAAGAGAAAGCATAGGGTTGGAGGACAAAAGCTGAGAAAGTAAAGGTCAAGAGCTGAGAACTTGATCTACCCAGATAACAGATAAGCAATGTAGATGGTGATGGATGCTATTGTGATGACAGGGCAACAAACCTTGGTATAATTTTCTTAAAGGAAAAGATACGTTCTCAATGCCAATATGGAACAAATCACACTGTCATTGCTCGATTACCATTATTTGTATTAACATGGACAGATGACAAGACATAAGCATTTTAGAGATGTTTACAACACTTTCAGAAAAGTTTTCTAAAAATTGCATAAGATCACTGAGATCAAGTTTTTAACAACCATTAAACCTGTACAACTGCAACTCACTTATAAGTCATACACAAGTCACTCTTCACAAGTGCAAAGTATAGACAAAAAAAAAAAGAAAAAAAAGATGCTTCTATTTTGCAAGATAAGAATATTTGAATATTAACCTTTAGTGAACCTCCTATTTAGAGTAGAAACATGAGAGTAAAGCACAGACTTTCTCTGCTTCTTCAACAGACCATGAAATACATTAGTCGCAGTTTATTTAAACCTAACAGTGCATTACGTTCAGCAAAACTGTAAAAGCACTCAACACTCCAGCAAATATTACCGCAGTTTGCAGGTAGCAGGAGTCCATCAATGTGTCTTAAATCCAATTATCCCGCTGTTCAGTCAGTTTGTGGACAACAATACCTTTATATATCCTCTTCCAATGCTCCTTATTCCTCGTAGACCAGTTAAGCCATGATATTTAAAAGGTTTTGCCTTCTATCCCTTACAGTGAGTGAATCTATAGCTCATGTCTTCAATCTATCTCTCCCAGTGCTGAATAATTCACTAGTCTAAGGTAATCGGATGCCCCTTGACACTTTGTGCACACAATACTATTGGACCTTCCATTGGAACCTACCCTACATTAAAAGAAACTGGAACTGGATTGACAGGGATATAAGTGGCAAAACACATGTCCTTATGCTAATTGAACCATAGATAGACAGAAATATAATTTGAAACACCACCAAGTTTAGATTATAAAGCAGTGTTTGTAGTGAATAGCATTTAGAATAGCACTGAATAGCATTTTATACTGTACATGTCAAGAACAAATATCTTTGTACATGCACTTAACAGTATACTTCTCAGATCTGTGAGTTACCCCATTTGTGTCAATGCAACCAAATGCAATTTTGCTAATCCAAATGAACTAAAATCCCATAAGGCAAAGCTTCAACGCTCAATATTTGACATTTCACCCTTAATCTTTCACTGCTGCCAACTGTAACAAAATCTTCCTCTTTGCTCTGTGGCAGTTATAGACAGAGATAAAGACATGATTATTTAAATATCAGGGACTAAGTAGTAGAAATTGTGTTGTTTACACATAGGTCTTCCGGCTCGTAACATAATCCTTCGCCATGAATTAATAATGACGCTTGTTTTTGTTTACCAAACTTGATAGCTCATTCATAATTGATAGAAGTATGGGACAAGGGAGGTGAAGGGGCACACACTATTTACTTATATTTGATCTATTTAAAAGTATAAAGCATTACAAGTCAGGCACAATTGGTGCATGTTATCATGGAACAGGAAGATGCTCTCACCTCGTCTAGCGCAGATGAGTTCATGAACACCACAGCTCCGCCCTCCACCTGAGGACAGGATACACCTCTTTTAAGATAGCACTTGTGATCACGAAAAAGCCTATGACTCTTTGACGTCATAGCTATATATTTGTCACTGACTTTACAATTCATATTCTAGATGCACACTGCAGTGACACCGTTCAAAATAAGTAGATGTTGCCGTGACATTTTGATTAATGAAGATGCATATCTCACTTCACACTAAGTGGCACTATCACACACACACACACACACACACACACACACACACACACACACACACACACACACACACACACACACACACACACACACACACACACACACACACTCTCTCTCTCTCTCTCTCTCTCTCTCTCTCTCTCTCTCTCTCTCTCTCTCTCTCTCTCTCTCTCTCGAAGGAGCATCATTTTGTACACAGTGTGCTGTACTACACCTTTCTGGCTCAAGCTATTCCATTTTCTTTCCATTATTGTCACATACTATTCTTAAAGCAATAATTCACCCAAATATGAATCACTGAATCAAAAAGTTTTTTTTCTGATCATTTAATCGCCTCATGTTGTTCTAAATTGTTGACTTTGTATGACTTTGTTATTTCTTTGAAAACACACCAGTAAAATTTTTGAAGAATGCCATTTTGAAGAATGCCATCTTTTCAATGCAATGAAAATGAACGGTGACTGAACGTTGTAGGCCTACCACACCGTATAAAGTGGTAATGTGCAATTGATACCTTAAACAGCTATATCTACTTGATTAAAAATTTGTTTTGTTGGTATAAATTTTTGTTCAGTGATGTTAAAAAATACTTTTGTTTTGAATAAAATCAGTTAATTTTTTAGTTACCATTTTTTTTTCTTCCAGTGCAGATCCGAGAAGTTTAAGTAGCCTAATTAAACATTTTAAATTAAAAATGTAAAAAGACTCATTTTGTGTTCCTTCGAAGAACTAGTCAGACAGGACAAACATGAGTGGCAGTGACCGGATATTTTTAAAGGCAATTTTGTCTTACTGCTAGTTTATTACTTCATAATCTCAGGCATTTCCACTTCTAATTTTCAAGCCCATATGCAAGTTATTTGGTGAGATTTTTTGAAATTTTGTTTATTTTATCTGACCATGTAGGCTAAGTTATTGTTTTTTTCCCCCATAAACACACTAAATACAAAGAGGTACCATCTAGGCTGGCTAAGTTATTGTTGTTGTTTTTTTCCCTTCTTGGAATTGGAGTACCATGTCAATATCATGTTATCTTTCAGCAGTTCTATATATCAGAGTAGCCATATTATTAGGCGACCACAGTGCATTTTGTAAAATAAAGCTATTATATTATTATTTATATGCAGTTATTATGTCAACATCCTTCAGGTTTTTTGTTTTTTTTTTTACAGATTTTTCTTGTTTACTAATATGTCAAAACTCACAGAAGAGTAGGCTACAATGTATCAGTAAGTAAGCCATCTTGTAGCATTACTAATCTAACTTTACGTGGCCACCTGGCTGGTCAAAGACATGAACTACACAACAGATGGAGACCTCGCTCACATGCTGTTATAAACACTGTCGCTTTATAACGCGACGAGATCATAACGAAAAAACAAACAGACAAATTAAGCACGCTATAAATGAAGACTTTAACCACTTCATTAAAAACACGTTATTGTGTTCTACCCTTTAGCTGTCATTTCAGGAGCGCTTACGTTACTCCATATGTCTGTCCGCAATGGTGCAGTAGCACGTAACCAGCTATGGCCACGTCAAAATACATTTAAACTTACACCTAAAAATAAATCGCTTACGTTTAACATTCCTATAAACGTCTCGCGCAAAGTACGTTCAGACTGACCCTGTTACATTTTGTTAGCCATAAAGATCACGGTGTACTCTAGCCACGCTGGTCAGTGAAGATACTCACCCTCAAACGCCATGATGCTGTGAATGGGACGTGATGAGGGGTGGTTAGATGTGAGAGGAGGAGAGGAGAGAATCAGTGTAGTAGTGGGACAGTGATGCATGCTGCAGCACGCATGACACATACACTGTAAAAAGTCCCAACGTGCAATTGCAATCATAAAAAGCTATGTATACGTGATTTTAACCGTTAAAATTGCTATCCCGAATTTCATCAAGGTTGGGATTCATAAGCTACAGGTATGAGAGGTAGCCTATTATGTGAATGTGCCATGTTGGCTCACGAAATAGGCAATACAAAGTCTTAAAAAGTCTTATTTTTACTTATGAAAGGTCTTAAATTTTAGATGGCAATTTGACTTAGACATATCAATGTTTTCCAAATGAAAACTATGTCATTTGTACTTTTATTTATTTATTATTCTTTCTTTGTGGATTTGTTTGTTCACGTGACATTTCGCGTCAGCATTACGTCTGTCTCCTGCACGCGAAACAGGAGAAGCAAGTTGGTAAATGTCAGTTCATTTGTAAGTTCATTCTTTGTGCGTAGTGGTGTGCGATGTGTATTGTCTATTATGATATTGTAATCATTGTTTTAACGACGTACGAGGCACTGTGAGCTGGCATCGCTTTTGACTCTCGTGCTCACTGCGTGATGTGTGCAGATATGTTCCCAAATTAGTTTTTGTCTTATATTTTAAGAGTTCAGATGCAAAAGCCTCTAAGTGCCATCTTAAATTTTCTTCTGATCATTTTTATCAAGCTTGTACTGTATATTTAAGTTCAGTAATTTCACTTAAATGACAATTCATATAATTTTATTTGCCATTTAAGTGAAATTACTGAACTTAAATATACGAGCTTGATAAAAATGATAATTTTAGAAGAAAATTTCAGATGGCACTTGGCTTTTGCATCTGAACTCTTCATTTATATCATATTATGTTGTTATCATAGGCCTACATATCACATCAGCAAGAGTACCGTTTTCCGGGCAAATTTGCTATGTGATATTTATTTTAAACAGTTAAATTAACAATAAATGAACATTGTGAGTTACATTTTATAAACAATATTGTCAATATTGTTTGTTTTCCCTTTATTTCACAGACGAGAATTTCAAAATGAAACCAGCACAGCACAGGTGATGATTTTTCGACTGAAATTCGCATTTTGAACGAGTCAATTTAATGATTCAATGAACAATGAACAATGACTTGCTTCTTTCCTGAATGAATCAGCTGTTTGAACAAATCGGTTGAATGAATGACTCCCTCAACTCACTTATTAAGACAGTGACTTGCCGCCACCTACTGGCAGTTTTAGTTTCACATTTAAAGTACCCTTTAATTAGCCTGGGTTTCCCAATGCTGCCTTGCACGCAGCGCGATTTTATCATAGACAGTAAAAGAAATGGACACAGCGACCCCATTGGATTCAACGGAGAAAAGTAAAGTCAATTAGAAGCACTCACTTCCTGATGGCTGACCGTACTGCGCAGACTCAAACTGAGCTTGGCCTCATAGATGTGACGTGAGCAACCCGTCTGTCTTCTAGAAGCTGTGCCAAGAGAAATCTGAATCATTCCCTTCCGAAACTTGCAGAGACGGAGAGTGTGTGTAGGAGATGTCCATGAGCTAGGAGCAGGAGAAACTTTTGCTAAGTATTCTAATTAATTATTTTGTCATTTTGCCTCCACGTCCCCCCGATTGCCCGCGAGCTTCTCCTCCTGTCCATACGGTAATCTCTCTACTGTGCGATAGAGAGTCGCGTGGTTATGATGCAATCGTTAGCCTATTTTTACAAAAACGGCTTCTACGGGGCCATAACGTAAGATACAAGGTACCTTTTATACATTTTCGTGTTTCTTTAGAAATAAATAATGGACAAATGGAGTCTTTAAACGCCTCAGATGTAAAGTTATTCGCTGTCAAAGTGACGCCAAAATGAATGGGAGTCAATGGAATGCTAACAGCAGGTGGGGGTCCGCTAATCAATGGCAGCGTCCGGGGAAGCTTCAATGTTTTCCGAAACATTGGCCCCCTGGATTTTATTCACGCTGCTAGGCAGCCTGGATTCCATGGACCAGATTTTCGCCTCAGCGAGGGGACCAATCACAGAACAGGGAGGGAGCAGCAAGACAACGCTAACCTCTCGGATAAACTCGGTGTTTTTTTCGTTAAAAACATGTCTGTAGAGTGTCCATATATACCTTCTACTCATGTTTGTCTTGCACAAACGGCAATAGTCGCTGAACGCCATTGTGTACACATAAATCTCTGTAACATAAATCACATAAATCGTCTTCTTCCTCGTCGAATTTCTGTTGCTCTACATACGTCATCTGGTATAATTGAAACGATTGGCTATGAGCTACGTACAGGCGCATTTGATAGACATTCGTAGCGCCCAATAAATGGCTCTGGGCATTCGTAAACCACGCCTCAAATATGAGAAAATTAACATGTGGTTCCCAGACCACGTCTCAATGAGAAGAGGTCTAACGTTAGCCAGGCTACCCTTTAATTAGAACGTTATTAGAAATCAGTTCATATTTAAATATTGAATAAAAAAACAACAACAATCTCATAGCTTTATTTATGCAATTGTAAATGCAGTGTAAATATATTAATGCCAGATCTGATGCCGCTTCTGTGTCACCTCTGCACTGTAAAGATGGATTTTGATTTAATGATTTAATTTGACTGTTAACAGTGGTAATATGTTATTATTCTAATATAATTAAATTTTTTCGAATTTGACATAAAAGGTGATGCATACATCTACAAATGTCCATATATAGGTGAAAATGCCCCTGGAAATAAATTTAAGGTGGCAAATATTACCTTTATAAAAAAAAATATTTCTGTCACTGTTGTGAACTGACCACTGCATAGAATATGAAAAATATGAATATCTTCATCAGTCAGCTGTCAACAGGCCTAAACCAGCAATGGTACCAAGCACAAAGACACAATCAGTAAAATATTAGGCCTATCTTTATTATCAACAAAACTTTGAAAATATCGAGACATATTTTGTCAATATTGCACACCCCTAATGCACGGTATTAATTAGGATTTCTTCGGTTCTTAAAAAGGTCTTAAAAAGCCTTAAATGTGACTTTAAAAAGTATGCAGAAACCCTGTTTAGATACATCAGTTTGTTCAAGTAGCCTACACATGGGTTTGTTCATTTATACAACAGTTTGTTCAAGTATAGGCTACATTAGTTTCCTCGAGTAGGCTACGCAATGGTTTCCTCAAGTACATATTTGTTTGTTCAAGTATATATTTGTTTGTTCTACTAAATATTCGTTTAGACACATCAGTTTGCTCAAGTATTTATTGTTTTTTTTTTGAGTATATATATATTTTTTCTTTTTTTCCAAGTATAGTCGAGTCCCAAAATGGATAAATAGCCCTGGATAAGATGCAGTAGGCATTTTTGAGGAAAAGTACTTCAAGTGTTGTTTCTATATGATTTTTAGGTGCTGAATCCATTTCTGCCGTATAACAAGTTGTAAACATCACTGTTTTGGCATAAACAATAAAAACAAAATGGCTGCAAAAAAAAACAAAAAAAAAAACGTTTTAATGCATTTATTGCAGTTTAAACATTAAACATTAGAACTAAACTATGCATTCTCAGAATATTTAAACATGTAAACAATGAAAAAACAACATTAACATGAAAGGGACAGTTTTTAATGGCTGCTGGAATTATGCCAAGGTACACTGGGAAGCATATATCAGTGGAAATATGCAATTATGCCCAGCCCGAAGGGGGGGACTTGGAATACACATGACCCCAGGGGGCTGCATATTGAGAATCACTGGGGTGTCCAGCTGCAGGTGGAATATTTCAAACCCAGGGGTGGCAAGGTGGCTTTCCGAGGGAAAGACACATGCTCAGAGAGGCTTACAGTGGACTACACACGTGGGGGTCGCCCAGAGGCCGTGCTAGGTGTCGCCCAGCCTGCAGCTCTACAGATGTCTGTTAGCAAGGCGCCATGCGCTAGAGCCCAAGAGGATGCCACACTCCGGGTGGAGTGGGCCGTCACACCAAGGGGGCATGGTCGACCTTGCTGCTGGTAAGCCAAAGCAATGGCGTCCACTATCCAGTGAGACAACCTTTGCTTAGAGAGAGCCTTTCCCTTCAGCTTCCCACCATGACAGACAAAGAGCAGGTCTGAAGTCCTGAAACAATGTGTTCTGTCTACGTAAGCATGGAGGGCGCGTACTGGACAGAGCAGTGCCAAGGCTGGGTCTGCCTCCTCCAAGGGCAGCGCTTGCAGGTTCACCACCTGGTCTCGAAAGGGTGTGGTGGGAACCTTGGGCACATATCCAGGCCGGGGTTTCAGGATCACGTAAGAGTTAGCCGGTCCAAATTCCTGGCACGCTTCGTCAACCGAAAATGCCTGCAGGTCCCCTACCCTCTTGATGGAGGCCAATGCAACCAGGAGCACTGTCTTCATTGACAGGAACTTAAGCTCCACTGATTGCAGAGGCTCAAAGGGAGCACTCTGCAGAGCAGTTAAAACCACTGAGAGGTCCCAAGAGGGAACGAGAGGAGGGCGAGGAGGATTCAGTCTCCTCGCTCCTCTCAGGAAACTGATGAACAGGTCGTGCTTTCCAATGGACTTACCATCAACTGCATCATGATGTGTGGCAATGGCGGCACCATACACTTTCAGGGTGGAGGGAGACAACCTTTGCTCCAACCCTTCTTGCAGGAAGGAAAGCACGACACTGATCGGGCATTTCGTGGGTTCTAGATGTTTAGAAGAACACCAGTTGACGAAGAGGTTCCACTTCAACGCATAGGCATGTCTCGTGGACGATGCTCTAGCGGAAGTGATGGTAGCCACCACCGCTGGTGGTAGGGTACTCAAACCTGCCTCGTCCCGTCCAGGAACCACACATGGAGGATCGGGACGAGGGTGTCATAGGGTGCCCCGTCCCTGAGAAAGCAGGTTCTTTCTCAGAGGAATTGGCCAGGGAGGTGCTGTCGCGAGGAGTACTAGTTCTTGGAACCAGGTGCGGTTGTGCCAATACAGGGCAACCAAAATTACCTGCTCCTCGTCCTCCCTGATCTTGCGCAAAGTCTGCGCAAGAAGGCTCACTGGGGGAAACGCATACTTGCGTAGGCCCCGCAGCCAGCTGTGCGCCAGTGCATCCGTGCCGAGCGTGCCCTCGGTCAGAGAATAAAACAGGTCGCAGTGGGATGAGTCGTGGGAGGCAAACAGATTTTCCTGTGCGTCCCTGAACTGATCCCAAATCAGCTGAACCGACTGGGGATGGAGTCTCCATTCTCCAGCGAGAGGCCGAAACTGAGAAAGATCAGCTGCACAGTTCAGGTCTCCCGGGATATAAATGGCTCGAAGCGACCTCAGATGCTTCTGACTCCATATGAGGAGGGGGCGGGCAAGTTGCGACATACGGCAGGAGCGTAGACCACCTTGTCGGTTGATGTACGCTACTGGGGCGGTATTGTCTGATCGGACAAATACGTGCTGACCCCTGAGCAACGCACAGAAGCGGTGCAGGGCAAGACGTACACCCTGCAACTCGAGGCAATTGACATGCCAAAGGCGCTGGGGTCTTGTCCAGGAGCCCGCGGCAGCATGTCCATTGCACATGGCGCCCCAGCCCATTGTGGAGGCATCTGTTGATACAACAACATGCCAGGAAACTTGTTCTATGGGCACTCCAGCCCATAGAAAACTGAGGTTCGTCCACGGGGTGAAGGTCTGACGGCAGGTCGAAGTCACTGGGACTCGGAGCGTGCCGTGTTGCCATGCCCACCTCGGGACTTGATTGCAAAGCCAAAGCTGAAGCGGTCTCATATGAAACAAACCGAGTGACGTTACTGCGGCTGCGGATGCCATATGCCCCAGGAGCCTCTGAAATAGTTTCAGTGGAACCGCACTCTTGCCCTCGAACTGACAAAGGCAAGTTAGCAGTGACTGCGCCTGCTCGCTCGTAAGCTGCGAGCACATGGCGACCGAGTCGATTTCCAAACCGAGAAAAGAGATCCTCTGCACGGGGCAGAGTTTGCTCTTCTCCCAGTTGACCCGAAGGCCCAGACAAGCTAGGTTCCGGAGCACTAGGTTAGAGGTCTGCGCGGGACTGTTTTTTAGGTCCCGCTCCCGCCCGCTCCCGCTGGGGTTATATCCCGCACCCACCCGTTCCCGCTATATATACACTATTTGTTCACCCGCTGTCTGCTTAGAATAATTTTCTTCCCGACCCGACCATCCCGCTTTAATATAGATCTCCCAGAATTTCACATGTAGCCTACATTTTCACAGAGAAAATAAAAATGTAGTCTGCACAAACATTTTTTTATTATTATTTTATTCGCCTTGTCAATATACAAAATTTAACATTTTGCTGCAGACAGTAGTAGGGGAAAAAATATCGCAGCGAAAAAAAAGAAGAAGTGTAGGCTATTATTTTTATTCGTATTATCAAAATTCGTAACATTTTGCTGTTAGGCAAATACAATCAATGCATGACAGAAAGAACCGTTACTGGTCCGTGCGTGCAGCGCGTGCATAACGGTCCTGATTAGCCTACATGGCAGACCCTGTTGGTCGATAAGATTAAGATTAGGTAAAGCGAAGATATGCTGTTCTGAAAGAACGTCGGCGTCGGGAACGTGATATTGAATGACCGACCGCTCCCGTTCAAATTACACCAGAGTTACCGACCGCTACCGTTTTTTAGTCGGAAATTTAATCCCGCGGCGCAAAATATCTGGTCGGGTCCCGCGGATCCCGCGGGACAGCCGCGGGAATGCAGACCTCTACACTAGGTCCCTGTGTTCGCAAACCTTGTCTCGAGAGTGAGCTAGGATCAGCCAGTCGTCGAGAGGAACAAGGGCTGCCTCGACAACCTTTGTGAAGACGCAAGGAGACAGGGCTAGCCCGAAAGGGAGAACCGCGTACTGGTATGCCCGCCCCTCGAATTATTTATATATATATATATATATATATATATATATATATATATATATATATATATATATATATATATATATATATACATATACTGGAATGCCTCATTTGCATATGTAAACATAACATTTCAGAAAACTTGTAATACAAAAAATGATCTATAACTTGCAGAGTTATAACTAAAATTTTACCCTATCCACCTCTAGTGTTTCGGCTGTGAATAATGCACCTATTGTTTCAATAACAATTACAAGAAAATGGGACACTTATTTCAGTGTTATACGGTGGATCCTTATTCAGGAGACATTGAACTTTCTAAAAATGTGGTATAACAACTTTTCCTCAAAAATGCCTACAGGGTTACACAATTTTGAAGATTCGGACCTGACTAAGTATACATTCACATTGTTTTTTGTTCAAGTATATTGGTTTCTTAAGTAGGCTGTTGGTGTCTTCAAGTATTAGTTTGATCGGTAAACACGGGTTTATTCAAGTATATTGGTTTTTTTTTTTTTCAAAAATTGGTTAAACAAATTGTGTGATCAAGTATAGATTGATTTGTTTATTTTATACAATGTAGATGTAAAACTTGCCTAAATGCCATGGACAGATAGGTGAACACTTTACGTGATAGTTACAGTCATGATTAGTTATTGTCATGATAGGTTGCAGGAAGACACACAACGATGACAAATCAGATTCAAAGCAGCATTTAAGCAGGTATCCACAGGTAATTTAAAGGTACAATATGTAAGAATTCTGCATTAAAATATCCCATAATCTCAAGGCCAGTGTTATATATTTTGTTAAGTTGATTACTTACAATATCCCAAATGTTTCCAACTATTTTTAAATCGTGAGAAAATTGCGATTTTAACCAAGGAAACAGGGCATTAGAGCAGGGGGGAGCTGGGAGTCGCCAGTCAATTGCGTCATATCCGCGTTACCCTCGGTTTCCGCTCGTACTGCGTGGAGTCCTGGACAAATGCGGAAGTTGTAGTTGTAGCATCTTTCAAGCAACAAACGTTAGCTTGTTTCTTGCAGTCGTTATGGAACACAATTATTCTTTACCGATTGCAGCTGGTTCTGTCGACAAAGCATGCTTAATTTTATATTTTCCAAATGTAGCATTCGGTAATAGTTATGTTTATGTAAGGGAAGTATTATTGCTTTAGATTTGTGTTTAGTTTATTGACATTGTTTATCACGTCTGGTGTTTATGGCCATGTAAATAAATATAGCATGTGTTATACATAAAGATTAATCAGTATTTTGGCAAATGATGTGGGTATGTTCGAATGTACTTTTACAACAATTGTTTAGAACACGTAAAACTGCGCTGCGTTATCACAGTAATGAATTCGACATACAGTAACATCTATGATAACCAATTTAGTATTAAACCTTACTTTTCTTGCGGTTAATTCATTTAATTAAATGTGTTAAATGAAATAAAAGTGTGATGAGGTTCAAGAGTCAGGAAGGAAGAAGACAGGGGTCGGCGTGACTGGGACTCGTACTTTATTAAAATAAAGCAAAACAAACAAAAGTCGTGCACAACGCGCATTCACTGTGGCAACCGCGACGACACAAAACAGTTCAAAAATGAGAGCTCAGATCCACCGGTTTTCTTTCTCTGCGTCCAATTTTCTCTTCAGTCTCTCTCTCGTTCCAGCGCGCGGCTCATAAGCGGTCTCTCCACGCGGATCACAGCAATAAGACACAGGTGTTCGTCATTTGCACTTGACCTACTTGCGTCCCGCTCATCTCTTCTCCTCTCCCATTACAGACCGCGCTGAACCACGCCCCCCTCGCCACAAAAAGCATGTCATTATAAAAATAGAACTTAGCCTCATCCATGAACATGATTTTTCGATTCCCGTCTGACTGATTTACATCCACGGTGGAGTTTAAAACGACAGTTCCCATCATTCCACGCTCCTTCACATCGTCATCAAGCTACGCCGTTGTTGTTGTTTGGAATGTAGCACCCTCTAGCGGCAAAAAATTCTTGCATATTGTACCTTTAACACAAAGGCAGGCAAGGAAACACAACCGTAGTGTTAACGAGACCGGACAATTCACAAATGAAACACAAGACTTTAAATACAAGGAACAAACAAAGGGAACTAATTAGGACACAGAACAGAATGAACAGAATGACTAATCAAATGAGTAACCATAGAAACTAATAACGAACTCAGGCAGGAAGGAAAACAGCAATGACATAAACCAAACTCAAACAGAGCATAACTGTGACAGTATGACCCCTCCCGGTGTTAAAGGAGGGAGGAGATATGGCTGGGATTTCCTTGATGAGGCCATGGGGATGACTGATGGTGACTGAGCCGATGGTGGTGGAGCCCTAGGCGCAGACGGAGAGCCGATGGTGGTAGAGCCCTAGGCGCAGACGGAGAGCCGATGGTGGTGGAGCCCTAGGCGCAGACGGAGAGCCGATGGTGGTGGAGCCCTAGGCGCAGACGGAGAGCCGATGGTGGTGGAGCCCTAGGCGCAGACGGAGAGACGATGGTGGTAGAGCCCTAGGCGCAGACGGAGAGCCGATGGTGGTAGAGCCTTATGCGCAGATGGAGAGCCGATGGAACCGGGCGACTCCGAAGGCTTCGGAGTCCGTGACGGAGCTGCATCGACATGCAAAGAACATATCTTGCCAGGTTGCTCAGGGCAGGAAACTGGGAACTGTGTGAATGCCACCACTGCAGAAAGTTTTGTTCACTTCAAGTTCAAGCGTGGATACTGTCACAGTCACCAGCTCAGTCTCCCTTAGCACTACACTTCCCATCATCCTCCCTGGCTCACACCTGATCCCGTCGATGCTGCATAGCCATACCGACTACATGAGATTAATCACTTATGATCGTCACGCCTGTATCCTGTCATCCGTCTGTCTGTCACCCGTCCTCGATATCCTGCTCACCAGCCCTATCTTGTCTCCACCTGCACAGAAACCATACTTCAGTCTTCAAGCCGTCACCATCTACAATCTCCAGTCACCATTCCACTCACCATCGCCTGGTTGCTGCTTTCATCTCCACCCTCTGCTTTCAATAAACACGTTTCATAATATTCACCTGTCTGTTCCCTTCTGTGTTGTGACAGAAAACCAGACTGTTGTCAAAGGATGTCGGGAGTGGCCGGGCTATTGTCAAACCTCCCGCTCCCGTCCAAAGTACACCAGAATTACAGTCTGCTACTGTCTTTCATTGGGAAATTTAATCCCGTGCCGCAAGGAATTGGAGAGAGAGCCACGGGAATGCAGACCTCTAATACTTAAATTATTTCACTACACTGAAGAAGATTTTGCTTTGCATTCTCTTTGTAGAAGACAAAAGAATCAAACATGGGTCATTTTAACCCCTTTTATGTATTCATGTAGATTTTCTGGTTGATTAGTGCATTCTAGGGTTAACACTGTCATACATTTTTCAAGCCTGAAAACACAATTTTTAAATTAGCTGATATTTACAGGTGGACTGAGGGAACCCTGTGACCACACCTGTGTCTTTGAGATACTTTATTCATTTAATAATATTCTGTCTTCTTTTGCCTTTTTACATCAGATTTAAGAATACTTTTTAATGTAAGATTCACTACACTTTCTGGGAGAAAATGTGCAGTATAAATGGACAATGTCTGAAGTCTCTACATGATCACAACATTGTACTGCATGCTTTCCTTTTTTGAATGAGTGATTTCAACCAGTGCAAAGACAAGTTATAATTGTAAGTTCCTTTATGCTTTTAAGCCTAACATTTTGTTTACATTTTGGCTGTTCATTTACACGACAAGAGCGTTTTGGATGCCTGAAAATGCAAACTTTTGAAAACAGTTTTCAAAATGCAAGTTTTTGAAAATAATAACAATAACAGTATCGTCTGTGTGAACTACAAAAACACGAATTTGTGAAAACAGTGACTTCATGTGCATGCGTATTACATGTTCAGTCTATGTGCTAGTGTTTCTTTACATTACAAAGTGACATTGCCACCTACTGGCCTGGCAGCAGAATGCAGATTTTATTTTATTTGATTATTTTCACTGTGATCATTTTGACAATGTTGTTTTCTGTTGAAAAGAAAAACTTTTCCGTTTTAGTACATGGTTTTCGTGTAAACATACCCTCAATCTGAGTAAAGATTATGAGGGCACATGGATTTAAAAAAAATAATAATGATGTGCACGGATAAATCATTTTTAATACTGCAACATTCCATAAAAAAGGTCCATTATAATTTCATGGTGAAATTACAATTATTAAATTGTATTGCCAGTTACATACGGAACAGACATTTAGCAGTTTTATTAAGTTTTAAAAATATTGAAAATCAAAACAAAGTTATGAACAAAAAAACTTTATTTGCAGTTTTACCACACTTATGTAGTGTGCCCCAACAGGTAATCAAAAGTTCCACACACACACACTTGGTCTTTCAGCACAATTGAACTCTTAGGCAAAATACAGGAAATATGTTATTGTAAGTAGACGAGTGGTCAAGTGCAAAGACCACAAGTGTGGGTATCGGGACAGACCCTGAGTCTGCTCTAAACAGCGATTGAGTGATACAAATGCACCACATTCTTAAAAATAAAGGCTCCAAAAGGAAAAAGGCTTTTTTTTTTTTTTTCCACAGAATGCTATAGAAGATTCATTTTTGGTTTCCGAGAACCTTTCAGTGAAAGGTTTTTAAAAGAACCATTTTTTTTTTCTTAAAGTGAAGACCATTTAAATCATCTAAAGAATCATAAGAACCTTTTGTAGAATATAAATTCCATTGATATTAAAGGTTCTTCATGGAACAATATGCCAATAAAGAACCTTTATTTTTAAGAGTGAATGTAACATTCAACAAAAATGTGTGGTCAAAGTTTAAAACACATTTATTATATTATATTATATTATATTATATTATATTATATTATATTATATTATATTATATTATATTATATTATATTATATTATATTATACCCAAACACACAGTAGGCTATCACAGAAAAATATGAAGCTGACCTATATATTTAAAATATTTTTTACAAAGGAGTTAAAACTGTGGCATGATCTTGGATGAAACGCATATTTGTTCACAGTGAATAAAAATGCCCGGCTGTGGCCTGTGAGTCTCGGAATAGTCGCTGCTGTGTGAGTGAAAGCACAAACGTCCTGCGTCAAAAGGGAACTCCTCCTCCTCAGCATCAAACCCCCTTTACATTTCCTTGATGTCTGACATTCATACAGCCCTGACTCAACATAGGAAGTTTACCAAGCACACTAACATTATCAGACCTGTTAATAAGAAACAATGAGCGAAATAAAACCAACAGTAAAAAAGGAAGCTACAGCAGAGGAAAAAGACTGGGCAGCTGCAAAAGCGCACTTTGAAAGCTTGAAATCAACGAAACCGCGACCCGTGAGTATTCTGTCAAGTTCAACAACAATGTTCATATAGGTTTGGGTGCAGCTAACACTGTTTTTGGACGTGTCTTTTAACAGCCCAAGCCGAAACATGCCGTTACTATCGCAGTTTCTTCACGGACATTGTTTGATATGGTCGCGGAAAGGAAGATATATGAGGAAGAAGGAGTGGAGAAGTATGTTCAACATCAGCAAGAGCACGAGAGTGAGCCATTGAAGCCAGGAGTTGCTTTTCCTTTCGTTAAAGTGAGAATAATAACACTTCAACATTATAACAGCATTCACACACACTAACTGGGTAATAAAGTAACCCTGAACCACAAACCTTAACTTAACCCACGTAGTTACTTACATTAGCATACTCAGTACTTTTGTGGGTAAGGTCACTGTAATAAGTAGGCTACATTGAATACTGTAGATGTCCGATTCGTGAATGCTTGTTCTTTTGAATTGACTCGATTGATTCTGTTCAAAAAATCGTTCTGAATATAATAATATAATAATAAATTATATTACTGAGTTCTCGACCCAAACGCTTATCGACTCATCGAATAGAGAACCTTTTGGTTTATCAAGGTTTTGCCTGATAGGGTAAAAATGAAGTTGCTTTAATATCTGAATGGCGGAAATGTTACAAATACTGGAAAATATTTATGTAAACTTATGTTCAGTAAAAATTATAAATCTAAATTACATTTGAATGAGCTGAATCATGATGGCAACAGGCGACACAATGGTGAACACACCCTTTTTTAAACTCAACAAAAAGCAACATTCTTTAGTGAAACATTTCAAGCATATGGGTGTGATGTAGGCTAAATATCATGACATAAAAGAATCACTGAATCACTGTTTCTTTGAAATGAACTGATTCACAGAATTCACACCATTAGAGCAATCCAATTTTAATCAGTGAAGCTGCCCATACTGCAAGTGCACAAGTTTTAATAGAAACATTCTATTTACAATAATGTATAATCCTGCAATACCTGCGACAATTATTATTATTTTTTTTACATAACCACCTAGCCAATTATTATTTCTTTCCAAGAAAACTGAATTTATAACCAGATTATAAGAGCTCATATATTGAACCAAATTAGGTTAGAAATGTCGAGACAGTCACTAACAGTAATGCTTAGAGTTAAAGGTAGGGTAAGAAAATTCGGAGCGGTTAGCAATAGCTAGCTTTAAAAGCATTAGATCCCACCCTCCCTTCTCCAAAGTCACGCTTCCTTTAAAACACATGAACACACACAGCCAGAGCAGATTCAGCAGAGCCTCATAAGAGACAGCGTTAAATTACCTCATGTCTCAAAGCACATAACATTGCAATAACAAACGTAAACAACTTACAAAGCTCTGACCTGTACCACCTGACTGCTGCCGATTCATTTCAGTGTTGACAGAAATGCACAAATCCGAGTCTGAGGATGTGAACATCTCAGAGTAGAATGTCACAGGTCGCCATCTATAAATTACGGTTACGACATGGTACGCAGCATAAGCTCATTGTTTTCTTTCAGGAGGAACTGTAAAAGGCGGCTATTGTTTTTTTTGTGGCACTCAATGACTGTGTATCTACAACTCTGCATAGCCTTATCGAACGCGCTGACAATGTCCAATTATTGCATTCGGACCGAATGCAATAATTGGCGGCATTTTTTTTTAATCCTGCGACTTCCACAGACAATATATATACAATTTTTTATATTTAGACCACATTATTGATTGCTATCAGGATGTGAAGAGAGTTTCAATCAGAAAAACAAAATGTTTTATGAAAAGCCCACTCTACCTTTAAGCAATAGTAAGTGCAATGAAATAGTATAAACTTCTAGTACATACAAAAAACTAGGGTCCTAGAAATGAGGTCCTAAAACTGCAGCCTCAGGTATTGCAGGATCATGCTACTCTCCATTTATGTCACATTGCTAGAAAAGATTTTCCAGAATAACATGTACACATAGATATTTGCTTCCTTTCTTATGAAAACAAAACATTCTTCCTTGTAATGTGCACACAGGCACTGATGACTGTAAATGAACGGCTGAGGATTCTCTATCCGGACAGTGAAGAGCTGTTTGACATTGTTCTCATGACTAATAATCACGCCCAAGTTGGGGTGCGACTCATTAACAGCATAAATCACTATGGTAGGTGTGCAATTTCTCACTGCATTCTGGTCTGGATGTTACATAAGCCTGGACAAACTGTCATAATTCCGAGCAACCCTTAAAAGTTTACAATTGAAGTTGAACTGAAAGTTGACTTTGGAGTTTATTGGACAATTAAGTTTACACATACAAGGAGTTTGTCTTAAGGATAGAATTAAATACAGAACAATGTACAACATACAAGGGCAAATATACAGTCAATAATACACAGTGGAATGCAATGAAATTCTATTAGAAGATGAAGTAGCCAGTAGCTGAATGATAATATGAAAATTCCCCTCTTACAGATCTAACGATAGAGCGATTCTGCATGACCGGAGGTCAGAGCCCAATTGACTACCTCAAGGCCTACATGACTAACCTTTACCTCTCAAAAGACTCCTCAAAAGTCCACGAGGCCATTGAGGAAGGTAAATTGAAGACAAACACAACTGTAATGTAGCTAAATCAAGGATTTACAGTACATTTAAAGTAATAATGGGTTCTAAGAATGTTCTTCTTACTTTACTACCCAGTGTTTTTTGCTTCACATTAAAGGGGCTGTTGTAACATTTTGTTCATTGTAATAGGTATAGCGGCAGCCATCATGTTTAAGCCTGATATGGAGACTCAGCGGTCTGAGACTCAGCTGCGTGTGGCCTTTGATGGGGACGCTGTGCTCTTCTCAGATGAGTCAGAGATCATAGTGAAACAGCATGGCCTGGACACATTCTTCGAGCATGAGAAAATGAATGAGAACAAACCGCTTGCACAGGTATGTCAGGTATTTTGACTAAACGTGGATCACATGATATTCTTCTTCTATGCATGGCATCTACTGTATACACTGTGTATCAGACATTACCACCTTGAGGAATAAAGGTGAATTGCACTTAGAGTCATCAGAGATAAAATTAGGGGGAAGGTATTGAATGACGTCCCGGGTCACTAAAGACACAAGGTATGTGTTTAAGGGTTAAAGGGATTGTTCACCCAAAAATGAAAATTAGCCCATGATTTACTCACCTTCAAGCCATCCTAGGTGTATATGATATTCTTCTTTCAGACGAATCCAAATAGAGCTATATAAAAAATTGTTTTGGCTCTTCCAAGCTTTATAATGGCAGTGAATGGCCCTTTCTGTTTTGAAGTCCATAAAAGTGCATTTATCCTTGATTAAAGTCCTCCACATGGCTCTGGGGGGTTAATTAAGGCCTTCATAAGTAAGTTAGTGTAAGAAAAATATCCATATTTAATACTTTATCAACTAAAATAACTAGCTTCCGGAAGACGACCTATGCAAGTCAACTTACACCAAAAGAGTAACACTTGACGATATATGACGTAGGATGTAGGTGTAGCATAAGCTTTGACGCCTCTCGCGGTTAAAACAAACAGGGCTGGGCAAAAAACTCAAGCTCCTCCGACATTTGTCTTTAAAAATTCTAATTTTAGACTTCTAATTTTTGACTGGTGTTTTGTTTTGCTCTATCCTCTGCGCTTCTGCGTTCGTCATTACGCCGTGCGTCAAGGTCAAGGGTTAGTCTTCCACCGTAAATCAATGCGTACGGCCGTCTGCCGGAAGCTAGTTATTTCAGTCGATACATTTTTAAATATGGATATTTTTCTTACACAAACACATCGCTTTACTTCAGAAAGCCTTTATTAACCCTCCAGAGCCGTGTGGAGTTCGTTTATGATGGATAGATGCACTTTTATGATGGATAGATGGACTTTGATGGACTTCAAAACAGAAAGGGCCATTCACTGCCATTATAAAGCTTGGAAGAGCCAGGACATTTTTTAATATAACTCTGATTGTATTTGTCTAAAAGAATAATGTCATATACACCTAGGATGGCTTGAGGGTGAGTAAATCATGGGCTAATTTTCATTTTTGGTTGAACTATACCTTTAAGACTCTTATTTTATGTGGATTGTGGACTGCTGTAATTGCTCCAGCATTGGCAGCTGCCAATAATAGATGATCGGGTTCTCTCTAATCCCATTGGCTGACACGTTGCTCTATTTCATGTTCAGGGTCCTCTTAAGTGCTTTCTGGAGGCTCTAGGGAAGCTCCAGAAGAAATTCTATGCCAAGAACGAGCGTTTGAACTGCCCTATCCGTACCTTCTTGGTGACGGCCAGAAGTGCAGCGAGCTCTGGGGCCCGTGTGCTGAAGACACTCAGAAGCTGGGGCCTGGAGATCGATGAGGCTTTGTTTCTCGCTGGGGCCCCTAAAGGGCCCCTGCTGCAGAAGATTCGCCCTCACATATTCTTTGATGATCAGATGTTCCACATTGAAGGGGCCAAGGAGATGGGCACTATTTCTGCCCACGTGCCATATGGGATAGGGCAGAAATATAACAAAGGGAAACTGATTGAACCAGAAAAGCAGCAGAAATAAAAGATGACACTCGGATGTTACAGGTCAGCCTTAGTCACTAAGGGAGTTTATTATATAGTTAATATTGTGTATATCTACCCCTGTTTTATGATATGTAAGGAAACATAATTGAGGAACTGCTGTGTTCTTGTAAACAGTGTAGAAATATATTTTATAGACAAATATTTTTGCAAAACTTGTTTAATTAGCAATAATGCTGGAAAAGTTTTTTTGTTTGTTTTTTTGGACATGTTAAGGCCTTATGTTTGATACTGTTATCTATCTATCTATCTATCTATCTATCTATCTATCTATCTATCTATCTATCTATCTATCTATCTATCTATCTATCTATCTATCTATCTATCTATCTATCTGTTTTGTACTGTGTCTATCTATCTGTTTTACACTATCTATCTATCTATCTATCTATCTATCTATCTATCTATCTATCTATCTATCTATCTATCTATCTATCTATCTATCTATCTATCTATCTGTTTTACACTATCTATCTATCTATCTATCTATCTATCTATCTATCTATCTGTTTTATACTGTGTCTATCTATCTGTTTTACACTATCTATCTATCTATCTATCTATCTATCTATCTATCTATCTATCTATCTATCTATCTATCTATCTATCTATCTATTTATCTATCTATCTATCTATTTGTCTGTCTGTCACCATCTGTCCATCCATCTGTCTACAGGATCTATCATCTAGTATCAATATATACAGTGCCCTCCACAATTATTGAACCCCCTGGTAAATATGATCAAAATTGGCTGTAAAAAATAAATCTGCATCGATTATCCTTGTGATCTTTCATTCAAAAAATGTGCAAAATTCTAACCTTTCATTGAAGTAAAAGAATTGAAAGTGGGGGTAAATCACATTATGAAATAAATGTTTTTCTCCAAAACATGTTGGCCACAATTATTAAAACCCCTAGAATTTTTTACGAGTAAAATATCTCTGAAGTATATTCCCATTAATATTTACCTTTTTTAGTACACCAGGGTGACTAGGAACATGAAACTGTCCAGCTATGACTTCTTGTTTCACAGGAGTTTAAATATGAGGAAACACAAAGGCCAAATCCCCTTAATCATCCATCACAATGAGTAAAACCACAGAATACAGTTCTGATGCGTAGCAAAAGATTGTTGAGCATCACAAACTAGAAAGTGGCTGTAAGACAATAGCTAAAGAATTGAAAATCCCCATTTTGACCATCAGGGCAATAATTAAGAAGTTCCAATCAACTAAAGATGTTACGAATCTGCCAGGAAGAGGACGAGTGTCTATACTGTCTTAATGGACGGTGAGGATGAAAGTTTGAGTGGCCAAAGACTCTTCAAGGATCACAGATGGAGAATTGCAGAGATTAGTTGAGTCTTGGGGTCAGAAAGCCTAAAAAAAAAATATCAAACAACCCCTACATCCCCACATGTTGTTTGGGAGGGTTTAAAAAAAACCCTCCTCGCTCATCCAAAAATAAATTCCAGCAAATTTAATTGTCAGACACGACTGGATCTTCAAACAACACAGGGTTCTGTGGTCAGATGAGACTAAAACAGAGCTTTTTGGCAGCAAACACACTAGATGGGTTTGGTGAACACAAGGATAAAAAGTACCCCATGTGTACAATTTAATATACCATTGGATCTTTAATGTTGTGGGCATATTTTTCTGCTGGAGGTCCTGGACTTCTTGTTCAGATACATGGCATTGTGGATTCTATCAAATATCAACAGATAAAAAATCAAAACCTGACGCCTTCTGCTAGAAATCTTATAATATGCCGTGGTTGGATCTTCCATCAGGACAACGATCCAAAACAAACATCAAAATCAAAACAAAAATTTGTTGTGGAGCACAAAATGAAGCTTCTGCAATGACCGTCTCAGTCCCCTGACCTGATGAGTGGGCTAAACTGAAGAGGAGAAGCACCAACATGGATCTGGGAATCTGAAGGATCTGGAGAGATTCTGTGTGGAGGAATGGTCTCTGATCTCTTGTCAGTTATTCTCCAAACTCATCAGGCATTATAGGAGAAGACTCAGAGCTGTTATCTTGGCAAAAGGAGATTGCAAAAAGTATTTAATAAAAGGGTTTCAATAATTGTGGCCAACGTGTTTTGGAGAAAAACATTTATTTCATAATGTGATTTTCCCCCACTTTCAATTCTTTTACTTCAATGAAAGGTTAGAATTTTGCACATTTTTTGAATGAAAGATCACAAGGATAATCAATGCAGATTTATTTTTTACAGCCAATTTTGATCATATTTATCAGGGGGTTCAATAATTGTGGAGGGCACTGTATTTTTTAAATCTTTATTTGGATTTTTTTTTATATTTACCTATATGCTATATTTATATGGAATGTTTGATAATTTTTGGAATATTTGTTTTACTTTGATTTGCTTTATATATTAATAAAGAGCTATTTTATAAATAGAAAATTAAACAAATAAACACTTCACAGACTCATTTTGTAATGTATTTAGTCAACTTATCATAACAGATATTATCTGTCTGTTCTGAATGCACTGTTCTTATTTTTGAGGAGGATCAACAAGGTTCACATTAGATTTCATTAAAGTGAGACATTCATTATCATTATTAGAGTTTTCTTTGCAATACAGGCTGATTATCTGCCCATTATGCTGCTTTATGGTTGCAATCATTTACTGTTGTGATATGTTCTCATCAAAGTTCTCCGGGGTTAATTTGCTTTCCACACATTGCTTGTTTTGCAAATGAGAGTTACATAATGTGTTGATGTCTCTGCTTGTATTAAAATGATCAAAAACACGATTGATTTTAAGGTTATGTTGCATGTCATTGAATTTCATAATTATTTTGTCATGTGATGTCTCATAAATGTCATTTATTTGTCATGTGTAAGCTCCTAAACTCCAGATGGAAATGCATTGCTATTTTTATGTTTACAAATGTGATCAGGCGGTTTCAATAAATGACATTTTATGCTGCATTGGTTTTGTTCCAGACTTGTAATTGGGATAGCTAATTAAGGTTTTAAGGCGAAAAAAAAAATGAGTCAAGTTAAAGGAAGAGTTAATTGACACTTTCATGTCGTTCCAAACCTGTATTGCTTTTTACTGTGGAATACAAAAGGAGATGCTACAAAAGAACCATAGAAGTCATCCACAACACTTGCAGAACACTATGTTCCAAGTCTTCTAAAGCCATATGATAGCTTTGTGGGATGAACAGCTAAAAAATTAAGCCATTAATCCTCCACTTTAGTTATCACAGCTCTTGGTGCAAGTGTTTTATTGCTACAAGTTCATATTAAGTGACTTACATTACACACAATATTACCAGTTACATTATCTGTTTTCACCCCGTCAACCAAAATGTGAACAATGCCAAACAATGCGTCTCTGAGCAATACTATTTTCGACAACACAAGCCGTTGCAATGCTCAACTTGCAAAAATACAATCAATTCCCAAGGACGAAATCAAACCAACACTGGGTCCGAAAGTCTGCCAGCTGGCAGCTGACTGTTGCCTCACTGTAGGCCTATATAATCCCTGTATATAACATAATTGACCTATGCTAAGCCACGCCCCCAAACACGATGAGCCAATCACAGTGCGCATAGCTAACCCATACACTCGGACATTCTCTGCTTCCACGTCCATTGAAATGCATTGCAGTTAGTCAGTTTTCATTCGTTTTTATATGTTTTTTCTTGTCATTTTAAGTTTAAAATGGTCAAACGGTGTGCATGGGGTACATGCAACTCCGACACTAGGTATTCTGAGAGGCTGGGCGACGGTGTGTATTTTTTACCCTTTCCCAAGCCACATTTCAACTGAGATAAGTGTCTGCTCTGGATTAAGTTATGCGGTAGACCACAACACCAACTAAACGCAATTAAACAAGGATGTCTACATCTGTTCTAAGGTAAGTCAACAATGTATTTGAACGTTATGATCTCTAACATAAAGTTAGCTTCTAGCTGCGTTGTAAGTTACATCATGTCACTTAGCTTCATTAGCGTATCTGTAAATAGCCAGACACAATGTTGTGTTTTACACAAATATAAGTAGGCTAAACACTTTGCAGTTGTAATGATGTCCTGTATGAACAAAATGATGGAGTATGTTTTTATGTTTCCACTGTTTGATCGCGCCCGCGCCTCTCTCTCTCTGACACATACACACACTCATTCCAGCATTACAATCTTGACATAGTAGCCTGTTCATATGCTGCGTTCACACCAAACACAAATAAAGCGTCAAATTCGCACGTATCACGTCTAGTTCGCCGCTTGAACATTTCCACAGCGAATAGGACGCACTTTTATTGACCTTCTCAACAATAAAAGACCTTAGCTTTTCATCGACCTTCTCAACGATGAAATTATTAATATAACCCTCCAATGCATAGTTAAGGCCCTTTTGCTGACTTCGAGATGATATATAATCTTTCTGTCTCCAAAAATCATCAATTGCCTCCTGTGAAATGTCTCCTACTGTGACAGCTACCGCTATTCACCTTATTCCGGAAGTAGCACTGGGTGGCGCCATCCGCGTAATCTCACTTCCTGGTTTAGCTACTTAGCGCTTTGTTTGCCCTGGTCCAATCTGTTATCTGTCTTGATATAAGTAGATAGACTATAATATTATAGCCAAATGTGTTGGCCTATGGTTATTAACAACTGCTGCAACATACTAAAGTACATTTCACTTGAAGCTTTTGAAAAAATGCCACAATCAAATTATTTAATAGCTGTGTCTTTCTAATAGCTATTACTTAGTTATGAAGATGTGCACAAACACTACTACATGTAAAGTTTGAAACATTATTACACCACAGTTTGTTTGCTTAATCACCAGATACATTTGCAGTGTATAGCCAACAGATGAGAAAAAAATAGCCACGAACTGGTGTAGAAAGAAAGTAGAGCCTCAACTAGATGAAAAAGAGGGTAACGTTAGCTTAGCTAACTGCTAGCTGCAATTTCTTATGGTTTGATCTCTAACACAAGTAATGGCTGTAAAATAAATCCAGCGACTGAATTCTAGAGGACCATAGCTTTCAAACAAGGTAGCCTATAGCATGTGTATGTGTCCTGTAGTGAGACCATTACAACAGTAGATGTTTGTGGCTAATGTAGGCTAAACACTACACATCGGCCGGGCTGTGATCAGACAGGCAGATGGGTCATATAAACACCTAAAAGTCGTTTAAAAATTACCCCGAGAAAGTGCATTGCTGTGCTGTTGGTACACACGTACATGGCACATTTGGCACAAATTAGCTTATCTTATGTGACATTTTATCAGTGATCAGCAGTTCTCCTCGAAATTGAATGAGGGTCCGCTAAACCGGAAGTTGGTTTACAACGGAAGTACTGGATAGAAGTAAAAGTGGGCGGGCGGAATAAGGTGAATAGCGCCTGTTACCGAGTGTTGACTGTTTGTCCGAGTGGAGGGGGCGTGGCTTAGCCATATGTCAATTGTTGCCTCACCCGAGCTTATGTAGCTCCGCCCCTTTTCAGTGCTGTATTGGTTGCATTCTGTCTTCCGGTTTGTATTTCCACAGTATAAAGGTATGGTCTTATGGATTTATAAATGAACCGCTCATTTTAAATTTTAAACCAGCTAATTACTCATCGACAGCGATGCTGCGTTCACGCCATGTCATAATTACCTCTGAATAATAATAATAATAATGAATAATAAGCTCTGAATGCTTTCGAATCGCTCTTGCGGTACTTTGATGTGACACACCGATCGATCTGCACAGCGCCACTTCAAAGCGAACACACCAAAGCCACTTGACTGCAAGCATGCAACCTTAACCGGAAAAAGCGTAGGCTACATCTGCTAACTCTGCGATATGCAGGGAAGGAGACAAGAGGCCGTTTTTAAAGGATGTCAATGAAGGAGAGTTCTCTTACGAGAGGTTCTCTCATATTGCGTAAGTTGCTTACGCATCGGGAAAGTTATCTTTCTTCGAGACCTGAAGCCAAAAAATTATCCTTAATTTTGTATTTATTGTCAACGCAGTGCGGCAGCCGGCAGACCATGGCAAGCTGTATAAGCGTGCTCATTGGCTGCCCGGCGGCAACTGCTTAAGCCTACCAGTGAGCCCTGCGTGACGTCACACCCAATGAGGGCACTTCGCGCCCTCCACACCCTTCTAACCGTCAAGATGGGTGTGGCCAGTGTGTATATAAGGAGGGCTCACAGGCTGAAAAATCAGATTTTCTTGTCTTCAGCAAAGCTCTTCGCATCGCTGGATCTTGAGAGCTGCCGCCGTTGAAACCAGCGACCAGCAAGCCTAGGACAGCGCCTGAGGAAGCCGGCCGCCTTCGCCGCCTTCAGCCATCCGTGCCTGCTACGCTATCCGGCGACATATCCTTTTATTACTGCTGTGTGTGTTCGCCCTGCGACACACACTTTCTCTCACTGTTCTAAAAGAGCACGAGGCGTTTTTGTCAAAATGCCTAGTTTTTCCTGCGGCTCGTGCCGCGCCCCGCTCAGCAACGGAGACCGCCACCTCATCTGCGCTCTCTGCCTGGGCCGTGAGCACGCCGCCACCGCACTCTCTACGGGCGGCTGCCCCGAGTGCGAAGAACTTTCAATGTCGACCCTGCGGGCTCGACTTGAAGTTTTCGACCAAGCTGTCGCTCCGCCTGTCCCTGCCGGGCCGCGCAAGAAGAAGCGCCGCTCGCAGAGACCACCGGAGACTGATGTGACTGAGGAGCTCGCCGGAACCTCTCCCTCGAGCTTTTCTCTCGCCCTCTCCGCCCCCTGGCCGCTCAACCGCCGGCTCTCGCCCGCGCCGCCGCCGTGTCAGGGGATGAGGCGAATGATATAGACACCCTCCCTCTGTTTGAGCAAACTGCGCCGCTCACAAGGGATGGCAGAAGCGGACGGTCTTGGAGCTCTCTTTACGACAAGAAAGCTACTCCGTCCTCGTGCGTCAATCACCGGCGAAAGGAGAACAGAGTGTTTTCGTCCCGCCGTGGCCGGACATACTTCCATTTCTCATACATTTCTCAGTCCCCTCTTAAGTTCAGGCGACTGGAATTGTTCATATCGCAGTATACGAGCCTGTTATAAATACACGCACGCCTGCAAGCAAACGCCGTCACAAGACATGATGACGCTCTCTTATATGCTCGCTCTAACCGAAAGCTAATGTATTCTCCCCTGTGGCTCAGTGGCGGAATCTTATGCTTTCGCGCCAGAGATCCGTGTTCGCTCTCGCGGCAGATAAAATTTATGCTGTTCGCTTCTCCAAGCTCGCGGCCAGCTTTTCTTACATACAGGAAGCGAACCCACTCTCCCCCTTGTTGGGCCGCGCAGATTGCGCCGTTCACAAGGGATGACAGAGTGGACGGTCACGAGCAACGTTCAGCGCGTGCGCCTCACTCACCGGCTAAAAGAGGAGAGAGAGTGTTTTAGTCCCGCTGTTGCCTGACAAGCCGCCAGTTCTCACACATTTCTCAGTCCCCTCTTAAGTTCAGGCGGCTGGAAATATTACTATTGCAGTAAACAAGCCTGTTTTAATACACGCACGCCTGCAAACAAACATGAGGTCGCTCTCTTATATGCTCACTCTAACCAAAAGCTAATGTGTTCTCCCCTGTGGTTCAGTGGCAGAATCATAGGCTTTTGCGCCAGAGACCCGTGTTCGATCCCGGCTCTCGCGGCAGATAAAAATTTATGCAGTTCGCTTCTCCGAGCTCGCGACCAGTCTTTCTTGCATACAGAAAGCGAACCCGCCTCTCGCACCACTCCTACTCATGGTGCTCGAGTATTTATGAGCGTCTAAACACGAGGGAAGAAAAGACGGTTAAGTCCAAGCGGCTGGACCACCGTCAAAGCTTCACGCTCTGTCAGTCCCCGTTGCCACGGCTACTGCAGATGTTTAACTCGCAGCCAACGAGCCGGTATATCTACCCGCTCGCCTGCGCACAACCACCGTTCTCACGGCGACCCAGAGAAATCTCAAATGAGCATAATGTCTGGTTGCACGGCTCATGCCGTATGTTTCAAATGCAGTGAATGTACCCACGTTTCCTTGTTCACCCCTGCACACAAGCACTATAAATCCCGTGTCTCTTACAGAGCCCACTCTCATAAAGCAGGCAGAAGCCGCTTGAGTGTTAAAAGTAGGTCACGTGTCCACCTCACCGTGCCCACACCTACTCACTGCCCGCTCTGTCACACGGCCTCTCACGACCGGTCATGTTTTAAATGTAAGTCCTGTGCCCTCCCTCGAGCGCTCACACATACTAACGAACATTTCGCCCCCGACGCTGCCCTCGCGCTTCGCGCCTCACACTATATGTTCCCCGTCCAAGCCACCGGGACACTGTGTGTAAAACGGCCAGCTATCGCTGCGCCCGCCCCTCCGTTTCGAGCTCTCGAGCCCGCGACGCGTGGCGATCAGAGCCTGGAGCCCATTCTGCCCCTGGCTGCACGCAAAAGCGTGGGAAGCTATTCCAGGCGCATCAGAATGGGTGCTAAGCACAGTAAAAAAGGGCTATACTCTGCAGTTCACTCACCGCCCCCCGCGCTTTCAGGCGCGTACCGAGACGAGAGTGAATGGAGAAATAGCACATCTACTTCAAGCAGAAATAGCGACACTTCTGTGCAAAGGGGCTATAGAACTGGTTCCCCCTTCTATGAGCGAGTCGGGCTTTTACAGCCGTTATTTCCTCGTTCCCAAGAAGGACGGAGCTCTCAGACCGATTTTGGATCTGAGATATTTGAACAAAGCTCTTATGAGAAGACCGTTCAAAATGCTCACAACCAGGCAGATCCTCGCGCAGATTCGCCCGAGGGACTGGTTTATCTCTCTTGATCTAAAAGACGCGTACTTTCAGATCCAGATAATACCCCGTCACAGGCCATTCTTGAGATTCGCCTTCGACGGTCAGGTATATCAATACACTGTCCTGCCGTTCGGCCTGTCTTTAGCACCCCGTACATTCATGAAGTGCATGGACACGCCTCTCGCTCCCCTGAGAGGTTGGGGAATGCGAATTTTGAACTATTTGGACGATTGGCTGATTCTAGCACAGTCAGAGCCCGAGCTCATCGCCCACAGAACAGTGCTTCTCAGCCACCTGGAAAGCCTGGGGCTCACGGTCAACTGGACCAAGAGCTCATTACTGCCCAGTCAATCAACCTCTTTTTTGGGTTTGGATCTGGACACCGTGGCAATGACGGCCCGTCTGTCGACACGACGCACGCGCTGTATTCGACGCCTGGCCGCGTCCTTCCAGCCGGGCAGCACCGCACCTCTCAAGACATTTCAGAGGATGATGGGTTGTATGGCTTCAGCTGCAGCACTGCTTCAGCTGGGTCTATTGCGTATGCGCCCGCTACAACGCTGGTTGAACGCCTGAGTGCCTCACAGAGCCTGGGCTTCCGGCGGCATTCGAATCAGAGTGACTCAGAGCTGCGTTTCAGCACTGAAGCCCTGGTTAGCGGCCAACTGGTACCAGCGGGGAGTGACAATGGGAGCCGTCTCACACCGCAAAGTTATCTCGATGGACGCTTCCACCTCAGGTTGGGGCGCTCTTTTCGAGGGCAAACCGGTCCTTGGCCTGTGGTCAGACCAGGAGAAATGCCTCCACATAAACTGTTTGGAGATGATAGTGGTCGAGAACGCGCTTAAGCGCTTCCTCCCATTCATACGGGATCACCATGTGCTAGTCCGCTCGGACAACATGTCCGTGGTGTCCTATGTGAACCGACAGGGCGGTGTCAGGTCCAGGAACCTGTAACCGCTCGTTGCGCTCGCTGAGAGCCGCCCACGTGCCGGGCCACCTGAATGTCGGCCCAGACAGACTGTCCAGAGACATCATTCCCCTGGGAGAATGGTCCCTGCACCCCCAGACAGTCCAGTTCCTCTGGCGCATATTCGGCAGAGCGGAGGTCGACCTCTTTGCGTCGAAAGACAACGCTCACTGCCCGATATTTCTCTCGAAAAGCGAGGATGCGCTGTCCCAAACCTGGCCCAGCCTCCCGCTGTACGCTTTCCCTCCGATCTCCCTGTTACCACAGGTCATCACGAGGATCAGGTAAACGCACCACCCAGTGCTTCTTATAGCCCCGCGTTGGGAGAACCAAATCTGGTACCCAGAGCTAGTGAGGCTGTCGCACTCATCCCCATGGCCGATCCCGGTGAGAAAGGATCCCCTCTCTCAAGCCGGTGGATCGATCTGGCATCCCCATCCGGAGCGATGGTCTCTGCATGCATGGGTAATCAACGGATACCCGTTGACCTGCCAGAAGGGGTCGTGAACATGATCAAGCAGTCTAGAGCTCCCTCCACGAGAAGGCTCTATGCGTCTAAATGGCCTGTGTTCTCTAAATGGTGCGCTACTAAGAGCTTGGATCCGCGTACATGTGGGGTCCCGCGGGTGCTCTCCTTCCTACAGGAGTTGTTGGATAAGGGCAGGTCCCCTTCCACGCTCAAAGTGTATGTGGCGGCTATTGCAGCGTTCGCTGAGACGACGCGCAGCCGGGCAATAGGAAGGAACGAGCTTATTATCCGTTTCCTCAGAGGAGCCAGACGGATGAATCCCCCGCGGCCCCCCTCGGTTCCTATTTGGGATCTGTCCTTGGTCCTGGAGGCCCTGAAGGCTTTTCCCTTTGAACCGCTTGAATCCGTGGATTTAAAGTACCTTTCGCTCAAAACCGTTTTTCTGATAGCTCTGTCTTCAGTAAAACGCGTGGGAGATCTGCACGCGCTATCTGTTAGCCCTGCATGTCTTGAGTTCGGACCAAATGACTCAAAAGTCATTCTCAGACCGAGACACGGTTACATCCCCAAACCGATTGGTACCCCCTTTAGGGCGCAAATCATCTCCCTTTCGGCTCTGCCAGCATCCGATAACGGGGACAGTGATAACCTCCTATGCCCTGTTAGGGCGCTGAGAGTTTACATCACGCGCTCCGCCGCTTTCAGGCGTTCTAAGCAGCTCTTTGTTTCTTTCGGCGGACGCACCAAGGGTCTCGCCGCCTCGAAACAGAGCCTGTCCAGGTGGATAGTGGACGCGATTGCAGCAGCTTACGCCTCCAAACACCTGCAGTGCCCTTTGGGTAGCAGAGCCCACTCCACTAGAGGCATGGCCTCTTCGTGGGCCTGGTCCAGTGGAATTTCTATTCACAATATTTGTATGGCGGCGGGTTGGGCCTCCCCATCGACATTCGTGAGGTTTTATAACCTGGAAGTTCCTGCCTTACAGGCTAAACTGTTGTCAGTATACGTGGCATGTATGCTCTGCCCAGTCGCTTATGCGCAGACTGTTCACGTACTGGTGATATTTCTGGTATGGCACCAAGGGAAGGAGTATTTTGTACTCAGACCGGCTGTGCCGCTCTGTTCCTTTATTCCCCGTTACGCGCTTGTGTACCGGTGCTGGCCCGCGCCGCTGGCCGCCCGTCCTACACTCTGTCGTGCTGGGGATTATTCTCTCCACACATAGACTGGTGAGACTGCTCTATTTCTTTTCCCTTATATGTGCTTATGTACTGTGTGGGCCCGCGCTGCCGGCGGCACTGTTTACGTTGATGTATATAGACCGGCTGTGCCGCTCTATCTTATATATGAAGTGAAGTGCTTTGTACATGTGTTGGCCCGTTTCTCCGACCGGCCACCTGTTTCAGCGTGATGTTTTCCCCGGTCTCCCTGGGATTCATGTGCTGGATGCTCGGCGCGCACGGCGTTGATAAGGGGTTCCCGATGCGTAAGCAACTTACGCAATACGAGAGAACCTCTCGTAAGAGAACGTACTCGGTTACCTAATGTAACCTCGGTTCTCTCTAGAAGAGGGAACGAGTATTGCGTAACCTGCCGTGACGCGCCACGAGCTTTTGCGCTTCAGACTATGAAAACCAGATTTTTCAACCTGTGAGCCCTCCTTATATACACACTGGCCACACCCATCTTGACGGTTAGAAGGGTGTGGAGGGCGCGACGTCACGCAGGGCTCACTGGTAGGCTTAAGCATTTGCCGCCGGGCAGCCAATGGGCACGCTTATACAGCTTGCCATGGTCTGCCGGCTGCCGCACTGCGTTGACAATAAATACAAAATTAAGGATAATTTTTTGGCTTCAGATCTCGAAGAAAGAGAACTTTCCCGATGCGTAAGCAACTTACGCAATACTCGTTCCCTCTTCTAGAGAGAACCGAGGTTACATTAGGTAACCGAGTACGGCTTCACTACGCTGAATAAACTGCTTTTGTGAGGGAAGAGCTTATAATTTCTTATAATTTCGACAGCCCATCGACTAATCTTCAACATGTTTGCTCTTAAACATTAGTTTTGGATTGATCTATTTTTAGAGTTTACACTGAAAAAAAATGCTTTATAAGATAAAATACTTTATAAGATGTTTTACAAGAGAAGTCATAGACAATTGCGCGACAAGTTTAATTCAGTTTACAGAACTTCTCATTCATTTCAATGGTATAAGCTAACAGTGACTGACTGTCACACAACCCTGAATAAAAATGTGATTGATTATCAAGGCACACGTTATCCAAGTAAGTTGTTAAACTTTTTACAATGGTAGAGCCACACACCCTCTTATGTCCCAATAATGATACCATCTCTGGAACACACCTTAAAGGGATAATTCACCCAAAAATGTAATTCATCCCACAATTAACTCACCTTCAAGACAGGTGTATATGACTTTCTTCTTTCAGCCAAACACAATCAGAGTTATATTAAACGCCAGAGGAGAACTGGCCCCCGACTGAGCCTGGGTTCTCCCAAGGTTTTTTTTTCGCCATTAGGTCACCTGATGGAGTTTTTTCGGTTCCTTGCCACTGTTGCCTTTGGCTTGCTCAGTTGGGGATATTTTGGGGATATTTAATTTAATTTTATCAATCAATAAATTTCACTAGAAACAAACCTTGTTGTATTATTTTAATTTAATACTGTGAAACTGCTTTGATACAATCTGTATTGTGAAAAGCGCTATACAAATAAACTTGACTTGACTTGCTTAAACATGTCCTGGCTCTTCTAAGCTTTGTAATATGAGTGAATAGTAACAGACAATTTGAAGATCCAAAAAAGCGCATCCATCCATCATTAAAGTAATCCACACGGCTCCAGGGAGTTAATAAAGGCCTTCTGAAGCAAAGCAATGCATTTTTGTCAGAAGAATATCCATATTTATCACATTATAAACTATAATCATTGACTGAAATTAAACAATCATATTAAAAAACAAATAATATTAAATTATTATGGGATCTCCTTCAATGCTTTCAGAATCTTTACTTTTTACAATTATTTTGTTTCTGTAGACTATTTTTAAAATATATTTTTATATTAGCATATTTTAATGACAGTATATTTATTGAACAAAAATTAATTATTTTATTTTTTTAAATAAACCAAAAATAGTAGAAACTTTGCTAAAATGGTTGTTTTGAACAGGTATAAACTTAGACATTATTAAAAACATATTATTTTACCTAAAATACTTGTACCTAAATAACATGTGCCTTTTGCCCCATGCTGCGAGTCAGTGAGCCCCGTGTGAGGGGTAAAAGGCCCTTTTATCCCTTTTATTTAAACAAAATAAACAACTTTTGAACAATATTGATTTATTTTCATTTCACTTTTTTATTTATTTAAAATCTGCTGCTCCAGAAATGTTCAATACAAACATACATATTTTTTTTTCTGCAATCATGCACTAATAAAAATTTTAAGGGCATCACATTTTGTTTTCCACAGAAGTGAGTAAATACCAACAGAACATTAAAAGACAAACCCTTTAAATAATAATTTCTTTAATAACAATCCCTTTACTAATCAGAAGAGGGCACTATGAGACTAAAGTATGTTTGTGCCATTAATCCAAAAGATTTTTTGATTTTTTTTTTTTTTTTTTCAAAAAGAGTACATTTAATGCAAAATCCTTCGTATTTACTGAATAACTTTAAATGATATTCCAAAGAGTGAATAGAACCAAAACTGAAGCACAAGGAGGCCAACGTCCCTTCCCAGACCCTTGAAACATTTGTCCGTTCTCTTTTCGGGCAACAGACTGCCTCTCTTTATGAGCTCTGCCTGTCCTCCAGTTTCCATGGATACTTCAGCACTGACTCCAGGAGAAGTGAGTGGGCTCAGTGTGTTTGAGACATAATTAATGACAATGGATTACAGTCAGTGAGCGCCCTGAGCTCCTGCAAAAGAAGCTTAACCTCACATACCTATAATTAGTGTTCATGAAAGAGGACTAAACATAAAAACACAGACTCAGAGTCCTGGCTGAATTGCACTATCCTTTCAGTCAGAGGTGATATTTCTGCGGCTGAGGTGATGTGCGTATGTGCCAGTTTGCACGTTCTGGGTATGGGGAGAAAGTGTGGCTGCGACACGCGTGGGTGTAATAGCATTAGAAAGTCATGCTTGGGAGCTTGGATTTTCAGAGTGTAACTGAGACTGAATGTGAAACATGAATTTTAGTTTGGTGTTGTTGGTGATGTTGATACAGCGTACGTTGCATTCAAAATGGTCACCGTTTCATATTGTGATTATAAACTCATTGTAGTTGTTAATATAAAACATATTTGCAAAACTGATTCAAGTGATCCAGTTCCCAAACTGCTTTGAATCTGAACGTCAAGTGGTTTTAACAAAAAAAGATACTGAGGAAACATCTTGAAACAGATCTGAAATACTATTTCAGTGAGCCCTTGATTGTTGAGTATGTTTACACTGTAAGCCAAACCCACAGACTGAGCAGACTGGTGTTTTTCCCCTCAGATTTTCTGTAATGTAACGTAATGAAATGCATTCAGGTCAGACCAACCCTCGTCTTGCCTGTGGGACTCCCAGAGCACAATGGTTTCCAGGTCAACAGGAACCAGAACCAGTAGTCAGTAAAACACCATGACAGCATGTCTTTCACAGTGAAGCATTTAAAGGATTCATAAAAGTATGATTTACAGCTCTGGTTTCCATCGCCCTGTGAGTTCTCCTGAATTATATTTAAATCTGTCCCAGTGCGACACATCGACTATGCTGCTTCATGGCTTCTACAAAAACATCATGCCTGGTCCAATAAAGCCACCATTCCCCTGTGATCCGAAGCTCCAAGCCCCACCCATCTGGGAAAGCCTGGCTTCTGTCTGTTATTTTCCACACATTTTCATTTGCTTGTGCAACACATTTTCTAGGTAAAGGTAATGCTGAAAGGTATAGAGCTCCAGTGGGGTGTAATGATTTACTGTTTTAATTTTCTCTCCATCACTGGTTCCCACAACGTTACTTATTCAGCCTGCTGGTTTTTTCAGATCTTTAGATTTTCCGTTTCTGAATCACACACAATATGATGAGAGATAAGCAATGCACTAACTTTCGGAAGCGCTATGGAAGCTTGTTTACAGCACAGAATAAAATAAATAAATACAAAAGGAAATAGAGTGCATTAGTGCCCGCCCCATTTATTAGCAGCGCTGGTTCCGGAAGTATTTTTTCCATTAATTTTTCCAGAACGCCCTCCATGAGAGAAGGTGTCTTGAAAAATCCAATCATGGCAATCGATATTGACCGGCGACAGCCTATGATGTCACTACTAGTGCGACCCCGGAAGTATAAAAGGGGCACCTGGAGAACATGTCATCCTCTTTTCATCTTTAGGGACTGTTTTGTCTGATTTGCCATCACCTGAAAAAGGTAAGAACGATTATGGCAAGTGATAAGCATTTCAAGAAGTGTGTGGATCCGTGACTCAGGTTTCTGACACCAGATGACACACACAACTTGTGTGTTTACTGTTTGGACTCAGAGCACGCACAATCAGCTCTTGAGGGATCTGATTGTGCAGAATGTGAGAGTTTTCCTCTAAGAAAACTCCACTCTCGTCTGATACAGCCAGGCAATTCAGGTCCCAATCGCGCTGAGGCAGAGCAGAGACTAGATTATTGGGGTTTCAGAGGGAGCTTGCCGAGGAGTTTGAGAGAGTTGTTTATCTCTCACGCCCCTCGGAGGCTCGCGAGTTTGAGCTGCCGGATGAGGATGTGTTGTCACTAACATCCTCTGATCTGACAGCGAGTGCTCTGCTGGCAGCCCAAGAAAGCAGGAGATGGCTGATGAGGGTGAAGAGGATTTACAACCCGAACCCTCACAGCTACCCTGCCCCGCGTATGATGAGTTGTGAGTGTTATGGAACGCGCTCAGTGAGGCTTTGCTGCCGTAGGAGCGAGTGAGGGAAGAGGCCGCTCGTGGCAGACTTTACAAATGGTTTCTTTCCAGCCATAACGCTCAAGCTCCTGTGAGCCTTCCACTCCTGCCCGATCTATACAATAACAAATCTATACTAAACAAACATTGCGCTTAAAATACAGAGCATACGCGATGGCGGGTCTGGCTGGTGATGCCTTCCACACAATGGCTGTGTTGCAAGTATACCACGCTGATCTGCTGAAAGATTTGGACCAAGGTTGGGGTCTTTCCCCTGATGCAGTGAAAACGAGCTGCGCCGCACTACAGATTATCTCTCCGGGCCACCATACAAACAGCCGCCGCGATCGAACGAACTCGATGGCGGCAATGGTGGCCAGGGAAAGGCATCTGTGGTTGAACTTGGATGACATTGGGGAGAAAGAAAGCTTTTATTCTCAATGCACCAGTGTCGCCTTCTGAACTTTTCGGCATCACCGTCTCAAAGTTCAGAGAGGCGAAGGCGTGCTTGGCTGCATTAAATCTTGCATAACACTGCGGTCCGAATCTGCACACTTCCTACATCCCAGGCACTTCTTGCATCAGCTCTGAGGCTGGACCTGTAATGAGTGATTCCTTCAATTTGGAACCCTTCTGTAGGTCTGGCGTCAGGTTTGGTAGTAAGTGCACTCTTTCAAGCTCTTTATGGTGATAGGCCTCCATTTTGTGAATGTCATTTAGGCCAGTGCTCTACGGGCAGCAGGTTGAGCTCTGTAGGTCTCCTCCCTTTACAAAGTTTTTTTTAATAAGGTTGTACAGTAGACCTCGATTCCCTGTTAGAAAGTATTAAGGGGTGTGTTAGGTAAGGTTTTTAAAGGAGTAGAAATAGGGCCCTAAAGTTCCCATATATAGGTAGGCTATGCATACCCTTCCCATAGACCTCCTCTGATTAGAGTCCTCAGGCTTATAAAGTGGGTAGTGCCAATCTGTGGTAGTGAACAGATTTACTGCATTATACAAAAAAAATTCTAGTCAGGCCACCTTTCATCCGAGCATCAAACAGACATTTCTGTGTGAGATGGCTTCCTCCCTATCGGGAGTCTTTCTACTGAGGCCACCGCTCTGTCAAGCTCCAGATAAAACTACAGAATCAAGCGTTTGTCCTCGTCAGGCCACCTTAATAGCCACCTTATACAAAAGCAGTAGTTCTCCTCTCACTTTTGAGAGTTGTTTTGAGATTATAGCTCTGAACTTCAGACATATATATTTGTGTGTCGGCCCTCATGGGGCTGCCTTGATATCTGGCTTAGGCTTAGTATCTAGGATTTTTGGTGGCAGTCTGCTAAACATTCCTCATGTATACCTCTCAGTATCTGGGTGTAGATTCCTTATACCATCAGGAGATTTTATTCCTGTAAATTTTTCCTAGTGCTAGCCTCCTCTTACTCAAGAGTCGTCTGCCAAGGCCCTCCTTTTGCATTAGGTGTAAATGCTAGTGGTGTAATAGGGTAGATAGCAGCATAGGTAGCAGGCTACCTTTAAGGGGGCTTTCACACTAGCACTTTTGGTGCGCACCCGGGTTCGAATGACGTCAGAGTTCGGTTCGTTTGGATGATGTGAACGCTGTTTTCCGAACTCGGGTGCGCACCCGCGAACCGTACTCGAGTCCGCTTAAAAAGGTGGTCTGGGGTACGGTTCATGTGAACTCGGGTACGGTTCGCTGCTGATATGAACGCAATCGAACCAAATCGCGGAAGTGAACCACTATTGATGCCATATAATGTGGTGCGTGCCTGCGTGCGTGTGTTTAACAACTTTAAAAGGGTCTATACACTTACCTTGACGAAAAGCGGGATTGACGCACTGCAAGCAGAGATGATTTCTGCTTGCCTCCACAAAAATTGTCTTCGGCGGACATCCCGCTGTCTAGAACGGTTTTAATATTTTTGCGGCAGACAGACGCAAGTGTGTTTCTGTATCTTTTCTTTGAAAACAAAATCAAAGGTTAAAATAAGAAGAACAAACGTGAAGCGAGCAATTCTATCCATTTTGACGCCTTTTCATAGCGGTTACCAAGCAACACGAGCACGCGCCAGCTGCAGCTTGATGACGCAAGCGTACCGCGGTTCAGATACAAATAATATAATGTGAACACAGTCCATCGGGGGCAGGGGGAGGGGGGAGCAATCGAACTCGGGTTCGGAACAGGCAATCGAACCAAGTGTGAAAGTGCCCTAAAAAGCCTCCCATGCAGATATCTATGGGCATTGTCAGGTCTTTCTCTCTTGAGAGTAAGAAGCAGTGTGCTCAGGCCTCCGCCCTTTACCGCATCTAGTGTGGTAGCTGGCAGCAAGGCCTCAAGTTAAAAAAAGGATTTTTCTTCTGAAACCCTTGAATATAAGTATTCAAGTCATAACGTCGAATGTTGGTGGCCACTTACTGAGGCCTCCATTCCCTTGGGTTTAGTAGAGAAAAATAATATCTGTCTTGTAAAATTACAAGATAATAGGCCTCGACCCTGATACATCCTTCAGGGTCATGCTGATATTGCTCCCCTTGTTAGGGTCATTAATTAGAGTACTTTGTAGCTCGTATGTTATCACCCTTCACCACCCAGGCTCAGGTAGAGACAGATTAGTGACACCCTCCCACTTGGGATGGTTGAGTATGCTCCTTTAGAGCCAAAGCACTGCCCGGGCTGACGCCCGTGACTGTCGAACCTGTAGGCCTTACAGTACGCCTTGTCGATACTCCGGTAGCGTAAGATTGTACTCTCCTTGCTTTAAAGGATTGATAGCACTTCTGTTGAGTACACTGCCTGTTGGCAATGTTAAATAAATATAACCAGGTCTACAGAAATGTCTGTGAGAGCACCTATGCTTCTGATGGCTCGCTATCAAGTAGTTAGGCCTTAACATGCCTCCTTGAAGGCAGCTCCCCATACGAGTTGGATGCTTAGCATTGCAAAGGCATTAAATATCATGTTGCAGGCCCCATGGAGCCTCCCTGATTTTAGCCCAGAGCCTGGTCAGTACTTATCAGGTTGAGCATAGTGTTCCAGAATCTATCTGAGGATCACTCTGTTTGAAGACTTAACTCCCTAAGTCTGGTCGGAAGGTCGAAGGACTCAAACGAAGCCTCCCTGTTAGATCAGCCCAAGAGCTGGAGGCACCCCCCCCCTTATTAGGGTCCCTTTAGAGTGCCCAGCCTCCACAAGGCTTTGAAGCACTGTGTAGATCCAGGATCGAGTAGAGTTACTCCCCTCGTTTGCAAGGGTTAACATGCGCTATGCTGAGTTCTACTCTCCAGGATGCCCATCTCTATGATCCGGTTTGTGAGTGAACTACTGCCATTATTTGCAGTTTTTCCCTATTGGATTTTGTGAGAGACTCTGTTCAGGAAACAGACAGGTTGTTGGCCAGACTAGGTCAGTAAATTTGACCAGGTCAGCCTCCCTGGTGGCATGTGGGGTTGACTTTATGTTCCCCTCAGAAAGTGACTGGACGGGACTTATTTCGGACCCCCTGGCCATATTCCCTTAAAGGAACCCCTTCCATGGAAGCTGTTGGTTCCAAGCCTGTGAGCGGCCTTGGTAGGCCTTCCGTTGTTCGGCGGCTTATAGCTTGGGAAATGACCGTAGGGAATAATGTAACTGACAGCCTGTATGTGACCCGAAGGGGGAGTGTGTTCTTGGCATTTCAGGTTGAAACTGCCAGTTCTGACGTTTTTGTCATGAGCCATAATTGGCATGCATTCCACTCAGCATGGTGGGATTGTACATTATTCCCAAATAGCATCATCAACGCAGTGCGAGTTCCCTTTCAAAAGGGAACATCTAGGTTACGACTGTAACCTCTGTTCCCTAAGAATAGGGAACGAGACACTGCGTCGTTAGCCATGCCTCAGGGATGCCTGCTAAACAGTCCCTTCAGACGAAAGTGTATGACATGTTCTTTAGGCGCCCCTTTTATACATCCGGGTCGTACTAGTAGTGACGTCATAGGCTGTCGCCGGTCAATATCGATTGCGTGTATGGTAGTTGGGGGCCTTAAGCACATTTTCGCGTGAATTCATCTAAAAGCGCCAAATTTGGCACAGATGTAGCACAGGTCATACTGAAATGATTTAGCAAGGGCGCCGGAGTCAGCGACCCTTGGGGCCAAGATGGTGGCCAAATCCAATATGGCCGCTGCCCGAAAAGGGTTCCGGCTATAACTTTTGAACCACATGAGTTACAAATACAAACTTGATATATTTTTCAGCTTAATTGATCATGGGAAACACATAGGAATGTTAATATTTATGACCCGGTGCATTGGATCCCTTATTCCTCCAATTCTAATATGGCCACTGTCCAAAAAAGCAGTTTTGGCTGTAGTATGGGGCCTTACACCCCATTGTTTGTGCAAATTCATCTAAAAGCACCAAATTTGGCACAGATGTAGCTGAGGGAATACTGAAATGATTTAGCCAGGGTGCCTGAGCATATGGTCCCTGAGACCAAGATGGCGGCTAAATCCAAAATTGCCGCCTTCTGAAAGGGATTCGGCTATAGCTTTTGAGCCAGATGAGATACAAATACAAACTTGTTGTCTATGTTACCATTTTTGACCATGGGAAACCCATAGGAATACTTACATTTATGATTGGGTATATCAGGACCCCCCAAATTCCCTAAATTCAATATGGCCGCTGTCCGAAAAACGGTTTTGGTTACAAATTTTTAACCAAATGCACTACAAATGAGGATGTGGTGTCTATTTTATGTTTATTGACCACAGGAAGTCCATTGGCATATTTATATTTATGCTTGTGTAAGTCTGGAACCTGTATTCTTTTCAAGACTGTGGTTGAAAAATCTTTTTTTACCACAACTTTGAAGGTTATTCTCAATGTTGATTCATTTCTTTATAAAAGTGAAATGCATTCAGTATACCACAGGTGACTACATTTCAAAGTGTAATCATATAATAAAGAATAAGACACAATTATTATTGCAAGGCAATATTTAAATTATGTCACATTGTTAAAAGAATAATATAGTCAATTTGTCCAAAACTCTTAAAGTAACAAAAAAACAGCAATAACATAAAAAACAACAGTGCATTCTCATGGTCTCTCTCGTGAATTCTCATTCTCATGGTCTCTCTCACATGAATTATCATTATCACCCACAATCACCGGATCACTCATCGTCTCCACCATCATTGTTTGTACAAGCACCCTCACATGCACATACAGAAGTGCAACAAACTCCGGCTTTACAGCACTTGCAGTGCCCACTACATGCCGTAACCTCTAACGTTAGCTTGTTGTGACAGCTTGCTAGCTTGTTGTGAGGGACATAAAGCAGGATATTTTTTCTATTTTGCAATTGTAGTCACATTAAGAACAAAACACTTGTAGTAAAAAGTACATCTGGTTACTTACACGAGGAAGGAAGTTGGTAGGAAAGGAAGTAGTTGGCTAAACACTGTTGTCGGTCATTTTCATCTTTCACTGTTGTTGTCCATCTTGCTCACAAGCATGGAGTAGCACTAAACAGCTGCTCCACAACAGTCCATACAGTCAACTAGTATTCTCAATATTCAATCTACATTCTCAGTTAGAAAATTGGTGGGAATATTTGGAAAGTATGAATTATCAGGTAGTTGCTTTCTTGTAAATGCAAATGTGGGGTCTAAACATAGGAAATCACAAATGTAAGCATTCCCGTGTGTTTGTCATGGTAAAAAAATTAAATAGACATTAAGTTTTCATCTGTAGCTTATTTGGTTCAAAAGTTGTAGTCAAAATCCTTTTTCGGACAGTAGCCAGATTGGATTTGGGGACTTTGAGGGTCCACATATACCCAATCATAAATATAAATATTTTTTTTGTGTTTCCCATAGCCAGGAAAGGTGAAATATATATCAGCTTTACATTTGTTTCTCATCTGGTTCAAAATATGCAGCCGAATCCCTTTTCAGGTGGCAGCCATATTGGATTTAGCCGCCATCTTGGTCTCAGGGATCCCTGGCTCGGGCGCCCTGGCTAAATCATTTCAGTATGCCGTCAGCTGCATCCGTGCCAAATTTGGTGCTTGTAGATAAATTGGCGCAAACAATAGGGTGTAAGGCCCCATACTACAGTCAAAACTGCTTTTTTGGACAGCGGCCATATTGTAATTGGAGGATTAAGGGGTCCAGATATACTGGGTCATAAATATAAACATTCCTATGTGTTTCCCATGATCAATTAAGCTGAAAAAGACATCAAGTTTGTATTTGTAGCTCATGTGGTTTAAAAGTTATTGTCGGAACCCTTTTCGGGCAGTGGCCATATTGGATTTGGCCGCCATCTTGGCCCCGAGGGTTGCTGGCTCCGGCGCCCTTGCTAAATCATTTCAGCATTACCTGAGCTACATCTGTGCCAAATTTGGCACTTTTAGATGAATTTGCACGAAATGACATATTTATGTGCTTCAAGATTTAGCATTAAGCTTTGTATTAGTAGAAAACCTGTAGTCTTTTCGAATTACCGTGCTTTCCACCCTCATATCTCCCTGAGATGAGAGATTTATGTATTTTTTGTCTGGAAAAAATCCTCCGATGACACTAAAATCGTAATTTTACGTCATCGGAGGATTTTTTGGCCAGAGGCTAAAGACTACAGCCAGTAGTAGGGGCTGTCCCGCATGTTTTCAACCCGTCCATAGAGGGTGGGATCTCACTCACAGAATGTACACATAGTGTCAGCCATCTTTTTTTGGAAGCTAAGCTAGCAGGCTCTTGTTCTGTGGAGAAAGCTGAGTAGTAGGAGAAAGCTGAGTAGTAGGGGTTACCATCCTCTTTTTCTCGGACATGTCCGGCCGTCGAGATCGTCAAGAATGTCCGGGATTCGGCTTTTGCTTTCTGCAGTCGCCATTCATTGTTTACATGCACACCTTTTGTTTCAATCTAACTGAATTCATTCCGATTGGTGAATCTGAATGTAGTGTTTACATGAACGCTAAACAAGTGATCGGTTGATGTGCGTTTTAACATTGCTAAGAAAATTCCCGCTCCTCCGTGAGAGATACAAGACCGGTGCGTCTCACAGGTGTCGCTCATCAGTAGGCTAATCACGCCACCAGCCTCACGCCGTTCTCCCACGGCCCTCAGTCTTGTCCTGCTCGCCACAGTAAACATAATGAATGGCGACTGTAGAACGCAAAAGCTGAATCCCGGACATTTTGGGCGATCTCGAAATCCCGTGCAGACTCGTCACGGAGACTCACTAGTAGCCTAGTCTTGTTGTTTAACTGCGTGCTCTTACCGGTAGGTGTGGCTTGGGAGTGGCTTTGTAGAGCAGCGAAGCAAGTGCATTCTGGGAGTTGTTGTCTTTCATCCACATAAGCCAAAAATACATTTTCTGGCTTTTCTCAGTCTAGAAAGCTCCAAATTCAAAAATAATTTCACATTTCTTCTACATAAATGACCCATTTTAAATACACATTCATCTTTCCAGAGGTGAAGTATCCCTTTAAGGCCCCCAACTATTGGATAGTTTTTCAGACACCGGTTCACGTGGAGGGCGTTCCCCAATAGTGTCATCGACGCAGTGTCTCGTTCCCTGTTCTCAGGGAACAGAGGTTACAGTAGTAACCTAGACGTTTTTTTTAAATTGACAAAACTTTATGTCCTTGTATAATTCAGGACAAGGCAAGATGTTTTTCTTTGACAAATCAGCATTTTTTCCAGTAAAATTTTTTAATGAAAATATTTCCAATTTTCTTCTTTAATGTCTTCTGTAACAATGGAGTTTTTCAGACATTTCCATGTTTTCCATTACATGAAGCTGGCATTTTTTCTTCTTCAAAAGAACAGCATTTATTTGAAATAGATTAATTGAAACAATGTAAATGCCTTAATCAAAAAGTCAAAATTGACTAATTTTGTTCATTTTAATGTATCTTTGCATAAAAGTATTAATTTCTTTCAAAAACATACTTTTCTGCTTTCACAACCACAGAACATCATTTTAAAAAGGAAATTAAATATAAATTAATAAAAGACAGGTCTAAGATACTGTAATTTCAGAGAAAAACAAATGTCTTCTCTGAAGAACAAATGGAATTGCTGGGCCCCTGAAAGATAGGATCTCTCCAGACGAACCAAAGGTAAAACTCCAAAGGGTAATGCAGTTTGTCAGATGAAGAAAATGTGCAATTAGCTTTGAGTAAATAAAGGTGATGTTATGGTTACTGCAACAAGTGAAGAATATTCAGTCATTTTTAGAAGTTGGGAACTGACTCCCAGTCTAGGATCCTAGACTTGCCTGTTTCAGCGTATGTCCAATCAAGGATTCCTGATGGTGAACGATGGGACTGTCTATTAGAGTAAACAGAGAGCATATTTTTGCCGAGCCATCACCAATTATCCCCACTTGTGCTGATGTAACAGGAATCAATTTCACAGCTACGATCTCCCAAGGGTCCCATCACCTCATCGTCTTCCCGTCAGAGGATGTGGGGCTAAATTTGCCTCTGGCACCATCGGAATATCGAGAGATTATTAAAGGCATTCATCATAGGAGAATCAAAAACTGTCCACTTCTTATGAAGTACAGTTCATATAATAGAGATCTGCAGCACTTGTGGGATAAATATCCCCTTTGCTTGGGCTCTTCCCACACTTGGCAGTGAGAAGGAGCCCAGAAGGAGTTGTTTGCCTGAACGTGTGCATAAGGCTGGGCTTGTAGCACAGCACCAGGGGGAAATCAAGAAAATGCCCTCAAGCCAAGGCTATATTTAGTAACGTTCACAGCATAGCATCATGGGCTTGGGGTAGTTCTGGGTAACCATGGTAAGTCATGGCAACCATTAGGGCTACTGTACATTTTGTGACCATGTTTGCTACCAGTGCAACATTGTTCTTTTGAGGTCCAACGACAAAAACGCCTAAGTCAGTGCTGGATATATCAGTTATTTGCAGGGTCAGTTTACTAGCCACTGACAACATTGACTGGCTGCATTCACCATAAAAATTGTACACATTCCCAAAACCTTCTCAACTCAAACAGTAGAGCATGGAGCTAACAATGCTAAGGTCATGGGTTTGATTCCCAGGGAACGCAAGAACTGATAAAAAATGAACATGTGCACCTTGAATGCAATGTAAGTCTCTTTGGATACATGCATTAAAAACAATGAGAATATGTTTCTGTGAAGCCCATGAGGAGAAAAGGTGTTGGAACAAAATATAAAATGGGTGGAAAAATCTGCATAATCTAATGGCAATTTGTAACTATTTTGAACATTGCCGAAATGGCGGCTAATTAGTATGATTTCATACAAACTCATTTGTACATTTTCGTATGATCTGTTTACACCCCAGTGATGGTACAGTTAGGAGTGGGGTTACGGGTGGTCCTTCATGATTACTTTTTTCTAAAAATCATTTGTTTTTGTACGATTTACATTGTACGAATTTACACGAAATCGCCACCTTGTAAAATATTTGAGATCAGGTTGAAAAATTCACTAAAGAAATTTGCATTTGCACGCAGAGCTAAAAACTTTTGCGGGTGCTCAAAAAGAGCGCAAACAGTTTACAAGAAATAGTTTAGGGAATGTAAAAGAGAACGCAAAAGCATTGAAAAATTTGGCGACAATATAAACAATCAATCAGTTGAGATTCATGATATGTAAGAAGTTGTAATCGGATGCATGTAAACTTGACATTTTAAGTTAGTAATTCGGTTTTGCTGTGTTATTGAGAATTATGAAATCTAAGGTTTTGGTTTCAATTTAATTGTGAAATTATGTAGCTTCCCCAACAATGGATATAGTAATGATGCAGGGTGTAGAAAGAGTCAGCAGTGATTTTTACTGTTCTCTCTTCTGTAACTGTTCAACTTCTGCTCAATAAAAACAAATTACTCATGAACAGACCCTGGTTTAGCACCATTATTTTCCTTACTCCCTTCTTGTTTCCAAACCTCCTCTAGTCCTCTGCCCCTCTCATTTAGATAAATATTCACTATCGCTATGAAGCTTAAAGTCTGTGTTAAGACCTACAGTCTATGGTTAAGACACACGGCAGTAAAAGTAATTTGCGTGGTGGTTTAGATAAAATGTACCGAAGGCATATGAGGCACAGCTGAGCTGGTGGTTTGTTCAGGCTGTATCTGGGGTGTTTTTGCATGAGACACTTCACAGATGTAACTTCACAGAGGAACATCTTTCATTGGGTTGAACTTTTGGCACACTTATTAGCCACACAAGCAACCTAATTAAAACTAGTCATCAGTGACTCATCACTTCACCCTCAAACAGTGGAGGGAGGAATGGTCAATAATGTGTAATGGTGACATCTGAAAATAATGAATTTCTATTTACACACCTAAATGATAGAACAATCTAATTCTTGTGTGACAGGTGGCTTTATATTTGATGAGCGTTAAACTCTCAGCTATAAAAATGGGTCTCTGTGTGGTTATCTGGTTATCTGTGATCAATGAGCAGTAAGCACTGACCTGGAAGAAAGACGTTCGAGAGAGAGAGAAAAAACACCCAGTCTGTTGTGCTATCAATAGATGTCCTAATTAAGGACAAACACCTAAAGCATGACTGGCTTTGGTTTATTTTTTGAATACAGAGTTCTCAAAATGCACGTCATTCAGGTCATCTTTGAATACATTTCTTCTATGATGACAATGTTTTTAATTTCTAAATTAAAATTTTGATATACGTACATCAGGAATGTCAGAGGGATTTAACAGTTACGATTTAAGTACAAAAAGTGTCAAGCGTCGGAAGGGAAAAAGATGGGGCGAGGATCCAATGGCAGTAAAGTTTATTTGAGAAAACACAAAAACAGAGTAGATCCAAGCACGGGTGCACACACAGGAAGTGGAAACAAGGAACATAACATAAATCAAAACAAGATATCCAAGCAAAAAACCCTAATGCAAACAAGGCAGAAACAAATGCAACAGTTTTACAAGGGGGATGTAAAGACAGTAATCAACAAACAAAGACTGAAACACTGAGGTGTATGTATGTATGTGTGTATATGTATGTATGTATGTATGTATGTATGTATATGTATATATATATATATATATATAAATATATATATATATATATATATATATATATATATATATATATATATATATATACACACTCACCTAAAGGATTATTAGGAACACCATACTAATACTGTGTTTGACCCCCTTTCGCCTTCAGAACTGCCTTAATTCTACATGGCATTGATTCAACAAGGTGCTGAAAGCATTCTTTAGAAATGTTGGCCCATATTGATAGGATAGCATCTTGCAGTTGATGGAGATTTGTGGGATGCACATCCAGGGCACGAAGCTCCCGTTCCACCACATCCCAAAGATGCTCTATTGGGTTGAGATCTGGTGACTGTGGGGGCCATTTTAGTACAGTGAACTCATTGTCATGTTCAAGAAACCAATTTGAAATGATTCGAGCTTTGTGACATGGTGCATTATCCTGCTGGAAGTAGCCATCATAGGATGGGTACATGGTGGTCATAAAGGGATGGACATGGTCAGAAACAATGCTCAGGTAGGCCGTGGCATTTAAACGATGCCCAATTGGCACTAAGGGGCCTAAAGTGTGCCAAGAAAACATCCCCCACACCATTACACCACCACCACCAGCCTGCACAGTGGTAACAAGGCATGATGGATCCATGTTCTCATTCTGTTTACGCCAAATTCTGACTCTACCATCTGAATGTTTCAACAGAAATCGAGAATCATCAGACCAGGCAACATTTTTTCAGTCTTCAACTGTCCAATTTTGGTGAGCTCGTGCAAATTGTAGACTCTTTTTCCAATTTGTAGTGGAGATGAGTGGTACCCGGTGGGGTCTTCTGCTGTTGTAGCCCATCCGCCTCAAGGTTGTGCGTGTTGTGGCTTCACAAATGCTTTGCTGCATACCTCGGTTGTAACGAGTGGTTATTTCAGTCAAAGTTGCTCTTCTATCAGCTTGAATCAGTCGGCCCATTCTCCTCTGACCTCTAGCATCAACAAGGCATTTTCGCCCACAGGACTGCCGCATACTGGATGTTTTCCCTTTTCACACCATTCTTTGTAAACCCTAGAAATGGTTGTGCGTGAAAATCCCAGTAACTGAGCAGATTGTGAAATACTCAGACCGGCCCGTCTGTCACCAACAACCATGCCACGCTCAAAATTGCTTAAATCACCTCTCTTTCCCATTCTGACATTCAGTTTGGAGTTCAGGAGATTGTCTTGACCAGGACCACACCCCTAAATGCATTGAAGCAACTGCCATGTGATTGGTTGATTAGATAATTGCATTAATGAGAAATTGAACAGGTGTTCCTAATAATCCTTTAGGTGAGTGTATATACATATATACATATATATATATATACATACATACATACATACATACATACATATATATATATATATATACATACATACATATATATTTATACACACAAGATAACAAGGGACTAACAAGGGACAGGTGAATGTGATTAAAGTCATGGAAACAAACAAAGCAGCAATGTAAACAAAGGAAACAGGAATAAATCACAAGGGTGAGATACTAGATGTGTCCGAAACCGAATACTTCCTACTATAGGCGAAAAACAGTACACCAAAAGAGTAGTGTGTCCGAATATTTATTTTTGAAAAACAGTAGATGAAAAGTACCCAGATGATCTACCACTTCTGGCATGATTCTGAAGTGCGCATTCGATGGACACTTTACTATCCCATGACCACAGGTGAGGATTTATGAAGCGGTGTGACGCAACTGACACTGGTAGGTCACGTGACAGTAACAACATGGTAGATGTAGTACATAAGAATTGCATTCATATCACTCATATTCATATCAACTATATAAAACATTTTTTTTAACAGCTGCAAAGTAAATTGTGTACTCAGAGAGTATGCGATTTTGGAAGCAGCAACTGAAACAATGGGAGCAGAAAACACACTTTAAAATAAAAGTCCTACAACATAAAACCAGGGAAACAAGACACGAATGTAACACAAAGCCTCATCCAAATTTTTCCTTTCAAAAATGTCATTCAAGTATAAGCAGTAGGAGCAGTTTTGTTAAAATGTTAATATAAAAAAAAAAAAAAAAAAAAAACTTTTGTACTCAAATCAAATTCATGTGGCACAACCAACCTGCAGAAGAAGAAAAAATGAATCCAGGAAAGGATATCACAGAGAAGACCCATACAGACCCTCATGACTATATGTTAATACATATTATACATATATTATACATATTAAGATTATTTCAACTTTTTATAATATCTGAAAAAAAGACATTATCTGTATAAATTAATAATTTATGATATTTGTCAAAAATACTAAATAAAAAATTAGTAATACTGCTTTCAAAAAATGTGTAGACTCATGTGTTAAGGCTGTAAGGATTAAAAAATAAATAAATTAATTGACAGTTGTAGCATTTGACATTAGTAGAATCATTAAAATTAAACCTTTCTTGGAAATGGTATAATTTTTCAAATCAAATATAAAAAAACATGACGAGTACTAAGAACTAAGTACTAAGTACTAAATGATCTAAGAACATTTCAACTACTTTTTTTTTTTTTTTTACTTTTCTTTGCCGTGGAACAAAATTCTATATTAATAAGAGTGTGTATCATAGTGTCTCCATTTTTGTTAGTTAAATAAAATCAGGATGGTAAACTCACACTTCTATATACATTGCAGCCAGGGCACTGAATGATTCTCTGGCCTAAATATTGAGTTTTTCCCAGCCACTAATGCAGACGGTGGGCAGTGATTGGGGCTAAATGCTTTAAAAACTGGGTTTCGTGCTCATTAACTGTCTAGGCATCAGATCCAGTGGACATTTCCTACCTCCTGCTTAGGCCAACATTATTACTGAGTTTCATGGGATGATGGATCCTGCTTGGAACATGCACCACCAGCTCCAGTTAAGAAGAAGATCATGCAGTTCCACGACCTCCTCTAACTCGTCCACCTCCGCTCAGCTATTTTATTCGTCTCGAGGACGTGTAGGTTGGTATCTTGCAGCCGGACAAACCAGCTGGAAATCATGCAGCCTCACCTCCAGTCCCAGTGGAAGGAGTACCAGCACCAGCAGCAGTCCACGGGCCTCTAGCTGGGATAGTATGAGCTCGGAGGCAACCACCTGCCTAAAGCTCAACACTGACAGATCCCATGAAGCAGAACAGCGTTGTGACCAACCAAGAGGCCGCAGTCCCCTTAGAGAACTCAGGTTCAAAGCAGGGAGCTGCCAGCAGGGGGCGGTATTGACCAGTGGGGAGGTAGGGTGGGACTCCAGTAGGGGTGTCAGTGTGACCTCTGATCCGGCCGTGTCGCATCCGGCTGTGTTACAGCATCAGCTGGAACAAATAATCGAAGCCAAATTGAAGTTCTCGCAGTTCTTGGATGAAGTGAGCAGCCGAGTTCTTCGTCCTACCAACACGTTTGTGTTTTCCAGGCAGACGGAGTCCTCTAGGTCTAGCTCTTCTATCTCCATTCATAGTAATAGTAAGTCCAGGACACCAGACCCCCAACAGCAGCCAGGGGACGTGGATTTTTCTCAAAGCCCAGTTCAGCCTCAGGACATCCCATCGGTGGACGGGATGCAGGAAGAACAAGGTGCACCAGAGACTGTAGGAAAAGCCTACCTCGAGACGGACATCGACTGTGTGCGAAGGGAGGATGAGATAAAGGAAGTTAAGACCAAGAAAGAGACGGCCATTACATTTGAGAGCAATGAGAGAAGAGAAGTTAAGACTCCTCCAGAATGTCATTCACACCGCATCCTGAGAATCAGACCCTCGAGCCCGCTGCTCTATAGAGAGGAAACCCTCTCTAGAAACCCCTACCGATCTGTTTCCCTTCCCAGGGACATCAACATGGTAAGTTATTCCTGTCCAGTTTTTTTTTTGTCAAATTTTTTCAGTGCATTTTGATCAGTACATACACATAGGAAAGGGTGTGGAATCACAAATCTCATCCTTTTAGAATATCACTTGCTTTTCCTTGACATCAATAATGTTAAAAAGAGATCAATATATATGGACACCAAGTCTGAAAATTTTGTGCTACTGTAACCCAATCCATGCACTGTAAAAAAAAAAGTTTCTGCCTTAAATTTTTAACTACAGTCAACTTGGATGCTTAAGTCATTTCAACTTAAATTGCATTAAGCTGACCTAAAAAAATGAGTTGAATTTTGTATAACTTGAGTTAAAGCAATGTAAAAACATATGTTGTTATAACTTATTTTCATCATCATATAATTTTATACTGTGCACCCCTAAACCTAACACTACCCATAACTTACCTCTAAAGACAGAGGCAAATGATAGGTTAATAACACTGATGTAGAAGTACCTAACTCTGGTTCTAAGCCTAAACTTGACATAAACTGTAAACTTGTCCCTCAAATATTGGTTGATTGGAATGTTGTTCCAGGATCAACAAAGATGTTAATCCAGGAACATGTTGCACTTGGTGAAATCATGTTCACCTATATAATTGTTATTGTTATAATTATTATTTTGCAAAAACATTCTCTCAAGACCAAATTATCTCAGCCAGAGTTTCACAAAAAAATTAAAAAAATCTAGATTTTATTTCGCCTTCAGAATAAAAAATAATATTAATTTAATAAAAAAAAATTGGCAAAAGTTTTTTCCACAAATAAAACAATTAAGTCCATAAAGTCTCCTGAGAACCTCTGAGCAATTAAACTTTCCTTTAGGTATTGGTGCCATCCAAAAATAAAAAAATAAAAAAAGAAGCTTTTTAACAACTATCTCAGCAGATTTTTGGAGATATATAAAGGCTGGGCTGTGTAGGATGCGTTATCATACAAACCGTAGTAAACAATGCAGTCTGTCCCTGACTCATAAATATATCAGAAGGCATTGCTATTGAATCAAGCTTTTAGTCGAGCTGAGCTCTGAAAGGATAAGAGTGCCAGAACTCACACAGAATTGAGCCATAGCACTTTACTATCCATATTAAACTAAAACACAGTGTGTGTACACTTGTGATGTTGTGAGCTAATACTCTGTTCCTCTGCATGTGAGTTAATAGTCGATAGCCATATTTTAAAGAGATAGAAGAGATGCAGAGTTCGTCCCATTCTGTTCTGATGTGATTTCAGCAGAAGAAACTGTATGTGTGAAGGATAATCAGATCAATAACTAATCCGGCACTAAGGGAAATGGGTTTCTCATTAGTTTGTGGATCACTTACTGTATCTGCCAACTAATTGGATCGATGTAGCTTTGCATAACTGTAGTGTAGATAAACATGTGCCGTGTCATACTGAATTGGTGTGATCATACACTTTCAGGCGCAAAATGCCCATTATTTATTAGGCTTCATTATTCTGGATGTTTACCTGTTAAATTCACAAAGCATTCATTTGTAGAACACACACACAAAAAATCGTTGCCTTAATTTATTATCTTATTAAAATGCAGTCTTTGCCGTCACCTTAGCAACTGCTTGAAAAAAGGTGGGCGGTGAGGGGGCAGAGAGACAAGTCTGTGTATGCCTGAGAAAAGAGAGAGAGAGAGAGAGAGAGAGAGAGAGAGAGAGAGAGAGAGAGAGAGAGAGAGAGAGAGGCCTGACAAATGAAACTCGCAGTGCTCCCTTGCCATTTGATGGAAAGTGAGATCTCAAGTCGTTGCCAGAAACAACCTTCATTTGAAAGAAGATGCTGATCTTTATATTAGAAGATTGAGTCAGTTTCCTGATTTAATCAACTCTGCAGTTAATAAGTGTGAACCTTCGTGTCATCAACTACAGTGGTACCAAATTTGCATATAAACGTGAAGTCCGTCAGAACTACAAAGATAAAAAAATATGGATCTTGATCAGAAATGTAAGGGTGGTGCATTTTTTTTTCAATGGGAAAATTGGTTGCAGTTTATTTTACAGTAGAGCACTTATGTGTACTTACAGTGTACTTAAGTACTGGGTAATATAAGGGTTTAGGGCTAGGTTCAGGGTTAGTACCCAGTTATTACCACATTATTGTAAATACGGTCACACTTTAGATTAGGGTCCAATTCTCACTATTAACTACTAATTAACTATGAATTTTGCCTCAATAAACTCCTAATTACTGTTATTAATAGTTAGTAAGGTAGTTGTTAAGTTTAGGTGGATATGATTAAGGGATGTACAATATGGTCATTCAGAATAAGGAATTAATATGTGCTTTATAAGTACTAACAGCCGATATCCTATATGCATGCTAATAAGCAACTAGTTCATAGTGAGAATTGGACACTAAAGTGTTACCGTAATTACTATAACAAGTACATAGTATGTATATGCAGAACCGGAGTGTAAAATAAAGTGCTACTGAATTATTATTATTTTTTTATCACAGCATTATACTGATTTTATGAATGACTGCAAGTGTAAACACTGTGGTTTTGTGGTTTTGTTATTCTATCAAAATATTACTGTTTATTGTGGTGGTGCAACATTGTCTTAAGCAGGGGTGTGAGTTGTTTGTGCAAACCAAGGACTCAGGGTTTGGCCGATGCTGTAACTCGGGCACTTTTATTTTTATGTGATTTTCTAATTTTTTTCTAATTTTATTATGAAAAATATTATAGCATGTTGATATGATGTAATATGTTGAATTATACATTATTATAACATGTTGAACATGTTGAATAGTTGACTCTATTCATCTTGGTGAAATGAATAGAGTGAAGCAAATCATTTCAATATTTATTGTGTAGAAATTAAATCTGTAATTTTTTTCCAAAATTGCGACCCAATATGAATTACGTATAGTTGTGGCATCATTTCCACCGTGACCAAAATTTTTGGTATTTTTATTTTTTTTAATTTGTGTACTTGTTACCAAGTCAACAGTGATAACAATCAAGCGGTCAAATTATTTAAAAAAAAAGAAAGAAAAAATATATTTTATTTAATTGTGTGTATTTAAGATACATGTTAGGTATGAAATTACCCTTACCAAAACAAATGATTTGCCATTTCATTCAAGAATCAAATATAATAGAGTACATAATTTATGTGGTGGAAATGTTCATGACTAAAAATTTTAAATGTTACAAAATTCTCCTGGTAAGTACATTCAATGTTAGACATTGTTGGTAAGAAAAGTAATTAAACCACTGAGTGTATGAAAAATGTTTCATGAGAGTTTTTTAAAAACATTTTTAAAGGGCCTAAAGTGCTATGTTGAAGAAACGCCCATCTGCATCATCTTTATTCATTCATACAAACTGGGCGCGAACAACAGCTTCATCTTTACTGTCGGCTTTATTATTATGTTGCCTCTTAAAATTGAGCTTGTGCTGCTTTTAGTCCTGTTTTGTCCTTAAACTTGAATTTATTTCTTCATTTAGTAGGACAGTGCAAGGAGCCAGATGGGTTTTGCATAACTATTCCCATAGATATGAAAAAAGCAGGCATGTTTTCTGTCATTTGTTTTGTAATAAATATATAAATGACAAAAATTATATTATATATTATATTAGAGGAGATGTGTAACATTTTTGAAGAGTTCAAAAATCCGTGGACCATCTATGGCCCATTCATGGCATTTAAAGTCCAGGTGATTATAGCTAAACAAATATATTTCTGAGTCTTAGTGTTAAAGGTGCAGTATGTAATATTGACAGCTATTCTAAATATTGGAGAGGGTTTTTTCCCCCGAGCGCTCCTCCTCAGACACGACGCTCACGCGGGTTGCCAGATTGAGGACACGCAACAGGAGCGAGCGCAATTGACAATGGAAGGCAGGAAGACTAATGCCTGCTACAGATTTGCAATTTCTGCAATCCTATAAGATCATTACAAATCACACTGTACCACATGGATCTAATAAACTTGGGTACGACATGTATGTAGACTGTACAATGATGACACCTTTTGAATTGTAGGCTACGACACAAGTTAGTATAAAGAACGTCATCAGCATGTGCTAGTGGTAAACAAATAGAGCAAGATGAATCGCACTTTTGTAAATTTTATGTGCGCTGAAAAAAAGAGGAGGAAGTGAAAGAGGAGAAAATGGACGCAATCATGGCTAAAGAAAAGAGGCCATCTTGGCATGTCAATTTTGCAAATAGAGCTTGAGGTAAGTAGTTTTAAGTTTTAGCACCATGTCACATTGATTTCATGTTGCATTTTTATTGGCTAGTCAGTAGACGTTAAAACACTAAATCATGCTAAATTTCTGACACTGACAGAAAATTAGCGCAGACTATCTTTGGTCGCAAGTCTGTGACAATGGCCGTCTTTGAACCTCTGCTACTGTACGGATCAGCATTTAGGAGCTACGACAACAGAAATTGCCACGAAGATCGCCAGCTCAAAATCGTACAGTGTGTATCGGGCATTACACACTTGTAAGTTGATGAATTGATTTATCCGCATTTTAATATGCCTATGAACAGAGAACTTTTTAGAATGCCAAGGCTTTTTAGAATCTGCGATCTCTGACCCAGTTTGTTTGCTGGCACCCTTGGCTGTAATACGCTGTGTTTTCCACCAACTGGCAACCCGGGGTGTCAATATACTATTGTCTAAATTGGCAGTGGGCGGGATCACACAGACCAAAACAAAAATAGACATTCTGAAACGGAACGTACATTTCAAAGCTGAATAGCATTGTTTTTCAGAGAAACGATTATGTGAACTTAATTATACGTATGTGAGCACGTTTCCTTAAATATCTGCAAACATATTATGGTATTTTTATGCTTCAGTAAAGTCAAAAACTGACATAAAGCACCTTTAAAGAGGCAAAGATCTTCTGGGGTTGCCTGCATCAGCCGATCAACTGTCTTTGAATGGGAATGCTGGGAATGCCGTCTCGTTTGGTGCTACAAGTGTTGTAGAAATTACATAATTCATAGTTAAATATTTATATGACAAATCTAATAATTCCATGCACAAAACTGTAACAAACTTTCTTTTGTGTAATTACAAATACTACAGCGGTGTTAGACATCCATGTGAAATTCTTTATTTATGTATAAAGAGATTTTTGGTCTGTAAAACGAATATATTGACTATGTATGCAACACAAAAAACATTTGCGTAAAATTAGCATGATGTACAAACATAGCATAATGGCTTTATATATTTTTTTTATATTGGCATGTACATTATTAAACTAACTTGAATGTCTTATACTACACTGGATCACACACTTCCTGCCTGGTGTTGAATTAATAGGACTGCTGGAACGGTCCTTGGTCACTGCTGCACACTAAATCTGAATGAGAATGTGAATTCCTCTGACATAATCTCACTCTTGCATTATTCATGGGGCAGCAGAGAGACAGACCAGGCAAGAGAGAAAGCTGTAACACGCAGTGGATTTGAGAACCGGAGAGCCTCCCCATCCCCATCAACAGATGAGCCCACCTGTTTCCCTCCTAAACCTCTCTCTTACACTCTTTTTCTCACCGTCTCCCTCTCTCTGTTCTGCTGTCTGTCCTCACATCCTTTGGATCTTCGTGAAGCCTATGAGTGAGTTTCTCTCGGGGAGGGGGCGGCGTGCATGATGTTGTGTATCTGCATTCTGGCTGCAACTGTGCCTTCCATTCGCACTTAATCTGTCAAGATTTTTCCCCTCCTCACACATGAGATCGGTGCAGAAGTATACTGGCACTGGGAGAGAGAGCGAGAGAAAAGAGAGAGACAGAAGGAGAGAGAGTGCGAGCGAGAGAGAGAGAGAGAGAGAGAGAGAGAGAGAGAGAGAGGCTGAGTGTGTCTCAGACTGCGCAGTGATGCCTTGGCAGCTTCGGGAACCAGGCACACATTCGTTTCAGTAATATCCTCTTATTCCTTCTTCCAGGCTTCGGAAGAGGAGATGCAGACCATAAGGTAAGCAGCTTCACCTTTCTGTCATTTTCTATTCTTCTACCCCTCTTTTTCTCTTCCTTTTATTGACGACACTCTTTAAATGCCTGTTAAAGCAGTTTAGAGCAGGACTGCAGCAGGAATTCACCCTCGTGATGATGTAGGAAGCAGGAATAGCCCGCGTTCTCCACCACAAAAAAGGGGTTTAGTTAGTTGAAAAATCTCCAGCTTCTTATGAAAGCTCAGTTGTTTTGGTTGGTTACGTATCATAGACCACATCCATTTGACTATTTACATTTGCATTTCAGAATGTGCATGTTTCATTTCCCTCTTTCCCAAGCATATAAACTGATCGGAGAAGACCTGTAGAGAGATAGCAAGGCGCATACTGGCCATTCCCAAACTGAACTGCGCCTTTCCATTGGCTGGAGAATATTCAAGCTGTGCATGTGCTGTCATCAGATCACTGTTCCCTAAGGCGACATGAGAGATGGGGCTCGGGAAATTATTTATGAGCATGCTAGGTGTTCACTGCTGCTGCTGTATATTATAGTATAGAAGTCATGTGGGGGGAAAAGGGATGACTCAAGCTCTGCTGGCCGGATTTATTGGGGGTTTCCCCTCCACATGAATTATTAATAAATCACAGGGAGAAACAGAAATGTTTTGAGTCATGCTGATGGATTTTTAGCTTACTTGTTTTCGTATTGCTACGAGAAATGAGAAACTGCAAAGTAAAGGTGCTTGCAAGGACTCGGCATCTATGATGAAGAGCACTTGTCACGGTGGATTCACTGCGATTGGCAGAGAAGATGCCAGTTTGCAGAACAGTAGTCCAGCATTCATTGTCTAAACATTTATTTACAGATTAAATTTACTGCAATGAATACATTAAAATGCAATCAAACAATGAGAAGATAGAAGAAGAACATTGGTTAACTCAATCATCTATGTGCAATCACAGTAGGGGATGCAGTTCTCAGGTACTCAGGTGTATAAAGTCTAGAACAATGCCAGGCAACTCTGGGCAAACACTCAAGTTCAGCTCCAACCATGATCAAACTCACCTGGCTGTAGCTTTCTAGTAATCCTGGAAAACTTGATTAGCTTGTTCAGGTGTATGAATTGGGGATTAGTTTTGGAACTAAACTCTGCAGGACAGTGGATCTTCAGGGTCAGAGTTGAGAACTCCTGCTCTAGTATTATTGGTTCCCATCCCTGGTGCTGGATGCACATTCTCTCTTATCTGACACCCATCTGAGGTCTTTACTAACAAACTGATGAGTTGAATGAGGTGTGTTTGATTAGGGAGACATCTAAGGGCACGTTTACACAACAATGATGTACTAAAATGGAAGAAAAAAGTCCTACGCATTTTCGGTGTACAGACAACAACATTGTCAAATGTTCACAGGGACCTGCGAAAACGACTAAAAACACTATATTATTCTGCCAGGCCAGTAGCTGGCGATGTTACTTTGTAAAGAAACGCTACGCACCTAGACTGAAAACATAATACGCATGCACATGTCAAACCCTTTTTTCTTTTCTTTTCTTTTTTTGGCTGTTAAGGCCCCCAAAACGCTGTTGTTGTGTAAATGAACGGCCAAATCACACAAAACTTTTTTACGTTTTTTGTTGAAAACCGTGTTGTGTGAACAACCCCAAAATGTGCAGTGCTTGGGGAACTCCAGGACCACTGGTCTACTATGCGCAATGTTTTAAATTAACAGTGCACCAAATTATAATCTGTCAAATTTGATCCTACCTGAGCTGGATTGAATAATGAACAATTTATTTTAATTGATTAGATGGGAAGAAGTTGTTGGATAACTTCCATTAAAATCTGCATAGATGAAGTTGCTGCATTGTGTGGAATAACCATATGCAAACTAAGCTGAGGTCTGGATCTTTAGGTCAGCAATGATTCTGCAAAGGTGATACATGAGGGGTGGTGGACAGAATATGCAAACATAAGGTGAAACACCAATTATCGTCCAATTTATTGCAAATGGCCAATGTGGCCTTGACCCCTCAGTGCTGCAAATCTGATGTAACACACTGAAATCGCTGCTTCTTGGTCTTTTACTCCTCTTCTACACAGTAAAAAAGGACTTGCACCATTCATGTTTATTTCAGATATTACATTTCAAAGGACAGGAAGTAACATTTGTACAAGTCACGATATAATGTAAAATGATAAAATGTAAAATGGATGCATGCATGGTTACCCTTTTCAAAATATGGTAATGTTGTTGTTTTGCAATACAGTTTTCTATATATGAAATGTATAGAAATATATCACAAGGATGTGTATGAGACTATTGGAGTTAATTTCAATAACTTAAGTTAACAAAGACTAATCTAGCAGAAATTTGCGTAATGTAATCAGGGGTTTAAAACACATTACGGCAAGGGTTTTTGAAAAATATAATTATTTAGCAAAATTTTTAAACAATGTACACCCCTGAATGTCATCAATGTAGTATTAAAAATGACTTACATATAAGCATAGTTGGTCTACAAGACTGTTCAAACCAGTTGCATATGATCATTTTGTTGGTTTCAGTTGATGTTGTTTTGTGTATTTACTCCATCATTTGAATGATATCTGCAATGACGTGGCTGAAAACAATCCATGTTTTGCAGCCTTGGGCTCTGATGTTCTCTGCCTGTTCTGAAGAATCATTTATTAGTACATGTTTTAAATCAATCAGCGCTGCTATTTTTAACACATGTGAGCTTGTCTGTTTGCTCTTGTATGTGTTCAAATGCCCACATGTTCAGAATTTGTTCCGTACCGTTCAGCCTGCCAACATTAATAAGCCTTGTATAGGCTTAATATTTGATATCAGATCCCTGCCTCTCAGAGGTATTGGTGGTGTGTGCATGTGTATTTTCTACATCAATTAAATTGTTGAATCTCACGAAACTGTCAAGAACATGCACAACTTATATTTCACACCAAAAGTATATAATAATAATGAGAAAAATACATTTTGCTTAAAGAAAAATACTCATATTTTTAGGACCATTAAGTTTTTTTATTGTTATTGTAATTGTTTGTTTTGCTTGTTTTTCCCCCAAAAAGAAGTGTTTATTAAAGTAATTTCAAATAGTATTAATTAATTTATTTTGTTTTTATTTTGGTGTGAAATATGATCAAGAGATGTTCCTTATGAGTTGTTGATATAACCTGTCCAGTGTTGGGTGTAGCAAATAACTAAATTATCAAATTACTGTAATTTAAGTAAGGGATTACTTTTAATCTGTAATTTATTTACAGTTATTTCTGATGTAATTGCATTAAATATTGTATAGAACAATTCTACATAAAACAATTTAAAAAAATCAAATTTATAATGTTAATTTTATTTATTTATTTATTTATTTTTATTTTTCATGTAACCTTCTCCCTTTACACACTTTGGTCAGTTGAAGAATAATTTGGGCAATTGTATATTGTTTATTTGGAAGAATCAAAAGTGCAGTTTTGTGTCTATCCTTGTATTGTTCAACTGGTCGATGTTGATATGGGATTTAGAAAGTAATCCAATACTTTTTAGAGAGTAATTACATCATTACATTGTTGATGATGTAATTAGTAGCTAGTAGAGCTGCACGATTCTGGATAAATTGAGAATTTTAAATAGATGTCACGATTCTGAACAGACAACTAAACAAAATAACATGTAATTTACTAGAGGTTCTGACAAAATGATAATGGCTGCAGTCTGTTTAAAATGTTTAATAAATCTGAGTTAATTATTTAAAAAACTGGTTTGACTGAATGATTCAACAACTCACTCATAAACACTTAAAGGGATACTTCACCTCTGGAAAGATGAATGTGTATTTAAAATAGGTCATTTATGTAGAAGAAATGTGAAGAAATTTTTTAATTTGGAGCTTTCTAGACTGAGAAAAGCCAGAAAATGTATTTTTGGCTTATGTGGATGAAAGACAACAACTCCCAGAATGCACTTGCTTCGCTGCCCTAGGAGGCCACGCCTACCGGTAAGAGAGCGCAGTTGAAAACAAGGTTAGGCTACCAGTGAGTCTCCATGACGAGTCTGCCTGGGATTTCGAGATCGCCCAAAATGTCCGGGATTCGGCTTTTGCGTTTTACAGTTGCCATTCATTATGTTTACTGTGGCGAGCAGGACGAGGCTGAGGGCCGCGGGAGAACGGCGCGAGGCCGGTGGCGTCATTACTGAGACGCGCCGGTCGCAACGGAGGTGCGGGAATTTTCTTAGCAATGTTAAAACGCACATCAACCAATCACTTGTTTAGCGTTCATGTAAACACTACATTCAGATTCACCAATCGGAATGAATTCAGCTAGATTGAAACAAGAGGTGTGCATGTAAACAATGAATGGCGACCGCAGAAAGCAAAAGCCGAATCCAGGACATTTTGAACGATCTCGCCCGCCGGACAAGTCCGGGAAAAGGAGGATGGTAACCCCTACTTACTTTCTCCTACTATTCAGCTTTCTCCACAGAACAAGAGCCTGCAAGCTTAGCTTCCAAAGAAAAACGGCTGACTGTGTGTACATTATGTGAGTGAGATCCCACCCTCTATGGGAGGGCTGAACACATGCGGAACAACGCCGTCTACTGGCTGTAGTCTTTAGCCTCTGGCCAGAAAATCCTCCGATGACGCAAAATGACGAGTTTTGCGTCATCGGAGGATTTTTTTCCAGACAAAAAATACATAAATCTCTCCTCTCAGGGGGATATGAGGGTGATAAGAGACTGCTCTCTCTGGATCAGCGGCAGCACCGATGCTGATTTGAATAGGTAGATAGATAGATGGATCGATGTCATTTAGGAATGAGATCGCATGGAAGTTTGAATTGAGATCTTGATCTTTTAATGATTAATCATGCAGCTCAAGTAGCAAGTAATTAATAACTTTTTTAGAGTCACTTACCCAACTCTGGGTAACCTGTCCACCATCCTTTGTGTTTTTGAAAAGTTTTGCATACAGACGATAATGTAATCAAAATAATCTCCGTTCAAATGGATCTGCGAATAGAACAATAGAAAATGCTGTATCCTGCTGCCAGGCCAGTAGTTGGCGATATCACTTTGTAAAGAAACACTATACGCCTACAGACTGAACACGTAATACGCATGCGCATGACATCACCGGTTTCACAATTCGTTTTTGTAGTTTACATGGAGACGATAACGTTATCGTTTTCAAAAACTTGCACTTTGAAACATCTTTTCAAAAGTTTGAGTTTTCAGGCCCTCAAAACACAGTTGTCATGTAAATGAACGGCCAAAACACACACAAAATCAGTTTTTGTTGAAACCGGTGTTGCGTAAATGGTCCCCTCGTTTTGAAAGTACCAAATCGTAGGCATTAAGCATTGATGAAAAGCTTACCCCGACCAAAAAGTTCCTCTGGGATGACACATTCCATTCTCATTCGGTGTCAGGACATGATGGAATCCCAGCAAACTTTCCTATCCTAATTTTCCACAAAAATGTATCTCGTCTCAGAACAAAAATGACTCCCAGTTGATTTGCTGGGCACCATGACACATTTTAACATGGCCCTCGGCACAATGTGTTGTTGCTGCTTCCTGGAATCCCATTCCACCCATCAGATTTCCATTGCTCATCCTCAATTCTGCCCGGATAGACTGTCCTGATTCATCTCCTTTTCGTTTATCTGCCATCTGCAGGCCGCATAATCCACTTAAACCATAATTATTCCCCACTGTTTGCAAGTGGGTGGCTGGTGGAAGGAGGGATGATGTGAGATTGAAAGTGAGAGTGAGAGATAGAGGCGAGAAAGACAGAGAGAGTAACAACAAATCAAGTCAGTGCAGATAAATGACTGGATTGTTCCAGTGTGCCTTGTGTGAGTTTTCGGCTTTTCTTTTTAAAATCAGAATGAAATGGCATTCACACGTCGTTGTACTTCCATAATATGAATATTCAGTGAGAAAAAAAATGTAGGGCAAAGCTTGATTGTAGCTATTGGGAATTGAGTGCATTGTAAAAAGTGGGCGTTTCATGCCAGAAAGGAGCCAGACCTGAATGTGAGTTTACAGTTGATTGTGGAGGAGTACTTCCGTCTTGATTTTTGAGGAGGATTTTTGGCCGGGAATGTGGAGAATGAAGCTCTAAGTTGTGTTTGCTAAAACAGTATACTGAAATAATGCGTAAATACCTATTTATCTAGGCTGCTTCTGCTCTTGCTTAATGTTAATTGGTGATGTCTGGCCAAAGAAAATAGTTTCAAAGTTTCATTTTGCACTTTTTCCTACTTCGGAATGACATGAATAATGAGACCATGAATGTGAGAAATTAAACAGGTCCCGACTGTGACTAAAATGGTCACAGATGCACAGTGCTGGGTAGTAACTGATTACATGTAATCTGGATTATGTAATCAGATTCCAAAAAATCAATACTTGCAATTAGATTAAGTATTGCATTTTAATAATAATCAGATGACAGTTACTTTTTTATTGAGTCAAGTCACTTTTATTATTCAATTATTGATTACAGGATTAATTAATATTCACAAAACGGCAGCAGATTGATAATTAGTTTATCATTTTCTGTATCTTCATATTTTTTATCAGTTTGGTACAATATTTTACTAGTAAAATCAATGTTATAAACAGCTTAGGTCAAAATCTAAAAGTAATTAAAAAAGTAGTCGTTACTAATTAACAACAGTAAGATATTTTTGCTTTAAGAAATTGATACATTTATTTAGCAAGGACAAAATAAACCGATCAAAAGTGACAGTAAATACACAGGCTACTGTTACAAACAATTTCTATTTCAAATGCTGTTCTTTAAACTTTCTATTCACCATAGAATCCTGTAAAACGTACTCGGTTACTAACGTAACCTCGGTTCTCTCTAGAAGAGGGAACGAGTACTGCGTTCGTAGAACGCTGCGGGAAAAGTCTCTTTTCACGAAATACTGAAGCAAAATTATCCTTAATTTTCATATTTGTAAAACGCATTGCAGCAGTGCACAGCCATGGCGAGACGGCTCGCTCACTCATTGGCTGTTCTGCGGCAACTGCATGAGCCTATCGAGCGAGGGCTGATGCAATATCAGACCAATGAGAGCGCTTCGCGCGCTCCTCGTCACATCCCGCCGAAACGGGTGTGGCCATCCCCTATAAAAGGAGCTCGAGTAGGCTGATTCAACTGGTTTTCATCGCCGAAGCGAACCAGAGCGAACCGCGCGCACGGCAGGGAACGCAGTACTCGTTCCCTCTTCTAGAGAGAACCGAGGTTACGTTAGTAACCGAGTACGTTCTCTTACGAGAGTTCTCTCGTACTGCGTTCGTAGAACGCTGCGGGAACCACTTGTAAGACGCCGTGCGTGCTGGGATGAGAAAACACCGACCACTGGAAGCTAGTCCAGGTATACAGTGCATAATCACCCGGTAGACTTCGGAGAGTCTGGAGGGGGGGGGGGACAACCACCCTCAGATAGCTGCGTCCTAAGACGCGATATAACATCACATAGGCAGGGGGAGGCCTGGCTAATGTGGGAAATGTGGGTCTTACGCAAATTTTTGCCCAGATATATGCGCCCTTAGGCGCGAAACAGCGCCACATAGGCAGGGGAAAAACCTGGCTGATGTGGGAGATGTGGGTCTTACGTAATTTCGCCCAATGGATGCGCCCTTAAGCGCGATACAACGTCACATAGGCAGGGAGAGCCTGGCTAATGTGGGAAATGTGGGACTTACACACTTTCGCCCAAATAGGTGCGTTCTAGACGCGATATAACATCACATAGGCAGGAGGGAGCCTGGCTAATGTGGGAAAACATGGGTCTTACACAATTCTGCCCAGAGAACTTCGGCGGCGCTGTGCGTCTGCGATATCAGTGCCGTGTTAGACAGCTGACTCGAATACGCCGAAAACACTTGGCTTGCAAGTGCGGTGAAGTATTCGGTGGCGTTGTGCGCCTGCGAAATCAGTGTCGTGGTAGACAGCTGATACGGCTAAACCGAAAACAACCTGGCCTGCAAGGCGGTAACTTCTAGGTTGTAGAACCTTATGAATGTAGACGGCGAGGCCCAGCCCGCCGCCGTACATATTTCCTGTAAGGAAATCCCGCTAGACCAGGCCCACGATGAGGCAACGCCTCTCGTGGAATGCGCTCTAATGCCCAACGGGCACTGAAGGCCCTTGGTAGTATAAGCCATTGTTATGGCGTCAACCACCCATCTGGACAGGCTCTGTTTCGAAATAGCCGTTCCCTTGGAACGTCCACTGAACGAGACAAAGAGCTGCTCCGTCTGTCTGAAGGCAGCGGAGCGGGACACATAAGCTCTTAACGCCCTAACGGGGCAAAGACAGCTCGAGTCCCCTTCCTCGTTTGACCCCGGCAGGGCAGACAGGGAAATAACCTGAGCCCTAAACGGAGTGTTGAGGGATTTCGGCACGTAGCCGTGCTTAGGTTTGAGTATGACTTTGGAGTCATTGGGCCCAAACTCCAAGCACGTTGGACTCACAGAGAGCGCGTGCAGATCGCCTATGCGCTTCACCGAAGCGAGGGCCATCAAAAACACCGTTTTGAAAGACAGATGTTTGAGGCTAACAGATTGGATAGGCTCAAAGGGGGGGCCTTTCATGGCTGCCAAGACCGTAGAAAGGTCCCACACCGGGACTGAGGGAGGTCTGGGGGGATTCAGCCTCCTAGCTCCCCTGAGGAAGCGGATGACTAAATCATTCCTACCCAGTGACTGGCCTGGCGTTGCTGTCGAGCACGCTGCGATAGCCGCCACATAGACTTTGAGCGTGGAAGGGGATCTGCCCTTATCCAACAGCTCTTGTAGGAAGGAGAGAACCTCCGTCACCTCACAATCGAGGGGTGACAGGCCCCGAGCTGTACACCAGCTGGAGAAAACCGACCACTTCGAGGCATAAAGCCGCCTGGTGGAAGGCGCTCTAGCCTGAGTGATGGTGTTCAGCACTCCATCCGTGAGGCTAACGGGTAACCGTTGAACGTCCACGCATGAAGGGACCACAGCTCTGGGTGTGGGTGCCAAATCGAGCCCCTGGCCTGCGAGAGGAGATCTCTCCTCAATGGCACTGGCCATGGAGCGGAGTCTGCTAACTGCATCAGGACTGGAAACCAGGCTTGGTTGTCCCAGAACGGTGCTATAAGCAGTACCGGGCATTTCACTTCCCTGACTCGCTCCAGCACCTGAGGTAGGAGGGAGACTGGGGGAAACGCGTATAGCGGGCAGTGCGGCCACTTGTGGGACAGCGCGCTGTTGTTCTTTGAAAAGAACACGGGGCAATGAGCGTTTTCTGGGGACGCGAAAAGGTCCACCTCCGCTCTGCCGAATCTCCGCCACAACAGCCGGACTGTTTGTGGGTGTAGAGACCATTCGCCCGTGGGAACATTGTTCCTGGACAGCCTGTCTGGACCCAGGTTGAGTGTCCCGGGCACATGCACCGCTCTCAGCGAGCTCAGGTTGCGCTGAGCCCATATTAGGAGGCGCTCGGCCAGCCTGTAAAGGGAACTGGAACCGAGGCCGCCTTGGCGATTTATGTAGGACACCACGGCCGTGTTGTCCGAGCGGACTACGACGTGTTGGTCCTTGATGTGGGGACAAAAGCGCGTCAGCGCGTTGTGAACTGCTAGCATTTCCAGGCAGTTGATATGATGGAGCTTTTCTCGTTCTGACCAGAGGCCAAAGAACGGCCTGCCCTCGAGCAGCGCTCCCCATCCCGAGGTGGATGCGTCCGTAGACACCACTTTCACTCTCGAGGAAGTCCCCAGGCTTACACCTGAACGGTACCAATCGCCCGCCGCCCATGGTCTCAGGGCTGCTGCGCAGTCTTGATCGACTTTGAGGCGCAATCGGCTGAGTGCCCACGCTCCGCGTGGCACTCGCGCTTTCAACCAGAACTGCAGAGGGCGCATGCGAAGCAGGCCCAGCTGGAGAACTGATGATGCTGAGGCCATGAGGCCCAGCATCCTCTGAAAACGTTTGAGCGGGATAATCGCACCGCAGCGGAAGGACCTCGCTGCGTGCTGTATGCGCAGCGCGCGCTGTTGCGACAGCCGCGCCGTCATAGAACGAGAGTCCAGAACGATGCCCAGAAACGAAATAGTTTGGCTGGGGTTCAAGGAGCTCTTCGTCCAATTGATCGTGATACCAAGATTCTCGAGGTGATCGAGTAACATGGTTCTGTGCTCCACGAGCTGAGATCGTGATTGAGCTATGATCAGCCAGTCGTCCAAATAGTTCAGCACTCGCATGCCCCTGAGTCTGAGGGGGGCGAGCGCTGCGTCCATGCACTTCGTAAATGTACGGGGTGCCAGGGACAAGCCGAATGGCAGGACTGTATACTGGTATGCCCGACCCTCGAAGGCGAATCTCAAGAATCGCCTGTGGCGTGACGCTATCTGTATTTGGAAATACGCGTCCTTTAGATCTATCGACATAAACCAGTCTTCTCGGCGAATGTGCGCGAGGATTTTGCTGGTTGTGAGCATTTTGAAACTGCGTTTCACTAAAGCTCTGTTTAGTCGTCTTAGATCTAGTATGGGTCTGATACCACCGTCCTTTTTGGGGACTAGGAAGTATCTGCTGTATAGCCCCCCTTCGCTTTGAGCTTGGGATACATGTTGTATCGCCCCTTTGCTCAACAGTTTTGATATTTCGGCGCGAAGCAGATGTGCTACTTCTGAATTCACCGTAGTTTCGACGCGCGCTGTGAAGCGTGGAGGGCGCCGACAAAACTGTAGCGAGAAGCCTCTCTTTATAATGTCTAGCACCCAGTCCGAAACCCCTGGAAGCGCGGCCCATGCGTCTGCATGGCCGGCTAGGGGTTGGATGCGAAGCGCGCTCTGTTCGCTGTGCGACGGCGGCGCTTCGGGGCGCGCTAGCATAGGCGTTACGCCTGTGACATTTGAGGCGGGGAGCGCGCATAATACAGCGGGCAACACGCTCATCCTCGACCCCGCTACAGTGTTTATCTGAACGAGGGAGGTCTGAGAAGGTCTCATGGGACTCATGCAGCCTACAAGTGAACGTGGGCGGGGACCGGGCACGTTTACTGCTTTGGCCGCGCTGTCTGCTTGAACAGAGCGGGTGCTCACAGGTCCCGTTTTTACAGGGAGCCTGTGGCTTGCCAGACATAGCGTTTGTGGGCACTGGGAAGTGGGCACTTTGACTATGTTTGTGGCGCGATCGAACTGTGTCGATCTTATGAGTACGGGCCCTGTGTGCAGGGCTGTGCTTGTGTGTAGGGATGGGCACAGGGAAGTGGGCATCAACACTACATTTATAGCACCATCGGCCTTGGCCGGGACACCAGAAAATACACTCTTTTCGGGATTTATCTGGGTAGCCGTAAAAACGGCTTTTGTGTGCAGGCAAGCGGGCAGCTGTGCGGGCTTGTGCTCTGCTGAGAACGCTGAAGCAGTCGCAATTCCTGGGACTGAGACAGCGGTGCGCTTTGGTGAGGGCCCGGTCGCAACGGGGCTTACACACCTGCGCTTTCCTAGGCGTGCTAGGACTTCTTTGGGGCTTCCGGCTTCAACACAACCCTTGGTCGCGGCCCGCGGTGAGTGGGGCGGCGGCTGGTAGAGCGAGAGCGAGGGCGTGAGCTGCGCTGCTGTCGCTGAGAGGGGGCGGCCGGATGCTGAGGCTGTGAGCTCCGAGGGGCCTGTTTCTCACGGCCCGCTGCGGAACTGGAGCGCTTCGGTAGGAAGTGCTTGAATGCCTGTGACGCTTTCTGGGCTTCGGAAAATCTCTCCACGAACTCGGAGAGAGAAGATCCAAAGAGGCCAGCGGAGGATAGCGGGGCATCGAGGAACGCGTTGCGCTCTGCATCAGCCATCTCCGTGAGCGTCAGCCACAAATGCCTCTCGGCTACGGTAGCGGAAGCCATACAGCGTCCCATGGCTTGTGCTGCAGCCTTGGTAGCGCGGAGGGAAAGATCCGACGCGCTTCTCAGGTCCGTGATGCAGATAGCTTCAGGTCCTATCTCGTCCAGTTTGCGGAGGAGATCGCCTTGGAACACCTGAAGCGTGGCCATGGTGTGCAGGGCCGATGCCGCCTGCCCAGCGGCGGAGAAGATCCGCGCGAGCAGCGACGACGTCATGCGGCAGGCTTTCGACGGCAGCACTGGCTTAGTCCGCCGTCCAGCAGAGGGCGGGCAAAGGTGGGCTGCTATCGCCTGTTCCACCGGCGGCAGAGTGAGGTAGCCTCGATCCTGAGCATTATCCAGGGAGGAAAATGCTGGGGATACAGACGAACGTGTTCGTGCAGAAAAGGGAGCGTTCCAGGCCTTCGCCACTTCTTCATGAAGCTCAGGAAGAAACGGAGCGGGCTTAGACACAGGAGAAGAACGCTCACCAGGGAGGAAGCTACCATCAAGCCGGGTGCGCGAGGGGAGTTCCGGTGCAGACCACTCGAGGCCGAGGCTCGCCGCGGCCAACGCGAGTACTCGCATGAGCTCCCTCTCGATGCTAGCTCTAGCCGACGGCTTTCGGGCAGGAGGCGTGAGATCCGCAGAGCTCGCCCAGTCTTCACTGCCTGAAGCTAGCAGAGAGCAGGAATCCTTTTCGACCGACTCGACTTCAGAAACAACTTCCTCAGATGAAGCGGCGGCAGACTGCGGGCGCTGAGCATCAGGAAGTGCTTCGGGGGAAGCCGGTGAAGCTGGCGGGCGAGCCGGCGAGCTTTGTCGGGAAGAGGTGGGTTCCGGGGCCCGCTGCGAGCGGCGCTTCTTACGGCGCGGCAACGCGGCGGGGGGCGCAGGCTCGGAGAACTGTGCCAGGCGAGTCCGCAGAGTCGCCATCGGCAAAAGCTCGCAGTGAGGGCAGCCGCCGTCAGCGAGCGCGAGCGCTGCGTGTTCTTCGCCCAGACAGAAGACGCAAATAACATGGCGGTCTCCATCGATGAGCGGGGCTCGGCACGAGCCACAGGATGGCATCTTGAAAAAGACGCGGCTCTTTTAGGGGTGAGTGTTCGGGAACACTGCACACACACATACACAAAACAGAGCAGATAAAGGATATGAAGCGCCGGAAAGCGCAGCAGGTACGGCAGTAGAAGGCGGCGAGGCCAGCGGCTTCGAGGGCTCGTCCCGCTGAAAAGCTTGCCTCGACGACGCTTGCTTCTCCGTGATCCAGCGATGCGTGAGCTTCGCTGAAGAGATGAAAATCAGTTGAATCAGCCTACTCGAGCTCCTTTTATAGGGGATGGCCACACCCGTTTCGGCGGGATGTGACGAGGAGCGCGCGAAGCGCTCTCATTGGTCTGATATTGCATCAGCCCTCGCTCGATAGGCTCATGCAGTTGCCGCAGAACAGCCAATGAGTGAGCGAGCCGTCTCGCCATGGCTGTGCACTGCTGCAATGCGTTTTACAAATATGAAAATTAAGGATAATTTTGCTTCAGTATTTCGTGAAAAGAGACTTTTCCCGCAGCGTTCTACGAACGCAGTACGAGAGAACTCTCGTAAGAGAACACGTATCACAGTTTCCACAAAAAATATTATGTAGCCTACTTCAAAATTTACAATAATAAGAAATGTAGATAGTTAAAGGATAGTTCACCTCAAAAAGGATAGTTCACCTCAAAATGGAAATTCTGTTATCATTTACTCTTGGTGTTCTAAACCTGCATTAAGCTCTTTCTTACATACGGGAAGATATTATGAAGAATGTTGGTATCCAAACGTTGGTGTTTCTGGTCCCCACTGACATCCATAGTATTAAAAAAAAATACTATGGAAATTTGTTGTTACTGATTAAAGATATTCAAAACAACAAAATATTTTTATTATTATTTTATTATTACACAATATTATTGGAGTAAATGTTGTACAAATGTCACATGAGATACAATTGTAAACTTGGTCAATTTGGTTGCCATGTTGACTTTGAACTCAGACAGTTTGACTGCGGTTTAGTTGATCCACGAGTGTTTGGTGCATCCTGGGGTCCATGTCTATGCAACAATGAGTGCGTTTGTGATGAGGGGTTTCCTGGGAGATAATCTCCCTGCGTTAAGAAGTGCAGAATACAAAGTGGAGGTGAAATGAGAGGCCGTTTCACACCTCTTGTTTTCTGTCGCTCTCATTTCTTTCTTCCATCTCACTCCTGCCCCTCTAATCTTCCAGCTCCACTTGTCTTTCATACCCTCCCCTCGCGCCTCTAAAATGTCAGCTGCTCTTTCCGAAAGATCAAATGCAGCCAATGCAGTGGATGTAGCCCCTCGTGATATAAGACGCATTGACTTCCATGGCCTGCTGTGGGAGTATACTTGCCCCTCGTGATGTGGTAAATGTTCGTGGGCGAGGATTTAGGGAGATGTGTTATATTGACGCCCTGCAGTGATTCAGATGGGAGAGAGAGAGAAAAAAAAGCGAGTGTGCGATGAGTCAGAGGTGGGGGAAACCAAAGAGAAATGCATAATCAGTTGTTGCAAAAAATCTCTCCATCCTCACCTGATGGACTAGATGGAAATAAGGACAGGAAAACAGGAAAATGAATGTCTTTTATTGAGAGTATTTGTTCAAAAATAAAATCAGACAAGTAAAAAAATAAATGCATAAGGTACTTTCCATAAATAGGGTTAAATAGGGTTTTATTCTGGAAAATATCAAATCAAAGATGGATAAACTAGGTGTAGTTGGTGTTTTTTTTTTTTTGCTTTCTATGTTATCTAATTTAAATTTTTCAGTTGAGGCCATAATGTGGTTTAAATCATATTTATAAAATTGTAAGGGTTATAAACACAACATCAGAATATTTAGATTCTAATATTGGAGTCCCACAAAGGATCTATCTTAGGCCCACTGTTTAGTATATATGTAAATGATTTACCAAATGTCTGCCTGTCAAATGTATGCTAATGATGTTGTTTTGTACGTAAATGCAAAAAGTCAGCAACAGGTTGCTCAGAAATTGACTTTTACGATGGATCAGGTTTCACAATGGCTTACTAAATGTTGTTTATTCCTTATTGCCAAGAATACCATTTCTATGTTTTTTTTTTTTTTTCTCTAAAAGTGCTAATTGTGATTCAAAAGCAGAAGTGTTTGTCCAGGGATAGAAACTTGAGCTCATACATGAAATTAAATATTTAGAAATAATAACAGATTCTCAGAAGGAAAATAAGTGAAGTGTGAAGAAAGTTAACACAGTGCAATTTAGTTTAGCCAATTTTAGATTTTTTAGAAATAGATTGGAAGGAAGCAGCAGCTTTATGTATGAACTCCATGATTCTTACACACTATATAACAACCTGTGCAGAGCCGATCCTGACCTCCCTGGGGCCCTAAGCGAAAAAAAAATTAAGGGGCCCTCCTACCTGACTCACACTAAATAAACAATAAGTAAAATTTACTTTTTTTTTTATTTCACACGCATATTTTTTAAGTTAATTTCACATATGGAATTAAGTATACGTTACTTAACTAAGTTAGGTGAAAGAATTTTAACTTGGCTTGTAAAAGGTTGGGTATCAATTTAGTTGAAATTTCCTTTGCATTACATTTCACTCAAACAATATAATATTAAATTATACCGCACATTTATGGTATGTGCTTTACTTGGGAAATCCATGTACTTTATACTATAGATATTTTGTGAGACACCATATCTACATGTCAGATGTTAAGCATAATGTGAATGCAGAGACCTCAATACTCAATACTACAATACACAATGCCAATAACATTTGATAGAAAATGAACTCCAAATGTCACAAAATGGCAAGTTACTAATCCTGACAACAAAAGCAATGATAAAACTGTATATACAGCTGGAAAACAGTGAAGAATTAACCTTGTTAATTAATCAAGGTTCACTGCATGATTGGCCCCAAATTATCAGAATTTGTATTTTATTACGTAGATATTTAAGCTTTTGTTTACTTGCTGAGTAATAATATTATAAAGGTAATATAATAAAGGTAATTGCTGATATCAGAAATAGACAGTGTTACTAGTAAAATATTAAGTATTCACACTTCAAATAGAACAAATTGAATTCTTGAAATCACAAATGCATCCTGTGCTGTGAATGAATAAAACTAGCTAAAACTGCCACAGCATGTCACTGTGTTTTAAATGATAACAGCAATACTTAATACTTGAAGGTTATTATTTACTGAGGGATGTGCATCCATATTGACCAGTATGTCCAGTCAATCAACATCTTAATTGCAATAGACTATAAAGCCAATACATTGTTTTCCATCTGGCATTGCAGAGTTGTAACTTAACCTTGACTTGGAGAGTAGATGATCATTGTCTTGTTTTAAAAGTATGTGTGCCTACGCCTATAATGAGGATTGTCATCCCGCTAGTGTAGTTTATTTTGGAAAGTGCGCGTTTCATTTCGTGCACGCGCATATGAACGCATCATGTTAACGTGCGACGCGTTATCTTTTCCCAGCTGCAGTTTATAAACAAGCAAACTCAGTCTACCTGATTGCTGTTCCCACAATTCACTCGCATGGTGTTTTTTCCTCTTTCTTCGTGACCAGAAGGATAGTTCCGCTTCATTTTCTCATTTCTCAACGATGTTGTAAACTTTGATTGACGCGCTTTGACACGAGGGGGAGGCGGGGCCTTGAGTAATTTGCGGGGCCCTACGCAGCTTGCGTAGTGTGCGTATAGGGCGGATCGGCTCTGAACCTGTGCATTATTTTTCTAATAATTCAACGGCCTGAAGTCAATTATTCCGCTTATACTACAGTTAACACACCTCGAAACATTGTTCAGATTATGTATTTCAAGACGTTTGTAAAGTTTTTGTCATTAAAACGCTCTTGTATGTAGGACTCATTTATTACGCATCTAATCCAATGCCTCCGTTGCTAGTTCCAAAACGTCATTTTAGAGTTAGTAACGGAGGTTTGAGCCACTGATAGCAGACTAATGCTGGGGACACACGACTAGCTGACACATTTTCTCTGACTGTTTTCATCGCAGCATATTTTAAACACCAACTTTGAACCGCTTTGAACACAGACTGAACGCGCTGAACACGCATTTGGGCATGATCAGTCATACGTATCAAATTACATTCATAACCGGCCTTAAAGTGTGTCCCCAGTTATTAATGCAGTTATTAGAGAGAGAGATGTTGCAATAATGAGACAGAAAAGCATGTGCATCAATATTATTATTTATTTATTAATTCAATTCCTTTTAATTAATTCGAATTCATTCTTTTTTTTTTCTGTTATTGACAGATGACAGACTAGCCAAATAAATGAAACACAAAGCCCTTTTAACAAGTAGGCCTATCAATAATTATTTATTTGTTATATTATCTGCAATAATAATCCGTGCTGCAGGACTATCCATTTATTTAGCCTATATTCAGTTTAATTTTCTATTGATTAGGCTATAGATAGGACTATATACTTTATTTATTCAAATTAAACTGCATGTTCCATTGATTGTGAAGCTAGACATTGAAAATTCCAGATCAAGCGCATGCGGCAAAATGTTTTTTCTTGTTATGAATTGTATCCTATTTTCCGTTATTACCGATAACTACGCAAAGTGATTTGGAACTGTAATGCGGTCAAGACCTGCCTGGAACTACTTTAGCTGTGCGTTTCCCTGAAAACAATGCACACCTTAGAACGTTCGTCAACCAATCAGATTCAAGCATTCAACGGCCCTGTCGTATAAATAAATATATATATATATATATATATATATATATATATATATATATATATATATATATATATATATATATATATATATAAAGGTCATATATATATACACTCACCTAAAGGATTATTAGGAACACCAAACTAATACTGTGTTTGACCCCGTTTCGCCTTCAGAACTGCCTTAATTCTACGTGGCATTGATTCAACAAGGTGCTGAAAGCATGCTTTAAAAATGTTGGCCCATATTGATAGGATAGCATCTTGCAGTTTATGGAGATTTGTGGGATGCACATCCAGGGCACAAAGCTCCCGTTCCACCACATCCCAAAGATGCTCTATTGGGTTGAGATCTGGTGACTGTGGGGGCCATTTTAGTACAGTGAACTCATTGTCACGTTCAAGAAACCAATTTGAAATGATTCGAGCTTTGTGACATGGTGCATTATCCTGCTGGAAGTAGCCATCAGAGGATGGGTACATGGTGGTCATAAAGGGATGGACACGGTCAGAAACAATGCTCAGGTAGGCCGTGGCATTTAAACGATGCCCAATTGGCACTAAGGGGCCTAAAGTGTGCCAAGAAAACATCCCCCACACCATTACACCACCACCACCAGCCTGCACAGTGGTAACAAGGCATGATGGATCCATGTTCTCATTCTGTTTATGCCAAATTCTGACTCTACCATCTGAATGTCTCAACAGAAATCGAGACTCATCAGACCAGGCAACATTTTTCCAGTCTTCAACTGTCCAATTTTGGTGAGCTCGTGCAAATTGTAGCCTCTTTTTCCTATTTGTAGTGGAGATGAGTGGTACCCGGTGGGGTCTTCTGCTGTTGTAGCCCATCCGCCTCAAGGTTGTGCGTGTTGTGGCTTCACAAATGCTTTGCTGCATACCTCGGTTGTAACGAGTGGTTATTTCAGTCAAAGTTGCTCTTCTATCAGCTTGAATCAGTCGGCCCATTCTCCTCTGACCTCTAGCATCAACAAGGCATTTTCGCCCACAGGACTGCCGCATACTGGATGTTTTTCCCTTTTCACACCATTCTTTGTAAACCCTAGAAATGGTTGTGCATGAAAATCCCAGTAACTGAGCAGATTGTGAAATACTCAGACCGGCCCGTCTGGCACCAACAACCATGCCACGCTCAAAATTGCTTAAATCACCTTTCTTTCCCATTCTGACATTCAGTTTGGAGTTCAGGAGATTGTCTTGACCAGGACCACACCCCTAAATGCATTGAAGCAACTGCCATGTGATTGGTTGATTAGATAATTGCATTAATGAGAATTTGAACAGGTGTTCCTAATAATCCTTTAGGTGAGTGTATATATATATATATATATATATATATATATATATAACGCAGAACTAATGGCTGCATTCCAGACGAGGTTGGATGTGGGAATATCGCAAATTAAATGTCACACATCAGACCTCTGAGTTCCAGGCAATCAGATGTTCACATGTTGACCCCATGATGTCGCCACGACACTGAGTGCATGTCATGTTTTTGTGTTAATTATGGCAAAAACAGAATAAAAACAACTTAAAATCGCTTTGAAATCAGCTGTTGAACAGCAAAAAACTAAGGTATTATTACATAAACTTAATGTCTAATGTTAAAGTTTGTTTCTACATTTATGCTCATTGGAAGCAGGACTTGTGACATCTTGGAAGTGACGTCAAATGAAGCATCTCACTGAGGTTGGGGTTGATCAATGCATCTCAAGTTCACATGTCGAATGTCCGACTTTGAGTGGCGTTCCAGACGTTATTTCCAAGAACGAGGTAGAAAAAAGCTTGGAAAGTCCAAGCTGTCTGGAACGCAACATAAGAAAACAGCTCAAATTGATCATTAACAAGACAAGGAACAGGTGTGGAACTAATCAGAAACCATGGTAACAAACGAATGAATGAGAACTGAGGGGTCGTTTACACAACACCGTTTTCAACAAAAAAACGGAAAACGTTTTATGGGTTTTGGCCGGTCATTTACATGACAATGGCATTTTGGGGGTCTGAAAACGGGTTTCAAAGTACACGTTTTTGAAAACGATAACGTAAACTAAACGGTGACGTCATGCTCATGCATATTACCTATTCAGTCTGTAGACGCGTAGTGTTTATTTACAAAGTGACATCGCCAACTGATGGCCTGGCAGAATAATACAGCGTTTTGGTTGTTTTCGCAGATCTGTGTGAACGTTGTCGTCTGTACGTGAAAAACAAAAGAAAAAAGAAAAACGTTTTCTTTTTTTAGTACATCATTGTCGTGCAAACGTACCCCTAGAACATGACTATTAAACTAAACAGGACATGATCGTGACACAAAAAACATGTTTTTTAATTTTAATTTTAACCATATGTTAAATTATCTTATTAACTAACATTTTAGCATCTAAATAAATCTGTTAACTGCAAGAAGGGTTATTATTAAAATCATAATAAACGTTGCTATGTGGCAATACTGTACCGCAATGGAAAATGGTCAAAAAAGTAGTTTTTCTATAGAATTATGATTTTCTTTTATATTTAATTGCACATTTCTTTTAGAAATTGATAGATTTATATTAGAACTCATGCAAACCAAAAAATAAGTAGATCCCTGTCATTTAATCCCTATCATTCCTAATCATTTGGCTAACTCATCCTCACTCTCATCACATGGAAGAGCTAACTCTGCACTCTTCCTATTGCCCTTTCCGTAAAATGTTGCTATATTCAAAATCCAATGGGGAAATACATTACTACAATTCGTACAGCGTTGCCATACAGCAACATATGTACCTATTTTTCCAAAGTGGTACAGCGTTGCCACATGGAAACATTGATATTTTCTCAATTTACTATGTTAGACAAAGTTGATTTGTGAATAAAAATATCTAATTTACTTATCAAAGATGCTGCAAAAAAATATCCCCCTTGAGAAGAGATGTTTAGAAATTAGGTTAATAGAGCAATTTCTGGAGCACTTCACCAGGTGTCTACCGTGTGAGGGTGACAGAAAGAGAGTTTTGGAGGGACGTGACTTAAAAACAGCACATCATTGGCTACCTTAAGGCCTGCCCTTTTAATTCCCATTGTGCAATATGTATTTTGTTCTGAATAACAAGAAAACGAGTAGAAATTAATTGTTGCCATATGGCAACACCGTACCAATAAAGGGTTAAGCTAGTTGCCAAGGAAATATTTCTCATTTTCATTTAATTTAAGTTGAAGTAATTAAATAAATAAAACTAAATAAACTCAATCTAAACTATACAGACATAAACAACTAATAAAAATTACAAAAACTTACTAATGCAGATAATCTAAAAATAAAATCCAATCCAAAATATTAACAAGAACTCTGATAGTATGTCAATGATACTGAAATAGCATTGGATACTGCCTGTGAAATTAAACCACTTCAAATGTCTGCAAAAGTCTTGTTGTATCTTCTTACATAACTACACAAAAATTCTCATATTTTTCTAAATTAACATTAACCAAGGTGATCAAATGCATGAAATAAAAATGAATTAATGATCCCTAAATTAGACTGTAGTAAATACTTTTCAAATGTATACATGTACTGTAGTAAATCGCTCACAATCACAAAATCCTAATCCCCATTGTGCACCCCAAAATCATTTTGCCCCACCACTTTTGGAGTATGATGCAACATTTGGTATCCGCCAATTAAAATCATACCACAATGCAGTAAGTTTCACATATTCTGTTATGTAAGTTCTTTTAGTTAAAACTGAATTTAATTATTTACTCATTGTTAAAACATGTAATATTTGGCTGTGTCTCACATTTTGCATGTCTCCCTATTCCAGAAAAATTTATTCTTCCTTTAAAATGTGACAACAAATAATTAACATCATTTGGACTCTTTCTATTTTATGGCGGAATAATCTCATAAAATTTTCTCAAATTTTGCAGATATAGTAACTGCATTCACACAAGCTCAAACATTCAGCCATGTTACTAAAGTTATTGTAAGAAAAATTATCAAGCAATTATTTTCTCCAATATACAGCATAGGTTTTGGGCCCCAAAGTAACTAGCATCTAATGAGTCAGAGTTAAATTTAGGCAAACCCTGTAAACTATGACTATGTTTCCTTCCACATATTTTTTACGTGCATTTTGGAATATTACATAAAAAAAAAAAAAAAAAAACGCTTGATGGAAATGCCAAAATGAGCAAAATTTCTAAAAATGCAGATCAATTGAGGCGGATCATTTCTTCTCAGTTAAGAAAACACGCTCATAAATTTCCAACAAATTCCATTTTTACTACAGATATTTTGTGCTAAATTCCCAGGAAGAAATGATTTTGTTCTCTTGAACACATGGGATGGAAACACATTATTCGCAAATGTTTTATTTTCCAATTTTACGCATAAGTTAAATCCGCAACTTTGGATGGAAACATAGCTATTGTATACTTATTTTGTTTTTCATTATATATGTGTATGTGTGTTTATCATATATTCATTTAATGTTTAGTGCAATGTTTCTAACAAAAACACCTTAATCAGAGTATTAAACTGTATTCAGGCATGTTTTGTTAATTTTGGGAATGGTAACCCAACTTTGGTAACAGGGTTGCAAAAATTTCTCATATAAGACCTCATATAAGTCCTTTTCTGAAATTTAAGCAGCTCCTTTCAAACTTTTGAAGAGTTTCAGGCCTTGTTTCGAACCCTATTAGTGGAAAGTGTGGTGTAAATATTCCCCAAGCTGCAGGGCTCTATAGATGAACTAGGCGGATCTACGTTCACAGAAGGTTGTGCATGTAAATCTACTTTTGATGAAGTCGCAAGCTGTCTCATCGCGTTCCTACATTAATTCATCTCGTTGCTCAGGAACGCACCTGTGACCCCCAGTCACACGAAACATCAGTGCAGTGGCATCGGCCCAGAGAGGTTAATTACGCCTGTCGCTGCATGCTCATTCTCGCCGTGACAGTTTCACGCATGAAGCTTCAAGATGAACGGCAAATTTGATGACACTTTCTTAATTGCTGTGGCTATTATTTTGTAATATGATTGCAAGCACCACCCCGGCACTCTCTTTGCTCTGTTGGCAGGATCTCCAGCGGTCTGTCAGGACTGCATGGGAAAGCTAACCTCAGACTCGAGCAGGAATAAGCCGAATCCCTGATAGGGAGCGGAGAATTTATACACAGAACCCTCATGAGAGGTTGCCTACTGCGAAAAACCATGAAAAAGATATATATTGGGAAAACGGCCCTAAAAACCCCTCGAAATGGTTGTAAACATCAGAAAAAGAGGTAAGATGCTCTCTCAACCCCGTCGTCCGCCCACCACAGTCATCCCATCAGCCATGTGCATCCGTCGAGTGCCCAACTCATAGTGCTGTGACAGATTGGTTCCACCCTCACCATCATGAGTGCTGTTGCTACAAGTGTTGGCCAATGAATGTGCTATTGTACACACTACATACAGTGCGATAATCATACTCTCCAATCCACTTGTGACTATGGAAGTGTTATTGGTTTGCTAAATAGGGCTGTTTAAAGGAATTAGTAAACCAATACACGAACCAACACTTGTCCATATAGTGGGTAACAACAAATCATGCAGTGTCATATACAGACCACTGTAGATCTACTTACCTCCATCTTGTCTCCTTCATATGACAAATTCATATGAAGTAGCGTTCGGGCTAGTTGTCACACTCTATGTCAGTAACTGGTTTTGAGTAAAAGATACAATGGCGTATATTTAGAAAAGGGTAGGTTAGGGCAAGTTATCGTTGTAAAAGTTATGTTTTTATTTTTTTTATCCCCCTGAAAAATATACACTGGAGAAAACATTTGACAAATAGCTTGGTCTGCCGTTAATCTGTCTTTCAGTTATTTTGAGATCCAGTAATAATTTGGACAGTTTCAATATCTTTGCTAAATTTATTTTATATCCGTATTTTGTACCTCCACATGTTAATCATAAGCTGGCTGGCAGATTCACTGTATGATAATGAAAGCTGATTTTAGCTGGAATCAGATGAGATTGCGCAATTTGCATTCCCATTCTGATTGGTTTATTTTCAGTGGTTAATTCACACCTACTACAAAGAAAATTTCAAATAGAAATACATATTTCTACATTAAATGAGACATTGTAGGCTTATGTGAACATTGTTCACTTAAATTAGAATAGGGGTTTAAATGTTAAACATAAATTCAAATTGTATATCGTATATTGTATTTATGTTGTTTCTACAGTAGGCCTGGGATTGCAAATGTTAATGTTGCATGTGATTATTTGCAATTTTTTTTAGAAATGTATTATTTACAGCGTGATTAATTTGTGAATTTTCTAACCACTCAACAACCCTAGTTTTTAATTTTTCATTTTATGACTTTTTTGTTAATTTTTAATTCACCAAAAAAAAAAAAAAAAGTGAACACTAGTGCATCGACTGACTGGGGTGACCCCGAACGTGATTTCGGCTGAGCTAAACATAATTTCAGCCGAGCGATCTCCGACCGCCAACCCCCCACCCCCTGCTAAATGTGAATTCGGATTGTGATAATAATATATATTATTACCACAGTGTTCTTTGACATTTCTTGGAGCATTATGAATAACATGATATGAATATTGTAATTATTCATCATAATATTTTAATGGTACCAGCTTACTACATTTTGTAAAGGGAATTTTCATTTTTAGTCTGGTTTAAGGCTCCCTGTGCGGTGTGTGTGTTCCGCTGTACATGTGGCCTGCTGAGAATAAGTGTGTGTGTGGTCTTGCATGTGCGCTCGCTTCCAAATACATGTGTGTATCGATTGTCAGTACATTTATCTCTCAGGCGTGTTACATTCACTGCTTCAGACACGTGCTGTCTGACCGCCTGATCAAGCTTGGTTTGTGGCACGCCAGAGAAGTCATTATCGTTCACCACACATCTGTCCATCAATACAAACCCATTAAGAGCTGTCAGTGGTTTTCTTACATATCGTAAAAAGCTGTTTGGCTCCATCCATCTCTCTCACCCCATCCGCTTGTGTGTTTGTTCTATAAATAGATGAACATGGCATTGGTCATGTGACTAAGGATCAATGAGAGAAATGGGAAAAAAGAGTGTTGGGGATTAAAAAGGTCATCAAAACACTCCTGACACAAGTGTGTTTGAGTTAAACTAAATGCGATTAGTGGGTTATATGACAGTTATTGATCACGTAAGTGACAATGAAGCGAACTACATTCGTAAACTGAGGTTTTGCTTCTTTTTTACATTCCCATTATTGATCCTGAATCTCTGCCTGGTCCATGTAGAAAGGATTCAGGGAGTATTTTTGTCAGATTTTGTGAAAGTAATCACATGCGCACCTCTATGTAGCTCTCTGCAGGAACAGAAGGAAGACCTGCGGAAGCGTCTCTCTTACACCACTCATAAGCTGGAGCTTTTAGAGCGTGAGTTTGACTCCACGAGGCAGTACCTGGAGACAGAGCTGCGCCGAGCCCAGGAGGAGCTCGACAAGTTCACCGACAAATTACGCCGGTAAGGAAAGTGTACACAATAGCATCTGGCTTTAAAACAGTGGGGCTGTTACCATCCACATATGGTAACTAACTGAACATGTTTTTCAAACAGGACAATGGACTTTAAACTTGGAAATTGTCTTCATCCCAACTAGCCTTCTTTGTACTTCGTTGGTGATGGAAAAGAAGATACTTTTTAGCGTGTAGCAAAAGAACATGGCAGTATGTTAGCATCTATTTAAATTCATCACTATACAAATGACTCAACTTTAAGGTTAATACTGTGGCGAGAACATGTTTTCGTCTTTTATTCTAAGTTTCTCTCACAGTATGGATTTATATTAGTCAGAACACAAAGCATACACGGTGTCTGAATATGCTATACTAAATAAAAAACGTATGTGAAATTAATAGTATATTAATTCATAGTATTCATAAAACGTATAAAACAGTAACGTAACTGACACTGTAGGTTACATGATAAAGCCAACATCGCAGATGTAGTATGTCCGGATTTAATTCATATTACACGCATTCATACAATATAGAACATCATTTTTAATGGTCTAAAGTTGGTTTAAAGTTTATTCCTATTCTAATATATGATTTTGGATGCACCTATATATTTCAAAATCATTGTTTGATTGTTTATTAATAGAAAAAGTCACCAAAAAGTTAACTGAAACTGCTGAAAAAATGTTGTGGTCATATTCTGTAGACAAAAATCAAAACGGAACTTTTTGGAGGTTGAAAGTCTGCTTGTATTTGGTCCCAAATGAATACAGGATGCCGCTGTACTTACAGTGAAACATGATGGCAGCACTGTGATTGTACAGAGATATTTTGCAGCCGTTGACCTGGATGACATGCTATTATTGAAGAAAGTATAATTTCTGTGACATACCAGACCATTCCTAAAAAGAATGTCTGACTATTTGTGTGTGAGCTGAATATAAATCGTAATTGGTACTGCAGCAGGAAAATAATTCACACAGAATCCAACACCAATGCAGAATCAGGTGCGCATCTGAATGGCTAAAAACAAAATTAAGGTTATGGATTGCCCTATAGTCAAAGCCCTGACTTTAATCCAATAGAGATTACTTTTCACAGGGGACTTTATGAGTGTATTATAAAGGTGCATTCAGTATTTAAATAATAAACACTACTTTAAAAAAAAAAAAATCAGTAACATAAAATTCATAAAAGCTGTTTTATTTTACACAGAGCAGGTCAACTCATTGGGGCCGCCATTTTGAGATCACACGACCTGTCAAATACTACCTACAATTGCACATTTGTGACCCTGGATCACAAAACCAGTCTTATTTTGCACAGGTATATTTGTGGCAATAGCCAACAAAACATTGTATGGGTCGAAATTATAGATTTTCGTTTATGCCAAAAATCATGAAGAGATCATGTTCCATGAAGATATTTAGTAAATTTCCCACCTTAAATACATAAAACATTTATTTTTGTGAATGGATGCAGCACTATCGCCAATAGAAATGGACAACTTTTAAAGGCGATTTTCTCAATATTTTGATTTTTCTGTACCCTCAGATTCCAGATTTTCAAAGAGTTGTATCTCGGCCAAATATTGTCCTATCCTAACAAACCATACATCAATGGAAATATTATGTATTCAGCTTTCAGATGATGTATAAATCTCAATGTATAAAAAATTACACATAAGACTGGTTTTGTGGTCCAGGGTCACATTTATGCAATGTAATCAGTAAATCAAGTCAAGTCAAGTCAAGTCATCTTCATTTATATAGCGCTTTTAACAACGTAGATTGTTTCAAAGCAATATCAATTCACAAAATTTGTGAAGGCTATCAAAGAAGGCTAGTCAAATCAAAATGTAAATCAAAATATTCTCTTACACTCAATTTTCTGTGAAATAGTTGAGAATACCATTTATCTCCAAATAGTGAATAACAGAAAATATCACTGACTTCTTCAGACCATGTACTTTTAAAAATTGCTTTTGGCAGGGGTTAGTGGACAATATTATCCAAAAAGAAACTTGCACAGATGCACACTTCGAAAATCCACTGGAAAACTATATCATCCAGACACCTTTGCCTTAATATTTCAAACATACCATGATTTGGCATGCACTATTTCTTACCTAGCGTACAATTTTGGATGAATAGTAAGTGAACTGGGAGACTTGTTTCACTTAGGCATGTGCTGGCCAGTGCCAAGTGTGTAGGAGTCAGTTGTACAGTTATGGCTTGGCAATGTGTTGGGCTCCTCGGTCCATTGTAAAATAAATGTTGTGAATTGATATCGCAACAGATACCATAACATAATGCGGAAGATGAACAGGTGCGCTGATGAGAGTTTTGGCAACCGACTTAAAAAATAAATAAAACCTTTATGTAACAGATGTGTCTAAGGAAATAAGGAAGGCGTAAGACCTTCTTGCGTGCAGGATTTGAAGAAAGACGTTTTGTTCATGTGTTTCCCACAGAATACAGAGCAGTTACTCAGCGCTGCAGAGGATCAACCAGGACTTAGAGGATAAAATACACCGAAATGTGAGTGCACACATTGGCCACACTAAAAAAAAAGCACAAATTATTTAAGAGGTGTCTGGGCGCACTGCTTTTTGTTTTAATGTGCGAATGTTTTTGTCCGCATATGTGTTTACAAGTACTCATCCCCCTCTTTAAGCGTTTTCCTGTTTAAATGGGTTTTTGGATGAAAGCGTTTACATCGCTGTCCGCACTTCTGTCGATGTGTGTACGTGTTTTGTGGTGTGACATATTAGTGAATGTGTTAAATGTACTATAGCGCTGAATGCACTAAGAGTCTATTTGAATATCAATACACTGCCACTGGTGCGCCTGACATTAATTACAGTCCATTACAACAACCTGTCCGCCTTCACATGACAGTGTGATAGTGAGTCTATTATGCTCCCTGAATCTGCATCACAGCCTGTTTGTTAATTTGAAGTTCAAAACAATTAAATTATAATTAGCCTGCCTGCCGCGGTACATCCTATGACCAGTACATGTCTGTATTAGGATCCACCCTCAGGGTTTACTCCAAGTTTGTTATAGTAAACACTTTTTTTTAGCAACATATTGCATCAATGATGACCCTGAAGGTTATGGGTCCAAGTATGAAAAGAAAATTATGTGAAAATCATCTGACATCAGCCTTCTATTGATGTTCCTTAAAAGTACGCCGATTAATTCCCATCTGCTGCAGGGTGACTTAACACGTGCACTGACTTCTCACTGTGTGAACTTGTCAATATTCCTACTGGTGGTCCATTAGGGCCTTTATCATTGCAAATGCATATCATAGAGTTGTTTTTTTCTGAAAATGTGCTCCTTTCATCCAGTCACAGCACCACGATGATGAGAAACGGGCTCTCAGCCGAGAAATCATCGTCCTGAACAATCATCTCATGGAAGCTAAGATGACCATTGAGAAACTGAGAGAGGATAATGTAAGAGAAATAATGACAATTTGATTTCTTTTACTCACGGCGGCTTAATGGAAGCCTTTTGGAGGACTGTGTATTTGCTTTGGATTATCTAATGTTCCTTTTCTACCACTCTCAATAGGACTTATACAGGAAGGACTGTAACCTGGCTGCACAGCTCTTGCAGTGCAATAAGTCACACTACAGAGCCCAGTTATCTGAGGTAAGTCAGCATGCATGCAATTTTAACAAAGAACAGCAGTTCTGAAACTACCTATAAGTGAAATGGTTTAGGCGGCAAAGCATACATGTGCTACAGTAAAAATATATTCTGAAATATAATCGAATATGTCCATAACAATGATGAATAACAATAGAATGCAGTCTGTCAAAGTGCTGGATAATTGTTATTTACAGCACAACATATGGTCTCTTTATATAGCCTATTTGCACATTCTCCACACAATACTTTTCCAAAAGATATTTCATCTAAATAAACCTTTAGTGCCATATTGTTTAACCTCTAACTTTGTTAGCTAAATGTTTTTGGACTGATATGAATGTAGCAAATCAAGTAGCAGGAGTCTTTTTATTTAGTGAGATATACTAGTATTTAGGTCAGCTATAGTAAATCAAGTCCTCGTTTAAAGAAATATTGAGGTTCTGTCCCAATTAAGAATGAGGGACTATTCTGGAAGGGCGAATGTGGGAGGAAGTTTAAATAATAATAGTGTGTGCCAATAAACTTGGCATTTTATTCATCAAATCTGCTCCATGCCTCATATGCCAGTCCCACGATGTCTAGAACAGAGACTTATGTTGGCATGCTGCCTGCTTTAAAAACCTGTTCATACTTGGCAGATGTACCTGAATGGAAACATCAATGTTTCTGTAACAACGTGTTCAGGGAATTCAGCCTTGAATATTGTTTTATATGAAAATGTCAAAGAATTGGCACTAAGCATTCGTTAAAATAGTCAGTTGGACATAGCTGAAGGTGTCACATGGTTATGAGAGTTTCTGTTTAACCACAAAGAAATTTCTTTAAAAGCTGCTCAAAAGTCTTAAAAGCAAGAATACTAAGAAGGTCAATACAGGTGAAACTCGAAAAATTTGAGTAGTGTGCAAAAGTTTGTGTATTTCAGTAATTCAAATTAAAAGGTGAAACTAATATATTTAGTATATATATAACTATATACACATGCATGATTATACTTTTCAGAGGGCCTACATTTCTGTATTTAAAATCCTTTTTTTAAATTGATTTCATGTTATATTCTAATTTTCTGAGATTTTGAATTTGGGGTTTTCATAAGCTGTAAGCCATAATCATCAAAATTATAACTTTTGCACGATATTCAAATTTTTTGAGTTTCACCAGTAGATGTCTTATTACTTAGATATCAAATTTGATTTGTTGAACTAAGACCAACCCTCTTGGTTTAAAAAAGACTAACATTTTTGCTTTGTCTTGGCTCCTCTTATCATGCTTATATAATTAGCCATGTTCTGTTAGGTAATTAGCTGCAATTTACTTTCTTCTTGTTGCTATGGTGAATGAACTGAGGTAAGAAAAAAAAGAAAAGAAAAAGAATTGTGATATTGATGACTAGTACTCTGTGTGTAGTGTCAGTGGCAATGAAATCTGTGGTTCTTCCCTCTGGCCAATTTTCACTAAATGAAAAACTAAAAACCATGTACTTGCGTAGACCATTAGTACAGATTTGAAGTCTTAATATCTTTGGCTGTCTGCTTTGCAAATGTACTTCCATTTCCAGTTCCATCTTGTATGTTTCTTACAGCCTCTTAAGGATATTGACCTGATCTGAGCTATTATTTCCCTTTTATCCCTGCCTGATAGGTTTCCATAACAGCCTACACTTTTCTCTTTGTATGCGAATCTCTCAGCTCTTATTGTTCATTGGGTACATCTAATGGAAATCTGTTTCACTCTCTCTCAGTTGCCTGCAGAGTTTCAGGAGCGTGTGAGCTTGCACATGGAGGGTTCTTCCCTCTGCCACTCCCCATATGCCGACACAGTGCCTGCCTCTGTCATTGCTAAGGTCCTGGAGAAACCAGATGAGGTCTGCAGCAGTCAAGCCTCTCGCTCACCTAGCCCACAACCCCAGGAACGCCAGGGCTTCCTTGTGGGCACCAGCCTTGTGGGTAGTACTGAGCGCCTCGGCCTCCGAGCTACTTACAAGTCAGATCTGTACAGCAGTGACACAGCACTTTATTGCCCTGACGAACGGAGACGAGAGCGCAGACCCAGCATGGACCTCCATGGACAGCGGAAGGTTTATGAACCCCAGAACTCCACTGATAGCAACCCAGAAGACGGATCCATGGCCCTGCAGCCTGGCTTCTCGCAGGACCACTTCAGGAAGTTTACAACCTCTCTGGGAGGCGGCTCCAGCTCTTACTCCAGCTTTAGTGCAGGAGGGTCAGAAGACAAGGGTCAGGATCCTCCGAGCAGTGCTGCATCTTCTCCTCGCCACCCTGCCCTTTACATGGAATGGAGGGATGGGGCTGAATATGAGCACAAAAGCGACTCTTCCTGGGAGAGGGAGAGTCCAAGCGCCTTCACAAAGGCCCATGCTTTCCAACCACCTGAGGCAAGCCACCATCAGAATGGTAGCTCACCCATCTACAGCAGAACAATGTCCTCCTGTTACAGTGAACCTTATGAGCCCCTGCCAACTTCCACCTCACCCAGCATCACCTATGGTGACAGTCGCCGTGGAAGTGCTTTTGCTCCTGAGGAAGAAGAGCTGATTGGTCGGTGGAGGCAACTGAGTGTGGAGGATCTGAGTGCACACTCATACCGCAGTCCCGGGCGGGCCTCACCTTACAGCTTCTCTGAGCAGCACTTCTCTGTCCGGCCTGCAAAAATCCGCCTTGGTCCTCTCTACAGTAGCTTCCAGGAGGGTACTGATGTATATCACCATCATGCTGGGGTACTAGACCCCTTCTCCAGCCCCAGCCCTGACCTACGGCAGCAGCAAAGCCAGCCTCACCTGTACCACTCCAAGGAGGATAGCCAAGAGTCCGAGCAAAGCCTATACAGCCCCAAGGACGGTGTGGTGGCAGCTGGGGGACAGGCAACAGAGTACGTTGACGTAAGTCCCAACAGTTCAAATGAGTCACTGGACCATGGATCTCTGGAAATGGCTGCAGAGCTGCAGCATTATCAACCCGAGAGGCACAGCGTGTCCCCTCAGGGAACCACCCCACCACCTCCTCCACAACAACCGTACCAAAAATTTGGCACACTAGGGCTGTCACGCAAGGACAGTCTCACCAAGGCACAGCTCTATGGTACTCTACTAAACTAAGAGTAGGGTTTCCTGGTTAATCCTCTTTTACAGCTCTGTGGAACTCTACTAAGAGCAGGGTTTCCTGGTTACCTGCTTTTGTCAGTAGGATTTGAATGTTAAGCTACAGTTTGAGCCAAACACATGATGGGATTTTCTGTTGAATATTTTCAATCCATCTGCTCTCTTATCTTTTTTCTCTCTATTTCTGTATCTGTTACAGTGTTTTCTAAACATCGAACATAACCGGCTCATGTTTCTACAGTTGATATGAAGCTCTAACACTCAGCACTATTTGTATAGCCTATTTTGAAAGTTTATTAATGGTTCTGTGTGGTTTGTGAGAAAGTATTTAAGTGCATTAGGTGCATTATGGATTTTTGGAAACTTGTCTTCAGAGAGAGATTATCTTTGTTTTACCAAAAGCCTTCCGGGCTCAAAAAGGGTTTGTGAATGGACAGCACATGCTTTGTAAAAAGAAATGCTAATTTTGACAAGAAATTCGATCTTTTATTATATAATTTATGAATAGCTGTATTTATTAAGTATGCTATATCTATAATTGTTTAATAAATGTAACACTATGGAGAGATTGAACAATCTATATAATTGTAAATTATTTTTATTGCTATAACTAAGGCAATCGGCACAATTATACACGCTGCAAACAATTAAAAATGCCTCAAACGAGTTAAGTCATAAAAACAATTTGAGAATTAACTGACTGATATTGACGGATTGTTTCACAGATTTGTGAACAAGACTTTGTGAAAATAATTTTGAGAATAACTCAGCATGGAATCATAATACCCCTAAGTCAGCCCGTCAAGATTAAGTCTTAACCAAAGTGATACTTCTAATCTATTTCTTTTCCAAATAGATCTGATACTACTCAAATCTATTGCTTCATCAAGTGAGTACAATATCTTGAAAGCACTGGGCATTTTTTTTTTAACTCCTGATGTGTTTTGTTGGGCAATGGAATTTCTGAGGTGATAGTTCTTTTTGATGTTTTCTCTCCTTTCTTCCTCAGTGCTGTAAGCCCCCTCCCTCAGGCCCTCTCTACCTCACGATTCAATCCCTCTCTTCTTTCTTAATCAGCTGGGATCCTGTGTCAGTTGACACAATGATGCATGACTCTGTTTCTTCTGTTTTGCTTTCTATATCTAATAAAGCACAATAGTTGCACCATGTCTGCCTCTTTAACTACCTTTTGTTTCCTGCTCTGCTCCTGTCGGAGAGTGAGGCTGCTGCTGAGGTGTATTGGGGAGAATTTATAACTTAGAGTTCTGTTTCATACGTGAAATGTTTCCTTGTACAGTGTGAATGACAGCATACAAAGGAAGGACCTTGGTCCTCCTCCACAAACGAGCAACTACTTTTGCAGCATTCAATTTATTCAGTCTTTACAGTATAACAGAAGCCCTGCATTTACACTCAAAACATTCATGTTAGTGTGTATGATTAAGGACTGTAGCCAATAAAATCCCTACAGCTCCACAGTGAATGAAATGATCTAATAATGGCTAATGCACAGCAGTAAATAGCGGAGGTAATGAAGTTTAAACAGCCATTACTCTGGTTCATTTTTTTATTTGAGCAGTGACACCACCCTACAGTATCTGCAGAGCCACAGCCTACGCATTTTCTTTTTTATTCCGTTTGGACACTGGGATGTCACAAACATTTTCAAATATATCTTGAAAGTCAAAGGGTGGGAGTTGCTGGGTATACTATACAGCATTATGAAAAGATTATATTCAGAGAGGCTAAAGTGTCGCTATTTCACTTCATAGACGAACAAGTCTGTAAAATGAATTGCAGAACAACATTCAAAAATCTTTAATCTATGTCGAGAGATATGCAATAAGTGTTCATGTTATTCTGTATTCATCTTAGCTCTGAGCCATATGTTTCTTGGGCACGTTGCTCCTGTCATTTGTATTCAAGGGATATGTTGGACTCAGTACTTTCAGGCTCTCATTCACAGAGAAGAGTGAGTCACAAGCCGGAGGCCATCTCTGAAAACACTGCAGCAAAGATATGGGGAACAGATGGACATTTTAATTTCCTGTCTCTTATCCAGTAAGTCCCTCAGGTACTTGGCCAAAAACACACACCAAAAAATCCATTGCACTAATGTTTCGAGGTTTGAAATTGGCACATTTATGAAAGGCAGTTCTGCTTCTTCCCTTCACCTTCAACGGCCCACCATGCTTTCACTCAGGTCCCACAGCCGCTTGGCTGTATGGTCATCTGTGGCTTTGGAAAGCAATTGTTCTTCTTTGCAATTAGCAAAGCATTTTCCAGACACACCCTCAACTTCAGGCGAGCATGCCAGGTATAGTGGGGTCTGAGCACCCTCCAGTGGGCTTTTGAAGAACAACCAAGAGACCAGGAAGAAAAGAGGCTTAATCAGCAGGGGTATGTTGACGTGTCGGCCCAATCTGGTCCTTACGATACCCGGAGTGAGGGCATTTACAGTGACCCCAGTACCATCCAGCCTGCTGGCCAGCTCACGAGTGAAAAGTAGGTTGGCAAGCTTGCTCTGGCTGTAGCAAAAAGCCTTGTTGTAATTATCTTCACTGTTCAAGTCCTCGAAGTTGATGCTGCCATACTTGTAGAGTTTGGAAGAAACCACAATGATACGGCTGGGAGCCGACTGCTTCAGGAGGTCAAGCAGGAGATGTGTCAGAAGGAAGTGACCTAGGTGGTTCACTCCCAGTTGCATTTCATAACCCTCTTCTGTCCTACTGTAGGGGCACTGGTAGAGACCAGCGTTGTTGATAAGAACATCAATCCTTGGCTCCTCCTAATATTGTAACACAATCAGGTTTAGAAATTTTAGTTCATACACATCCAATCACACTTTATTAATATTGCACCTACTGTATAAATGCAATACAGAAAATAAACATATGAAAAATTATTAATACATATAGCTGTTTACCTTGGTTGAAATTTAAAAATACTGACAGATTGTGATCCCTTAAGTTCTCTGGCAGACTGTTTCTGAGGCAAGAATCAAGAATGGTGAAAACAATAACCTCAAGGACGCTGTATGAGGACTACAGGGATCAACTTAGGACGGTAGCACATCTAAGGCCCTGTTTACACCTGGTATCAAGATGTGTTTTGGTCGATCAGATCTCAAGTAGACGAGGGAGACACATACGCGTTTACACCTGGTGTTTTAATCTGTCTCTTTTGTCCACTTTCAACCACTTCTGTCCTGATTTCTTGGAGGGGAGGGTCTATGAGCAGATAAATGTATGAACTTTTTTCAGATCTTTCGATCTAATGGACAAAATAAGCTAGGGCAATTTACATATAAAGACAACTGGAGAAGACAGAAAAACATACGGAGAGCAGAAGCTTTAGTTTCTGCTTTGACAGCCGCTAAGATGGCGCCAAATGCTGTGAATGCGTGTTCATGCATTAGGTCAGTAGGCGGAGAGTAGGTGGACTTTTGCAGATGTTTGAATGTCTAGTACACTACAAAAGCAATCCGAAAGCATTGTGTTTTTGACTACCACTGGAAGTGGTCGAAAGATTACAAGCTCAAAACGTTTTAGACCCAATTTACATTTGTATTTAGCGTCCACTTGTGTTCCGATCAACGAAAATGCATCTTAATACCAGGTGTAAACAGGGCCTAAGAGGGAAAATGCTATTCTATTCATCAGAAATTTGTGCACATTTACGCACTGCAGAACATGGAATTAGAATGGCTTTATTTAAATATCTTAAATAAACATGCTTTAAAGGGGTCATGAATTGAGAAATCAAACTTTCCTTGATCTTTTGACATATAAGAGGTTATTGTACTATAAAAATATCCAATAAGTTTCAAATCTCAGAACTTCCTTGTTAGTCTAAAAACAGCTTTTATTGAAACAAAGCTCCCAAAATGACTCGTTTTGTATTTAGTCTCAGTGTGATGAAAGACCGCCTCTGCAGAAGAAGATCCTACTTCTAGCCTACATCTTTGCTTTTTTAGCCCTGCCCACCAATTCACAGATGTCATGTCAATGTCAATTCACAGGATCGAGCAACAGAACAACAGAGATGCCTATGAGGATTACAAGATGTTTTGAAGGGCCTTCCTTGAAGTGCCTTTTAATATGCAAATCTGCTATCTAATCATATCAGTGGGCATTTACTTCCAAGTCTTGAATGCAGCACGCCTATCAAAGAGAGGGTCAAAAACAGGACGAACAATAGCCTATTACTTCTAAATTGGGATGTTTTTATGTCAAATTATAAGTGGACCTCAGAGAACATTTTAAAGAAAGAAAAAAAAGATTCATGACCCCTTTAATAAACCTACATACACAGGACATCAGGGCTAGTTATTACATAACTGTATCCTGTATGTAATCTAAAAGGTGTTGAGCCAAAGTAAAACCAAGCTGACATGCATTATCAAATAGGTCACATGTTTTAAATGTCGTAATTTCATGTAATTCATTAATTACAATTTCTTTTGGTCAAAATAATGGTTTGACAGTTTTATGCATTTCATGTTATTTTTGTTGTTGTTAAATTTCACTGAAAAATAATAAAACTTTAAATTGTCTAAACTGAAGCCCATTTAATGTGGCGTCCTTCTCAATTAGGGTAGGCCTTCATAAAGTGTCAATAAAATGAAGAATTTTTTTTTTTTCATAGCCAATTATGGTGGATATATTCAACTAACCTAGGTGCCATTTATGAACACAATATGTATCAAGGTAACAGGATACCACAGTTACAATGCTGATGATATTTTATCATACTAATATATGGTATTAATAATAATAATATGCAATCCCTTTAATATGTCCTTGTGAGAAGCAATGATGATAGTGGGATAATACCACAGTTTAATTGAGCTAATAATTGTAAAAACAATAGTAGTGATATATCATATTTCAGGACACTGGATAGTTCATTTCTACACACATGCTCTCTGCTTGACCTTTACTTACACAATATGTAAACGTTAGCACTCCTCATGGCTGATATGGACTAATTCAGCCATTTTCTCAATATATTTTGCACGGTTTGAGTTATTTAATACTTTATGGTGCAGTAGCCTATATTTAATGTAAATGCAACACAGTTTCAGGGACTGAACGATAAGGCAAAAAAATGTAAACAAACCCTGATAACTTCCTCGCAGAAGCTGCGCACGGAATGGAGCGATGCGAGGTCCAAGTGTTTGATCATGATCTCTCCCTGATTCGGACCGGCCTGTTTCTTGATGTCCTGGGCCGCCTCCTCAGCCCTCTGCCTGTCTCGACAGGCCATGATCACACGGGCCTGTAGCTTCAGCAGCTCCGCTGCCGTCGCCTTCCCGATGCCGCAGTTCGCCCCGGTCACTATCACAGTCTTTCCGTGCATCAGAGCTGATGGATAAGTCAGTAATTTCAGCGCTTTCCGCCTGAAGAATATTCTCCGGGCAATGAAGATAACTCCACCGCCAAGGACAGCGGCTAAAACGACCGCTGCCGACATCAGTGCAGTGCAGGAATACCAGTGTTGAATGACAGCGTGTACGCGTGATAGCCGTGCACCACATTACCCAGAATGCACTGCTTTGTTATGGTTGCAAATAATATATTTCCTATTTCTTTTTAGGTTTACAGTTCAAGCCTAGTTTATTACACGGCATAGCCTACAGCATGCATATACCTACATTTATAATATTTTATGTATAATAATAATATAATCAATAATTTTATATTTTAGATCATTTATTTAAAAAAAAGTTCGAGTGTTTGCAGCGGTGAAAATCCATCTATCCACACTCCAAACCGCTTGTCTTTTTATGTAGGCTCGCAGGTATTGATGTAAAAATATTCAAATGAAATTTGACAACATTCAACATACTGTAAAATAAATTAAAAATGTGTTTAGACCTGTCAAGCCCATGTAAATTTTGGTTACGAATGTCGTGGGATTAAATGTTTTTGAGGTATTTATAGCACTCATGCATATAACTGGTTTGTTTTAGCCTTCAATATGACTTGTGGCAGATCCTTGTAGGCTATTTTCTGTGCAGACAAACATTAATTATTATACTAGACCTATAACAACATAATCATTATTACAGCACCTTTTCCCATCCATTTAACTTGCCACAAAATGTGTAATTTTAAGTTTTTTTATATATTTTTTTTTTATATTTTTTGTTTTCAGTTTTAAAATTATTTTTCTTTCTTTCTTTTTCTTTCTTTCTTTCTTTCTTTCTTTCTTTCTTTCTTTCTTTCTTTCTTTCTTTCTTTCTTTCTTTCTTTCTTTCTTTCTTTCTTTCTGCATCCCAAAAGTGAAATGAAACAAAACAACTCAATACACTTAACAATATTTTTTAATTACAAATACAAATTGTTTTTAATACATGAACATATCTTAAGTGCAAAGTTTGTGTCAGTAATGTATAATAAATAAGTGTGCTAAAATGCTACACAACTAATCATATGTTAGAACTAATGACAAAAACGTTTTATTCTAAATTAACTAAAACTGTAATTTAATGTCAGTCCAAAAAAAAAACAACCAAAAAAAAACAACAACAACAACAATATCTTTATCTACTACATTCTTAATATATATATAAAAAAACATACATAAATACAGCAAAAAGGCAAAACACATATTTCTGTTAGTAATTAGTAATGCTAGCTCATTTTGAGTACAATTAGTATGTAAGTGGCACTCTGTAGATAAACAAGATCAGTGCAGATTCAAGAAAGAGAGGGAGATTCAAAGGAAGCAGACGAAAGGCTCGAATCTAAGGTTGCTAATACTGCTGGTGTGCTCGTGGTTCTTAGGACTGGCTTTCAGTGTTTGGGTCCTCGTATATGTAACTGCCAACACCTCCGGTATTAACTCCTGAACAAAAACAGGGAGAAAATATCATGCTCGTATCATGATGAGCATATATATATTATTTAATATATATATATTAAATTGGAAAATGTACCTTTTGGCCCAAAAAGAACAGCATAACAGGGTTTATGGCAGTAGGGCTGGCCATCGTGCTGTAGTTTAAAACAGAACCCATGTACACTATTAAAAAATACTTGTTTTCACATTTCATTTCAGTTTGAGCTGCAGCTTTATGATATTACAAAGCACTGAAACAGGACATATACATGCAACCCATTCAGATTTTAATCTGACCAAATTAAATTTCAAATATATGCTAAATATAAACAGCATGGTGCAGGGAAATATGTTTTTCAAATTGAAAATATATTCAAGTAAAACCTTCAAATACTTATATATATATTGCACAATATAAAATTAAAATATGAAAACGGCCAAAAATATATGAGGAAATATATTTTTTAAATACAATTTTGATCAAATAAAAACATAAAAACAATATAAATGAAATTCTCATAATTCTTAAATTATCATAATGTTCCTCCACTCATTATTACATATTTGGGTCTTTAGCGACCCGGATCTATATCTAACTTGGATGAACAATAACAAAATAATAAAACAAAGCATATATCATTATCTTTTGGAACGTGGAAGGGTTCAATTTGAGCAGATGCTTTTTTCATACTGCATCTGGCTCAAATTCACAATCTCAACCATATTCACAAAACTATCATTTTCAATGTCTTCAAAGTCAATATTTTGATCGCTGACAGTTTCTTCACCAGATCCACCATCAAGTGACAGTAATATTTGATTGCGTTCAGTACTTGCTCTGCAGTACATCACTGAGTCATTTTAAGTTTTGCTGATGATACTTCCTATTTTGTTTGATACCTATTTTTGTTTACTTTTGTTTTCTGCCTGCAGTAACTATGAGTGAAACGTCACTTCATCATTGAGTATCAGACATTGCCACCGTGTACAATAAAGGTAAATTGCACTTATTCAGTCATCAGGGATTCAATTATTGTTGCGCAGAAAAAAATATATACTTACACTATTACATACCTCGGGTCGCTAGCGACCCTATACACTTTTTTTTTACAAAAAAATATAAAAAATAGAAAACAGACGTTCTTTTATAATTGTATTTATTTATTTTTTATTTAGATTGTTTATAATAGATTGTGGAATACTAAGAATGCTTATGTCCAACTTTAAAAAATGAATGACGGGGAGGGTAGTGAATGACATCGCGGGTCGATAAAGATCTGAGGCATACGTTTAAAGGGATAGTTCACCCAAAAATGAAAATTAGCCCATGATTTACTCACCCTCAAGTCCTCCTAGGTGTATATGACATTCTTCTTTCAGACGAATACAGTCGGAGTTATATAAAAAAAAATGTCCTGGCTCTTCCAAGCTTTATAATGGCAGTGAAGGGCCGTTTCTGTTTTGAAGTCCATAAAAGTGCATCTATCCATCATAAAAGTGCATCTATCCATCATAAACTAACTCCAAACGGCTCTGGTAGGTCAATAAAGGCCTTCTGAAGCGAAGCGATTCATTTGTGTAAGAAAAATATCCATATTAAAAACTTTATGAAGTAAAATAACTAAAGGACACATGAACATATACGAATTCAACTTAAGTCTAAGCGCAACTTAAGCGAGTAATGCGACGTACTGCTGATATTTACACTATGCCAAGACGCACTACACGCTACTTCCGACGTCACAAGTTGCTTAGGCGCAAGTAGACTGTGTATGGCCATTTGGCCTAGAAGCTAGAGTTTTACTTTGTAACGTGTTAAATATGAATATTTTTCTTATACAAACTCATCGCTTAGCTTCAGAAGGTCTTTATTAACCCCCCAGAGCTGCGTGGAGCACTTTTATGGATAGATGGATAGATGCACTTTTATGATGGATAGATGCACTTTTATGGACTTCAAAACAGAAACGGCCATTCACTGCCATTATAAAGCTTGGAAGAGCCAGGACATTTTTTTTATATAACTCCAATTGTCTTTGTCTGAAAGAAGAATATCATATACACCTAGCATGAGTAATAGCTTGAGGGTGAGTAAATCATGGGCTAATTTTCATTTTTGGGTGAACTATCCCTTTAAGAGTTAAAAGCACAGTAATAAAGCTGCAGTGTGTTTCTGTCACTCACCTCTGCATGGCTGCCAGGAGCCAGAGTCTTCTTGCACCTCTCACAGCGCAGACAGGGTCTGTGCCAGTCTTTACCCAGGGAACTGACCTTTTCAGCTGAAACACACAGGAAACACAGGCCCTTCTGTAAACATATGTCGACCACAACAAAATGCTAATGTATGTCCTGGCACTGCTGAACACACATGTCCCTGCACAAATCCATTTTTGGTGAACTTTAATGTCTGAATGTCAGCGCTTACCAAAGTATACTGTTTTGTTGCACCTTGGGCAGATGTTCGGCTCACCAGAGAACGAACTGAAACTTGCAGCTGGAGGAAATTAGGTGAATAATTATTCTTATACATAGCATTAATTTAAATAACTATAATTATAAATGTAAGACAATACAATACAGAATTCATTGTCCCCACTGATATTGTTCTAAAAAACACAGTAGAAGTAGATTTTCCCATGTAAATTGCTAGGTCATTATTGGGGTGTTCTTTAAGGCAAGACACTACAGGCAAAAACATTTAGAGATTTGGGGCTATTTGGCTTTTCATAACATGCTGATTCAGACTAGTGGAAACATCTAAAAAAATACACTTTTAAAGGGATAGTTCACCCAAAAATGAAAATTCCGTCATTAATTACTTGATTAATAAAATGATTCACCATAAAAATTTAAAAAACCTATGAACTTAAGTTTCTGTATTATTATCTACAGTAGTATAACCAGTATTTCAGACAAACTCACCCTTCACTGGACCCCTGGTAGCCCTTTTCTCTTCAGCCTTGGGTTTGGTTTCCATGGCAACAGGGGCAGCATCATCGTTGACAGGTGCTTCATAGACATATGATCCCGCCCCACCAATATTCACACCTACAGAGAGAAGACAATTGCTTCTTTTCTGATTCTGTTATATGGGAGGTTTTTTAAAAATTTTCAGTCTGTAAGAATTCAACATGGGCTTTAAATTCATGTAGCGTTAATCCATATCTCAAGATCGGAGATTTAAGAGATGAAACTGCTCCTGTGCAGGCTCTCTGTCTCATTAAGAAACAGTAGCATCAAAGGAGAGAGTGTCCTACTTGCTGCAAGCCCCACAAATTATGAATAGTTGGATCCAAGACACTAATTAGATGTACTGTACCTTTTGGTCCATAGAGGGCAGCATAGCATGGCTTGTGGCAGTATGGTTTCCCATCATGCTGTTAACAGTGGATAAAGCACATCACTGAGATTAATTAGGCATCCAGTTTCTGCCAACCTTGTCTGCTGTCATCAAAAATTAACACTCATGCTGTCCAAAGATTAGAGCATGAAATATTCTCAACATCGAAAGAGCAAACAACTGTACCGGCCCTTGTGAAAAAGACATACTTACAGAAATAATATACTTTAAAAGAACATCCTTAAGTGCAAACTGAATGTTTTGGACCTTTAACGGCATCTTATTTACAATTAAATGAATGTGTTATAGTTTGAATTTATATTAAATGCAATTAGTTTAACTTAATAGTGCTTTTTTGACCCACATAAGTAGGACTTAAGTACATCTTGCCATTTTCTCTATGGAGGCAGTGCCTCCTCAAAAAAAAAAAAAATTATGAGAAAATAATCCATATTACAAAAATAAAACAATGCAAATATTTCAAAATGTGACATTAAGAAGTGTATAAATCACTTCTTTTTTTTTTTTTTTTTTAAAGTAACACTGTCCAACAGCGGGTAAAGTTACAGTGGGACACTGCGTGTGTCTTGCCTCCCCTGAGCCCATTGACTTTTAACAGAGCCTCTAAAGCATGTGGAGGGTTTAGTGGGGGGTATTTAAGAATGAATGGGGAAAAGTCACGTGAGAGGAGGCAATGCCTCTATCACGTTATGATTGGTTATGATTAGTTATGATTGGTTCACTTGATAAATCCCACCTCTTGTTTTCGTGCGTGCAGATGTGTATTTTTTATTTTTTTTATGTAAACGTAAAGTGATATTTAACAAGTACCATGTGAATAGACATGACAACAACATTAATTACATTTATATATATATATATATATATATATATATATATATATATATATATATATATATATATATATATATGTGTGTGTGTGTGTGTATAAAAACGGAGGACTTTGCCTCTTCATTTCAGAACACATGCACATCACTGATGTAATTTCATAATTCAATTAAATTTCAATTCAGATTATTTGTAAGGCACATTTATAATCAACCTTGTTTGAACAAAGTGATGTACATAAAAAAGAGAGAAGGAAAATAAGAGCAATAAACACATAAAAGTTACAAAAGATTAAAAGCACAGAAGAAAAGGACATGGATTTGGAGCCAGCCACTGCGAAGGCACTGGCTTCATCTGTGGGAGACAGGAGATGATGATTTCGAGTAAGTGATGAGTTGTGAGTAACAATTAAGCCGGGAAGGTATTTAAGGGCTAGATTGTTGAGAGGTTTTAATCAAATAATATAATTTTAAAATCAATTCGGGTTTGGGATTGCAGCCAGTGCAGAGAGCGTAAAATTGGTGTGACATGATCTCGTTTGCGGCTTCCCGTGAGCAGACAGGCAGCCGCATTTTAGACCACTGGGAGATGAGAGATGGAGGAGAGAGGTAACCCGACATACAATGAATTACAGTAAATGAGTCGTGTTGAAATAAAGGTGTGAATAACAATTTCAAAACTATCCCTGCTTTAAAGGGTTTAACATTGGCTAACCGACGAAGATGCTAAAAGCTAGTGCTAACTATGACATTAATTTATTTATTTAATTTAAGACTACTATCTTGGTAAACTCCTAAATCTTTTTAACGTCAGATGTAAGGTACGGCGTGAGGGTGCCTACATCGATCACGTTATCATCAGAATGCTCTTTTGGCCCGAATTGGATAATTTGGGTTTTAACATTGTTAAGTAGCATAAAATTGTTAGTGAGCCACAATATGAGTTTGTGAAGACTTCCAATCTCTTATATGCAGAATTATAATTGTGTGTTATAGGTATGTAGAAGTGGAGAGGTGTCGTCCGCATAGCAGTGGTACGACACCCCAAATCTACTCATAACTGATCCATAATCGATCCCTGGGGTACACCACAGATGAGGAGAGTTGCCAAGGATGAATGAGCATCTATACTAACAGAAACTTCTATTAGACAGGAAAGACTGAAACCATTTGAGTACCGTACCTGTGATACCAATAGAAAGTTCCAGCCGAGATGAAAGCATCTTGTGGTCTAATTAGTCAAAAGCGAGCTCAAGTCTAAAAGCACTAAGACCACAGTACTTCTATTGTCTTTGAAATATGGTCTTTTAAGAAATGAGGTACACTACAAGTGCGCATATTTCAAATGGGGATGATATTTTCGCAGAACTAAGGCTCTTTGCACCGCTGATGACAGTGGGTCTCATTCACTAATAACTGCATGGATTATTTCTCATTTGTACGCACATGAGAATTTAGTCTAATTTACAACACGCGAGTATGCACGTGAATTTGTTCTCAATCTCGTTCTAATGTTAGTGAATTTAGAGTATTCTAAATGAGCGTGCGCGTGCACGAGATTAGTCATTTGATAATTTGCATAAAAGATGCCCAAACCATCTCCATATAAGGGCTTTCCACACAACCTTTCCTTTACAGCCTTTCAGTACTCTTGTCTACATGGGGCTCTCTGCAGACGTGCTCTCGCCAGATCCTTGAGAAATGTCAGTTGTGTCATTCTCAAAACCAGTTCAAACACAATAAACAACTTTTATACAGACCTTTCATTAGCCAGCTGTACATATGTGTATATTATTCAGAGAAAACTCACAGCTGAGGTTATAACGCAGCTTTTCCTACTCTTTCACTGTATATGATGAAATATGTTTTGCTCTGGATAATCTTCATTGCTGTGAGCTTCACAACAGCCATCTAACTGTGATAGAATCCAAGACCCAAAACAAGACTCAAAGATGGAACTGGCGGAGAGAAGAAGAAGGGCTGAGGACCATCTCCTCTACACCATCGTGGAGGATTTTGTGGAATATTCCCATCTGGTGAGCTGTTGCGATTCTATACTCAGTGCCTGCTTTCGGATGGGACTGCATGGCGATTTATTTAAAATTCTTTCTACCAGTAAATGCAATGTAGCCTAGCCTTGGTTGATTATATTAATTACGTCATCTGGCTAAATGGTTCTGATTTCGTGGTTGATGAAATTAGAGAGGACAATATAAAAGATCATCAAGTCCCATCCCAAAAATATTTGGGTGCTCCAGCTCACCCCAAGCCTGCGACTGAACCCTCCACATCCTTCAACAGCGGGACTATCCTACCCATTCCTCCAGTCTTCCCTCGAGCCCAGAAGATGGTTTAGAACAGCGCTGACCTAGCAGTGAAAGTGGTGGATCCTTCTATTATCTCCATCCGGGTGGCTCAGATGAAATCTTCCCCTCTCCCGTCCCCACTTCCAGAGTCCGCTTTCAAGTCTGTTCCAGTGAGGGAAATCTCAGAGTCTGTTTCAGTGAAAGAAATTCCCGTGTCTGTTCCAGTAAGAGAAATTCCCACGTCCGTTCCAGTGAGAGAAATTCCCACTTCTGTTCCAGTGAGTGAAATCTCAGAATTTGTTCCAGTCGCACCAGAGGACGCTCTGCCAAGGCCTGCTCCTAAGGACGTTGTGCCAGAGCCCGTGCGAGAGTCTGCTGCACCAGAGCCCGCTCCCGAGAAAGTAGCGCCAGATCCGGCTCCAGCCCCTGAGCCCGCTCAAACCCCTGAGCCCACTCAAGAACTATACGTCCTCGACCACAGTGGTTGAGCCAAGCTCCCGTGGCAAGGCCTGATCACCCCTGGCTCTCTGAACAGCCAGCACCTCCCTGGCTCCCTGAAAGGCCGGAGCCTCCATGGCTTCCTGAGCTGCTGGTACCTCCATGGCTCCCTTAGCTACCGGCACCTCCCTGGTCCCTTAAACTACCGGTACCATCCTGGAGACCACCTGACTTTCACCTGCCATGACTCCAGGACACCCTCCCTCCCTCCCCGGCTGGACTGGAATGTCAGGGTTATGTTCTTTTTGTGTTTTCGTTTTGTTCACTTTCTGTTTGCTTGTTTTCCTTTGACCCAGTTTTCCCATGTGTTTTCATTGGTTTATCTTATTCACCTGTCCCTCGTCAGTTAACTCATCAGCCACCTTTGTTTACCCTTATGTATTTAAGCCCTCAGTTTCTGTCTGTTCCTTATCTTGGATTGTTTTATGTTTATTTTATGTGGTTGTGATACCTGTTTCTTGAGCTTACCTGTGTCATTTTGATTTATTTATTAAAGGATTGTTTGCTCTGATAATCTTCATCGTCGTGAGCTTCACTACAGCCACCTAACCGTGACAGCCGCACAGAGACAGTTGTCCCTAATTTTTTTTGTAAATTTAGAATACATTTTAGTATGAACGTTTTTAGTGAATGATTTGTTTGTGAAAACTTTTGTGCGCAGATCTCATACACAAATTTGTGCGTACACATGCTTAGTGAATGAGACCCAGTGTGTTATAATCAGTGAATTATCTGCATTATTATCTAAAACAGACAGCCCTGCCCACACTCGCTGAGGGTGAGCTGCAGCTGGCCTCTGTCATTTTTGATGAGAATTTGGAAAAGGATTATCTCTGTAGTCTCCCATCTCCACTAGTTTCGCTCAGCTCCAAGACTCCTGGATCTCCAGTAATCCTGCCTAGCATTCCCTCCCACCTCCTCTACTAATGACAGCCAGTTCCTCTGCCCCGCCTCCGCTGTTTCCCTTCAGTCCCTCGGCTCCTACTCCGACCCCACTCTGCTGTGTGGATCTGCATGGGATCTTCCGGTCTCCAGCTCCACTTTGGCAAGAGGATCCCCTGGCTCCGCCTCCAGCCTGTCACTCTACCTCAGCTTGTCGACCAGTTGACTTCACCTTGGCTCGTCCCTCCATAGGCTCCACCAAGAACCGTTGTGCTTACGGCTCCACCGGGCTCCCTCATCCCTCTAGCACTGCCTTGGTCAGTTATTGCTCCGCCTGTGACACGGACTTCTGGGCCTTCAGCTGTGCTTTATCCCTCCACTCATTTGGCTCCGCCAGGCTCTGCTTTTCCTCCGGCTCCACCTTGGTCCTCAGTCCCACCAATACCTGTCAAGTATCTTTCCCGCCGTCCTCCTGTATTAGTATTTTCCCATAAATCTCCCGTATTTTAACCTGCGTTATTAAAAAATAATAATACCCTGGGCCCGGGCGGAGTAAAAAAACCCCAAAACATTCCCAATCTGAGCTCTGTCTCTAGCCTCGCGATAACTGCCACCTGCAGTAGCCTACTACAGGTACTGTAGGTGGCAGTTGTCACGAGGTTAGTGTGTGAGGTCAGATGATGAGTGACAACGCGGGAAAAAAAAGAAAAAAAAACAGAGACGGATGATGGACGCTACAACAGACGCAAGGCACTCCTGCCAAAAAAACAAAACCCTCATGTAAATACCGCGAATGCAAAGTCTGCAACAAATTTGTACAATAACTCACTAAAAGAGTAAAGAAAAGTTATGTGAAATGAAAAGAAAAACTGTAAAAGAAAAGCAATATGAAATGAAAAGAATGTGTGGAATGAAAATAAAATGTAAATGTAAAGACAAGCAATGTTAAATGAACAGAAAATATGCAAATAAGCCTTTAAATAAATGCTCTTCATATATACCCGTTTGTGTCTTCATTTAGGTTATAATGAATGTTCACAGCATGTCAATGTCAACAAAGGTAGGCCTATCATTGGCTTTATGCACAGCTGCACTACTTCCTGAACTTCAGCCAGCTCCTTTGTTTCCTGTCTGCCATTATTGGACAAACTGATTAATCCAGGTGTGCCTGACCTCAGTAGTCACAACAACAACAACAATCAGACACACCTGGATTAATCAGTTTGTCCAATAATGGCAGACAGGAAACAAAGGAGCTGGATGAAGTTCAGGAAGTAGTGCAGCTGTGCATAAAGCCAACTGTAGTTTGTAAGTGGTTGACAAGTGGTGATTTTAGCTTTCTTGTACACCTGTCTTAAAATGTAAGGGATACTGGAGCTTGGTTGGGGTGGTGGGACTGCTCGCGGTGGGCGCCGGAAAATTTCCCTTATTTTCAAATCCAAAACTTGACAGGTATGGTCCCACCGGCTCCATCGCAGTCCCCTGGCACCCTGGTTCCACCTCAGATGCCTGTCACTGTGACTCCGCCTTGGTCTCCTGGTCCATTGGTGTTGGCAGGTCTCATCGGTTCTGCCTGGGTCTCCACCTCTATCGGCTCTGTCTCCATCTGTCGTCCCTCCACCTGCCAAATCGCCATCATGGCTTCTCCCTCTTCCAACTCTGCCGTGGGCCTTCGTCCTGGCTATGGTCTCGGTTCCCACCTGGCTCATCCTGCTCTCCTCTCCTCCCTGGCTCCTCCCACCATCACTGCTGCCTTGATTTCTCCCACCACCATCTCCTCTTGTCTCCTGCCCTTTGCCAGCCCCTCGTCCTCCTCCAGAGTCTCCGCCCTCCCTCTCTCATCAGTTTAAACTATCCTCGGCGTGAGGACGTGCCGGAAGGGGGAACTAATATAACAGTAATACTCTGTTTATTTCTGTTTTATTATCATGCTGTTTTGGCTTTTCCTGTTTGCCTGTCTGCCTGTCTGTGTTCCCTATTAGTTTACATAGTCCCTAATTAATTACGCACCTGTTTCTGTTCAGTTCATTCATTACCACTTCTTGTATATTTAAGTCCTTTATTTAACCTATATTTAAGTTTCCTTAGTTCTGTGTTCCTTGTCATCTTTGAATAATGTGGTTATGTTACTCTGTTCTCCTGCATGTTCTCTCTTAAATATTATTATTAAAATACTGTTTATTTTGTACTCCTTTTGTAATCTTCGTGCGCTCATTATAACCACCTAACGTGATACCAATAAGATAATCTGAAGAGTTTGGTTCCAAAACGCGATAAATCCATTTTAATTTGAGTAAAAATGTGTTTTCTTTACCAAGAAAGTGGCAAGATGAAAACCACTATTTTCTGTTTCAAACTATCACATAGCATCATTAGGTTATAATAACATAAAAAATTCAAATCCAGATTTTGATTTTCAAAGATTTATTATAAAAATGTATTATTTTTTCCCCAAAATGCAATAAATTCATGACACTTTTTTTTTTCAAAATGCAATTAATCCACTGAATCAATATAAAAGTTATTTTTCATATTGAAACTGTTGAAAATACACAACAAATTAAGTTGATCCACATATGACAGCCTCAGAACTCGGTCAATACTAATCATATATGCAGGCACTGGACTAAAAATACATTCAATCAGCCATCGCTTGGAAATACCTCCTGAACTTTTTTGACGGCGATCAGCTGTAATGGCTTGGTCCTGCTTGGTTTTCGTTGACTTTGAGTAAAACAATTGAAAGTTTTTTCAAAAGATCCCCTGGGGTCAACGTGTCAGCGTGACAGAAGTTTGATGCTGTCGTGTGAGAACAAGCAACAGTCTGCATTTTTCCTCCTCCCGAGTGCCTCATCTTCTTAATCTCCTCACGTAAATGATTAGATTTCGATGGCTTACGTTTCTTCCCAACCGCAGAAACCACCACAGGTTCATCAATGCCGTCAAAATTATAATTTTTTTTGTTTGTTTGTTGATCAAAAAGTACATAGTAGTTAAGGGAAACTAGGATGCCAGGTGTATTCAAAGCACCGCCATTATGGTTTACAATGCGTGGAATGGTGCGCTGTGATTGGTTGAGCAGATTTATCGCATTCTGCGAGAAGGGAGACTGGTGTTTGTCGCGGTTTGGAAAGAAAGGGAGAAAACATGACACGGCGGATATCGCATTTTACGTAAAATTAAAAATGTACTTTTCAATACCGACCTATACAATACAGATTTTTGAGGGAACCCCATTTTCTTTTTTAAATGGCGTTTATCGCGTTTTGGAACCAAACTCTTCATCTGCTTCTGCTACATAAAACTTACAAACAGACTATTTTGCTAAGCAACAGTGAGGAAGAGAGTGGAGAGGAAGAGTCCAGAACCAGCTCTCTTTACGCTTGGTTTTGTGTGATTAACAACATTGCTAATACAAAAATCTGAATGGCTGTTTGAAAACATGTAAATACTGTTTGGCTTTTTTCCCCCGCAGGTTAGAAACAGAAAGTCGCACAGCACTGTTTTGTGGACCACAGCAACCGGGATGGCCTCTATATTTCTGCTTTTCTATAACAGCCACCTACTGTCAGAGAGTTTTCATGTTTTTGCATTGTTGTTATTGTTTTGATATTTGGAACAGCACTCTTGCTCATGTAATATTACTTAATTGTATACATTTTCAGACTGTAAACCAATATTAATATACAGGTAGGAAAAGGGGGGATGGGTTTATGTTTTTTTTTTAATGGGGTTTTATCTTCTTCAGCACTTTCTTTTTCTCAGTTTTTTAGCTGCCTTACTCTCACCTCTGCATGTCCTCCTGGATTCAGGGTCTTGTTACAGCGTTCACACTTCAGACAGAATTTGTGCCAGTCTTTCCCCAGAGATGTCACTTTCTCCGCTACAAAACACAAAAAGATTTATCCCCTTTACAGATCATCATTCGTTTGAAGATGTACATTTAAATGATGGTTTAAGAGGCTCTTTGGATAAAAGTGTTAACTCTCTCCACTGAAGCAAATAAATTCATTATAACAATTGAGCTGAAATTACTTTGTAGAGACTCTTACTGTAATGGTGCCTGGCAAAGATCAGAGCTTCTATGAAATAGTGGTTTGAGTCTTGCTTGAGACTGTCTCGTTAGAAAAACAAAAAAGGCTATGAACCACATACAGATTTATTTAGATAACACATAGTTAGTTATGTTGCACATATTAAAGTCACCATGAAATCAAAATTGACAATTCTTATTTTTTAAATGGAATATTGCAGTGTTTATTATAAATAATTTATCTGTGCACATATTTTTTCTTACATTTCATGTGCACTTGTAATATTTAATAGAAGTACCTTCCCCCTCCTTCTTAGTGACATCTCTTCTAACAAACCACAACCGTACAATCAATTCCCAATGCATAAAATCATATCCCAACCTTTTTTTGTCTTGTTCGTGAATCCGTTTCACTCGAATATATGTCACAACATGGAAGAAAAGACTTATCGCAGTTTCTTTTTCATGCCGACTTTAATGCGTGTCCAATAAGAAATAATATGAATATGCCTAATGTCCATCTGTTTACTGTCTCATAGATTACATCAGGGATATGTGGATGAGTGAAGGTCTTATCAAACCTGACCCCTTCATATCGAGGCCAGTATATTCCAGGCACATGCCTGAGGGAGCACAGAACACCCTCATGAGCCGTTCTTCACAGAGCAGACATCACATCATGTCAGTGTGAGTCAAGACTGAAGAACAGCACAATCACATTTTAGGTCAAACTTTGTGAAATCCATTCAGGGATGTTTGGGGAAGTATGTTTATTTTTATGTGTTCTATTGCAGGATGTTGCCTCAGGGTAACAAATCCATTTTCTTCAATTTGCAAGCACGAGATGCATATAACACAATAAAACAGCTAATAAAGAAGGGACGACTTTGGATAAACCAATAAAAAGGGTTTCTTTTCCTACACTATATTCTAGTGAATAATTGTCTTAAAAAAAAAAAAAAAAAAAAAAATATATATATATATATATATATATATATATATATATATATATATATATATATATATATATAATAAGAAATGTTTCTTGAGCATCAAGTCAGCATATCAGAATGATTTCTGAAGGATCATGCGACACTAGAGACTGGACTAGTGATGAACAGGAATAATGACATTTTAAAACATATTAAATTGGAAAACAGTTATTTTACATACTGTTTTGACACCTCTGCTGTTTTACTGTATTTTTTGATCAATCATTTGCAGGTTTGGTGAGCACAAGACCCTAAATGTATAATGCGTACAGTATATAATTAAATGCATCAAATTGAATGGAATGCAGTAGATATGGACCCAGTCACTGCTACTTTCTGGCATGTAGCAGTTTGGCATCTTCCATTGGCATGTAGTGTTGTTTCTAGGCAACTAGCTAAAATGGAAATATATTTATTTATTATAATATATTATTAATTTAATATATATATATATATATATTAATAACATTGTTTTTCAGCATTTATTTTTGCCTTTTGATCTCCATTTCATGCTAAATGCATGCAATTCTGTCTTCAATCGTATCTGGCAGAACAGGTTGAAAAACTAAACGTTTTGTGGTGCAGACAAATGTGCAGAGAGTTGAACAGACAGTAGTCCTTGTCTCTAGATTTGCTGTTCTGCTTAATGGTTGCATGATGTCCACCTGAGTATCAAATTAGCTATTTCCACAGTGAGGATATGCATGGCAAATTTCAGTCTGACAGAAAGTTGCAGAGGTCGCAAACACTTTAGAAACAAAACTGAAAAAGAGTTTTAGATAAACTAATAATCGAAATAATCTAATAACTTAAAAGTTGGTATGAAACAAGACACGATTGTATTTTCTTTCCTATTGTGACATATATTTGAGTGAAACGAGTGAAATCGAACAAGAAAAAAAAGAGCGTGACTTGATCTTGACAAATGGGACAAGATTGGATCATTGGATGGTTGTGGTTTGCTATTGGACGATCTCATGTGAGTGACATCAGGTTGCCCCGCCCTCACGTCAGTAAACACATCATCAGATAAGAGAAGAGGGAGGGGATGTTATTTTGATTAAATATTAGGAGAGTACATGAAAAAAAAAAAAAAAGGATAATTTATGCGATATTGATTTCATGGTGTCTTTAAAGGGTTAGTTCACCCTAAATGAAAATGCTGTCATTAATTACTTACCCTCATGTTGTTCCAAACCTGTGAGACCTTCGTTCATCTTCGGAACACAAATGAAGATATTTTTGATGAAATCCGAGAGCTTTCTGACTCCCCTATAGACAGCAACGTCATAACCACTTTCAAGGCCCAGAAAGGAAGTAAAGACATCGTTAAAATAGTCCATGTGACTACCGTGGCGTCAACCTCAGTGTCAGAGACTGACAGGGAAGAGAAGAAATTGTTGAATAAAGTCATTTTCTTTTTTTGCACACAAAAAGTATTCTTGTCGCTTCATAACGTTAAGGTTGAACCACTTTAGTCACATGGACTATTTTAACGATGTCTTTAGTACATTTCTGGGCCTTGAAAGTGGTTATGACGTTGTTGTCTATGGAGGGACAGAAAGCTCTCAGATTTCATCAAAAAGATCTTCATTTTGTGTTTCAAAGATGAACAAATCTCTCACAGGGTTATTAATGAGATAAATGTATTTTTTGGGTGAACTAACTCTTTAAGGAAAAAAAGGTTACTTGAAGAAAAAAGATTGAAGAGAGAAAGTCCTGCACACATCAGAGGATAAAGAAGTGGTTCGCTTCAGCAATAGCCTTATGGCATAACTGCACAATTATGTGGGCAAAAAGGGTGTTCCTCCACTGAAAGCCATTTAAAAGTAGCCGTGTGCCAGGTTGAGTACTTAAAGACTTTATGTGGTATTCAATTTAATAGGAATGCTTTTTCCAGGTCACACTACTCAGCTGTTCAAGTCTCATGAGAGCTAGTAGCAGCCAGAGACAAAGTAGATTCTCACTTGTTAATTATTAGGCTATAGTGCTCAGTGGGAGGGAGTCAGCTCAGACTCAGCATATGATATTAGCACGGACAATTTTTTTTATATGAATTCAATTCAATGATATTTAAGTCCTCCTGTGGTGAAAATCAAGTTTTTAATGCTGTTTATATGTCTATGTGGTGTGTTTAATAGAAACCATGTGCAAATTCATTAGTTACCAGCATTGCTGAGTATTTTCTCCTTAAAACTGCAGTGAACCAAAGACAGTCTCAAAAACACGGTTTGAAATCGCTGGTGTCTCTGACGTCACAAACTAGTGTAACCAATCAGATCAGCGTGTGATCGGCAATGAGTGGATCTCTGAGCTGGTGCGAGTGAGTGGAGGCGGGGCTAATTTGCATATTCATAGAACCGCGTATACTAAATGAGGCAAGGGTGTAGAGTTACATTCAGGCTATTTTAAGGCAAGAATAAATTTGTTTTAAAGGATTTTTTTTTTTTAAATATGTCATTTTGGTGATTAAAGATGAGTTTTAAGGGATACAATTGACTACAGGGGGACTTTAAGATGCGTTTTGGTCGATCGGATCTCAACAAGACAAGGGAGACACATTCCCATTTACACCTGGTGTTTTAATCCGTCTCTTTTGTCCACTTTCAACCACTTCTGTCCTGATTTCTTTAAGGGGAGGGTCTATGGGCGGGTAAATGTATGTTTTTTTTTTCCAGATCTTTCAATCTTATGGACTAAATAAGGTTGCACAATATACATATGAACACGAAGCAGAAAAACACAAGGAGAGCAGCAGTTTTAGTTTCTGCTCTGACAGCCGCTAAGACCACGCCAAACGCTGTGAGTGTGTGTTAGAAATCAGGAATGGTGAGAGAACATTGTGCTTGGTACATTTTTCGTCTTCCAACCAAACCGAAAAAGTTTAAGTCCCGTCTGGCTACGCTTCCCATAATGTTTACGCATTATCTCAGAAGGCAGAGAGATGGTCTTTTGTGGCTGCTCGAATGCATTTGACCACACGAGTGTCTACACTATGAAAGCAATCCGATCGAATGTGGACGAAAGTGGACAAAAGAGATGGATTAAAACACCAGGTGTAAACAGGTTTGTGTCTCCCTCGTCTACTTGTGATCCGATCGACCAAAACGCATCTTAATACCAAGTGTAAACAGGGCCATAGATGTTGAGCGTCATGGTGTGTTGCTCAAAACTAATGCTGTTCATTTACAGTGAGAGTATGTTTTAGTATAAAAATGAAACCTCGTAGGGAGTTTTACAAAAAAATGATTCTAGCCGACAGCTGTTAATGATAAATAATAAATTAATTTAATGATTAATTACACTGTAGGGACAAATGCCAAATGACACCTGCAGTTTAAATTCAACCAGAGAAGATAAAGAGGAAGAAAAAAGCAGAGCACTGTTTAACATAGTCCAATAAATCAAAATGTGGCACACACTACATTCACAGGAGGCTTTTTGAGAATGAAAGGAAAGTAAAGGCCTATAAATAATGTATAGACTGGACAGAAGAGTGTCGAAGTGTTAACCGCATTAAATGGGTCAAACCAGATTAAAACTGAATGTTCAATCTAGTTATGCACTTCAATTTGTGGTGGTGTTGTATTGGCTGATGCTAATTATTTCACTCATAGCTGATCACATTAAAAAATGAAAAGGTATTCAGTCTAGTATACGAATATGAACCTGAGTTGTTATAGACTATTGAAAATCCACCTGATTATTATATTTACCTATTGTATAGTCACCCGTTTTAACTAAATAATATAAACTATGGGATTCTGAGCTCTAAGAGTCATGTAGCCTAATACACAGTTATACACTTTCATTCATCCCGATTCTGCATTTCATGCGTCATACATTATTAAATCAGTAATAACCAAAAGCTCTCTCCCTCTCGTTCATATTGGTGATTTCCATGGTATTTATTTCACTGCACCACTTCAAAATGCATTGTATCTCAAATCTCAGCAGATAAAATAGTTTTATTAGCCGCAGCGTCTGTAATCAGGTGTACAAATCTTAATCATAAAACGTAATTAATTTAGTAAGAATATCGTGCACTCGTGATTAGACAGTTAATTATCAAGCCCACACTGTGTGGTTTGTAGACGTTAACGCATACCACGATAAATGAGAATGAAAGTAGGCTAAATTCACACTACATCATGACATCTACGTTGCAGACAGCGTGTGCATTGTTTAATTCATGGGATTTTGAAAAGGAAGCAAAATTGGCGACTTACCAAAATAAACAGTTTTGTCACATTTGGGACATTTTGATGCCATGTTCCGTGCAAAGCTAGGGTTTCCTTTTGATATGAGCAAGTTCTCTTTAATTTAGATCTGATACAGTAAATACGACTCCTTCGTTCTTAGCGATGCTTGAAGCTCGAGCGCATCCTCTATTTCAATATTGCCAGCGCGAGCGCGGATACTCCCTCGATGACGTCAGGGGGCTAGTGAATGTGCTCACCCTTCATTTCATTAAACTACTGATGTCTGCTCTCTCCCCCTCTGTCTGCAGAGCTATACAGCACAGACATAATGGAAATTATATAAAATATTATATAATGTAAATATTAATATACAAATATTAACCTAACCACACTGGATGAATACCTTTTCATTTTTTATGTGAACAGCTTTGAGTGAAAAGGCTATTGATCAACCAATACAACACCACCACAAATTTAAACTGTAAGTAAATACAGACTATCTCGTTTAAGATGATTACAATTTTGAAATTGAGATCTCATGCAGCTATGACTGAGACGTACTCAATTATTTAATATTTTTGCTTAATAATTAAATGTCATGTAAACCCTTTTTCTTAGTCAATGTTCTTAAATCAATGTGCTGATTCCAAATCTAATATCAGGTAACACGGTTGCTTATCCTTTATTAAATGGTGAGGTGTATTATTTTATGTATTAGTAATATATTTTAGACTTTTGCCCTACATTTTGTCATCTTGAATTTATTTTTTAAATTTCCAAATATTAATATAGGGGTAGCAGGACACACTCTTATAAATAAAGGTTCCAAAAGAAACATTTTGGATTCCCCAAAAAACATTTCAGAGAACAGTTCTTAAAGCCCCCCTGCATTCAATAATTGCATCCCTTAAAACTCATCTTTTATAATCAAAATTACATATTTATAACAAAATTTGTTTTTGTTCCCTATCCCCTAGTGCACTATTTGCCATTCACCATAAGAACAAGTGACCAATTTTAGCCACAGCTTCAGTGTCTATTTGGGGGCGGGGCTTTACATTCTAGAGAGCATTTGATTGGACAGAAAATCTGATAAGAAGCTGAAGTGCAGAGTGATGTCATAAAAATCACTGATCCATTTTGGCGGAAGTGAGAGACTGTACGGTTTGAACGCTTTTATCTTCTAAATGTGAATTTTGTCATTTTTTTGGAGTACACTAGCTTATAGATAACAGTAAGGCTAACATATTCATACTAAAAGCCAAAAAACTTCAATATTGCCTTCATGGGGACTTAAAAGACTGAATGAATAAATCACTTTTGACCCGCTTATAAAAGAGAAAGCAAGAGAAAGAGTATGAGTATGTGTGAGATTCAAATGAAGAGATGCCACTGACATTTTTCAAACAGTTCGCATGTATCCATTTTGACCCTTGTGTGCCATTACAGTGCTGTTTACATAACTAGAATAACAAGTGAACAAATAAAGTAAATCAATAAATGAAGGAACTGATAACAACGAACAAGGGCCATTTACTGTAGACAGAAACAGGTGGATCATGTTGTTGAGCACATGCAAAAACCTTTAAACATCGGTTCGGAAGGATTGATTTAGTTGAGAATGTTTAAGCTTTATAAAAGTCCTGCATGTTTCTGTATTTCAAACAGTTTCCCCCATAAAATTAACAATTGACAAAATTATGTTTTGAGTTCTGTTGCATTAAATATTTTACTTATAATATATTAAGTATTTTATATTAAAATGATATATTATATGTATATTTATATCGGCCAGATTTATCTGCAGTAATTCCTCTCAGTCTATTTTAACCAGACCCTGCAGTTGATCTTTTGCCAAGTGTCATGGACAGACAGGCTGCTTATCTCTATCAGGTACAGAGATAGTGAAAGACAGACCCGATACTTTGTCCATACATGGGTCTCCTGTGTGTCCCAGTCAAACTTCACACCGGCCATCAGATGCCATATGAGAGCATTCTCAAATGCTTGTGGCTCAAACGTCTGTGACGGGTCAGAGAGTTTCTCCAGGGCATGTTTTTCCATTTAAAAGGGTATTTGAGGCGGTTTGATTTGATTTTACATGTTAAAAATATTTCTGGTGTTTTTATATATTTCACAATGATCTCCTCAAAGACTTGGTCATCTGATTTGGTGACTATTGCACTCTAAAAAAAAGGGAATCTTTATTTTCAAAAGCCATAATGACTCTAAACTATTTTTAAGGAGTGCTGTGATTCCAATGCATTTATCATGTTAAAAAAAATTGTGGGAAATGCTTTAAATTTGTTATCTCATCCCCTCACATTTTTGGAACTCTATTTTCTCTCTCTCTCTCTCTCTCTCTCAAAAAAAAAAACAAAACAAAAAAACTACTGGGGGTACTACTACTACTACCCTTTCAAAAGGGTCTAATATGTGCCATTTAGGTAATATGTGCACTTTTGGTACCAATATACTTTGAGGTACTAAGATGCACTCTTTAGGTACACACACCGCTTTTGTACCTTTTTTTTCTGAGAGTTATGACAACATATGTAAAGCAATTTTCAACTTTTTTTTTTTTTTTTAAGTTTTACAAGATTCAACTATTTTTTTTTTTAAAGTCAGTTCAATGTAGGCTAGTTTAAGTTGATTGTACTTAAAACCTTCTGACAGTTTTCTGTCTCTTCTCTTTGTGTAGACCCTGAAATTGGTTGAATCTTACCACACCTTCTCCTCCATGAAGGTGTAAATTAAGTCTCTTCTCAAGAAAATTCCCAAGATTATTAAAATGAGGAAATCATAAAAAGACCTCCGTCGTCCTGACGTCAAGAGGGCAGAGTTGACAGCGAGGCATGACAAAAATAACTTGGGAGGATCACCAAGGTTATCAAAACATTAAAGAGATTCAAGAGGAAAGCATTTAATAAAGCCAAAACAAACAATATGGTAAATATGATTATGATTTATTTTCAGCAGTTAACCATTACATTCTTTAGTTAAACACAACATCATCATTTTTGCTCATGGCATCCCCTATCAATGTTTAATCAACATAATTATTTCAGTGTCATGATCAATTATCAAATAATTTTGTTATTGTTCATAACAATACTTCATGTTCATTGCCCACTGAAAATTATTTGTGTCATCATAAATGTATGATATGATAAATATCACACATGTAAATGGGAGAAATTTAAACCCTCATTTACCTTAGTTCTTCATTATTTTGTGAAAATATTTTGGAGTTTAAAATACCTTAACCCTTATGAAAATTAACCATGATTTTTACTACAACAAACTGTGGTTATTGTAGTAAAACCATGGTAACCACAAATTAACCAAACTATTTTTGCTACACTAACCATAGTTTAACCATGGTATTTGTAGTAAAACTGTGGTTATACAAATGGTAATCAATCCGCCAAAAAACATGTTTACTACACTTTTTCTATGATAAAACCATGGTTAATTTTTGTTGAGACAAAGTAGAAATAAGACAGCAAATGTAAACTTCTCTACAGTATATGCCAGAATATTTACTATTGTAGTTTGTCCAGATTTACATTTTTGTTTATGAGCCCTTTCGATTTTAAATCTTGCTTCTTTTATCATATTACTAAGTTTTTCCATATTAGTATAATAAACTACATTACCCACAATGCACATGCGCTGTTTTTCTGTTTGTTTCCGGGCGCGCTTTGCAAAACTCATAACGTTTTTTTTGTTGTTGTTATTAAACCAAAACCTAAAGCTGTCTGTGTCATGTGTACGGTCATTACCAAAGGTTGTCATTTAGCTTAGCATAGTTATATCACGATCGCATAACTATTTTAAGGTTTTGTGTGTGTGTGTGTGTGCCAGAGCCATTTATGGCTATGGTGTGTGTCAATGGCAAGTAAGAAGAAGTTACGGAGGACGGGCGTCTCAGCTGATCTCTGCGAGCGACTCAAGCGGCATCAGGTGGAAACCTGCCAGGTAACTTAAGAGAGTTCAACCATCCTGACCTGCTCTTTTATCATATTATATATTGCTCTGTTTGAGGAACCGTCGTACAGTGAAGACTTGTGTAACTTAACTCTGCCCTTTAGGATGTTCTGTCCGTCACTCCCGTGGAGCTCATGCGGCTGGCCGGACTCAGTTATCCCGCTGCTCTGGACCTCCTGCGTCTGGTCAGTAAAGCTTGTTCACCGACCGTGAGAACCGTAAGTCACTCACACACCCCATCAGCTCCTGTTGACTTATCGCGCGAAGCCTTTCATTAGTAGTTATGTTGTTTTGTTTTTGATGGCAGGCACTGGATTTATGGAGGAAAAAAGGAGAGCTGTGTTTCTCCACATCACTTCCTGTCCTGGACAGGTTACTGCAGGGAGGTCTGCCACGAGGTGCTCTCACTGAGGTACAGTGGTCTACTTTTGTAGCATTCTAAATTGACATTATGCCATTTACCAGTGCCGCTGCTAGCCATTTTGGTGCCCTAAGCATAATTCCTTTATGATGCCCCCCACCCCGACCCCGAGAAAAAAAACGTTTGTTTTTGCCAGTTTGACTTTTTATTACCAAACATATAACTCAATACCAATAACACAATGGCAGCACCACAGTATAAAATTTAAGAACACTAAAAAGAGAAAGTAAAATCTTCACAGCTTTGCTGACTTTGTAAACATATGTAGAATAGCCAACACACACTACACATTTGAAAGTGCAAACTTTTTTTCAGTAAACAGAATAGCAAAATAAAAAAAAACTATCAAAATAATCCAGACATGTTTTTCCCAAATTCAATGTCACTTTGAATAAATTACATTTATTAGACAAAATATTCAAACAAAGAATCTCATACGAGAAAAAAATTATAAACATTTAAAACTGAAAGCATGGCAGCCAAGGAGTTCTCCCCCTTTATTCCTTATTTATCAACTATTTGATAAATATAATATAATATAAAAGCATAATAGAATGAGGTGCAATAATGCACACAATTAAACAGTATTGTTTGCTTTACATCATTCATATTGACATTTTATATTTTTTTATATATTTAACAGGAATTGTTAGCCTACCATGTGCACTGCACTGACTGCTAACGTTAACTGTTACTGAGAAAGTATTAACCACCGTCACGTCAAAATAAACCATAAACTACTGCTCAATATCTAAAGAAAGATAGTAAAGAAAGTAACAGCTAGCTGGCGTCAGTTATTTGTAAAACGGGTAGTGTTTAACAGTAAAATCTCAATTTAGCTTGCACCGAAGTTATAAGTTATAATTACATAGTTTGCTAACATTAACGTCAGCAAGTTCGAGGCGCGTTAGCAGCAGCACATTTCCCTTATTTAAGAATGATTAAACATGGACTTACCTGCAAGTGATGCACGGGCATCATCTCGCAGTTTCTTCTTCTTTCTTTTCTCATCCTAACTCCTGCTGTCTTTTAGGGGCCATTTCCAAAAAAGTTGCCTACTGTCTGTCTGTCAAACTTCGTTTGCGTTCGTCCTTCGTAAAGGCGCCTGCGCGAACAAACGGCACGGACCATCCAAAGCGGGGGGCGGTACTTTCTAGACTTGAGCAATTAAATGATCTTGTTCCCCCTTTTTTGTTACATATACATGGCTAAAATGTGCCTAATAATATTTCTATATTATTAGCTAATGAAATAATATCGGCATTATATATATTTTTTAATTAGGCTATTTTTGGTGCCCCCTCAGCACTTGGTGCCCTACGCACAGCGCGTGATGCGCGTGGTGGGAGCGGCGGCGCTGCCATTTACTCCCCATCATGCTGTTGAATCCTTTTTTTTTTTTTACCACATAAGGAAATGAAAATCTCTTGTAAATCATATTATGAGATAAACAGTCGAAATTATGACATATGAAGCCAGGTTCACACTATGGGTTAAAACGGTTTGACTATTTTTCAAATAAAAGCTTTCCTGTTTCATAAATCGATTAACTTTTGATTAATAACAATGAAAAAGGCCCTAATTTCTCTAAGTTTAAAAAAAGTCACCCCAGATAAACAACTGGATCAAACATATAACAAATGTTACTGCTTATAAGTAAGTAGCCCTTCCTAAAACTTCCTAGAACTGTCTGGAATTTTCTAGAACAATCAAAATGAGAGAGAGAGAGAGAGAGAGAGAGCTCAACTTGATACTGTTTGATATTTGTTTCAATAGCTATATATAATGTTGCACAAGATAAGTGACACTACCTTACAAAAGAACAACGTTATCTGGACCAATAATCTTGTAATAATCTTAAACAAATTGAATTTTCCAGTTCAATTTATTCTTCCATAATTTTCTGACTCTATGTAAATTTCCTCTTTCATTGTTTTTAAGCAAAAGTTCATCGATTTATGATACAGGAATAGTCAAAAAGTTATAATCCTAGTGTGCTCTGTGTGATTATGGCCATTATTTGGCCGTCTGAGACAAATTTTGTGGATCTTAAAAGATATCTTGCAGTCTTTGATCACTAGTTTGACATGTTCGCCGATAGCAGATTGATTAATGACCACTGCGATCAAATTTTACCTCAGACGAAACTCTGGCAGTGTCAGAAATTTTAAGGCACAGTCTTACAGTGTGGCTTCTCCTACAACCATCAATAAAAAAAAATAAAAAAAATAAGAGTGCAGAACCTAAAGACGTGATTAGTGAGACAACAAACTGCCACTTGCTATACACACACATCTTAGTTTTTTCCCCCCAGTTTTATTTTCAAGAAAATCCATGATCAAAATTAACGCTAGAGATTGTTTTTGTTTTCTAGCTACCATTTCTATCCCACATGTAGATGCAGCTCAGTGTCACCTAACGTGTCACGGATTGATGATTTAAAACTCCTGATGGGTTTTCTTGCGTGCGTCCGTTTTTAATGCGTCTTGACTGCCGTACAGTCTATCATTTATGACATCTGTGATCCTACAGTGTGACATGGATTACAGTGGGGATCATGTTAGTACATTGATTCTGACAAGAAACAGTTATAAAGGACTTTTATAAATCGTACAGTGTGCATCCGGCTTAAGTCATAATCAGAAAAGTCGAAACTATGATATAAAATGTTGAAATTATGACGTACTAGTACCCTGGAAATCCATAGTTCTCGCGAGAGCACAATTTGAATTTGCTCAGCGAGTCACTCTGGCATTAAGTAATGATGCTCATTAACTATGCCCTTGTATAGCCGAGCTGCACCAATCACATCGGTGTATCTGATATAGGCGGGCCAGAGGCGAGCTAAACAGATGACGACAGCACTGTGACGTCGAAGTCATTAGTAAACATTGCAAGATGGCTATGGATAAACACCAGTTGTTTGACTATGGATGCACACCAGTTGTTTGAAATGGCTTTGGCCGCTACAATGAACGAGTTAGACTTGGCTTTTTATCTAAAAGAGGAACAGAAGACGGCGCTCGAATCGTTCCTTTGCAAGAAGGACGTTTTTACTGTTTTGCCAACCGGATACGGCAAGAGTCTAATCTACCTGTTTGCTCCACTGGTAGCTAAGCGTATGGGGCTCTGGATACGTCACCCCATGTATTGTTGTGATTGGTCATAGTGTTATCCAATTGCGTGCAGTGAGATTTTCAAATGTATGCTTGGTGCTGCCCCTCGATTTGGGGCGATTTTCATTACTCAATGCCAGACCCTTAAAGGAGAACTCCGGTCAATTTTAACATTGAGCTCATTGTATTGTACATTTGGAGTGCTGTCAATACAGAGAACAACTACAAAAATCGGTGTTGCCTACACCGAGTTATTCTATTTTTAAAATTTGCACCCTGTTGACTTCAATGGGGCAAGTACTAAACCTGCTTTTAGGCTCTTAACATCCTTGATGTGTCATTACAAGTGCACAGAAAATGTGAGTGATTCCTTCTGAGTGAACACGAGTGGATCTGACTGCAGTAGATGTGAAAGATATGTATAAAAATGATGTTATTTAAGCCAGCGCAAATACCTGTTTACATCCTGTTTTTCGGTTGAAGTCCAAAGTAGTCGATTGCCGAGTTCACGCGCATAGGTTTAGTATATATGATCACGCGCGTGAACTCGGCAATCGACTACTTTGGACTTCAACCGAAAAACAGGATGTAAACAGGTATTTGCGCTGGCTTAAATAACATCATTTTTATACATTTCTTTCACATCTACTGCAGTCAGATCCACTCGTGTTCACTCAGAAGGAATCACTCACATTTTCTGTGCACTTGTAATGACACATCAAGGATGTTAAGAGCCTAAAAGCAGGTTTAGTACTTGCCCCATTGAAGTCAACAGGGTGCAAATTTTAAAAATAGAATAACTCGGTGTAGGCAACACCGTTTTTTGTCGTTGTTCTCTGTATTTACAGCACTCTTAATGTACAAAAAAATGAGCTCAATGTTAAAATTGACCGGAGTTCTCCTTTAATCTTTCAGATTTGGGTCTGGATTTCCAGGCTAACTTGTTAGTAGAAATAGTTGGGAAAAGTCACTAGAGATGCATCGATGTACCGGCCGCCGATATTTATCAGATGCTTTTAAACTATTTAACACCATCTGAATATCGGCTATAGCATGAAAAAGGCCTATATAACAAACTGATGGTTTATTAATTAACTGCGTGAAGGCACTGAGTTCTGTCAGGACCACTATCGTCAAATACGATTGACAGTTAGCATGTAGTTAGGATTGGTCGTATGGTTCTGTTCTGGGCAAGAACTCCCTGCGCACCCATGCAGCCTAGCATGGATAAGAGCAGGGAGAGCAGCAATAACCAGCATAAGTGTATTGCAGTTAATTCAAGATTTTTAAAGTACAACATGATTTGAGAATTTATTCTGATTCAAGGGGAATCAGAATGCCATACTGACTGACGAGAGGAGGAGCAGGGGATGGAGAAGGGTAATTAGCTCCTGAGAAACGCCATAGCTGCTGATAATACTGAAAGAGCGTTGTATTCCTGTAGGTAGACGTGGATCAGCTGAGAGTCAGCTGATGCAAGCTTGACTAACGTAACCTGCCAGAACTGACGCTACGCTTGATTTATATAATGTCTGGTGCATAATCCAACATTTTTCTCTGGGTAAAATAATCAAATACTTGCTAAAACAAAATGTAATTTGTACAAAATACAGCAGGGCTTGACAATAAATAAATAAATAAATAAATGTATGTATATATATATATATATGTGTGTATATATATATATATACATACATACATACATACATACATACATACATGCATACATGCATGCATGCATGCATGCATGCATGCATACATGCATACATACATACACATTTTATATATATATATATATATATATATATATATATATATATATATATATATATATATATATATAGCCTAGGTATGTATAGTTTCGCCTCCATATGCTTCTATATCATGATGTTCCAAATCCATGATGTTATTTTCCTTATGCAACACAATTAATTATTTTATTTTTTTATCCATTATGCTGCTTAGATTAGATGTCAGTAAGATTAAATGTCATTAATCATGATGTTAAACTTGCATAATAGTTGGTTAAAAGCTTCATTGGAGGAAAAGTTTATCAGTGAAATACAATACACAAAGCAATTTTATAGCTTTAAAAGTATAGAATATAGCACACAAGATGTACAGACTATTTTATGGTGCTTTTCCATTTTCCATTCCATTGTCTTTTCCACTATGAACTATGAAAAAAAAAAAAAAAAAAAAAAAAATCTGTGGCCACATACAAACCGCAATCTGTTTTGGAAGTGATGATCGCATTTAAATGCATTCTTTAAAAAAGCGAACCCCCTATTTGTTGGCTTTTAGACAATTATTTTAGTTTATGTCATTGAGAGCCAAATATGTTTATATATAAAATATAAACACACATACTGTATGTATTGTATAAAAACCTGTTTGTACTGTGTAAAGTATTATTTGATTTTTTTTAAATAATATGTAAATAATATATTAATAAATAGCCTAAATAATAATAGAAGAATAATATCTGGCCTGTTTTTAGAAAGCAAAAAAAAACAATAATGCCAGTATTGGTCATTTTAATATGCTATATTTATTTATTTAGTCAGAGTTTTAAATGACTTTTAAGTTGCTACTTTGAAACAACATGCTCTCTGGACTGTAATATTATAGGTTAACTCTAGACCACAAGGCTGATGAGAGAAACTGTGACGGAGAGAGACAGATTTGTTCAAAATGCTGACACGTACCAGCAATGCTCCTCAGACGAGCTGACAGTCAGTGTCTGTCTTAAAGAGACTTGCGTTTGCATTACTACTTGTTCAGCAAGTCCTCCCAATATTCAAAGTCCTGCTGGACAAAGTTGCAAATTTTTCAGATAATAGGAGTATTTAAATTAAAATAATAAATGGAATCATTTTAAATAATTAAAGTGATAAAATTATTTGTAAATCAATAAATAAAATGATTAAATTAGGAACATTTTTTAAGTCATTTGAAATAAATTTTTTATTTTTTTTTGCTCAGAAATAGCAATTTCTACCTGATAAAATATTTTAGCGCTTTACATAATTATATAAAAACTCATTTATAGAAATGTCAATGCTATTTTTGTACATTTAATCAATAAGTTTGTACATTTGATCAATTTCCATGACTGTTCCAGGTCTAAAAAATACCTCACATATATATATATATATACAGGTTTTCCAAGACTGAGTGAATTCTGGTTCTTAAATAAAAATGTTAGTTCAGTTCATGAGGGTACAGATTAAAACACTGGATTCTAAACTTCAAAGAAATGTCACAATCAAGTCCTCGAAGCAGAAATGACATGAGTGAGAAACACCTAGAAACACCTCATATGTGCCGCTCTCAAGTATAGACTAAGGGTTTTTCTTTGCCATTAATGACTGGATAACACACATAGGCCTACGTCTCCTTTGATTAATAATAATGGCCAGTGCAGTGGCTGAGATACATAAACCTACCAACGTTCGTTGCTATGATTTTTGGAATGACTTATCGCGAGAGGAAAAAATTAAGTTTTAGTCGCATAACATCGGTTAATGGAAACGCCGTCATTTCGCAATAGTTTTTTTAGAAAAAATCATAAGAGTTTTGCACAAATCTGTAATGGAAATGCGCCTACTGTCATTTTATTTGAGTAAACTGTCTCTTTTAGTAATCATGACACCGTCTGTGATCTCAGGTGACCGGCCCGTCAGGCTGTGGAAAGACTCAGTTCTGTATTATGCTCAGCGTTTTGGCTACATTGCCGAAGAGCATGGGAGGTCTGGACAGTGGAGTCATCTACATCGACACAGAGTCGGCATTCTCTGCTGAAAGGTGTTTAAAAACGTTTGCATGCTCTCTCTGATCTTCACTTTTTTGTGTTTCCTCTTAAACTAACCATCTTCCTCTCTAAGACTGATAGAAATGGCACAGGCCAGATTCCCAGAATTCTTCTCGGTGAAGGAGCGTCTGCTGGAGATGGCATCTCGTGTTCATCTTTTCAGGGAATTGACCTGTCAGGATGTCCTGAATAGGTTAGAACACCTCCCAAACACATACTATTTAGTTACAGTTAATGTACTTTTAAAATAATAGTTTTTAATTTAAAAATGACACTTGTCAATATTTCCTTTTATTCATGAGATTCACTCCAGCTCAATTTCTATGCAGTGCTGTTAGGTGTTTCCTGTAGCTCTTAACAGTAAAGCATGAAGCTTGCAATGCCAATGTCTTTGGTTCGATTCTAAGGGAATGCATGCCATGAAGTGATTAAATGTACACTACCAATCAAAATGAAATAATAGCTTTTTTATGTTTTTGAAAGAAGTCTCTGATATTCACCATTTAACTAAAAAAATACAGTAAAAACAGTAATATTGTCAAAAAATATTACAATTTAAAATGTTTATTTTTTTAATTAAAAATGACTTTTTAGTACATATCTCGTTTTTGAAGTAATGGTTCTGCATGTTTTCAGGTACAGCAGTGGGAAAAACAAACCATTTGATTTTTTTTTATTACTAAACTAGTGCTTTGTTGAATAAACTATTTCTGTCTTTAAATAAAAAAGTCAATTAAAGTCAATATTACTTTTTACACACACTTTTTTCACATATTTGAAATACTTACACTTGTCTTTTGGATAAAAAACAAAACAAAACAAAAAACAATATTTTAGAATAAGGTTAGAATTATTGCACAACCAGTCTTTGGCTACAAGATAGTCTGGTTGTGGCAAAAGAAATGACATCAAAATAACATTTTAATATATAATAATCTATAAAAATAAATCCTACCTTGGTGAGCCTACAGTATATAGTCTATATAGTATATAGTAAGTAATATATATAAGTCTATATAGACTTCTTTCCAAAACATAAAATCGCAATTATTCCAAACCTTTCACCAGTAGTGTATAGAATAATAAATGCAACTGTATTCGCTTTGGATCAAAGCGTCTGCTAAATGCATGAATGTAAAAGTAAAATGTAAATGCAATGATTACAAATCCTGAATTTAAAATTGACTACAAGATCATGATGGTCTCTTATGCTAGGCCAGGCTGTATTTAATCTTGTGAACACACATTAGTGGGGCGTTTTATTGCTGCTCTGATGTTACACAGACTGGAGCGTCTGGAGGAGGACATAATTGCTTGTCGAGTGGGGCTCATTATTTTGGATTCTGTGGCCTCTGTTGTAAGGAAGGAGTTTGACACGTCGCTGCCGGGTAATCTAATGCACAGGAGTAACTTACTGGGCCAGGAAGCTGCTGTACTGAAGTACCTCTCGCAGGAGTTCTGCATCCCAGTAAGATTATTTACATGGTTGTGTATGTCTGATTTTTTCAAATATCGCACACTTGTAGTGCATATTGTCAACCACAAGGTGTCGCTATACATTTACGTTTATGCATTTCAGTGCTGTGTTATAGGTCACCTCTATATTTCAAACACCAGAGGGCGTTAGAAAGCCCAGATGAATTAGAAAAACACTCTAGGCCTGTTCACACAAAGCCTGCTCCTTTTCCATGTTATTTGATCTTGGGAATTTCCACACTACTTTAAGATCTTCAAAGATACATACGTGAAGCCTTTACTCACCTCCTGCATCACCAACACATTTATCTAGAAGAGGAAAGATAGGATTGCACCGGAATATGGTTTTCTGCTTCCTACTCATGAAGAGTGTAACAGCTGGAGGGCTGTTCCAGGATCAGGTTGTGTTCTGTCTGTATTCTTCTTATCCACTAGTTTACAGCTGAATACATAAAGTGGGTTTGAAAGTCTGAGCAAATTATTTTTTGAATCATTTACATTTTTATGATTATTGTATAGAAAAAAGTACAGTATACAATAATAGGGAGTTTATGTTAATGTAAGCTAATTGCTTCTGTAGTTCTATTTACTTTACTTAGTCATTCCCTATGGAGGATCCCTTTACCACTCCAGATAAAGCATTTTTGGGAAATTCGTTTCGTGTACCTACCCCGAACTTGCCCGAAGTGATAAAATAAAATAAAATTCTGTATCAAAATTTATAAGGAAAGCCCAGTACTTTGTTTAGGCTTGGTCTATAGGGAATTCCAAACCTGCGCACATATATTCAAACGCACATAACTATAGAACCAATTCTTAATGCGCATGTGAAAGCCATCAGCGTTACTCATAGGCTCGTGTTTAAAGTCTGTGTAGAGAGAATGGTGTCATCTTAGCGGCCCCCTAATTTAATAACAAATGATCGTTGCGACGGAAGCGAATCAATCAAAACTAACTTTAGCTGGAAAATAACTTTATTAAAGAACCGCTATAAAGCCAAAACAATCTCTGTTACCATAAATTATACGTTTATCTCTGTAAAGCTGCTTTGAAACAATCTACATTGTTAAGCGCTATTTAAATGAAGATGACTTAACTTGACTTTTGTTTCATTGAATACATATTTCCAGCAAATTATATTTTAAACATTTCAATTATTATTGTTAATATATTTATAGAGAAACATAAAATATTAAGAAATTCATGTTAATTAATGTTAATTGCTTTTGTATTTCTATTCATTTTTTGTTTTTATTTAATACATATTCTAGCAAATTATATATTAAACATTTAATTATTATTATTATTATTGAAAACTGTGTTAATTTCACAGTTGAGCTGTATAGATAATCCAACAGACAATGCGTGAAGCAGAACCAACAATCAGGAATAACTTTAATGAACACAGAACACAACTACCATAACTTTAACACGATGTTGAAGTGAGGAAAACTGAGGGCTTAAATTGTCCTGGATGCCAGCCAAACTTAGCCCCGCCCACAACATTTTTAGGTCAGGAAATTCGGTCTGGACTTGATCCGTTGTGGAGCAATTATGCTCAAGCCAGAGCTGTTCGGACCAATCAAATTGTCAGGGCGGGCTTTATACAATGATGGACAGATGATCAACAGTAACATAATCATCCACGTCACCAAAGAGCGCTTGGGTTGAATTTGTTTACAACAAAGATGACTGCCGCTGGAGAATTGAGATTTTATGAGTTCACACTTACAAATAAGTCAGATAGAATAAAAGCATATTTGGCGTGCTGTCCGAGGAGAGGCTCCGGGCTCGGTATTCGGCCCGAACCCAAAGTACCCCGTATTCCAGGCTGTGGAAGAACAAGCCAAGTGTGAGTGGAGGGATGCTGAAAACTGTCAAGGAATGTTAGGTGAGTTGACAGAGTGGATATATGCTTCCTCTCATGCTGATAGGGTAGACATGGTAATTGTTTGATGACAAGTTGATTGAATTGATTATTTGAACGTGCTCCTCCCGAACTTTGTTTATGAAACATCATGTGTAGATTCCACCATAGTGTCTGTTATAGAAGATATCGACAGTGCATTAATTTTAAAAGAGGAACAGAGAACCGCGATCAAGGCATTTGTCGATTGGAAAGATGAATGAAGAACATGCGTCACTTACTCCGTTGCTCTGATTGGTTGTAGGTCTATCCAATTGAGTGCAGAGGCATTTTCTTTCCTGGTTAGGTTGAAACATGCCCCTTAATCACAGCCCAATAGAGCAGTATCAGACTCATATCAGGCTAGGCTTAAATATCAACAGAACAGGGAACAGGTGTGTACTTAAAGGAACTGTGACAACTTATGAATGAAAGATGAATCAGGCAAAACAATGACCATGACTAGAAACTAAATGGAACAAGACAATGAACCAGAACATAACTATGAACTAAAGACATGATCGTGACTTTACACCCCCAGGAAAGCACGTCCTCACGCTGTAAACGTCCAGCAGATGCAATAGGGGGTTCTGGTGGAAATGAGGACCTGGAGACAGACATGAACTTGAAGGGGCTGGAAGAAAATAATCCCAAGGGGGAGACAATGGTGGGAGGAGCCAGGGCAGAGATGGGAGGAACCAGAGCAGAGATTGGAGGAACCAGAGTAGAGATGGGAGGAGCCAGAGGATGACCCAGAGCCAAGACAGGTTGAAGGGCCACAGCAGAACTGATGGATGGAGGAGCCAGGCTGGAGTCAGGAGCCTGACCGAGTGAGGTGGAGACTTGACCAGAGGGAATCTAGGTGGAGCAGAGGAGACGTAAAACCAGGGTGACATCGAATGCCTGGAGGGCCATGGTGGAGCTGCAGGCCGGCGTGACCTAGGTGGAGGCGTGGACTTGGCAGACCAGGGGAGAGACGGTGGGAGTGAATACAAGAATGAAACCGGAGAGAAAGAGAAGCCTGGTAGAGCCAGAGGGGTGGAGGATTGAGGCGCATCTGATAACTCCAAGTCCAAGGCGATGATTGACCAAGGTGGAGCCAGAGGGATGAGGAAGCCCGGCGGAGCCTGAGGGATGACAGGACAGGGTGAAGCCTAGGGAGAGCCAAAGTGGAGCCGATGGGTCGGAGGGCTGAGGTGGAGTCTGGGGTTGGAGGCTCGAGAGGGAGATGAGGTGTCCACAGACCACGGCAGAGCTGATGACTGGGAAGCCCCAGGCGGATCCATGCAGCCAGGCGGAACCACTTGAGGAGCTGAAGAGAAACAGTGGCGATGAGGCCGACGAACTGGATGGCTTTGGCAGAAGAGGAGGAAAAGGGTGGGACCATCCAGGACGAAGGAGCTTTGCAGCTGGGCAGAGCCAATGGCATTGAAGGAGACTTGGTGCAGGACGATGAATGAGACTTGGTGCTGGATGAAGAAGGAGACTTGGTGCTGGTTTGACTCAATGGCGACAAAGAATGACTTGGAACTGGGCTTAACCAGCAATGACGAAGACAACATCGGACTGCACGGAACTAGGGGAAACTGTAGACCAGCAAATATTTTCTCATCCAGCTCATAAAATAATTCCTCAGTAACATAGCTCATTTCACGCACCTCAGCAACGAGAGCGTGGGTGGAGCTCCAATCCATTCCAACGAACTCTACTAATATGCCCTCGATGACAGACGCTGATGCCGGCTCACACTCCTGGACAGATTCTGCGATGGGCTTGGGCTCCGGGATGAACGTGGCCTCTGGCAATGGCCCTGGCTCTGTTTTCATGGTGGGCTCTGGCTTGTGATACGTTGTGGGAATGACTGTTGGCTGGCTGGGCTCTGGGACCAGAGTGGAGCTTGCGTTGCCCTCATTCGCTTGGCAGATGGTAAATGGCAAGTTTCACTGCACCAGCACCCACTCCACATACTTTGCGAAGCTCCCTCAAGCACCATCCTAGGTAGGCATGCCTTTGACCCCGTTGAGGCTTGTTGAGGCTGGTGTTCAAGAATACGCAAAACAAGCCCTCAGGGTAGTGGGTAAGGCATGCCAGATCTAGGAAGTCATGTGATCCTCGAGGAAGCTATTCCCCTGCTCCAGCAGTAGGAGACAAACAGCGGGGATATCCATAATTTTATTCCCCTTTTGTTGTTTTACCGGATGTATGCCACACAAAGGAAAACAAAGAAAATAAGCTGCTTATTTGAAAGAGGAATGACTGGACTGCTTGTAGATACTAGCCCCATGATGTTCGAAGTCAAAGCTTAATGGTCCGATGCTTATATAATAGTTAATGTTTGTTAATTGCTTCTGTTTTTCTGTTCGCTTTTGTCTTTGTTAAATACATATTTCTAGCAAATTATAATTAAAAATGTAAATTATTATTATTATCATTATAGAGAAACATATAAAATACTTTTTTTATACATATTTTGATATTATAATCACAGCAATTTAAATAAAGAAATTTAATTTTCATTTCAGTTATACTACAACTAAAAATACAAAATAGAAGCAATTAACACTAGATGTCTTAGTATTTTATATTTGTTCCTTTTGCTTTACTTTTTTCTAGATTCAAATTTGATTTTGAATTCCAGATTTTCAGACTTAAGTTTGGACATCGTGTATCTACAAACTATAATTTAAAATGGGTTGCATTACAAATGCAGTTACAGATCATGTTTATTGTTACTTGAGGCAAATTAGGATGGATCTATCATTTTATTGACTATTTTTGTGCTTTGTTGACATTAGGATCAGGTTTAAATGTAAGTGTGTTTCAACAAAATACTTGGCATTCCCTTATTTCAAAATGACTAGTCAACTATTCTCAGAGGACATCTCAGGCTGTAACCCCAAAACTCATCTGATCTGCAGTTATTTGCCTCTCGTCCCCCTCCAGCCATGCTCATTTTAAAGATAGCTTTTGTGTTTTAAATCAGTGCAGTAAATGTCTGGCTTGACACTGCCAGTGGCCACAAGTGAGTTTTAATACTGCTTTCCACAGCAGTAGAAATGGGCCTCAACATGAAACCACATGGTAGATAACTCCTAGAGGTAGGTAACTATGTTATAGCCCCCCTCACACACATAAAAGCTCATAACCGTAAAATAGGTCAACCCATTAAGTTTCCAAAATAAAACCTTACACTTTAGCACCTAGAGCCAAACCGTAATGAGGTAATTAAGTTTGTTCTCCCAAGCTTTAGAAATATAAAGGAATGTTGAAATGTTTTGGCTGATTGTTTTTATTTGTGTAGTTTTGATTAAGAGAGCCGTGGAAGACCTACACTAGTGCAGTGGTTCACTTTAGGCCGCTTTAAATACCACGTTTGATCAAATCAGAACATTGACCTAGTTCCAACAATGTTAGCTTTTTGTGTGCAAGCTCAAGTACTGTTAATGACATACTGCTATATTTTAATTAACACCAATATTCATGTACTTAACCCTCATACCCTATTCACATAACAGCCCTTAATTGTTTGTTCGTGGACAAATGTGGGCACAGAGGTCTCAGGTGTGATACAATTTTTCATTTATTATAAATGTTATATCACTGTCTTCGATAAAATTTATTCTATCCATTTATGGTGTTTTTTTTTATTTTGGGGGTATTTTTGAATTTATTTACCTCTAAAATACCACATTTTCTTTGTAAATTATGCTTATTTTTATGTTATTTTTTTATATTTATTTAACTACATTAAACTATCATTCCACTAAGTTCTGAGAGTTAAAACCTAAAGATGAAGTGTTTTTGCTGTCATCTGGTGTCTTATATTGGTATTAAATTAAGAAAAAAACAATAATATCAATAGCCACTAGATGGCTATAGTACTCAATGGCTGCATATAGGCTGTGAACTCTATGTGCATATAACTCTATGAACCACTATATCAAATTAATTTAACCTCTTAAGTTTTTGACTATCACAAGTTAAAATTGTAATTTAAAAAAATATATCTGTGTTAGGTGAGACAAAGATGCCAAAATATGCTTAGATAAATATGACAGTAGCACTTTGATCTGACTCTGAAGTGTGCCTGAGTGTGTGCGTGAGGGTGATGAGCCAGGTGGATGATTGGATCATACCAAAAAACATGGGCTCATTCAATTCTTTTTTTTTTTTTATGTGTGAGTTTTTATTTAAAAAAAAAAAAAAAAAAAAAGAGCCCATCTCTGTCATAGGCTCATTGAATTCATTGTTTGTGTTTGTGTGTGTGTGAGAGAGAGGGTGATGAGCCAGGTGGATGATTGATTGGATCATACCAAAAAACATGGTCAGACATTGGCTCATTCAATTCTTTGTTTTTGTATGTGTGAGTGAGTTTTTAGATATATATAAAAAAAAAAGCCCAGCTCTGTCATAGGCTCATTGAATGCATTGTTTGTGTTTGTTTGTGTGTGTGTGTATGAGTGAGAGTTTTTCCCATGTTGAGAATGTTGTACAGGATCAGCCCTTCATTTTTGTGTATGTTAGATATACATTGTATTGGATTTATTGATTTTTTTTTTACAAAAAAACAACAAGAATGCTCTATATTACAGTTTTTCCCATTCATTCCTATGGGTGCCCATTTTTGTCCACGAACAGACAATTAAGGAGTTTTTTTTTTTCACCCACTTAACACTGTAGAATCGAGTCTTTTTTTTGTGTGTGTGTTCAGGTGGCAAACTTAGGAAAAGTAGCCAAGTCTTGTACCGCTCAGATCAAGGGAAGTATTTTTAAAAAATAAATCAAAATAATTTTGCCCACATTTGTCCCCAATAGGGTTTTAGGGTTAAGATAGATCAAGTTGTAAGGCTCTCAACAATCCCTTGTTTGACCCTTCTGCATATTTCTGGAAGAGCCCTATCAGATAAGCCTCTAAAAACTCAAACATTACACAATAACAAAATTTATTACAATGTAATTTCATGCGAATACATTTCATATAATATGTATTATAAAATAGGATACAATTTCATCTTGAAGTTGTTACTGCACAATTTCTTTTAAATATATGTAAATGTTTTTTTTTTTTTTTTAGAATTTATACAGTAGTGGCCATTGACATCTTTGACTTGACAAAATTGCCATCACCTTTTTCATTCATGTGAAATATATACAGTATCTCACAAAAGTGAGTACACCCCTCACATTTTAGCAAACATTTTAGTATCTACTCAAGGGGCAATGCTATAGAAATGAATCTTGGATATATTTTAGAGTAGTCATTGTGCTGCTTGTCAACTCAACATACAGCCATTATTGTCAAAATAGCTGGCAACAAAAGTGAGTACACCCTTAGTGATAATAGCTGTATGTCGTTTAACCATGCAAAGCCACATGTCCTATTCATCATCTTCATGTTTTTGTCTGCTTGGCAGGACCATACAAATTGTTGTATCTTGTATTAGAGCAGTTAAAATTTGTGCTTTGAGTAAAATTATCTCATACTGACCACTGGATGTTCAACATGGCACCTCATGGCAAATAACTCTCTAAGGATTTGAGAATTAGAATTGTTGCTCTCCACAAAGATGGCATAGGCTATAAGAAGACTGGTAACACCCTGAAACATAGTTACAGTACAGGCCAGGGTCATACAGAGGTTTTCCAAGACAGATTCCACTCGTCACAGGCCTCGCAATGGTCAATCAAAGAAGTTGAGTCCTCGTGCTGTGCGTCAGGTGCAGAAGCTGGCTTCAAAAAACAGACACATGAGTACCGCCAGCATTACTTTAAAGGTTGCAGAAGCGGGAGGTCAGCTTGTCAGTGCTCAGACCATACACTGCACACTGCAACAAGTCGGTTTGCATGGCAGTCGTCCCACAAGGAAGCCTCTTCTGAAGCTGGCTCACAAGTAAGCCCGCAAACAGTTTGCTGAAAGCAAACTGTCCAAGAGCATGAATTACTGGAACCATGTCCTGTGGTCTGATGAGACTAAGATAAACTTGTGTGGCTCAGATGGTGTCCAGCATGTGTGGCGACGCCCTGGTGAGGAGTACCAAGAAAATTGTGTCTTGCCTACAGTCGAGCATGGTGGTGGTAGCATCATAGTCTGGGGCTGCATGAGTGCTGCTGGTACTGGGGAGCTGTGCTTCAATGAGGAAAACATGGATTCCAACATGTACTGTGACATTCTGAAGCAGAACATGATGCCCTCCCTTCAGAAACTGGGCCGAACGGCATGATAACGACCCCAAACACACCGCCAAGATGAAAACTGCCTTGCTGAGGAAGCTGAAGGTGATGGAGTTGCCAAGTATGTCTCCAGACCTGAACCCTATTGAGCACCTGTGGGGCGTCCTCGAGCGGAAGGTGGAGAGGTGCCATGTGTCCAACATCCAGCAGCTCTGAGATGTCTTTATGGAGGAGTGGAAGAGAGTCCCAGCAACAACCTGTGCAGCTCTGGTGAACTCCATTGCCAGGAGGATTAAGGCAGTGCTAGATAACAATGGTGCTCACACAAAATACTGACAATTTGGACACAGTTTTGACATGTTCACTAGGATGTACTCACTTTTGTTGCCAGCTATTTTGACAATAATGGCTGTATGTTGAGTTATTTTCAGAGGACAGTAAATACATACTGCTATACAAGCAGCACATTGACAACACTAAAATATATATTTTATATATAGTTTAATTTCTGTAATATTGTCCCTTGAGAAGATATACTAAAATGTTTGCGAAATGTGAGGGGTGTACTCACTTTTGTGAGATACTGTATTTAGGCCTATGCATTTGCCTGTTTAAAATTTACTTACCACATGGCCCAATAAATAGTATTATGTAATGAGTTATGTCAACATTTGTTAAGTAGCGTGATGATGGAGTTCAATATCTGCTGAACTTGCATAGTGTCAGCAGACTGTTTATTCTCATCTTTCTGTGATCTAATCTAACTGGACTAAACTGCAGTACAGATGTTTCCCTTCTGTCTCCCTTAGGTGGTTTTAACTAACCAGATCACCACACATGTGGGCGAGAAGGCTCACTGTCCTCAGAGGAATCAGGCAGATGGTAAGAACAGCCTTCCATCGTCTGCTGGAGTCTAAACTTGATTTTTTGAGGAGAATGTTTTTGTTTAAAATGACCGTGTTTTTGGGATTTGATGGTGGAAATTTAGATCAGAAATTCCTGTCAAGAGACTCTTCTGTTTCATCCGTCCCTAATGAGCCGTTCTCTGATCTGGCTAATGGAAGTCATCGTTCCAAGCCATTCCGAGATGGTATGTGGGATAAATGAGCATCAGATATGACCTTCCACACAAGCAGCTGTTGTAGGTTCTTCGGAACTACATCATTGACCCTGGAGAAGATGGTATTACTCTAACCAGGGGGCTGAAAACACGATCCACCCGCTCAACAAACATGTCTGGGCCTTATGCGATTCTCACGACATCTCTGATTCCATGGCTGTGCAGTGACCCGTGTCTTCTGTCGCTGTATGTATGGAATAGTGCAAGTATACTCTGGCGTACATCCAGGTGTACAGTTGAAGAGGGTCTTGTTTTGGGGCAAATCCTTGAGGAAAGAGAAACAGGCACCGTTCTCATGTTATCTAACAGACACGTTTCTGTCCTGTAACTTTACCCCCAGACATCGGTTTCTTAATATCTCACTGTTCCACTCGGCAAGGTGGAGTTACCAGGAACTCTTTCTCCCACTCATTTGCTCTGTATCTTTCTCTCACACATGCACACAAATGTTTTTCCATCTCTTGGGATTATGTAGGGAAAGAATGGCCTTTATACAGCCTCACCCTGTTTATCTCCATCCTTGGTCTTATCTGACCTCTCACTTAAACGGATAGTTCACCCAGAAATTAAAACATTGTCAAACATTCCAAATGTATCAATGTATGAACACAGAACCAGAAATTTGTTAGGTTGTAAGTCATCTGTCTTCAAGTCAAGTCAGCCCCCCCCCGCCCATAAAAGTACAATTTATTCATGCTTGCGTTCAAATCAACATTTAAATGCATCTCAATTTGTCACAAGACACTAGAGAACTAGTATCGTTGTCCTGTACATCTTTGAGATGCCATGTTTGAATGTGCACAAGTGAGAATCTTCTGATCAAGTGAAAGATTTTTGCGAGTTCTTCACGAATAACTACTCAAATTTCTGTCTGTTCTGTCTGTGACATCTCACAAAGATATCATGGATTCAGAAGACTTTAAATAAAGTGGGCAATGTTAACAATATTATCATATCTATAGAAATTTTGAAAAGAAAAACGCCATAACTTATTCCAGTGCAATGATTTACTTAAACCCTTAAATGCACGAATGTTTCACCAATCATTATTACATATTCGGGTCTGTAGCGACCCATATCTATATCTAACACGTAGGGCTGCAACAAACGATTATTTTGATAATCGATTAATCTAACGATTATTAGAACGATTAATCGACTAATCGTCGATTATTTCGCCGACTAATCAGTAAGTTTGGAACGATTATTCAGCCTTTTCAATTTGTTAAAACACTGAGTTATACATATTCTAACTATAATATAAAAAAAGAAAATCACTTCAGCTTTTGAAATGGTTGGTTTAATGAACTTTGAGTCAACTAAACAGGTCATTCTCTTTAAGTTTTCAGATTTCTGTCCAACTCAAATCACACACAAATGCAAAAAGCATTGGTTAAATATTCGGTTCTCTTTCAATAAAAAAAATGAACAAAAAAAAATTATCAGCTGCATTACAGACAAACTTAAACTGCAAACAATTATTATAAGAACACAATTTAAAAAAAAAATTGACAGCTGAGCTGACAGAGACATTCTCATTCACCTTTTAATTTACAGTATAAAAAATCAACAGACATGATATTCTTCATAACATCTCTTTTGTAAGTCTTCATGAATATGGAACAAAATACAGGCAAGTGATAAGACTGTAATAACTAATAGTTACAATAATAAAAACAGCCCTGAATCCTAAGCTCGATCAAGCTTTATTCTATGCAAAAATAATCATCACATTACTGTAATTATATTATTTTTGTTAATATTATTGCTATTATTAGTAGTATTGCATTCTCTAAAAAGAGATTTACTGCTAGTTATTTACGTTAGCTCCAGCTGGAGAACATTCACCTCTCACCGGCTCGTCTCGTGCCGGGTTTTTCCTCTTTAAGTGCTTTAACATTCATGTTGTGCTCCCGTGAAAAGCAAGTTACGCCTTGCATGTATTGCACACGACAGCATTCTTGGTTTGAAGTTTTGTGAAACTTTCACACACCTAAGTTAGCTAGTTCGGATTCGTTTGCACTCCGTCATAATTCGCGCTGTGTTTTCTTCTACCGCAATAGCATTTGTAACGGCTGCATTACACTCTAGCGCTACAGCGCCGTAGCGGTCAAATCGCGATATTGCAGGCCCTTACATTAGGTCACGTGGGATCAAACGACTACTCGACAACAAAGATATTTGTCGACAATTTTTTATTGTCGACGTTGTCGACAATGTCGACTAATCGTTTCAGCCCTACTAACACGGATAGATCTCTACCTGTCGCAATAATATAAAACTCTCCTGATATTAGAGTAACAATTACAGAAGAATAAAATAAAGCGTATTTTATTACCTTCTGGACTGGCGCGGATTAATGCACAGGCTTGCCTAGGCTGCAGCCTAGGGGCCCCACGTGTGCAGGGGCCTCGGATTGGCCTGACAATTTTTTTTTTTTTTACTGAAGCGCAAAGGCACGGCGCCAGGATTCCAGTTTTGAATGGGCCAGACCAATTGTGGGTGGGCCTTAAATTAAAAACCTTATCGAATCACTGTTTAACCTAATAAAAATTACTGACTAATAGGCCTATACTGTTATATTATCTGTGCGTATACATAATATAGATTTTAATAGCTTGATGACCTTTAAATATTTTGTTGCATTGTAAAATGTTTCGGTGCATAGGACGGACCTATCCGCGATCGCTCTCCATGGTTCTGACCAAAGAAGAGCGCTTTGGAATCTCCATTACACATCATAGCCTACGCATCATACCTGGGCTGCGTTTCCCGATAATGTTGTCTCTTAGCGCGCTACGAAGACTCATAAGGTAACTAAAGGTATACTGGTCTACCACTAAAGGTATACCATTACTAGGCGCTGGCGCCCTCCTAGCAACGGCCATGCTATCATCCTGGGGTGGCAGAGACGAAGATGTGCTAGGTGATGTGGATCTCAGCTCTCTTCATCTCCTGGTTGCAGCGATGACTCCGAGACTGTGTGCGCGTTTAAGGTAGCCTACCTAAACAACGACTGTTGCAACAGGGCCAAGGGCTGGGTTAGAAAATATTTGACGTCATTATGTTTTTTAATTTAATCAATGTTGATTATGAAAGTGAGCATGCAGCATGAGAAAGATATTATACACCATGAGATGCGCAATGTCTGGAGACATGGAGTGGGTAAAACATGATTTTGACCACTTCATTGAGTCTTGTTTTGTAGAAAGTCTCTTTTTAAAAGATTTTCGTTTTGTATAAATTGTATCTTAATTTTGATCAATGTTTTATCAACCAATTGCCTGTATTTAATAGATAAGAAGAAAATATATAGCAGACAATGTAATAAGGCGCCGGCAGGATCACTTGCATTGCACGTGAACTGGAGGGCGCCGAAACTCAGCTTGTGCCTCACAGATTTGAGAAATATAGGCTATTATAGAAAGCTTGAAATGTCTACTTGCAAACGAAAATATTCAAAACCAAAAGAAATAGGCTACTCTCTGAATATGTCATCTGAAATGTGCATTTCTCTCTGGCGTTCATGGCGAGTCAGCATCGTCATCTTTGCAGCGACACAGAAAACACCAGTATATTAATAAATAATTAAATGTCTCCTTGCTTTTTAGACACATTCATAATCATTACTTTTACCGGTTCTTTGTGGCAAGCTTTATGCGTGTGTTCGTGCGCTTGAATGCGGCTATAAACGCTCTTAGGGTATATAGCCTAAGTCAGGGGTCACCAAACTAAGGCCCGCGGGCCGACTCAGGCCCGCCACCCCCCTTTGACTGGCCCCCCAGCCCCTCTGCCCCCCACTACTTGAACCGGCCCTATGAGGCAATCCCCATAAGTCGTCATGGACGGTACGTCATGGTACGGGCGTCACAGTTTGGTGCATACATTTACACGGAGAATACACGGTATAAAAATAAATAAAACTTGCGTGCAATTTAATTAATATAATGCGGAACTACTGTTAGATACGCGGATTCTTAGGGACACCTAATCTGTAGCTCCGCCTTAGCTCTGAAGCTCTGAAGCAGGCTGCGGTGTAAAGATTGCTATGCTGGAATATGTCGAGAGAGAGGTGTGGGCGCGATCGGAAAGTCGTAAAGTGTTTACTTATATTTGTGTGTGTGTGTGTGTGTGTGTGTGTGTGTGTGTGTGTGTGTGTGTGTGTGTGTGTGAGACCGAGATCGAACAGTGGAAACATAAAAACATACTCCGTCATTTAGTTTATGCAGGACATCATTCAAACTGCAAAGTGTTTAAGTTACTGTTAATTACATTTTTAAGGAAAACAAATATATTAATCTGAAATGTAGCAGATTTATTTTCAATTAATTCAGGTAGGCTACAATTACCAACCATATCAAGGTATTTTTATTAATTGAATTAATGAACTAATTATATAAAACTATTGTCAGTGCACTACAAATAAACTGGTTCTATGCCTTTACTTCATTAATAAAACTTATTTTTAAAAAAATACAAGGCTTAAGACATTTATTCTTCTTTTGGTGGTCCAGCCTGAGACATGCACAAGCCTTCTGCATTTTTGTTTTGCTTTTCCCTTCATTGTACCCAACCGTGATGTCTGAACCGAGGAATGAACCGAACCGTGACTTCTGTGTACCGTTCCACCCCTAAAAGAGAGTGCAGAATTTTCAAAGAACAGTGGACCAACGATTATTTGTGAAGAATAACTTTAAATAAAACAAAGTGTGAAGACTCGATTACAACTTTTGCAAACCACTAGTATTGATATAGTAGTGTGGATATAGTAGTGGGGATGGCTGTGCCAGGCTAGTAATCTCTACTACACAATGAGGCCTGCTGGTGGTCATTTTGGTCTGGGTCACAATTCTATGTTATATAGCTGACCCGGCCCCGGCCCCCCATCACAGTCAGGAACGATAATGTGGCCCCCAGAGAAAAAAGTTTGGTGACCCCTGGCCTAAGTAATTAAATTAATATAAAGGGGCGATTTGTCCACGAATGGCTTAAATGAACAACTACTAGTCGACTAGAAAAAAATTTAGTCGGAAGCAGCCCTTATTCCACATATTTCCGAGCCAAGCAGCAGGCCATTCTTCTGTGTTGAGCGTGTGAACCTGCGGAATATTCAGAAATGCGCTCTCCGTCTCCGCTCACGAGCTCTGATCGGAACAAACCCGAACCTCACTGTCTGCTGAACTTGCACAGAAACATCAAAATGGACATAACCAGCTTTTTAAAATTGTTCTTAAAACTAAACATTTAGACTATATTTTAGCACAAATTATGAGCTTATTAACGATTTTTTATAATTCTTGACAAATGAGAATATATTAAAAGTTTGTTTTTGTGAAGAAAAACAAACAACCGCGTTGCGAACAAAAAAAAAGACCCTAACTAGCCCATAATAAAAAAATAAAATAAAAAAAAGATAAAAAAACAAGCAGGGTAGATGTGAATTGGCCACCACTTGAAGGAATGTAAAAGAAACATTGTAGTGTTGGCTCTCTTACGCCAACATAGCCTATATGCCCGTTTCTACGCAAGAATGATAAATGAGGGCCAATGTGTGCCAGTTCACCGTAGTTGCGTGTGGACCATGCATGGCACTAAATAAATTTTTAGGGGGGGCCTCACACAAAGAGCAGCCTAGGGGCCCCTGACCACCTTAATCCGCCCCTGCTTCTGGAGCTTGGAAGGGTCCAGTTTAGGGCTGTCACTTTACGTTCGAAAATCGATTGCACAATCGATCGGACCAACCAACGCAAGTTTCAAAAACGAAAATAGGGAATTGATTTTAACGGTCTTTTCTCGGAGCGCGTCCAACTCGTCACGATATGCCTGCAGCGAACGCGCGTCACACAGCAACTGCAGGCTCTGACAAACATGCATAACAGCAAATTATACTTCTGCATAATGTGTCTCTTTTTACAAAAAAACTGTGAATTCTGCCGGTATGCAGACAGTCTCATGCATACAGATACAGATTCGGGCTACGGTCTACAATCGCCTACGTAGGCAAAATTTGTTTGACATTTCTAATCGTAAACAGTACATTCAGCATCTGGCTCATATTCGCCATCTCAAACATATTCACAAAACTATAGTTTTCAACATCTCCAAAAGCAATATTTTGCTAGCTGACAGCTTCTTCACCAGATCCACCATCAAGTGACAGTGACACTAATATTTGATTGCGTTCAGTACTTGATCTGCAGTAAATCACTGAACCATTTCAAGATTTGCTGATGATACTTCCTATTCTTTTGTTTTCTGCCTGCAGTAACTATGAGTGAAATGTCACTTCATCATTGCGTTTCAGACATTGCCATCTTTTGGAATAAAGGTGAATTGCACTTATTCAGTCATCAAAGATTCAGTTGTGCAGAAAAAATATACTTACGACTAAAATAGTATTCTGCCAGGCCAGTAGTTGGCCATGTCACTTTGTAAAGAAACACTACACGCCTACAGACTGAACACGTAATATGCGTGCGCATGTCACAGTTTTCACAAATTCGTGTTTCTGTAGTTTACACAGAGATAATAATGTTATCATTTTCAAAAACTTGCACTTTGAAACTCGTTTTCAAAACTTTGTGTTTTTAGGCCCCCAAAACCCTATTGTCGTGTTAATGAACGGCCAAAACGCATAAAATGTTTTTAATTTTTAGTTGAAAATGGTGTCGTGTAAACGGCCCCTAAGACTAGGGATATGTGCCATGACTAGTTACATTGACTTTCAATCGGAAATTTTGTTACCGTCTACAGTTAACAAACCCCCAGAGGACAGTTAAAAAAGTCTGTATAAGCAGTTCATTTAAAACAGCCTACTTAATATAAATTAAACAGTCCAATCTCATACAAAATACCACTGAAAAATATATGCAATATCAAAGTCTGAGGTAACATGAAATTATTTTGTTTTCCGCTTCAGATATACAATAACATAATGTGTTATATTAAAATGTAACATTAACGACAGTCATTTGAACATACCCTTATAAAATTAAAGAGCAATACATAAATGTGCAAAAAAGATGTAATAAAACAACTAGTATTTTCAGTGCTGACTAGCAGCAGTATCGTTTAGTTGACTTGTCTCACTCATCCCTAATTAAGACAGCCAGTTCTTGAGAAAATGTGTTTTCCTCTTGGCCTTGGTATTGGAAACTACTTTTTAGGTCTTTTGTTGAAGTTGTAGACAAAAGGCCACACCTGCAGTTTGTATCTGCTTCCATAGTTAATCTGAGATGTTGACTATTGTCCAGAATAGTAGTTGCTCTCGGCTACAACTGGCTGCTGCTTCAAGCTTGTGATGAGGCCAATACACATAAATCACAACAGACCTCAGCAGATTTACTCACCATTTCCGCTCTAGTCACCAGGCATTGGCTTCAAATTACTTTTGGGGTCAGATTTGATTCCAGTGCTTCTAGTGTAAGGTCGATGTGTAAAAGAGGCCACTGTGATTTAGTTCAGAGCTCCTCTGAACACTGATAAGAAGGCTATTTTGTGCAGTACGATAGGAAAAAGCATGACAGAGCAGGTTTCCTTTGTTTCGTTTTCTCCTGCATTTCTGTTACTTTCTAGAGGATTTTAGCATGCTGATATTATGTTGTTAAATTTCCTACAAAAAGGGAGTTTTATAGGAAATTTCACATTGTTATTTTTTAAGTATGAAGATGCTTTATGAAAACATCAAGCAAGCTCAAATCAGGGGTTTAAAAGCGGTGGTAGCTTTAGGTAAGATTTATTGTCCAGTAGCTACACTAAAACAATCCTATTACATAAATCCTATTTTCCCATAAAAAACGGCAACTGGGTTTGCAAGAAATTCACTGTTAAAAATACAGTGACAATATTATAGATATTACGAGAATTGTACATTTTACAACTTATATTTTATTAAAGTCCCCCTGTGTTGAAAATCAAGCTTTTAATGTTGTTTATATGTCTGTGGTGTTTTTAATATGCTTTAAAAGCATAACCATGTGCAAATTCATAAGTCAACACCATTGCTGAATATTTTCTCTTTAAAACTGCAGTGAACTACAGTCTTAAAATCGCGGTTTGAAATTGCTGATGTTTCTGACATCACAAAGTAGTGTAACTATCTGATCAACGTGTGATCGTCAACGAGTGGATCTCTGAGCTGGTGTGAGTAAGTGGAGGCGGAGCTAATCTGCATATCCATAGAACCACGTATACTAAATGAGGCAAGGGTGTAGAGTTACATTCGAGCTATTTTAAGGCATGAATAATTTATTTCAAGGAAAAAACCTTTAAATATGTAATTTTGATGATCAAAGATGAGTTTTAAGGGATACAATTATTGTCTACACGGGGACTTTAAGTAATATAATGTTATAATACCATCATATAATATCTACTTGAACTCCCCAAATCTACTTTTTATCTTAAAATGTATTGAAATCAAAAATGAAGACAAAATACTAACAGATGCTAAAAATACTCACGACACTAAAATTAACTAAATAACAGAAAATGTAATACAAAACGTCTAATGTACGTTAACAACTTTTTTCTTGTTTAGAAAAAACAAACTTAAATATGTGATATGTCATGAGACTTCTAGAAATTTCATTTTACCGTTTTTGATTGTAAACTATATAGAAATTCGTAGTTTTACCTTACAAAAAAATTATAAAATTGACAGTATTTTACATTCAGATGACATATAATGCAATGTTAAACCAATCTGTATACAGTAAGGTAACTTAAAGTTAAAGCAGTTAACAATTTTGTACTGTAGCATTTTTACAAATAGTCCTCTTACCATGAGGAACGGAACTAGATTATGCACGATCCAAGGGTTTTGATGTTTACTTTGCACGTAAATGTCTAAACGAGGACATTTTTTCTCTTATCCAAAGCAAATTGATAATTGTGCAATCAAAGTTTAAAGCAGCTTTAATTTAAACACAAAAATGCAATCACCTATTGAGAAACAACTGATCAATTTGTGCTAGATCTGACCTCAAAACGATGTAATTAAATGGGCCTCCTTAAAACCAACTAGTCATTCAAACAACCCACCAATGAAAGAATATCGTTTTACATATATGCTTGTAGATGTACAACAAATCAGCAGATGAGCTTTATAAACATCAATGAAACATTCACAAATGTTTTTTTTTTTTTCCAGTAGGAGGGTAACATTAGAGAGAAGACTGTTGGAAAAATTGCACCTCTGCATGATTCTTGGCGCGATTCTTGGCACAATTCAGCTTTCAAGCCAAAATCAGCCCATAGGACAAAAGAACTCTGCACATTTTTTAACCACATTATCTTTGAATCTACATCACCACATGAAAGCCATTCCCTTGTCTATGTCCAGCCCAAGTCAACAACTCTCCCATTCCCCTGTTTGACAATCCATCAATAAAAACATTTGGACGTGCTGAATTTGGTGCAAACGCAAATTGGATCCTATAATAACTGATTTGCAGGGTATTAAAAAGACAGCTGATTGAATTCTTTGAATAGCCCTGCTTTCACAGTGTGGGAAAGCAGCGCCCATGGCTTCTGTTGGGATCGGAGAGAGTAGGCGGATTATACTGGAACCCAGAGCATTGATTTAAGAAGCTGGGTCTTAACAGGGCGTCACATTTGTTTAGTCTGGCCCTTTCCAACCTTATTACCATGAACTCGCATTAAGTCGCATGGTCATTAGTCTGCGATTCTTTCAGACATTGTTAAGGGAATCCACTTAGAATGAGTTGTTCCTGTTGATAGCGCTGTATATTTGCACATGGTTTTAGTGCCTGAGTCACTATATATTAATTATGCAAATAAAGTAACCCACGAAATCTGTTGAACACAATTCACACAATGCAGTTCCCCATCTTGCAGGTCGGTTCTGTACTGCGGAGAATACAGCAGACTACCGTTTTTTGTTGTATTTTACTAGGACTCGTCTTTATAAAATGTGCTCATTTAAACACATCAAGTAAGTGTTTATTAGCAATAATAATTGGCTGACTGACTACATTATTTTACATTATACATTACTCTGATACTCACCAAATAAATATGTGGACATGAAGTATTGGTTTGAGTTTAAGTAGTAAGTACAAGTATATATTGTAAATATTGTAAATGAAAAAGATCAAGATGAACATTCCAACAATTTTAAAGTAATATTAATATTGAAGTCCACTAAGGTCATTTTCACTACAGTCCTATAATCGATAACTGAGATGCAAGATGGGTTGCAGTTGCGTTTGTATTAAATGAGGAAGCGAGTCTGTGGTGTGATACTAGACACAATAATAGGTTTTCAACAAGAAAATGAAGATTCTGTTATCTATTACTCGCCTTCACATCGTTCCAAACCCATAAGACTTTCGTTCATCTTCGAAACACAAATGAAAATATTTTTCATGAAACCCGAACGATTTCTGTCCCTCCATTGAAAGTCCATGTTACCAAAACCTTGATGTTTCAAAAAGTTCATTCAAAGACATTTAAAGTAATCCATATGAATAGAATGGTTTAATCTATGTCAGGGTTTCGTAAACCCCTGGGGGTTCACGTGGGAAATGCATGAGGTTCGAGTTTTTTGAAAAGCTAATAATTAACATAATAAATTAAATTAATAAACACTTAAAAAAAGATTAAATTGATGAAATATTTTGTTTGCCTACTTGTCATGTGACCAACATCAGAGAACTGTGAACATTGAAATTATTGAAATAAATCTCAGGGGGTATTTCAAGTAAATGTTTTAGGTTAAAGTGGTTCGGCTGTCAAACAAAGTTGCGTGAATCAACCCATACACATAGAACGCATCAAACATGGTAAACGTACTTGCTTGACGAGCAGAACGAACCTAATTGGTTCTTGTGCGTCAAGCGAGCATGTTTGAGCTTCTGTTTACCATATTTTATGTGCTCTGTATGTTTGTTGATCAATGTGTATAAGTGAATAAAAGACTAAATGAAGTCTGAACATCATATAAAGCGATTGAGTCTTTTCATAAGAGTTGGATTAAACCTCTCTATTCATGTGAATTACGTTTTTGTGGAATAGACTTTCAATCAGGTTTCATAAAAAAAATATTTTCATTTGTGTTTTATACCTGCAGGAAAGTCATATGGGGCTTGGAATAACATAAGGGTGACCAAATGATGACTTTTTTTTTTGTTTTATTTTGGGGTGAACTAACCGTTTAAAGTAGTGGCGGTTTGAGTTACACCGAATGAAGCGGTCTCGTATGCGTTGATTTTAGTGAATTTTAGGAATGCCACAAAGTTTAAAAGTTGTTAAGTTGTAATGCTCTTCTTATTTAATGACTTATTGATCAATAGAAAATATACACAAACATAATGTTTAAGTGAAATTTAGCTTAGGAAATCTTGAAATGGTAAATAAAAATGTAAATGTATTTTAAAATGAAATTTCAGTTGTTTGCTCCAAAAAGAATGACTGACTTTATTTAAACAGTATTTCAGTCTATCTAGCCTAGCACCTGGTCCGACTGGATTGCGTGTGTTTAGTAAATAAAGCACAATTTGGTGGTAAAATTCTGTGTGAAAAGCGGCGCTGTTTAGTGAATTCGCCCTTTTTATCCGTTAATGTGAAACAGAGCTCAAAACCCATCTGGAGCTGTAAAAGTGGTTGGCTATTGTTAAAAAAAAAAAAAAATTCTTTGGGGGGGTTATTGAGGATGTTGTTTTTTTCAGAGGAGGGGCCTTCCAGACATCCAGTTCACTGACATGCCGTGCCAGCCTTTTCAGGTTTCTCCCGCACTCGACTTTCCACAGGAAATGTTTTGAGGAAGTGAGAGTTGCTGATGTGACAGTTGTGAATAGTATTGTCAGATTACAGCATGGTGCTTAAAATGTTACACAACACAGAATCATGAGAAAGACACTCAGACCGTGACCTCAGAGGCCCTGGCTGTTTCTGGTTGCGGCGCAGTGGGCGAACATAAACACACAGGTGTGTTTACATAGCAGTTCGAAGAAGACCCGGATGAGTGTTATGTCAATAGTAACATTGGTAACTTCCTCAGGTGTCTGACCCAAAGAAGCGTTTCCATTGTTCTTTGGGCTTATCATCTGTTCTACATTGTCCTTAAACCGCAATAATGACTCGATGGCTCCAAGTATTCAAGTGATTCACTGTGGATGAGTGAGTTATAGCAGTTGGGAAATGGTGCAATATGGCTAAACAGCTTTATGCTGAGTCCAAAATGAACCTCCTAATGGTGGGTGAAATGAGAAAATGTACTAGCAATAAATATTTGTTACTGACTATGAAACTATTTATATATACACTATCATTCAAAAGTTTGGGGTCAGACTGTCGGTCAGATATTACACTTTAAATTGATTAAAAGTGACAGGAAATACATTTATATTGTTACAAAAGATTTCTGTTTCAAATAAATGCAGTTCTTTTGAACGTTCTGTTTAGCAAGGAATGCTGAATATCACCACCAAAAGTTAAGAAGCACAACTGTTTTCAACAAAGGGTAACAATAGTAAATGTTTCTTGAGCAACAAATCAGTGTATTGGAATGATTTCTAAAGGATCATGTGACACTGAAGACTGAAATAATGATGCTAAAAAATTCAGCTTTGCATCACAGGAATAAATAACATATTCAATATATATATATATATATATATATATATATATATATATATATATATATATATATATATTAGGGCTGTCAAAAGATTAATCACATCCAAAATAAAAGTTTGTGTTTACATAATATATGTGTGTGTACTGTGTATAATTATTTTGTATATATAAATACACACACATGCATGTATATATTTAAGAAATATTTGCATACATATACTGTATATATTTATATATAATTTATATTACAATTTTTTTATATATAAATTACACATTTTTCTTAAATAAATATACGCACATGTGTGTGTATTTATATATACAAATTTAATTATACACAGTACACACACATATATTATTTAAACACAAACTTTTATTTTGGATGCGATTCATCGCGATTAATCTTTTGACAGCCCTAATATTTTTACAGTATTTCTGTTTTTACTATTTTTTTGATCAAATAAATGCAGCCTTGGTGAGCGTATGAGTCTTCTTTCAAAAAGATGAAAAAATCTTACCCCAAACATTTGAACAGTATAGCTAATTCACCTAAATGATGACGTTAAATTTGCAACTTTGGATGAAAACAGCTAGTTTGTTCGCATGTTTTCTTGTCAGCTAAAAAATTTAAACCATCTTACAACTCTTACTTTTGGACAGTTGTGTGTCATCTTACATTTTACAGTTCTAATAAAGCAACTTGTTAACTGTTGGCAAACAACAGTTTTATTTACTGACCAAAGGCAATTTTTACTTTAATTTGGCACTTGACAAATGTAAAGTTTGAACCCTGACTGTATGAAATCTGTTTTGTTTTTTTGGGCCTTCAGTATCTACTGAGGAGGACTCTGGGTTTGTGACAGCGGCGCTGGGAAACACATGGAGTCACTGTGTTAACACACGCCTCATTGTCCAGTATGAAGACACAGAACGGAGACAGGTACACACCCTTTTACTCCTCTGTGGGAATTAGCAAAATTTTGTTTGCCATAATCAACGAATTCAAAACCAACCGTCTCGGTTACTGATGTAACCCTCGTTCCCTGAAGGAGGGAACGGGAGACGTAACGTCGACGTGACGACGTAATTGGGATCACTTCAGGGAGCCCTATCAACTTCGAGTGTCTACAGAACGAGCCAATGAACGTTGGCGTGCGTGAATCGCGTCACGCGCCCCGCCCCGCCGCGCGGGTATAAACAGGAAGCGGGCGCACGCACACATTGTCTTTCACTTCGGAGCCGAGCTTTTGCTTTCACTTCCGAACTCTACAGGAAAAGACTGCCTTTGAAAACGAGAAGAGGACTCTCCTTGTGTTGGTGTGACGGCGCGATCAGCGGTGGCCGCGAGCATTGCAGCTCACAACTGCTGTTTTCACAGCACTATTGTTCTGTGTTTGTGTGTGTGTGTGTCGGTTCGGTGGGCGTTTCCCCGTGTGTTCATTCACACCGCGGCTACCCCTGGGTGCCTCAGCACTGAGAGAGTTATTTTTCTATTTTTTTGTTTTCACTAAAAGAGCAACACAAGCGTGATCCTGCGTCTTTTTCAAGATGTCATTCCGCTTGTGCGTTTCTGGATGCCGTCGTTCCCTGGCGCCAGCAGATGGCCACAGTAGTTGCCTCTCGTGTTTGGGCATTCAACACGCTGAGGCAGCTTTTGTGGATAGTTCATGTTCCCATTGCGGGAATATGACTATCGCAGCGCTTAGATCGAGACTCGCTTACCTCAAGGGAGGTGCAGTCCCCTCGCCTATGCCCCGATCTAGTGTCTATTCTGCCCCGCAGAATATACCTACTTCGGTGCATGACCAGGGTGATCTGAGGATTACCGTGAGGGCTTCCCCGTCGAGTCATCCTCCGCGGGCCCCTCACGCCTCACAAGCGCTGTCGCCATTGGGGCTCCTTAGTGAACGTCTTGGTCCTTCTCCGGAACGGCCAACCGTTTCCTTTGGGGCTCCAGCTGACGATCAGATGTCGATCGCAGCATCGGAGGGGGAGCTGTCCTCTGGAAATGACGACTCGGCTGCGTTGCCCCCCTCGGGGTGTGTAGCGTTGTCCGAGCCAGATCCAGAATGGACTGCTATGCTTTCCCGGGCCGCCGAGAAGGTCGGGCTTGCGTGGAATCCTCCACCACGTCCCGAACCTTCTCGGTTGGACGATTGGTTTCTCGGGGCGGGCCGTGCTGGTTCTCAGTGCGCCGCCCCGGTACCTTTCTTTCCGGAAGTGCATGAGGAGCTTTCTAGGACGTGGAAGGCACCGTATAGTGCCCGAAGCCGTTCTAGTGGCTCCTCACCCCTCGCCACCCTCGACGGCGGGGCAGCTAAGGGGTATGTGGATATCCCCCCAGTGGAGCGGGCCGTCGCGATGCAGCTGTGTCCGGCGTCCGCTTCCTCTTGGCGGGGTAATCCACGCCTCCCGTCCAAGGCCTGTAAGTTTTCGTCCGGTCTAACGGCGAGGGCTTACAAGGCCTGTGGACAGGCTGCTTCCGCCCTCCATGCCATGGCGCTCTTGCAGGTCCACCAGGCCCAGGCGCTCATGGACATGAACGAGGGTGGTTCTGACCCAGAGCTCCTCCGGGAGCTCCGTGTGGCAACCGACCTCGCCCTCCGGGCGACGAAGGAAACCGCACGTTCAGTTGGTCAGGCGATGTCCACCATGGTGGTCCAGGAGCGCCACCTTTGGCTCAACCTGGCGGATATGAGGGACACTGATAAATATCGGTTCCTGGATGCCCCTCTTTCCCAGGTTGGGTTGTTCGGCGACGCGGTCGAGAGCTTTGCCCAACAGTTCTCGGCCGCACAGAAGCAGACGGAGGCCATCCGGCACATCCTGCCCCGGCGGACCGCTGCTGCTCCCACCCGTCCGCCGGCCGCAGACCCTCCGTCTACTCGTCGCCGAGGTCGGCCTTCTGCGGCGTCCTCCGCTCCCGCCAAGCCCCAGCAGCAGCAGCCATCATCCAGGCCTCAGCGTGGAGCAAGCCGCAGAAAGCCGACCCCGCCCGTCCAGGCCGCTGCCAAACCAGGAGGCAAGCGACGGTGCAAACGACCCTGAGACGGGCGGCCCAGAGGTGGATCAAGTTGCTCTTCAGGAGATGGCGAAGGCGCCACTCCTTCCCCCGGTGGAGGGCCGGGCGGAGAATCTTTTGTTTCCTTTTCTTTTTGTTCCGCCACTGACCCACGGGTCAGTGGTACCCACATTTTCAAAAAAAGAGCAATTTCTGAAACCTCTGGGCCCCAAGAGGGCGCGCTTGGCAGTCGACGACGCCGCCATGCCTTGTCACTCCCGAGCCCCTCTTTCATCGCCAGCGAGCAGCAGTGGCTGTGTTCCGGACGTGCGGTCGCCTCCACACACTCACTCTGCCCTTCGACGGAAGCAGGTATGTGCTGCACCACACACTCAGACCCCACTTCGGGCCGCTGTGCCGTCCGAGTCGGGTCCCTGCATTCCGCCGCGCTGCCCCACCCCGGGTACGTCTGTGGTGCCGTTAGTCCCGCTTGCTCGGTCTCTGGGAGCCTGGTTAACGCTTCCCAGCCCGTCTCGCTGGCTCATCCGTACCATCAGACTCGGCTATGCGATTCAGTTCGCCCGGCGCCCCCCTGCTTTCAAGGGCATCCTGTTCACCCGTGTTCTGGCGGACAATGCCCCCGTGCTCAGGGCGGAGATCGCAGTCCTACTGGCGAAGGACGCGATCGAGCCGGTCCCTCCAGCCGATATGAAGACCGGCTTCTACAGCCCGTACTTCATTGTACCCAAGAAAGGTGGTGGGTTACGACCAATCTTGGACCTGCGCGTCCTGAACCGGTCCCTTCACAGGCTACCGTTCAAGATGCTTACGCAGAAACGCATTTTCAAATGCATCCGTCCCCAAGATTGGTTTGCAGCGATCGACCTGAAGGACGCGTACTTTCATGTCTCGATTCTCCCTCGACACAGACCGTTTCTCCGCTTTGCGTTCGAGGGACGGGCATATCAGTACAAGGTCTTACCCTTCGGGCTGGCCCTGTCGCCCCGCGTCTTCACGAAAGTCGCGGAGGCGGCCATTGCTCCCATGTGCGAGCGTGGTGTTCGCATCCTCAACTACCTCGACGACTGGCTGATTCTGGCCCAGTCGAGAGAGCAGTTGTGCGAACACAGGGACATGGTGCTCAGTCACCTCAGCCATCTAGGGCTTCGGGTCAACTGGGAAAAGAGCAAACTCACCCCCGGGCAGAGGATCTCTTTTCTTGGTATGGAGTTGGACTCGATCAACATGACAGCGCGCCTCACCGAGGCCCGTGTCCAGTCAGTGTTGAACTGCGTGAGCACGCTCAGACGCAGAACAGCGGCACCACTGAAACTGTTTCAGAGGCTCCTGGGGCATATGGCATCTGCAGCCGCGGTTACGCCGCTCGGATTGCTTCATATGAGGCCGCTCCAACACTGGCTCCACGATCGAGTCCCGAGATGGGCGTGGCAGAGCGGCTCGTGCCGGGTCCAAGTGACTCCGCACTGTCGCCAAACTCTCAGCTTGTGGTCGGACCCTTCGTTCCTGCGGGCAGGTGTTCCCCTGGAACAAGTGTCCAGGCACTCTGTGGTCTCCACGGATGCCTCTACCACCGGCTGGGGGGCCACGTACAACGGGCATGCAGCTTCAGGTCTGTGGACGGGGCCTCAACTGCATTGGCACATCAACTGCCTCGAGTTGTTAGCAGTACGTCTTGCACTGAGCCGTTTCAAAACGCTGCTACTAGGCAAGCACGTACTGGTCCGTACGGACAGCACTGCGACCATTGCGTACATCAACCGCCAAGGTGGTCTACGCTCCCGCCGCATGTCACAACTCGCCCGCCATCTCCTCCTCTGGAGTCAGAAGCATCTGAGGTCGCTTCGTGCCGTTTACATTCCGGGCCTGCTCAACCGTGCAGCCGACGAGCTCTCACGGCAGCAGGTGCTACCGGGAGAATGGCGACTCCATCCCCAGGTGGTCCAGCTGATTTTCAGGCGCTTCGGGACCGCTCAGGTAGATCTGTTTGCCGCCCCGGACACGTCTCATTGCCAGTTGTTCTATTCCCTGACCGAGGGGACCCTCGGCACGGATGCTCTGGCACACAGCTGGCCCCGGGGCCTTCGCAAGTATGCGTTTCCCCCAGTGAGCCTTCTTGCACAGACCTTGTGCAAAGTCAGGGAGGACGAGGAGCAGGTCTTGTTAGTTGCGCCGTATTGGCCCAACCGGACCTGGTTCCCGGAACTAGTGCTCCTCGCGACAGCCCCTCCCTGGCCCATCCCTCTGAGAGAGGACCTGCTCTCTCAGAGACGGGGCACCCTATGGCACCCGCGTCCAGACCTCTGGAAACTCCATGTCTGGTCCCTGGACGGGACGCGGAGGTTCTAAGTGACCTACCCCCTGCGGTAGTTGACACCATCACTTCCGCTAGAGCCCCCTCTACGAGGCGCCTCTATGCATTGAAGTGGAACCTGTTCGTTGACTGGTGCTCCTCTCATGAGGAGAACCCCCGATCTTGCTCGATCAGAGCCGTGCTTTCCTTCCTGCAAGAAGGGCTGGAGCGAAGGCTGTCTCCCTCCACCCTTAAAGTGTATGTTGCCGCTATTGCCGCACATCACGATGCTGTTGATGGTAAGTCTTTGGGAAAGCATGACCTGATCGTCAGGTTCCTGAGGGGAGCGAGGAGACTGAATCCTCCTCGCCCACTCTCTATACCCTCTTGGGACTTGTCTCTGGTCCTTTCGGCACTTCAGAGACCACCCTTTGAGCCTCTGCAATCAGCTGAGTTAAAAATTCTGTCCTGTAAGACAGTACTCCTGGTTGCATTGGCCTCTATCAAGAGGGTAGGGGACCTGCATGCATTTTCGGTCGACGAATCGTGCCTAGAATTCGGCCCGGATAACTCTCACGTCATCCTGAGACCCCGGCCCGGATACGTGCCCAAGGTTCCTACCACTCCCTTCCGGGACCAGGTAGTGAACCTGCAAGCGCTGCCTTCGGAGGAGGCAGACCCAGCCCTGGCTTTTCTCTGTCCCGTTCGCGCTCTGCGTCTGTACGTGGACAGAACGCAAAGCCTCAGGACCTCAGATCAGCTCTTCGTCTGTTACGGAGGCCAGCAGAAAGGGAAGGCTGTCTCCAAGCAGAGGATGGCCCACTGGATAGTGGATGCCATCGCCTTGGCTTACGAAGCCCAAGGCGTGCCCTGCCCGCCTGGGTTGAAAGCCCACTCCACTAGGAGTGTCGCTTCTTCCTGGGCGCTGGCTCACGGCGCCTCGCTGACAGACATCTGTAGAGCTGCGGGCTGGGCGACACCTAACACGTTCGCTAGGTTTTATAGCTTACGTGTTGAGCCGGTTTCTTCCTGTGTGCTCGCTTCTACTAGCCGGTAACACCGAAGTTCCCGCTCTAGTGTCGGCTTGCTGCGCCACTCCCTTCCTAGGAACGGATACGTGCGCTTTTTACTCCAGTCGAGTTCCCCATTGGCGAACCCTGTGAGTTCCTCCGCACCCCTTCGGCAGTCGGACGTTGCGGAGCGTCCGACGCCAGGCCTAGTGCTCGTATGCTTGTGTAACTTGTGCTAGGCTGGGTTCCATATGTGGTGATCCCTGCGGCGATCCCATATGTGTATTCTTCCACGACCAGTTCCCTGCGGTGAGCCCGTGTCTTCCCTTGGCAGAGTCTGCTCTGCCGTCACTGTCCGGTGTGTCTCCCCCTTCGGGTGGAGCCACCCCAGTGACATTCCATATGTCGCACTGCCCCTTCGGCCAGTCCATATGTGTATTCTCCACATGTTACCTCCCTTCGGGCAGGATGTGGCTCCGCAGCGTTCTTTCCCCTGGAGAGGTACGCTTTCCCAGTGTTATCCAAGAGTTCCGCTGTGTGGGGTATAATGGAACAGCAGTTGAACTCCCTCTACGCAGATCTTCCGCCCCAGCAGTTGGGGGTCTGAGAGTCTTGCGTAGGGCGCTGGATGTGGCAGCAACCGTGGCGTTTTCCATGGGATCCCAATTACGTCGTCACGTCGACGTTACGTCGAACGTGAGCGACTGAAAGGGAACAAAAGACACCTAACCAAGTGACTGAAATATTTAGTAGATATACGCATAAAAAATATACAGTTATTCTCTTGGGAAAAAATGGACCAAAAGTACTGATGACATAAGTTTGAACCACACCGTTTTTTTTTTCCAGTTAGATTCTCTCTAGAATGATAATGTAATAGAGCGCAACAGTTGGGTTCCGGAAGTTAAAATTCTGTTCATTTTCTGTTTCTGTTCATAGGGAAATTTATTTTTAACAAAAACGTATAATCCTTTAAAGACACACCTTTTGTGAGCTACGACGTTGCCATCCGTTCACTTTATTATAACTTATTTTTTTAAATAATAATGTTTAACAGCAGAATTTGTAGTAAAAAAACAGATCACCCATGATGCTGTACAGAAAATTCCACCAATCAGAGTCACGGCATTCAAATCATGCCAAAACATGGTATGGATCACCCACTCTTATGAAGCACTGCAAATTATGTAATTGTTATTTTGCAATAAACTTAAAATATGTTGTTGCCATAGATAATCAACACATTTAAATTAATACATTTATATTTAACCATTATTTTTTATTTGAAAGTCATTCGCAATGCTTCATGGGATTGTTGTTCTTTCCCTCATTGAAATCAATAAAAGTCTTGTGCCTTTTGTCTTTTCATCCGATTTTCAAATACTTTTTTCTTTAAATAAAAGTTTTTGACATTGCAATTCACCCTCATAGCTGGTTCAAAAATAAATGGAAAGAGACTTCCAGAACCAATGCAACTTAAAAAGTGGGCCACCTTTAAAGCAAATCATGATTCAGCAAAAAAAAATTAAAGGACACTATCTTCAATTTGTCCCCCTAAACTTCCTGCTTCAACAGGAAATATGTCAACACAAGAAAATAAAACTGCACTCATCCAGCGATTTCATTTTTAAGACGAGCTTAAATGAAAGAAAACGTCTTACTCCACCACCCCTTTCATTGTCTCAGTCTGCCCTACTTGTTTTCATCCTGTCAAATAATGGCATACCTCATTGCCCGTACACCCTTAGAGCCCTGAAGACTTTGTTTTTCTCTTTTCCGACTGAGCTCCCACCTAAAGAAAGGCACACTGATAGAGAGGCAGTGGTCCAAAACTGCTGGTACACAAGGAAGGCAATGGTGCCTGGCTCTTTTGTGCGGTTCAGTGGCTCTGGCAGGGCCACTTCAGTGAAAAAAAAAAAACTCAGAAACTCCCTGATTTTCCGCCATTTACTGTGGATGTTATCCATTAGAGGTAAAGTCATGCTACTTCATATGTGAAAGATGTGCGTCTGGGTTAAAGTGAGGGGAACTGGGCTGGTTTGGGTGACTGAAAAACTTTGCGTCTGTGTGTCACGGCGTATCAGTGGGGAATCGCATTCACACAAAGCAACTGGCAGCACGTTTCCTCATTTTTAACCACAAGTAACAAGATAAGACACTCCTGCAAAGGTGAAACTAAGGAAATGCACCAGTTTATTTTTATACAAATAAGCCTAGAGCAAGTCTTGCTGTCTGTGGACGGTTAACTTGAGACGGAAATGCCTTTCATTTCATGAGTACACAAGTTATAAGGCAGTCATATTAGGCAGAAGGCACAAAAGCTTCATTTGTTTACTTTGGTTTGAGGGGTCTGATTCATTTCCGATTTTTGTTTTTGCGCAACATTTTCCAGACAGTTTCACCCTTCACTCTGCGCCTGTTTCCTCTTTTGAGTTTTGTTGAGTAGTTTTCACTAAGGTATCTCATTTTGATCAAGGCACACCCCTAGTGCAGGGTTTCAATATTAGAGGCTGATGACAAAAGGAGTAATGTAGATTCACCAGAATCTCTAATAGGCTTTGACGCAGGTTGCCGGCAGACACTGCTGGGTCTGGTAACCCAATGCTGCTGCTTCCCTACAGGCTGTTTTCCAGGATCCTATGCTTGCTTTTATGCCCATTGACGTAACAGCCAGATAGATGCCTTTTTTGTTGCAAAAAGGGGAAGGAGTTCAGACATGTTTAATAATGAAGTCCAAGTAAGGTTGTTAATTTAGTCTGATACATTTTGTAAAAACAAACAAAAAAAGTGCTTTATTTTCTGAAGTATCTGAGTAAATATATAAAATAATATAATATAAATATAACCAAAATAAACAATACGTTATCTTCTAAAGCAAATTTTTTTATTCAGTGATTCACTTAAAAATTAGTACCACAATAATAATTTATAAAAAAAAAAAAAAATTCATTTGGGGTCTGTGTTTGTGTTTGTGTGTGTTCACTACCATTCAAAAGTTTTTATATTTATATTTTATATGCAAGACATTGTTACAATATATATATATATATATATATATATACAGTATATATATATATATATATATATATATATATATATATATATATATATAGCTATAGCCTACATATAAATTTTTTTTAAATAAATGTTCTTTTGAGCTGCTCATCAATGAATCAAGAAATATTAAACAGCACAATTGTTTTCAACGTATGATAATAATCAGAAATGTAACCTGAGCAGCAAATCAGCATATTAGAATGATTTCTGAAGGATCATGTGACAAACTGGAGTAATGATGCTGAAAAATCTGCTTTACCTTCACATGAATAAATTACATTTTAAAATACATTAAAATATATCTTAAAATTAGGGATGCGCCGAAACAAAAATTCTGGACAGAAACCCGAAACCGAAAATTCTCTATACACTTGGCCGAAAAAGCCGAAAATTACCTTTTTTTAATAATTACTGTTTTATTTTACAATATTTTTTTTTGTATAATTGAATTAAAAATAGACTTTTTAATTAAATTCAATAATTTTATTGAATCTGATTTTAACACACCAAAATTCCATAGAAAATATATTAAAATATTAAATATCAATATATTATTCTTCATTCATTTCATTTCATTTCATTTTATTATTTATTTGAACAGGGACAATGTAAAATATACATTAACCTTAAAAAGGAAAGATGCATTTTACCAGGTTGTAGCACATGTGCTAATTTCCACCTGTAGTCCCTGGGCAGGCTGATGTCAACATATAAAGTTAATAATACATCTATCTCAAAATAGCATTAAAAAGATCACACCCTTCATTCATTCCTCAGCATTCAATTACAAGTACACTCTCACATACACATCAATTACAATACATTATGTGAACATGTTTGTTTTAAAAGTAGCCATTTTTTGGCCCGATGTGAAAAGGTGTTAAAATTTACACATGTGGTCAGCTCTGTTGGCAATTTATTCCATTGTCTGATGGCCACACTCGAGAAAGCTGAGCTGCCGAATGCTGTTTTACACTGAGGAATCCTACACCCCGAACAGTTGACCGAGTGGCTCGAGATGTAATTTCTGAGCTCAGTGAAATAAACTTTTTTAACGGAGGAGCTGCAGTACCATTTATTATCTTAAACAAAAGACAGAGATTTGAATACATGATTATGTTTTCAAAACTTAATATACCATGTTTTTTAAGAATATGACAGTGGTGAAATAGCCGAGATTTCTTGTCATGAACCTTAAGAGAACTTTTGAACAATGATTCCAGGGGCCGTAATGCTGTTTTGCATGCCTGTGACCAACTTGTCATGCAGTAACGAAAGTGCGGAATTATCATCGCATTTAGATATAAATTAGATGCATCTATGGTCAAAGAGTTCCTAATATACCTAAAATGTGCTATGTTAATTCTCAACATTCATCTTCATTCAGTTCTATGCAACATAATTAGATTGAACAGATTTCATTTTTGACCACTTACCAAAATAAAGTATAGTCCTAGAAAACTATTATTATCAGAGCATGTGAGCAGATGGCAGAGAGCGGATCACGGAACGAGAGGGTAGCGTCATTTTACCAGCGTTGCCCAGCACGGCTTTACCACACCATGTTACAGCACAGTATAAGGCTATTGCAAACAGAAACAAGACTACTACTACTACTACACAGAAATTTCATATCGGGACATTATTTGAACAGACTTTGCTTTTCTGGTGAGTGTGAGCGGTACATAAGTGGAGCGTTAGCTTGGGCCGTCAGCGACTGAGCAGAGAGCGCAAACAGACGGAGTGGAACATTAAACAGAGCAAACTGGGTGCCGGTACAGATGTAACTGATCAGCCAGAGTCGCTTCGAGTTCATCTCGTGTGTGCATCTCGCAAAGTTACAAAAAATGTTGCGCGGGAGTAAAACCTGAGTAGCGGGGCCACATATATTTTCGGCCTTTTTTCTCTTTCGGCCCAAATCCCAAAAAAATGCCATTTTCGGAACTTTTAGTGGATCCCTACTTAAAATAGAAACAGAATTGACAGTATTTTTGATTAAATAAATTAGCCTTGGTGAACATAAGAGATTTAAAAACATAAAAAAAATTACTGACCCAAAACCTTTGAACAAATGTGTGTAATTATTAAAATAATCATTGCAATTAGTAATTACTTAGTTCTGGCATGAAACTAGATGGTGCAGGCTGATAGGTCTTAAACTCATTTTGTTGCGATCACATCATTATCTACAAAGCACAGCTGATTAGTTGTTGTTGCATCAGTGGCTAATGAGCTGCAGATCAACATGTATTTTACATGTGCAGAAGCAGCATGTCTTACATGATCACAGCAGTGTGGATGTGAATGTATTGGCAGTAGTAAGTCTCGGTACTTGCTCTGCAGCAGCAGCGTAACAGATCTATTCAGCCAAGACCAAATACATTTTCACTACCAAATCTTGCGAGAGTTGTCATGACATAATTAGAATTACTAATATATTAAGTTAATGAATTAAGTCCATTGTTAGCCCTAATTATTAGCGATTACACTTTGGCCTTGTATTGATACCATGGTGGCCATGAAGTGACATTGAGCCCTTCTCTTACTACTTCTACATCTCTTCTTGTTTCTTGTTTTAGATTATCATTGCCAAGTCACCCGTGGCCCCTTTTGCCGTGCTGAGCTACACTGTTCAGAGGGAGGGCATCCGTCTTGAGGGTGAGTGTGCTTGAAGAACAGTGTACTGACAAAACTGAACCTTAAAAACATGACACCAGTGTGAGACAGGTAAGGACATGTTATGAAGTGGAAATGCCAGTGGAAATGAAAATGATAGGAATTAATGTGGTGTTGCACTAAGAGCACAGGAACTCGTTTTAGGTGACAAAATTGACATATTGAAATTGTTTATGGGAAGTACACATCCTCAAAAAGTATGTATAATATATTTTAAAGGGGTCCTATTATGCTTTATAGATTTTTAACTTTCTATAAAGTTTAAAGTTGCTGTTTGGGAATAAAACATCTGAAAAGTCATTGCATTTTTTGTCAACTTTTAGTCATTCATTTAAGTCAAACCGCAGTTACCGACATTAATTTTGGTAGCTATTTTATATGTAGTCTTTATTAAAAATGTCATTATCATTTTTCTCTCTAGGTCAATTCAGTTAAGCTTATGAGAAATTAGAATCAGTGTAACAGGATGTATTGACATTGCACTCTTTAGTAGTAGCACTTTTGCAATTTTACATAGCCTATCCCTTTTCCTTAGTTCAGTGGTTCTCCAATTTTTTAGAGTGCCGTACCCCCTGAAGCATTTGACGTCCTTCTGTCCCCCCTCTTCCACTTAAGCCGCTTTCCGACCAAGTAGTTACAGGAACTTATTTCTAGGAACTGTCCACTTCTAAAAAGTTCTAAGAACTACTCTCCCCCAAACTCGGTTTTGCTGTTTGCGTTCGCACTGGCCAAGTGGCCATAGGAACTGGTAGGAGGGGTAAGGGAGTGACGCAAGCACAGTGACTTTTATTTTGACGGCGCGACAGACCTTTATTTTGGTGGCGCTGAGAACGCCAGAGCAAACAATGCTCGCATTCTCTGTGTTTATTAGTTAGCGATCTGTCTAACACAGTACTGTTTAATATGTTATTAGATAGAACTGTTATAGAAAGTAGACAGTATATGAAAAAAAGGTTATTAGCCTATGCCGTGTGGTTGATGTCCAGTGTTGCTAGCTTGGCAGATAAACATAATCATGTTTGACTTGGTCCCCTCAAAGTTGCGTTGGATTTTCTCTTCAGCATAAAGGTTTAGAGACCCATCTATCACTGTTTTCCATGTTTGTATAGTTAGTTTCTGGAGTAAATATATAGGCTATAATCTGTGAGTTTACATTATACAGTAGCTGTTTTAAAAATGGCGGGTGCTGGTGTTTTGCGTGCGTTCGGTCATCAGCGTACACTAACGTCACGGGTAGTTCCTATAGTGCTGGTTTAGAACCTACTCCGAAGTAGGATCTAAATTAGTTCCTCCAAATGGAGTTCCTAGAACTAAAATCGTTCCTAGTTCCTGCGGTGCGAACACGCCGACATCCAAGTACTTTAGCCAATAGTTCTAGGAACTGTGAAATGGTTCCTGCGGTCGGAAAGCGGCTTTAGACTGCAGTCACACCTTTTCCATTAAGGGACAATATTTGCCCCCTTTAATCGATTTTTCCAGTTCATTTTTTACCCTTATACAATAAATAATGCTTTAAATAAAACAATGTTCAATAAATATGCAATGATGGTAAAAACAAAGTGATACTTTTAAATATTAAATTAAAATCACCAGTAGGTGGCGGTAAGTCACTGTCTTTATGAGTGAGTCATCAAGTCAGTAATGAAGCAAGTGGCTGTTTATGAACACGATTCGTTCAAAGCCACTGATTCGTTCACAAATCACCGCTGTGTGCTGTAGTTCTGCTATGGATTTCGTTCCAAAATAGAACAGTGATATTGCCTACTGACAATACTGTTTTAAATGTAGTACATCACAATTAAACATCACTTAACAAAAGTTACCCGTTTTGTTTGTTGAACTGTTGTATAAAATCAGTGTCACATTTGAAATCGTGTGGATATTCGGAAAACGTTGCATTCTTGCTCGTATAATATGATCAACATTAAAACCACTTTTGGATCGCACAAACAGCGCAAGCGACCCGTGACAGAGCACAGACCGACTAAATGACACTTTAATTTAAGCAGAAAATCTCAAATGAAGATCGCTGAACCCCAGCTTACTTGTCTGTGTTTTCAGACCATCCACGCTTCTTCAACAGTGTAGAGCGTGCGCAAGCGCGTGGTTGCCAGATACTATTGAAAAGACCGGGTAGAAAACGTGTTCTTTTAACAGAAAAAGAGCTCTGACTTGGGGTTTAAATTATTGAAATCTGGCAAGCGTAAGCATGAACGCTCGTAAAAACAGACTGTAACGTGTTGTCTCCTCCTTTATTCGACAAAAACAAGTGGTTTTGGTCAAGTTTTTTACAGTTTTTTAAACACGTTTCAGTCTCGTCTGTTTTCGTCAACGATATTGCATGTTGATATAGTCACAGTTATCGTTTAATGCCGTGAGTGTCGTCTCTCATCGTCTTAGTCAGGGGAAAAAAGGTCGTCAACAAACATTTTTCATCATAGTTTTCGTTAAAGCTACACTGTGTAGGATTTACTCCCATCTAGTGGTGAAATTGTATATGACTACCAACTGAATATTACTTTCCAGCCCCTCCCATTCCAAGGGTTGTTTTAACTGCTACAGTGGCCGTATTATTTCAAATCTGCCGGCAGTCGCGAGTAATCTCCCTCTCGCATTCGTCTCGGTGCCACTGAGTGTAAAAACGCAAAAGGCGAAGCTTGAATTTCCAGGTATGTCCCTCTTTGTCTAATATATTTTCAAGATGGATGCGCAACATGGCTTCCGCCATTCGAGCGACTCGCTCGTATGTATTCTAAATGGCAGATTATAGACTTACGAGAATACTTAATTAGTTGGTTGAAGTTATTACACATTAATGAGAACGTATAATTTTAAAAGAAAAAAGTGTTTTTTGCTAAAAATCAATGAAAATTTTACACAGTGTAGCTTTAAGGAAATTAACACTGGATCAGTGTAACAGTTTCTGAACTCCCTGAATCGCTCCATTGTAGTCTTGAGTTTTCTTCTGGTAACATACACATCATAATATTCCTCATTTAAATAATTTCCGCTCAAATCATTCTAAAAAGGGGGCGAGGCCTGGTTGAGTTTCATTAGTAGTGTGAAACTCGCGGTTATGGGAAGGGGTTGATTTCCCAAACACGCTCAAAGTGGTTGACCAATTACACAGCGTTACAGACAGACTGAGAAGAGAGGTGCTGCAACAATGTAAAATATTTGAAAAAATAATGTGGTTTTTGAACATTCAAGCTCAAAAACGTATTATTTTAGTGGACCCCAAAAACAAAATCAAGACTTTGATAAAGGTCGCCTTTAAGTTTTAGATTTGTTTTTGTCATGCAATGTGTATTTCAGTTGTTGTTGCGACTCTAGTTTTTAGTAACTGAAAGTCACACTGTTTATTTTAGTGTCATTAATCGGAATCATAAAAAAAATAACATGGTTGGTTTTTCAAAAAGCTAATAATACAAGTACTCTCATTTGTGTGTGTGGTTTGTGTTGTTAAACCTTCTGGGTCAGAACTTCTGCCCACTGACTGCAGTTTAACTTCCAGGACCCCTGGCTGTCCTGTCAGGATCATTTTGAATTCATCCGTGGGCTTCACGGTTTACCTCGGGGCGGTTTGTGTGGATTCCCAACACCACAAAACTTTAATGGGAAACAGGATATCAGAGGAAAAACACAGTGGGGCTGTTTTGGCTCTTCAGCAGAGGTTTATAGTGGTGTATGTGGTGGACTTTTAACAGCACTTGGAGAAGAATTCAAAAGTAATTTACCTTGATGTACTCGAGTTCATTTTCGAGTTTGGAATGGAAGTAGTTTGCTTGTGCAGTTTTACTTAAAGCTATGATTGATATCAGTGGTTTCAGTTCAGCATAAATTAATAACAATGAATAATCGAACAGCTCACTTCCTGTTGATGCCTGTGCCTCATGCTGATATGAGCTCACATTCAGGAGCTTGTTCTTGTTTTTGCAGGGTTTTATTAGAGGAAGCAAGTACTAAATTAGCACATTCGGTGCTTTTGTTTAGAGAGATGCTGTAGATTTTGTCTTGGCAATTAATGTAGCGAAAAACATTTAGGGCTGCAACAAACTACTATTCTGATAAAGTTAGAGAATCTTCTGTTGCTGAAGAACCTGCCACATTTCCTTTAGAAATGGAAAATATACATTGGTCCTTTGTCATTGAAAGGTTTAGGGTTACAAGATTTGTAAAAATAAAATAAAAATAAGTCCCTTGTGCTGACCAAGACTGCATTTATTTGATAAAAAAAAAAAAAACAGTAAAAACGAAACATTTTGTGAAATATGATTACAATTTAAAATTCTATTTTAGAATTTAGATTTTTAGTTTTCTATTTTAATACATTTTAAAATGTAATTTCTGTGATGGCAAAGCTGAATTTTCTTCAGTGTCACATGATCCTTCAGAAATCATTCTAATATGCTGATTTGCTGCTCAAGAAACATTCTTAATTTTTTTTTAATATTTGTAGAAACTATGATACATTTTTCTTTGATGAACAGAAAGTTCAAAAGAACAGCATTTATTTGTAATACATTTTTTTAAAGTCTTTACTATCATTTTTTTTATCAATTTAATTTGCCCTTGCTTAATAAAGTATTAATTAATTTCCCATATATATATATATATATATATATATATATATATATATATATATATATATATATATATATAAAATTACATTGACCCCAAACTTTTGAACGGTAGTGTTTACTTTGTTGTGCATTTTATAGGCTACAAATGTGCTTAGATTAGCCAAATGTCAATAATTTACAACAACTTACAGTTGTGCAATATTTAAAAAATGTATTATCCAATTCTTTTTAAATGTTGGAGCATAGATGTTATGGTAGTAATGATGCCTGAAGGAAGAACCTGAGAAAACAGAAGTCTAAGTTAAAATATTTGGTAACACTTTATTTTAAGGTGACAAAGTTACACATTACTGCATGTACTCACTATAGTAATAACAGTAAATTATGCATAATTACAAGTAACTAACCCTAAACCAACCCTTAACCATAACTCTATAATAAGTACATGTAGTTAATTAATATTACTCAGTGCTTATTTGAGTAAGTACAATGTTACTACGTCACCTTAAAATAAAGCATCTGTGCTACACTGATAGTTATGTTGTATCCCATGCGGTAGGGGTGGGGGGAGGGGGGAGGGAGGGTGGTGTAAGTGTTGCTGTTGTATCTGAATTGTTACAATACCTCTTTTATATTGTTACCCTCTAATACAATAAAAATTGAGTACCAAAAATAAATAAATAAAGCATAACCAAATATTTATTTCATATTTTCGGTTTAAATTTTCACCCCAAATGTGTCGTGAATTTTTGGTTTCAGTCAAGAATTTGTTTTTCGTTGTATCACTACATCTAAGCAATTCCCTATTTTTGTACTTTGCTGACAAAGCTTCTCTATGAAGAGATTGTGTGGTTGTGCGTCTTTGTGTTGGGGTGAGAAAGTCTTGTGTGTGTCCAGTTCAATCCAGCTATTGAATAGTTTTGCTGTGGTCTGGCTCTCTGCATCAGTTGTGTTAATCAGTCTCTCTCTCAACAAGTGCATCTTTGATGTGTGGCTCGCAAAGCCTGCCAGCTTCAAATAAAGACCCTGTATGAGAAAGACCTTTGAAACACTCTTCACACACTTCTCTCTGAGCTTCTTACACGACGTCCGAAAGTCAATCGCACACGCATACACTAATGCTTCCTGCCAATATTTGATCTCAACACGCCTCTGTACTTCAGTTTAATCCAGAAATGATTATTGTTGGTTACTGGTGTGTGGATGATGCCAAAAATGCTAATGCAAATTATTGAAATAATAGAAACCTCAACTTCCTCATCTGAAACAAACACCTCTTCCTCCAACTCCGTTTTAACATATGATTTATTTCTTCCATTACATACCCCAATTGAAAACTGTGCTGCTTAGTATTTTTCTGGAAACCCTGATGACCATGATTTTTTTTTAAGATTATTTCATTAATAGAAAGATCAAAAACAACATTTATTTGAAATATTTTTTATTTATTTTTTATATAACATTCATGTTTGATCAATTTAATGTAATCTTGCTGAATAAAAGATTTTCGGTAACAGTTTATTTTAAGGTTACATAGTTACACATGTAACATATACTTACTAGTGGTTGCAAAGACCAGTCGACTAGTCGATTTTAATGGTCTGCCATGCCGCTTTAAGCTCAACGTCGACTAGTCGCTGATCATTCATGGCCTATAGACGGTGCAACAGGATAAGTAATCGTTGAAGTCCACTTTTATGTTCCGTTTCCAACAGTTAAAATGACAAATAAATGCCATAGAGTCTAAGCTCGAGGTTTAGGCGTATTTGTCATCAGCGACTAGTCGATTCGATTTTAAACACATAAATGTTGACTTAAAAAAATCTGAAGTCGTAATATGAACTCTAAATGAAACTCCTAATACTTACTAGTAATAACAGTAAATCATGCATAATTACAAATAATTAACCCTAAACCAAGCCCTAACTCTAACCTTAAAAATCATCAATGTATTCACTCATCCATAAACATTTTTAGATCCATCGGCATGACGACAAGTTCCATAATTCCGCTTATGCGTCATCAACCTACGCCTTTGTTATTGTAAGAAAAACATTACATATTGTAGCTTTAAATTTAGCAAAAGTGACAGTAAAGATATGTTTTATGTTACTAAATGTTTCTTTTTCAAATAAAAGCTGTTTTTTAAACCATATTAAACTATTTCCATTTATCAAAGAATCCTGAAAGAATAATCACTTTCCACAAAATTATTCAGCTGCACAACTATTTTCAACATTGATATGAAGAACTGTTTCTTGCATATTAGAATGATTTCTGAAGGATCATGGGAAAATTCAGCTTTGCCATCACAGGAATAAATTACATTTTAAAATGTATTCAAATAGGAAATCTACATGTAGTTACTGTTGTAATAACTATAATTTATTACTCAGTTCTTAAATGTATAATTATAGTGTAACACGGACACCTTAAAATTAAGTGTAACCTAATTTTCACATTTTTGGGGGAAAGCCTTGTGAAAAAGTATGCTTAAATGTTGCGTCAAAATACTTGTAACCAAAAATCAGTTGTAACCAATTGTGCGCATGAATTCAATTTGCAATTATTTGGGTTTGTTGCGTGCAAATAAGCAATCATCAGTCACAAGTGATTCTGTGTAGTGTAATCAGTGTAGTTTTAAATGAGAGCACTTGTGCAAGTCCACTAAAACATTAATAAACTGAGGAAGACAATTATCAGCTTGTTTTTCAGTTGTAGCCTAAATAAAGAAAAAAGACATGCAGTTGATCCCTACAAAATAAGTATTTTTAAAGTAAATTATTTTTATCAAAATAATCTTGATCTTCATAATCGTGCAGTCCTAATACAAGGCAGAATGGAGAGGAGAGAAAGCAACAAAAGAGATATTACCCAATATCTCGCATGTCTGGGATTTCACTTATGGATACAGGATTGTTTAACAGCCTGCTGGGACTCACCATGGAGCACATATGGAACATGCTGTCACTGCAGAATAGAAGAGCTGGACGGCACTGTGTGTGTTTGTGTCTGCCTGTCTATCTGTCTGTCTGTCTCCATATGGTCACCCTTTTTATCTCACCATGAGCAAGAAGTGACTTAAACTTGCTTTCATACGTTACAGTAAATGCCGTAATGCCAGATGATATAAGCATGCTAACATTAATCATGAATTTCCCTCTCTCTCCTCTCAGTCTTATGTAGCACATGCTGATTCATTTGACTTAGCTTACAGCTTCACGCCTAAACAAATATCAGGAGCCGTCATTTAATAACTCAGCACTCATAATGAGCTCTAAAGACTATTATGGCCATAATACTGATGAGTAATACATATAAGGTCTATATTACCGTTTACCATCACAATCTCAAAAGAACAAAAGGTAAGAACAAACTTATGCCTCACATGTCTTATTAACCTGTCACCATCCATCCATAATAGTAACAGATTCATGGATAATCACCTAAGCTTTGCCAATTGCCACTTTGAGGACAAAATTATTGAGCTTTATGGTCTAAGGGTCTAACAAAGCGTAACTAGTCCTAGTTCTACCATTAAGGGCGACCTAGGACAATTTAGAACTTTGGGCTGAGAAATATACTGTACATTCTGTAACGCTCTGTTTAGTTCTTGTCTCTGTGAACCCCCTCCTTCAGAAAAGCGTATTGTGCTCTGATTGGTCGGCTGGATCAGTGTGTTGTGATTGGTCAACCTCTTTGAGCGTGTTTCGGAAATGCCACACCCTTTACCATTACTGTGTGTTTCAACGCACAACTAACACAACTCAGCCAGACCATCTTGGGATGTGTATGTTACCGGAAGAAAACTCAAGACTACAATCAAGGTGTTTCAGGGAGTTCAGAAACAGTGCTTACTGCTTACTGATATAACAATTCTCTTTGGAGTGGCTTGGTGCTTTGTAACTTTGCAGACCTTGTTCATGCTCAAACAGCAACATTACTCACTAAGGAAAGTTGAAAATGTTAAAAAGCATAACATGTCCTCTTTAAATTGCAATCATAAATTTGTAGAAAATATATATTTTTACATTATTGGACCAGTTAACAGTCAAAAGTCAGATTTCTATCATCTGAGTCATTACTCAAACACAGTGAGGTATTTCATTACCATTTCCCCTGTATGAATTTCAGAATTTTTATCCAGTCAAAGGGATTGTAAAATATATTTTGGTAACATGAGTTCTTGGTTTTTAATGTCTTTCGCTTCCTCTTTTGTTACTTGTGGTTTGCCATATTTTGCTTTTTATTAATGCTTCCAATGCAAGAACTAAGAATACGCATAAGAAGCTCTAGGATTTTAAAGGAATTGTATTTATTTGAATCCAAGTTTGCTTGCTTCCAGCCAAGGGCAAAGGCCAAGTCATTACAGAATGACTTGTGAATAAGGTCATTAAGAAAAGCAAAGGCAGATTTCTTTCTCACTATAATTGAAAAATCCAATGGAAATACTAAAACAATATGGAATCAGCTAAGAAAAATGATGGGTGATCGCTCCAAAGAACAAAACACTCCAGAAATTAAAATAAATGAAAAACCGACAAACAATCTTCCAGTTATAGCAGAAGCATTTAATCACTATTTTATTGATTCTGTGGCTAACATAGCGAACTGTTTTACACCAGAGAACATATATATTCCGTCAATAGACAAAAGTCAATTAGTTTTTGGTTTAATTAACATCACAGAATCAGAGGTATCACAGACCATTAAATCACTTAGACCATCAAAATGTAAAGATATTTTTGATATGGATACGGTAATGCTTAAGGCACTAAGTATATCAATCATATCCCCCATCACCAAAATAATCAACATGTCTATTTCACAAAATATTTTCCCAAGCATGTGGAAACCAGCTGTTGTTGCTCCAATTTTCAAAAGTGGAGATCCTCATTCCATGTCAAACTACAGACCCATCAGTATATTGCCTGCAGTGTCTAAGATTGCAGAGAAACTAATAGCAAAACAAATTATTAACCATCTAAATACCACACCCTTTGCCCTCCACCCTATGCAGTTCGGCTTCAGAGCCAATTACTCCACCGAGACTGCGACTTGCTTCTTTACTGAAAACATCAGAGCTCTGTTGGACCGAGGTGGGGTTGTTGGTGCGGTGTTCCTGGATCTCCGGAAGGCTTTTGACACTGTTAATTATACAATTTTGTTGGCAAAACTATGCAGTTATAACTTTTCCTCGGATGCGCTTAAATGGATTGAGTCTTACCTCACTGACCGTCTCCAACATGTCAGAGTCCAGTCTTTTAAATCAGCCGCTCTTAGTCTGTCCACCGGTCTTCCTCAAGGATTTATTTTAGGGCCTCTATTGTTCTCACTTTATATAAATGACCTTCCGTCCGTCTGTCCTGATGTCTCTATGCAGATGTATGCTGATGACACTGTAGTCTATGTTCATGGTAAAAATATCTCTCAGGTGGCTGAGAAGCTCACTAAATCCATGGATAACATTACAGCTTGGTTGAAACAATCCTGCCTGCAGCTGAATACATCAAAAACAGTAGCAATGTTTTTCACAAAGTCCCATAAAAACTTTAGTGTTGAGCCAGATATTTTCGTTTCTGGGGAAAGGCTGCAGATCGTGTCAGAGTACAAATATCTGGGGGTTTTGATTGATTCAAAATTGTCGTTTACTTCGCTTGTAAAAAGGGTCTGTAATCGCATCAAATTTAACCTCATGAATTTTAGACACATTCGCCATCAAATGTCCACACAGGCAGCAAAAATGTACATGCACTCTATGATCTTATCACATATCACTTACTGTCTACCCATCTGGTCACATGCTGGTGTTACATCTCTGAAACCTCTGCAGTCACTTTACAAACGATCTGTTAAAATTCTGGATAAGAAACCAATTATTTCTCATCATTGTCCAATATTACAAAAACATAGATTACTCAGCTGGGAAAACATGGTCAAATACTCAAACCTATGTCTTCTATACAAAATTATTCATGGTTTATCATCTCCTCCACTCCACCAGTTTGTTAACATCCGTACAGCTGAGCATAGCAGAACCAGAGGTGCAGCGAGGGGAGATTGTATCATTCCCTTTAGAAAAAGTGTATTTGGTCATACTTCTTTTTCTGTTCGAGCTGCTACTGAATGGAACCGCATTCCTTTAACTATCAGAAATCTAAACACATATTGTACATTTAAGAACCATTTAAAGAAATGGCTTCTTGAATTTCAGATCTGTCAACATTAACACATTTCTAGACCTGCTCTATCCACTGCTGGTTTCTTGCCTTGTGTGTGTGTATATGTCATGTTTTAGTCAGATGTTTGTTTGATTGTTGGTTTGCTGTATTTCGACTATATTTTTTAATTTTTTTTTTTTTTTTATATGTAATTTTACTCTCTTTTAGGGTGACTTTTAACATCTGTCCGGGGACTGCAGATGAAAAATAGCCTTCTGGCTAACTCTGGCATATTGGCAGAAATGTTTATTAATATGCACTGTCCCTGTAATAAAAAAAACCAAAAAAAAAAAAAAAACCTTTTTTGGTTTGGTACTGTAATAGTTCTCTGGTAGAACCGCAAAGAGAATGTAATGTGTGGTGTACCACTCATGACTTGCCGGGAAATTTGGAAAACGTGTTTCTTTACTGGTCATTTTTATATTTCAGTACTACATTCTGCTGGTGATGAAATGTTGTTCTACTTGCTGAAGTTGATCTCTTCTTGAACGCCTATGAGAAATGCAGACCGCATCAAGTCCAACTTGGTCCCATTCTTATCAAATTGAAATAATTGGACTTGTCACACCTTAATTATTGGCAAAGGAAAATTTGCTCCAAACAGCAGACTGACAGTCTATAATAAACAGACAGCAGGCTACATGTCCAAACTTTCTGTGCTTGTGCCCCTATCTGGAAGAAATTCATGTGTTACTGCAAATCTAATGCAGATTCGTGCTAGGTTTCCTGAGAGTCTCGCGTAGCCAGACCTTTGGACTGATGGCAGAAGGTCTGGACTCCATAGCACATTTCATTGGCTAAGGATCGCTCAGGGGCCTTCTGACTGACATAATTTTTAATGGTCTTGGTCAAATGAATTGGAGTTGGGAGCATGTGGACTCGATTGAGACGTGCTCTCGACCCTCTTCTTGTTTCGGTTTTAACTCGAACTTAACTCTTTTTTGGTTCCAGTCTTAACTCATATTCCAATGAGCTTGTCTCAACTACAACACTGACAGACATTGTTAATTTTCAATGAGAGTAGCCAATTTTTGGTGACAAGCAACAAGAGACAGTTGTTGATGCCCCTAAGTTGAGAAGAGTAGCAAAACAATGTAGCAACAGGCCTGCGGATTTGGGGCATCTTGCATGCATCTCAACTCCTTTTCCTTAGCTAGACCACACATAAAAAACAAAACAAAAAAAACACCTGAAATGCCCAATTGAGCTGGCCTCGACTGCAACGGATGTGTTGTTGTTTTGCCCCCTCAATTTGCAGGTGTATGAAGGCCCTTTATCCCTTAATTTCTTGGAGAGAAACTACCTTGCCATTCCTGGGGCGCTGCTTAGGCTACAGTCACTCAGGGTTGTGCCTTGTGCTTAGCTCAAGTCTTGGATAGGGCTGAACGATTAATCAAAATCGATTTGAAATCGTTTCAAATCACGATTGCGATTAGCTAATCGCAAAAGGCTGTGATGTGGATGTGATATGAAAAATATGTCCCAGAGCAAAAGCATGACTGCCCTCTTTGTGTGGTTACTAACCAACTGAGTGAGCACACCTCCATTCTACCCCAAAGAAGCTTACCATCTACTGGATAGAAAGCAGTGTAAATTTTGTATAGGCCTATACGTGATGAAAATGTTTGTTGACAACCTTTTTTTTTCCATAAGACGAGACGAAGACGAGATGACACCAGCGTCATTAAACAACAACTGTGACTAAATAGAAATGCAATATCGTTGACGAAAAAATTGCAAATGTAGTAAAAAAAAAAAAAAAACTTCTCTTTGTTTTTGTCGGGAAAAAATGAGACGACAAAAAATGACAGACTGTTTTTAACAAGCCACTATGAGCATTCATGCTTGCGGTTACCAGATTTCAACAATTTAAATTCCCCAATCAGAGCTTTTCTGTTAAAATAACACGTTTTCTTTGCAATCTTGCAATCTTTGCAACCATGCGCACACGCTCTCTCTGCTGAAGAAGCACGGATGATCTAAAAAAAACATGGACCAACAAGTAACCTGTAGTTTTGCGATCTCTATTTGAGATATGAGATTTTCTGCTTAAATGAAAGTGTCATTCAGTCAGTCTGTGTTCTGTCACAAGCTGCTTGCGCTGTTTGCTTCGACTAAATCTGCGATCAAACCTTCTCAGTGATGAACTGCAGTAAATCCAAACATGGATCTTGACTATAGCCTATTGATTGTGGTTGCTGAATAATTGCACTTATGCAGCTCTGTATGATAATTGCACTTATGCAGCTCTGTATGTTTTTTTTTTTTTTTTTTGCTGCTGTTGTTTTAATAGAAAACCATTAAAGGTCCCATTCCATGGATAATTTTATTATTTTATAATGTTTCCTGGGGTGCCCTTATAATGTTAGTATGTTTTTTAGATCAATTTTTTTTTATAATTTAGAAATAAAAGGCATTTTTCCTAGCCTGATTTCATCACCTGATTTGAACACTCTGTTTGAAGGGGCGTGTCTGCTGTGAGACTTCAATGTAAACACCCTCTGCTGTGATTGGCTGACATGCTTGCATATGAAATATCTGGCATTACATGTGGAACTATCTGGAAAACTTTTACTATTACAGCTATTATACGTTTTTACTATTACAGCTATCGGGATTAACGAATCCTGAGAAGTTTTTTAAGTATTTAGATCTATTTCAGTCACATAAAAGGTTGCAGTATTGAGCAGATGACAGTCTGTTGATCGCGTGAAAAAAGATCTTATCATTGCAACGCAGTTTCTGCACTCACTAATGATTTCACCAATGCAAACATGAGGTATATAAATACAGTAAGAGATTCGTTGTGCAGTGTAACAGCATCATTGATTTCATAACGAGTTTTGGAAAGTGTCCAGATAAACTTGCACTGTGTGATTGACAGCTTGGGCGATTGGAAAGGGATTGTTCTTTGATCGCTTTCTGTATATTAATCACATTTTAAGTAAGATTATTTTCATCCTACTAAGAGAAACAATGTGAAGTTGATCGCTACTTCCATAGTAAATCACTACTTACCGCTTGCTGGAATATAGTTGAAATTGTCCCCTTCGTCAGTATGAAACGCTGAGAGAAGCCTGCTTGATATTATCCCAGGTTAGAAAAACAGTCCGTGGTGAAATGGACAGAGCAAACTAGCAACTTCGAATTAAACTTTTGCGGTATCCGATTATAGATAAACATCAACCACGTCTGTCGTTCGCCATCAATACGCCTGTATTCCTGTGGGCGGAGGTTAGTCAAAACACGGTTTTAATTACGTCATTAAAGAAGGAAGTAGAGGGATGTAGTCCAATCCAGCCGTTTTTTGTAGGCGACTTCTGTTAAATAAAATATCTCGCTTGGCATTGAACTTTGAGCTTTATAATTTTACAGATATTATTTATACTCTAACAACAACATTACACACTAACTAAAGTTTGAAACATGGGATCACGAAGAACGGGACCTTTAAAGTCATTTGGATTTATTGGATTACTAGGAATTTCACTGATTTAATTTGAGAGAAGTTTCTTGTTTTACCAGTAGGCCTATATGATAAATAGTCTATAAATCAGGAAACTAGATGAGGTAAAATAAACCATGTGTATAGGTTGACATTCTCTTGATTTGTGCTAAATCCTGAAAGTGCAATAATTCTGATGAAATACATTTCTCAAATGACAATAATTATTATGATTATAATTTTGATTATCAATTTAAAGGAGACATATGCTTTTAAATCGTTCCTTTTTACATATAAATCATACATTTGTAGTCTATATAAAGCGGAACTGCAATGCTTGGGTCTGAATTCCTCGTTATTATAGCTCCACAGGCCCCTTTTCTACCACTTTTCTGATGTGCGTCTGAGAGCAACTCGTTTTGGTGCAGTCTCTTTAAATGCAATTGAGACACTTCATACCCCGCCCCCTCTCCAGGTTGCAGAGGTGACACTCGGTTCAACTCCACCCCGTTCGTCCATTTTTGTAGTTTGATAGCAGAGATACAATTTTCTAGCGGCACAGAAACGTTTTATTCACACGTTATTAACAAAATGTCAACAACGGAAGACTTGTCCAGCCAGCCTTACATGTTCGAGTCGGAGCCGGAGCCGGAGCCGGAGCGAGATGAAAAGGAAGACTACGAACCTGCAGAACAACGTCTTCATATGGATGTATCGCAATGGTGTGTTTACACATGAAACTTTGGTCTTTCGACCTTTTACCACCGTGTCGATTTATTTTGATTAATATGTGCGAGGGAGAGAGAGCAAGAGAGCGTCTAGTTTGGAGACGGTGAAGTTTTGTTTACACTTTCGCCTGGCTCCGAAGAGAGAGAGTGCGCGCGCGCGCGACCGGGGTCTCTCTCTTTGCTCGTTCTTTCAGCGCCCTGTCCTATTTTTTACAGTCTATGGCCCTGTCACAAGCGCGGCAGTTCATCTACATTAGACGGTGTAATGAAGCGTGAGGGTTACTACATCCAACAACCGAACATTTTAACTTACCCTCTCGTAACTTCTGCCTCCTTTAGCTTGGACTACAAAATTGCAGTGAGAAATAAAAATGGCGGATTGCTCGAAGTGGTGGGCCGGAAGTCAATGTCCTTATTTGGCAGTTCCGCTGCAAATACTGTGACGTATTAGTTCAAAAAACGTCATAGAGAACAGAAAAATCGGAACAGGTTGAAAAATATGACCAAAACAGAATATAAAGATATCAACGAAGCACCTAAAGAGAATAATTTCAACTTTTCTGTACTTCTAAACACTCCAAATATACAACAAAATGAATTTAAGGGCTAAAAAAGTTGATTTAGCATGATATGTCCCCTTTAACCATTATGCAGCTTGACAAAAACAAATACAGGACATACATGGTTGATGAAATATGATAACTAAAAAGTTCATTTGACACAGGACTAAGACTAAATAAAATAAAAAATAGCTGACAAAATGAACATTTAATAGAAAAGTATAGCATACTGCATCTGCTAGACTACAAGGTAGTGGAGGGGTCTAAAGTTAAAGGCATGTTGTACTCCTTCAATTTAGAGTGTGTGCTCCACACTATTGAGAATATTAAGCTGAAGCTTGACTTTAAAAAATTAAATCACAAATCAAATCGCAATATCTGTCAGAAAAATCGCAATTAGATATTTTCCCCAAATTGCACAGCCCTAGTCTTGGGCATCAGAGGCTAGTCCTTACCCTAAGACCTCAACAATACTTTGCACAGTTCACGCATCTTTCTTAAAAAACTAAATCTTAAACATTACGTCCTTGAGGTTTAGTATTTGAAGTAGTACATGAATTCTATGCAGAAAGTAAAACTCATTGACCTCAAATGTGTGATTCAAGGTAGGTTTGCAGTTCAAGTCTGAGATAACCTGGGGTAGTCATGGGGTTAGTCACACACCTCTCTGTACCTATGAGATGAGTGTAGGTGTATATGCACTTTAATGATTAACCTTTACACCAGTGTTAGTGAGGTCACAGACGGCAGCTTCTGGTGTAGGTCAGAACACAACAGCTGCTTGTAGGGATTAGCTGTCTATTTCTCCCTTCTAGCTGTATACCCCCCCCCCCCCCCCCCGCCCCTCTCTCTCTGGCTTTTAACACACGTCCTCTTTCAGATCAGTAATTTTGCCCAATGATTTGTATCTTCAAGTTTCTAATTACCTCCTAACAGTATTCACTTCAAGGCTTTACGTACACCTCTCGCCCATAATGCATTCAAAATGAATTGTATTATCTCTGACACTGTACCAGATTTGCTGCCTTTTGCTCATGGCATGATGCTGCATTTGAATGTTGCACTCTTGCTGAACTCTTAGCAAGTAGCTGAATTGAAACATCTAAGCAGTACTTTTCATTATATAAGCAGTATAATTGTTTGACCTAATGCTCAGAGCAAGCTCGGGCTCAGCTGATATGATGTAGCTCACTTACATCTTTGAATTTAATTCATTATTTTAAATTGTAATAAAATTATTATAAAAAAAAATGCTCACCAAGGCTGCATTTATTCCTGTGATGGCAAAGCTGAATTTTTAGCAGCCATTACTCCAGTCTTTAGTGACACATAAGAAATCATTATATGTTGATTTGCTGCTCGTGAAACATTTATTACTATTAACAATGTTGAAAACAGTTGTTTTTGTATCTCCAATATTATACGATATTAATGAATCAAAAAATATTTAATACTAGCTGATAACTAGCATCTGAACTGAGATTTTGCCTCTCTGAAAATTATACATTTAAGTTTTCTAAGAAGCTGAACTTCAGATGTGCTGGCACAGCTAAAACAATGCGACTTTTTAATTGTCTTAGCCCCACCTATGCACTATTAGATTATGTTGCAAAACTTTTATGTAATTCCTTTTAATGACAGTAGTGTTGGATAAGATTCTTTGGTCCAACCTCATAGGATTGTGATTGGACTGACAGAACTTTCTTTCTATAATGGGCAAGAATAAGCAGGTCTGGAATAATGCTGCCCCTGTTGCTACTCTACAGCTTAAGACTCTGCCTTTAATGAAAGGGGTAACAGGCCTAAATGGCTGGAGGCAAGGGGAAGCCTTTGGGAACGGCAATATCCTTTTGGAATTAAATTGCCAAGTTCAACTTTGATCCTTTGGAGAGGGGATTTTATTTAGGCCAGCATTGGTTTTGCTATATATTTGCCCACCCTACCTCTCCCTGAAAACTGCCTTTTTTCTAACCAGTAAATGGTTAGAGATCAGTACAGTTGTTGTAGAGAGGAGTGTACAAGACTGTATGAAGAGTAGTGAAAAGGCATTTTTAGTTTATGCAAGTTTTGTTGTTACAGTGTTTGGTAAGAAACATTTGCGATCATTTGTGTAAGTGTATTGCTCTACATTTGATAAGGTCCTTCTTTCAAGTTACGTGCATTGGCATGCTTTGAGTCCATCCATCCATCCATCTTACCACTTATCCTCTCTAGAGTTGCGAGGCTAGATATGTTTTAATTTGTTCTAGCAAATTTCCTCAACAAATACTTCTAGTTTCAGATAAAGCATGTGAAGTTTCACCTCAGATGTGCCTTTGTGTACGTAAAGAATATCAAGTGCTGGGAATCCCCAGTGTAATAGCTTCAGGCTGAATTAGCCTGGATTTAGGGCTGCCTGACGCCGCAAAACACAAAGCAAAGTCAATGAATGACTGTAAAGCAATCACCATGAACTACAGAGTCTGTAGTTGGGTCTTTTGGCAAGCTGTGTTAGGTCATAACACAACTGTTTCACTTGCATAATATTTACTTACTGGATAATTATAAAGGAAAAGATTTCAGGTTCAAGACCAGTTGATGAGAGCCGTTGGACAGTGAAGGGTTAAGTGTGTTTCCTGCAGGAGAATAAATTAAATGTGGCCATAATCACATTGCAGGAATGCAGTCAGTGTACTCTTGTGAAACACCCCCTAAGCCCTGGCTCTGCTCCACTCTCTCAGCGCCTCACACAAAGATGGCTTTGTTCTCTCCCCCCTCTCCCCTCTCTCTCTCTCTCTCTCTCTCTCTCTCTCTCTCTCTCTCTCTCTCTCTCTCTCTCTCTCTCTCTCTCTCTCTCTCTCTCTCTCTCTCTCTCTCTCTCTCGACTTTTTATTTCTTTGACTCCTTCTAACTCTCATTTGCTTTGCTCTGTCCCAGTTTTACTTTTTCTCTCTCTCAGCCACTTAGTCAATGTTCCTGTTTTCCACTTTTACTTTCTCTCTTTCATGGATTCTGTTTTTTTCCCATACCTTCCCCTACTTTTATTTAGTTTGGAAGGTCATATTTCTGGAGTGCTGTTTCATTTTGTTCATGGTGTGTTATTGCTTGTTTTCTCTTTATGATTTATAAATAAAATACGTTGCTGAAAGCAGCAGCACAAGAAAACATTTTTTTTTTTTTTTTTTTTTGCATTGCCCCACCAAACACTTAAACTATATTTGTGATTCTCATATGGGATAATTAAAAATATCAATGACTATGTTATTTTCAAAAGATGCATTAATGCAAAATTTAGTTCTGCTTTCTCATTGATGATCAACTTAGTACTGACCAGTTTGCAAAATCTCAATTGGGACCTGACCAAATTGTCACAAAAACATACTTGCTGCATTGGACTTCATGCTTTAGTTTTGTTGTAAGACACTTCCTCAAGTTCATATTAGGAGAGACATTGAGAGAACTCCTGCTGAGAGGCAGTTCATTCTCGGTTACTGATTTACCCAGGTGTTGGGCAATTTTTGGTGAATTCTTTCCCTCCTGCCAGATCAATTGGATAAAAGACGTGCAAGAACTGGCGGGTTTTCTTCTAGGAACCGTCATCTGCTCACATCTCGGACTGCAGCTGCTGCTCTGTATTCCAGCCACACGTGCATCCATGTGAATATGGAAGCAACAAATGAAAGCCTCTGCATAAGCCATGTTTCTCTTAAGATTCATTCTGTTCACAGGTGCTGATTTACCAGCGCCCATTGAGACGTAGTGTATGTGTGTGCGTGCACATAAACACATGTGCAGATTTCTGTCTGTACTTATGTGAGTGTCATTGTTGAACAGAAACCCCCTTTCTATTTAAGTGCTAAACAGAATGACTCACCCTGTCACAGCTGCAAATGTCCGCACTCCCAGAACTGCGTTTCGCTTTCAGCAGAGGGCATTGCATACAGTACATGGGTACCAAAACCCAAACTTCTGAAAGTAAAATGGGCTTTGCATTACACTCTCAGGCTCTGAGTCAGACCTGGACAGATGACTGTCAGTTGAATTCATACCTAAAAAGAAGGAGGTTAAGTTGAACTACATGAACTATCCTGACCCTACCTCACATAAAAAAACAAGCTTGCAAACAATGGTGTTTACTGTCAAGGGTGGTTATCATCCAATTCATTAAATTTATATCGAGATTATGTAAGGGCAATTACACAACTGCAATTCCCCCTTCCTGTCTTTCATTTTGGCTCTCTTAAAAAGCCACAGTGTCCTCAAATCTCACAGAGGAAATGGAGCATTTCTGAATCAGAACATTTTTGCTGATGTCCCCAGCCTTGGCTCACAAAGGACAAAACGAGGCCCTTATTAAGCTGCCCCTTTGCCAGGCCACATGGAGGATTTGCGAGTTCAATGGGATCTGCAGGAACAACAAGGGAACAACGAAACTCTTCATCCTGTCAGGAAAGCATGGCAGAGGATCCTAAACCTACGGCCTATTTTTCTAGACAAACTAAGCAACTTATTTGAAGCCTGGGTAACATGAAGGTGCCATTTTATTTACCCAGCGTGTCTAAGCTGAAGCCTCACATTATCTTCACACAGATAAACTTGAAACAAAGGGCCTTGGCTGACTCAATGTTTCCAGCAGGGTGAGGAGTAGAGGGATTTTACAGAGCTGTACCATGTGTCTTGGCCAGTACCACACTGACTCATTATTAGCAATCAGTGTTGGATCTGGATGGCTTTAGCTGCTGTGGTTCTGCGGGGTAAAAGCTCCCATGATTGTGAGACGTTTTTCAAGCTGCTCATCTCTGTAATTTAGTGATTCGGTTTGATTATTGTGGGGGTTTTGTTTCGACTGCACCCAGAATAGCTCAGGCCTATGAGAAAAGGGGGCTTACTAATGATTTCTGTTTCCTAAGACTTACAACATGCTACTCAAGTGCAAAAACACATTCTGGTGGGGCTGATTCTGTCTGTGCCCAGACGGTCTTACTGATGTGTCCCCCTATGGAGAAGTTTTCTGGACTGCAGTGCTCCAGGTGAAGGGGCCCTTTCTGTGTTATGTTATACTGCAGGAGGTTTCACTAAGGTGTTCATTTCCAGAAACCTTTTATCTCCTCCTCGCAGCCCTCCAGACTCCATCTGAGCTCCATAAATCAAAGTGGCAGAGTTGCGGGGGTCAATGCGAGAACACTCAAGAGGAGTCTTCTCTTGTTCACTCTGTGCTGGTCCTGGATCAGTGAGTTGGGCATTGCGAACCGGATTGTTTATTTTACATATGTACTACTACATGTTCACTTGTGCTCGTTCTAAGTTCTCAAAGCTCTTGCATTCCATTTCCAAAAGGGCACAATGAAAAATGGTGAGTGATAGGCCATGTTCGCGCCTCCTGAAGCTACAGGTTTCTTTCCGCTATTTCCTGTCTCGCCAATCTTGCTAAGACTTGCCCCATGTGTTCTGCTTTATGGAGTAATAAAAAAGCGTAATAGCTCTCATCTATTCTTATTAACAGCACAGTGTGCGCTTGTTTGAGTGTGACAAAGGGTGAGAGAAAGGCTGGATATTAAGGGAATTTGGAGCAGCCCCCTTAAAGGCATATGTAAACATTTACGGTTTGTATCAAGCTGCTGGTGTGATTACAGAGGCCGTACTGTACAGAGGCAGTCGAATGGAAAATGCAGAGCACATGAGTATGAGTGGCCTACTTGCTGGAGAGCATTTCCCGACCACTCTGCTTCATGGTATTAGCAGGGCGCTGCCTCTCGAAACTAATGTGTTACGTCTCATATAGAGGCTTGTTAGGAGATCCAGTCAACATCCGTCTGCACTCTGTTCAAGTATGTTTATGGGTTTGCTTATCTCCAGATTGAATAGATGTTTCGGCGGCGTAGAATGACGCAATGGAAACCGAACCAGATGAAGCGAATAATTATGTTTGTAAGCAGTATGTTCATGCTTATAGCTTTGGAATACCAGTCATGTGAAATCATCACTAGTCATAGTTTTGAAGGACTCATCCAGAACAAACCCTCTTGTTTTGATGTGTCATGTGTTTTGCTGATTGTTACTTCTATGGGGAATTGGAAAAATCACTCATGCCTGTTATTACTCCAAGCATGGAAGTTGCCAGTGTGTGGGATGCTAATATCACTCTACAGAGGTTGTGCTAGTTTAGTACACAAGTCTTAAGTGTGTTTACACAGATCGTGATGTGCAGTGTCAAAGCGATGGACATCATTCGTTTTCAATTAGAGTTTTCAATTTAAAAAGATAAGCAATGCGGAGCCTACCAATATGAGTGCCCACTGTGATCTTACACCCGATACAGATTTTTATCTCTGCCGATAGGAACTGCTTCACTGAGTGTTGAAGTTTGATGTTCATGTCTTTGCCTTCTATTTTAGGGCCCCATCATGAGGTTTTAACAGAAAATGAAACAAGACTAGCACCCAGCCTCATGGGAGGTGTTGTTCTCATGAAAAGCCAGAGTTTGGGAATAAAGAGGTTTCATAATAAGCATCTCAGCCACAGGAATGACAGTGGCAAAACATAGCTGGATGTGTATTTAGCCATGTTCTACACTGTCTTCCCCCTCAAACCTGGCCACATAAAATGTGGCACTAATTTCCCTCAGCTGGTCACTAGGAGTATGTTTTCTTGGGTTTTATAGGAATACATATTGGTCATTTAACTGCTTCTGTTCCTTACCAAGACTTGAAGTATCGTAGATTGCTATGGAGTTTCAACCTAAAGGATCAGTGGAGCCTTTATTTCCTCCCACAAACTTTCACTCAAATTGATACCTGTTTGTATACTGTATATCTGTGTAAAATACCATGATGTCAGCCTGTGCCAAAGCAAAACCAACCCCTATTTTTCTTGTCTAGTATTTTGTGGAGTAATTTTTTGAAGCAGTTACCGGAAACATGAGCCACTTGCATCTAATCAGGTAAACTAGGGAGACAGTGGACAAGACTAAAGGGTTGCTCATGGGTCAGTGCAAAATAAGAATGCCCAAGATAATGAAATGGGGAAATCTTTTAAAAATGTTTTTGGAAATTAATTATTTGTATTCATGTTGATTTCATACTCACAAGAAAATTTACCTGAATTAACCTTACCTCCAAATATCTGATATTATAGTCATGGTGGTCAGGGGTCCTTGATGATATAAATTCCTGTTTTAATTTTATGCTTTTATGCTTTCCAGGGAATGAAAATCCAGAAAGTTCTTTTATCCATGGAACAGATCCAGGGCTTCAGCCAATCAGATTGAGGACGGGGTTCATCTACAACCTCTCCCAGGCCACGCCTTCTTCTTGCTGAGAACCCTTGGCTGCAGAACTTAGTGGCTGTTATTGTCCTATTTTTAAGGCCAGTAAACAAATGTGAAGTGACTAATGTTTTCTATGTCAGTTAAACACTCAATGCCGTCCATTATCTGAAGATAACGAAGTGTGATGATGCATTTGAGACATCAAGGTTATTTCGATGGTCATTTGATGACTATACTGACACTTCAGTTTGCATGAGGCTATTGAAATTGTAGAGGCACACATCATTGAATATTTATCATGCACCATAGATATTCCTAACAATTAAATAATACGATTGCTTTATGATTTCTTTCAGGTACAAGTCATGGTTAAACATTGCAGGAACATGTGGTGGATCAGCAGCTTCTTTATGGCAACAAAGAACGACAGACACAAAGCGGACAGAGCAAACTCCACAAGTCGATGGCCAAGACTCCCCTTCGTAGAACATTACCTCAGTTTTCATCTAGTTAGAAAACTGCAGCATCAGTCAGCTATTGATTGACAGGCTTAATTTTCCTCTTGCTAGTCGTGTGATAAGACAGCAGTCTTGGCCAAACGCTTCTTGACCCTGACTGGCCGTTGCCATGGCTTCTGTTCCCATGACTCCTGTTCCCATGGTTCCTCTGCCTTAAAGGGAAGTTTGTCTGATTAGATGAACAATGGTGTTATTTTGGGTGGTTCCTCCTTTTTCAGCTTGTTTTGCTTTTGGTTGTATCTGCACATATAAGCATCGACACATTCTCTATGGTCTATTCCTTTCTAGTGAGTTAAGTGCAGAAACTACAGCTTTTATACTTCTAACATTAATAAATCTAATTGATTTTCAAATTCAACGTCTTCTATTCTCTAATTATTTCAGCTTCATTAGCAGATTGTGCTGACAGCGCAAACGACGATCTTTAGCTCTCTCCACCAGCAGATAAAGTCAGTTTTGACTACCCATTCCGCAATGCTGAGTAGGTGTTCTTTCTGTCTGTCTTTCTCTTTCATCCTCTTTCTGTATATCTCTCCTCCCTTCCCCCCATAAGCAGGCTGATAGGCTGAGAGTTCACATGTTTTGACAGATCATTTAATGGTTGACCTGTGGCGATATCGCTGCCTTTGCCTGTACCGAGGGGAGGAAAACTCTCCTTCCTTCCAAAGAAACTCCTTTTTCCCCTGCAAACCAGACGGCTCTGGAGAATGATACATTCATGGTGAATTTAAAAATCAGAGCAGAGAATCATAAGATTCTGACGTGAGTCTAAAATCCACATTGATCTGTACTCATCCCTCACATCAGGCTTACAATGAGTGCCACAATACAAACCAACCACAGTATGCACACACATTGCTTGGGGCTTTATTGTTCTGAGAGATAACACTGTTGAATGATTTATGTGTCGAATATCAGTATATTCAAATTAACCTTGATTCTTTCTTTTTTTTTTCTTCTTTTTTTATGCTGTGTTTGCTTTTGAATTGATAAAACTGGATACTCATGAACTGAAGTCAGTTCTGTTTCAGAACCTTTTGTTTTGTTCTTGGCTCATTTAGTCTTGAGGTTAAACCAACAACCACACATTCCCCTAGCTCAAAACTCCCCAAAATGCCCCTTTTATGCACACATTAGAATAAATTGTTTCAATTTTCTGACATTGTGAACTCTTCTTTGTTTACTCATTGCCCTCTGAAACACTCAGAGGAACAAAAAGAGCTGATAGAGAAATTACAAAGTCTATGGTGCGAGTATTGCTCAACTGAGACTTTGGCCTTATTCCTCTCGCCTGTTCTTAAAGGCCCAGTGACCCACAGCCCTGGTGTGCATAGACATTGACTGCCGTGTGCATTCTTAACAGAGTACCTTTTTTAACAATAACAACACTTTTATCAACAGTGACAACCCTATACGGGATTGCTGTTATGCTTTGCTTCATAATTTGTTTTTTAATGGGTAGCTTCACCTAAAAACTCAGAAATAAAGTCTCTAAAGATGGGGTCCATCTAGTCCATCAATGTTTTGGTCATCGTTCTGAATCTGATCCAGATGTATTCTTTGACAAAAAAACGTCATTTCATGATTTTTTTTAAAAGCTTTTTTTTTTTTTTAAAAGCTTTTTTTAAGAAACTTACCCACATTCAAGTGTTGATAAAAAAAGAATGCATGAAGAGAGAATAAAGCAGTTTTTTTTTTGTTTAAAAGCAGAGGGTCTGTTCTTTCTTTTGATATATTGCAATGTTCAGATATTCATACAACAAAATATTCTGGGGGCCATAAAACTTTTGTGAAAATTATCAAAAATGCTGGTGTTGGCTGGCAACTAAAAAAAAAAAAAAAAAAAAACGCTGGCAGGGAAAGCGTTAAAATATAAAGGCAGCAATATGTACTGAAATATCTACTTTTTATAAATAAAAAAAAAATGCAAATGCTAAACTTTGTACTACTCAGATGGCCATCTGGCTCCTATCTGCTATGATTGTATTCATGATCACAGCTTTCCTCAGGAACTTAGCTTGGTATTCTCTCTCTAAGGGAAATTACTTAAATTTTAAACCCAGCAAGGACTGACAGTGCTCGCAGAGCATGGATGCTTGTTCAGTGACGTAGGGAGCAAACACATAGACCCCTCCTGACTGTTGCTACAGTAACAAACTGTCTGTTCTCAAGAGGCCTGTTCTTTCTATCTAGTAGTCCAGTCTTTGCCAGTACTTTTGAAAGCAGCCCAGAGATTCCAAAAGCCATTGACATCAGTGCCAGGGAAAGACATAGTTTAGGGGCTTTCACATCCTTACTATTGGGCTGGGACAGAATTTTGATTTCCTGTGTATGAGCACTTTTCCAGGAAAGCAGTTCGAGCATTTTAGCTGGTTCATTAACATCCCCCCCCCCCCCCAGCCCCCGTCTGTATTGGGATCAGTGTGGAATGCAAGTTTGTGGCTTTTAGGAATAAGAATTTGTTTCAGGGAGAATGTCAAAAATATGGCATGAAATAATAAGCACAGCTGCGTTGGAGTGTATTACCCTTGCTTTGCCAAACTTACAAAAACAGTTCCGAGAGTCATTCTTGGTTCTTTTGTCACATTTATCGAGCTTTTCATTCGTGTGGAAATAAAACACAATGTCGAATTGCTTATAAATAGGTATTTTATTGGTTTAAACTGCAATCTGTCGTTACAAAAGAAAACATATTGATGTGAACAGCAATAGCTGCTAACATAGGACACATTCAAATATAGCTCTCTCAATGTCAATCCTGTTAACCTCGAATTTCCACTAAAATCTATATAATGAACTCTGGATTACAACCCTAAAAGGTACAAGACTCTTGGAATGTACTGTTAGGCACTTAGCAAGTAGAAGTGGTCCAAAATCTGTAAATAAATAAGAATTTTGAGTCATAACAAATCAAAACAACACATGCTTGCTGGTGTACGTAACATGGTTTCAAAATGGGCAAAATAAATACACAAATGCATATTTCACAATTCCCTTATTAACCGTCCATTTTAGACATTTCAGATCAGAGGTTTGGACCACCGCGGGGGTCATGAGATTGGTACTATAATGCATTTATTGTCTGTGATTTGTTCATACCAAAAGAAGTCTTAGTGAGACGATCCCAGTCTAAACATCAGATTTCTAAAATCACAGGCACAGGACTGTTATTGTCAAGAAAACTCAGTTTACATTCTAGCCGGTCGGAGCCAAATAATAAAGGATTATAGAGGCATAAACATCTTGAAACTGCAGTCCAACATTAGGGAGAAAAATAATAAATAAATGCAAAACAATCCTCTTGCATTCTCATTTTAAATTAAGCTTCACTTTAAAAATAAATCAAAATGTAGTTACAAAATGTCATTGCAGTATAATATATTAACTGTTGAAACTTAACGAAAAAGGTCTTCACAATCTTACGATTAATACGGAAGATCATAATTTAACATAAAGGAAAATATATTCTATTGTTTCATTATCCAGATAAATACAAACAAAATAAAAAAAATGCTTACAATCAGCAATAAATACATTTTGATAAGTTAAATAAGCACTGACAAGCAAAACTTTCAGTCTGAAAGTTCTCATTTCCAAACAGAAAATACCAACAATAATTGTAATGATGTAATAACAACTATATTATAACAATAATAGGGGAAATACGATATTGAATTAATGATATAACATTTCAACGATCTGTTTACAACGAAACAATTAGTGGCCACTGAAGTCACATCTTTAGTGGTAATATGAACAGAAGGAATAAAGGAAGGATGTCCTCTCTCACACATGTTCTCTCTTACATAATCCAACAACCAGCAGACACTATTTAAGCGTAAGGGATCACATGTTCTAGGGATAATTACCATTTAGCACCACTAGACGTACAAATATCTCTCAGAATGATTCATACAAATCTAAGATGGGTTTTCTACCCCGGATCTCCAAAAAATCGACGTGATTGGAAAAGTAGGAAAGTAATTGTTTGATAGGCACTTAAAGTCCAGACGATCTACCGGCGAGAGTTTTCTGCAAGAAAAGTGGCACTTTCAGGTCTGTAAAGCACATCGTTGCAATAATATTCAGTAGATTCTTTGAACAAGAACATCCTTGAACAATTTAGGAAAAACTATTGAACAAAATGAACTAAATAGGGATTTGTTTAACATGTTCCACTGAGGATTCCGAGACACTCAACATTTGAGCGGGCCTAGAGGCGAACAGTTCTGGGGTTTTTTTGCATTACATCAGACATGTTAAGACGTGGGTATATGCTCAAAGTTGACGCTACAGGGTAATATGGTATCTGATTTGACTCAGTGGCTACGAGAACACTGTACTTTATTCCACTTCTCTGCTGTAAACAAACCGAGGACAGGAAGGGATTGCTAGGAGGAAAATTACTCTATCTTTGCTTTGTCCCTCTCAAGGCCTGAGATCTCTTGAGGGGCAGCTTTTAATCATCAGAGATAGAGAGTCTGCTGAAGATGGGGAGGCGACGTGTCGCGTCCAGCACGGGTGACTCAGATCCGCTCTGGCTGCCCAGGCTGCTCTGGTAGCCCTCCTGGTCGGAGAGGGAGTCCGGAGGGCTTGGTGGAGACTCGGACATGGGCCTGAAGAAGGAGGGTGCGGTAGGTGAGTGAGGACCGGGAAGATCAGGAACAGTGGTGCCACCTAAACTGGGCCCAAACAGGTTGGCGAGCTCTTGGCTCGAGTAAGTGAAGGGGTTGCTGGGCCACTCGTTGATGTCTTCGGTGGAAAATATGGGCGGAGGTGTGACAGAGGTTGGGCTGTCCTGGGAGCCACCTGAGCTTGGGAAACCGGCAAAACTGTAGCTGTGATGAAGGCGTGGGCGCTCCATCTTGTTGAAGGCAGAGAGCGGAGGGGGTCCGCGGCGCTCCTCTGCGTTGTGGATGAAGTGGCAACGCGGCCCATATGGGCAGTAACCAATGCTGTGGAATGTGCGACAGAGCTCGGTCTTGTACTTGGGGTGGCGATTTAGACTACGAAGCTCGTGCATCCCGTGGGCAAACTGGCACTTGTCACCATATTTACAAGTGCCGTTCTCCTCGAAGGGTCTGCAGAGTTCGGTTTTATAGCGGCTTGAGTTGATCTGGCTGTTTCCGTTGGCACTAATGCACGTGATGTTGCTCGGCCTTAGACGCTCCCCGGTTTCAGAGAAGGACCGGTCACGAAAGCGGTTCTCCTTGTTGTTACTGCTCCCATTCATGGAAACCGAGCCTTCCATCTTGAGACTGTTAATATATTGGTTCTGCATTGATTTGGAGCTGGTAACGGACACAGAGTGGCGACGCTGATAGAGTCCCATTGAAGGGGTACCCACCACCTTCCTGTCCAGCAGGGACCCGGTGGGGGTAAAGGGGGTATTGGCACCGGTGGAGGGGACAGACTGTATATGGGGACTGGAGAGGGGACTGTTGTAGGTCATCATCTTATTGTTCTGAAAATGAAGTAAACAGAACAATGTCTCAAAAATTTGGCATGATTATGACTCACTTTGCCCCAAATACCACCAGTGGGAGTTTATTACACGCTGATGGTATTTTCTGGCTTCAGGTCAGCTCTAAGGTCTGTTTTTAAGAGATAACACTAATGACCCAGCACTTTTAACCCACACAGCAATCTCTTTAAAAGTGAAAGGTTTATTAAGTCATAAAACTGAATGTGCAAGACTCATGTATCATCTGAAATGGTGCGCATTAGCATGATGATTTATTGCATAACCAATAACTACGAAACACTTTCATTAAGTTACAAAACCTCATAACTTTTTCTGGCTTTCTATAAGGTAAGAGAAAATATGCATTTTATTAAAATCTGTCTTATGTATTGGGGATGATAAAAATGACCACCCAGGCTATGTTTGAATTCTAGGTAGGTCACATGTGTCTGAGACAACTTTGGCCATTTTGTTGCATCTTTTTTTAATCTTGTTCACTGAGTATCAGGTTTTTAAAAGTGGCGTGTCAAGTTTTATGCCAAAAATTGTGTCATTTACTTACCCCATGAACTTCTATGCTGAATGGTGAGCAATACTTATTTTTTTTTTTTTTTTTTTTTGGTAAAATTACAGCACATGGTAAGAAATTACAGTCGTAATTGACTGATAATATTCCCATCAGTAATAACTCTAAAACATAATTAGCAGTAGGTTCAATTAAAATATTATGTGACATTATAGGGTGGATATAGCCTAACTGATACCAAACACTACTGGCTCTCGCAAGTCACGTGATGGCAACACTATGTTTAAAATGAATGATGACTTCAGAAGAATCACAATATTGCTCACCAACGACTTTTGCTTAAACATAGGTGTTTAAAACAATTATCCATTTTGATTAAAGCGAAACGCCACCTAATGAAATTAGCCTAACATCTCCTTTTGCGCTAGAGGGATAGTTCACCCAATAAAGAAAATTATGTAATCATTTACTCACCGTTATGTTGTTCCAAACCTGCATGAGTCTTCTGTTGAACTAAAACGATTATATTTTGAAGACTACTGGTAACCAGACAGTTGACGGTAGCCATTGACTTCCATAGTAGGAAAAAAATAAATTAAAATGAAAGTACTATGAGAGTCAATGGTTGCAATCAACTGTCTGGTTACCAATATTCTTAAAAATGTCTTAAATTATTTTGTGTTCAGCAGAAGATAGAAACTCGTACAGGTTTTGGAACAACTTGAGGGAGAGTAAAGCAATGAAGTAATAAAATTGCCTTCATTTTAGGTAAGAAATGCTACAGTTTTAAAAAAAGTCAATAAAATTAAATCCATTAGTCTAAGTCTAACCCATGTTTCCCATGTTAGAGAACTCGTTTTATTCCAAATCAAATCTAGATTTGTGGCCTTCCCTGTTGTGTATAATCGAATCGAGAGCAAATAATGCAAACCTTTATGTGAACCATCCGTTTAACTAATGACGCATAAACGCAGATGAATGCAAGTAATCTAATCTATTAGCTTTTCTTAATCGATTAGCAATCGATGACTGCAGATCATGAGATGCACGAAACTAGATAAAGTTCACAAGCAAGATTCTCTCTCTCTCTCTCTCTCTCTCTCTCTCTCTCTCACTCACTCACTCGCAGACACACACACATAAGCCAGAAAAGTTTGACATCGGTGTAGAAAACAGCATCTCAAACTACTGCTGCATTTATATGATATATTGATCTGTTACGCATTCAAGTAAACTGATACAATGCTTAAACCTACTTCCCCAAAAATATTAATTACCTTATTCGTCACTTCGTAATCGAAGAAAGAAGACACGACGGCTGCAGTCATCGTGGAATCGGGAGTTGTTGAAAATACTTAAAAGTTGACAAACAGATGGTTTGTTAAGGCACGGTGGGAGTATTCCTGTGTTTGAAGGGTCTTTGATATAGTTCTGCCCCGCAGAGAGCCCCCTCTGTCCTGCCAAAACTTGCGCGCATATCCTTTATAAAAACTTGCGCAGTCTTCCTGGCGGAGTGGGCGGGGCTGTTTCATGCCACGCCCCTGTTCCGCACGTCTCTCTGGCGCTTTGACGTGATGTAGACTCAACTGATTACGAAACTTCATTTCTACGAAACTTCATTACCATACATTCAATCACAGCCTGGAGTTCTTCCCGAGCGTTTTACTTAACCCATTCAGTGCATTCCAAATATAGATGTTATATTTAAATCAAACAACACAAATATGAATTTGACTATTTAAAGTAGCCTAAGAGGTGGCATTAGTAGCCGAAGTCATAATATCATGAATGTTTTTTTTTTCTTTGGTTTTTTTTTAGATTTATATTCTAATGGACAGTGGGTTTCAGTGTATAAGCAAATAAACTGTAGGCTATTGTACACTATATTAATATAAAATCCAGCTATTAGTTTAAATGTTTCCGTATATTTTTAGAAAATCACTTAGGCTACATTTGAATATACAATGATTTTGTATTCATTTATAATTTATTTAAAGGCTCCAAATAGAATTACTATTTATGACGAAACACTGTCTTCAGGCAAAAACAGTGGTTTTTTTTTTTTTATGCATCTGTCAGTTTTGAGATTTTTCTCTTTTTTTTGGCTTTTCAAAAGTTTTTTTTTTTTTTTCAGACTAGTGGAAGGAAACATCCAAAATACTCTTTTAAGTGTATCTTTTATAGCATTTTTTCTATTTGTGTCTGAAGATTTCAATTACAGTCTCTCAAAAGGCCGTTTCTGGGGGGTTTTTTTCTCCTGCAGAAATCTCAGAAATCTCCACTTCAGCAGCACTTACATACACCAAACATTATTATTCTTATCTATATTCTGAAGTTTTTTCCTTCATTTTAATTTTCCTTCAATGATTGATTGAGTTTTTTTTAAACAGGGTTTTATTTTTTTTATTTTATTTTTATGAGGCAAACTAACTCAAAGGCATTGATTGATGAAATGGACGCACAGTAAGCTATACAGTTCATGCTGGACAACAGAAGCCAGCATCCTTTACTGCTTCCAGGGTCTTGATCCTGTAAACCCAGGCACTGGCATGTTTAGCATGTCTCTGATAGTTTCTGGTTTCCTTTGTGTTGTTTTCTCCAAACATTACCCGAAAATAATTTCTGCAGATTCAGCTGACCCATCAGGACCTCCTGTCCTCAATGCTTTGTCAACCGCAACGTCCCTCGCCAAAGACCCTGACCTTCGGTTTCAATTTTTATCAGAGCCTTAGAGCTGTATCCAAAGTATTCACAGAAGTGCTTTTCAAAGTCTATTTCAGCTTGTTTTCTGTATCTAGACTTTAGTAATCATGCTTAGATATGCAGAATGCTAATGAAATAAAAGTTACTTTAAAGCAATAGTTCACCCACTCTCATGTTGTTCCAAACCCATGGCTTTCTTTCTAACGAGGAACACAGAAGATTATTTTTTAAAAATGTTTTGTTTTCAACAGGGTTCAGTTGTTTGGATCAACTGAATTTATTCATTTCGTTTCAAAGTATCAGGTTTGGAAAGACATAACAGTGAGTAAATGACATAATTAATCGTTTGATGAACTACAAAAGTCAAAACATCAGTATATTTCTTTAGAATTAAAGGTGCAGTAAGCGATTTCTGAGAAACATTGTTGATATTTGAAATCAACTCAAACAAACACACCCCTCCCTTCATTGCTCCGCCCCCAAAATGCACATAATGTAAGAGAGTATGTCTCTTTATCATAGCTGAAGTGAAGCAAAACAGTGCTTCGCAAAAAATAAAGTGAGGATAACAAACAAACGATAAGGAAGAACAAAAAATTAACATACAGTACACAAGATACACAAGCAAGAGTTGGTTGTTAGTCAGCAGCACAGCAGCTCCAGATGAACAACAACACTCAAAACTGTCCTGTTACTAAGAGCTAACATTACAACAACAGCATATCTTGGTCCTTTGAAACATTGCTCACATATGGAGCAGAAACAACGCAACCTCGCATCTGTTTTCAGGCCTTACCGCTTCGGTCTCTCCAGTGCTGGAAAGCTTTTCTAATATTAACGTGGGTCCTAAAGCTGTTGCCTGATCATAACCCTTCTTTTTCCAGTGATATTCCTCTTTTGTAATGTCTCTCAGTCATCTCTCTTTCTACAGTCTTTCTTCAAATCTCCCTCTTGCTCACTCTCTCTCCTCCCCGATCATGAGTGGACACGGACCCTACTGCTGATTGGCTCACACTCTCCTCCCCCATCATAAGTGAACACGCCCCCTACTGCTGATTGGCAACAAGCATGTTGTGCTGCTAGGTCCAATCCACTTTCAACAGCGTTTCTCAGAAATTGCTTACTGCATCTTTAAGGAAATAATGTTTTTTTTATTTTTTACTCTCATGTTGTTCTAAACTCATATGATTTATATATATATATATATATATATATATATATATATATATATATATATATATATATATATATATATATATATATATATAACAAATGAAGATTTTAACTTTCAAACATTAAAAAGGATGTAAAAGCACCATTAAAGTATCATAACAGTAGTCCATACCTCATAATCCAAACCAATTTGAAATGACACATGGGTTACTTTATTCATTTTGTGGTGAACGATTCCTTCAGGTCGTTGGATTCAAACCGAGGCCTCCGGCATAGGAGGCAGGTTCATTAACAAGGACGCTAAAGACCGTAGCCACTAGCGTCAGTCGCTAGAGCGCCTCTTGAGATTAGGGGAGTGAGGTTTATATGCACAGCTCTTACTGGCCTACATAACACTCACCCCCCTAAACCTCACCCCTATCCGGGTCACGGCGCCAAATGTAACCGGTCCTACTCAACCAATTCTGAGTGGGATTCAAACCAGGGTCTCCAGTGTGAGAGGCTGGCACACTACCCAGGACGCTAAAGTCCGTACCACTACCGTCAGTTTTTTTCCACTGAAAAAAATAAAATAAAATTACAAGCTTATTTACATGCCACATTTTACTGTACCTGAAATCAGTATTGGAGGGAAATATTTAAAATAGCTTACTGTTTATCACACTCAAAGATTGTGTTAGAATTAAGGACTTCAAATGGGAAGACATGTTTTTTCATGTTGTGTCTGGTGGGAAGGTCTGTTTTCAGGTATTCTCCATTTTATTAGAGATTCGTGAGGGATGAGTTTATTTTGGACTTCCAAAAGGTTGTTCCATGGAAAATTTGTTTTCCCTGAAGCACTTGAAAACCATAATCTCCGCTCAATTGAGTCCTTCCAATTACCCAACAGCCCATTTGTTGTTTTTGATGTATTTTCACATCAATAAAAGTATGTGTTCTGGATGTGACTGAATTTACAGAACAAAAGGTCACATTTGAGCAGGACTTCCAACAAACTCAGAACCTGAACCGGCACAAACAGCCAAGTCAAATTAAGTTTTGTTTGTCTTTTGGGTGGGTGACCGCAGGGACTAGTCCTGTTATAGTCCCCGCTCGTGACCATAGGTCATGTTTTGCTTCCTATTCCGTTTATGACATTAACTCAGAGATTAATTGCTGAAATTATTCAGTGAAGTCAGCGGAATGTGAGTCAGATATGATTGTTCCTGTGAGAGTAGAACTCGCAATGGAAAATAAAACCAAAAGCAAGGTGGTGACATTCCATGGCTCAAAGTCTGGATGTGATTAGCCTGTAATGTGCAACATATGGGAGAAAGACAAGAAAAGAGATGGATAGTCCTTTGTACAGACGTTCTCTAATGTAAAGATGCACACGTTTCCTTCTCTCCTGTCTCCCAAGTGTAAAAAGTGTCAGAGGAAATGGAAAGTAACAGAACAACGGTTAGGTTTGTGGCGCCCGAGTGGCGTTCAGAAACTGTGGTTAGCTGTGTAGCTGTTTCAGGTTAGAGCCTATTTCAGAGCAGCATTGCTAATGTGAAACAGCTTTTAGATTCAAACCTGTGTGAAAGGACTTCCACTTATGTTCATGCATTGATATGAAACCGGAGAACGTGTCCCCAGGCAGCTGTCGCTTATAGCTTATGTTTATTATCATCTGCCATGTCCTGATTTACCTCGGTATGGGCATCTGAGGCTGAGGCTGTGGCCTTGGAGATGGCCTGAAATCACACTTGCATGATACTGATGCTCTACAGGTCGCAGCAGGCAACGTTTGCGCATGACTCGTATCTAAATCATCATGCCTGAAAATGTATAAGCACCAAAGCCATGCCTGTCTTTACTCATAGTGAGTCACCCGAAAACATTTTTTTGTCTTTCAAAAATAATCAGAACCAGTTTCCCTCAGCTTTTAATGAAGGCAGTACAATGAGTTCATTGTCAACGTCATAACAGCTTTATCCTGATGATGCACATGTTGGTTTTTTTGCGTGTTAGTGATCTATTATGCACCAGGGATTTATCATTTGATGCTTATTCTTAACAGATTTCTCTGCTCCAATCATGGTGCCATTGGGTTCATGTTTGCAGTGAGTTTATTATAGTTAATTCCTAAAGCCATTTGAATTAACTGCTTATTTATGGTTCAGACGGATTCAAATAATCTGCAGTTTGAGCTTCTTCTTTTCCATTCTGTAGGAAATGTTGCTGCTGTCCAAATGTTTTTCTTCTGTGATGTTATATGTGTGGCCATTAGCTTTCCCTGTAATGCCAACTGCTGTTCCTCATATCTTGCCTTTTGTCTCTATGTTTTTGCAAATTGGTAGCGAATTTGTATGAATTTGTTGGATTGTTTAAAAAAAAAAAACTAAGCACAAAGTTTCACCTCTAACATCACCCCTTAACCTTAACCAGAATGGGGCGTAAGCAGGTCATCGGAAAACATGAATTTGATGCGAATTCGCTACCAATTTAACATTTTGGTTTAACATGTAAACAACGCTCAATTGGTACCAAGGGGCCCAAAGTGTGCCAATAAAAAATATCCCCCGCACTATTTACACCACAACCAGGACGGATCCATGCTTTCATGTTGTTCATAACAACGCTCAAGACTTGACTTGACTTGACTTCATGCCAAATTCTGACCCAACCATCTGAACGTCACAGCAGAAATCGAGACTCATCAGAGCAGGCAACGTTTTTCCAATCTTCTATTGTCCAATTTTGGTGATCACGGGTGAATTGTAGCCTCAGTTTCTGTTGTTATCTGACAGGAGTGTCACCGGTGTCTTCTGCTGCTGTAGCTCTGCTTCAAGGTTTGTCGTGTTGTTTGTTCAGAGATGCTCTTCTGCAGACCTCGGTTGTAAAGAATGGTTATTTGAGTTACTGTTTCCTCCTTTCCATCAGCTCAAACCAGTCTGGCCGTTCACCTCTGACCTCTGACACCAACAAGGCACTTTCACCAGCAGAACTGCTGCTCACTGGATATTTACACTTTTTCTGACCATTCTCTGTAAACCCGAGAGATTGTTGTGCGAGTTGATGCCATGTGATTGGATGATTACATATTTGCGTTAACGAGCAGTAGAACAGGCGTACCTAATATTGTTATTTATTTATTTGCAGATTTATGTAGCTAATGACAATCAGCCTATTACACATGCATGTTTCAGACAAAGACTTGATTATGATTTTTAACTTTGTTCAGGGTGATTAATTCAATTGGGTTTTTTTCAGTAACTGTCATATTTACAGTTGGCAGAAGCTTTTATCAATTTGTACTCAAGAAATTTGACTGAACATCTGCATACAGAATCAATCCTGGGAATCAAACCTATGATTTTGGGGTTGTTTGCGCCATGATCTAATGTTTGTTTATGCAAATAAGTTGGGGGATAGTATTTGGGATAGGAAGTCCCCTAATTGAAGGGGTTAAAAAGTCCATTTCTTTTTTGTACTTATTTTATTTCTTCATCAATATTCAGTCATATGGACTTTTTGCCCTGTTGTACCCAGAACCCAGAGACCTTGGCAGGAACTGTAGTTTCCCCCAGACTGATGATGTGTTTTGTTATTGAAAATGAGTTGGTTTAATTTTCAATAGAGTTTTTATGCCAGAATGTTGCAACTTGTTGAATCTCTTTGCTGATATTGTAGACATACCCATGTATGATAAAGAGGGAACGAGAGAAACAGCGAAAGAGAAAAAAAAAATCAAGGGGAAAAGGGAGTGCAGTGATTTATTTTGTTTCACACACTGTGGTATGTTATTTCACAAGAGGCCCTTGGCCAGATAAGGGCTTCGTGTTTTAAAATATGATTGATCATGGAATTCTGCTCTATGGACTTATGACTATTACGCTCATATATTGTTTTATGTAACAGAAAAGAGATAAAAGACATAATTTCACAAAGAAAATCCAGGTCGCTGTCATACACAACATTTTTGTACAAAAAACAGTGCCAAAACTGTTGTGTCTAGAGACCCCACAACATCTGGGAGGTTTAAGGAACTGGAACAGATAGACACATCTGGTGTGATTTGTGTAGGCCAGAAATGTTTGTTAAAGCTGCAAGAAATCAGGCATGTGTGATAAACAGAAAGGACACCGTATAGCGCAAATGGAGACGTTTCGGGAGAGTTTTCAAAAATGTTGCAAACTTGGCTCTGATTTGTTGAGATGCCAAAATGTGCTATCAAAAGTCACAGATTTGAACATAAAGGAACACTTAAGGAACAAATCTGTGATAATTTACCCACCCTCATGTTGATCCAAACCTGCATGACTTCCTTTCTTCTGTGGAACATAAAAGATTTTTTGAAGAATGTTTTAGGCCCAAAACCATTTGACCCCATTGACTTTCATTGTATGAACAAGCAATTTCAAATTCAATAGTTCAATCAAACATACCAGAGATCTCAAATGTTTTTACAGCGCACATCCAAAGTCTCCTAAACTATAAAAGCAAAATATGAGCTTCATTAAACATGCAAAGATGCTATATATCACTAAACAAGAGTCTCAGACGAACTCACTGACACTCAGGCTAAAGCTTAAGGGTGTTTCTTTGCAAAGCTGTTTATCTGCATTGGATTATTCCTTTTAAACAAGTGTCAAACACAAGGGAAGAATTAAATACAGCCCACGATATAGCTGGAAATGGATAAGGACCTTATTCACTGAGCCAGAAGACAGGAAAAGACAACAGTAGTTAATTTGAAAGGAGTGAAAGTAAGAGTGAAGTGCAGAGAAAGAGAGGGAGTAGGAGGAGTGTGCATTGTCACGCTGCTGGAATGTTGTGCGGGCGTTTGTCGGTGTGACTAAAGCATTTCCCAGAGATGTAATCTGAGCAGGCCGTCTTCAGTGTTAGACTGGTGATGGAGGTCCAGGATGTGGGCGTTTTTTATATATATTTGTGAGAGAGAACAGTAAACAAAGTAGTAGGCTACTATGCTGCTATAACATTCATGGGTGATGAAATGTGGCCTGAAATTACCCTGTGCATTCTGTGGAGCTCAACACTGTGGCAAATTTTGATTCATGCATCCATGAATCAATTCAAAGCATGAATTCAGATTTGTCATAGTTTGTTTTAAAGGCACAGTTAACTCCAAATGCTGTAATATTTACTAACCCTCATGTTGTTCTGATTCCAAACCCATATGAGTTTCTTTCATACTGTTTGTGGAACTCAAGAATGTCCTGGCAACTGTTTTCAATATAAAACTGGTCTGATGGTCCACTAAACTGGTCTGTCGTCACACTATCTGATCATAGTTATGAGGATATGTTTGCACAAACTCTGCCCAATTTGGCACTGTAGTCAAGTCATGTTTATTTATATAGCATTTTATACAATAGATTACTTTAAAGCAACGTGAACAAAACAAAACAGTGTCAGTATCACTTTCAGTTAAAATGACACCTTCAATTTCTATTTTAAAGTGGCTCTCCAGTGTGTTCTTGTTTTACTCAGGCCTAACCATGACGGACTGACCCGAAGAAGATTTCCATGTCAAAGAAGGCAGAGCCCCAGAGCCACATCTACATATGACATCATCGCCATGAAACCAATAGCAGTAAGACTTTTCTGGAAAGTTCGCTTTGGTAAGCTGTTTCAATCTCCAAACGAACTACGTTTTGGCCTGATTTTGATCATAATGACGTCACACCAGTTCGTTCCATGATTTCGCTTCAAGTTTCGCTCCTACATTTAAGTCTTCTAAAGCCATACGATAGATTTTGTGAAGAACAGAACAAACTATAAGTCATTATTCACTGATAATCTTTCCCTCCAGTGAGCTAACATTGTGACTGAAGAATTTAATCAATAAGTTAAAGGAACATGCCGACTTTTTGGGACTTTAGCTTATTCATCGTATCCCCTAGAGTTAGATAAGTCCATACATACACTTCTCATCTCCGAGCATGCCACAACTCTGTCTGACGCACCCACCGCTAGCCTAGCTTAGCACAAAGACTGGAGGTAAACGGCTCCAGCTAGCATGCTCCAAATAAGTGGCAAAATGCAATAGTTGGTGAATAAAGATGTATTTGGGAAGCACCCACCAGATCAGTCAGTCAGATATAACTAAATGAATCGGGTTTTATGAAGTGGATCAAGGATTTATTGGATATGACTTACATGAAACATTCGGTCTTGAATCAAACTTTGCTTCTCTCATGAACTTTCATGTCAAAAATGTCAGTGTATAATGACTTAAATTTAGATCTATGCATCTTTAGCTTCGAGACTTTAGAAAAATGACAGCATTCAAGTCATAGACCACTTTCATAGTACTTTATTGACTATACATTTGAGTGGGCAGTGAATCCTTCAAAAATCCACCTTTTGTGTACAAAGAAAGTCACACAGGTTGGAGGCCTGTTGCATGAAGCTAGTTGAACAAACTCAGAGTTTCAGAGTACGTTTAGAGTTGTCATAACCATACAAATCCAACCTTCAGCAGGCGCACAACGCTCGCACGTCCAGATTTTGCAGAGTTAGACACGTTACTGGGTCAACATATTTTGTTGATCCTGGATCAACATCCTGGTGAAAAAAATTCTCTGTCAACTCAGGGTTTGATCCAGAGTTTGTGATTAACTCTGAAGCGTGATGTGCAGCGAACAGCCAATCACGTGGAACATTGACAAATAACTAGGAATAATATAATAAATAGAAGGCAAGACAAGCAATTTTTTCAGTATAAACAGCTTTAATTTGGAGCAAGAGATACAGGGGGAGTGGCTTTATTGCATCAGATGTACATCACTTTGCTCGAAGCTGATTGGTCACCAGAAGAAACGTGTACCAGATGTGGGCCGGATCTGGGCCGACATCATGTTGCTGTGTGGGTCCAGTTTTGGTCTGCAATCTCTAACCCAGAATAAAACCTGCTCCAGAACAGGTTAGCCTTGTATTTTAAGTTCCCATGGCAGTGAACTATTTAAAAACCAATCCACGTTCTTGAGCTCCAAAAAACAGAGTTTGTGCAAACAAATCTAAAACTTACCTGGTAGCAACCGAAACCGGCTTCATGCAACAGGCCTCTGGAAGGATGAGTAAATTTCAGTGGTTGACGAAGTACACATACTTGAGTTAAAGTAAAGATACTCAAGGTAAAATATTACTCAAGTAAAAGTAGAAGTGCTGCCTTTAAACATTCACTTGAGTAAAAGTACAAAAGTATTTGCCTTCAAATGTACTTAAGTATCCAAGTACTATGATTTTTTTTATTGCTATAATGTCCAATTATACTTTTTGTCACAAGACTCTTGCTTAACTCAGTCTACGTGAAGACTCTAATGTCACTCTTTGCACATCAATCTATTAATAAAATTACATTAATTAGTCTATATATATATATATATGAATTGAATAAATTTTTTGTGTGTTTAATTTTGGACGGAAGGGAACTGTTCCCACAAGGTATAATACATTTACAGTATTTACTGTATACATTTTTCACAAGTGTCTATGGTCATAATTATAAACATCCTAATGTTATGATACATTCACATAAACCTGCACAATGCCATTAAATATATATATATACTTTTTTTTTTTTTTGGGGAGCAGCCAATATATATTTTTTTATGGGAGCAGCCAATTCCCCTCCAAAATTAAACACCAAAACGTATTAATGCAGTGTTTCTGCTACTCCCCAGAAAAAAAATGCTATTATATGCAAGTCATTTTAGTTTAGTTTTAGTGCAATAATAGCTGCTGATCTAAAATCATTGCTACACGAATCACGTGACCACGCGGCGGCGAGATCATGTTCGACTTGAACCGGCGCTGCACACTGCACAGACCAATCGGTGAATGACATTAAAATACCGCAAGAGTGATTAGAGAGTTGACGGCTCTGTATGCTTTTCAATCGCTCTCGCGATTTCGCTCTATACTTTGATGTCATAAACTGATCGGTCTGTGCAGCGCCGGTTCAAGTCGCACAAGCCTGTGTGTCACTCGCAACCTCTTATATACTGTCTATGGTCGCAACTCTCATATTTAACGGCTCTGGTTCATGCTTAGTAGATACCACCAAGGCAAGTTCAAAACAAAGCGCGCACGTTGTAGGCTACTGTGATTGGTGGCTCGTTTGACCAGTTAAGTTTTTATCCACTCATAAATAAAAAGGAACGACTGATTTTGAAAATGTAGAGTAAAAAGTAAGATATTTGACTTTGAAATGTAGTGGAGTTAAAGTAAAAGTCTTCCCAAATTTAAATACTTCAGTAAAGTACAGATACGCAAAAAAGCTACTTAAGTACAGTAACGAATTACATTTACTTCGTTACTGTCCACCACTGGTAAATTTGTGTGTAAATGAGTAATTTTTGGATGAACTAACCCCATTAAAGTATTTCTACTGTACCCCTAATAGAAGACTGATTCAGAGTCTAATGCAACAACATACCATGTTGTTTGATGTAATGAAGGATAGTCATGTGCAAATGAAAAAGCCATCTAACTCAGCCGAAAGGAGCCTTGGCGTGTCAAAAGCATTGCGTGAACAGCATAAAAAAACACCCTATAACTCTTGTTAAATTGCAGAAATCCAGGGAAAAACAAAGGCAGATTTAGAGGATTACGAAATGTATTACATTCATCTGTTTTGCATTAAGCTATTAAGTGTTTTGGTGAGAAAATATCTGCCAGGTGAACATGCAAATACAGTAATCAGTCACGACAATCTCTGACTGCAAGTAATTCTGTGCCTAAACACTATTCTTGTTGATAATGACACATGGTACAAGAGAGCAGTACAATTTATTTTCACTAGTTTGCAGCATTGTTACCTTTGGACCATGATGTGTTCATTAAACGTAAGCTGAAAACATACTTTCATACCCTGAATGCAACAAATTTAAGGGAAGAGTTGTGCTTAATAAAGGTCATAAACAAAACCAATGACCACAAAATTTCCACTACATTAATACACAGAGATAACGGGTTGGCACCATTTGAAGACTTTATACGGTAAATTAGAGCAGTCTGGGATATTACATGTTTTTCCACCATGGTTTGTAATATGAAAGGGATAGTTCACCCAAAAAAAATGAAAACTCCATCATCAAATAATCACCCTCATGTCGTTCCAAACCCATAAGGCTTTCGTTCATCTTTGAACACAAATATATTTTTAAACGAAACCAAAGCGATTTCTGTCCCTTCATTGAAGACTTAAAAAATCATGAAGATATTTTATTGTATAAATATTGAGCGGTTTAATCCAAGACTTCTGAAGAGGCACGATCACCTTACATATAAACATTGAACAATGCACAATCAAATATGATAAACGGAAGCTTAACTATACTTTCTTGACATGCGAGAACAAACCTCATTGATTCTTGTATGTCACGTTTGAGCTTCCAGTTTAATCCAAGAAGCCTTGGATCAGACCACTCTATCCATATGGATTACTTTTACAACGTCATTTTGTACTTTTGAGCATGCAGATTTTGGCTGCATTGACTTTCAATGGATGGGCAAAAATTATGAGAGAAAATTTCTTCAGTTGTGTTTCAAAGATGAAAAAAGTCTTGATGAGGGTGAATGAATTTTTTTTTTTTTTTTGTGAAATGAAAATACATTAAATACAAATGTATTACCCCAATACAATAATACCCCATTTGGTGTGCATATGATAACATGTTTATGAGGTATCAATCAATACTGGAATGTTTGGAAACATTACTATTTTTTATGTTTTTGAAAGAAGTTTCTTCTGCTCATCAAGCCTGCATTTATTTGATCAAAAATACAGAAAAAAAGTAATATTGTGATATATTATTACAATTTAAAATAATTGGTTTTCAATTCATTATACTTTAAATTATCATTTATTTCTGTGATGCAAAGCTGAATTTTCAGCATCACTACTCCAGTCAGAAATCATTCTATGATGATTCATTATCAAAGTTGGAAACAGTTCTGCTGCTTAATATTTTTTCATAACCTGTGATACTTTTTTAGGATACTTTGATGAATAAAAAGTAAAAAAAGCAAAGCAAAAAAAAAAAAAAAGAAATCTTGTGTAACAATATATATTTTCTTTCTTTTTTTGAAATAAATCAATAATTTTATTCAGCAAGGATTTGTTAAATTGATAAAAAGTGATAGTAAAGAAGATTTATATTATTAGAAAATATTTTTTTGATTTTGAATAAATGCAGTTCTTTTTAACCTTTTATTCATCAAATATATTAGGCAGCAGAACTGTTTCCAACACTCATAATAAATCAGAATATTAGAATGATTTCTAAAGGATCATGTGATAGACTGGATGTCACATGTGACACTGAAGACTGGAGTAATGATGCTGAAAATTCAGCTTTGCATCACAGGAATAAATTATTTTTTAAAGTATATTCAAATAGAAAACTGTTATTTTAAGTTGTAATAATATTGCACAATATTACTGTTTTTTTCTGTATTTTTGATCAAATAAACACAGCCTTGATAAGCATTAGAGACTTCTTTCAAAAATAAAAAAAATCGTAATGTTTCCAAACTTTTGACCTGTACTATATATATAGGCTATATATACTCTAACAAGTTCTGTGAAAGTCTTTTAATCATTTTAATTTGACTTCCTTTAATTCAAATGTGAAATACAACTCTGCATCCTGCCTCTTACCTCAAATCAGTTCAAATTAGAGACTTGCACTCTTTTGACTTAAGTCATGTAAGCAACCACTCAGCAATCGCCCAGAACACCCTAGTGATTCTCTAAAAAACTACTCATAACACCAAGAAACTACAACAATAGTTTAAAACATACTTTTAAATCGAACAATCTTTTAAAATGACAAACTAACTTTGTGATCAAAGCAGTTTAGATGCATCTAACACACTGTCATCCTGATTTGCAAAGTTATTTTTGGCCCTATCCTTAGGGCCTTTCCCACTGCAGTATCAGCTGACAGTACCTATGCATTTAGGTCACTAGCTCTTTCCAGGGGATGGTTTTTGTGGTATTTGCATTTGTGATATAACAATCCCCATTGTTCAATTGCAGCTCCCGTCACTGTCCAGAGGGGAAATCAACACGTGAGGTTGCGGATCATCTACGAGACTCTTCTGTTGTCGGGAGGGAATCTGCAGTGCCTCGGGCTTCTAGTATTTCACCTCACATGAAAGAGAAGCCTCTCTTTTGTGGCCGGCAGATTATCCCTATTTATTCCCATTCCTGAAAACTAATCCTTACAGGACAAGAGCAGCAAGATAAAGCTAGACAATGAATGACGCAGATTTGTCCTTTCTCTTGGTTGTGATCTGCCCCCATTTGATTCTTTAAGAGTGTTTAAATTAGTAGATTTGATCTGTTTTCTTTTACAGAGACATTGAAGCTTAATAGGAAGATATAAACTTACAAAGTACAGTAAGTGTTAGCTTACTTAAAACCTAGTGAAACCTAGTTGTCTGGTTGAAACCTCATGAGTGACTCAACAGGATTGTTCTATGTAGACAACATCAATGACAATTGTTCAGCTCATGAACATCTTTTCAAAAACTTTTTTAGGGGAAGGTGAGTTCTTGTAAAGGCGGTAAGTCTATCCCTCACTGCTTCATTTACATTCGCATATAATTCAATTTGGCATCCACTCTGACTATAGGGTTGATGTTACCATGTTGCTAAGCTAATGTTGTGATACCTTAAAATATATATATATATATATATATATATATATATATATATATATATATATATATATATATATATATATATATATATATATATATATAAAAATCAGAGCTAACACACATTGGGTCAAATGGTCTAATTTTAATTAGCTTGAATTTCAGTTTCTCTATTGATAACTATAGAGAGTTGTGCTTTTGGAACACTTAACTATTAGAAACATTTAATTTGCACTAGATATAAGAACAATATCTAGTGTTTAATTATTAATTATTTATTTGTTCATAACGTTTTACATTTATCCCCAACAAAAACTATATTCTGGTTTAGAAAAGTAGAGTGTTTTATCACAGTAAACAATATATGTTTTGCTAACTTATATATTAAGTTATTTCTGAACGTTTTTTAAACATTCTAAAAAAAAATTTAGATTAACGTCCAACTAAACCATTCCAAAAAATATTATCCATGAACAATATATAAATAACATTTTTGTACTAGCGTTTTGAGAACTTTTTTTAAAGACCAGATAGCTTAGAGCAAATGTTCTATTAATGTTTCTGGAAGAAAGTTTGTTCATAACTTTGAGAGAACCTTGCCAGAACGTCAGCTAAAGTTATGAGAACATTCCCTGAGCTGGGAATATGCTAAATGTGTCAATAAGGCATGAAGATTTTAAGAAATTTATAAAATCATGATTTTCTGTAAAGCTGCTTTAAAACAATGTGTATTGTGAAAAGCTCTACACACACACAAAAACATTTTTACTTAGACAAATAACACTAAGGACATTTTTCTAAAATTGTTCTCACAATGTTTTATGCAAACATTCCAAAAGCATTAAAATAAAAATAACATTTTTATTTTTATTTAGGATATTCTAAGAACGTTTTTCCTAAATATTATCTCCTTGGGCAGTCCATAATGTGGAAGCTCAATCAACAACATTTGTGGCATAATGTTGAATACCACAAAGAATTAGATTGATGCAGGGATGAGGCATTTTTGTAGGCCAAAGTTAGGGACATTAGCATCATCTTGGTTTCCTTCGACAAATACCCAGGAATTTTAAATTAGCTTTTGGATTATTGCAGAAAGTGTATGGTCTATGACTAACAACAGCTTGTGGTTCTTACACATTTTGTTCATTGTGATAATCTTCAAATTAACATAACTGAATTGTATTGAATTTTGATACAATCGGCAGAAGTCAACAGTCCGTGGCGGCGGCCTCGACGGGACAAGACTCTGGAAGGGCGGCCATGTTGGGACGAGGCTCTGGTAGAGGATCATGGATTGTCGTGAACCGGGATGACTGAATGGTGCTGACCGTGTACGGTGTGCCACACCATCTCAACACAGAGTCCAGGTACCATTCAAGGGTCATGTTGGGATTTCCCGGTGGCATCCACGAGGTGAAGTGTGGGTCTAACCCACTTCAAAATAAGTCCATCAGCTGCTGACCCTTTAACAGTTAGATGGCTGTACTCTCAGAACTCCTCTAGGTAGGATTCAATCTTACAGCTATTTTGATAAATGGAGTACAAGATGAGTGAGCCACTTCGTCCATTTAGACAGGTGCTGTTGTTGGACCTGGGGATACTGTGACCACTGTAATTGGCAGTACCTTGCGATCCATCTTTCAGTTTTGGTCCAGTCTTCTGTAACGATGCATGCAGGGAAGCTGAAGACAGAAGACTCAGGTTCTCACAAAACACCTATATGTTTAATTCTTAATTAAAAAAGCAAACAAACAGGCAGTGCAAGCACATCTCAACATAACAGAGACTGGACCAAGAGTGAAGACAAGGGTGAGGCTTAAATAACAAACTGAAACGCAAGGCAAACAGGTCCTAGGTGACGGGTCAGACTAAGAGCGGTTCAAAAACCCTTATGATGCATATAAATTCAAGGACCGTGACGTCGCCCGGCATGGCGCAGCCGGGGCCCCACCCTGGAGCCAGGCCCGGGGTTGGGGCTCGTATGCGAGCGCCTGGTGGTCGGGCCTCCCCCATGGGGTCCGGCCGGGCTCAGCCCGAAGGAGCGACGTGGGGCCACCCTCCCGTCGACCCACCACCTGCAGGAGGGACCGTAAGGGGCCGGTGCTAAGTGGATCGGGCGGCAGTCAAAGGCGGGGGCCTAGACAACCCGATCCCTGGACGCGGAATTTAGCTCTAGGGACATGGAACGTCACCTCTCTGGCGGGGAAGGAGCCTGAGATTGTGCGTGAGGTTCAGAGATTCCGACTAGAGATAGTTGGGATCACCTCTACGCACGGCTTGGGCTCTGGAACCACACTCCTCGAGAGAGGATGGACTCTTCACCAGGGTGGGAATTATGTCATTTTAGGGGCAAGGCCATTTGGCCTCCACCTTTTCTTTTTTTTTAGGGGCACCAAGGCCATATGACAGGGCACAAAGGCCATTGAGTACAATTCGATGGTTTTCCCATTCAGATTGATACCATAACATCCTAATTTGGAATAAGACATGGATTATGACTTTTTTTTTTTATTTAAAGTTATGAGAATTTTTTTTATGAAACATCTTCATGAAAATAAAATTTAAGTTGGCATTGTATCTATCTAGAAATGCACTGCAGCTAAAGCCATATGTCTGACCATGTTATACTTAAAATCTGAAGATGATATGTCTAAAACTCTGTATTTAGGTAAATGTTTTTCAAGATCATGTCATATGACTTTATTTATTAGCTTAGCACACCATCAATACACGACAATTAATGAGATTAAAACCATGTTTGTGCTCCAAACTTACTTTATAACGCAAGTCGAGTGTTCTAAATAACCTTCTGTGATCTGATTTGGCTTCAGATAAAAAAAAAATCAGACAGAAAATATAATATTTTATGTATAATGCAATGATGATAAAGTCTATTTTTTCTAAGTCGATTAGCATAACATTATACATATAATCTATTGTTATGAAAATGCCTGACATGGCTCGAAGAACACAGGTAAGTCAAATATCATTGCAAAAATGTTTATTGTCTTCAAAACGACATCATCTGATTCTGCATGTTACAGCAATCTGTTAGCTCTGTTTGTGGTCAGGGATTTGGGATTTCCTGCATTGTCGAACGCTCTTCTTCATGTGTTTCAAATATGGACTATAATGTTCAGTAGAGCGCCCTCAGGCTGCTGGTATGATTTGAAAACACAGCACATCAGTATACAGCGCTCATAATGATTACATCGACGCATTTGGCTATAAATTCAATAAAATATTATTCCTGTCAATAGAATTCTGATGTAAACTGAGAATATATCAATATTTCTCCAAATCTGCACACTTTTGAGCTAAAAGCCGTGAGGGACGTTGTTTTGTGAATCGCTTTCATGACGACAGCACAGGAGTTTTTTATGAATGGGAGCGTCTGACGCTCATAATTCATATTATTAAGGTATCGACTCATTTTTGCATTTCATAACTCCTGACACAAATTAAGACATAACTGTCAATATAAATTTCTCAGAATACAATAGTGGTCAAATACTGAAACGTGAGTCTTATATCTTTTTAATGATGTATAGTTTGTCAAGGTAATAACATTAAATCTTATAGTAACTTTGAACTAAAAAAAAACGCTTCAGTGCGCCGACGCAGTGGCAACGGTTAACAGGTTTTACCAGAGTAAAAACACAGCAAACAAAACAAACTTCCTAGCAACACAGAGCCGCGCTAAAATCAACTGGGAAAAGTAAACACTCACAGACTGATGGTCTCTCCTGTTGTTCGACTGCTTCTTCTAATAAGTACTAGCATTTTGTTAGAATAAATACTTTAACTGGCTTAGGTCCCGCCCTCCTGTTTAGTCAAGCGAAACTAACAAGTCACGACGCACAAACAACGTCACACGGGCGCTTTTACCAGAGTAAAAACACAGTAAACAAAACAAACTTCCTAGCAACACAGAGCCGCGCTAAAATTCAGTTCAGAGACTACTTGGGTGGCTCGCTGTAATTCAAAGCAAGCCCACTATGCCGCACTGGCGCTTTATACATGGAACTTGGACAGGGCCAGGGCACACAGGCCACTGTGGCCGTACGATGATTTTTTTTCACGGGGCATGAAGGCCAAAGTGTAGGGCAACGGCAGCCATGGCCGCATGGCCGCGGTATAATTCCCACCCTTCTCTTCACCACTCTGGAGTTGCCCATGGTGTGAGACGGCGGGCTGGTGTGGGTTTGCTTATAGCCCCCCAGCTCAGCCGCCATGTGTTGGAGTTCACCCCTGTGAACGAGAGGGTCGCTTCCCTGCGCCTTCGGGTCGGGGGTAGGTCTCTCACTGTCGTTTGTGCCTATGGGCCAAACGGCAGTGCAGAGTACCCGGCCTTATTGGAGTCTCTGGGAGGGGTGCTGGAAAGTGCTCCGACTGGGGACTCCGTCGTTCTACTGGGGGACTTCAACGCCCACGTGGGCAGCGACAGTGACACCTGGAGGGGCGTGATTGGGAGGAACGGCCCCCCTGATCTGAACCTGAGTGGTGTTCTGTTATTGGACTTCTGTGCTAGTTACAGCTTGTCCATAACGAACACCATGTTCAAGTATAAGGGTGTCCATCAGTGCACATGGCACCAGGACACCCTAGGCCGGAGGTCGATGATCGACTTTGTGGTCGTTTCATCCGACCTCCGGCCGTATGTCTTGGACACTCGGGTGAAGAGAGGGGCGGAGCTGTCAACTGATCACCACCTGGTGGTGAGTTGGATCCGATGGCGGGGGAGGAAGCTGGACAGACTCGGCAGACCCAAACGTACTGTGAGGGTCTGTTGGGAACATTTGGCCGAATCCCCTGTCAGAGAGATCTTCAACTCCCACCTCCGACAGAGCTTCGACCAGATCCCGAGGGAGTCTGGAGATATTGAGTCCGAGTTGACCATGTTCTCCACCTCCATTGTCAACACGGCCACTCGGAGCTGTGGCTGTAAGGTCTCCGGTGCCTGTCGAGGCAGCAATCCCCGAACTCGGTGGTGGACACCGGAAGTAAGGGATGCCATCAAGCTGAAGAAGGAGTCCTATCGGGCCTGGTTGGCTTGTGGGACTCCTGAGGCAGCTGACGGGTACCGACGGGCCAAGCGGACTGCAGCCCGGGTGGTTGTGGAGGCAAAAACTCGGGCCTGGGAGGAGTTCGGTGAGGCCATGGAGAAGGACTATCGGTCGGCCTCGAAGAGATTCTGGCAAACCATCCGGCGCCTCAGGAGGGGGAAGCAGTGCCCTACCAACGCTGTTTACAGTGGAGGTGGGCAGCTGTTGACCTTGACTGGGTGATATCACCGGACGGTGGAAGGAATACTTCGAGGATCTCCTCAATCCCGCCGTAACGTCTTCCATTGAGGAAGCAGAGGCTGAGGGCTCGGAGGCGGACTCGTCCATCACCCGAGCTGAAGTCATCGAGGTAGTCAAGAAACTCCTCGGTGGCAAGGCACCGGGGGTGGATGAGATCCGCCCTGAGTACCTCAAGTCTCTGGATGTTGTGGGGCTGTCTTGGCTGACACGCCTCGGCAGCATCGCGTGGCGGTCGGGGACAGTGCCTTTGGACTGGCAGACCGGGGTGGTGGTCCCTCTTTTTAAGAAGGGGGACCGGAGGGTGTGCTCCAACTATAGGGGGATCACACTTCTCAGCCTCCCCGGGAAAGTCTATGACAGGGTACTGGAGAGGAGAATCCGGCCGATAGTAGAACCTCGGATTCAGGAGGAACAGTGTGGTTTTCGTCCCGGCCGTGGAACACTGGACCAGCTCTATACCCTCTACAGGGTCCTGGAGGGTTCATGGGAGTTTGCCCAACCAATCCACATGTGCTTTGTGGATTTGGAGAAGGCATCCGACTGTGTCCCTCACGGCATCTTGTGGAGGGTGCTCTGGGAGTATGGGGTTCGGGGCCCTTTGCTAGGGGCTATCCGGTCCCTGTACGACCGGAGCAGGAGCTGCATGTTTGACTCCGGCAGGGCTGCCCTTTGTCGCTGGTTCTGTTCATAATTTTTATGGACAGAATTTCTAGGCGCAGCCTGGGGCCGGAGGGGGTCGGGTTTGGGGACCACGCGATTTCATCTCTGCTCTTTGCGGATGACGTTGTCGTGCTGGCCTTATCAAACCAGGACCTCCAGCATGCACTGGGACGGTTTGCAGCCGAGTGTGAAGCGGCTGGGATGAGAATCAGCACCTCCAAATCCGAGGCCATGGTTCTCAGTCGGAAAAGGGTGGTTTGCCCGCTTCAGGTTGGAGGAGAGTTCCTGCCTCAAGTGGAGGAGTTCAAGTATCTTGGGGTCTTGTTCACGAGTGAGGGAAGGATGGAACGGGAGATTGACAGACGGATCAGTGCAGCTTCTGCAGTAATGCGGTCGCTGTACCGATCTGTCGAGGTGAAGAAGGAGCTGAGCCGCAAGGCGAAGCTCTCGATTTACTGGTCAATCTACGTTCCTACCCTCACCTATGGTCATGAGCTGTGGGTCATGACCGAAAGGACAAAATCCCGGATACAAGCGGCCGAAATGAGCTTTCTCCGCAGGGTGGCTGGGCGATCCCTTAGAGATAGGGTGAGAAGCTCGGTCACTCGGGAGGAGCTCAGAGTAGAGCCGCTGCTCCTCCACATCGAGAGGGGTCAGTTGAGGTGGCTCGGGCATCTTTTCCGGATGCCTCCTGGACGCCTTCCCGGGAAGGTGTTCCGGGCATGTCCCCCCGGGGAGGAGACCCAGGGGAAGACCTAGGACACGCTGGAGGGACTATGTCTCCCGGCTGGCCTGGGAACTCCTCGGTGTCCCCCCGGAAGAGCTGGAGGAAGTGTCTAGGGAGAGGGAAGTCTGGGCATCCCTGCTTAGACTGCTGCCCCCGCGACCCGGTCCCGGATAAGCGGAAGATGGATGGATGGATGGAAACGAGCTAATAAATGACACACAGCTGAAAACCAATGAACTAATAATGACAGTAACCATGGAAACTGAACAAAGGCGGGAAACTGAACAAAGGAACATGTGAAACTCTGACATGAACAAAACAGGGAAACAGATCAAAAACAAACATAACCCTGACAATATGAACTGCACAACAGTCACATGACTTCAACGTCACCATCATTAGGCTATAAAAGCAGACTAGCGGGTAGATGAGTTTACCTGTTCGGTTTGATGACATTATTGTACACGACAACCTCTGTAGTCACATTCAGCCACTTGTTAGCATCCGCCTTTTTAAAGAATAATAAAAGCTTTTAAAAAAAATCACAAGGGGGTAGGCTATTACTAATGTAATTTATGTCATAGAAAAAACGTGAAAATATCTTGAGCTTGTGTTCACCACATACCATATTTCATGCATTTGACCAAAACCCCATTCAAAAACCCATTGAAGTGCTAAAATGCTAACTGATTTCAGGCTTTGGCCTATACGGAAATATGCTATCTCTGCATCACTCTTGAGAAAAAGAAAAAAGTTACAGGGCATGCACAATGGAAATGAATAGCACATATTCTAAGTTTTTAGAAGAATTAAAATCAGAAATGTAACGCTTATTTTAACAAAACACTTCCTCTGTTTTATTTGAGCTGTAAAGCTGTTTAAATCAGCATTTTTACTGTCATTCTTTAATGTTTATGACACTGCATTGTAAGGATGAGTGGAAATTAACTTTTGTGGTAATTAGCATTATGCTACGGTACAAATGTTGTCAGTTGAGCTTAACCTGTACTGAGCCTGGAGTATTCCTTTAAATGCTTTCTATGTAGGCAGCGCTCTGTTTTGGACAGAGCTAATGTGTGAAACAAATGAATTAACACTGATTGTTTTGACAAAGAAACCTTCTTCCCTAGAGGATCATAAGGGAATTTCCCATCATGCTTTTTCTTACTTTTTGGCACCCTATATCGCTACTACCACACCACTTCAGAGCGAGACTGTGAACCTTGCACTGTTGAACGGCTGCCAAATTCAACATTGTGTGGTTTCGCAACACCTCCGTCACCCTGATGAACCACACTTCGCTTTATATCTACACTTTAGCTTTAAGTTATTTGTTTACTACTGTATGTCAGCCTCATAGAACCTCTACACCAGTTAACTAGCTATCGCTACATTTAACTTTAACTGCGCTGTTGCAAATAACAAAATAAGCTGTTTATCTTCCTGGCCTGTATCCAAACGGCCATTCTGCAAGGTCATTGTCGTTGATGACCTAAGCTCAGTCTTCCTGTGGTTTACACATAGCCGAACCTGAGGCGAGATGATGTCACCGTCTATTTGAAGTGTCTGAGGCATGACACAAGTCAAAGCCTCCCAGGACATGATAGAGCTTTTCATGTTTTCATGCAGTGGCACCTGCATCTGAATGGCTGTACACACTGTGCATACTGCGTACCATGAGCGCTCAGACTGACCTGAGAAATGTTTTCCATGCGAGTTTGTCATCATTTATTATGTGTGTCTATAACAGTTAAAACATGGATTACTGGAAAATTCTGTCAATAGTGCAGAAGTGTCGTGTCATAAATTACGAAAAATTCTGTCAATGGCGGAATTAATTTAGAATATTGCGCTCTGATAACTGTATCTTTCAGAACTAACCAACAAATTGTTAGCTGGGTAAACAGCAATTCACACCAAAAGTGTTTTTATGTCTGCCAGCTGTGTTTTTCAATTGGTTTCCCAGACAGATGTCTCTGACCATTTTGTTGCTTTTTACAGTTTTTGGTTTTAATTAGTTTTTTTTAAACGTGACTTTTTTTTGTTATGTTCAGATGTTGTTCTCACTGATCGGTGGGTTCAAAGAGTCTCAAGTCTTAAAGTGTGCAATAATTACATGAATGCTTGACATTCTCAAGAAAATGAAAACTTTAAAAAAAATCGTTGTGTCTGTGTGTACCATTGGATGAATTGCTGCAGAAGTCCATGACACCTTCATATACTTTCCCTGATTGTTGTAAGTCATTCCTGCGCAGTTTGAAGTTCTGTGCATGTTGTCTCATACTCTGTTCTTGCAGAGACACATGACACATAACCAGACGTGTTCATGAGCTGATAAGAGCACTAAAGCAATCCAGACTTTATGGTTATTACATCTATTCAAGATCAAACACTGAGCTTTGAGCAAGTCAGACGGTGGCTTTGGGATTAGGTCGGTCGCACACACAAAAAGCTGCACGTGGTTGCTGTGTGAAGCTATAGGGTGTGGGACAGGCGTGAAAGAACTGGGTCAGTATATATCTGGGACTTTGTTGTTTCTCCAGTAAACAGAGCACCTGTTTTACCTGCCGAGCTTGTGGCTAGTGTCAGATTCAGCTGTTTTCTCATCTGAATTTCTTAGAAGTGAAGGAAGCTTTCCCTCTGTTAGCACGTGCACACTCTGTCAACACACTAGCCATGTCTCTTCTGAACCCTGGTCCATCTTATTTCCCACCGCTGTGTGTAGTTGAAATTGGATAACAGATTTCTCTGTATCTCAGGGTATTTTGTGATTTTGTGATATCATGTGTGAGATAAGATGGAACTAATCGATGTATCCAAATAGAGGAGGGGAAGCACTGGCCAATGCGAGCCACAGGTGAGGGCAAAGACAGACACTGCCCAGAGAGTCCACAGAGCAAACACATGTTAAGTGGACCAGGGTTCACGAGGGAAGAAGGAAAGCAGGACAAACAGTGATGTCTGCCATGCCAATCATCAAGTACATTTATCACTGGTGCATAGAAACACATTCATACATCCGTATTGAACAAAAAGGGGAAGAAACACAAATAAAACAGATAAAAATAAGAAACAAATATTGTTGGCAATTTAATATATATAGTACAATATAAATTTAATATATACAATATAGTTATTATTAATATAATAATTTATTAATTTATGACACAAGGGAAGAAGAAAAACTAAGTATAAACTGTAGTCTTTGTTTTTGGAGCAGAACATATTTTGAACATTTCCAAACAAGGGTTAGTTCACACAAAAAGTACAATTATGTCATCAATCACTCACTCTCATATCGTTCCAAACCCACAAGACCGTCGTTTATCTTCGGAACACAAATTACGATTTTCTTTTTAATTAAATCTGAGAGATTTCCGTCCCTTCATTGAACGTCTATTCACCCAGAACTCTGCCATGGTTTGATCCAAGTCTTTTGAAGAGACATGATTGCTTTATATGATGAGCAGATTTAATTTAGGCTTTTATTATCTGATCATTATATAAAGCAGCCGTAACTAATCCTTTAACTGACTTGTGTGAAAGAATATATGAAAAAAAAAAAATCACTAGCTTTTGGCCCAAAACATACTCTACGCAAGTATGTGACTGCAAACACGGCTACTCAAGCATTCTATTTCAGGTCAACCACTGGCATGGCAGAGCAACAGTTTGAGGAAGTCTTTGAATTGGCTGAAGTTTGTTAAACTGCTAGCATGGACAATGGTGGACATTTACAGGTAACTATATCGCCCCCTTGAGTTTGTAACTTCAACAGTACTACAAAAACATATCATTTACAGTAGGCCTATGTATTTACAATCAAATTGTGCACTTGCAATGCATTGGCGAAGCATTTGCGTCTGAGATTGCGTACGTGCGTAGAATGTTTCTGACCTTCGGCAAAATTGCCGTCTGTGAAAGCTAGCCAGTGTTAATCAGTTACCCATGACTTGACCTCTGTACAGACCTCTCTCTTTAGAGCTTGACCTAGAAAAGCCCTGCAAAGAATAATGCAAAGACACACCCTGCAAAGTCACCATGGAATCAAAATTTGGACAATTCTTGTTTTATATGGAATATTGCGTATATATTATAAATCATTTATCCACATGGACAAATTTTTAGCGCAATTTTCCACTGGACAAATTGCGATTGTTAACTCATGATTTCTGTTCTGTGCGTCTGTGCGCACCAATCTTGCACTTCTATCTACTCCTCAACCAGAGCACCTAGAGACTTCTGGTTTTCGGCATTATGTTAAGGAAGGTCTAATCTCGGGAACGCACAAAAAAAATCCAGGAAAAGATTTACTATCTCTTAGTGTTGTGATCCCATGAGGTGAGAAAATTGCGCTAAAACACTCACCGAGTTTGTATTACTTGTTTAACTCATGTGCCCTCATAATTTTTAACCAAAATAACTTTCCCCCTCTTCTCTTCTCTAATGACATGTTTTCTGTTTACCTGTCATTCAAATGAGATCCACCAATAGCAAACCACAACCATCCAATCAATTCCCCATGGACAAAATCAAGTCCCACCATACATTTGTGCTTGTTCGAGAGCCGTTTCTCCTGGAAATACATCACAAAAGACTATCGCAACTTTCGTTTCTTGTCGACTTTAAAGTCATTAGTAAGAATTCACTTTTGGCTACCATTACCACTTTTAGCTAATTTAAAATCTTTTGTTAGCCAACTTAATTTAATACATAATGAAACCTAACTATCTACAGCCTACAACTTTATGAAATGCAACTTTGTGTGCACCACAAAAATAGCACTCCTCATGCAGGAGACTTGATTCCAGTAGATTTAGACGTTAGCATGTCGCTAAACTAATGTGGAGCTTAATAAACAAAACACACTACCCACATCAATATTGCGTAAAATAGTCTACTTCTAATTTGACAATTGTTTTATTGATTATTATGTACAGTATTGAATGGAATATATCTACATCCCTTTTTGGATAAATGCTTTTAGAGTTTTTGCAATGCATTCTTGGATGTAATCAGACTTTGACCCAGAACAGACCTGCAAAGAACAAGACACACCATTAGTCATGATCCCATTTATTTGTATCTTGTGTCCTCATACAGTATGTATGGCTGTCGTAAAAACAGCTGTTCTGTATACAAAATCACGTGTTGTTTACATCCGTACCGCTTTTTGACGCTGATGTAAAATCAGGCAATAGTTCTTTTATATTAATGTTTACGAGTCAAAGACAATAAATGTCACGGTGGTCTAAAAATTCCAGCTTGCATGTTTTATGTTTTCACCACCATTGCTTGCTTGGATGCCTAAACAACCATGAAGCCCTAAAGAAAAATATTAGTGTCTACAGGTCTATGGAAAGAGACAGATATGCTAGATATGCTTAGCATGTTGCAATGACTTTTTTTTTTTTTTTTTATCTAGCACTAAACTTTTGGTTTTTTGCTCAACATCCCTGAACACAGCAGTATTGTAAATTTGAGGGTTTTTTTTCTTAGAAATTTATTTCATCTTTATCTACCTGCTGAACTGTCAAAAACATGCACTCTTTTGTAGGTTCGATATGACAGCATCTGCCAAAAACATCCATTTAAATGTAGACATGGGATTGGCTTCTTGGCAGTGGCAATGAGAAATGTCTTCGAAAATCAAGCTTAGAGGAGCAGGAATGCTTGCTTTGAGTATGTTACAGGATTCTGCCTGTCCAGAAACCGCAGGATAAGGATTTATTGCCAAGTGCTCTCCCTGAAATTGTTGTTCAACCCACCGCATAGAATCACCCCAGAAATTATAATGAAATCACAGACATTAGCACCGTGACGGATTAGAATAGCAGCATGACTTTGGAAGTTTCTTTAGGACTTTTGGATAAGAACCAGTTGAGTGAAGATGGTCCAAGCACTTCAACAAACTTTTGGAAATTTGTTGTCGGCTTTTTTCATGGGAAAATGGAAAATTTGAATGCAGCTTACTCTGTGCCATTTCATCCACCTTGTAACAATCAGCACAGGTAAACATAGTATTTAGAGAGAAATGAGATCCGGGGTGTAAGTAGGTAGTCATTTAGCAGGTACAAACATTCATCAGCACATGTCATTTCCGATAATCAAGTCTGAGTATGAATCAACCGACCGTTGACGGGGGGAATTTTCCCGTAACCTTAAGAACACTCGAAGCCAAGGCTTGCAGACAAACACTCAATCTCCAAACACAACTTTTCTCCCTGGCTCAACCCTGCTTCAGTCCAGATGCTGTATTCCCACCCCCACAGAGGAGAGGGGAGTTGTGTTTTCCGATGGCTTCCACATGTCGAGCGGAGACATGGCTGAGTGATTCGCCTCCATCCAGGGACTCATCAGAGAGCAATATTATGTGCCAGGGGTGACGGTTAACAAGTGGGAATTGATCTTTGTTCTACCAGACACCAAGCTGCAGTTTTCTCTCTCTCACCTCATTTCCCCTCACCAATAAGCTCTTGAAGATTGTTTATTGGTGCAAGTTGAAGTTGACGACAAAAGATCTATGGTCTTAGGGTTCTTGCACGCAACCCTAACATTCTTTTAACTTTTCTCATATTACATCTTAAGCCGGGTGCACACTGTGCGATTTACAATAGTCCTTTACGATTGTTGCTTGTCAGACTGTACGAACACAATCATCGCTGTAAGCCATGTCACATTGTAAGATCTCAGTCATCAATGTCAGACTGTACGCATTAAAAACAGATCCATGCAAGAAAACTTGTCCAGAGTTTTCCATCATCAATCAATGACACGTTCAGTGACAGTGAGCTGCACTACACACGGGATTGAAATGGTGGCTACAAAGAAATCTGTAACATTAATTTTGATCATGGCTTGTCTTGAAAAACGAAGACAATCTGACGGTCGTCGTAGGAAAAGTCACACTGCAGGACTGTGAGTCAAAACTAATGACGCTGGCAGAATTTTGTCTGAGGTAAAATTTGATCGCAACGGTCATCTGCTGTTGGTGAACATGTCAAACTAATGATCAAGTACTTCAGGTTTTAGCCTAGAATCAGAGGAATCTTTTAGGATTTGCACAATTTGTCTCCGGGTTTCGCAAAGTGTGTACCCGGGTTTAGTTCTTTCTTTGCAAATTTCGTCAACAGAATAGTATGTGCGTACTATATAGCCGGGGACGGACTAAAGGGACGGAACAACCAAATTCCAGATGTTGCAACAACAACAGATATCTTCACTGACAAGTGTTTGTGTGAGGGTTTAAGAGAAACCTGCAACTTTAGTTTAAAAGAGTACAAAGACATTTTTATATCGGTCGTCATGGATGAGTATGGAACTGTCCACCGAGAAGTGTCCAATTCCATCGCATGTCACCGCGAGTGAGGGCCTCTCGGCTGGTTGAGGACCGAGGACTGAAAGGATAAAAGGAGGTGTGACGACCAGGCCTGGACTTTATGTTGTGGTTTATTATGTTTATATGCGGCAGTCGTCTGTGAGGTGCTATCGCTTTACTTTAGATTTGTTGTTTATTTTTGGGATTAAAGTTTATGTTGAACGTTTGCCAGTTCCCACCTCCTTCTTCCCTTATCAACAAACCTTGTTACAACAATGAGTTCAGCAGCAAAAATAACTGTCTGTGACTTTTTATTGTTAATTTTTCTCTGCGTGTCTTTAGTAAATCCTGACAGTAGTTTTTTAATGCCAAAAGAGGGTTTGTGCTGGTTCAAGCTCTTAGTAAATCTGGCCCTTAGAGTCTTGGACAATGTAGAGTTTAAGCACAGACTGGTTTTAGTAACCTTCAATGGAAAAAATCCCACAATGTTTTTTTGCTCACTGCCCAGGGACCTTCAATATGCTTCAGTAATTTTCCCGACACACAGACACAAGTTATAAACAACAAAAACATGCAAAAAATTCAGCCATCTCTTGTAAACAATTCTTTTTGGGACTGGTTTCTTGGGAAGATTCCCACAATGCTCTTTGCTCCCTGTTCAGTCACCTGCAACCTTGTTAAAAATGCCTGAACAAGAACATGTGCGCACACACACACACACACACACACACACACACACACACACACACACACACACACACACACACACACACACACACACACACACACACACACACACACACACACACACACACACACACACACACACACACACACACACACACACTATGACAACATTCATGAAGTGATTCATCTCTTTTTAACCATTTTTGTTTAAAGAAATGACCACTAAATGCAATTACTTACTTTCAATCTTTTTCTGACACACTGTATATAATCTTAGAGATAAGAGTGTAGCACAGTACTCTACTGTACTGTAATCTTGTGTTTTACAGCAGAGAGGGTTTATGTAACTCATTTCACTCTCAGGGTTCAGCAGGACAAAGGATGAACACATATGTCTTCCTGGTAGAGGGTGCGGCCCACATGAATTCATTTAGTGTTTAAATGTTGGCTCCTATTATTAAATGGATAAAATTACAGAACATTAAAGTTGATTAATAGCATTTGTATTTTAAACCATTTGGAAAAAGTCAACACATACAGCAATGCCTTACTGCTTACAGCTTGCCATTGCCAGACAAATACAAATCAGAAAAGATGCCAGAAAATAGTTTTGGAAGCAATAAGTCACAAAAGTAGTAATGGGAAGTTCGGATCATTTTACTGACTCGGATCTTTGAATCTCGTTCATCAAAATGAACGAATCTTTTTTCGAGTAATTTTGTTCATTTCAGCAGAATGTATTTAAAATGTTATATGTTAGCCAAATTCCCCAAACACATCAAATGTGAACTAATCATTTCTGTTTCCAGTACAGAACCCAAAGGATGTTGCGCATGCGTGGTCAACACAAAATGAACAAAGTGCTCTCTGAGACAACTCGGTAGTCCGGAGTCATATTAAAGATTTGTTCAAAATGAACCCATCACTACACAAAAGGTTGTAGGTTACCAAAAAATGGAGGCCAGTAGAAAGGTCCTAATGTTGTTACTCTTTTATTGTCAAAATATACTATTATTTATTTATTTATTTATTGTAATTAAGGAAAACCACGAGGTAATAGGATTGCACACAAAATTGATATTTAAAATAGTTTTACAATACCACAGTGAAGTGAACTATAGTATGGAAGCTTGTTTCCGCTACGGGATAAAAAAATGTAAAAGATAATTGCGACTTTTTATCTCAAAATAACTTTTTCAATTGCGAGTTATAATGTCAGAATTGCGAGATATAAACTCACAATTTCGAGAAATAAAATTAAAGATATTAAAGATTAAAGATATTAAAGACAGATTTAAAGATATTAGATATCAGACAGCATTTTTTCTCACAATTCTGACTTTTTGTCTTGCAATTGCGAGTTTACATCTCGCAGTTCTGACTTCTTTTCTCAGAATTGTGAGAAATAAACTAGCAAGTTATAAGTCCAATTCTGATGAAAAAAAGACTGATCTCAAATATGAGTTATAAAGAATTGCAGAATTGAAAAACTCATAATTCTGACTTTATAACACACAATTGCGACTTAATATCACGCAATTCTGAAAAAAGTCAGAATTGTGAAATAAAAAGTTGCAATTACCTTTTTATATATTTTTATTCAGTTGCGGAATCAAGCTTCCATAACATAGCAATATTACAGTAAATATCAATTTATCAGCATATTGTGATATTGTTGATTTTCATTGTTGGATACACATTCAAGAGGAGGGACAATCGCCAGTCATCATTAATTTTATGTTTTTTTTAAACTGCCTACTTTTTCATGCTTAATTATTGTTTTGTAGATAGTAGTTTATAAAACATATTTAAAACCTAAAACATGAGATGTGCTTTTGAAAAAAAGTAATTGGACAACAATTTGTACCCTATTCATGGTGCCTAAATTAAACTGACATTGTTTTGAATGCTCTTGCTGACTCATAATCAAAAGGTTATTCTTTGATGTAACATACAACCTTAACCACAGAAGTGGCCCCACCCATTTCTCTCTCAATGTGTGTGTGTGATGAGAAAGGAGGAAGGTTTGTGTTTGTGTTTGTATAGAGAGGATGAGAGGTGTGTGTATGTGGTTATACATTAAGGTTATATATTAGTCTCAAATGGGCTTCAGACAAGGGCTAGAACAAACCGTACTGTTATGTACATTAACAACGTCCATAGGAGTGTCTTGCACACAGAGCTCCTGGTACAAATCAAAATGCCATTCAATTTCCTGTCTCCCTCTGTTTCTATTCTTCTCTCTCACACACACACATGAATTTGAACTATGCATGTTGTTATTGCTTGTTAAAGTGCACCATTAAGTCAAAGTTGGCATGATTTTCAAAGACCTTAAGGAATTATGATTTGCGTCACTGAACGCACGGCCCATACAAAAGATTTAGGGCAGAAGGGAAGAGTTGAGAAGCCTACTTAACTGGAAGTGAAGTTGGGACGGATGACAGAAAACCAAGACTACAGTACAAACTACTGCTCTCATGCTAACTCTAATTGGACACCACAGTGATGTCTATAATCATGCCTATTATCCAATCTTAAATCTACACGGGCATCTTTATGCACAGTCTACTTCAGACATCAGCACACAGCCTTCATGAATCAGAATATTTGCTTATTGAGTTTTGCGTGTGAAGAGGGCTGTTTAGCATTCACACTGCTGTTGCTCACTATCAAATTCACCATATGTTTAACCAACGAGCAGCTGGATGCTTCACCTGGCTTTGATGCCATGGGAACGTGTCTTGCATCACCTTTGTGGTAATTTGAGCGTAGGCCTACATTTTTGGATTTATTGGTAAAAAACTGCAAAATTGGCCTTTTTGAAGATCAAGTTTTAGTCTTCACTTTTTGCAGAATAATACTAAAACATTTTATTGTGCTCAATTGTGCGTTCCGTCCAAGGAAAACAATGGCAGCCGCTTGACATTGTTAAACTAAATATCATAACTGCAAGCTTGCATTCAGATCTGCATCCATTTTTTATTGCAACGCTGAACGCACACTTAGGATATTCACTTAACACGTAATTGTAGCTTGAATGCTATCAGTTGTCTGTTATAGTGCATTAGCAAATGTTTCACATTATATTATTTGCATGTTCTTAAAGTCAGCATTCAGTTAAAATTGTGATAGTCTTTTCTTTCCTGTTGTGATGTATATTTGAGTGTAACGACTTCTCAAACAAGAACAAAAATAGGGTGGACTTGATTTTGTCCATGAGGAATCGATTGGATGGTTGTGATTTGCTATTGGTCAATCTCTTGTGAGTGACAGATTGCCCCTCTTTCGCGCCAGTATAAGAGAAGAGAAGAGATTTCGTTGTGAGAGGTAAAGATATTTTGATTAAAGATTACGAGGGCACATGAATTAAAAAAATAACAATGATACATAATTTATCATAAACTGCAATAATCCATACAAACTTTAAATTGATTTCATGGTGACTTTAATATTCATTATTATTCATATTAGCTCAACAGAAACTGAGCTGCTGACCATATGCAACCTCAGAGAAGACGTGAGCAAGGGAAGATGTATTTGAGCGCAAGTTAATATTGTTAATTTGACAAAAACATTAACTTTTAGCGTGTTCCTAATCTCAGACCTTATTGTTGTTAAGGGTTAGTTCGCCCAAAAATGAAAATTCTGTTATCATTTACTAACCCTCATGTTAGCAACTCAATCGCTTTATATGATGAACAGATTTATTTAGGCTTTTATTCACATAGAAACATTGATCAGCGAACATAAACTGAAGCTCAACTGAACATGCTTGACACATGAAATCAAACCTCATTGGTTCTTGTTGAAGCTCAAACGTGCTGCATAACACGAGAATGAACCTCATTGGTTCTTGCAGAAGATCAAACGTGCTGCATAACATGAGAATGAACCTCATTGGTTCTTGCTGAAGCTCAAACGTGCTGCATAACACACGAATGAATCTCATTGGTTCTTGTTGAAGCTCAAATGTGCTGCGTAACACGAGAATGAACCTCATTGGCTCTCGCACGTCAAGTAAACATGCTTGAGCGTCGATGAATGTTTATATGTGAATAAAAGCCTAAATTAAATCTGTTCAACATGTAAAGTGATCAAGTGTCTTCGGAAAATTTGGACTAAACCGCTCAATTCATTTGGATTCGTTTTAGGATCTCTTTATGAATTGTTTTGAAGCCTCAAATTAGTAGTTGCATGGACTGTCAATGGAGGGACAGAAATCTCTCAGATTTCATTAAAATATCTTCTTTTGTGTTCTGAAGATGAATGAAAGTCTTATGGGTTTGGAGCGACATGAGGGTGAGTAAATGATGACAGAATTTTCATTTTTGGATGAAATAACCTTTTAAAAAGCCAAATAGTTCCTACGCCCCAGTACAATAAACATTTAATCCAGAAGGAGTTAAGAGGATACCGTGTTAAATGTGAGAAATATGCACTCACTGCACCCAATGGGCTCAAACTGCTCCCTTGGGTGCCTGATGGCTTCTAAGACCAGGCCAAAGTTCACACCCCACCTCTGGGTATATGGCTACTCTGTTGAGTAAACTGTGTTGAACCCTCTGACCTGCTGTGGGGTCTGAGGCTGAAGGATAGAAGCCAGTGTTGGCTGCCCTCCACAGGCTGGGAGGTCTGGCCTCTGCAGTGGTGAAGTCTTGCCGTCTGTTGGCGGTTCTTGTGCCTTGTGGGTAACCCATCCTGTTTGTTTAGCAATATCAAACCATGGGTTTACAGAAACCCCATGGCAATGCTCAAATATTATTCCACACCTTCCCACGGACGAGAGAATAAAGTGAAACTAGGCTATATTCTAACCAAGCAGAACAACATAGGTTTGGAATCATGCGAAGACAAGGGCGAGGGGTTGTGGGAGCAATCTTGCGGAAGAGATTCTCTCTGTTCATGGAACCCTTGTATTTTTGGCCTTACTGAGAGTCTAAAATGAACCATTATGTGTCAACATTATTTTAGACAGTGGGAATTTTCCATTGTGGTTGAGGGCCAAATTGCACTTCTCCCGTGCATTATGCTTGACGGGCATCACATGACAGTAATGCATTGATATGAGAGACCTATTAAAAAAACTATAAAACTTAATTTAAATTTTATTTTGTTTCATATATTTTTAATTGAAAAAATGGTTTATCTGATAAAAAAAGCTAAAATCTTCAACTGCTTTGTCATCTTCATCTAGTTTAATTTATATACACACTTACACAGGACCATTTTGAACCATTCAGGCTTTAGTAATGAACTATTATTTCAATTAGTTAGTTAGCAGCGCAACCTATTGGTGAAAATATTGAACTTCAACTTCAGGCAGTATTTTAGGTTGTTTAGAGTGGCATCATTATTATCAGTAACTAAAACAAAAATAAACGAAAATTAGAGCGAAAATAAGTATTGAAATTACTCACTTCAAATAAATAAAAACTGAAAAAACAACAACAACAACAACAAAAAAAAAAACTAGTAATATTTAAAAATAAAAATAAAAAAATACAAAAAGAAATGACAAAAGCACATGGTCAAATTACTAAACTATGAAACTAATTCAAAATATTACTTAAAACTATATAGATAATACTAAAATAACACTGGGTGGCCAAATCATTTTTCAGTCAATTTTGTTTAGTTTCGTTGTCATTTATTTATTTTCTGACATTTCTGTTACAGAACCAAACATCCATATAGTCTACATAAGTCTGCAGGTCTCTCTATAAAAAAACAAAAAAACAAAACAGAAACAAACAGAGTGATCAGGAATTCTGTACTGCTTTCATAATTATTATTTTTTTCCCCAAAAAAATATGTTATTTGAATACTTACATAGACACTGTGATGGAATAACTGTAATCCCATACAAGTGTGACTGCTGAATAGGGACATAAGATGTGTTTTTCCTATTGATTTGATCTATCACCAGTATCCCATCTCTGTAAGGACATTTTCATCATGAGTAAGGAAACACTGAGCCAGCCAGATCATGTTAATTAAAATCCATAGAGCTGCAAGGATAATGTGTCAGAGACTCACCTCTCCCAGTCAGTGTAGTAAAAGTGGCTGTTATAGATGGCCAGGCTGAACGGATATTCCAAAGCATCCTGGAACACACGTCTCTGAGTCCCATCTGGAGATATGCACTCCAGTTTCTTTGAGCCTGGGGATTTAGTTGACTTTAATCTTAATAATACACTGCATTGTAACAGTCATGTTCAGTGTTGGTTTTGTTTTCACTCTTCTGGATGCCTGAGTTCTTGACATTGTTTGTTTGATACTATGGTTTCTAATTAGTTACACACCTGTTCTTTGTTTTGTTGATCATCATTTACTGGGTATAAGCCCATAGTTTTCTCAGTTCTGGGTTCATCGTCGTCAATGTTAAATGTAAAGTTGCTTTATTCATACTCCATGTTCATTAAAGTCTCTAGTTTTATGTTATTCCTGCATTTTGCTCTTATTTGGGTTTAACTACACAGTACTCGTGACAATGCCTTATATGTAGCTGATAAAGTCAGATATTATATTTTAAGAAGACTCGTACCTGCATCTGCCCAGCACAGGTGATTTGTGGTGAAGTCCAGTGTCAAGGCATTGGGCAACATGAGACCCACTTGCACCAGGATTTTCCTCTTATGTCCCTCTAATGTTGAGCTCTCAATTTTGGGAGCATCACGGTTCCAGTCGGTCCAATATAAGGTTCTGAAGAACACATACAGTAGATTAATACTTTCAAACAAAACAGGTAAGTGAATATATTGATGTTTATTGCAGTAATACAGAATGAAGATGTCAATGTATATGCTCATTATTATACAAAATAAATAACATACACTACCATTCAAAAATTTGGGGTCAGTAAGATTTAATTTGAAAGAAATTCAGTGAGGATGCATTAAATTGACAGTAAAACAGTAAAAGTAAAGAATTTGTTTATGTTACAAAAGATTTATATGTCAAATAAATACTGTTCCTTTGAACTTTCTATTCATTCTAGTATCCTGAAAACAAATGTATTACTGTTTTCACATAAATATTATGCAGCATAATTATTCCGTATTCAACATTGATGATGATAAGAAATGTTTCTTGAGTATCAATTAACAATAATAAAAGGATTTCTGATGGATGAGCACAAGAGACTTATTAAATTCTTATTGACCCACAACTTTTGAATATTTCTAGTTCAGCTATAAAACGTTTCGGTTACTCACGTAACCTCTGTTCTCTCTAGAAGAGGGAACGAGTATTGCGTAGTTAGCTTACGCTACGGGAAAGCCTTTCTTTCTCGAGATACTGAAGCCAAAAATTATCCTTAATTTTTATAATCTTGTCAACGCAGTGCGGCAGCCTGCAGACCTAGGGCAAGCTAACTAGCGTGCCCATTGGCTGCCCTGCGGCAACTGCAGCAGCCTACCGCTGAGCCCTTGGCGTGACGTCACGACCAATGAGCGCGCTTGGCGCGCTTAATGCGTCACAGCCCGCGAAAAGGGGTGTGGCTTAGCGTATATAAACAGGGCTCGGAGGCTGCTTCTCTGGTTTCTGTCGCATGAAGCGAAATGAGCTCGTGGCGCGAGCACGGCGGGCTACGCAATACTCGTTCCCTCTTCTAGAGAGAACAGAGGTTACGTGAGTAACCGAAACGTTCTCTTACGAGAGGTTCTCTCGTATTGCGTAGTTAGCTTACGCTACGGGAACGCCCTTGTCAACGCCGTGCGCGCCCAGCATCCACTGAATGAGTCCCAGGGAGAGCCCGGGGAACGTGATAGCGGAGAGCCGGGCAGCCCGAAGAGGGCTAGCGCCGTACATAAGCACACACTAGGGGGTTAGGAGCGGCACGGCCGGTCCTAACTGCCAATTCCCTGTATAGTGCAGCTCAACCAGTAGAGCTAAATCACACAACGTAGCCCGCGCACAGATAGTGGGCTGGCATACGCGAGACTTAGACTGATAAGACTTTCGCCTGCAAGGCGGGAACATCCAGGTTGTAAAACCTAACAAACGTGGAGGGGGAGGCCCAGCCTGCCGCTGCACAAATGTCATGAATGGGAATCCCGCTGGACCATGCCCACGACGAGGCCATGCCTCTAGTGGAATGAGCTCGAACGCCCAATGGGCACTGCAGGTCTTTAGACGCATAAGCAGCAGCAATAGCGTCCACTATCCATCTGGACAGGCTGTGTTTCGAGGCGGCGAGACCCTTGGTGCGCCCACCAAACGAAACAAAGAGCTGATCCGAGCGCCTGAAAGCGGCGGACCGTGAAATGTAGTTTCTCAACGCCCTGACCGGGCAGAGGAGATTACTATCGGCCTCGCTGCCGTGCGTCGGCAGGGCTGAGAGGGAAATGACCTGTGCTCTGAAGGGAGTGCCCAAAATTTTTGGAACGTACCCATGCCTCGGTCTGAGAATGACTTTGGAGTCATTAGGTCCGAACTCGAGGCACGCGGCGTTAACAGATAACGCGTGAAGGTCTCCCACTCGTTTGACTGACGACAGTGCTATCAGAAAAACGGTTTTGAGCGTGAGGTATTTCATATCCACAGTTTCCAAGGGTTCGAAGGGATGCGCTCTCAGGGCCTCCAAGACCAGAGAGAGATCCCACATAGGAACCGAGGGGGGTCGCGGGGGGTTCATCCTCCTGGCTCCCCTAAGGAAGCGGATGACGAGCTCGTTCCTTCCTAATGCGCGGCCCTGCTCAGAAACCGAGAGCGCTGAAATGGCCGCAACATAGACTTTGAGCGTGGAGGGGGACCTGCCCGCGTCCAGTAGCTCTTGAAGGAAACCCAGTACTCGCGATACCCCACATGTCTGTGGATCGAGCCCCTTAGCAGTGCACCATGTGTTAAACACTGACCATTTCGACATGTAGAGCCGCCTCGTAGAGGGGGCTCTAGATTGTATGATCGTGTTCATGACCCCGTCTGGCAGATTAGCGTGTAATCGTTGAGGCTCCACGCATGCAGAGACCAGCGCTCTGGATGGGGATGCCATATCGATCCGCGTGCTTGAGAGAGGAGGTCTCTCCTCACCGGTATCGGCCAGGGGGCTGAGTCTGCCAGCTGTATTAGATCCGGGAACCAAGCTTGGTTCTCCCAGCATGGGGCTATGAGGAGCACTGAGTGGCGCGCTTCCCTGATTCTCTCGATGACCTGAGGCAGCAGAGAGACCGGGGGAAAAGCGTACAACGGGCCGCTGGGCCAGATCTGGGCCAGCGCGTCCTCGTTCTTCGAGAAGAACTCTGGGCAGTGAGCGTTGTCTTTTGACGCAAAAAGGTCGACTTTCGCTCTGCCGAACCGTCGCCACAGTGACTGGACTGTTTGGGGGTGTAGAGACCACTCCCCAGGGGGAACGTTGTCCCTGGACAGTCTGTCGGGGCCCTCGTTCAGGTGGCCAGGCACATGCGCGGCTCTCAGCGAGCGCAGAGAGTGCTGAGCCCACACGAGGAGGCGTTCCGCCAGGGTGCAGAGCATCTTTGATCTGACACCGCCCTGGTGATTCACGTAGGCCACTACCGATGTATTGTCCGTACGGACTAGAACATGGTGACCGTGGAGGAATGGGAGGAAGTGTTTGAGCGCTTTCTCGACCGCGAGCATCTCTAGACAGTTTATGTGTAGGAGATTCTCCTGGTCTGACCAGCGGCCATAGACCGGTCTGCCTTCGAAGAGCGCTCCCCAACCTAGGTTGGAAGCGTCTGTCGAGACAACTTTCCGGTGTGAAATCACTCCCATAGTCACTCCTGTGTGATACCATTCGGCTGCCAGCCAGGGCTGCAGGGCTGAAATGCATCCCTGATTCACTCTGACTCGCAAGCCGCCGGCCGCCCAGGCTTGGTGGGGCACGCGCATTTTCAGCCAGCGTTGGAGCGGGCGCATGCGCAGTAAACCCAGCTGGAACACTGCTGCAGCTGAGGCCATATGCCCCAGGATACGCTGGAATGTCCTCAGCGGAACCCGGCTGCCTATTTGGAGGGATGCGGCGAGAAGGCGGATGCGGCGCGCGCGCTGCTCCGACAGTCTGGCCGTCATAGCCACCGAGTCCAGTTCTATTCCAAGAAAGGAAATTGACTGACGGGGTGATAGCGAGCTCTTGGTCCAGTTGACCGAGAGACCCAGCTCCTCCAGATGGCTGAGAAGCGCTGTTCTGTGAGACACAAGTTCCGTCTCTGACTGCGCTAGAATAAGCCAATCGTCCAGATAATTCAGTATTCGCATTCCCTGTTTCCTCAGGGGAGCGAGGGCCGTGTCCATGCATTTCGTAAATGTACGGGGTGCCAAAGACAGGCCGAACGGCAGGACTGTGTACTGATATACTCGACCCTCGAAGGCGAATCTCAAGAATGGCCTGTGACGGGGAGTTATCTGGATCTGAAAGTATGCGTCTTTTAGATCGAGAGAGATAAACCAGTCTCCTGGGCGAATCTGCGCGAGGATTTTTCTGGTTGTGATCATCTTGAACGGCCGTCTCATGAGGGCTTTGTTCAGATGTCTCAGATCTAAAATAGGTCTGAACGCTCCGTCCTTCTTGGGCACGAGGAAGTAGCGGCTGTAAAAGCCCGACTCGCTCAAAGAAGGATGAACCTGTTCTATAGCCCCTTTGCGCAGCAGCTTCGCTATTTCTGCTTGAAGCAAGTGCGCCGCTTCTGAACTCACTCTCGTCTCCGTCTGTGCTGTATAGCGCGGAGGGCGACGAGCGAATTGAAGCGAATAGCCGTGTTTTATAGTTTTCAGCACCCATTCTGACGCGCCCTGAATCGCTTCCCATGCTTCCGCATGCATAGCTAGGGGTCGAATGGTCTCTGGGCTCAGATCGCCGCGCTGCGCGGGATGGGGAGCCTGTATCAGAGAGAAAGGCGCGGCGCGCGCGCCGCTGGTGCTCGAACACGGGGGCTGGTAAACAGTATTGGCCGACTGTACAGCGTTCAGTAGCTCGGTCCCATCGGATGGAGCGTGATTTGCTGTCAAACAACCCAGGCGCGAGAGAGGCGTGGGGATTATCATGTCTACAAGTGAGTGCGCGTGCTCGTGAGCGGGCGCAGGGTTTACACTTATGACACGGCCAGTGTTTGGGAGCTTTAGAGGATCCGTGACCCAAGGTAACTGGCTGGCAGAGCGAGCAGCGGGTAGGTGTGAGCACAAGGTTGTGGGCACATTTCCTACATTTAATACTCGAGCGGCTTGCGACCGCTTTATGAGAGAGCGCTCTGTACGCGTTACCATGGGGACCCTGTTTGTGTGAAGCAGTGAGCACATGGGAGTGGGCACATTTTCTACACTTATAACACCCTCGGCTTGAGCCGCTGTTGCCCGGGGTAACCAAGTGGCAGAGCGAGTTACAGGTAGATGTGAGCACAGAGTTGTGGGCACATTTACTACACTTATTACTCGAGCGGCGTGTGACCGCTTTATGAGAGAGCGCTCTGAACACGTTACCATGGGGATCGTGTTTGTGTGAAGCAGTGAGCACGTGGGAGTGGGCACATTTTCTACACTTACAACACCTTCGGCCGGAGCCGGAAAGCCCGAATTTACACTCTTTCTGAGATTTATTTGGGCCGCCGTAAAAACGGCGTTTGTGTGCAGGCGAGCGAGTGGTATTACTGGCTCGTTGGCTGCGGTGTAAGCTGCTGCAGTAGCCTGCACTGAGGGGACTGACAGAGCTGGGCGTTTTGATGGCGGTCCGGCCGCAGCGGGACTCAGCCATCTCTTCCTCCCTGCGGGTGCTAGGAGGACTTCGCGGGCTCAGACTTCAGCGTTATCTTGGGACGCGGACCCCGGGGGGGCGGCGGTCTGTGACGGCTGGTCGAGCGCGACCTAGGGCGGCCGCCCTGGCGTCGCTGCGAAGTGGTTGGTGGCCGAGACGAGCGCTGTGTGGAGCTGCGCGCAGGAGGCTGAGCTTGAGAGCGGCCTGCGGCTGGGCTCGAGCGGCGAGGCAGGAAGAGATTCATAGCCTGCGACGCCTTCTGCACTTCAGAGAAGCGGTCCACAATCCCGCTGACCGCAGGGCCGAAGAGGCCGGTGGGCGAGAGCGGGGCGTTGAGGAAGACAGCGCGTTCTGACTCACTCATATCCGCCAGCGTCAACCATAAGTGTCTGTCGATGACGGTGAGCGCGGCCATAGATCTGCCGATTGCTTGTGCAGCGGTCTTAGTAGCACGGAGCGAAAGGTCCGTCGCGCTGCGCAGATCTGTTAAGGCTGTATGATCCGAGCCCTTCTCGTCCAATTCGCGGAGGAGGTCGGCTTGCAGGATCTGAAGAACAGCCATCGAGTGCAGGGCAGAAGCAGCTTGGCCGGAGGCGGCGAATGCGCGGCCGGCGAGAGCTGATGTGGTCCTGCAGGCTTTAGACGGCAGGGCAGACTTTGAGCGCCATCTAGCAGACGGCGGGCAAAGGTGCGTTGCCACCGCTTCCTCAACGGAAGGGATGCCGGTATAGCCTTTCTCGGCGGCCCCGTCCACCTGGGAGAGAGCCGAGGAGACAGACGAGCGGAGTCTAGCGGAGAAGGGCGCGTTCCACGACTTCGACAGCTCCTGGTGGAGCTCAGGCAGGAAGGGTGCTGACCTAGAGGCTGGCGCTTGGCGGCGGCTAGGCAGAAAACACCCGTCGAGTCGGTTAGGCGCGGGCTCCTTGGGTGGGGACCAGTCCAACCCCAGTCGGTCGACCGCTTTGGTGAGGAGGCGGATAAGCTCCGCGTCGACACTGGAGCGGGACCTGCCAGACTCAGGAGTCGAGGAGGCGGAGCGGTGAGAGCCCGACCACTCCTCGCTGTCCGAAGCAAGCAGAGAGCAGCTGTCAGCGGCGTCATCTGCTTCATCCCCTGAGGCGACGGCAGTGCGGGCAGTAGCCGGCCGCTGCGCGTCGGTGAAGGGCGGGGGAGAAGGAGAAAGCGAGGCTCGCGGGAGGGGCTCCGGCGAGCGCTCAGCTATAACCACCGGCTCTGGAGGCCTTTGAGAGCGGCGTTTCTTCTTACGCGGCCCTGAAGAGGCAGCCGGGGAAGGTGGAGGATCGTCAAACATGGCGAGTCGAGCCCGCAGGGTCGACATCGGCAAGTCCTCACACTGTTCGCAGCCGCCCGAGGAGAGGGCGCGGGCTGCGTGGTCGAAGCCCAGGCAGAGAGCGCAAACCACGTGGCGGTCTCCATCGCTGAGCGGGGCTCTGCACGAGCCACAGGATGAGCGAGGCATTTGCAACAACGCCTCGCGCTCTTTTAGATGCAAAAGTGTGTCGCGGGGCGAACACACAAACACATACAAAACAGAGCAGTAAAGGATATGATCGCCGGATAGCGAAGCAGGCAGGGAAAGCTGAAGGCGGCGAAGGCGGCCGGCGTCCTCAGGCTGAGATCCTCGGCGTGCTGGTCGCTTGTTTCGACGGCGGCTTCCTCAGAGAGCAGCGATGCGAAGAGCTTCGCTGAAAAGACAGAAATCAGAGAAGCAGCCTCCGAGCCCTGTTTATATACGCTAAGCCACACCCCTTTTCGCGGGCTGTGACGCATTAAGCGCGCCAAGCGCGCTCATTGGTCGTGACGTCACGCCAAGGGCTCAGCGGTAGGCTGCTGCAGTTGCCGCAGGGCAGCCAATGGGCACGCTAGTTAGCTTGCCCTAGGTCTGCAGGCTGCCGCACTGCGTTGACAAGATTATAAAAATTAAGGATCATTTTTGGCTTCAGTATCTCGAGAAAGAAAGGCTTTCCCGTAGCGTAAGCTAACTACGCAATACGAGAGAACCTCTCGTAAGAGAACTCTAGAGGGCGCAGGCTGATAGGTCCATCCCATTTAGTCAGGGAACAGACTCACAGAGAGATGGTGAATACACAATCAAGTAGTTTATTTACAAGCTTTAGTGCACAAGGTGAGTATTTCAGAAAATATCAGCTGATGAGAAGACGAGGAACAGTCCAAGGTCAGGTGAGCTGCACCACACACACACGTACCAGAATGTTGCTGTCTTCAAAGATTTAAGTACATGTATCCTTCACTTACAGGTTTATGAAACAAACACAAGGAAAACTGGAGACTGGAGAGAGAATTCAAGGAGATGAAGATGTGGAGACAATCACAGAGGTAAGTTTCATAGTACAGAGAATAGTCCAGTGCATTAGATAGTCCAAGTCGTAGACCAAACAATCATGAAGAGTGTGGTGCAGGCTTTAAAGGCCCTCTGAAATCAAAATTTAATTTTTTTAGCTTTTGGTATGAATATGTTAGCCTTAAGGTTATGAATAAGCTGGTGTGTTCCAAAGCAATGACAAAATTTGCATTTAGGAGATATAAGCATTCAAAACGTACAGTCCCTTACCTCCGCTAAAATGGATGAAGGATTTTTAAGACATCACCACGGACTTCAGCTTCTCATCACATCTTCTGTCCAATCAAATGCTCTCTAGAATCTAAAGCTCTGCCCCTATGCTATAAATACCACCTGGCCAAAGCGACTGTTGACACTTCACAGAGCAATATGGGTTGGAGGTGTGTGTTCGGTTGCTCAAACACTCAAGTTTTATTCCGTTTTCCAACTGTACATTGGTTAAGAATGAAATGGCTTGAATATATTCACACCTCTACTATTGAATCCAACGTATCATCAGCACTCGTAATCGCTTCCATGGTGCTGTCAAGTATGACTTGCAGTCTATGAGGTAAACTAAACGCTATTGGCTGTTGGAAAAGTGTGAGGAGCCATTCAATATGTCCCACCTTAGCTTCCTGTTTCAGTGGAAATTATGTTAACGCATCATACAAAGCTGTGCCTTCCAAGGTGACAGGTGATTGTGACAGTACTCCCCCCTTCGCAGAAGGAGTGACCTCACGCCAAAAAGAATCACACCAGGAGGGCGGGTGTGCGCCATGGTGTTGGATGAGATGACCGGTAGGGAGCAGGTGAGCAGGGCGGTGCTGGCAGGATGGTGCTGGCGGTGCAGGAATCCAAGAAGGAGCAGTCTCTATGGCCATGACAAGGGAACTATGGACGTCAGAGCTCAAACCACTGGGGTTAGGAACGGCCTTCGCGCGTTCAGCAGATTGAGTTAAGGAGTCTGCGCCATCTAGAGTTTCATGACAGAACTTTGTATATTAAAATACATAGACAGCAAATTAAGGATTTTGATTTCATCTCACTAACCCACTCTTAGCGTCCACAATGATGGCTCTGGGATTGACCAAATCAGAATCAATCAGCACTTTTCTGTTCCTGCCATCCAGGCCAGATGTCTCAATCTTGTCTTTCCCACTGTCCACCCAGAACAGCTTCCTGTGCACAGTGTCCACTGCAATTCCCTCTGGCTGGACCAAGCCTGAAATTTCACATTGTATGATTATGGAATCTGGGAGTCAGTTGCATAAACTGCTGAGACTAGTTTTACAAGTTATTCATAAAGCAAATAAAAAAATAATAATAAAAAAAGTAAATTGGTCTAATTTTTGAATCCGAAAAGTTAGACTGATTACCCCTTGCTTATACTAGTTGGTCAGACTAATTGTTAAGACTCAGTCACTTAGTGGCTATAGTCTCCAACTCTCCATAATGGATGGATGGATGGATGGGTGCATGGATGGGTGCATGGATGGATGGATAGATAGATAGATAGATAGATAGATAGATAGATAGATAGATAGATAGATAGATAGATAGATAGATAGATAGATAGATAGATAGATAGATAGATAGATAGATAGATAGATAGATCACCTTGGCTGATAATAGCCTCTGGCTGAGACCCAAATACTAAGACCACTCTGTTAATGGTATGTCGTCCAAAATCTGTCCAATATAACATGTTCTCCTGACAGTCATAGTCCATTCCAATCACAACGGAGTCCTGTAATGATATACAAGCATTATTTTTCACGATTAATTAGAACAAGAAAGCAATAGGTTTTGAATCTGGATATAATCACGTATTGTGGTTAAGAGGGTCTACCTTTAAGGCCAGTAAAACAGTGGATTTTTCTTGAACTGGGTCTGTTTCATCAAGAGGAATGACTACAATTTGTGAGGCTTGTGCATAAAGGATAGCAGGCCCTGAAGGGGAGGAGCTTATGACAGGATACGTCAATGCATTATTCAATGGGGGGGCATCACCTGAGATACCTGACAGGTAAAAAGAAGAGACATTATAATATGACAATCTAGGGCTACACGATTTGGGAAAAAAAAAAACATATGGTGACTGAGTGAAACCTGGAAACACTGGTGAATGGTGAGATATTTTGCTAAATAAAATGATCCTGTCAGAAGAATTGCGCGATAACTTTATTATTTATTTTTCCGTCTGAATCATCTCAGTTAGCTTTTGGGAAAATTTCTCATCCACACTGAAACGTTGGAAAACGCCTGAAAACGCTAGTGTGGACGGAGAGCGCTTTTAAACGAAAACGCCGTTATCAAATGTATCGGATTAATGTAGACGTAGCCTAAGTCGAGAAGTACTTCAAGAGTGTACAAAGTAACACATTAAAAAGTGTTTTAACCCCAACAAATTAATTGAAAAATATTATTAAAAAACACTCACATCAGTTACTGCCATATTTAAAATTGACAGGGTCACCCCCTCATGGGGGCAGCCATATTGAAATCTTTCTAAATTTCTAAATCACATGAGGTCCCCAGATAATACTAATCCAAAGCAAATAGGGCTTTAGTATTCTGCCTGTTATCAGACTTTTGTTGAAATTCAGGGCTGTCGCTAGAGGGGAGAAAGGTGGTGATGATTCTAGGGGCCGCCGTCATTTGGGGAGCCCCTGCGATTTGGTTTCGGTATTTTCAGGGTAATCAGTCCAAAAATAACTTCATTACTCACAGGGGGGCTTTACATCATTGTAGGACCGGGTTCCAATAATTTCCACGCCTTGGTGGTCCACACACCAGCAGAAACTGCTGTTGCCGTAACATTGCACAGGCTGGAAATTCCCGTGAGCGTCACACAGGGGCATGTAGTCCTCAGGGGACGGCTGACCATTATAGTGACTCATGAGTGAAAGCTTCCAACGCTCGCACACAGTCTCCACACGGGGAACCAGGGCAGCTGAGTAAGAGACACAGTACACACTGTCAATTTTACTGAGTAATGTTTCTTTTGGAAAACACTGTAAAGACATTTTCCTAAAATTCTTTAAATTCTGTGACCATTGACCGCATCCATATATATATATATATTGCCTCAATGAATGACTATGTGAGCGTTAATTACAGTTAGGCCGTCCCATGATAATTATGTCATATATAGTTGGAAGTGCATACCACTCCCACAACACGCATGCAATTCAACAGTGAGGAACAGGAAGTGTGTCCTTGTGTTTTTAAATGCCTCGGATTTTTTGGCAACATATTGCAACTTTTTTTTTAACAACCTCAATGTCAATGAACTGGGATATTAGAGCAGAATAAATATCTAAATACAAACAAAATGCTAGACTCTGTTGAGATTCACCATATGTATGTGTAAAATAATCATGTTAAAATATAATCTCAAGTTTCTCTGGGGAACGCAAAAGGTTTGCAAGAGAGCGCAAGCATTCGAATATGTTTTTAGGGGCTCCATATCCAATAAATTTGATTCTTTAAAGAATAGAAAGTTCATTAGAACTAGATCTATTTGAAATAGAAACCTTTTTATGTACATTAATACTTTTATTCTTGAAATCATGCATTAAATTGATCAAAAGACAGTAAAGAAATTTTACAGAATATTTCTATTTCAAATCAGTGCTGTTTTTTTTACTTTCTATTCAAAGAATCCTGAAAGAAACTGTATCACCGTTTCCACAAAACTGTGTTTTCAAAACAGATGATAATTGTGAGAAATCTTTATTGACCATCAAATCATCATATTAGAATGATTTCTGAAGGATCATGTGACACTGAAGACTGGAGCAATGATGCTGAAAATTCAGTTTGATCATGGGAATAAATTACATTTTAAAATACATCATAGAAAACAGTTATTCCCAAATTGTAATAACATTTCACAATGTTACAGTTTTTAATGTATAATAATAATATGAATGCAGACTTGGTGAACATAAACTTCTTTCAAAAAGTTTTCCCAAACTTTTAAATATATATCCTAAAATATCAACCTGATCCTAACAGACCATGAAGGGATGAGACTACAAATCCATACCTGGCTGATCACAGTTGGCATGTACTGTGCCAGGCATTGTCCTGGTACCCACTCTCTCCTGACCTCTACTGTCCACACACCAGCAGTGTCCAGTGGTGCCCAGGCACTGCAGGGGTTTGTACTGCCCTTTCTCATCACACTGAGGAATGAAGGCTTCCAGGCCACGGTACATGCGTAGACTCTCTTGCAGACTGTCTCTGTGTTGCTGGCACACAGTTAATGAGGGTTTGGGCTTCTCTAGTGTAGAAATAAACATAGGACCAAAGAACATGTATGGGAATTCAGTACATGCAATGATGTGATTAATCTAAGTCCTGGAACAAGAGATGTTGTTCCGGGAACATGTTCTAGTTGTTTTCAACCACATCATGAATGATTAAACAACACATTTGTTTTCGATTGGTTTATAAAGCGACAATGAACATAATATTTGACTTGATCTGTTTGCTGGACTTCTTCTGTGTTATAAGCAAAGAGAACAGTCTGTTACTGAGCTGACAGGGGAGGAAGCATTGTGTGTTGCTTGATAAATGTGTGGTTTACGTGGTGGCTGGCAGAGAAAGCCGTCGCCCTTGTATTCAGGCCAACACTGGCAGTGGAACGAGCCCTGGGTGTTGGAGCAGGAAGCAAACGGATGACAGAGCTGCAAAAAACACTCATTGATATCTGCAAAAGAAGAGAATGATGGGCCTCAATGATTGCTGCTAATGCTGATTAACTGCTGATTTTTGGAACAGCACCCTTTCTAGCATGATATTTCTTAACCCATTATTGACAGAATCTTCCGTAATTTAAGACATAACACTTCTCCGGCAATATGCGATATGGGTTGCACAAGAGTACAGGATCTCCAGATCAAAACACAGGTGTTTAAGGCTATGTTTAGACAGCCAGCAAAAATCTTTTTTTTTATCCAGATTTTATCCAGATGGGTTTTCAAAAGTCTGGACAGAAGAACAAAACAAAAAACAACAACAACATAAATCAGATTTTTTTTCCAAATCTGATTCAAACCACATTTGGAGGCGGTATGAATTATGATTGCAATCAGATTTTTACAGATGTGTCTCAGCCTGGATGATCTGGCCGCTCAAATGCGACACACAACACCGAAATGTTCATACACACATTACAAAACGCAGAACACTTACCCACACACACATGCAAATCGAGGTCAAACTCATAGCCAGGTTCACAGTGGCAGTGATGTCCACCCGGCATGTTCACACACTCAGAGTGAGGACCACAGGAACTGAGCCCATCAGCACACTCATCTACATCTGGATCACAGATTCAAAATCCAAGAGAGCCCTTCAGCACTTTAACTAGGCAGTCATTTATTAAAGGCATCAGAAGATGACACACAGTCTCTAAGGGAAATAGAGATTAAGCATTTGGCTCAATGTCAAAATATAACAAAGATAAACACTGAAAAATCTGTACCATAGCAGTTGCGTCCATCCCCATGAAAGCCCATGGCACACTGACAGTGGTACTGAATACCGTCCCCTGGCAGACAGAGGGCCATGGGGTCACAATGGTGCTTCCCAGTTGAACAGGGGTTCAACTCCACAAGCCCAGGGAGCTCACCTGATAACATACAGATAAATAAGTCTTCAAAGTCCTCAACAAGAACCAGAATTATGTAAAATAGAACTAAGAATGACCCACATTGTAGAATGGTTTGATTAACAGTATGTTCTAACCTCCTACAGGTCCCACTTGGTTGATTATGGCATATCTAAGGGTGGTTCCTTCTGTGAACGTGACCATCAGATGCTCCACATTCACCTGCTGAAAATCCGGTATGGTCCATGGGCCATGCTCACAGTTACGGAAACTTACATTCTGGTGTAGCCTGTAAGAGAACGCCTCGGATCCACCATTTTCTGACACCACCATGTACTCTTGCAGTGATGATGATGTCACAACTGAGCCAGAAACAAAATACATCTCCCATAATGCTCAAAGAACACATATTAAAACACTAACTTTAGACTTGAGTGGCTTATTGCTTTTAAAACATGTGACAGCTCTATGATAAAAGACACAAATGTCCAATAAAGAGTTACATTTGTTAATTTTTAATCATTATTGGAATAAACAATTCTTCAGGTAATATAAGAGAATATCTGATGTATAAGAATTCAAGAATTTGATGGGCGAAGGGGTGGTGCTGTTTAGTCCAACATAATTGACATTCAATTATTTTGGACAAAAAAGGACATTTTACTGTTTTGCTGTGTATCCGTCACAGTTCTGTTCAATTAGTTCCATTTTCATGGACTTTTAGTTTGTTTTTCAGTCACATGTTCTCTTTTGTCTTAGCTTCCCGCCAATCATTAGTTTCTATGGACACTGATTAATCGTCACAGCTGCTCATCATTTAGTTCATTATCTGTCTATTTATGTTCCTCTGTTTGTATCATTCATTGCATAGCACACTGTTTCGTATTGTTAGATTGTTGTTTGCTTTTCTATTGAAAGTTATTTAATAAATCTTGTTTTCTTTTAGAATCATCTTCGTCTTCCTTGGAAAAGCGTTATAGCCTCATTTAAAGAACCTCATTCTGGCCACATCAGAAAAATAATCAGCCGTTGGTCAATCAATATTATTACATACAAATTCGAAATTATGGCATATTAAGTGACAATTATGAGATGAAATGTCAACATTACGAGATAAAAATTCAATATGACATAAGTCGAATTTAGACTTCCCATAAGTCATAATTGACTTTTCTCAATTAACATTATTTGTAATTATGTTTTTTCTCTCTCGTAATTTCTACATTTATGTGATAATTAGGACTTTTTATCTCAAAATGATGACTTAATGTGTCATTATTTCGAATTTATGAGATGAAGTCATAATTATGAGAGAAAATCTAAATTATGAGATAAATCATAACTAAATAAAAAATATATTTTATGTTAGAATTATGACATCTCATAATTTCACCTTAATGTCATGACTATTTATATCATAATTTTGACTTTTTATCTCATAGTGACATTAGTCAGTATATCATAATTTCACATTTCAGTTTTCTGTTTGTGTAATAATTATGACTTTATATGTTATAATTATGACTTACCAAATTATTATTTTTTCTTATGTGGCAGAAATGGGCTTCCATACTCCCTATTTCTGTTTTGAGTTCCAGACTGTCAGTCTGTGAGTTAGTGTTGGAGATTTATTTGACTTTTTTAAGTGAACTTAAAGGTTTGGAACTATTTTTTTTTTATTTTTTTTTTTTGGTGGAGCACAAATAGACAAAGTGATCGGCGATATGGAGTCTAAAACATATGTTAGTATAAACCTCTTGTTTATTGAACTGTTTGTTTAAAAACAATATCACACTTAAAATCATGTGGAATTACTGAACCCTAGTCATACCCTCCAAGATTGCTTACAAGAATTACCTGATTGGTTGTATTGGTAGGTCTCTTTATATGGCAGAATATGAACTTTAGCACCACTGGGAATGGTAGGTAAATCTCCATTGATCCTTATGTTAAATGTCAAGTGGTTGAATGAATCCAGTCCTTTAGCCTCTTGAATAATGGTAAGACGCTGGCCTTGTGGGCTGAAAACCAGTTCTGCCCAATGAAAAAACTCAGCACCTGAAGAAAATGTGTTTTTACTCAGTAGAGTGACATGACATCTGTAAAAATATTATGTAATGGAGCTTCAGATTAGAAAAAAACAAACAAAAAACAACAAAAACAATAATACCAGTTATGCTGAAGCCATTTGGATGGTTTTGGAGCTCAAGAGCAAACAGCCAGCCAAATATGGAGACCAGCGGGCTCACAACCATCAGAGCCCAACCTGCCTGAGCTGGGACAGGACTGATGGAGATGTACACGCGTCCTTCTCCCACCACAGCAAAGCCATGGATGTCCACATTGTTTAGCTGAGCTTTAGAGTCTCCGACAGAAACACTTCCACTCAGCTTTCCACTTAAAGGCTGAGAAATACCTGTAAAAACAATCGTATCTTCCACTTTTGTATAGATGGTATCATAGTCATAAGAAATGATATGAAAAGAACATACTAAACTCACCCATGGGTAAACATTGTCTGCCACTCCCATAGTAACCAGAACGACAATGACAGCATGGACCAGTTGCATAGTCTGTGCAGTAACCATCCTGGGAGCAGAATTTCAAGTGCATGCCACACATTTTGGTTCCATTATTTGAACTAGCGTGTAGTAGTTCTTGGTTTGGTTTTAATGGCTGTTGGACCAGTGAAGCTGGGGTGTCCATTTGGGCCCCAGAAGTAGATTTATCTGCAGCTGTGTTTGATTCTTCTGTAATGTAGAAATCTTCATCTGTGGTGTTGCGCAAGCTACCAAAACCAGAATCAGACTTGGAGACTGAAGCAGGAACTACCTTCTGGAATGGGAAGCGGCTGGTTCCGATGTGGAAAATCCACAGTCCATTTAACCCGGTGTTCCCTGCCCTGAGAGTTGCATAGGTAATTTACCATTAGGTTCAGTTTGTTAACACTGTTATTAGCATGAGTTAACAATGAACAGTTCTTTTACAGCATGTATGGTAACACTTTACAGTAAGGTCTCATTTGTTAACAGCTAATGCATTAAATGGGACCTATTATGCTCTTTTTCAAAGTCTTGATTTTGTTTTTGCTGTCTACTAGAATAGGTTTTCATGCCTGAATGTTAAAACAACTGTCTCAGGTAACGACTGTAACCCAATGTCCCTGAGAAGGGAACGAGACGCTGCGTCGATGACGCCTTGGGAACGCCTCCGCGTGATTACGTCTAAAGCACGTATGTCAACTAGTCCAATGGAAAGAGTGAATGTCACAGGCGGTGACGTCATGACCAGGAAAGGATAAAAGTACATCCGGTGCAACCGGCATTAGCTTCGAGAGCCGAAGCAAAGTCAATCACAGGGATTCAGGAAGTATGTCAGGGCGACGTAGTGTCTCGTTCCCTTCTCAGGGAACTAGGATTACAATCGTAACCTGAGACGTTCCCTTTCGAGGGAACTCGCGCTGCGTTGATGACGCCTTGGGAACGAGAATACTCAATACGCCATACTTACAATTGCCTGTATGTGAAACTGTCTGCAATCTAAGTATAAAGCACATGAGACCCTGGGGCAGCGTCCAGGTTCAGGCTATAAAACCTCACAAATGTGAGCAGTGAGGACCACCCGGCTGCATCACAAACCCCTGGCTTTAGAAGCCACCATATTCCTAGGAGCTCTGACCACCAAAGGACACGGCTGGCCAGATGACTCATAGGCAAGAGAGATAGTAGTAACTATCCACTTGCTGAATGTCTGCTTAGAGGCTGGAAGACCCTTCTTAGGTGATCCAAAGCAGACAAACAACTGATATGATTTTCTCCACGGGACACCCCTGTGGACATAATTATCCAGTGCTCGCAGAAGCAAACGGAGGAGGACAGAAAGCCTGCAGCACAATAGGCCTCGGAATATTGGTCGGCACCTTAGGGACGCATCCCTGTTTAGGGTATAAGAATGCCTTGACCATCCCGGGTGCAAACTCAAAGCAGGTGGGAGAAACCGAAAGGGCCTGAAGGTCTCCGACTCTTTTGAGGGACGAAATAGCTAGAAGAAAGATGGTCTTGAATGTCAGAAATTTTTCTTAAACCGACTCTAGGGGCTCGAAAGGAGCACCTGACAGGCCTTCCAAAACTATTGCCAGGTCCCAAGCTGGCACCCTAGTGCGAGTTGCAGGCCTCAGCCTCAAGGTGCCACAAAGGGAACTTATGATCAGGGGGTCTCAACCCAATGATGTACTACCCACCGGGGCAAGCCGCCACGTAGACTTTTAAGGTGGATGGGCATAAACCTGATGCAAAGCAATCTTGTAGAAACTTGAGTACTGTACTAACTGAACAGTTAACTGGATCCTTCTGATGCTGGTGACACCAAGAAGTGAACACTCTCCACTTTAGTGCATATAATTTCTTCGTAGCTGGAGCTCTAGAGCTTAGGATGGTCTCAACAATCTCAGTTTAGAGACCACTCTCTATGAGTTGGGCCCCCTCAGAGGCCAAACCGATAGTTTCCAAATCTCTGGCCGGGGGTGAAATATTGTGCCCCCTGCCTGAGACAGAAGGTCTCTCCTGATCGGGATCTCCAAGGGAGGGCCGTCGAGGAGATGAATTAGGTCCGCAAACCAAATTCGACTCAGCCAGCATGGTGCTACGATGGGCAGGGGGAAATGCGTACAGACGTAGCCTCGGCCTGAGTGAGGGAAAACCATAATGGACAGTGTGTCGTGTACTGAGACATGAACAGATCCACTTCTGCTTGGCCGTAAGCTTCCCATATTTGCTCCACCACCTCGGGGTGGAGTCTCCAATCCCCTGGCCTCAGCCCCTGCCTCGACAGGATGTCTGCTCCTATATTCTGCCCCCCTGGGATATACACTGCACTCAGAGAGAGTATTTTCCCTAGGGACCACAGGAGGATCTGGTGCGCCAGTTTGCAGAGTGGACACGAACGCAGACCCCCCTGACGATTTATGTAAGTGACCACTGATGTGTTGTCTGTACGGACAAGCACATGATGGCCCCTCAGGTCTGGGAGAAAATGTCTCAACGCCTTGAAGACTGCCATAATCTCCAGGCAGTTTATGTGCCAAGAGAGATGATGACTCCTCCACAGACCCTGAGCTGAGCGGCCTTCCATTACCGCTCCCCAGCCGGTGAGGGAAGCATTTGTCGAGATAGCAACTCGATGGCAAAGAGCTCCTAACACCGTACCCTGGGACAGGAACCAATGTTTCCTCCATATAACTGAGGCGCGGATACTCCGCCGCGTGATCTTGATCATACGAAGTGGATTTCCCCTCGGGGAAAACCCTCTGGTCCTCAGCCACCACTGCAAGGGTCTCATGTACAGTAGGCCAAAGGGTATCACATAGGATGCTGCTGCCATGAGGCCTGTTTCACAGTGCGTGACTGGCCCAGCTTCAACTCTTTTGTGTGCCTGTGAGGATAGCAGCTACACGAACGGGCGATAGTGTGGCTTGCATCGTGACTGAATCCAATACCACACCAAGGAAAGCGGTTCTCTGTAGTGGAGAAAGCACACTCTTCTTGGCATTGAGTCTCAACCCTAATTTCTTCATGTTGTAACAGTCACCGCCTGTCACAGGGTTTCTTTTAGTCCAGTTGTGGGTGCTATTTTTTTCCCTAGCCACTAGGGGGATACAAGAGGGCACATGGGGTGAGATAAAACAGGAAGCAGTAGAGTAAGTGCTAAGGCCTATTTGATGCTGTCTCATGGTTGTTTGATTAATGGTTCCCAATCCTGTTTGAGAAACTGTTTGTTTCCTGCTCAAACGTAAGTTTAATTGTTTGTATGAAATGTTTGGGTGAACTAATGTAGAATCTATATAGTTTAATTGATGTATTTGATGTTTTCTTGTAAAGGATTTGTGTGGGATGTAACTATTGCTCATCAGCTGTGGATACTGCTAAGTGTTGATGACCAAACACCCTGCTTATACTACTGAAGCACTCTTCTGACTTGCTTGCTGGGAAAACTTAGGACACACCAAGGTAGTTAAACATCGCATTATCACTACCAACGAGGTACCTGTTCGTAAGAGGGCTTACCGTGTGTCACAAGAAAAACAAGTCTTCATTGAGCAGGAGATTAAGTCGATGGTGGATAAGAAGATCATACGTCCTTCATTTTCTCCTTGGGCTGCTCCTGTCGTATTAGTCCCAAAGAAAGATGGTGGACAACGATTTTGTATTGATTTCAGAGGGCTCAACGCCAAGACGTATTTAGATGGGTATCCAATGCCTCAGATCCATGATATCCTTGAGTCAGTGCATGGAGCTGCATGTTTCAGTACCCTCGATCTTAAAAGTGGATATTGGCAAGTGGAGATGGATCTTGAAAGCATTCATAAAACTGCTTTTGTGACACAGTCAGGATTATATGAATTTTTACGATTACCTTTTGGCCTTAAAAACTCGGCAGCCTCGTTCCAACGTCTTATGGAGTTTGTATTGAAGGATCAGAAAGGAAAAAACTGTTTTGTGTACATTGATGATATTGTAGTGTACTCAAAATCTGAGCAAGAGCATCTTACCCATCTGAGAGAAGTGTTGCAGTGCTTACATAAGGCAGGTTTAACTTTGAATCTTCATAAGTGCAACTTGATGCAGAAGTCATTGAAATTTCTTGGACACATGATTTCCGTTGAAGGAATAAAGACAGATCAAGACAAGGTCAATGCTGTTAACCATTTCCCTGTACCAAAATCTCTGAAGGAAGTGCAACGATTTCTGGGTATGGCAGGCTGGTACCACAGATTTGTTCCAAATTTCTCAGAGAAGGTTGCACCATTACATGCACTGAAAAAGAAAGGAGCTACTTGGATGTGGACAGAAGAATGTCAGAATTCCTTTGAGTTGATTAAGGGTGAGTTGATTAGCGCACCAATCCTCATTGCACCTGACCTGAGTAAACCATTCAAAGTCCAGACAGATGCAAGTGATCTTGGAGTCGGAGCTGTCCTGACCCAGGACATTGAGGGAGTGGAACATGTAGTGGCCTATGCTTCACGTCTGTTAAGAGGAGCTGAAAAGTCTTACTCTGTTTCGGAAAAGGAGTGTTGCGCTGTGGTATGGGCAGTAGAAAAATGGAGGCCTTACTTAGAGGGACGACCATTTGAAGTGATCACCGATCATGCTGCTCTTACCTGGGTCTTCAACCATCCAAAACCTTCATCTCGGTTGATACGCTGGGGCATTCGTCTGCAGGAGTTTGAATTCACTGTCAAGTACAGAAAAGGACAATGTAATATTGTGGCAGATACCCTTTCCCGTGGTTTCGCTGAATCTTCATCACTCTGTCTACTCACTCCGTCTAAATCTAAGGATTCTTCAAATGCCTTTGCAACTTTTCCCATAGAATGGTCAGATATTGACAAAGCCCAACAAGAGGATGCAGAAATTCAAGAACTTATGGCAGAAGTACAATCAACCTCTGTTACAGACCCTAATCGTATACACTATGTTCCGAAAAATGGTTTTCTTTTCAGAAGCCTATCTCACGGGCCTGATGGAGAAAAACTTCAACTTGTCATTCCTACTTCCTTGCGAGCTGAATTTCTGAAATACGCTCACGACAATCCATTAAGTGGACATCTCGGCAGACTCAAGACGTTGCTAAGACTAGTGGACGTATGCTACTGGCCAACGATACGTTCTGATGTATGGAAGCATTGCAAGGAATGCCAGGTATGTCAAAAGTACAAACCAACCGTTTCGAAATTAGCTGGCCATATGCAGTCAACACCGGTAGTGGAACCTGGGCATATGCTGGGGATTGACCTCATGGGGCCATTCCCTAGAAGTCAAAAGCAGAATGAACATCTCCTCGTAGTAGTGGATTACTGCTCAAAATGGGTGGAATTGTTCCCATTGCGAGTGGCTAAAGCTCCGCAAATTTCACGTATTCTGGTGGAAGAAATTTTCACCAGATGGGGTACTCCCAGATACTTGGTGTCTGACCGTGGAACACAATTCACTTCTCAACTCATCAGTTTAATCTGCAAACAGTGGAATGTTATCCAGAAACTCACCACTACTGCTCACCCACAGACCAATTTGACTGAACGAGTTAATCGAACGCTCAAAACTATGATTGCCTCATATGTGCAAGACCATCATCGCCATTGGGACAAGTGGTTAGCCGAATTCCGATTTGCCATCAATACGGCGTGGCAAGAAAGTACTGGCTTCACCCCAGCCGAAGTCATGCTTGGTCGCAAATTGAAGGGACCTATGGAGAGAGCTATTCTGAGACCACCTGACCCAAATAGTCCAGCCTATCCTATCCTGGAAAAGTCAGAAGAACTGATTCGAACTGTGCAAAAGAATGTTGAGAGGGCCCAGAGCAAACAACGCAAGTACTATAATCTTCGAAGGAGACAAGCTCACTTTCAAGTGGGAGACTTAGTATGGGTTCGTACACATCCTCTGTCGCGTGCTGATGACGGTTTTATGGCTAAACTGGCTGCCAAATGGAAAGGTCCTGCGAAAGTGGTTAAATGTCTTGGACCTGTTAACTACTCAATATCATTCATTGAACAGCCAGAGCAGGTAGATTCTTTCCATGTGCAGAATTTGAAACCTTATTTTGGCAATATAGGAACAGTGCTAACATGAGGGGACGGATATGTAACAGTCACCGCCTGTCACAGGGTTTCTTTTAGTCCAGTTGTGGGTGCTATTTTTTTCCCTAGCCACTAGGGGGATACAAGAGGGCACATGGGGTGAGATAAAACAGGAAGCAGTAGAGTAAGTGCTAAGGCCTATTTGATGCTGTCTCATGGTTGTTTGATTAATGGTTCCCAATCCTGTTTGAGAAACTGTTTGTTTCCTGCTCAAACGTAAGTTTAATTGTTTGTATGAAATGTTTGGGTGAACTAATGTAGAATCTATATAGTTTAATTGATGTATTTGATGTTTTCTTGTAAAGGATTTGTGTGGGATGTAACTATTGCTCATCAGCTGTGGATACTGCTAAGTGTTGATGACCAAACACCCTGCTTATACTACTGAAGCACTCTTCTGATTTGCTTGCTGGGAAAACTTACGACTCACCAAACAACTAAGCGTTGGACTACCTTCTAATTCACTATCCACCTTTGCACCTATGTTCAAACTACAGATAAGACTTCATTTTCTGAACTGTTGGGGTTTGTGAGCTTCAGAGGACTGTGTTGGACATTTCGATATGTATATACTAGCTCATGAATGAATTGTATCTTTGTCTACAGGTGTATGTTTTGTGAAATCTTGGGTTTTTGAATAGTGAATGAGTAAAGCTTTATGAAGAAAGAAGCACTACACTTGTTTGTATGAAAGTTTATTTTAGATCTTTTTCAACTGAGACAAATTGAGCATTACCCACAAGGTGACTTCCCTTTTGAAAAGTAACTTGACCAGTGCAAAGAAACTGGGAATGTTACAATGTGAGCGAGGACGACATCTCGATGCCGAACCGCTAACTGCTCTGATTCCGCCAGAATCAGCCAGTCGTCGATATAGTTTAGAATGCACATGTCCTGCAGCCTGAGTGGGGCCAGAGCTGCATCTATGCACTTCGTGAATGTGCGGGGTGATAGAGCTAGACCGAATGGAAGCACCCAATATTGGTATTCTTTGCTCCCGAAAGAAAACCTCAGGAACCTCCTGTGTTGAGGGAGGATGGAGACATGGAAGTATGTGTCCTTTAGATCTATGGTGACAAACAAGTCCTTGGATCTGATCTGAGTCACGATGTGTTTGAGTGTGAGCAACTTGAACTTGAGTTTCTTGACTGCATGATTCATCAGACGACGATGGGACGATATAAAATGGGAAAAATGTGGTTGCATGGCAGACAATCTGTCTTGAGAGTTTAAAAACGCGTGCGTTTAGAAAATTTTGTGCGTAAATTATATTGTTTACAAAGTGGATGCTTTGCAGTTGTTATATATACACAGCAAATATATATATATATACAGTATACACACACACACACACATATATACAGTATATAGTATATATACACAGTATATACAGTATATACACACACACACACACACACACACACACACACACACACACACACACACACACACACACATATGTGTGTGAGTGTGTGTGTGTTAAATGTTCCAGTTTAGATGCTTTCATTGTGATTTTACTGACTGGGTTTACAGAAGTTTATAAAATTGACAAGATGACTTTACTTGGGAACAAAGCAAAGCTTGCCCATTTCCAAATGTAATCGCATGCATCTCTGATGATTATATTGCACGTGTTGAAAAAACAAACATAGATTAAACACACTCGCTACAGATGTGCCCCAAAGCAGAGGCATATAGTGTTGCCAGAGTTTTGTACGTTACGGGAAGAAAACTCAAGATTACAATGGAGAGAATGGAGGCAATGGAGGTTTCAGGGAGTTCAGAAACAGTGAACACTGATATAGAGAACAACTCCCTTTGGAGTGGCTTTGTGCTTTGTAACTTTGCAGACCTTTTTCATTTTAATAATGTATTAGTAAATGTTGAAATGAACATTAATTAAGATAAATAATGCTGTAGAAGTATTTTTCATTGTTAGTTCATGTTAACTACTTTAACAGAGATAACTTATGTTAAAAAAATCTAAACTTAAAGTAAAGCATTTACAACATTTATCACTATAGGTTAATGTTAATTACTACTATATATACACTCACCTAAATGATTATTAGGAACACCATACTAATACTGTGTTTGACCCCCTTTCACCTTCAGAACTGCCTTAATTCTACGTGGCATTGATTCAACAAGGTGCTGAAAGCATTCTTTAGAAATGTTGGCCCATATTGATAGGATAGCATCTTGCTGTTGATGGAGATTTGTGCGATGCACATCCACCACATCCCAAAGATGCTCTATTGGGTTGAGATCTGGTGACTGTGGGGGCCATTTTAGTACAGTGAACTCATTGTCATGTTCAAGAAACCAATTTGAAATGATTCAAGCTTTGTGACATGGTGCATTATCCTGCTGGAAGTAGCCATCAGAGGATGGGTACATGGTGGTCATAAAGGGATGGACATGGTCATAAACAATGCTCAGGTAGGCCGTGGCATTTAAACGATGCCCAATTGGCACTAAGGGACCTAAAGTGTGCCGAGAAAACATCCCCCACACCATTACACCACCACCACCAGCCTGCACAGTGGTAACAAGGCATGATGGATCCATGTTCTCATTCTGTTTACGCCAAATTCTGACTCTACCATCTGAATGTCTCAACAGAAATCGAGACTCATCAGACCAGGCAACATTTTTCCAGTCTTCAACTGTCCAATTTTGGTGAACGTGTGCAAATTGTAGCCTCTTTTTCCTATTTGTAATGGAGATGAGTGGTACCCGGTGGGGTCTTCTGCTGTTGTAGCCCATTCGCCTCAAGGTTGTGCGTGTTGTGGCTTCACAAATGCTTTGCTGCATACCTCGGTTGTAACGAGTGGTTATTTCAGTCAAAGTTGCTCTTCTATCAGCTTGAATCAGTCAGCCCATTCTCCTCTGACCTCTAGCATCAACAAGGCATTTTCGCCCACAGGACTGCCGCATACTGGATGTTTTTCCCTTTTCACACCATTCTTTGTAAACCCTAGAAATGGTTGTGCGTATCCCAGTAACTGAGCAGATTGTGAAATACTCAGACCGGCCCGTCTGGCACCAACAACCATGCCACGCTCAAAATTGCTTAAATCACTTTTCTTTCCCATTCTGACATTCAGTTTGGAGTTCAGGAGATTGTTTTGACCATGTGATTGGTTGATTAGATAATTGCATTAATGAGAAATTGAACAGGTGTTCCTAATAATTCTTTAAGTGAGTGTGTATATATATATATATATATATATATATATATATATATATATATATATATATATATATATATATATATATATATATATATATATATATATATATATATATATATATATATTTACATTTAGTGTAGTAAAAACCTAGTGTCCATAATGAAGAAAAGTATACGTTTAAAATGACTGTGAAAAACTTAAAAAATATTTAAAAATATCATAAAGTTTGGGAGAATTGCACCACATGACATTTTACAACCTGAAGTAACCTTAATTGTCATGTTTAAATAATTTTACTTCAGAAATGTTGTAACTGATTCATACATTTTAGATGTTTTATCATGTTTTATACTTTATTGTATTATCAGTTCAAATGAATTAACAATAAGCAAAAATAAATAAACCTATAATGCAGCATTAAATATGTAATGTTAATGAATTGCAGATATACTTGAAATGGACAAAAAAGGTTTCATGCACTCACTTTTGGAGGTTATTGGTTGTCTCATCAGAGCCAATCAGACTGTAGAACAGCTCTTCTGTGGTAGATGTATCACCTCTACTAAAACCAACCTGACGTTTAGCATGTCCTTTTGACATGTTAGTATAATTGTGACTGATATTTAGCATCTGCTGCTCATCCTCGGGATACAGGAACAAGGCATATGTATCTGATTTATTACCAGCCAACACAACCTGGAAACTGGTTACCTGCATGCAGGTCAGAACAACATAGATAATATTGATAATAGCATTACAAAATCAAAACATTACTTTCTTTGAAACATTTATGTAAAAAGGCGGTAACACTTTATTTTACCGTTTCCTTGTTATATGTATGTGGCGAGCAGGACGAGGCCGAGGGCCGTGAGAGAGCCAGTGGCGTGATTACTGATGAGCGACGCACCGGTCTCTTATCTCTCATGGAGGAGCGGAAGCATAAAGGAGGAGCGACGACAGTGAAGAGCGAGAGAGGACAGGCATGGACTTTTGTTGTGGCTTTTGTGTTTTATTATGTTAAAGCAATCGTCCGTGATGGGCTGCTGTCTTTTACTTTAGTTTTGTTATTGATTTATTTTATGTCATTAAAGTCTTTAAATGTTCGCCGGTTCCATCCTCCTTCTTCCCGGGTTTCGGCACCAGTGTAACGCAGTTTGTTGTTATGGGAAGAAGGAGGCGGAAACCGGCGAACATTTAAAGTATAACTATAAATATAAATAACTATAAATGATGCATAATTACACGCAACTAACCCTAAATTAAACCCCATCCTAACCCTAACCCTATAGTAAGTACATACAGTAGTTAATTATTATTACACAGTACATAAATGCATAAATAACATGGACACATTAAAATAAAGGGATACACTTAAGTACTGAGTAATAATAATTAACTATAGGGTTAGGGTAGGATTAGGTTTTGGTTGAGGGTTAATTTAATCTAATTATGCATAATGTACTGTTATTATACGGCATAACATGTAACATATGTAACAAGAACACTGTAAAATAAAGTGTTACCAAATAAAGTGTAACCAAAAAGGCATGATGAAGGAATACAAAAGACTGTTACACAATGTAAAAATGGTGACTGGAGTAGCCTGTCCTCTTCACATGCAACGTTGTCCCATGTGGCGATGACCGTGTGGCTGGACTTAAATGTAGAACCAGTGAAACCACGCTGCACCATTTCAGAAGCCCAGTTTAATACATCCAATGATTCCTCCACACGGTAAAACACAGATCCTTTCCCATGTCTCGAACTAATGTCTGTCAGGAAAGGTGCTATGGCTGAGAAGCTCAGAGGAAACATGGTTCTTAAATACTGACTCTCTTCAGGAGGAAGCTGAAGGGACAAGAAGCCATTTGTGGCAACCTGAGGAATGGAGAAGATCCCTTTGTGATAACTCAAGACTTATCATATTGTAATAATTGGATGCATTTTAAAATTTTTGCTCATGATTTTGTATGACAACAAATAGCAATTCAATTAATTGTTAAACTTCAGACTCCACATGCTCAATAGATCTGGTTGAATATGCAAAATTCATGCTAAAATAATGGGGAAATAAAACTTTTCTTCTTTTTTTTTTAGAATGTAATGGCAATGAAAATAAAATAGTGTGACTTACATAAAGAACGCTGAACTGCACATTGTAGAACTGTAATGGCTTTTTTAGCGTCAGGGCTTCAGACAGTTCATCATCACCTTCTTGAAGAACTGAATCGCCTTCAGATAATCCAAAAGGGAAAAGTGCGTCCTTTTGAATCGCATTCATGAAATAAACATTTGTAAAAAGTAAAGCAAAAACCCAGCAGTTCTTCATTTCGAGACGAAGCAGCTTCGATCTGGAGCACTTGAATATAATTGTCCCAGAAGAAGTTCATGAGATGTGACCATGTGGTGATTTAAAATGAAAGGATGCCTCAACCACAAACCACATTCAAAATGTCTATGGGAGGGTTTTAGTAGGCGAGTACAAAGCATCATCCAATGCTCATATGTGGTTGAATAGAACAGAATGGATAAAATAATAAAGAGGTTTCTTGCACTTACTTATGGAGAATAGAAAATGATTTTTGCAAACAGACACCTGTTTCAAGAAATGTGTATTTTAAATATTAAATATAAAAAATTACTTTCATTCACAGAAATTAGGATAATTTTCAAAAACGTTATCTAATTCTTGGAACCCTTGGAATCCCCTAACATATTTTATTGGCTTAAAATAAGAGTTTTATATATACTGTATATATATATATATATATATATATATATATATATATATATATATATATATATATATATATATATGTATATATGTATATATATGTATATATGTATATATATGTATATATGTATATATATATGTATATATGTATATATATATATATATATGTATATATATATATATATGTATATATATATATATATGTATATATATATATATATGTATATATATATATATATGTATATATATATATATATATATGTATATATATATATATATATGTATATATATATATATATATGTATATATATATATATATATATATGTATATATATATATATATATGTATATATATATATATATATATATATATATATGTAAAAAAAAAAAAAACAACAAGAAAAACAAAACAAAACAATGGAAGCCAATGGGAACTGAAACTGTTTGGTAACTTACATTCTTCAAAATATCTTCTTCAACAGAGGAAATAAATAGGTTTGGAAAGACATGAGGGTGAGTAAATGATGACTTTTTTTTGGTGAACTACCCTTTAAATGTACAAAGTTCACTATAAAATGTCCTTTATTTACATAAATGAATAAATATAAATTATACAGTCACTGAAAGACAATATTGTTCTGCAGTTGCATCGGTTACTGCACTCGGAATACTGTATGTAGAGCCCATGTAATTGTTCTACCAATGTTCTGGATTTTTTTGCAGGAGGAATCTGCATGTCTTGACTGTGGTATTTAAGGTGCAAACAACAGGTCGTTGTCAAGGCTCTTGGCTGTCTGAGTGGGTGAGATGGTTGAGTTTGTTTATTGAAATTACATGGTCTTGCCAATGGTTGGAACTTGCCTAGGATGAACAGCTGCTTTGTTTTCAGTATTTTTGCTTCATTTATCTGCACAGAAATGTCTTCCAGAAATGCTGTGAAACCTGGGCCCTCATTTATCAATGGTGCGTACGGACAGATGCGTACTGTGCGTAGTGAGTGCGTAAGAACAATTTCACGCAAAGTGTGGGATTCACCAAGTTGTACTTATACGTAGAAATGTGTGTAAATATAAGCACACCTCTGAGCATGCTTACGCAGATAATCTAGTGGTAGAATAGCGACACTACACATAAAAAGCATTTAAGAGTGTCACAGTAAGCATTAAGCAATCCACATGTCCTGTGTTTCCTTTAAAACACTCAATTTATAATTTGTCTAGTTTTAAACACGATGCTTAATTGGTGTCAAACCCTATAAAAGACAGATGTGAAATATATTTGTCTCAGTGCAATGGCTTATCTTGCGTTATTGGAAGACTTGGCAAACAATGCGCTCCGCAGAGAGCGCGTTTTCCAAGATCGCGCTGATCTGCTTGGCGAGAGCACAGAGTGGCTTCTAAGTAGGTACCGCTTTCCCAAAAATGTACTGCTGGATTTGTGTCGTGATTTAGGACCAGTGTTGGAGAGAGAAACAAATCGCACGAAAGCCATTCCCGTGCACATCCAACTCCTGTCCACCCTTGGATTTTTAGCTACTGGCACATTTCAGCGTGAGGTTGGAGACATATGTGGTATATCCCAGCCATCAGTGAGTAGGATCATGCCGGCAGTGTTGGATGCAATTATTTCCTTGGCCCCAACCTACATCCAGTTCCCTTATCGAAATCCTCAACAAGCCGCAATAAAACGGGACTTTCATGCCATTGCTAGATTCCCAAACATAATTGGAGCTATAGACTGCACCCACATCGCCATAAAAGCACCATCAACCAACAAATTTAATTACGTAAATAGAAAAGGGTTTCATTCTGTTAACGTGCAAATAATTTGTGATGCAAATTTGTTGTTATTAAACGTCGTTGCGCGGTGGCCTGGAGGAACACACGACTCGTTCGTTCTGCAGAATAGCTCTGTGGGTGTGCGTCTCCAAGGCGGCGCTGTTGAGGATGGCTGGCTCATTAGTGAATTTAAGGCTACAACATGTTTAAAATGCTATTGTAGGGCTATGTACAATTACTTAAAACTATTTCATCATTAGGTGATCAAGGTTACCCGTTAAAGCCATGGCTAATGACCCCCCTAACCAACCCGAGGACCGAGCAGGAACAGGCGTACAACCGTGCCCATGCACGCTCAAGGAGCACAGTTGAGCGCGCAATAGGCCTGCTGAAAGGACGATGGCTGTGTCTGTCAAGCACAGGAGGGACACTGCAGTATCAGCCAGAAAAAGCATGCAAAATCATCATGGCTTGCAGTGTGCTACACAACTTGGCCATCAGACAGGGCATCCCTCTGCAGGAACCCCCAAGACCAGACGGCCCTATGCCCGATGCAGTGCCCCTGCCACCTCCTAATGCCGCTGGCATTCAGACAAGATCATACAGGATGTCTGTAAGGATCATACAGACATTTTAGGTAAGTCTGGCCATTGGTCGAGTGCAGAAACTGTCACGACACACATGAGGGAAGCAGTAGATCCAAGTGCAGTGAGATATTTATTGGGTAATCCGTGAAACGTAATCCAGTCCAGGCAAGTGTCAAATACCATACAAGCAATCAAAACGAGAACAATGAACACAAGGAACAAGCAGGAACAAACCAAGAAGTGTGAGACATAACAAGGACTCCGTAACAAACATTAACACAGACAGGGCATATTTACACACAGAACTAACAAGGTGATGGGAACCAGCTGAGTGCAATAATCAGATAAGTGACAGAACAGAATGCTGGGAAATGTAGTCTAATGTGAATGACACCGTGAGAACGAGGACCTCTAGTGAACCCCAGGGAAACACAACCAGACACTGTGACAGAAACATTACAGCGATTTCATTTTGTGTTTTGCAGCTTCGTGGAAACAAATAACTGAAATCACATTAGTCAGCGGTTTATGGCTTATTAGCAATTGTATTTGCGCAAGAGGCAATCTGTTTTAGAGACTCGTTGATTTGAATCAATACATTCGTTATGTTGCTCAGTTGATCCTTTAGGTCATTAATGGATTTTGTTGTTTCCTCTTGATTTTGTAGCACCGCCTCACTCAGCACTCTTGGCGCACGGCGCATGGAAGGGGCAATGGATGGGCCCGGCTCCTCAAGCTCCTCAGGCACAACGGGTGTCGCTATTAATGAAACACATGTTCACATTAATTTAATTGAGTTTATCCTATGAATGATTTCATTAAAAGTTTACAAATTGAAATAAAATGTATGCAAACACAATATCCTATTCCAGTTGGTTTATTTTACCTTCACTTTGGGTGTTAGATGGCCCGGTTTGTTCTGTCGCAAGAGCATCAGTGTCACCGTCCTTAGTTATCCCGGACAGAGCCGTGTCTCCGATGATGCAGGCTATGCGGTTGTCCAATGGGGAAAGTTCCGTTGTTGTCTGTCCTCCTCCAGTTGCGGACATTTCTCGTCTGTGTGCTGTGACACGTTTTTTAGCCAATACTTTAATATCAAACCTTTTATTTATTTCTGGGACAGTTCTCTCCTCAGACCCAACGGAATTAACTGCATTGGTGACATTCTCCCATGCAGCATTTTTTCTTTTATTTGTAATTCCTCCTGCAGTGAATGAACTAAACAATATCTGTTGGTTGGATTCAACTTCATTTACAAGTATCTCTAATTCTGTGTTTGTGAAGTTCCTCTTCTTTGCTCTCTTTGCCATTATTGCAGTGAGGAAAAAACACAATCACGTAATTTTTAAAGGGAAGTGTTGTCACCATATATGGTTAATTGGAGGCGTTTCCGAATGCTAATGACCATGAATGTGAACGAGCATGGTACTTACGCACATGTGGTATTTATCAACAATGATTGCTTACTCATGTGCGTAAGAACTGCGTGCGCACGTTTGATAAATGCGGATTTTCTTGTACTTAGGCACATTCTAAATTTCATTCGTTGGACAAAATATAGAACCTTTTCTACACACTGTTGATAAATGAGGGCCCTGTTTGTCAGAGGGTAGAAGTAGAGATTTAACCGAGTATCATCTGCATGAGAATGATAAAGAAAGCCATTAGATTTGATAAATTTGCTTGTGATTCAATAAAGAGAGATTAAAAAAAGGTCCTAGTACTGATCCCTGTGGAACTCTATGAGCACAATTTGCTCCATTAATGATGTCATAATGAAAGTTATATAGTGGTTGCCATTTCTATAAAAAAAAAAAAAAAATATATATATATATATATATTTGCCTCTTCAGTCAAATATCGAAGCGATTCAAAAAATCCCAGAACCCACTTCTGCCTCCCAGGTAGCCTCGTTTCTGGGCATGATGACCTACTACCTTCGTTTCCTGCCTCAGTACTCCCGAACCACAGCACCACTTCGCCAGTTACTAAAAAAAGAGAAGACACGGAACTGGACTGCAGCATGCTCTGAGGCCGTCCGGACACTGAAGTCCCAGCTTACAGCACCACCTGTCCTGGCCCACTTCGACCCTGACCCTGACAGTCAGACTATCGTCACCTGTGATGCATCTACACAGGCCCTGGGAGCGGTGCTGTCACAGGAGCAGGTTGGAGTGGAAAAACTAGTAGCATTCGCCTCCAGAGCTCTGACCCCCACGAAACAACCCTACTCTGTCTGTGAACGCGAGGCCCTCATGTGTATCTGGGCAACTGAAAGATGGCCCCTTTTCCTCTATGGTCCTCGTTTCATCCTCCATCATCGAGTCAATCAGGCTCTGACCACGCTCTTGTCAGCCTCCAGCTCAGGTCATAAACCCTTACGTCTGCACAGATGGGGTGAGCGCCTAAGGCAGTATGATTACCAACTCAAATTCACACCAGGGAGGGACAACGTGGTCGCTGATCTTCTATCTCGATCCATTGATGCGCCCACACCAACAGCCTCGCCAGGGAGTGATGACATGGAGCCAGAACTCATCCAGATTGCATGGCCATGCACTTCTGAAAGCGTCTGTCTCTCTGGAGGAGTTGCAGAGGGAGTCAAAGTGTGACCCCACACTGATAACACTCCTCACATATATACACTTGGGGTGGCCAGCATGGATGCCTGAGGAGTTGACACCTTTTGCTAAAGTGCGAAATGAACTGTCCTGCTGGGGTGATGTTTGTGTCTCCAAGGGCCTCTGTGCAGTGGTGCCGGGCAGTCTGCATGCACGTGTCCTATCAATGGCGCATGAGGGCCATTTGGGCATCGTTAAGCTCAAGCAAAGATGCCGGGACCTGGGGTCTCATTTATAAAACTGTACGTAGGATCCTTACTGAAAGTGTACGTGCGCCCGAAAGACAAAAATGGCGTACGCAAACAAAAACTGAGACTTATAAAACCGTGCGCACGCACACCTGCACACAATTTTCCATTTATAAATCACAGTCTACCTGATAATTTGCGCACGTGAAAAAAATCGACATCCCGCCCTTTACCCGCCCCCTTTCAACCATATATAGCCCATGCAAATCACCTCATGCATATTACAGTTTTTCTCGATTGCTTAAACACATTTCTTGAAACTATGCCTCGTATTCTCAAAACTATAAACACAAATCCATAACGTCTCACCCAATTCTCCAAACATCCTATTTTCAGGTCAAAATGAAGCTCTACACTCAAAACCATTCACTCTTGCTGAAAAACCAAACTTTGCCCTTAGACAGGACACACAAGTCCTCAAAATCACACACACTGCAACATAGTCTAACATACTGGTGCAATAAATTCAAAACAACATTTCCAAAACTGGTAAGTTATGTTGCTTGTGGTTCCCCCCTCACAAACCTTTTCACATGATGGACACAAAAGACACATGGATACATTGGCACATTTTTATTCATTCATGTACTACACAGTACAACACACACAACAAAACAAAACATTTTTCCCCCCTGTTTTACTTTTTTTTTTTTTACTGTATTCTCTCCTCTAATTTTTTTTTATATTTACTTACAGTAAGATGTGTTTGACCATCATATGACAGTAAAAGAGCACACACAAACCTTAGTCTAATATGGAATTGTATGTATCTTAGACATGATGAACACATCTAAGAATGTTCCACATGTGGTTGAAATACCATCATTTGCCCAGAAAGATAACATTCTGAGAGTCAAGACTATAAAGGAGAAAGAATGGCCTCCCTTCACTGTCACACTCTGTAGACACTTCGTGTGACTGTACGACTGCTGGCCTTTTCTTGCTAGACAATACACCTCATCAAAGACTATTGGAAATGTTTGTCTTTTATTCAGTGATAGAATTTGGTTTGCCACCACACCTCCCTGAAGGTTCTCGAGGCGACGGTGAAGCGACTCAAATTTGGCCTTACTCGTAGCCCAGCCTCCCTCATAGTCATACCATTGATAAAGACATGGGCAACTAGAGTGGCTTGAATTTCATCTGAGACTGTTTGCCTCTCCTTCCCTTGCCCTTCGTCATCCTCCTCCTCCTTATCCCTCCTCGATCTCTTCCTTCATGTCTTTCTGGATCCATTGTTCCAAATCTCAATAAACTGATTTGGGCCCTTTTATCTATCTATTGAATGATCTGATTGATGTGTGTTAAATTTTGACTCTTAGTGTTTCCAGTTGGGTAATTGTGTGCTAACTGAGCTGAAGCTGTGCTGACTTGAGTGAACAATTTTGAATGCTAGTGCTTTCTAAATGACAACATGGTCAAAGCAATGAGAAATTAAGGGATTTGTGTGTAGAGTTTTGCAGTGACAGTTCAACAAATCTGACTCATGTGTCAAAACAGGGAATCGTGTTTATAGTTTAGTGAAATGGGTGTGCTTTTTGATAAATGGCGTTATGGTTTTGAAATTTTAGTTCAAAAGCCTGGTTATAGTGTTCAAGCAATCGAGAAAAACTGTAATATAAACAAGCCATAGGTTATTTATGCGTAAAAATGGCAGCAATGGAAAATAAGGGAAAAAAAAGAAATTTCACATACACCGAAATAGAGGTTCTTGTGACGGAGGTGGAGGAAAGGAAAATTATTTTGTTTGGTAGTCATAGCATTGGCGTCACAAAAAAAAAAAAAGTGTGGCATGGCAGCATGTGACTGCATCTGTGAATGCAGTTGGTTCGGCTAACCGGACGGTTCCCGAAATAAAAAAGAAGTGGTCCGACTTAAAGGTGGGGGCAAAAAAAAAGGCTCGCCAGTCACCGACAGAGTGTGTCTGGGACTGGTGGGGGTCCTGGGACGCCCGATCTGTCCCCCTTGGAGACCCGGCTGGCTTCTATAATTGGAGAAACCAGTGTGTGCGGCATTCTGCCTGACACGGAGGGAGAGACAGACATGGTGGAAACAGGTAAATTATTTTATTGCATTAGCACAATTAAATAAAATATAGCACATATCGTGGTATTGTTTTTCCAGAGGATATGGGAGCACAGGGTGGCGAGGAGACTCCCAGCACTGAGTCTGCAGCAACTGTGGAGTGTCCGGAGGTCCGCAGCAGGAGCGCGTCCAGACCCCATGGCACGGTTGGAAGTGGCCGGGTGTTAACTGAGGCTGTCCTTCAGACACAGAGGGAAACTATTGATGCAATAACAGTTATAGCAGATGAGCTAAAACAAATAAGGGTTGTGTTGGGTGACATTGCATCTACATTAAAAGATCTTGTTAAACAAACTTTTTGCAAAACGCTAAAAACAGTTTTCTACATTAGACACATCATTCAAAACTAACAGCTCTTGTGTTTTGCAAGCCAATATTGTCATTATTCAGCTCAAGGCAGTTCAGTGTTGATTTAGTTAAGTTCAGTTCAATAGTTGTAAAGTTCAGCAATTGTATAACAATTGTGCATACAAACTGTATAGGCTATATAGTATATTTCGTGCACATACTTACAAGTGAGTTCTATGACAAACTCCTGTATAGCCTATACGCTTCACTGCACACTGAACAAGCAAAAGACACGAGAGTAGTGTTTTACATTTTTCACATCTTTTGATGTGTATGTGGCTAATCATTTGATGTTTGTGTGTACTAAGCAAAAAACACAATTTTTAGAAGAGTTAAAATAGTTTTGAATGACATGTTTGCTTTTGCAAGAGATGTGTGGAGTGTTTCATGTGTGCTTGTGGTTTTGTAGAGTTTTGAGAAATCGAGCCATACAGTAGTTTCAGAAATTGTGTTTTCTTGCGTTAATTTGTGTATTAATTGTGTAAAAAAAAAAAAGAAAAAAAAAAGACCATACCGGAAGTTGGTCTACAGGCTCATCTACAGGGTTTTATGCTATACACATACAGTATAATTACAGTACACAAAAGCAGTACTTTAGATGGGAGAACTTTCACTATTCCATGTACAGTACATACTATAGCACATTTAGTACACCCTCAAACTCATAACTGTCAAATAGATTTTTAGCGAAGTATGTGCTGGGTTTGGAAATAAAGCTTTGAAAATTAAGTATTTTACTGTGCATGGACTCTTCCTTACATGTTTTGTCAATTTGATGTTTCAAAGGTCAGGTTGTCCAATACAGCATGTACATGAGTATTGCTTTATCCACTTAGGAGATATTTATTACATTTACATGTATTCATTCTGCAGACGTTTTCATCCAAAGCGACTTACAAATGAGGAATAGGTGAGCACGGGGCACAACCTAACACATTTTGGTTTTGGCTCAGTTATTAAAAAAAATAAGTTCAATTTTTTTTTTTTTTACACAAACAAGATACATCTCTCTGCTACAAATGAACACTTAAAGTTGTGTTCATTTGTAGCAGCCATAGCAGCCTACCATTTCCATACAGTTGCATTGAAAGTAACAGAAGTGCAAATGCTACAACTTACCCCATATGAAGGGCTAATTGTAACACACAGAGTGGTTTGATGTAACACTTGTGTGTAACACATAATTCAGTACTATTTGATCTGTATAGTTTGATATTGTTTGTACATCTGTATAGATATCCATAATCCATCCCTCATCCAATCTTCCTTCTATTATGGATCAATATCTTGGATAGATATATGAAAGGGCTGCACAGTTTTGCAATAAAAATCAAATATTGCAATTGCTTTTGAATTATATTCATGTGTGGCAGCTGCATGCAAAATTATTAATAACAGTAGGCTAATAATAACGAGCTCAAAATCACATTTTAAAGGGTTTATTGCATGAAAAACAGGCTTTTTAATAAGAGTTAATAAATGTGAAAAATAAATAAATAAATAAATCATACTTTGACATTAAATTACAACATTGTTTGTGAAAGTCCAACAAAGTTAAATGTGGCAAAATAAAATATATAAATAAAATAAATACTCAAACCTGAAAAGTTGTGTGGCTCCCTATTTTCATTTCATTATCGTTGTACACTTGGCGGCTTAGTTGAATTAGCCCTGTGAATTTTTTTGAAAAATAAACCATTAAATGGCATTTTCTGGAGAGTTTTGTGCAAAGAAATGGAGAAATTGAGTCTTACATGATATGTGAAAAACTGCAAGGTTAAGAGCATGGCCTATACTTTGCATTGATGTATCAACAGGTATTAGGACATTTAGCATTTACATTACTGTTAATCAGCAGTGGTGGAATGTAACAAAGTACAAATAGCCTACTTCGTTACTTTACTGAAGTAGGCTACATTTTTCATGTAGTTATATCTTTACCTATCTGTAGGTTTTCTTAAGTAGAATGTACTTAGTACCTACACAGATATATATATATATACACTGTAAAAAATTCCTGTAAATTTACATGAAAATTTAACAGCAAAATGCTGTTTTCATGTAATAACTGTTTTTTGCAATGCATTATGGGAGAACTTGGTCGCTTCAAATTGCGTGTTGACCAGCAACAGGATTTAACAGTATAATACCATATTTTTCCATGCACATGTGAGTTTAGGAATACATTTTAGTTTATCTGTCATTTTGCAGCTCTGCCTTGTATTATTTTATATGTAAACTACCTATTACTTTTAAATATTACATTTTAAACATCCAGTGATGTTTTTGTGATCCCAATGTTCGTCATTACTTCGTGCGTCAAGTTCAAGTGTTACTCTTTCGCCTTAAATCGGTGCGTATGGCCGCATGGCAGAAACTAGTTATTTTAGTCTATAAAGTTATAAATATGGATATTTTTCTTACACCAATGCATCACTTCGCTTCAGAAGGCCTTTATTAACCCCTCAAAGCAGTTTGGGACACTTTTATGATGGATAGATGCACTTGTATGGACTTGCCATTCACTCCCATTATTTAGCTTGGAAGAGCCAGGACATTTTTTATATATATAACTCCAATTGTATTGGTCTAAAAGAAAAATGTCATATACTCCTAGGATGACTTCAGGGTGAGTAAATCAGGGGCTAATTTTAATTTTTGGGTGAACTATCCCTTTAATCTAAGTCACCAGACTCCAATTGCTAGATGTAACAAATTGAATCACTTCAGAAAACTGGTATAAACATGTGACCCTTATAAATTAGGCTAGTTTTATCTTTCATTTACTAATGACTATTGGTGTTCCCCATTATTGATCCCAATTTTCTTCTTTTCCTTTCTAGGGACAAACAGACATTTCATTTCCATTAAAATATCGTCTTTTTCATCATTGGAGTTTAAATCTGCATAAGGGTGAGTAAATGAGAAACTTATAATTTTTACATAAACCATTCATATTCATGTAGAATATAAGCAAAAAGTAGCACATTACGTTTTTCATTTTGTATTTGTAGATACTGTTAGTCATCTTAAATTGTTTTCTTTACCAATAGATTTCTACCAAACCTGCTGACCTTGAGAAAATGCTTGCCTGTGTCTCCTTGTTTGATCCTTCTTGGTAAGTATGTCATATTAGACATGTTTGCATTTTGTTTCTCTAAAATAAAGCTCAAACTCCAGACTGACACATAACTTTCGTTTATCAGTAGAAGATCCACATTTATGTGCCTCATGCTAGAATCTACTGACTATAAATGTACTCTGTATGACCTCTGCAGTTAATTCCAAGTCTTCAGGGAAATATCCAGTAGTTTTGGGTGAATTTTTTAGATGATCAAAATTATACACTGCAAATCATTTTAACTGAAAATTTTCTCCTCTTATTTTTCAGATACTTTATTGGAATAAATACGGAAAAGAGGACCAAAGCTGCACAGAGAAAAGAGGTGTGTAAAATAACTGGGAAAACTGTGCAGAAAAAGACTTTAACCATCAGTCCAACAGTATAAAATGCTGATATATATTTAAACAATTTGTTTTGATATAAAATAATTGGCTAGTGTTCACTGAAGCCTGACTTAAGAGAATATTTGTATTTTATGAACAGGTTATGCATGTATGTATGTATGTATGTATGTAATTATGTATGCCTGTTTTAAGGCATATGGTAAAAGTCTATCTAATGTTGTATAAGAATAAATATAAAAGTTTATCTAGTGTTGTGTTGTTCTCTTTTGTAATCCACATAACAGAAAATGGAATATTACTTAAAGGTATTAGCTTTAATAAAAGCATGTTTTAAGGTCAACTTTTGTTTGAGCCATTTGTTTGCAAGTAATTTTCAGTGTGTTTTTAATTTTAGAATGCAAATTTTAAATTGTCAGATTCTAGTAGTGTTACAATGTAAAGATCACATTTTAGAGTACTTTAATACACTTTATAGTAATACACAGTTTATGTAGATTACAGCAGGAACACTAATTTAACAATATAATGGCAGCCGAACACCTGACAGTATTATACTTTGCAGCCTATATTTTCTACAGCACAGTACTGTAATATTTTTTACAGTAATAAACTGTTGCTTCAGATTACAGCATTCTACAGGTAAATCTAGCTGCCTGTAGTTTACTGTAAATTAACGGGGAAATTTTTACAGTAAAAAACTGTTGTTTCAGATTACAGCAGGTCCACTGTAAAATTACAGCATTCTACAGGTAAATCTAGCTGCCTGCAATTTACTGTAAATTAACGGGGAAATTTTTTACAGTGTATATATTGATGATGATGATGAAGATGATGATGCAGTTGCTTACAGAAGACTTCAGCACTACTTTTTTGCATTTCTTTTGTCAGGGTTGTCCCAGAAAGACAGTGCTGTGATTTCACAAAGTTCCAAATTATGTATCTAAAAAACTTGTAAGCGTTTGGTAGCAGTGTTTTTAATTAATCCCACCAGTGTGTAACAAACATGATGCCTGTGTTTTTACAGTTTGTATGTTCTGTCTGAGGGCAAAGTTTGAATTAGGATCCAAAAGTTAGCTGTTTGTAGCGTTGGGTTTGAATTTTTAAAATTGTGTGTGGAGATTTGAGAAAATAGCGAGTAGTTCCCAGAATTGTGTCTAAGCAATTGAGAACAAACTGTAATATTAATATATTATATTATTGTAGCCTATAGCTATTTAGGGTGATTTATTGTTTGCAATAGATATTTATGAATATTTTCATTTAATAATTTATAAATAATTTAGCTCTTTATTTAACATATTTATTATGTGATTTTCATTTAACTTACTGAATTATAATTATCTACAGAATGAAAACATATTGCATTAAGCTTACTGCACTTCAGGAGGCTATAGCATTTTAAAAAAATACAAATCATGTTTTAAATCATTTAATCGCATTTAAAATCTACCTGACTAATACGATATCTGTAGTGAGTCATGTGCTGTTGACAGAGCATGCTCTGCTGAAACTCCTCCTCACTCTCTGCTTACGCTCGTTGCTCCTCTCGTTTGAAAGTTATGGGCTGTGCCGTGCGTAAAAGTTCGGCTCCGCTATAAGTATGGAGCCTAATTCTTCTGTGGTATGATACATCCGTTTACTCAAATACACTTCAACCAGCACACAATTACGCCAGGGTGGATAATACAGAAAAAGACGTCTTTATGGCATCAGACCTAAAAAACCTCAGTTGCCAGGAGCGCCTAGATGTCTCTGAAGGAGAAACTCCCATAAAAACTGCGATCATGTTTTCTGCCGGTGTCCTTGGGAACGTGGTCGCAATAATTCTCTTGGAAATACGGCGGAGGAAACAAGCCGCATCTTTGTTCCAAGTCCTCGTCACATCTTTGGTCATCACAGATTTGCTGGGAACTTTCTCCGTCAGTCCTCTGGTTTTAACTGCGTACTTGAGGAATCAGTCTTTGCTCGGGATGAGTGAAAACCGGTTCGTTTGTGGGCACTTTGCATATGCGATGACATTTTTCAGTCTGGTCACTCTCGCTATTCTTCTCTCCATGGCTGTGGAGCGCTGGCTCTCCTTAGGACATCCTTACTTTTACGAGAAGCGCTTGAGTAAACGCTGCGGGTACATCACCATAGCTCTCATTTACTTGTTTTGCGCTCTTTTCTGTGTCACACCTTTCTTCGGTTTTGGGAAGTATATTCAGTACTGTCCGGGTACGTGGTGCTTCGTTGACATGGACCCATTAGTGACCAAGCATAAAGTGTTCAATATCATCTACGCGACTTGCTTGCTCGTGATGATTGTGTGTACGGTTTTGTGCAACGTGTCCGTCATCTATCATCTTTCACTCATGTACCGAAGACGCAAGGCTCATCGGAGCTCTATCAAACGGCAGAAAGGTCACAAGAGGCATCGGTCCATCGCGAAGGAGGTAGAACATCTGGTGCTACTCGGGTTCATGACCATAGCATTCGTCATTTGCTCTCTTCCTCTTGTGGTAAGGCAGTTACAGACTTGTCAAACACTCAAGTTTCGCCTACACTTTTTTTTTTTTTTATGAGAATGGTGTTCAATGTCCAAATCGCAGACTGTAGCCTACTTTTATGTTAATAGTAGGCTATACACTGTCAGAAAAAAGGTACAAAAGTTGTCACTGGGACAGTACCCTTCAAAAGAGTTCTAATATGTACCATTTAGGTACTAATATGTACACTTTTGGAACTAATATGTACACTTGTGGTACCAATATGTACCTTTGAGGGACTAATATGCACTCTTTAGGTACAAAGGTGTACCTTTTGAAAAGGCACCGCCACAGTGACAGCTTTCGTACCTTATGTTTACATTTTTCAATTATATTTATTAAGTTACCCAATAATGACTAGAATATTTTTTCCAATTACAAGTAGGCTACTGTACTTTCTCCAATATTCACTCTCATATGAAACATGTACTTGTTCATTACATAGGCTATAGAACTTTATTTGCTTCTAGTCACTATCGCAGTAGTATGGTGGAAGCTTGTTTTCACCACAAAAATAAGCTAATTGCGTTTATTTTATCTCACAATTGTGACTTTTTTATATCTCGCATTTCTTTTTTCCTCAGAGTTCTGAGAAATAAAGTGGCAATTCTGAGAATTAAAGTCAGATTTGTCAGATATAAAATTTAAATTTGACTTTTTTCTCTCAATTGCGAGTTATAAAGTCAGAATTGTGAGATATAAATTCCCAATTCCGAGAAAATGTCAGAATTGCGAGTTTATATCTCACAATTCTGACATCATAACTTGCAATTGTACGTTTATATAGCCTATTGCTTTAGCTTATCTTGCTTTTCCAACTAATATATTAACTAGGCCTATATATTAGCTTATCTAGCTAATTCAATAGTTATTAGTCTATTCCAGTTTTCATATTAATAAAACTAGTGGGTATTCTAATTGTTACTAGTACCATTTTAACTAATATAGCTTTCTAACTATAATCATTCAGAATAGTCATTACTAGACAAATAACATGTACAATAGTTGATATCTCAACCATGTCAATATAATTCATTGGCAGATGTGTGCAATATGTTAACAAAAATAGTTAGTTGTCTCTATTGAGTTAGTGACTAGTTGCAAAGACTATAATTAGCAGTATGAAGTTAATAAATACTAGTACTAGTGACTCAATGAATATACACTAGTATCTAATGAAAAGGTACTAGTGAATAAATAGTTTTTAAGAAACTAAAAAAGAAACTTGTAATTTGGATTACTTAGTAGTGACTTAAAAGTACTACTACATAATTTGAACTAGTTATATTTTAAAGGAATAAATATTTGAACTGCTTGCCATATAAAGTGGCCCTAAAATGTATTTAACTAAATATTGAAACAAGCAGCATTTGTTATCAAGACAGACGTGTCAGAATAATGTTTGTTATGTTTACCCATATGAAGTAATATAAACACTGTTCAAAATGTGTTCACCAAATTATTACATTCACATTATGTTCTTGTTTTCATAGATTCAACTGTACTTCCCCTGCCGAGAAGGTAAGGAGTATGGTGAGAGGTATGATCGCATACCCCTTCTTTTAGTATCGGTCAACCCCATCATAGACCCCTGGGTCTTCATCATCCTCAGTCCCCCGGTGCCTCGCCTGCTCTGGGACAAGATGTGCAAGACCATAAAGTCCAAACCCACACAGGAGAAGGTCCGCAACATTCATCCAGTCCTGTATCAGAAAAGCCCTCCTGGAGATTCAGAAGGAGGCAGTTCGCTGAAAGTTTACACGGGAGTTCCAGGAACTACTGGCTCCTAATCTCTAAAACCTATCTGTGTTCATGGGAATGACTATGGAGTGATTACTCACCCATGTTATGAAAATAACGGATGCAGAAGTTTCGGGTCACTGGATACCTGAACAGCTGGATCTGAGACCTGAGGGTGAAAGAGCTGGGTGGTGTTGCAGCTGTGATGTCATGGGGAATATAAAAGATTCTAGTTTTTTTTAGCAAATTAAATGTATTTATTGTCTTTATTTATGGAGAGAAAAACATTTGTATTGACTTAAATGGAAAGTCATGCTTCCTGTTTCAACTGCATGCATGGGGAATGCAGTTCTCTTTCTTTGTTTGACTTCATGCTTCATCAGTTTTGTTTTCTACATTCCATTGCAAATATATGCAGGACTGAATCATGTCACAGCAAGTCATTTCATTGTGAAAAAGTCCTGTGACTGATGACAGTCATTTGGAGGGGAGTTGAACCACTCTAAACTGAAGAAAAAAAACTTGATGCATCAAGGAACTGTTTTGGATCAGTCATGTTCAGAGGTATTCACGTATTTGTTTGAATCTCCTGGAACTCAAATGCTAATCTGTGTTAAATCGATAGTTTACCCCAAATGATAATTCTGTCATGATTTACTCACCCTCATGTTGATCCAAAACTTCTATGTAACATAAGAAGATATTTTGAGAAACGTCTGTTTATTGTTCATACAATGGAAGCCAATGTGCTTCAATGTTGTTCAACGTTCTTCAAATATTTTCTTTTGTATTCTGCAGAAGACAGGTTTGTAATGACGAGGTTGAGTAAATGATGACAAAATTTTCATTTTTAGATGGACCATCCCTTCAAGAGCGTCCTAGCGATCATCTTAAAGTGAAAAAGTTTAAATCCACATAAGCTATTGGCATATTTTGTCCCATGTCTCAAGAATAAGTGCATGAACTTAGCTGTAAAAAGCTGTAATGTTTATCAGAAGGATCACTGGACATGTTCATTCTGTGTCTTGAGCAACACTTTTACACTCTTTAGAACCTTTCAGCTGATTAATTTACAACCATGACTCAATGTAAAGTCTAGCAGCCTTGAGAGACAGTTTTTATTTTAGCTCATCAGACATGTCATCAGACATGACCATTCCCAATATCACTTAACAAATTTAAGACATCATGTTACAAATAGTCATAGATTCTTTCCATCAGCTCACTCCCTCCAGTGGTTTTGGTTTTACAGCCCCCAAATGCAGAACTTAGTATTCTTAGTAACTCATGAACTATGACAGATATGTTCTTTGGAGAAGCATTTCCTTGTTTATAAGAATTGATTGCAATATAGTGAAAGAATCAAACTATCTGAAATGCATATTTTATAGTTACTGTTTTACATTTTAGATTGAATAATGTCCTGGGAGAACTAGAGGCTGCTAATGCAGTTGTGCAGCTTCCCACAATAAACACCAGCTTTTGTGTAAAACACATATGTTTTTAGTTGCAGGTCATTTCCTCAAGAGTCCACATGTTGTGTTTAATTGCACTGGGAATAGTTACTCTCACAGGCTAATGAAAAAGAGGCGTATGTCCTGTTGTTTACCTTCGTGTGCAGTTCATATGTGTTCATTTAATGTGCTCCTTTAATTGGACATTTGGAGAAGGGGAGAGAGGGATCCTTATAAGGCAAGACCGCAGGGAAACATTTATCTGTCAATATGGCCGTATATTACAGTCCGTCGTGTGGTCGCTGTGATGTAGTCAGCACAGGACCTGTCAGAGATGTTATTTCTTTGATAAAGTCAAAATATTCCCGAAATCAGTGTTTGTTTGTCTAGCTTTTGTGGCATTTCGTCACAGATGGATTATGGGCCCGTGATCTAAAGAGACTATCTGTTCTGTGTATTTTCTTTTGTTGAATAAGTGCTGGTTTATACCTCCTTTGCTGCAGGATAAAGCACACACTTTGATTTTTTTAATGGATCTTCATTTTGAGCAGAGGTGTATACATATCTTTTACAAATAATGCTTTTCTGTATTTTGTGGGTTATTCACTTGTGCATCCATTAACAGAAAAAAATCAACTGACGTGTGCTGTGATGCTGATGTAGGGAATATAGTTTTGAAACGCATCATTTCCTTCTACGTTCCCGCTTTGCTGTCCTTTCAAAGACAAATTACGCATACAAACTGCACATACAAAAAATTCACCAACTTTGGTGAAATATCCCCAATCCTTCACAAAATGTTTCCACACTGCTGATATGAAAGATACTGAAAAACAAGGTAAAAAATAAAATAATAATAATTAATGGAGAAACCAAATGTCTTTTAAGAAAAAAAAAAGAATAACAACAACCAAATTATTTCTTATCTCACTAATTGAAAGTAATATCCCCATGCAGGGGTATAAGTCCACCACAATTCCACTGACACAGGGTGTCCCACAGGGCTCAGTTTTTGGTCCGTTACTTTTTATCATCGACATGCAGACACTTGGTGATGTCATATGCAGACAGGAATTTGTTTTCATTGGTATGCTGATGACATCCAAATCTATCTTACCACCTCTTCTGATATTTAATATTACTGCATGTTTAAGACAAAAATCAAACACCAGATGTCCCTGAACTTTCTCAAACTAAATGACAGCAAAACCGAAAAAATGCTGATCGGCTTCAGCATACCTGCAAATTGAATGCACCTGTCCTCTGACATAGATGGAGTTCTTGTTAAACCCTCCTCCCCGTATGTAATCTGTTTCTCATATTGCTTTTGTTGTTAAAAAATCTTTTTTTATCACCTGTGTAATATCGCATGTCTCTGCTCCTCCCTCAATCTGGCTGATACAGAAACCCATGTTGTTCATGCACCATGGAAAGGCGCTATACAAATGAAACTTTTCTTCTTCTTCTTTTACAGAGGAGAAGTTTAACAAAAACACCGATGCACATTCTTCATTCATCATTTCACGAATTCACACGTACATGAAATCGAATGTAGTAATTTGGCCCGAACCCAGAGTACTCTGACTGGGATAGAAAACCAGCCAAGAGGTGAGGGGGTGGTGGAGGGATGCTGTGAAACTGTCATGGGACAAAGGTCAAGTCAAGTCAAGTCAAGTGTATTTGTACAGCGCTTTTCACAATACAGATTGTATCAAAGCAGCTTCACAGTATTAAATTAAAATAATACAACAAGGTTTGTTTCTAATGGAATTTATTGATTGATACAATTAAATATCCCCAAAATATCCCCAACTGAGCAAGCCAAAGGCAACAGTGGCAAGGAACCGAAAAACTCCATCAGGTGACCTAATGGAAAAAAAAAAACCTTGGGAGAACCCAGGCTCAGTCGGGGGCCAGTTCTCCTCTGGCGTTTATGAACTAGAGACCGGATTTAACTGTAAGATTAAAAATATTATATGAATGCATGGCTGAAGAGATGCGTCTTTAATCTAGTTTTAAACTGGGAGAGCGAGTCTGAGCAACGAACAGTATCAGGAAGGCTGTTCCAGAGTTTTGGAGCTAAATGTGAAAATGCTCTCCCTCCTTTGGTGGATCTGGATATCCTAGGTATGACCAAAAGCCTCGAATTTAGTGATCTTAAAGAGCGCGATGGATTGTAGGGCGATAGAAGATCCGTTAAATAGACTGGAGATAAGCCGTTTAGGGCTTTATAAGTCAGTAGCAATACCTTGTAGTTAATAACCAATGTAGTGATATTAAAATCGGTGTTATATGATTATATTTTTTTGATCTAGTAAGAACTCTAACTGTAGCTTGTTTATTGAGGATGCAGGACAACCAGCTAATAAAGCATTACAGTAATCTAGTCTCGAGGTCATGAATGCATGAACTAACTTTTCTGCATCAGAAACTGATAGCATATTACGTAGCTTAGCAATGTTTCTAAGGTGGAAGAATGCTGTTTTTGTAACATATGAAATATGATTTTCAAAAGACAGGTTGCAATCTAATATAACACCCAGGTCTTTTACTGTAGAGAATAAAGTAACAGGACATCCTACTATGTTAAAACTGTATTGTGAGAGGTTTTGTGCGTGTTTTTTTGAACCGATAAGTAGTACCTCTGTCTTGTCTGGATTTAATAAAAGAAAATTACGTGTCATCCAATCTTTTATATTTTTAACACACTCTGTCAGTTTAGATAATTTAGCGTTTTCATTCAGCGGTGATGAAATATGTATTTGAGTGTCATCAGCATAACAATGGAAACTAATTCCATGTTTCCTTATAATATTTCCAAGTGGCAGCATATATATTGAGAATAACAGAGGGCCTAACACAGATCCTTGCGGCACTCCATAGTTTACTGGAGTTATGATAGATTTTTCTCCATTTAAATAGACAAAATGATAGCGGTCAGATAAGTATGATCTCAACCAGCTTAATGCTTGTCCTTGAACGCCAGTATAATTTTGTAGTCGAGTATTGTGTGATCTATAGTATCGAACGCAGCACCAAGATCAAGTAAAACTAGTATTGAGATACAGCCTTGGTCAGAAGCTAAAAGTAAATCATTTGTGATTTTAACAAGCGTAGTTTCAGTGCTATGGTGCGGCCTAAAACCAGACTGAAACTTTTCATGGATGTCATTTTTCTTGCAAGAAAGAGCCCAGTTGAGCGGACACAACTTTTTCTAATATTTTAGACATAAATGGAAGATTTGGAATTGGTCTATAATTTGCTAGGTTATTATGATCTAATTGTGGTTTCTTAATGAGTGGTTTTATAACTGCCAATTTAAATGTTCTTGGAACATAACCTAAAGATAAAGATGAGTTAATAATATTGAGGAGAGGCTCTTCCACTATAGGTAACACTTCTTTCAGTAGTTTAGTTGGTATGGGATCTAATAAACATGTTGTTTTAGAGGAAGTGATAAGTTTATTTAGCTCTTTTTGTTCTATAGTTGTAAAGCACTGTAATTGTTCTTGCGGGGTGATAATTGAGGCTGAATTATAAGGCGCGATTGAAGATTGAACGTTTACAATTGTGGTTCTGATGCTTTCTATTTTCTCAGTGAAGAAGTTCATGAAATCATTACTACTAAACTGTAACGGGATATTTTGTTACGGTGATGCTTGTTTATTTGTTAGTCTAGCCACGGTGTTAAATAAAAACCTTGGATTGGTTTGGTTATTTTCTATTAGTTTGCGGAAATGCTCAGCCCTGGCCGCTTTTAGGGCCTTTTTATAACGTGACATACTGTCTTTCCATGCGATTCTAAAGACCTCTAAATTAGTTTGTTTCCATTTACGCTCTAAATTACAGGTTTCTCTCTTTAGAACATGCGTAGTATTGTTGTACCATGGTGCTTTAATTTTCTCTCTGACCTTTTTTAATTTAACGGGTGCAACAATATCCAATGTTCTGGAGAGAATGGTGCTCATAGTGCTAGTTAGTTCTTCTAGTTCATCTGTTTGTTTGGGTTCAGGCAGCAGCAGAGACAGATCGGATAAACAATTTGAGAAATTATCTATGGTAGATGGGAGGATTGTTCTGCCTGGTCGATAACGCGGCGCAGCATGACATATTACAGCAGTACGTAATATGCAAGTTACCATGTAATGGTCAGTAACATCTTCACTTTGCGGTATAATATCTATATCGGTTGGATCGGTTCCATGTGATATAATTAAATCGAGTGTATGATTAAGACGATGAGTGGGACCAGTGACGTTTTGCTTGACCCCAAAGGAGTTTAATAAATCTGTAAACGCAGTCCCTAACGCATCATTTGAATTATCTACGTGTAAAATCTCCAACAATTAATGCTTTATCGACGTTGACCAATAGATCTGAGAGAAAATCTGCAAACTCTTTTAGGAAATCAGAGTAAGGCCCTGGCGGTCTATATACGGTAGCCAAAGCTAAAGATGATAGGGATTTTTTTCTTACATCTGAGAGCGTAACATTTAGTACAAGTACTTCAAACAAATTAAACTTGTCACCTGTTTTCTGGGTAACATTAAGAATGTCTCTATAGATTGTTGCAACACCACCGCCACGACCAATCAGACGGGGCTCATGCTTATAACAGTATCCAGGAGGAGTAGACTCATTAAGACCGAAATAATCATTTGGTTTAAGCCAGGTTTCAGTAAGGCAAAGTACATCGATGCTATTGTCTGTGACTATTTAATTTACAATAACTGCCTTAGTGATCTAATGTTTAGAAGACCTAGCTTTAGAAATTGTTTTTGTTCACTAATAGCGAGATTTTCCGTTTCAATAACAATTAGATTTTTCCTAGATCCTGCAGTAGATTTATTTGATCTCACTAAACGAGGAATAGACACAGTTTCTATGCAATGTTCTACACTAGTATTTATATCAATTAAGTTGGTGCAGCAGAGACTGTAATTTGGACTTTTGGTTACTAGTCAAACGGTATTTAACGACTTTGAGATGTTATTAGACAGAAGATCTGCTCCGATTCTACTTGGGTGTAAGCCATCAGCGCAGAAGAGCCTAGGACGCTCCCAAAACAGATTCCAATTATTTACAAAGAGCAGTTTCTGCTCATTACACCATGACATTAACCATTCATTTAGCGCGAATAATCTACTGAACTTTTCATGCCCTTGTCGGTACATGGGAAGGTGAGGGAAGGCTATATTTATAATGGCTTCCTCTTGTGCTGATTGGTTGATTACCACGTGCTCCTCCCGCACTTTGTTACATAATGTAGACAATTCAAGTCTAGTCACCTTATAGCGCTTTTTACAATACAGATTGTTTCAAAGCAGCTATACAGTGATAATAGGAAATTAATGCAACAAAGATTGTTTTGGCTGTACAGCAGCTCTAGAAGAAAGTCATTGTCTAGCTTAAGTAAGTTTAATTGATTCATTTCCAGTGTAAAATCATTAGTTATTAACTTAGGGGCCGCTTACACGACACAGTTTTCAACTGAAAACAGAAAACCTTTAATGCATTCTGGTTGTTCATTTACACGACAACGGTGTTTTGGTGGCCTGAGAATGCAAACTTTGAAGTAGGTTTCAAACTGCAAGTTTTTGAAAGCGATACCGTTATCATCTCTGTATAAACGTCTGAATGTTTTGAAACATTTAAAAATGTGAATCTGTGAAAACGGTGACTGCATACACATGCGTCTATAGGCATGTGCGTTTGAATGTGTATGTGCGCAGGCGCGTATTATTTCTTTACAAAGTGACAAAGACATAATACAGCATATATGCATAATACAGTGTTTTTAGTCGTTTCCACGGATCCGTGTGAACTGAGATTGTTTTGATAATGTTTTCATATGTACAGAAGAAAAAACTTTAGACATATAGTCAAAAATCTTGCTATTTTTTTTTATTTTTTTTTTTGTAGAAAAGGTACATTGCCATCTTTCTCTGAACAAATTACTTGAATGCATGTCATAAATGTGACCCTGGACCACAAAACCAGTCACATGCATCATTTTTTTTTTTAATTTAGATTTATACATCATCTGAAAGCTGTATAAATAAGCTTTCCATTGATGTAAGGTTTGTTAGGAATATTTAGGAATATTTGGCTGAGATACAACTATTTAAAAATCTGGAATCTGAGGGTGCAAAAAAAAAATCGAAACGTTGAGAAAATCACCTTTAAAGTTGTCTGTTTATGTTCGCAATTGTGCTGCATTCACTCACAAAAATAAATGTTTTATATATTTACGGTAGGAAATTTACTAAATATCTTCATGGAACATAATCTTTACTTAATATCCTAAGGATTTTTGGCATAAAAGAAAAATCAATAATTTTGACCCATACAGTGTTGGCTATTGCCACAAACCCATGCTACTTGTGACTGGTTTTATGATCCAGGGTTACAAATTATGACTTCAAAATTCCCAGGAGGACTTAAATGCACAAACAAACTTAGATAGGCACTAAAGCACATTTGATTATTATTATTTTTTTGTACATTATGGTTTAGGGCTGTGTGCGAGAACAAATTCCCCAATAATTACGTATAGGCTTTTTATTATTTCTTCAGATTTTCAACTCTTGGTGAAATACAGAATATTTTTCTGTTTATAGAAAGACTAACTTACTCATGATTTCATAGTTTTTGCTGTCTTTGCTATTCGACCCATCACACAGATAGGGCACAAGTGTGTGTTGACATTTGAACATCAATAGCAGGGAATTGAGAAAACATTGCCTGGCACTCTTGGACTCACATCAACACCAGGAACAACACTAAGAGATTTCATAACAGCAGTCAGATGCTTTAATGACCTTCCTGAAATGACTCAATAGCAAGAGTTTCATCGTGAGAAACTTTAGAGAGAAGTCACTCAAACACCGCTTATTTAGAGTAAACATTGAGAAACCTAATTACCTGCTGAAGCAATTTGTCGTTGAGAATAACAATAAGTATTGAATTAGACTGCAAAAAATTATATGATCAATAAGTCATGGCAACATATGTCTTTCCATTACTTTAACTCAAAATGATTTAAACAAGTTGAATTTATGTTTTTAAGTTATACATGAATTAAAGCCATACTATGTAACTTTTTTGAACAATGAGTGAATACATCATCAGCCCCAGGTCCACAAATGTAATCTGTGCTCCCGGAACTCAACAGAAATCTACGCAGATTTCCACAGAATTTAAACATGCGTCAGTATGAACAGCCCTAAGCATGTTTATCCAATCAGCACAGAAAAAATGACAACAGAAATCAGCTGATTTTAATTGGCTTGAAAGTAAATTATAAACAAATTTAAAGTAAACATATGAAGTCATTGATGAGCTTTAGATGTGCATATTGATAATGGATTTAATCCCCATTATTATCAATAACGTAGAAAAATGAAAGCATTACATCATTAAAATGACATGTTCATATCAATGTTCTGTGCCTAAAATGGTAAAATAACTTTACCAATTTCTTTGTTATGTACTTAATCATATTTTTTTTAGGAACGCATTAATCAAATGATAAAGGTCTAAGTAGAAAGAAACATTTAAAATTTGTATAAATAGGCCCTATCTAGAAGGAGATACATTTATTTTTATATCTTAGTTGTCTGGGAAATTATCAGAGTTCATAAGATGTGTATCTTGGATATAATCCCGAAATATTTTTGGTTCCTTTTGAAATCCCTGCAGTAGAGAGTCCACCAAACCTCAAAATCATGAATGATTTCCCTAAAGGTGACTGATCTTTGATTATTTTAGCATCCTTAATACTAAAAGACAACTAACACTTTTTTTAATTTAGATTAATTTTGATTTTTTTTTTCAGAAGGTAATATGAATGAAATGAAATGAATGTATTGCCCATCACAGTTTGTACACGAATATACAAATTATCATCAGTATATTATGTAAATTATACTATTATATGATGCAATCATTTACAGTGTTGTGTGAGTGCATAACTCCGCCTATTCCAGAAATTTGGTTGTAATGCAATGAAGAGCAAAAAAATAAATAAATCCTTGGCTGTTTCTCACATCTGTAATATAAAAAATCAGATCATAAAACAAGCCTTGGGGTAAACTGCTGAAACATGCAGTGGTGGCACAGATACAAACATCTCCTAGCCTGTGTGTCTTGCATGGGCATGAATCATCATGGTGTGAGGGCGCGAAATGTGACTATAGAGAGGTCAATAAACCAATGAACTGTTACGTGGTTTAAACAAACAAATCCATACAATTGGAAGGAGGATGTGAAACATTAGCACATCTTTAAAGTAAGCTTTAAAAGTTGAGGAAATATTCCCAGATTCATGAAAGTCGAGAATGGATTCTGCCTGATGTCATTCCAGGACTTGTCTCAACACATGTTTTGTATCTACAGTTTTTTGGCCCACATATAATCACCCGCAGTGAGCACAGAATTGAAACCTGCCATTCACAAAACTCATGTGTAAGTTTGTTTGTTTGTTTGTTCGTTCGTTCATTGTTCATTCATGCATTCGATCATTCATTCATTCATTCATTCATTGTCAAAATGTTTGTAATACTCTCATCTCTGTTTAAAATATTTTTCTACTATGTTTAAATCCATTCATCAAGGTTGTGGTTGCACCAGCCGTTCATAAGTTCTTTCTAAAATAGGAATGTAAAGTGCACTGTAAAAAAAAAAAAAAGCTAAAACAACACAACACAAATGCTATATAAATGTTGTTCTAAAGCTAAAACAACACAAATGCTATACAAATATTAATATACTGTAAATACTTAATCCCTTTGTGCTGGGAATACATTAATCATTTTTGTTTCATTAATAGAAACTGGGCAGTGCATTAGACTAGATCAGGGGCCGGTTTCACAAAGACAGACTTTGACTATGGCTTAGATATAGTAGATAGTCAGACTTCAGATATACATCAAAATCAGACCGTTGCACAAAGCACTTAAGACTCGGATCGAGTAAGCGCATTCATCCGCTCAGTGCAGTTTACCCCAGCGGAAAATATGTGTTTGTTGGAGGAGTATAACAGTTACAAGGACATTTTACTTGGGAAGTTTAGCGGAGAATGTAGTAACAAGAAGAAATGTTTAAATTATGAGCCATTTTCCCTTTTCTTTTGGCTGTTTGTAATGTAACTGATTGTTCCTGCTGGTTGCCAAGATAACATAGAGTCTTAGACCTAAGTTAGCCTGAGGGTAAGGTGTCTAATGTAATCTGTATGTACTACATTCGCCATTTTGTCATTTTCATGTGACCTACCAACCAGTTGAATCGCTTCACTGCCGTTCACAAATCCTCTCCCGTGGATCATATGCACACTTCAGAATCTCTCAAGAAGTTGAAGGTAACCCGGGTACTTTTTGCCTACTCTTTAGTACTGTGAATTCGGACATAGGCTACTAATCTTTGGTTGGACCATTTCTTCTTAAGGAAGAATGTAGCTAGTAAGTCATAAGCTCTCTGTAAAGTAATGCGTAGTCTCATAATATGCCATTTATCCTCAATGATATAATAGCAGCCTTCAAATGTGTAAGCAGAAGTTCTGTTGAAATATCATGACTTATTCTTGATTCTAACTTCTTTTGCCTCATGTAACTAATGGTAAAAGATGTTTCCATTGAACTACTTAATCATAGATATGTTAATATGCAAAAAATATTCTGCATTTGAAATGAAAAAGGATCAGTAAACAAATACTAATACAAAAAACATAAGAAATTACATTTATTTATTGTGATTGGTTTTATTTGACATGCACACATGAGGCATGTTTAGGTCGGGTTAGTGTTGAAGAGCCTGTAACAAAGTAATTTATTTACATAATGTTCGCTCTCTAAAAGTGTAAGTGAGTGGATAGAGGATTTGTCTGTCAGGTAAACAGTCCGGTAAACAAGAGCATATTGATGCAGTTCAGTCAATCTGCATTCTGCTGCTTTATTCCAACGGTCACTACTTGTCTACGTAAATATTTAATTGAGTTTTGTTTTAATGTGCAACCCAAAAATATTTAGCTGTGTGTAAGTTGTAACTTAGTGCACCTTTACCTCAAAAATCAGACTGAGTTGTAATTTATGTAAAACTGATGCACCTGGTCTCCCCCAAAACCAGTGCAATACAATCCCTCTAGGCCTGCTAGTGTTTTGTAGACAAGTTCTTAGTTGTTAAATACTTCATAAAGAAATTCCCCCTCAGCTAATAGAAGGCCAAACAGAAATGTCTGTGGTTCCCACAGAGACCAAGGGTTTGGCATGTACAAGTGAAGCAGCTGTGTTTACTTACAAAAGTTTACTCTGGAATCATGCTCTCTTTTGAACAGCCTTGAGCATCAACAGTTTTTACTGTCTCTAAAGTGGCTGTCTGGACGTCCTTAAATTAAGATCGTGGACCATTTTGGGGGATTTCTGCCTGGATTTGGCCTACCCAAATTGAAAAGCTTCCCATACCCATATGCATTTGTCAAGGTAGACAATTTTGGTGTAATTTTACAGGATACATACCCTATCGATACGGTTCATTCGAATTGCGTTGCTAGGTGCATTGGGGAAAACTCTGAAGCCTTATAGAATCACGCAGTGAAACTGCACGAGCCAATGGTCGTGCCGGGGAGCTGCACAAACCTATGGCACTATAGCCCGCCAAAACGGACTGGACTACCCATCTATATAAGCAGGTATTTCACAGTAGGATCTCTGATTAATTCTCCTTCAGCGACGAAGATCTTCTCTTCACTGGACTACGATAGCGAAGAAAGCCTTCTCACCGTCGAAGAGCCTCGCAGCGGATCAACCTGACTTAATGCACCCTGTAAGCAAGCCGACGACCTGCCAGCAAGCTGATTTACAGCACTCTGCAAACAAGCTGATTCTGCCGTCTCCCCTGCGGCTATCCGGCGATACAAAAGAGCACATAAATTCACAAATTTTCATGTGCCATTGCTGCAAATGTCGTGTCACGAATGTGGCTTTTCATTTGTACAGTGAGTGAGTTGCCTGTCAGGGGAAATCCCACACAGAAGCGGCACCTTTTTGGCCTCACCGAGACAAGCTGTTCTTATGAGAGTCTCTCCTCTCTGCGCTCATGGAATCGCTTTCTTTTCAGTGAGTAACCCCCCAAGCTCTCCCGTTCTCTTCCTCCCAGGAACCTTGGAGGAAGCAACAGCGGAGCAAGAGGAGTGAGCTTACACCGGTGCAGATCCTGCGTGCCTCACTCTCCCCACAAAGAGAGGATTCTCCCGTGCTCTTTTCCCACACAGACCAGCGTGCCTCTTCTGGAATGAGCAGCCTGGTCTCGTTCAGGTGATCCGAAGAGGATCTCTGACATGAATGCATGTCATTGGTGGCTTCAGACACGGAGGATTGGTTAGGCTCAATGGATGACCCTGCCCCCCATTGTCTAGAGATCCGAATGACTCTAGAGCTAGGATGGATAGCGAGTTAATCCACGTCCTCTCAAAGGCAGTCGAGGAGCTTTGACTGGAGTAGTCTACTTCTGAGGAGCCCACACGCAGCCACTTGGATGAATGGTTCCTGCTGGTGTGCTAGTAGAAGGCAGCTCGTCTGAGAGGAGCACCATTCTTCCCCGAGGTCCATGATGAGCTCACCAAGACGTGGTGCGCCTCCATACTTCAACCTCCAATGCCCAGTAGAGCCATGGCCAGTTTAGTGGTGTTGGAACCCCACTTATGGCTAAACTTGATGGAGGTTTAAGACGCAGACAAGGCTGCCGTCCTCAACACCCGAGTCTCCCCCACTGGCCTGTTTAGTCCCGCGGTGAATGGTTTCGCTGATCACTTCACCACTGCACAGACGTCGTTGAAGGCAATGAGCCACTTCCCATCTAAGCGCTCCAGCTCTGCAGCTGCTTCAAGTTGCCAGAAAAGCATGCCAACTCAGCAGCCCGCGAAGTGCCCCTTCCCTAAGTGCCAAGGTCCCTGGCCTAAGATAACACTGGATCCTGCGACACAGAAGCAGTCCTGATCCTTCAGGAAGGAAGAGGATGGGGCTAAGTCTCGCTGCGGCCAGACCACCCCCCAAACAGCCTCGAGTTTGCCTTCCCACCCCCTGTTCAGTACTGGGTTCATGTGTTTGTTGCAAGCATTTATGCACATTTATGTTCACGCACCCACGCAACTGACCGCTATAGCCAACAAAATAAAAAACATATTCAAGAGCATCCCCAGTGTCAAGTTGAGTTCTGAACAAAATCATATGAGGTTACACACTGCAATTTGCTCGCAGGCGAAGGAGCAATGTGGCTCATGTCCTCTGCACCGAAGTAATGAATTTGCTGGCGAAAGGGACTGTAAAAGTAGTTCCACCGGCCCACAGTGAGTCAGGCTTTTACAGTCACTACTTCCTCATTCCCAAGAAAGATGGCGGCCTCAGGCCCATCCTCTATCTCAGGCATCTGAACCGCGCCCTTATAAAATGGCTGTTCAAGATGTTAACATTGAAACAAATCATATCACAAGTGTGCCCAGGGGATTGGATTTTCTCATTTGATCTGAAAGATGCCTACTTTCAAATCCAGATAGCCCCGTTCGCATTCGAGGGGGTTGCTTACCAGTATACGGTCCTTCCATTCAGACTGTCTCTGGCTCCACGTACTTTCAAGAAGTTTTTACTCTGTTCAGAGCACAGGTTATTACTCTCTCTGCTCTTCACTCCTCACAGGACGAGTAGGAGTTGCACCTACTCTGCACGGTAGGGTAAACAGGGCCTAAAAGTCCACGAAAATGACACAACAATTGAACATGACATTACATTCTTGCACTGCAGCAACACACAGTCCACGTAGTCACAAAAATACCCCTGATGACCATACCCAGATAACTTAGTCTTAGTCAAGGTGGTTAAGTCTCATGAAGTAGAAGGTGCAGCGGCGGTTATCCAAAACCCCCTTTGTATAAGGAGAAGTCCTATATGGTGTTTGAACATCAATGTGTGTTGGCAGTGTGTGTGCACAACCACACTATAATGATAAAAATCCACCCGGTGCTTTTTTTTAAATCCCCATAAATCATAAGCACTGTCTCTGAACAAGCCGTTCTCAGATTTGTACCAACTGTTCGTTATTCAGCTTACAGTCTCCGGAGCGAAACTGGACCTGGCAGTAATGAAAGGGGAGAGCGCGCACTTTATTACAGTTCATTGAGTCGTTTTACGGATATAAACTTTACCAGTTTATCAAGCACCCCCTGAAAAGGTATGTATATATGAAGAGCTCTTTTCCAAAATGCGATAAACGCCATTTTTTAAAGGAACACTATGTAGCTTTTCAACCTTCATAATATATTTCCAAGACCCTTGTGAGGGTACATCGACTTACAATAGGTTAAATGACACGTTTGCCAGAGCCTGACGGGGTCTGTATCGCTTTTACTGGCACTACGTAACTTCGGGGTTCGGGTAGTAAGCCGAGCACAAAAAGAACTACAAAATTCAACTGCTTTACGGCATACGTCACTTCCCCCACCACTTCCTCAAATTTGGACGTGAGAGGCCAACCAGCGTTTGTTTTCGGCTTTCGTGCGTTTGTTTTTGTTTTTGTCATGTCGTGTTTACACCTGGCCACTTCATGCGTTTTCTCAGATCTGATAGCTATCCGATCGTGAAAAGACCCGGTGTAAATGCCCTCCGAAACGCATTCGAGACGGATTTGAATCCGATCGCTCAAACCACTTCAGGAGGAGGTCTGGGCCGCATTCCAGACGAAACTGGACAAGTGTAAATGCATCTGGTTGTTGAAACCACATATGTAAATTGTACTCCTCCCAAAATTGCTAAAAATAAATTAATCAAAAAACGTGTGAGAGCTTGTTATAGGCTATATGTTATAGCCAGATATGACGACGTTACTGGAACACACATCACCGCAGATGAGAAGCGGGTGGGAGCAGGTGGGGAGGTGGAGGGGTATTTACGACAGTGCAAGTATTCCACAGCGACTCTAGGGGTCGCTGTTTGACAAAAACACAATTACTACAGTGTGCCTTTAAAAAAAATGAGTTTATTGTGTAATTTTGCTGTGTACTGAACCTATTCACTGCTCCATCAGCGTTTCATGCCAAATCGCTATATTTCCTTGTTTAAAATGTACTGCAAGATGCAGTTTCTTTCCAAACCGCGATAAGCGCCGAACCTATTTTTAGCCTAAACGCGATATCCTCTGGACTAATCAGAATTCTCTCACTCTCTCACCCTCAAATCACTCGCGCGCATGGCGCCAGACGCTCAATTCGCCTCATTCGCGCTAAACTCCTCATTCGCGCCGCAGGACCTCCAGATGCGCGTAAACGCATCTTTACATTGACTTAACATGAAAATCACTTGTGCCAGACGCTCTATTCACGTTTGGTGTGAACGCCACTCTCTCACTCTTACAAGGTCATGTCGTGATTTGTTCTATGTAAAGTGGACAATGGTTCTACTTTTTATGGGTTTGACATTTTACTGAATGCCAATGTATTTATTATGCCTTTTTTTTTTTTTTTTTTAAGACAAACCATCAATTTTTGGAAAAAGTTGATGGATTTGTAGCGTTTTAGAAAAAAATGGATGGATTTATAGCGTTAAAAAAAAAAAAAAAAAAAAACTTTGAATTTATCATCAACAATTTTGTTGTTTGATTTAATAATCATTGTTCAACATGTTCAGACTGAGCCAAACAAAAACATTTTAACAGGATAAATTGAATATTCACAAAATGTGTGGGTCTAGGTAAAAAATGTTATTTTCCTGAAAACTATTTAAATGGATTTATAGCGTTTTGGAAAAGAGCTCCTCATATTTGTTTACTGTTAGTTGTAACGAGTGTTTTGTGCAATTTTCTGTGTATGTTGATGATAATCAAAGGGGGAGAGAGAGAGAGAGAGAGAGAGAGAGAGAGAGAGAGAGAGAGAGTTTATGGATAAGACTTTAATTTGCACTTCTTATACTGTATTTATTCAGCTCTTACAGTGATTTTCTGGAGTAAAACGACACTTGGTTACTAACGTAACCTCGGTTCTCTCTAGAGAGGGAACGAGTGTTGCGTAAGTTTAGCTTACGCTACGGGAAAACTCCTTTTCTCGAGAATACTGAAGCAAAAAATTATCCTTTTTAATTTTTAGAATGTAAAACGCATTTGCTGCAGCAGGCAGACATAGGCGAGAGAGCTCGCGCGCCTATTGGCTGCTCTGCGGCAACTGCTGCAACCTTTCAGTGCGTCTTGGCATGACTCCAGCGCCAATGGGAAGCCTTCCCGCGCTGTCGTCATAGCCTGCCAGAACAGGGTGTGGCTTCGCCTATAAAACCCCACTGCACAGGTTGCACAAGTGATTTCAGTCGACTAGAAGCGAAAACCAAAGTGCAGCACAAGCACGGCAGGCTACGCAACACTCGTTCCCTCTCTAGAGAGAACCGAGGTTACGTTAGTAACCGAGTGTCGTTCTCTTACGAGAGTACTCTCGTGTTGCATAAGTTTAGCTTACACTACGGGAACCCTATGTAAAACGCAGTGCGTGCTGAATTTCAAACACTTATGTCCCAAGGGCAGTGCCCGGGGCTCATGTAAAGTGAAGCAATCACAGCGGCATAACAGGGCGGGACGACTCGGTGTTATGAGATAGGTGCATTAGCGTGTATACATACAGTTAAGGCAGTATGACCACCCTTAAACTGCGTAGGCCACAGGACTTACAGTATATCAAGTCTAGTCAACCGAGTTGGGTAGACAACGTCAATATAGCATTATCAGACTGAGAGCAGCCTGGCCTGTAATGCTTCTAGGTTATAAAACCTTAAAAATGTAGACAGCGAGGCCCAGCCTGCTGCCATACAAATGTCATGGATAGAAACCCCACTTGACCATGCCCACGACGAGGCCATGCCCCTAGTCGAGTGGGCCCTCACCCCCAAAGGGCAGTTTAGACCTTTGGATGCATAAGCTGACGCGATAGCGTCCACTATCCATCTGGACAGGGTCTGTTTCGAGATGGCTAGGCCTTTAATGCGGCCACCGAACGAAACGAAAAGCTGCTCCGATTGCCTGAAAGCGGCGGAGCGCTCCACATAAATCCTTAATGCCCTCACCGGGCAGAGAAGGTTAACCCCTGCCTCACTATCAGACATAGGGAGGGCCGAGAGGGAGATAACTTGCGCTCTGAAGGGAGTCATAAGCACTTAAGGGACGTAACCGTGTCTTGGTTTGAGGATGACCTTAGAGTCATTAGGCCCAAATTCCAAGCACGTAGCGCTTACTGAAAGCGCGTGCAGGTCGCCCGCCCGTTTTACTGAGGCTAGCGCCAGCAGAAAAGCGGTTTTAAACGATAGGTATTTTAACCCTACCGTGTGCAGAGGTTCAAACGGTTCGCCCTTCATGGCCTCGAGGACCGTAGAAAGGTCCCAAACCGGAACCGAGGGTGGCCGAGGAGGATTCATCCTCCTAGCACCCCTTAGGAAACGAATTATGAGGTTGTTCTTTCCTAACGACTGGCCACTTGCAGGGTTTGTGAACGCTGCTATAGCCGCCACGTACACTTTGAGCGTGGAAGGGGTTCTCCCGCTGTCCAACTGCTCTTGTAGGAAAGAAAGAACCACCGTTACCTCCGCTTTTAGCGGGTTTAAATCATGAGCTGAGCACCACTCAGCAAACACTGACCATTTAGAGTTGTAAAGCCGTCTAGTAGACGGAGCTCTTGCCTCTGTGATCGTGTTCAGCACTCCCTCTGGGAGGTGCAGTGGTGGTAGTTGATCGCCCACACATGCAGAGCCCACAGCTCGGGGTATGGGTGCCAAACCGTTCCCTGGGCCTGAGACAACAGGTCTCTCCTCAACGGAATCAGCCATGGAGCCGCGCTCTCTAGTTCTACCAGTTCTGGGAACCAGACTTGATTTTCCCATAGCGGAGCTATGAGAAGTATCGAGCATTTGCTCTCCCTGAGTCGTTTGATTACCTGTGGTAACAGAGCGACCGGGGGAAAAGCATACAGCGGGCGTCTGGGCCAGGTTTGGGCCAGCGCGTCCATCTCTTTCGAGAAGAACATTGGGCAGTGAGCGTTGGCTTGCAACGCGAACAGGTCTACCTCTGCTCTGCCGAAAACGTCCCAGATATTTTGCACCGTGAGGGGGTGCAGGGACCACTCCCCTGGGGAGAGCTTTGCCCTGGATAGCATATCTGGGCCCACGTTCAGGACGCCCGGCACATGCGCCGCTCTCAGCGAGCGCAGATTGTGCTGGCTCCATATGAGGAGGCGCTTTGCTATTGCAAAGAGGCTCCGGGATTTGAGGCCGCCCTGGCGATTTATGTAGGACACCACTGACGTGTTGTCTGTTCTGACTAGAACGTGGTGGTTCCTCAGTGCAGGGAGGAAGAACTGAAGGGCATTCTCGACCGCTTTCATCTCTAGACAGTTTATGTGGAGACGCTTTTCTGCGTTTGACCACAGGCCCATAGAAGGTCTCCCTTCGTATAGGGCGCCCCAACCCGTGTTGGACGCATCTGTCGAGACCACTTTGATTCGTGAAGCGATGCCCAGGTTCACGCCTGACTGGTACCAGCCGGGTCTCGTCCACGGTTTCAAAGCGGAAACGCATGTCTGATTCACTGTGAGACGGAGCAGACTTGAGGTCCATGCTCGCGCTGGTACTCGCCGTCTCAACCATAGTTGAAAAGGGCGCATATTCATCAAACCCAACTGTAGTACTGACGAGGCTGAGGCCATGAGACCCATCATCCTCTGGAACACTCTGAGGGGGAGATTTTTCCCCACAGTGAATGTCGCTGTCTGGCGCTGTATCACTGCCGCGCGTTCTCGCGGCAGGCGCGCCGCCATACAGTTGGAGTCCAGTTCTATCCCCAGAAAGGAAATTTTCTGGCTGGGGAGTAGAATGCTTTTGGCCCAGTTGACTCTGAGACCCAACTGCTCAGCAGTAGTGTTCTGTTTAACACCAATTCTTCTTTTGACTGTGCTATAATTAGCCAGTCGTCCAGATAGTTCAGGACTCTCACGCCCCTTCGTCTGAGGGGCGCGAGGGCCGTGTCCATGCACTTCGTAAATGTACGAGGTGCCAAAGACAGGCTGAAGGGAAGAACGGTGTACTGATAAGCCCGGCCCTCGAAGGCAACCTCAAGAAGGGCCTGTGACGGGCTGCTATTTGGATCTGAAAATAAGCATCCTTCAGATCCACTGATATAAACCAGTCCCCAGGTCGAATTCGAGCGAGAATTTGTCTAGTTGTAATCATTTTGAACGAGCGCTTCACCAGCGCTTTGTTCAGGTGCCTGAGATCTAGTATAGGGCGGAGCCCGCCATCCTTCTTTGGTACTAAGAAGTAACGGCTGTAAAACCCCGACTCGCTTCCTGCCGAGGGGACTGCTTCCACAGCCCCTTTTCTCAGTAAATTCGCTATTTCGGTGCGAAGTAGGTGTGCTACTTCCTGATTCACCGAGGTTTCGACCCGGGCTATGAAGCGCGGTGGTCTGCGAGCGAACTGTAGCGAGAATCCCCGTTTCACTATATTTAGCACCCATTTCGAAGCCCCTGGAAAGCCCTTCACAGAGGGACCGAACAAACCCGCTGGTGAAACCGCGGAGAGCTTCGAAGAGAAAGAGGATTTTATCCTGGCTGAGAACGGAGCTCCCCAAGACTTGGAGAGCTCAACATGCAGTTCGGGGAGGAAGGGAGCGGGCCTCGAAACAGGTGCAGAGCGGCGTCCAGGCAGAAAGCAGCCATCCAATCTGTTAGGCGCGGGCTCCTTGGGCGTTGACCACTCGAGGCCGAGGTCTTCTACGGCCTTAGTGATAAGACGGAGAAGCTCGGCGTCGACAGAAGCCCTCACGCTGGATTCCTGCGTCAATGGGGCGGGGTCAGGGATGGACCAGCCTTCACTCTCAGATGCCAGAGTCGAACAGCTGTCGTCCTCCGCGATGTCCCGCTCCATCTCGTCGGGCGCCGCGACAGCAGGGCGTTGGCCGTCGAGAAAAGAGATGGGGGACTCAGAGAAAGAGGCTCGCGGGGACACCGCCGGCGAGTGCTCTTTCAGAGAGACTTCTGGTGGCCTTTGTGAGCAGCGCTTTTTACGGCGCAGCCCAGCAGAAGGCGTAGAGGTAGCGGTTTTGATGGCGAACAAAGCCTGTCGAGCCCGCAGGGTCGAGAGAGGCAAAGATTCGCACTCACGGCAGCCGCCCTCGGCGAGCGCGTGATCCGCGTGGTCCTTTCCCAGGCAGGAAGCGCACAGCTCGTGGCGGTCCCCGTCGCTGAGAACGGCTCGGCACGAGCCGCAGGACATGATGGGCATTGAAAAATGCCTTTGCTCTTTTAGAGGAAAAGAAACGTGCGTGTCGCAGTGGCGAACACACACGGAGAGATTGTAAAAGGATATGAGCGCCGGGAGCGCAGCAGGTACGGCGAGCGAAGGTGGCGAATATCCAGCCGGGTCCTTGACTCGAGCTCGTCCCGCTGATATGCTGAACGATGGCGTTGCTTCTCTCTCTAGATCCAGCGAAGTCCTTCGCTGAAGGAGACGAAATCACTTGTGCAACCTGTGCAGTGGGGTTTTATAGGCAAAGCCACACCCTGTTCTGGCGAGCTATGACGACAGCGCGGGAAGGCTTCCCATTGGCGCTGGAGTCATGCCAAGACGCACTGATAGGTTGCAGCAGTTGCCGCAGAGCAGCCAATAGGTGCGCGAGCTGTCTCGCCTATGTCTGCCTGCTGCAGCAAATGCGTTTTACATTCTGAAAATTAAAAAGGATAATTTTTTGCTTCAGTATTCTCGAGAAAAGGAGTTTTCCCGTAGCGTAAGCTAAACTTACGCAACACGAGAGTACTCTCGTAAGAGAACTAACACTTTATCTTTTATGTGATGTACAATAAACTTCATTGAACTCATCAGTATATTTTTGGCCATCATTCGGACGGGGTCCGCTACAGCAGGCTTGTATTAATAGTGGATAAAAGCAGATGACAAATATGTTATAACCGTAATTAAAATAAACTATACCTGTTCTATCTCCATACAGCATATATTCTCTGGCTCTGTAGGCATTATTGTCCGACTCCAGGTCGAAATAAACACAGCTACTGTTTTGATATTATCATTCCGTGAGATGAGATTGTCGGACATCCTGGCTCTGAGCGCGAGCTCGTGAGGCTCCGCCCTCTGTGCTGGCATGCAGCAGCTCATTTGCATTTTAAAGGGATACACACTAAAATGGCCCGTTTTTCTGAGCCCCAAAAAGTGACAATTTAAACATGCTGTAATTAAAAATTATCTGTTGGGTATTTTGAGCTAAAATTTCACATACACACTCTGGGGACATCAGGAGACTTATTTTACATCTCGTGAAAAGGGGCATAATAGGTGCCTTTTAACAGTGCTTATGCACAGCCAACACCAGAAAAAGACAAATGAATGGATGGCAATATATACACACATAACTTTTAATTTAAACAAGGAAAAGGTGGATGAAATCAATGAAACAATGAGTCACCATGGCAACAAATGAAAACATACTCACCAAGACAACCAAGGAAACACAAAGGAAAAACAGGAAACAAACTAAAAATCAATGAAAATTAAACTGAAACAACAACTGAAGGTGGCATTCGATTGAAAAGAATTTAATTAAATCCAGCTCAAAGTTGAGTTGACACTAGTAAATCTCAGTTCTTTCTTATGCATATCATATAATGATATATTCAAACAATTCTCACGAATATAAAAAAATATATATATTTTCATGCATCACAGTTTTAAATTTTCAATGAATTTCTCTATTTTTTTTAATAAATAAAAAGGGGTAAATTTAGTAATAATGTGTTAACACATTATGTGTTAACACAGCCAAGGTCCAGGAACTAGTGATGTTACATTTGACACTGAAGCAGAACAGGAAATTACATAAAAGACAGGAGATAAACAGGGGAACACAGGCTGGGATCATGACAATAAGAGTTTTGTTAACATGAAATTGTGACAATTTGTAAAGACAATATAGTTGCTGTTGTGCTTTCTTACATTTCAGTATTGGATGTACATTTCAACTTATTGTCAATCAAACTACCAAGATAAAAGATTCCACAACTTAAACTGTCATGATCCTGTTTCTTTTTCTCACACACACTCACACATTAGCGCTATTTCCTCATTTACGCACACACCTCCTCATTCACGCACACACCTCCTCATTTAAGCATTATTCCCTCTCAGCTGTCTCTCCTTTACTATTAGCCATCGCTCATTCCCTTCTTCACCTGAATCCTCTTTTCCTCTGATTAGCGTTCCTATTTCTTTTCCCCTTTCTCTACCTGTCTTTGCCTGAGTATTGCATTATCTCTCAACTGCAGAACGTCTATTAATCCCTGTCTCTGTCGTGTCATGTTTTAGTCCTGTCGTGTCGGGAGCTGATTATCTATGAGAGAAATCTACTGAGCCGGAGAATCGCCGCTTGCCTCTACTCTCCCTCGGGAAACGTCAGCCTGCTCCTTTTCCAGTTACGGAGCTTACTTCTGAGCATCTCATTTCACCCGGGCTGACTGCTGTTTTCGTTTTCAACAAGCCGAGACCTTATTTGGACATTTTACTACTGCTTGTAGTTCTAAGTTTCCCTTTGAGTACCTTTCCTGTTTACTGAACTCTCTGGCAAGCTTTGCTTCAATTAAAGTGATTATTTCTCTGCATTTGCTGTCTGATCCTCTTACCTTCATGGCATAAACAACCTGCCCCTTAGTAATGGAGGAACAGTTGGCTTGTCTAAAATCAGTGAGCATTTTTCATTAATTACTTTCGACTTTTCATTTCATAAATATGACTTACTGTGTTATTTTACTTTTTGTGTCATAATTATGGTTTTCAAAAGCATGATTCTTTTTTATGTCGCAGAAATGGGCTTCCATATATATGGTATATATATGATAAATCAAATGCTAACTATGAAATTAGCCTGTGCATGACAAAGTCAGCCAATTTATTCCAAAAATGCTTAAAATGTAATTCATGCAGCAGTCATTTCAATCACAGAATGTTATTGGTCAGTTTTTGGGTGTAGAGGGAGGAGGTGAGAAAAAAAAAAAAAAAAAAAAAAACTACCCCGTTGGGGAAAACACAGTCAGCAGGGCTAGGATATAAAGGGAGAACACACTTCAGAACCATTAGGTAATGATCAGACACAAGACGGAGAACACAGGGAGAATAAATGGGGAAGGTAATAAAGAGGGTAACAAGGGAAGACAAGTTTTTGAAAACAATACCGTCATCGTCTCCGTGTAAGCTACAAAAACTTGAATTTGTGAAAACGGTGACGTCATGCGCATGCATTTTACATGTTCAGTCTATTCACCTTATTCCGGAAGTAGCACTGGGTGGCGCCATCCGCGTAATCTCACTTCCTGTTTTAGCTACTTAGCGCTTTGTTTGCCCTGGTCCAATCTGTTATCTGTCTTGATAGACTATAATATTATAGCCAAATGCGTTGGCCTATGGTTATTAACAATTGCTGCAACGTACTAAAGTACATTTCACTTGAAGCTTTTGAAACAATGCCACAATCAAATTATTTAATAGCTGTGTCTTTCTAATAGCTATTACTTAGTTATGAAGATGTGCACAAACACTACTACATGTAAAGTTTGAAACATTATTCCACCACAGTTTGTTTGCTTAATCACCAGATACATAAATTGCAGTGTATAGCCAACAGATGAGAAAAAAATAGCCACGAACTGGTGTAGAAAGAAAGTAGAGCTTCAACTAGATGAACAAGAGGGTAACGTTAGCTTAGCTAACTGCTAGCTGCAATTTCTTATGGTTTGATCTCTAACACAAGTAATGGCTGTAAAATAAATCCAGCGACTGAATTCTAGAGGACCATAGCTTTCAAACAAGGTATAGCATGTGTATGTGTCCTGATAGTGAGACCATTACAACATTAGATGTTTGTGGCTAATGTAGGCTAAACACTACACATCGGCCGGGCTGCGATCAGACGGGACATATAAACACCTAAAAGTCGTTTAAAAATTACCCCGAGAAACAGTGCATTGCTGTGCTGTTGGTACACACGTACATAGCACATTTGGCACAAATTAGCTTATCTTATGTGACATTTTATCAGTGAGACTTCTCTGCAGTTCTCCTCGAAATTGAATGAGGGTCCGCTAAACCGGAAGGTGGTTTACAACGGAAGTCCTGAACAGAAGTAAAAGTGGGTGGGGCGGAATAGGGTGAATAGGCGCGTAGTGTTTCTTTACAAAATGACATCGCCAACTACTGGCCTGGCATGCATAATACAGCATTTTTATAGTTTTTGTGGATCCGTATGAGCGGGATCATTTTGACAATGTTTTCGTCTGTAGGCTACGTTAATAACACAAAGGAAAAACATTAGTACTGTTGTCATGTAAACGTACTCTGTAAATAAGACCAACCGAGTCAGAGAACCCTACTCTTGGGAAAAAAAGTTCTAATAAAACACATAACACATTGTGCTCCTCCTTCATGGCATATTTAATAATTTTGATGACTATTTTGCTGTCATGACAGAAAATACTCACACATTTAGCTACAGATTTCTCAGAGCTCAACACTTTGATCTTTAACACAACCTCAGCATTACTGATGCACATTGTGGTCATAAATTTAATTTGAAACATGACAAAATGTGTCAGTTTTAGGAGAAGGAGATACATGTGAAGGAGATAAACTTTGTTTAGTGAAAAGTGAGAAATACATATCTCTCAAGGAGGATACAAATTATCATTTGTGTTTGCTGCATGGCTCACCACTGTAAACGTTCTTTTACTCTCATTGAAACTAATATAAACAGTAGACAACATCCGTAAAAATGCTTGCCAGCAAACAATCCACTCTCTCGTTTCAAATAGATAAATAAAACACAAGTAGGCCTGTTATTTAGCATTTAATCATACTCATGAGATAAGATAACCTAAATAATAAACAGAGCTTTATGCTTCGCATGGTTAATTGGAAAGGAAGTGTGAAATCTGGAATATGTCAATGGACTCCAGGCCAGTTCCTGCTCAGAATGCTGCCTAAGGCACATTCCTTTAAATGGCTTCATCTGCAAAGCAATGAACTGTGATTAGCACAGACATTGCTGATTGTCAGACTGTCTAAACAAAACAAAGCCACACGTTCTTTGAGCCTTAAATCACTGGCACTGCTGGACACAATATTAGGCCTGTTCACACCAATGACGATAACGATAAAGATAATGATAAAGATAATGATAAAGATAGTTCTAAAAATCGTTCTCAATATTAAAGAATAGCAGAGTTCACACCACAGCTATAACGATAACGGCACAAAGAAGCAATGTCGTTGGAATCACTTTCAGAACGATTTTATTCAGATGATGAACCATAAAAACCTGGACAGCCAATCAGAATCCATCTTGCTGTAACAAACTAGAGCATTTAAAGCGGCAGACAAGCACACACTTAGAATAAACAGAACAATATCTGCTGGTGTGGACGCTAGTTATCTTCATAGTTCGTTCTTGGTGTGAATGGGCCTTTACACTGACAACATCACAATGGTTTAAAACTGTCTGTGTTCAGGTTATGCCCAAAATATTTAACATTACTTTTTGTGAACAAATTTGGTTATTGCACAAAGCTGAGCCATTTACTTTCTAAGTTGTCACACCTTTTATTCATCAAATGTACTTTTATTAAAGCACATTCTTTGTCTTATTGTGCGTTATACTACAGAGCTGTTGAATGCTTGATTCTGATTGGTTGATGAACGTTCTAAGGTGTGCAATTATTTTCTGGGAAACGCACGGCTAAAGTTGTTCCAGGCAGGTCTTGACCGCATTACAGTTCCATCACTTCGCCAAATGATTTCAGTTATTTCACAGGACTTTACAGCCTATAACAACAAAAGAACCAAATCCCACAACGACACTGACCAAGCAAATAAATATAGTAAACAATAGGATAGTGTTTTGCTACAAAATTATGTTTTTTTTAATGTATTTGCATTTATTAGTTATTTTGGAAAACCACATCTCTATCTCGCGCAAGTCGCGCTCTCTCTCCCACTCAAACGCACACACATGTACAGTACGAACTTACACTTGTGTTGTCAGCGCTGCTCTGATGATTTTATCAGTAAAATAGTTTAGTAAATTAAAACCTGAAGTTTCTCACTAGCAAGGTGCACTGCAGATAAAAGTAGTTTCGCTATTAGTAGACGCTGGTGCGGAACAATGTTGAGAGATGCAAAGACTGAGGTAATTAACACACTTTAATCTCTCTCTCTCTCTCTCTCTCTCTCTCTCTCTCTCTCTCTCTCTCTCTCTCTCTCTCTCTCTCTCTCTCTCTCTCTCTCTCAAAAACAGTCAACAGAAAAATGTTGCTGATGACCCAAGTTGTGTAACAGTGTAAGTATATTTTTTTCTGCATAGCAATAATTTAATCTTTGCTGACTAAATAAGTGCAAATCACCTTTATTCCACAAGGTGGAAAAAGTCTGATATACAATGATGAAGTGACGTTCCACTCATAGTTACTGCAGGCAGAAAACAAAAGAATAGGAAGTATCATCAGCAAAAATTCAAATGACGCAATCAAATATTAGTGTCACTGTCACTTGATGGTGGATCTGGTGAAGAAACTGTCAGCGATCAAAATATTGGTAATAATAATTTTGATGTTGAAAATTATAGTTTTGAGAACATGTTTGAGATGGTGAATATGAGCCCGATGCTGAATGTACTGGGAAATGAGCTCTGACGAGGACAGTGATGATAATATAAAACATCTGCTCAAACTGAGCCCTTCCAAGCTCCAAATGATAACAAAATATGCTTTATTTTATCCTTCTGTAATTGTTATAATATCAGGAGAGTTTTATATTATTGGGAAAGGTAGATATCCATCCGTGTTAGATATAGATCCAGGTCGCTATAAGACCCGGAAATGTAATAACAATTGGCGAAACATTAATGCATTTAAGGGTTAATTACAGTATTTTTCTAAATGTCGGGAAGAACAGGCCATGTGTTTAATCCCTCATTTATCATCATCTCCGATGCCAGCTTTTCAGCTTCATATACAGTGTGTGCGTCATTTTAATGACCTGCCATAACAAACACAACACAGCACCTTACTCTCTCGGTAGGTTGTAACTCAAGATAGTCTTCAGATCTGATAATGTTGTCTGGCTCATCAATGTTGAGACAGCATGTAATGTTTCATTCACCAACCTCGCTACCCATAATTGACTCTAACAACAACAACCAAAAATCTACCCATTCTCTCTAAGGAGACTCTTATCTATAAGAAGGCCAGATGTCTTGTCTCTGTGTCAGTTGTATAATGTTCCCAGGCTGCTTTGCATGAGCAAGATAATTAATGAGAATTAGGTCAGTCATCTCTTAGCTTTTAGTCCCTATAAACCAACTAAACAATCTACCAAAAAAAAAAGTAGTTCATGCACTTAAACTGATTACATAATAAAAGTGGAGAGGAAGTGAAACTGAGTCAGGATTGGCTGTTGTGACATTCGTGGTGAACTGAATTCAAGTGTTTCCCACTGTACTTATTTCCTGGATCTGACGAGGACGTAGACATGGTGTCAGACTTCCCATTAAAAGAATGGTTAATGCTGCTGTCAGTGCAATATTCACTGATATCAAATAAAGTTACTGCAGTATGTTAAGCTGCTGAGATAGCAAAGATTTGAGTCGTGGAGATTTACTGATATTGTCTGTTCAAACAGACCGAGGATTAAATAATAGATTGTAAATCCCCCTTTTGGATGTGGTCTTATTCTTATAAATAAAATAATGCCCCTTTAATTGTATTTTTCATTTGTTTTAGTACACTGAATTTACTCTAAATCCATTGGTCACCACAGAATGTGCTTTCACAACCTCTCTGGAACCACAGAGCTCTATCGGACATAATCACATATGGAGCCATGATGACGAAGAATCAACTTTCTGCTGCTTATTAAAGGAAAGGTTGCCCAACAATGAAAATTCTGTCATTATTTACTCATATGCTGTTAGTTAAAAAAAAAAAAAAACATGTTGTTTTGCCACACAATGAAAGCTCATAGTGACCACAATCTGTCCAGCTTGAAAATAGAACAATATAAAAGATCTATAAATTGTCCATATAATACTTTTCTGTGAGGTTAATAAATAAATAAAGTCATAATTCAACTGTAATATACATACATTGCATGTTCTTGAATGTTTCCTAACCATCATGATGATTGCTTTGTGGAAAAGACATGTGAAGATTAAAACAAAAATGTGTTCCCCAGAAAATAAAAACACAAATGATTGCATGACATGACATTAAGCATAACTGTAAACAGTTTTTTTATTCTTTCTCTGTGGGGAAAATGGTCAAATGTTCACCAAAAGGAAGTGATAAAATGCAGAATCGTGGTTTTAAGCCCACATTGAGAACATTTGTCTTTGACGTCAACTTTTAGTCACACTGTTTACCAAATGATTTACTTTTTCAGTAATTATTTACATGTAACTCATGTTTTGTTTTGATGTGAGCTAAGATAAAACTTTTTCTTTTGTTTCTATACAAAATATAAAAGCTCAACATATCCAGATTGTGGGTTCTTTCAAAGTAACTCAAATGCTTGAGATTATTATCCACTGTTACACACAGTTTTTTATTTTGAAATATAAATGGCTGTACCAAGGTTATTTTTGTAAACGAAAACTGAAACTAAGACTAAAACTATTGGTCAAAAAACATTTTCGTAAACTGAAATAAAATAAAAAATTCATAATAAATGAAAAACAAACTAAACGAAACTAACAACAGTTACTGAAAAACTAACTGAAATAAAATAATAATTAGCAAAAATAAATAATCGTTTTCGTATTTAATAAGCTCTTTACTTTGGTGGAAAGTCTGACCTGTGGCTGTTTAGGGAAATGCCTGTATAGAGCTGGCAAGTCCCGCCCATCCGTAAAACCCCACTGGACCTCTAGATTGAAAAATCGTCAATACAAGTGAATGTGAGAAAATAATTATTTTCTGGTCCCGTTTGTATTGTGCCATGAATGTGAACAGTTGTCTGTGAATTTTTTATATAATTTTTCATGTTACGATTTTGACAGTATATGGTATGATTCTTCGGCTAGCAGTTGTGGAAAAGACATAACGAGAAAGACTACATGTCGCCTATGTGACGTCACCCCATAAAGTTGACTTACCCGTGGTTTTCGCCAACCTCAATGATTTTGTCCTCTCCCTGAAAGAAGGTGGTGAAGTGCACCAAAGACACAGCCATGTTTAGCGGGATCCGTGAGCTAGTGTCCGTGTGCTAGTGGTGTTGACGTTTCAAACGCGTCGAAAGCAGCGAAGAGTTGTAGTCCACAAAGTGCTCTCACACAAAGTTTAACCGTATCAAACTTCTACCTGCTAAATTTCATGAAGGTTGACAGGCTGCAAGGTGCTGTTGTTATCTTTGTTTTTACAAAAGATTTTCTGCTAATAATATTATTATCCATGTGGAAACATGTCCCGGGACACTACACACACACACACACACACACAAGCGCGCATACAAACACACACACACACACACACACACACACACACACACACACACACACACACACACACTCTCTCTGGTCCACTATCTTTGTTGGGACTCTCCATAGACGTAATGGTTTTTATACTGTACAAACTGTATATTCTAACCCGACTCCTAAACCTACCCATCACAGACACACGCTAATCCGACCCCTAAACCTACCCATCACACACACACACATACCACTCACACTCACACTCTCTCTGGTCCACTATCTTTGTTGGGACTCTCCATAGACGTAATGGTTTTTATACTGTACAAACTGTATATTCTAACCCGACTCCTAAACCTACCCATCACAGACACACGCTAACCCGACCCCTAAACCTACCCATCACACACACACACACACACACTAACCAGACCCCTAAACCTACCCATCTCACACACACACACACGCTAACCCGTCCCTTAAACCTACCCATCACACACACACACACACACACACACGCTAACCCGTCCCCTAAACCTACCTATCACACACACACACACACACACTAACCCGACCCCTAAACCTACCCATCTCACACACACACACGCTAACCCGTCCCCTAAACCTACCCATCACACACACACACGCTAACCCGACCCCTAAACCTACCCATCACACACAACATTCTGCATTTTTACATTTTCAAAAAAACTCATTCTGTATGATTTATAAGCTTGTGTACCTCAGTTTAGGTCCCCACAGTGACACGAGTCCCCGTGAGTGTGTGTGCATTCAGGTTTAAGTCCCCACCGGGATAGAAAAACATGTACACACTCACACACTGCATAGACACTTTATTATTTAATCACACTGGCTTCACAGCAGGTTGTCAGATTAATTTAGATGTTTTTTGTTGTTGTATGTACCAGTGTCACTCTGCTACATTGTACAGCTGAAAAAGTAAACTATGTTTAACAAGATTTCAATCTTTAATATGAATTAGTTTGTCTGAATTTTTCATTTTTTTTTTTTTTTTTCTTGTATACTTTTAAGTTCCATTTATTTGGTGCTTTGTTCAATCTCAAACCATTATTTTTATTTGTATTATTAAGATGTCTGCACAAGAGTTAACTGTAATCTCGGCAAACATTAAACTTTGCTGAAATTATGCGTCTCGCTTTGGTCTACCCTGGAAGTGTTCTGTTTGCTCTGCTTAACTATAATTACTAAAACTAAAACTGAAACTAAATAAAATAAAAATTAAAAAGAAATGTGTTTGCAAAATAAAAACTAAACTAAAACTAACAAAACCATTAATGAAACTAACTAAAACTAAACTTAAATTTAAAGCAAAATTGAAAACGATATTAAAATAAAAACTAATTTAAAAAAGCAAAACTATAATAACCTTGGGCTGTACTGCCACTATGTGGTTAAGCTGCCTCGTTTGCACAAGTTTTACAGGGAGGAGAGAGTCATGGTCAATTAGAGTTGTTGAGAGATGTGCAAATATCCTGGTGCCTCTGAGCAAATATGGAACCAGCTTCAGACACACATCATCAGAAATCTGCAATAATAAAACATACACCTGCAATCCTGAAAGTTATGAATGTGGTCAATGACAAAGAATGAACAACATGATGAGAAGGAAATCCAATCTAATTCTAATATTTATTTTTAAAGGGAGAAAAAACATTTAGACATTTTCATCAAAAATGTATGTAGTACAGTAGTGGTCTGAATTATTGGCACCTTTGGTAAATATGAGCTGTAAAAATAAATGAGTTGTTTGTCCTTTGCAAAAATCTATTATTACTCCACAAGATGAAGTTTTATGTAACAAAGTTCGGGAGGAGCATGTTCAGGTAATCATCCAATCAGCACAAGAAGAAGCCAGTATAAATAAAGCCTTCCCTTACCTCCTGTCTCATGACAAATTTCTCAGCATCCCGCCACCACCCCATCACCTCACATTCAGATGGGTCTGCTCATAGATACCCATGATCTATACATAATTCAAGGGGGGAGTACTCTGGGGTCGGGCCGAATTCCGAGCTCGGAGCCCTCCCCCCGGACAGCAAGCCAAATACGCATTATAATATTACATCAGATTTCATTAACATGTGAACTCGTGAACTAATTTAATCAGTTCATTGAATCAGTTGTTTGTGACGGACAAATTAAAAGAACCATTTATTGAAAAGGACCCTTTAATAAAACAGTAAACAGGCAACATTTTTACACTAACTTACATACATTAAACACATTTGATTCCATGGGGTCTTTATTTGCCAAATATGTGAAATTACATTTAAGTCTGCACACAAACAATAATATATAATAAACTGAATGATTGTGAACACTTATGTCTATAGATGTCTTTTATCTGTCTTTAAGTCAAGTCTGATGTCTTTTACCTGGCCTTTAAGCTGGAGTCCGAGTCAAGTCTGAAGTCTTTGAACTAGTCAGTCAAGTCTGAAGTCTTTAAACTGGAGTCTGAGTCAAGTCTGAAGTCTTTGAACAGTCAAGTCTGAAGTCTTTAAACTGGAATCGGAGTCAATTCTGAAGTCTTTAAAATAGTCAGTCAAGTCTGAAGTCTTTAAACTGGAATCCGAGTCAAGTTTGAAGTCTTTAAACTGAAGTCTGAGACAAGTCTAAAGTCTTTGAACTGAAGTCAGAGTCAAGTCTAAAGTCTTTAAACTGAAGAGAAAAATCCAAGTGTATTTGGCCTGTACTTGTACTCAATCTTTTGATCGAGATATACTTGAAAGTATAATTAAGTATTCAAAGTATACTTGGCTTGTAGTTGTGTTAACTCTTTTGATCGAGTAGCCTATTAAATATACTTTTTTTCATAGTTTTTCATATACAGTCTTATGAAACTTACATTGTTTGAAAATATTGATTAGAATATTGATATAAAACAGATATGTTTCTAATTCTGCGGATCTGAATTTTTGTGTAGGCAGCAGGCTAGTCCACTGGTAGTGGACTAAAGTCTACTTTTCCCCACCATTGACTGAATTTTCCAGCTATCCATGTTTTCACTGTTATACGGTAGGGGGCGCTATGACACATCTTCTAGTATAGAATCTCCGGATCAAAACACAGGAGAAGAAGAATCTGAAACCATGGGTGCTTCTCAATATCCCTCCTCGTCTCCTCTCTCCTCCGTCCTCCATCCTATGACCCGGAAACCAATCGAGCTCAGCCATCTTGAAGGACATCTCAATTCTCTAATTGCACCGCGAGGAGTCGAGGATCGAGGAGTGAGGAGGCTTCCTGAGGAGTCATGAGCGAGGATACACAGGTGGATCCTATGCGGAAGAGTTTTATCGACTAAAACGTGACGCACATATAAATTCTCCTCCCCCTTCACATCGGTCACAATAATTTTGATTTATACTTTACTTTTGCAGTTTATATAAACCACACACCTCACATATTTCAACAGGGTATCTTTCTTTATTATTATTTATTATGAATTTCTTAAATAAACAAATTTCAACAACATGAGGGCAGATCCTCTGAGCGCTGCTGATGACGCAATGAAGTGACGCTCGAGTGATCAAGGATTCCAATGTATAAAAAAAGCTTTCATTCGATCCCTCTGTCCTCGCGTCTTTTCCTTGCAGCCTTCCCTCGCATCCTACAGGGGGCGGAGCTGAGACGCGAGGAAAGGAAGCGAGGAGAGGAAACGAGGATGCACAAATAAGAATTGAGAAGCACCCCCTAGATATCATATAAAGGCTAGATGTCTTACGGCGGAGTCACTTCCGGCATCACCGGCGGCCATCTTACCACAGGGCTCTGTGAATTAAGGTGAGTGATCAGCACGCACACAAATCCTCTTATCTCGCTGAAATCTGGACGGATTTACAAACGGTTTGGTTTCTTACAAACGTTATTAACGTGGCTATAATTCTGAATGCTTAAGAATGCTCCGACGTTTATAACAAACCAAACCGTTTGAAAATCGGTAGAAAATTGAGCAAGTTATGGTCATTTAAAAGTACATGCACCATGTTACGAGTGAGCGAGCACCCTGTGGTAAGATGGCTGCCGTGTGCGGACGTCGACCTCCATTGGCCAGCAGCGCGCACGAGACATCTAGCCTTTATATGATATCTATGTCTGAAACAAGTGATAGAAGATTGCTCACTCAAATGTAAAATAACGTTATCATCAAACATTAAACAGCGTGTAAATCAAAACTGCTTAAAGTAGGGCTATGCAGTTTCGGGAATTTCTTCGCTGTATTCTCGCTTTTTGCTCGCAGGTTTCTCTATAGAGCTCCCCCTACAGCTTCAGAATAGATATTTGACAACACTGTCGAAAAACTCGTTGGCGACTCTCAGATACTAGAGGCTAGTAGATCAACGACATCAAAGCAGATGGGACAAAAAGTCATATAACTATTCCAATGACTCCAAAGCTGTTCGGTTAAGGTAAAAAAGTTACTTAGTTCACCCTTAATGTTTCTAAATGAAATGAAGCGTAACCCATGAAGAGAAAACGACTGTGAAGCTTTGGGGGTGTTGGACTCGATCTACTCCATCTGTGTTTTGATCATCGTTCTGAATCTGATCAAGGCGTGTAGTCTTTGACAAAAATGTGATTTTCTCAACTTTTTTGTTTAAAATGTTGCCTTTCTTTATGAAACGTACCAACGTTCAAGTGTTGATAAAAAAGGATGCATGAAGCTAATAAAATGTTTTTAAAATGAAAGTACAGTTAAAGGTATTTTTCAAGTATAAAATATAATATCTACATTTGAACAGTAGTATACTGCAAGTGCAATATATACATACAGTATATATATATATATATATATATATATATATATATATATATATATATATATAGTCAACTTTATGTTCACTTAAAGAAAATTTACAAGTATACTTGCAGTATAAACTACTAAACTAGTAGTTTACTGTGAGTACACTTAAGTGTGTACTTTCTTCAACTAAAAAAATGTACTACTTGTATTAAAATACTGTAGTAAACTAGTTTAGTACTCTTACACTTATAGTACACTTAAACGTATACATTTATACACTGAAAGTGGGCCAATTTAGTCCCAAGCAGTATTGAAATAGTACACTTACAAGTTTACAACAAGTACACATTGATATTAGTATACTTACTACATAAAGTATACTTAAATAGTATACTTGAACCTTCAAGTATACTTGAACATTACTTAAGTATACTTCATAAAATTAACTTGAAGTATACTTTTTCGTAAGGGCAGTCAAGTCTGAAGTCTTTAAACTGGAGTCTCAGTCAAGTTTGAAGTCTTTAAACTGAAGTCTGAGTCAAATCTGAAGTCTTGAAACTAGTCAAGTCTACATTCTTTAAACTGGATTCTAAGTCAAGTCTGACGTCTTTAAACTGGAGTCCAAGTCTTTAAACTGGATTCTGAGTCAAGTTGAAGTCTTTAAACTGGAGTCCGCGTCAAGTCTTTAAACTGGATTCTGAGTCATGTCTGAAGTCTTTAAACTTAAGTCTGATTCAAGTTTGAAGTCTTTAAAATGGTCTCTAAACTGAAGTCTGAGTCAAGTGTTAAGTATTTAAACTGGAGTCTAAATCTGGTCTGAAGTCTTTAATCTGACTTGGTTCTAGTTCTAAAATGGAACTTTTTATCTTCATGTTAACATTTTCGTGATGCCTCGACTTAAAGTCTCCCCATGCAAATTGATGGCCTGTTAGCTTTTTTTTACCTCTTGTGTTCCTGTCACAGTGCCAGTTCGTTCGTTGTGTTTGATGAGTTTTTGTCTGGTCTCCGTACCCTGTTGTTCCCTTTCGTAGTCACGACCCCCTTTCGTATGGGGTTTCGCTTAGAAAGCCTATCATCTTCGATTATATAAAACAAGCCAATGGCAAGGAAATGCCATGAGTCTGCGGAATTTGCATAGCGTAACTCCGCCCCACCCTGGGGGTATATAAGGAAGTGCGCTGGCAACATAGAGAAATGTTTTCGCTTCGGAGCCAAGTTGATTCTTCACTCCACAGCCAATTCTGAGTTCATCTCTTCATTCTCTTCGAGACGAGCCTCTCTCCAAGTGTTGGTGTGATAGCGAGTTCCAGCGAGTGCACATTCCCTGCTTATCTGTGCAGTGATTTGCCAGAGTTTGTGTGTTCATCCCCCTGGTCGCTTCAGCATTTGTGGTGAAATCTCCTTTCACAAAAGAGCATTGCACGCGGCACATCTTTTTAAAGATGCCTCGCCCGTGCATTTCTGGTTGCGGTCTGTACATTTCTGACTCTGATGGGCACAATCGCTGTCTTGTGTGTCTGGGTGTTGAGCACGCAAAGGCAGCGTTTTTGGATGAGTCATGTTCCCATTGCGGGAACATGGCCATCGCACGGTTGCGGTCTAGACTCAATGACCTTCGTGGTAGAGTCCCCTGACCCGCAACCCGATCTACGAGCTCCAGGAGAGCTAGTACTTCGGCTGGCGGCCAGGGTGACCTGAGGGCGGTGTGGAACAAAGCGCCGACTATTCCACGCTCCGCACCCCCCTCTAGCACTGTGCAACCCACGAGTGTTTCGAATGAGCCTGCGGTACAGTCCACTGACTTGCCGCAGGTCTCATTCGGCGCTCCAGAGGAGGATCATATGTCGATCATTGCATCACAAGGTGGGCAGGAGTCCTTGGGAAGTGACGATTCGGCTGTGCTGCCACCCTCAAGTGTCCCAGCATTGCCTGAGTCTGATCCCGAGCTGACAGCCATGCTTTCCCGGGCAGCCGCGGCCATTGGTCTAGAGTGGTCCCCGCCACCTGGTCCAGTGCGCTCGCGGCTGGACGATTGGTTTTTGGGAGCGGCCGCTGACCCTCGTCGGCGCCCAACCCCAATGTCTTTCTTCCCGGATGTGCATGAAGAGGTCACGAGGTCCTGGAAGGCACCATTGCCTTCCCGTGATCGCTCGGCGACCTCCTCCGCCTTGCCTCCTCTCGATCAGGCGGCTGCCAAAGGGTACACTGGGGTTCCCCAGGTTGAACGCTCTGTTGCGATGCAACTGTGTCCTCAGAGTGCTTCTTCCCGTGGTGACCCAAAGCACCCCTCCAAGGCCTGTAGGTTCTCCTCCACTCTCGTGGCGAAGGCCTATAGAGCTGCGGGGCAGGCAGCCTCCTCACTGCATGCCATGGCGACACTGCAGGTCTACCAGGCCCAGTTGTTACGTGACATGCACGAGGGGAGGACTGACCCAGCACTCTTTGACGAGTTGCGTGCCGCCACCGACCTCGCTCTCCAGGCGACGAAGGTGACCGCACGCACGCTGGGTCAGGTGATGTCCACTTGTGTGGTCCAGGAACGACACCTGTGGCTTAACCTGGCTGATATGCGGGAGGCCGAGCGGACCCGGTTCCTCGACACCCCCATATCCCAGACTGGCCTCTTCGGCGGTGCAGTCGAGGACTTTGCCCAGCAGTTCTTGACTGCCCAGAAGCAGACTGAGGCACAGGTGCCTCAGCCTGCTCGCCGCCGAGGGCGCCCTCCTGTGGTTCCCGCCCCTCCCGATCGGCCCCAGCAGCCATCTGCTTCCGGGTCGCGTCGTGGAGGAAGCCGCAGGAAGGCGCCACAGCCCTCTCCCGCCCCGCGCCCCGCTAAACGCCAGGCCAAGCGGCGCTCCTGAGACGGGCTGCTCAGAGATGGTACTGAGTTCTTTTCAGGAGACGGTAGCAGGGCCGCTCCTTCCCCCGGTGGAGGGCCGGGGGAGAATCCTTGGTTGTCCCACTCCCGCTGCTCATCCCACGACGGGCAGCACCCTAATGTGGTTAAAGAAAGAACTCTCCCATCTCTGAGCACACAGAGTTCTCGGATGACAGTGCGCGCCGCTCACGAGCCTCTCCACTCTCGTCCCCCTCTCTCGCCAGATTCCTGCCAGAGCACGCCCCCGTGGGACGCTGGTCCTCCCCTGGCCTCCTCTGGCAGGACGCAGCTAATGACCGTGCCCCCGCACCGGGCCGCTATACCACCCACGCCTGGGCCGGTCATTCCGCCTCTCTGCACCACCGAGGGCACGTCTGTGGTCCGCATGACCCCGCTGGTTCAGTTTCTGGGAGCCTGGTTAGAGCTTCCCGGTCTGTCCCGCTGGGTCGCGAGAACCATCAGGCTCGAATACGCGATTCAGTTCGCGCGGTCTCCTCCCCGCTTCAGGGGAGTCCGCTTCACTATGGTCGGTGGCAATGCCCCTGTCATGAGAGCGGAGGTCGCCACCCTACTGGCGAAGGGTGCGATCGAGACTGTCCCTCCAGCCGAAATGAAGTCCGGCTTCTACAGCCCCTACTTCATTGTACCGAAGAAATCCGGTGGATTACAACCTATCCTGGACCTGCGCGTCCTGAACCGCTCCCTTCACAGGCTGCCGTTCAAGATGCTTACGGCCAAACGCCTTTTCGAATGCGTACGGCCACAGGATTGGTTTGCAGCGATCGACCTGAAGGACGCTTACTTCCATGTCTCCATTCTTCCTGGACACAGACCGTTTCTTCGGTTTGCTTTCGAGGGGCAGGCATACCAGTACGCGGTTCTCCCTTTCGGGCTAGCCCTGTCTCCTCGCGTCTTCACGAAGGTCGTCGAGGCAGCCCTTGTTCCCCTACGAGAACACGGGGTTCGCATCCTGAACTATCTCGACGACTGGCTGATTTTAGCTCACTCTCGAGACCAGGTTTGCGAACACAGGGACCTTGTGCTCCGGCACCTAGCTCGTCTGGGCCTTCGGGTCAACTGGGAGAAGAGCAAACTCTGCCCAGTGCAGAGGATCTCTTTTCTCGGTATGGAAATCGACTCGGTCGCCATGTGCGCGCAACTTACGAGCGAGCGCGCGCAGTCACTGCTGACTTGCCTTCGTCAGTTCGAGGGCAAGAGTGCGGTCCCACTGAAACTATTTCAGAGGCTCCTGGGGCATATGGCATTCGCAGCCGCAGTAACGCTGCTCGGTTTGCTTCATATGAGACCGCTTCAGCTTTGGCTTCGCGATCGAGTCCCGAGGTGGGGATGGCAACACGGCACGCTCCGAGTCCCAGTGACTCCGACCTGCCGTCAGACCTTCTCCCCGTGGTCGAACCTCAATTTTCTACGGGCCGGAGTTCCCTTAGAACGAGCTTCCAGGCATGTTGTTGTATCAACAGATGCCTCCGCCATGGGTTGGGGTGCCATGTGCAATGGACATGCTGCTGCGGGCTCCTAGACTGGACCCCAGCGCCTTTGGCATGTCAATTGCCTTGAGTTGCTGGCTGTACGCCTTGCCCTGCACCGCTTTCATGCGTTGCTCAGGGGTCAACACGTACTAGTCCGATCAGACAATACCGATACCAGTCAAGGTGGTCTACGCTCCCGCCGTATGTCGCAACTCGCCCGCCACCTCCTCATATGGAGTCAGAAGCATCTGAGGTCGCTTCGAGCCATTTATATCCCGGGAGACCTGAACCAGGCGGCCGACGAGCTGTCTCGGCTTCGGCCTCTCGCTGGAGAATGGAGACTCCATCCCCACACGGTTCAGCTGATTTGGGATCAGTTCGGGGACGCACAGGTAGATCTGTTTGCCTCCCACGACTCGTCCCATTGCGACCTGTTTTATTCCCTGACCGAGGGCACGCTTGGCACGGATGCACTGGCGCACAGCTGGCCGCGGGGCCTTCGCAAGTATGCGTTTCCCCCAGTGAGCCTTCTTGCACAAACCTTGCGCAAGATCAGGGAGGACGAGGAGCAGGTAATATTGGTTGCCCCGTATTGGCACAACCGCACTTGGTTCCCAGAACTAGTACTCCTCGCGACAGCACCTCCCTGGCCAATTCCGCTGAGGAAGGACCTGCTTTCTCAGGGACGGGGCACCTTATGGCACCCTCGGCCCGATCTTTGGAACCTCCATGTATGGCTCCTGGACGGGACGAGGTAGGTTTGAGTACCCTACCATCACTTCCGCTAAAGCGTCGTCCACGAGACATACCTATGCATTGAAGTGGAACCTCTTCGTCAACTGGTGTTCTTCTAAACATCTAGAACCCACGAAATGCCCCATCAGTGTCGTGCTTTCCTTCCTGCAAGAAGGGTTGGAGCGAAGGCTGTCTCCCTCCACCCTGAAAGTGTATGTTGCCGCCATTGCCGCACATCACGACTCAGTTGATGGTAAGTCCTTGGGGAAGCACGACCTGATCGTCAGGTTCCTGAGGGAAGCGAGGAGACTGAATCCTCCTCGTCCTCCCCTCGTACCCTCTTGGGACCTCTCAGTGGTTTTAACTGCCCTGCAGAGTGCTCCCTTTGAGCCTCTGCAATCAGTGGAGCTTAAGTTCCTGTCAATGAAGACAGCGCTCCTGGTTGCATTGGCCTCCATCAAGAGGGTAGGGGACCTGCAGGCATTTTCGGTTGACGAAGCGTGCCTGGAGTTCGGACCGGCTAACTCTCACGTGATCCTGAGACCCCGGCCTGGATATGTGCCCAAGGTTCCCACCACACCATTTCGAGACCAGGTGGTGAATCTGCAAGCGCTGCCCTTGGAGGAGGCAGACCCAGCCTTGGCACTGCTCTGTCCAGTACGCGCCCTTCGTGCTTACGTTGACAGAACGCAGTGTTTCAGGACCTCAGACCAGCTCTTTGTCTGTCATGGTGGGAAGCTGAAGGGAAAGGCTCTCTCCAAGCAAAGTTTGTCTCACTGGATAGTGGACGCCAAGTTTTGGCTTACCAGCAGCAAGGTTGACCATGCCCCCTTGGTGTGACGGCCCACTCTTCTTGGAGTGTGGCATCCTCTTGGGCTCTAGCGCATGGCGCCTCGCTAACAGAGCTCTGCAGAGCTGCAGGCTGGGCGACACCTAACACATTCGCGAGATTCTACAATCTCCGAGTAGAGCCAGTTTCTTCTCATGTACTCGCTTCAACTAGCCGGTGCTAGATTCTGCTCAGGTGTCTTTGCTTGCTCGCCATTCCTCTCCACGGACGGGATACGTGCGATATTTCCTCAGGTGAGCCTCATAAGCCCTGAGTCTCCTCCAGCACTGACGACGTCAACGCCAGAGTTATGCCTCCTGCAGCTTTCGCGCTTGGCTAGGTGCCTCCATGTGCATGGTTCCCCCTCCGGGCGACCCCCACAGGTGTATTTCCACTGTAAGCCTCTCTGAGCATGTGTCTTTCCCTTGGCAAGCCACCTTGCCACCCCTGGGGTTGAAATATTCCACCTGCGGCTGGACACCCCAGTGATTCTTCATATGCAGCTCTTCGCGGTCATATGTGTATTCCAAGTCCCCCCCTTCGGGCTGGGCATGTTTGCATATTTCCACTGAGATATGCTTCCCAGTGTACCTTGGTATTCCTGTGTTAAGTAGGAGTCCTTCGTCCGTGCCAGTCTCACGACAGGGAGCTCAGACTTACGCAGGGCACTGGAAGACAGTCGAGAGGTGGCGTGATTACACTGAGAACCCTATTCGTCGTCATCAGACGTAACTCAGAGTGACTACGAAAGGGAACGTCTCGGTTACGTATGTGACCCTCTTTCCCCTGAGTAGGGAACGGAGACGTTACGTCTCCCTGCCACTTCCGCTGTACCGCTGGAACGCCTGAGTTCAGTCTCGGCTCCTCAGCGAAGACATATCTGCATGTTGCCAGTGAACTTCCTTATATACCCCCAGGGTGGGGCGGAGTTACGCTATGCAAATTCCGCAGACCCATGGCATTTCCTTGCCATTGGCTCGTTTTATATACTCGAAGATGATAGGCTTTCTAAGCGAAACCCCATTCGTCGTCATCCGACATAACGTCTCCGTTCCCTACTCAGGGAACGAGGGTTTACTTATGTAACCGAGACGTTCTGCCCAGTATTTTGTTTCTCCACAGATCTGGATCACAGGCTGTGTTGCAGTGCCTTCCCGCTCGCAGATTGAACTGTGGATTGCTTGTCTGTAACCTGTTGCTCGTGGATTCATCATGGACTGTGCATTCCCGCTCGCAGTTACCGAACTGCTTCTCAGTTGTATATTTTCTTTTGCCTACATGAGTTTGTTCAATAAACATTTTGTTCTCTGCATCTCTCCTTCCTAATTTTCCTAATAGAATGAACTGGTTAATATAAATATGGACCCACCAGAGTTAAGGTATTGATGAGGCTCTTCAAAAACAAGGTGAATTGATTGGACATCAACAGACTCAGCTCAATCAGACTTTCCACACTTTCCAGCCGAATTAACTGGACAATTACATCATCTCAACGTCTGTCCTGATAGCAATCCTACTGACATGACTCAAGTGTCATCAGTTGCTCCCACAGCCAACCCCCCGACTCCTCCACTCAGCAGAGTCTCTGAACCTTGTCTTAATCCTCCGGAAGTTTATTCAGGAGAGCCTAAGACTTGTAGTTCATTCCTGTCCCAGTGCTCTCTTTATATGACATTGACCATCTGCATTTCCTAATGATGAGTTAAAGGTTGCTTTTGTTATTCCCCTTCTATCCAGTCGGGCTCGTGAGTCGGGTACTTATGAACCTGGAGGTTTTTGACAGAAGTCATTCATTCACAAGTTCATTGAACTCCCTGATCTACAGCAAGGCAGTTTACTCAGAAAATCTTCCAGCACCAAAACTCCTCTCCATGATAGATTCTGATTGGAAGATCACAACCAGACTTAAGGAATCTATCCTCACTAGTACACTCTGTGGTACTATGTTGACTACCATCACCCATATTCTACGGCTCATGTGTTAGGCTACTTAAGTTACTCAATATAGGACTGCTTAAATTTTGGCATTCACTGAAACATTGCTGAATAAGAACGATGATGATGAACTGATGTTTTTTTTTTTTTTTTGTAAATGCTCAAAAATTGTCATAAGGGAGAAGTTGAGCACCTCTGACATTGATCTTTTGGCCGTGTCTCTACGCCCTTTATATCTTTCTAGGGAATTTCCACTTAAGTTTTTTTTTTTTTTTTTGTGGCTTATTTTTATCCCAGAGCAAATGCAACCACAGCTATAGAGCATATTCCCGAACGCCTTAGATAGACTGGAATTCATATTTGCTAAATTTATTTTGGGGGATTTCAACCACTGATCGGCAGAAAACAACTTTGAAAGTTTTTTTTTTCAGTATTCAGTGTCACATGCACTACTTGTTTGAGGAAAATATTGGATAAATGATATGGCTCAATTCCAGGTGCATATTGATCTATCGCTTTCCCCCCGCTTGGTTCAGCTGATCAACATATGGTATTGTTTGTACTAGCATATTTACCGGTTATAAAGAGGACAGAGAAGGTTGATCAAGTTTTTAAACAGTGAACTAATGACATAATTGACAGGTTACAAGGATGCTTTGAAACAACTAATTGGAATACGCTCATAGCTCAAGTGGACACAGTGACATTGTATATCTCCTTCTGAGTGGATAATATTCCCAACAACAAGCCTTGGATGACTATAGAACTCAAGGAAATTTTAAATAAGTTTGAAAAAAGGAGGTCAACAGAGAGCAACAGAGCGTGCTATTAAAACTTCCAAACTGAAATACAAGAACAAGATTGAGCAAACATTTACTCAGGGGAACCTCCATACAGCCTCCATACAGCAGTTAATATTGCTCACTATTCTTGTAAACACAAATTATTCCTACAATCATTTCTGACTCTGCCCTCACCAGAGAAGGTGGTGCGAGCTCTCAAGAAGACCAAAGCTAATACTGCACCTGGGCTTGATAATGTCTGTGGCTGAATTTTAAAACACTGTGCGGAGCAGTAAGCGGGTGTCAGGCTCTGTTTCAGAACTCTTTGGCCAGTGTTGTAGTCCCTCAGCTGTGGAAACATTCCACAGTTATTCCAATACCAAAAAAAGAGCTCCATCAAAGCCCTAAACAATCTCAGGCCTGTTGCTCCCACCTCTCTTGTGATAATGGCAATGGAGAGGATTAATAAAACTTATATCACTAAAGTAATTGACCCACAGTTAGACCTACTTCAGTTTGCATTTAGCACAGGCAGAGGGGTCGATGACGCAAAGGTTTTTATCACAGACATTGTTCATGAGAATCTTGAGTCTACTAACTCCACAGCCAGTCTTTTGTTTGCTGATTTTTCTTATTCAATACCCTACAATAGGTAGAACTGCAAATGCTTAGGTTGGCTGGAAGGATTTTACAAGACCCTTTAGATGTCACGTTTTCTGAGTGGCTCCCCTCAAGATGACAGCTGTCCAGCTGTAGGACACAAAGGAGGAAGCCAACCTTTGTTGTGCAGAGCTAGCATATGGATTTGGGCCTCCAGAGTAGGCTCCACCCTTACGAAAAAGAAGTTTATTCAAGTGTGCTATTAGTATACTTCTTATCAACTAAAAATAAGAAAGTATACTTTTAGTCTACTTTTTATGTACTTCTTAGAAATATACTTTATGTACTTCTCAGAAATAAACTTCAAATTCCACTTAAGTATACTTGACTTATACTGACAGAAAAGTCTAAGTATATTTGGCCTCTACTTGTTGATCGAGATATACTTAAAGGTATAATTAAGTATTCTAAGCATTCTTGGTTTGTACTTGTGTTTACTAATTTGATTGAGTGACTTATTAAATACTTTTTTTTTAAAACATAATATTAGACACTGTCTTATAAACTAACATGTACAAGTTTATATAGTAACAAGCTTTCGTGTGGAATAGTTTAGAGAGTAATGGAACTGAACCTGATCTTGTACACAGCGATAATAATTCCCTTACGAAAAATACGTTTATTCAAGTGTTCTATTAGTATACTTCTTTTCAACTAAAAAGAAAGCATACTATCAGGCTACATTTTATAATACTTCTCAAAAATATACTTTATGTACTTCTCAGAAATATACTTAAGTGTACTGGACTTATACTGAGAGAAAAGTCCAAGCATATTTGGCCTCTACTTGTACTCAATCTTTTGATCGAGATATACTTACAAGTTTAGTTATTCAAAATATACTTGGCTTGTAGTTGTGTTAACTCTTTTGATTGAGTAGCTCATTAAATATACTTTTTTACATAGTTTCTCATATACAGTCTTATGAAACTTACATTGTTTGAAAAATATTGATTAAAATATTGATATAAAACCCATGAAGAGAAAACGACTGTGAAGCTTTGTTGGTGTTGGACTCGATCTACTCTATCTGTGTTTTGATCATCGTTCTGAATCTGATCAAGGTGTAGTCTTTGACAAAAATGAGATTTTTCTCATCTTTTTTGTTTAGAATGTTGCCTTTATTTATGAAACTTACGAACATTCAAGTGTTGATAAAAAAGCTAGTAATTTTTTTTTTTTCAAATTAAAGTACAGTTAAGTACATACACTTTTATATACTTCAAGTGGGCCAATTTAGTCCCAAGCGGTATTAAAATAGTACACTTACAAGTTTACTACTAGTACATATTGACATTAGTATACTTACTACATAAAGTATACTTAAAAATATACTTGAACATTACTCAAGTACACTTCATAAAATAAACTTGAAGTATACTTCTTTTTCGTAAGGGCACTCAGCTCGCTGAGCCACTGCTCAAGCGATGGGTTGAAGGTGGTTGGTTTGCAAGCAAGCCCCACTCCCCTAGGCTGGGTGCAGAAAAAATTCTGTCATCTCTAGAGCCACTGGCAGGCTCGGACCCTGTTAAATTCTCAGGGGGAGGTAAGTATCATTCTACCTCACACCACTATGGCTCGGGTTGAGCGGAAAGTTCTAACCTTCGCTTTATTTTGGTTTTCGAAGTACGCTCCCTTGAAGCCAGATCATTGCCATGAGCTGACGCCAATGCGTATAGATGATAGGCCCCTCAATCTGGGGCCTCCATTGAGGCAGGATGGTGTCCCTTACGAAAAAAAAGTATACTTCAAGTTCATTTTATGAAGTATACTTGAGTAATGTTCAAGTATATTTTTAAGTATACTTTATGTATTAAGTATACTAATGTCAATATGTACTAGTAGTAAACTTGTAAGTGTACTATTTTAATACCTCTTGGGACTAAATTGGCCCACTTGAAGTATATAAAAGTATATGTTTAAGTGTACTATAAGTGTAACAGTAGTAAACTTTAAGTACACAACTAGTTCATAATTTGGCCATTCCACCGAATGGGTGACATTTGCTTGTTGTAACTCTTAAAAATTAAACTTAATTTTTTGATTTTTTTCAACACTGAATCTAATACTCAAATATTTACCTATTCAAAATGTGTATTGGTCAATCTCAGGCAACTTTATTTAATTTTTTACAAGGTTTCTAAGCAGGAGATGGATGCATGTTTTCACAGTCCTGTTACCGAAACTCATGTGACATATAAAAAGCATGTTTAAAAGCATGTCAATTATTCCTTTGTTTTCCCCACAAGAAAGTGTTTATTTTAAAGATATTGTTGGTTATATGTTCAAATAACTGATATTTGTGACAAAAAAATCACTATATATTAAGGCAAAGTGTATTTTAATAAAAAACACAAAGCCATTTTTTCATTTTAAAGAAGACCGAAGCCTCAAGTTTATATATTTTTTTATAATTTAATTTATTAAACAGTTGTATAAATGATGGACCAAACAAAACTGATAAAAACAGTGGTTTAACTTTATTTTTTTAGAAAATAAATAAATAATAGTAACAGGAATGAACACTTGGTAACAGGAATGAACTATTTCATAACAGGAATGAGGAACAGGTAACAGGAATGAGTGTCCATATGTGTGTGCACGAGAGAGAGTGTACATGACTGTGTGTGCATAAGATTTCTATGTTGAAGTGATGTACTATATGCTAGTAGTACTTCACAGCAAAGGAGGTGGAAAGAGAAATAATATTTACAGTATTAAATCAACAAAACAGAGGACTCTATTCACTCCTGTTACTTTAACTCACTCCTGTTATTTTTCATATAAGTAACATGACTGAAAGTAACAGGGCCGTGCAGAGACCTCTGGAGGGGCAGGTGCTCAAAGTATAAAAGGGGGCACATGGAACAAGGCTTTAAATAGGGCTGTGATCAAAATACAGTAACAGGGTTTTTACATCCTCAAAATGAGGCGGAGGTGGTAAAAATCCTAATAATGTATTTTAATAATAAGATAATTAAATTCGTATTTTTTTGTAGATCATCATATAGCCTAATGTGTTTCCCACATTATTTTTGTTGGTGGAGCTTGGTATCTGTAGGGGGGTCCGGGGGCATGCCCCCCCGGAAGAAAATTTTGTACATTTTAAAGATAAATTCATTAATTTGGTGCACTTTGAGTCACCCGAATCCACTGTTAAAAATAAATAATCCACCCGCAAAACCGCCCATATTCTTTGATTTAAATATCTGCATCTGATCATCACATTACAATTATTCAAATTCTCAGTGTTAAGCATGATAATATGGTAACATATCACACTGAAGTAGGCTGATTTAAAACGAACATTTATTTAAAATAAAAGTTCTTCTTTTGGCAAAATTACATTTCCTTAATAGCCTAAACAGAGGCTTTACTCCCTTCAAACTTAAATTGTCAATGTTTCATTACATCACTTTGAAAACACTAATTTTTTGTACCTTTTAAAAAGGGCATTTTTCCACTAATTTTATTAAATGTATGCTCCATCTTTCATTTCAAATTCTCAAATTTGATCAATATATTCAATTAAAATAATAAGACACTAGGCTGTTACCAATCAAATTAAATAATTAACATTGAAAAATTATAACTGTATTAATTTGGATTATTTTAAATATTTTTGAATATACAAATAAGGAATGTTGAAAAGAATGATACTTTATAAAACTAAACCGCCAGTAGGAGGCGGCAGGCGACCGTCTTAATGAGCGAGTCATTGAGTCATTCATTCAAACGATTCATTCAAACGGCTGATTTATTCAGAATGAGGCAGTTTATGAATGGGTAATTGAATCTTTGACTCAACCGATTCGTTCAAAATGCTGAATCATTCAGTAATGCAACAAGTGTTGCTGTGAGATTCGTGATGGTTCTTGATCTTTGTTTGGAACTATTTTCGCTGCTGAAACATAACAAAAATAGTCATTGCGTCTAAAATGTAAATGACTTAATTTTAACTATTTGTTTATTGACCTGCTATGAAATCAGTCTCGGTTTCAATCTTGATGGCATTCAGGAAAACAGTTACTTCTATAGCCTAACGTTACACACAGCAATATAAACAACATCTCTGCATGCTCTCTTCACGTCGTCCTTGTAAAATAATAATAAGTAAACGAACATCAAAATCACTTCGCTGAGAATGAAACGCCACTTACCAGCAGCCGCAGATTTGAAGACATCCTCTGGTAGTGCGCATAGGCGCGCGAAAAAAAAAAAATGTGCGTGCAGCGTGAGGAATGAGGTGAAAGGTCATCATGTGGGTCATTTTATTTACGGCTAAATTATTATTAATTAATTAAATAAATATATTTGTTTGACAGGGAAGCTGTGCGCAAACAGGAATATATATTATTTTTCAAAAATAGAAAAAAAGCACCCCAGAAAAAAGGGCACTTTCTCTCCAGGAATAAAAAGGGCAGGTGCTCAAGCCCCCTTTGATGTCTATGTGTGCACGTGCCTGGAAAGTAACAGGATTGAGTTTTTAAGCAAAAAGTTATCAAATACATGACATATGGCCACATAGCATACATGCTAATAGCATGAGGACACTGAGCAAATTCTAGTAATTTAACAAAAGTTAATATCTTTAAAATAAACAAATACATTCTAAGAAATTATTTAGGTAACAGGATAGTATGTTGAGATTGACCTTCTCAGTCATAGTTACAATTTCATCATATACAGAAATTAAAATAAGAGGACTAACTTATGGTCTTCCCATTGCCTTTAGAAGATCAAGATGATGCAACTTCCTGTTGAAAATGTGTCTTGTGGAATATTCCAAGTTTTTCAGAGGGGGGAATGTGTTAGGGTAACAGGACTGAGTGAAAACCCGGGGACATGACTAAAATGTGTATTTTATCTAAAATATTAGATAAAATATTTTTTTCTCATAAAAACAAACAAACATTTTAAATACATTGGATATAAAGTCACACAACAATCCCCAAAACTTAAGATTTCTGAAGGATTTTAATCATTATATTTCATGGCAAAGTTTAGAGACAGAGAGTGGGGACATGCAGAAAATGCTATTTTTTGTGTTCTATGTAGTTTTTATTAATGTTTTTAATTATAAATTTTATAATTTGTAGTTAGCTTAATATGCAGGGCATTTTGCTTAATAATAAAATGTATTTTAGAGTTAATTTTCATGCAATTTTATACATATGATGTTCTGGGGACATAAATGTCACCCATTCGGTGGAATGGCTCAATTACGTTTCTCATTTTTACTGCAAGTGAACTTATGGGTATACTAGTAGTTCACTATTGTAATACTTGTAGCAACTTTGAAGTATACTCTCAGTAAACTACTAGTTTAGTAGTTTTATACTACAAGTTTACTGAGAGTACACTAAAAGAAAACTTTCTAGTATACTTGCGGTATAAAACTAAACCAGAATATATTTCAGTATTATATATATATAAAAAAAAGGTCAAAAAGCTCAATTTTTTCAAGCTAAATTGATATATAACATGGATGTGAGTGAGCCAGAAGTCCAACTTGGAGCATCAGCTGCTCCAGACCCCCCACAGTGGCTACAGGCTGTGCTAGCACAACAAAATAAGCAACTTCAACATGCCATTTCACCTCTGCTCCAAAGATTGGAAGCGACGGAGGCTAATTTGTCTGCCCTCACGCAGCAGTGTCATGCCAGTAAAGTAACACGTGGTCCCCACCAACATGACGACTCTACCACACTTGCAGCTGCCCCTGATAGAACTCTTATGACAGATGGAGATGCTACAGGGCCTTCAGATGCTAAAGCTTTTTGCTGCTGAGCTCGCGGTCATTGATAGACACGTACGGAGCCCAATTAGTCCAACTTCCTCCACACCTGGCCCCGATGTAAGACCTAGAAGCCGTGCACAGGGACCCAGCCGTTATAATGGCTCTTTCAACTTGGGCCCAAACATGCACACACCTTCAACTGTTGCAGCGCCCACCCATCACCTCACAACCCCTCGTGGTAGAGCTTCAGATGGACCTAAAGCTAAACTTGACACTTACGATGGTAAGGATGACTGGGACTCCTTCATCATTCCTTTTGAGCGCAGAGCTGTCATTTACAGATGGAGTACAGTAGAGAGAGTGGATAAACTCCATGAAAGTCTACAAGGAGCTGCTGTCAGATATCTGTGCTCATTACCTGAACACATACGTGAAGATTACTTTCTGCTGAAAGAACAGCTGGCTTTCCGATTTGGCCAGAAAGAACCTCCAACCACAGCACGGAGGAGACTTGGAGAACTGCGCCAGTCTAAAGAAACTGTTTCGGAGTTCGCAGAGGAGGTTCACAGGCTGGTCATTTTAGCTTATCCTGGAGTTGACACTGAGCTCAGGGAGCAAATTGCTGCTGATGCTTTTCTCAAAGGGCTACCCATCCAGAAAGTGGCATACGAGGTTATGAACCGTGACCCTGTATCACTGGATGAGGCACAACGGCTAGTATCATCTTATGAACACAATTTCAAAGCCACACTCGGACGAGACTTTGATCTGAAGGGGAGGACACGTCGAGTATCCTGGGCTGATTAAGACATGGACTCTGATGATGAGCCACCGGCCTTGCAGTCACGTAGAGTGCAGTCACAGCCGGGTTATGTTACACAGCACCAGTTGCAAACACTCATTGATAAAGTTGATAAGCTCCAACTAGCCATAGCCTGCCTGCCTACTTCCTCTTCTGTTGCTCTTCCTTCTTCCATAAGACCCACCCAACAAATACATTCCAGTATGGCAGTTCAGTCAGAAAGAGGACGTGCAGCTCAGACCTCTTTCAATTTAAGCAGATACAGACAGCAACATACCAGCCCCACCAGAGCTTCTAGCGGGCCATGTTTCCAGTGTGGAGAGGAGGGACATTTCAAACGAAACTGCTCACGGTCCCCCAGTCCATCTACAAGTCCCCCTGCAAATACTGTGGCCAGAATGGAGCCCTCAAATCAAAATCACTCCGAACACGCAGAGCAGAGTCCGTCTATTGTACATGTGAGCAGAGCTGAGAGTCGAGGACCCAGTTTAATGATTTTGCTGACTGTTGATGGCGTACCAGTTAATGCAGTTATAGACATGGGTGCTGAGGATACAATAATGTCTGAAGAGACGTACAGCAAATTACCCGCTAAATCACCTTCAGGACTGAAAATGTGTGTCTCCGAAATGCAGAAACTGGAAGGGAGATGTCAGCAACAGGCGGAGTGAAAGTGGAATTCAGAATTGGCACAAAGGTGTTGGAGTGGACAGTTTGCATTGCACCAATTCGTGATGCCCTGCTCTTGGGCTTAGATTTCTTAAAAGCTGCTGATTTCACCATACATGCCTCTGGTAAAGTGTTTATGGGCTCTGAACTCATGCCAGCCTATATATCCGAAGGCAAGGGCCCAGACTATGCCATTTCGAGAGTGATGTTAGAAAGTGATGTCACTGTGCCGCCAGAGTGTGAATGTTTAGTTTGGGGTGTGGTAGACGACCCAAAACCAGAACTCCCGGCTGTTCTAGAGCCTGTTAGCCTGGCTGATGGAGTGTCTTCAGGCAGCATCATGACTGATGGAGTGTCTTCAGGCAGCATCATGATTAACATGGAACAGGGGATCCCAGTCAGGCTATGCAATGTCACAGCTTCCAGTAGACCCTTATTACGAGGAGTCTGTTTGGGTGTGCTCATCGAAGCATATCCTGATGCTCAAGAGAAGGGAGATAGAGCCTATTTAGTTCCAGGCGATGCTCCATTGTATGCAAAAAAGGGGAACTCAGTGCCACAAGATCCTGACAATGAGCCTCCTGATGAACATGACATAAGAAGGGTGTCGTCACCAAACGCTCTTGACCTTCCAGAGCACCTCAGACAGTTGTTTACTTCTGCAAGCGAAACGCTCACTGAACAGCAACAAGAGATGTTAGTAGCTCTGCTGAGTAAATATCAAGCAGTTTTTGCAGCAACTGATGATGATCATGGGAAGTTTTCTGCTTTGCAGCACAGCATAGACACAGGAATGTCTAAGCCTGTTCGATAGCCAGTACGACGTACCCCTTTAGGGTTCTGGAATGAGGAGGAAACGCATCTCAAGAAAATGCTTGATTCAGGTATTGTTGTCCCCTCAAGCTCAGAATGGGCTTCCCCTATTGTCCTTGTAAGGAAAAATGATTGGGGGGTCCGCTGGTGCGTAGATTATCGCCAGCTTAATGATCTTACCATCAAGGACGCATATCCCCTACCAAAAATAGAGGAATGCCTGGACGTGCTGGGTGGTGCAAAGACATTTTCAACACTTGACCTTCAGTCAGGATATTGGCAGATTGAAGTGAATAAAAAAGACAGATCCAAGACTGATTTTGTGACGAGGTATGGACTATATGAGTACACCAGAATGCCATTTGGTCTATGTAATGCACCCAGCACATTTCAGAGGGCCATGGAGCTGGTTCTACGAGGGCTGCAGTGGGACACTTTACTTATATACCTGGATGACATAATCATCTTTGGTGAAGATGTGGAACAGTGTATGGAGCGCCTAGCAGAGGTTTTTCAGAGGTTGCAGGAATATGGACTAAAGCTGAAGCCCTCAAAATGTCAGCTGCTAAGAGACGAAGTCCTGTTTCTTGGTCACGTTGTGAGCAGCGAAGGAATTAAGACCAATCCAGCCCTCATTAGTGACGTTAGGAACTGGAAGACCCCAACCAGTGTCCAGGAACTCCAGTCTTTCCTGGGTCTGTGCAACTATTACAGGAGGTTTGTTGCCAAGTTTGCTGAAATCACTACACCCTTGACAATGCTACTCAAGAAAGGGAGTCCCTTCTCCTGGGAATAGGAGCAGAACAAGGCCTTTGAACATCTTAAAAGGAGCCTCACAACTGCACCCATCTTGGTGTTCCCAATTACATCTGGACAGTTTGTCCTGGACACTGATGCGTCCAACCAGAGCATCGGAGCAGTGCTCTCACAGTTACAGTGGGGGGAAGAGAAAGTTATCTCATTTGCCAGCTGTCTCCTCACACCAGCTCACCAGAGGTACTGTGTCACACGTAAAGAACTCTTAGCAGTTGTCAGGTTCACAAGACAGTTCCGCCACTATTTGCTGGGGTCTAACTTCTTACTCAGGACGGATCACAGCAGTCTAACGTGGCTATACCGGTTTAAGAGACCAGAAGGCCAACTGGCTAGGTGGCTTGAAGAACTCAGTCAGTACAATTTTGTCATCGAGCATAGGCCAGGTACACACCATTCCAACGCTGACGCTCTGTCCCGAAAGACTCTGAATGAAGAACCTTGTGACTGTTATCAAGCAGGAAGAGAGCTAGATAGCTTGCCATGCAAGGGCTGTCGCTTCTGCCGAAAGCTCCACCATCAGTGGGCCAGATTCGAGGAAGATGTCGATGATGTCATCCCCTTGGCGGTAAGACGCACACACTCCCTTGACCGTCAGAATGAGGGTAGTTGCACTAACACTCCCAGTGATGTTAATGAAGTAGGTGATGACAACCCAAGTCCTTCCTCAAACTGGCTGCAACCGCTGAGTCCCGAAAGTCTCAGGGAAGAACAGTTAGCTGACCCAGACCTTTCAGTTCTCCATAAATGGATGTCTGATGGTTCTTTGCCTGCTAAGGAAGAGGTCATGATGCAGAGCCCTGCGGTTCGCAAGTACTGGCTGTGTTGGTCTCAAGTAGAGATGCGAGATGGGGTCCTCTATTACCGGTGGGATGATGTCAATGGAGGTATGTCATCTCTGCGCTTACTTCTTCCTGTTTCCCTGAAGACTGAGGTTCTCCAATCTTGTCACAATCCAGCACAAGCGGGTCATCCAGGGGAGGAAAAGACACTTATGCGCCTCCGCAGGTGTTACCAATGGTACAATATGGGGAACGATGTACGCCTTTTCGTCAAGAAGTGCCCACAGTGTAGTTCCTGTAAAACAACCAGTCCAATGGGGAGGGCCAAGCTTCAGAACTACCAGGCTGGAGCGCCAATGGACAGACTACACCTTGATGTCCTAGGACCATTTCCAGAGTCCAAGACAGGCAACAGGTACATCCTCGTTATAATTGACCAGTTTACTCGCTGGGTAGAGGCATTCCCTGTCTCTGAACAAGGAGCTGAGACAACAGCAAAGAGGTTGGTGGTTGACTTCATCTCACGCTTTGGGGCTCCCCTTGAGATTCACACAGACCAAGGACGGAACTTCGAGAGTTTGCTCTTTACAGAGGTTTGTCGTCTGTTACAAGTAACCAAGACCTGGACCACACCATATCATCCGGCTTCGAACGGGCAAGTGGAAAGATTCAATAGAACGCTCTTGCAGATGATACGGTGTTATGTGGACCAAAGTCAGCGGAATTGGGATGAGCATCTTCCCTTATTCACTGCAGCGTACAGGAGCACTGTACATTCAGCGACGGGTTTCACACCAAATCAGCTGATGCTGGGGCGAGAAGTTTTCCAGCTACATGACATCTGGCTAAGGATGGACGAGGTTACCAGAGAAGCTAAAGGTACACCTGAGTTTGTCCAGGAACTGCAAGCTAACCTCCAGCAGGCTCATCAAGTAGCGCGCCAGAACTTACGCTCCGCTCAGACACGCCAGAAAAAGGTCTATGACTTACGAGCCAGAGAGAAGTCCTACCAAGTAGGTGATCTTGTGTCAGTGAGGGTCAGTAGCAGGAGAAAGGGCTACAGTCCAAAACTCCAACCCCCATGGCAAGGGCCGTTGGTCGTCACAGCATGCCTTGGACCAGTGCTCTACCGAGTCAGGGACAGACGAAGTGAGAAGGTACTGCATCATGATCGCTTACAACCCTATCTAAGTGACCACATACCTGCCTGGATGCAGCGTCTGCGACACAAATACACCTGCACCGAGGAAGGCTCCCTGGTTCCAATCACTGCTCAGGTACCTGTTGCCACAGGGGCAGAAGCACCAAACCCGTCGTCCTCTGACAACTCTGTGTCGGAAGAGCCTCTGACCCTTCTTGTAACGGACTCTAACTGTGACCCTATTCCCTGTGGAAAAGAGGGGACGAAGACAAAAAGGGGGCGACTTGTTCGAGCCCCAAGTCGTTATATGGACTAAAGAAGAAAATAGAAGGCAACAAAAAGTTAACTGTTCACCCTCACTGGTGCAGAAGGGACTCTGGAGAGCTAAAAAAAAGGGGGGGGGGGTGTTATAGTGTTAGTTCAGTAAATACATTGTTTGTTACAGTTATTTTACTAGTATACGTAATGTGTTCTTATTAGCCAATCAGATGTGGCTACGTCATTACGTAGGGATTAGTTCACTGCTTGTTTACGTTTAGCGTCAGATGCTCATAGGCTCCGGTGCGGATGGTTGTAGATAAACCCATCAGCGCTGGGCAAGAGCATAAAACCCCCATTGATGTAAAGTTGTGACTTAATAAGTAAAGTTCCTGAACGTACTCTCTTTGTTGTGTGCTTCTCTTCACGCCTCCACGGACACTGAGAAACCAACACGAGAAAGCACAACAATATATATATATATATATATATATATATACATGTATACATAGGCCTACATGCATACAGTATTTGTAAAAGTAGGCTAATACAAACAACACTTTTTCATGATCAGATTTTTTCATTTTTAAATACAACATTGATATTGTACAGATAAACACTTTACAATTACATTTAATGTAGGCTATTTTCTTATCAACCAGTGAAACATGAAATGTGTTTAAATTATGTTGCCAAAAATGTGAAATGCCTGCTACTGCTGCTGCTGCTGCCGCCCGCAGCCTCTCTGCCTGGCTATATAGACCAGCCCCGCCCCTGCGCTTGTTGTCTTTTGTTTTCCGGTTTTCACAGCGATTTCCACATTTCCACAGGAATTATGAATGAACCGCTCTGTCTATTTAGCTAGCTTGTACGTGTGTTGTTTGGATTAGAATCACTTTCCAAAAGTTGCTAAAAGTTGCCAAATAAATTTTAAAAATTGCTAAATTTGTTGCTAGGTGCTTTTTGAATAAAAAGTTGCTAGGGTAGTCTGAAAAGTTGCTAAATCTAACAACAAAATTGCTAAGTTGGCAACACTGGATTCTGTACTAGAAGATGTGTCATAGCGCCCCCTAACGTATACCAGTGAAAACATGGATAGCTGGAAAATTCAGTCAATGGTGGGGAAAAGTTTAATTAAAGTAAATTCCTATGTACACCAGTGGACTAGCCTACACAAAAATTCTGATACGCAGAATTAGAAACATATCTGTTTTATATCAATATTTTAATCAATATTTTCAAACAAAGTTTCATAAGACTGTATATGAAAAACGATGTAAAAAAAAGTATATTTAATAGGCTACTCGATCAAAAGAGTTAACACAACTACAAGCCAAGTATACTTTGAATAATTAAACTTTTAAGTATATCTCAATCAAAAGATTGAGTACAAGTAATAGGCCAAATATACTTGGACTTTTCTCTCAGTATAAGTCAAGTACACTTAAGTGTAATTAAGTATATTTTTTGAGAAGTATATAAAATGTAGACTGAAAGTATGCTTTCTTCTTTTTAGTTGAAAAGTATACTAATAAAACTCTTGAATAAACTTATTTTCCATGCTTATTTTATTTACTCTATAAGCTCTTCCACCCGAAAGTTTGTTACTATATAAAGCTGAACATGTTAGGCTAGTTTATAAGACGGTGTGTAATATTATGTTTTTAAAAAAGTATTTAATAAGCTACTCAATCAAAATAGTAAACACAAGTACAAGCCAAGAATACTTAGAATACTTTAGGCCAAATATACTTGGACTTTTCTCTCAGTATAAGTCAAGTACACTTAAGTGTAATTAAGTATATTTTTTGAGAAGTATATAAAAAGTAGACTGAAAGTATACTTTCTTATTTTTAGTTTAAAATAAGTATACTAATAGAACACTTGAATAAACTTCTTTTTCGTAAGGGGTATGTTGTACTTCCCTTGCTTAAAGGGTGTTATTTTTTTGCTGAGTAAACTGCCATGGGCAATGTGGTGTTAGGTACCAGGATACTGTGGGCGCTGTGTAAACAGCTAATCTGCCAACGAAGGCTGCGCTGTCAAGTTGTAGGCCTCAGCAGGCCTCCTTGACGGACATCCCCCAAAAAGGGCTCTTTAGGCCACCTTGCCTCAGGTGGTTGGCCTTAGTAGTTCGGGCAGTAGACTCACTGACGGGTAGTAGGCCTTAACAGGCCTCCTCGGAAGAGAGTACCAACGTTGTGGGACATACATTAAAGCTGCGACCAGGTATCCTGTGGGTGGCCCCAATATTTGAGTTGGTGTAATATGGTTCCCAACGGTGTTGTGTTCGTAGCAGAATAGACTTGCTATCAGCTAGTAGGCCCTACCATGCCTCCCTGAAAGCGAATCCCCAGCAGTATGGGTAGTTGGCTGACAGCACTGGCGTGCCTCAGGCCGAGTAGGCCTCCCATGAGTTTTCGAGTGACGGGGTACACAGCCAACAGATAGGGTGCTTGGCTGTTAAATTCACCGGCCAATCAGACAATTGGCTTCAGTGGGCCTCTCTGGAGGCGAGCCCCTATCATGATCAGCCAAATAAGATTTGCCACTGTATGGTTGGCTGATTAGGCCTCCAAGAAGACAACCCCCCCAACAGTGTGGGTAATTTTTGCCAGCTAGTAAAATCACTGTCAGGCGGTTGGCCTTTTCAGGCCTCCTCTGTGCTTTGAAACACAAGTGCTGGGTAGATCTGCGGATCGAGCACAGAAACTCCCCTCGCTGGCAAGGTTTGTAAGTGATATGCTGAGTGATGCTCTCCTGAATACCCCGTCTCTGAGATCCGGGCCGAGTGGTTTACTGTCAGCTTCGCAGTCCCCCGGGTTGGATGCCATATCTAAAGGCACGTGTCCAGAGGCTCTGTCTTCGGACAGACAGGAAGTTGGCCAGACTGAAGTGTCCAATGTAAGTGACGCCAGGTCAGGCCTTCCTGGTGGCATTTCGGGAGAGTATGTTCCCCTGAAAAGTGATTGGCTGGGGCTCCTTCGGGTTCCCTAGCCACATTCCCTAGAAGGGACCCCTTCTAATTTGAAGCTGTGGTCCTAGGCCCTTGAGCAGGCCCAGGGAGGCCTTTCATTAAACAAAGTTTATGGAGGTTTTCCTGTAAAACATATAGCTTGGGCTATGACCGTAGGGAATGCTGTCACTGACAGCCCAGTGTTACCTGAGGGTGAGTGGTTCTGGCATTTCATTTGAATTTTGCTGGTTCTGACAGTTGCCACTGTCAATGGACATGCACTCCCCTTAGCATGGTGGCGTTGGTATATCGTTCCCCAAAGCGCCATAGACGCCGTGCGAGTTCCCTTTCGAAAGGGAATGTCTAGGTTACGACTGTAACCTCTGTTCCCTGAGAACAGGGAATGAGACACTGTGTCTTTTCGCCATGCCTCGGGGCTTGCCTGCCAAACAGTCCCTTCAGACGAAAAGGTGATTATCATGTTTGCAAGGCGCCCTTTTATACGTCCGGGTTGCACATTAATGAAGTCAGCGCCTGTCGCCGGTCAATATGATTGCTGTGATTTGATAGTGATTTCAGACACCCGTCACTCCTGAGGCGTTCCCTAAAGCGTCACCGACGCAGTGTCTCGTTCCCTGTTCTCAGGGGACAGAGGTTACAGTCGTAACCTAGATGTTTTTTTTTTATTATAAAACACGCTGTGATTTATTCCAGAGAGACTTAAGCTAGGCCTATATAATCCATATATAACTTTCAAAACAAGTAGGCATGCAAAGAAGGCTATTCGCTATCAAGGAGACAAAGACGCGCTAAAGCAGTGCATCATGTTGTTTTCTTTATTTTTCAAAGGCATGACATTTTGTAGTCATTTTGAATGTACACAAATAAAAATATACATTTTACTGTTTCGAATGATGTCATATTATCTGTATGACCATAAATGACAGAGTATCAAGTTATTTACCCTGCTGAGGAACTATGCGTCGGCGCATAGTGCGCTCACAAATGATCAGTTCACTTCTTGCATTGCTAACTTGACATCACAGCCTGTTCATTATCAAAATAAATCACAGTCATACCAAACATATAAAAAGTTATTCTGCTTAATTTAATTTGTATGTTGTACAATATAAAGGCTGTGCCGGTCAGTCATCACCTATTTGCTGTTATTCCAAACATGTCCCTTGCTGTGAAGATGCTGATTTAGCTTATGTGTAGCCTATATTGGGACTAAAATAAAAATAATCGTAAATATGCGACTTGTGCAGTATTTTCGAAGCGTTCTGAAGGTAGGGTGTGGTGGCAAACAATTTTCTAATACTGAATAAGAGACAAACATGTATCAGTCTTTAACAATTATTTATTCCCTTGCAAGGAAAGGTCAGCAGTCATACAGTCACAACAAAGTTCCTGCACTCTTTGCTTTCCAGCTCTTTCTCCTCAGATTCTTTATCACCACAAAGTCTCCTGGTTTGAGGTCATGCAGTTGTCTATCAGCTGCTTTTCCTTGAGCTGCTTTTACCTGCACACAAATGTTTGATAACAGACAAGACATTTCTTTACAATAGTTCAGCATGTTATGTTCACACAATTCAGTTGATGGCACTCGCTCTTTAACCCCTTCCATACCCATAAATGGAGGCTTCCCAAACATTATCTCATAAGGGCTTAGATTTGATATAGGCCTTTGTCTCATCCTCATATACATCAGGACTATTGGTAGGGCTTTTACCCAATTAAGCCCATTTTCCTCACAGCATTTTGCCAATTTGTTTTTTATTGTCACATTCTGACGTTCCACAGCGCCTGCTGATGCTGGTTTGTAGGCACAGTGTCGTCTCATATCAATACCTAAAAATTTTCCCACCTGTGTGATTGCTTCATTCACAAAGTGTGTTACATTGTCTGATCTAATTTTTCTCGGGATCTCTGCACTATTTCAGTCAACAGTGCTTTTGCTACTGCTGCTGCATCTTGTTTTGATGTTGGAAAACCTCCGCCCATTTAGACCACATGTCCACCATAACCAAGAAATATTTCTTCCCTTCACATAGATTCAGTTCTATAAAATCAATCATCAGATGATCAAATGCTCCCTCTGGTGGTGGATGAGATGCCTGGGGCATTTTTATCCCTTTTCCCACATTGTGTGTGTGTGTGTGTGTTACAAATAACACATCGTTTACAAAAATGTTCAGCACATGTTGTGAACCCCTTTGTAAACCAGACTTTGGTTAATTGTGTCACCATCCCCCCTTTAGATGCAGGGTCCAACAACCCGTGCATCAATTTACCATAATGGTTAAAAAACGTTTTGGAATGATCATATTGTCAAATCCTGCAAAGTACAGCAAACTGTGGTGGCAAACTATTTTCTAATACTGAATAAGAGACAAACATGTATCAGTCTTTAACAATTATTTATTCCCTTGCAAGGAAAGGTCAGCAGTCATACAGTCACAACAAAGTTCCTGTAGAGTGTGACAACGAGTGGGGGGTATCCTTCATTCTTTATAGTCGTCCCTTCCCCAAGGTTGTTTTCCCGAGGCTAAATCAAGATACATCTTAGCCATAATTAACACATTGTTTGGATTTGTCTATCATATTTAAGCATATTACACCCTTGAATGGAGACTCTCTGTCTCAGTCATACATTCAGTCACATTAACTTTTGTCAGGTCCATACAGGTATAATTTCTTAATTTTGCACTATTATTTTTGTGTTATTTTATTGTTTATTGTCAATCTATCTGTGCACCTTTTTTTAAATGTTTATTATTATTATTATTATTATTATTATTATTATTACTATCATTATTATTATTATTATTATTATTATTATTATTATGTAGTAGTAGTAGTGGTCGTATATTTCAATGTATTTTTTCATGACATTTGTTTTCAGTTCCAATATCTCCAAGTGAACCAAAATTGAATAAAGATGATAAGTCTGATGGTGATGATGGTGATAATACTGATTATGATGAGGAGGATGGTGACGATGAACCAAGTAAACCAGCGCCGGATCTGAGAGAGCATGGTAATATATCTGACAGACAGACAGACAGACAGACAGACAGACAGACAGACAGATAGATAGATAGATAGATAGATAGATAGATAGATAGATAGATAGATAGATAGATAGATAGATAGATAGATAGATAGATAGATAGATAGATAGATAGATAGATAGATAGATTTTCAATACTATTAAGTACAAATGTCATTTTGTTTTGTCGTTAACAGGAACAAAGAGGAGTTGATGTTGGTATTTGCATTTTTATTTTATTTATTTTATGTATTTTTTTGGTTGCACTAAATGCCTGTACGCCCTGGACAAAAGGACATACATCTATTATGAGTTATAGACAAATGAAGCACGTCAAGGTCTGTTCTTTTTTGCCCATTAATCAGTGTATTTGCTCCAATTGAAGCCTTTAGCGTTGTTTGGTCATGAATTCAAATTTAAAGACTTTTTTTCTTGATTTCTTTATAAAACATCTGTACTTTGGGTTCACCAAACAACTATTATTCAACTTTACATATGCCTGCTAACTATAAAATAGGAAATTTGATCATTATTTTGTCTGTTGATCATTATATTGTTACCAAATGTAATAAACTATCATCTAAGTGGACTATGAGTTATGTTATACATTTCTGTGAAGCAGCTTTGAAACAGTGTGTATTGTGAAAAACACTATACAAAAACAATTGATTTGACTTGACCAAGTCCTTTGTTACAGAATAAAATAATAATTTTAAAAGTCCTATGGACTAATAGCAATATATCCATCAGAGAAGACCAACCAAATTATACATGATTATGTATGGTAATGCCATGTGATTTGTGGAGGATAATAACTTATGAAAACAGATGAAATTGACAGCATTCATGCTTATTCCTCAAACTCCAAAAAAGAGAAGATGTAAAAGGAAATATGTTCTTAAGATAGCTTTTACTTTGAGTATTGCATGTGACTGATAATAGATTGCCACAGTCTCAATGCCAAATCTGTTCTTTATAAAGGTTCAAGTAACAAAACATATATAAAAAAAAAGGTTATATATTTTCATTTTTATATTATTTTCTCATTTAATGGTTTCAAAAATTAGATCACAACAATTTATCGATTGCGGTTTAGAGTAAAGGGTGGGACTTGTTTTTGTCAGTCGAGAATTGATTGGATGGTTGTGGTTTGCAGTTGATCTCATGTGAGTGACAGGTTGTCCCGCCCTCATGCCAGTAAACACATCATCAGAGAAGAAAAAAGTGGACGCTGCAAAAGGGAGGGGAACTATTTTGATTAAATACCATGAGGGCACATAAGTAAAAAAAAAAGATGTGTAAGAATAATTTATTTATTTATAATAAATAGCCCTACTGCAATAATCCATAAAAATGAGAATTGTGAATATTGATTTCATGGTCACTTTTAACCTTTTCATGAATTATGATAAACTCAGTCAGGATTTTTTCCCTATGTGTTTTTATTATACTCAGGGCATGAAAAACAAGATTTGAAATGTTTTTTTGTTGTTGTTGTTTTCAAAGATTTTTTCATCTTGAGTGGACAGCATGCATTTATGGGTTAAAGTGAAAATATACTGTATTAAACATAATACAGTAACACAGCAATATTGTGTGCATTTAACAAACCAATCAATAAAATGATTTAAATCATGTGAAAACTATAACATATAATAGGCTACAAAAAAATATAAATGCGAAATATTGCAAAGGCAAGTTGAACTTCGCGTATCTTTGATATCAGAACATGAGGATGAGATTCCATCAGAGATCTCTACAGCCTGTCAAGGTACATCTGTGGAAACCCAAATCAGATGCTCCCTCCAGTGTACCAGAGTATGTCAATTTACCCTTATTAGCTGATAATTCTGATTATGTTCAAGATGGACACATTTCTAACATAACTAGAAAACCTAGGGATCTGGGCCCGTATTCATAAAGAATCTAAGAATCCTCTCCGAAAACTCTTAATTTAGCTTAAAAACTTTTATGTTGGAGTCTTAGCCTAAGAGCAATTCGGGAACGATCTGAGAGCAACTCTGAGTAAGGAAAAGACAAAAACTTTTATCTCAGTGAGGAGGCGGGGTTGACCCCGTTGCTATGTATGACACAATCTTTTGAAGACTGTGATTGGCTGGTTGTCCAAGAAGGAAAAAAAGAGTGATTTTAAGTAAAGGGTCTATTCTAAGCCTTCACTTTGAAATTACATGTGTAATTTTTCCTTATTTGACCGTTCTCTCACACACACACACACACACACACACACACACACACACACACACACACACACACACACACATTATATATGTGTATATAAATCCTTTTTTTTATTTACCATGCTGTTAATTTCCTAAAAAGGTATTTGATTGGCTTAGAATGATAAAAATTGTTCCACTCTTTCCAATTACACTGATTAATGGCATGTCTATTTAAGTGGTGGTTTGAATGTTGGTTTTAATGTATCAAACATGGAATCAAAACCAAGAAGGGCGAGAAAGCCCAACTGGACAGAGGAACAGTGTTTACTGTTAGCCCAGTTAGAGGAGGAACACAAGGCCATTCTTAAAGGAAAATTCGGGCCGGGTGTCACAGCACGGGACAAGAAGCAGACATGGGAGCGTATAGCACAAACTATTAACGGTTCATTCCCCCTGCTTGTGCGCACCAATGAAGACTGTGAGAAACGCTGGTATGTGTTGCAATCAAAAGCCAGAGAGGAAATTGCAGCACACAAGCGGGAGTCTTCACGCACAGGTGAGTGCTATAACACTTTTTTGTACGCTGGCAAACTTATCTCTAACAATTATATATGTATAGCCTACTGTACATGTGGTCCACTGTATTGTTTTCTAGGGGGGGGGACCACCTGCTAAACAGCTGTCCCAAGTAGCCCAAACCGTTTTTAACATCTTAGGTCACTCAGAAACGAGTATCACCGGTTTGAAGGAGGGCACAGACAGCTCAATGATTCAGCTGGTGGAACTACAAAAATGGTAATTTTAATAAACCAACAGCCAAGTAACACAATATAAAGACACATTTTTATTTAACATAGGCAAGGCCATTTCTATCTGGCATTCTATGAACAAAAAAAAAAAAAAAAAAAAAATTGGCCTACATTTATTTTAAATAACAGAGATTAAATGTTTTCTCCTTTCAGTAGCACAGAGCCTTCAGCAGAGGAATGGGGACCGTCGACATCGCAGGTGGGCGACCCTCAGCCCGAAGCGCCTCATTCCCTGCCTTCTGCTGCCACCACAGCTGCTCCAACACCATCCCTAGTAGACAAAAAACTGGAGATGGAGATGGATGTCCTAAAGCAGCAGAAAATAGTACTCCATCTACAGGAGGAGTACTACAAGCTAAAAATTGAGCTACTCAAAAATAAAACTAATAACAAATAATATTTTTTTTGTGTCTTCATAATATCTTTCTAATGAAAATGTTGGCTAAGGTGTGTCTGTTTAGTCACGATTTTTATATTACATTCACAGTAACTTACATGAAATGCAAATTAGTAAACTGAGCTCTGTAAGGATTCCCACTTTGGGACAGATCCCTCCCTTTTGGAGGGTATTCTTCATCATCCTCTTCATCAGCCCGATTGTCCGTGGGAGGGTCTGCAATTTGTCTAGCTTTACAGATGTTATGAAGCACTGCACAGGCTGTTATCACTTTGCAGACCTTTTCTGGTGCCAGTCGCACCTCTCCATGCAAAATGTGAAAGCGCCTCTTTAGTTGACCAATACCCCGCTCAACTACGGCTCGTGTTTTCTTGTGAGCTCTGTGAGTTAATGAAAATTAACAGAATTCAGTTGATATTTTCAAAACAAAATGGTAGGTTATTTATGGGAAGTAGAGTAGCCTACAAATACTACTGCAACACATTTGTTGTTCTCTAAATTTGAAGTCCACACACATTAAGTGTATGTGTTGTCACTGTTACCTGTTGTAATTTAGCTGTGACCCCTGGTCAGGACGGAGGTAAGGCGTGAGGAGCCATGGTTTACAAGGATAACCACTGTCCCCTAACAAGTGGCAATTTGCTGGAATACGACGTCCTTCAAACAGATGTCTCAGGCCACTTTCTGCCAGTATCCTGGCATCATGTGTTGCGCCGGGCCATTTTGCAACAATGTCTACAATCTTATAATCTGCACCGAAAACAACTTGAACGTTTATGCTGTGGTACCTCTTTCTATTAACATAAACATCCTCGTCTTCCGACGGTGCAATAATTCGGATGTGGGTATTACTCCGACAACACCAGGGAAGCCTGCTATATTCATAAATGCAGTTTTTTGAGCCTGCACGGTGGGAATGTCCAGTGGAAACGAAATGAACTGTGAAACAATAAGAGGTTCTGAAAGTGCTGTAATTGTTTGTGTGATCACTCTGCTTACAGAAGGTTGTGACAGACCCAAATCATCATTGTTGCATTTTCCCAGTTGCCAAATATCGTAATGTAGTGATAACTTTCATTTCTGGCACTATGGCATTTCTGCGCTGTGTCGGAGATGTTAGCGCGTCTCTAATAAGATCAGTCACAAACATAATCCCTGCACGATCTAATCTATAGCGTCGTATTAACTCACTGTCATCCATTGTCTGCAACACATTTCTTCTCCTTCGTCTTTCTGCCATTTTCTCCTCTGCTAAAGAAACTCTTAAGCCTCTTAAAAGTCCTCATCCGTGCTCCTAACAATTTTGACCTTAAGACCTCTTTTAAGGGTTAAGATTCTTTCTGAATTACTTTTTTCTTTACTAGGAGTTTTTCTTTAATTTTAAGAGTCAACGCCCACATTTCTACGAATTTTCTTAGAATTTCGTCACTAGGAGCTACTCTTTGCGTTAAGATTCTTTATGAATACGGGCCCAGGGCCCGTATTCATAAAGATTCTAAGAATCCTCTCAGAAAACTCTTAATTTAGCTTAAAAACTTTTACGTAGGAGTCTTAGCTTAAGAGCAATTCGGGACTGATCTGAGAGCAACTCTGAGTAAGGAAAAGACAAAAACTTTTATCTTAGTAAGAAGGCGGGGTTGACCCCGTTGCTATGTATGACACAATCTTTTGAAGACTGTGATTGGTTGGTTGTCCAAGAAGGGGAAAAAAGTGATTTTAAGTATAGGGTCTATTCTAAGCCTTCACTTTGAAATTACATGCGTAATTTTTCCTATTTGACCGTTCTCACACACACACACATTATATATATAAATCCTTATTTTATTAACCATGCTGTTGATTTCCTATAAGGTATTTGCTTGGCTTAGAATGATAAAAATTGTTCCACTCTTTCTAATTACACTGATTGTTGGCATGTCTATTTAAATGGTGGTTTGAATGTTGGTTTTAATGTATCAAACATGGAATTTTCCCAGTTGCCAAATATCGTAATGTAGTGATTACTTTCATTTCGGGCGCTATGGCATTTCTGCGCTGTGTTGGAGATATTAGCGCGTCTCTAAAAAGATCTGTCACAAACATGATCCCTGCATGATCTAATTTAAAGCGTCTTATTAACTCACTGTCATCCATTGTCTGCAACACATTTCTTCTCCTTCTTCGTCTTTCTGCCATTTTCTCCTCTGCTAAAGAAACTCTTAAGCCTCTTAAAAGTCCTCGTCCGTGCTCCTAACAATTTTGACCTTAAGACCTCTTTTAAGGGTTAAGATGCTTTCTGAATTACTTTTTTCTTTACTAGGATTTTTTCTTTAAATTTAAGAGTAAACGCCCACATTTCTAAGAATTTTCTTAGAATTTTGTCACTAGGAGCTACTCTTTGCATTAAGATTCTTTATGAATACGGGCCCAGGTGTTTTCAATCTCATCTGAAATTAACAGTGTTGGGGGTAACACATTACAAGTAACATGCATAACACAGTTAGATTACTTTTTTGATGTTAAGAGTAAAGTAATGCGTTACAAGTAACGTGCATTATGTAATCATATTTTTAATGTTTGAGTAATGTATTACAAGTAACACGCATTTTGTAATCAGATTACTTTTTGATCTAACGAGTAAATTAATGCACTACAAGCAACATGCATTATGTAATCCAGGGATGGGCAACTTCGGTCCTGGAGGGCCACTGTCCTACAGAGTTTAGCTTCAACCCTAATCAAACACACCTGAACAAGCTAATCAAGGTCCTCAGGATTACTAGAAAATTACAGGCAGGTGTTTTTTTCAGGGTTGGAGCTAAACTCTGTAGGACAGTGGCCCTCCAGGACCGAAGTTGCCCATCCCTGATGTAATCAGATTACTTTTGATGTTACGAGTAAAGTAATGCATTAAAGCAGCACTATGCAGCTTTGCCGATTTCTTCGCTGTTTTCTCGCTTTTTGCTCGCGGGTTTATCTATAGAGCTCCCCTTACAGCTTCGGAATAGATATTTGACAACACTGTCGTCAAAACTCGTTGGCGACTCTCTCCCCTCCCATCTTCTCCCGCTGGTCATGTGCATTTGCCATGTCCACTGAGGTGTGTATGATACACAGAAGGCTAGCAAATAAATGTTTAGATAGTGTATGTGTGCAGTGCCGTAAAGCAATTCGTTACATCGCGAGACCTGATATCACGCAATACTTCCTGATGCTGCGGCCCGCTGGTCCAAAGTTGCAAGGGTGGTTGTTCCGCTCACAGGTGCTCGGGGGGTGCGAGACGACCACCATTCAACTCGAAAAATGTCATATAACCATTCCAATGACTCCGAAGCTGTTCGGTTAAGGTAAAAAAGTTACTCAGTTCACCTTTAAAAGCAATGTGCATTACGTAATCAGATTACTTTTTTGATGTAATGAGTAAAGTAATGCATTACAAGTCTCAAACATTATGTAATCACATTACTTTTTTGATGTCAATGCAGATTACATTCTAATAACAAATACGTTTATTTACAGTCAAACAAAATTACTGCAGATTGTATTTTCAAAAACAACAGTCACAGTAATAATGAATTGTAGCTGAAATGATGCATGAGGTCCACTATAGTAGACAGATGATTAATCAGAATTTTCTCCCAATCTAAAATCAATACTTGGAAAATTTTACTGTGATATGACTCATTAGATATTGCTTGATTATTTTTTACCTACAAGAGTATCCTAGAAGCAATGGATGGATATTCTGGAGCAACTTGGCATTTCTGACCTGCCATTGGCCATCTTGGTTTGAAGGGGAAAAATGTAGGTTACACACAACAGCTTGCAACTTGATGGCAATTTATGATGGTGCACCAGGGTTCACTGAAGATGTTGATGTGCAACTATGCCATCAAAACCCATGCAACTGCAAGAAAATGCTTTTTGAAAAGCTGACCTCTATGCATGAAAGGGTTAAAGGCCATAATTCACACCGCACAGTCAAACAAGTTGGCTGTTGGATTTAGAATTTTATGAAAAACAACTGCCATGTTCACACTGTCCTCAACAGACACTGACAAAAGAGAACATGGTCAGTCGGGTGAAAACAAACCCCAACCAGCACCAACAGACGCCGATAATAGACGCCAATGATCTTACAAAAAAACAACAACAAACGTGTTTGTTTGTGTTTGTCCGTGCGCGAGCGCTCTGTTCCTCCAGTAGGGGACGGTAATGCGCGTCACATGCTTTTGCCAACCGCTGATATTAAACAGCAAGAAGAAGAAGCGACAGAGCGGAGCGGTAGGGAACATGGCGGATACCAGGGAGAAAGGTTTACAAGACTACAGAAAAAAATTACTGGAGCATAAAGAGATTGACGGGCGCCTGAAAGAGTGTGAGTAAGATGTCTTTCTGTCCACGCCAGACTGTTATTTACCAGTTTGACACCGTCTCCGGCTGTTGTTTGTTTTAATTCGACAGTCTGTGCTGTAAGTCGCTTTGTCATGCAGTGCTGAAATGAATTAGCGGCTAATGGTAACAGCTAAGATTACCGATAGATATCATTCACATTATTAAATTAATGTACACAGCATGTTTTTAAGCGTTCTTTCTATATTTAATAACCTGTACAGTGAAAAATAGTAATTTCTCACTCAGTTATTCTCTTTGAGGAAACACTCACTAATGGACGTTTAGCATCTCTGATACATGAAGAAGATGAAACTTTGATCACGTTTTTACATGTAAATAAACACTTTATGTCGCTTCATTGGCCCGTTTCAGTGAGAGAGCAGCTGAAGGAACTCACTAAACAGTATGAGAAGTCTGAGAATGATCTGAAAGCTTTACAGAGTGTGGGACAGGTAAGGTCGAAGCTAAATCTGCTGCAGTGTTTTATTATACCAATATGAAATGAGCCGGAGATCTGCTTTTCTGATGGTCTGATCAGTTCATTGTCTTTGTAGATTGTTGGTGAGGTACTGAAACAACTGACCGAGGAGAAATGTAAGTGCAGAACACCTTTATTCTGGTGTAACTGTTAGTTGATAGTCAGTCTAATGTTGCTCTATTCCTTAATTACTTCTTTTTTTGCAGTTATTGTCAAAGCAACCAATGGCCCACGCTATGTTGTTGGATGTCGCAGACAGGTGATTGTATTGACATTAATGAATACATTTTTTATTGTTTTTTTATTTAAATGAAACAGAATGGAACGTTTGTGTGTGTGTATATATTTGTGTGTGTGTGTATGTATGTATATGTGTATATATATATATATATATATATATATATATATATATATATATATATATATATATATATATATATATATATATAATATGGACATGTACATTTATGTCTATGTCATTGCATTGCATTGCATTCTGGGTAGTGGATGTCATATTTTAGGAGCCATTCAGGAGCTTACAATGAGGACAACTTACAAATCACCATAGAAAAACAACTGAACTTATGTTGATACTTTTTAAATGCAAAATAAACTGGCTAATATTTGAATCTCTTACGTACATTCGAGCACTCAGTCGTGCGGCCAAGACACTGCCCATATTCATCACATTTCATACAGAAATCATATGGCTGCCACACACAAGACCAAATTAATGTCTCTAATCTCTTTAATCACAAGGCATTCTCTAATGAATCTGTAATTCATAGTAAATACTGTATATAAGTACAAATTATAAAGCCAATGAACTATTATGCTATGGCAGTTCATAAGACAGCAAGCATTCACCATTATAATGTTTTAACTGTATAGTATAAATTTTAACATCTACCTGCACTATGCCTTTAGGGCTGGTCCGAATACCATTTTTTGAGCTTCGACGCTTCGGTAGTAATGAACATCGAATATTCGAAGCTTCGGAGAGAGGGTGCTGAACATATTCTTCTCTCTAATAAAGGCAGGAATCTCTATGTGTCTGTCTGTCCGTTTGCATTGTTATTATTTCGAGAACCGTTAATCCAATCGACTTCACACGGGAGTGCAGTGTTGCATTTGGTGCAATATAGATGGACACGCGAGACGCCACACATTCAGAATTTAAACTTTTAGTAAACTACAGAACAGCGCGAGCGGGAAGCGGCCCCCCTCACGCGGGCAGGGCTTATATTCTCCGAAAACGGACACTGCACTAGTGATATAAAACGCACACACACAGGCCTGCTAAATTAAGCAATACTTTTAAGGTAGTCTAATATTTTTCTGACTAACAAATTACTGACACAGTAAAGGGTAGATAAAAAAAAAAAAAAAAAAAAACTAAATTTAAATAAAGAAAAACGAAATTTAAATCAAGAAAAACTAAATTAAGTTAAATTAAAAACGAGATTAATTTAGATTGATAATAACGGGTAAAAATGCTAATACATTTTGTTTCTATTATATTTTCCACAATGTCAAAGCAACTTAGCTTAACCCAAAACACAAGCTCAGGCATGCACTTCGGTCCATACAAACTCCGCTGTTCTGCGCTCTAGCCAGAGAACACTCCCATTGCTTGAACACTTCGGTTCTATTTCTAGCATACACGCGTTTTCCGTGTGGCTCGAGCCGCGCCTGAGACGCATCTCACGCAGGCAGTGTGCAAACTCCAACCTGTTAACATAGGAGCCGAAATAAAAACGGACACGCCACACAGCCAGTGAGTTGCCGGCCTTATTCAAGCGCGAATGAGAACCGTTTCGCGGGGGATCCCAGGTGTGCAAAAAAAACCCCGAATATTCGAATGTCAAATTTTCACATCGAATACCAACCCAGAACCCACCGAACGATTTTTCGAATATTCGGGTCCAGCCCTATATGCCTCATGTCTCTTCTTGTCTGTGTCTTAAAATCCCAGACTGCATTGCGTGGCTGACTTCACATTCCCGTTCTCTATATGAAGTTTACACTCAAGGAGGAAAAAACTCCTGTCCCAAAAATATCCAATTTACTGCAGTTGATAACATTTATATAGCCAAAAAGAAAGTTGAAATTATGACAGCTTGTAAATCAATGAGCTCTTATAACAGTATAGCAGACTACTTGCATAGTTTTCAATCTATATCTCCCAATAATATGTCTTAGGAAAGATGATATTTAAATGGTCAAAACTCATGTCCTTTATGTTATCTGGTCATATGTTGTTGTTTTAGCTGGATAAAAGCAAGCTAAAACCAGGCACCAGAGTGGCTCTGGACATGACGACTCTCACTATCATGAGGTAAGAGGTTCAGTCTCTCTGCTTGTGCTCTTAGCTGCCAGTCTAGTTTCATTTGTGCATATATAAAATAGTATATTTAATATTAATTTTTTTATAAAGGTATTTGCCTCGGGAGGTGGATCCTCTAGTGTACAACATGTCCCATGAAGATCCTGGCAGCGTTTCTTACTCTGAGATCGGTGGATTGTCAGAGCAGATCCGTGAGCTGAGAGAGGTCAGAAAGTCGCTGTGTCTGTATATCAGTATATCAATGTCATCTGATGAAATGTTCACCAAGGCTGATCAACAAAACAGTAAAAACAGTGGTATTGTGAAATATTAGTACATTTTAAAATAACTGTTTCTATTTTAATATTTCTTTCAATTTAATTTATTCCTGTGATGGCAAATCTGAATTTTCAGCATCATTATCAAATAATATTATATGCTGATTTGCTGCTCGAGAAACATTATTATTATTATTATTATTATCTTAACAGTTGTGATGTTTCAATTGACATCACAAAAAAAATATTTTTATATCATACTATGTTATACATATTCTTTGAATAGAGCTCAAAAGAACAGTTATTTGAATTAGATTTCTTTTTACTAAAGTTTTCACTGTCAATTTTGATCGTTGCTGAACAAAAGTAATAATTTCTTTAAAAACGAAAACAAACATTTGAACTAAGCATTTATATTCTTGGGAACATATCAAATAATTTTGTTAGACCATTTTCATATGCATCAAAATCAGGTATAAATCTGATACCCAGTCGTCTGACCTGAGTTTAAACACTCGTATGCCTGAATGTAAAACAGTGTTTAAAGGCTGGATCTGTGCATTACAGTGTAAATGCAGCTTTGGACTATACTGAACTTGCTGAACAGTTTTAATAATGGATTCTCTGTTGTAGGTAATTGAGCTTCCTCTGACCAATCCTGAGCTTTTCCAGAGAGTGGGCATCATCCCTCCCAAGGGCTGCCTCCTGTACGGACCTCCAGGTCAGTCACCCTGTTATGGTTTGGTGGACACTTGATATTGAGTTAGTTATTGTGATGTGCAAATATGAAACCAATGTGTTGTTTTCACAAAAATATTTTATTTATTTGCATTTTTTTTAAAGGCACTGGAAAGACCCTTCTTGCCAGAGCTGTGGCCAGTCAGCTGGACTGCAACTTCCTGAAGGTATGTTGGTTTAGATGCAGTAAATTTACTATTTAGCTGGAGTTTAACTTGGCACAAGTCAACTGTTATGGTTGAGGTCATAGTGTTGAATAAAACATGTTGTTTATCAGGTCGTGTCCAGCTCCATTGTTGACAAGTACATTGGTGAGAGCGCCAGACTCATCAGAGAGATGTTCAACTATGCCAGAGACCATCAGCCCTGCATTATCTTCATGGACGAGATCGACGCTATTGGTAATGCTCTTCTCCACATCGTAATCAAGCCATGGGAATTATGCCGTTGTTCTGAATATATATTAACACACGCTTTGTTTTTGAAGGTGGACGTCGGTTTTCTGAAGGAACGTCTGCAGATAGAGAGATCCAAAGGACACTTATGGAGGTTTCAAAATTTGTCAATTGGAATTTTTCTTTTAATAAACTTTTATCTTGTCTATTAATGCCTAATTTAATTGAAGACCTTCCTGCATATCAAAATGTACATGACAAAAAACCAATCGCATGATTAAATGTTTTTGTCTCTATATCAGCTGTTGAATCAGATGGATGGATTTGATACTCTGCATAGAGTCAAGATGATCATGGCCACTAACCGGCCGGACACTTTAGATCCTGCGCTACTGCGTCCTGGCCGACTGGACAGAAAGATCCGTACGTTTGTGTTTCAGTATCCTCAGTACCCTCTTTACACATTCAGTGATTGTACTTGGAAACTTGTAACTTTTCTTTCCCCACCGTACAGACATTGAGTTGCCCAATGAACAGGCTCGACTGGACATTCTGAAGATCCACTCTGGGCCCATCACCAAGCATGGAGATATAGGTGCGTCTCCATGACTTTCCGGTCTCTTTTACAGTTGTGACTCTTTTTCTTTGGGAGTATTTCCTTTTCCTCTCACATCACATCTCCTTTTGTCTTCAGATTATGAAGCCATTGTCAAGCTTTCAGACGGTTTTAATGGAGCAGATCTGAGGAATGTGTGCACTGAAGCTGGTAGGAAACATCACATTGAAAAGTGCAAATCAAAGATTTTGTTTTAAAGAAAAATGAACTGTATTTGCCATGCTCGCATGTATATACAAACTAAGGATGAGACAAAATCCAGTCATATTTTAGAACAGGAAAGATCTGGTGATTAAAAAAAATGTGCACCATGCTAATATAATTAGAGCTGCAATGAACAATTATTTTTTTTTAGTTTACACGGAGACGATAATGGTATCATATTCAAAAACTTGTACTTTGAAACCCGTTTAAACGCCATTGTTGTGTAAATAAATGGCCAAAATGCACAAGTTTTCTGTTTTTTTAGAGTCGTGTAAATGCATCCATATTTAAATTTTTATTTTAAAAGGTTTTTCTACATCCTGGCCAATGATGCCCTCCAAACAATAGGGCTTTTTACTGCGCTTAACCCAGGGTTATCGTCATTCTAAACCCCACTTTTAACCGTTGTAATTTAATAGTGGGTTTGCATCGCTTTTACCTGGGGTTATGAAACCCAGGGTCAGTACCACAAAAAAAAAAAATCAAATGGTGATCGAAAATGTGATTACTAGATTGAAGAGGAGACAGTTTAATTATTACCTTTGATAGTCAGAAAAGTATATTCTGAAACGTCATCTTATGAAAACTCAGAATTATTTGTTAACTCCGGGTAAATCATGAGCAAGATAACCCAGGTAATCTTGCTTCACGCAAGATAACCCAGGATTCTGTTTACCCGGTTATAGAATGACCCAGGGTTAACTATTTATTACATACAGTGCTATGCATAAGTTTAGACACCCATGCTAAAGTTGACTAAAAAGAGGAATAAAAAATCATCTTTTGGAAATTGAATTTAATGCCTTAATTTAAAAATTAGGAAAAATCCAACCTTTAAGGACACCAATTTTCTTTGTGAATGAATAATGTATCGTAAATAAATAAATGTTCTTCCTTAAAGGAGAACTCCGGTCAATTTTAACATTGAGCTCATTTTTTTGTACATTTAGAGTGCTGTCAATACAGAGAACAACGACAAAAATCGGTGTTGCCTACACCGAGTTATTCTATTTTTAAAATTTGCACCCTGTTGACTTCAATAGGGCAAGTACTAAACCTGCTTTTAGCCTCTTAACATCCTTCATGTGTCATTACAAGTGCACAGAAAATGTGAGTGATTCCTTCTGAGTGAACACGAGTGGATCTGACTGCAGTAGATGTGAAAGAAATGTATAAAAATGATGTTATTTAAGCCAGCGCAAATACCTTTGTTTACATCCTGTTTTCGGGTGAAGTCCAAAGTAGTCAATTGCCGAGTTCACGCGCATAGGTTTAGGACCTATGATCACGCGCGTGAACTCGGCAATCGACTACTTTGGAACAACAGGGTGCAAATTTTAAAAATAGAATAACTCGGTGTAGGCAACACCGATTTTTGTCGTTGTTCTCTGTATTGACAGCACTCCAAATGTACAAAAAAATGAGCTCAATGTTAAAATTGACCGGAGTTCTCCTTTAAAATACAGGGTGCATAAGTTTGGACACCCCTATGTTAAATTCCCATAGAGGCAGGCAGATTTTTATTTTTAAGTATTTTTTTTTATTATTATTTTAGGATACTATGCATCCTGATAAAGTTCCCTTGGCCTTTGGAATTAAAATAGCCCCACATCATCACATAGCATTCACCATACCTAGAGATTGGCATGGGGTACTTTCCATAAGATCATCTCTCAATGCAAATCAAACTAGCTATTAGGCTAACTGAAATAAAACCATGCCAATCTCTAGGTATGGTGAAGGCTATGTGATGATGTGGGGCTATTTTAATTCCAAAGACCAAGGGAACTTTATCAGGATGCATAGTATCCTAAAAAAAAAAAAAAAAAAAATACTTAAAAATAAAAATCTGCCTGCCTCTATGGGAATTTAACATAGGGGTGTCCAAACTTATGCACCCTGTATTTTAAGTAAGAACATTTATTTATTTACGATACATTATTCATTCACAAAGAAAATTGGTGTCCTTAAAGGTTGGATTTTTCCTAATTTTTTAAATTAAGGCATTAAGTTCAGTTTCCAAAAGATGATTTTTTATTCCTCTTTTTAGTCAACTTTAGTATGGGTGTCTAAACTTATGCATAGCACTGTATTAACCATTATAAGTGTGAAAATCCCTAATGTCTAAATCGAAGGCTATAAAAAAGGGTTGTATGTATCTATGTAGACTGTAATTTATGGGCGAAATAGGTTAAAATTAGTGGTGGGCCGTTATCGGCGTTAACGCGAGACTCTTATCGCGCGATAAAAAAAATATCGCCGTTAATCTATTCTCCAAGTTGGGTTGGGAGCTGGCTCAAGCTACACAAGCTATGATGACGCAATCTACCCGCGGCCACGAGGTACACCCGGCTGAAACGCATCATATTCGTCGTCATCTTAAGTAAACACGGCTGAAAGTTAAAGCTGGTGTAAAAGATCGGTGCTGGTGCAACATCCATTATTTGGACTTGGTTCGGATTTAAGCCGTCCGACGTAGACTGTGTGGTGTAACAGTTCGGTAAGTTAACACACGACTAATCCGTTCTACCACCTCAAATTCAAAACGAAACATATCACTGAATACCAGCGCGCGTGTATTATTCCCAATATATCTGAGTGGTGTAGAACATAACCTCTGTCTGCGCCCGATTTAAAGAATCGTTGTTGTGTTTCTTTTTAACTGAAAAGACATCAGTTAGACCTACTTAAGTCTCTGCAGCTAGTGTACTTAAATTTTATTTATCTGCAAAATTATGTTGTATACTTACAGTTTTGCACAATATATGTTCTCAAAACTACATGCACCCTTTAAAAAAAAAAAAAAAAAAAAAAAAAAAACCTTTAGCAGTTGTTTAGCAGGGTCTGTGTAACCTGTTCTGAAATGGTTTTATTATAATATCGTTATCGCAAGAGGCTGCAATGTATATCACAATATGGATTTTAGGCCATATCGCCCATCCCTAATTGATAGCCTATAGTAGTTGATAATAACATAGGCCTACCTAATGTTGCCTACGGACGGTAACAGTACAGTAGTAACTTTTTACAGTCTATGAGTAGAACACCTTTCTCAAGCAGTTTGTGATGCATTTTGGAAAGAGGAGATGAGCCCCTGGTCTAATGCACCACGAGGCTTGAGAAACCCGTTCTCAAAGACTTACTTTTATAGTCATTATTTGGGTAGCACACATATTGTGAATGCCTTCGGCAGAATTCAAATGAGCCATTTTAATCTAGATTAATTTCAAAATTAATCTAGATTAAAAAAATTAATCTATGCCCACCTCTAGTTAAAATATACATTACATTCTAAAGCCCACCGTAATAAAGAAAAACAAAAGCACCAACTAAATGCCTGAAGTGTGTGAAGTTTAAAGCTGCAGTATGTAAGAATGACAACTAGTGGTTGAAATCGGCAGTCAAATTCAAAATATCGGAGATCGTTGTTTCTCCCTCCACCTGCTCCACAAACTCGACATCGCTCACTCGGGTTGCCAGTTTGAGCACACGCAACAGGAACGAGCACAATGAAAACTGACAAATTGGCAACATGCAGCATCACAGACCAAAATAATAACAAACAGTCCAGCCTGGAAACGCACATTTCAAAGTAAAATAACTGGCAGTAGAAGTGTTTTTCAGATAAACGAGTATGTGAAATTAGCATGTTTCCTAAATTTCTGCGAGTGAAAAAGTGACATACAGCACCTTTAACATTAGCTTTCTTGACTTTCTAGCATTCACTGAGAAACTGTTTAATGCAAGTTATGCGCTGGAGAAAATGTGTCAAACGCTAGAGCACCTGATAGGGCAAGCTGTGTTAAATGCTTACGAGTTTGAAGCGATCTTATGTTTATGACAACTTGGGTCATGCACTTCTGCAGCAGCAGCTCAGTCTGTGCCCTCCAATACTTTTCAGATTCTTTTGTCAATAGAAATGTGGACCAAAAAAAATTAGACTATTTTGAATTTTATGTTGCTTGTCAACTTTTGTTTTTTAACAGCTGTTAGTGGAGAGGTGAACTTTTGATTGAGTCTCTCCAGTGTATGACCTCCTCCTCCGTTTTGTCCCACAGGTATGTTTGCCATTCGTGCCGACCATGATTATGTGACTCAGGAGGATTTCATGAAAGCTGTGAGGAAGGTGGCAGACTCCAAGAAGCTGGAGTCCAAACTGGACTACAAACCTGTATAAAACCACATTTTTGTGCAAAGTGTAAACGTGAGGGGTTAGTGGGATATCAACACTGTCCATGGACACAACACTTTTTTTTTTGTTAAAGTTACTGCAATAGATTTTGTGTCAACATTTGAAAACATTTCCATTGCTACCATCAAGTGACTTCAGTTGTTCAGTTAATGCATTGTTTAACCCCAATTTAATACAAATCTTTACCTGTTGGCCGAGTATGTAGACCTGAAAAATGATACGGCTCTTTATAATTCTGTGTGATCAGTTATATAAAATGTGTGCCTGGCCTGCTTCCTTCAACATCATTAAAGTCAATGATAAAAGAAAGAAATAATAAAATATACTCCCATGGTTTTTCCACAGTATCGCTGTACCTCAATCTCCACAAGAAAAACTCCACAATGAGTCATTCTGAATCATGTATTTGTTAGTTCAACCAATATATTGGAAAAATAAATAAATATCCTATTCAACTTAAAATCTCTATATTAAACACATTTTACAAACACATCCAACTTCAAAAGCCTAAAATTGAAATAATTCTAGAAGTGTCCATATGTGGGGTTAAAGGTCAGCTGCCTGCATCTCTTAACCTTGAAGATGCTACAATGTTTCCTTTTCAGGTTTAGCCTTTCCAGCAAAGGCTTGCCTTTAATACTGACTTTAAATAGGTTTAGTCTTCCATTAAGTCCTCCTCTTCAATATCATGAGCTGGTCGGTTTGACAGCGCAAAGGATTCAAGGACAAAAGCTCTGCAGATCGGACAGTGCTGGAAGCGGCACACGCAGCCGTCACATACGCACGCATGTCGGCATGGCAGAAGCACTCTGTTTGTCGGTGCATTTTGACACACCACACAGTCCTTGCCTTGAGTATCAGGCCACTCCCCCTCTGAATCAGACGACTCCCCCTTTGCACATGGCGTTTCAGGTTGCGGCTCCGCATCTTGAGTGCTAGTCGAAGGCTCTGTGGATCCAGACAAGTTGCTGTTTTCTGCTGACATGAAGAGAGGCTGTGAAGAAAGGAACAAGTTTTAACCACACGAGACAAAATTAACGGCACTGTGCCATTTTGCTTCAGGGACGCTAGGTGATGAAGGTTAAATGTGATCAAAACGAGCATACAAAACATGACTGCACCAAGAACAGTAAAAAAAAAAGAAAAAAAGTTGTATATACACTATGAGTAAATTGTTTTTAGATGGGTAAGATGTTTAATGTTTTTAAAAGAAGTCTCTTCTGTTCACCAAGGCTGCATTTATTTGATTAAAAATACAAAAAACAACAACAGTAATATTGTGAAATATTATTACAATTTAAAATAGCTGTTTTCTATGTGAATATATTGTAAAATGTAATTTATTCCTGTGATCAAAAGATTCTATTTGAAAAAAATGCTTTTCTTTTAAACTTTCTATTCATCAAAGAATCCTGAAAAAAATTGTACACAGTTGTTTTCAACATTGATAATAATAATGTTTTTTGAACATCAAATCCACATTTTAGAATGATTTCTGAAGGATCATGTGACACTGAAGACTGGAGTAATGATGCTGAAAATTCAGTTTTGATCTGAGGGATAAATTACATTTTAAAATATATTAAAATAGAAAACAGTTATTTTAAATTGGCAAAATATTTAACAATATTATTATTAATTTTTTTTTATCAAATAAATTTAGCCTTGGTGAGCAGAAAGAGACCTCTTTTAAAAACATTAAAAATCTTACCGATCCATAACTTTTGACTGGTAGTGTACATTTTGATACCTTCAGATCGTAAAAGTTTCCATGTGCCGTGAGAAGATACTGGAACAAGATTCTGGCAGAGAGTCTGTATTTGACATCAGGAACATGGAGGACTGTCACACTGGCCACCTAGAAAACAAGAGCTATTAACAGACTTCACCTGTTCTGTTCCCATCAAACACATCTGATAATGAAAGACTCTCAGCTGCTTACGATATTGTAGTCATCCCTGATTTCCGTATTGGCCAGTGTCAGCACAGCTACCAAGGGGTATCGGTCCCTGGGGAGCAACCCAAAATCGGTTACTCCGAGATCTGGTGGCATCTGGGTGAAGTATTCGACTTTTTCTTCTTTCTGTATACTTGTATTATGTTAAGGACAAAACGTGCCATTGTGTTCCATCTATGAATTTAAAAAGTGGGAGTGGTGTAAGATCTGTTTGTCACGTCACATGACTCTTCTTCAGGAAGGCACACTATACAGATGCATTATTAGGCCCTGTCCCAAATGGCACCCTAAACACTTGGTCTTCTGTGGAAGTGTGCCATTTGGGACAGGGTCTTACTACAAATTCTAAAACACTTCATACACATTTCAAATCATACTGCTGCTCTACAAATAATAATTATCCGTCAATTTGACTCAATGAGCAGTAAAATTTCCTTCATGTTCTATTTTCAGACGTCAGGAGAATAGCGTAAAGCTTGGTATTTTAATGCGACACGGTATAACACTTTTCAGTCAATGGATTATTTTCCTCCCGACTATTAATTTTTTCCCCTTTATATTCGCTGAATCAGTATGAAAAAAGACAACATATACTGCACATTTGTGGTATGCTATCCTGATTTATTCCTGATATTTTCCATGAATAATCACTGGAATGCAGTAAGAGTGCATCCCTTTTCACTTCTAACCCATAGCAGTGTTTACTGGAACGTTTTTTAAAGCAGGTAAATAGAATATTATTATTGTCTGTGAAAATAATGGAAATCACTTTGAAATATCATCAATCAATGTTCCACTTAAAGGGATAGTTCACCCCCAAAATTACAATTTTGTCTTCATTTACTCACCCTCATGTTGTTCTAAACCAGTATGAGTTTCTTTCTTCTGCTGAACACAAAATAAGACATTTTGAAGAATGTCGGTAATCAAACAGTTGACGGCACCCATTGACTTCCACAGAAGGACAAAATACTATGGAAGTCAATGGCTACCATCAACTGTCTGGTTACTAACATTCTTCAAAATATCTTCTCTTGTGTTCATTTATACATGTTTGGAGCAACATTAGGGTGAGTAAATGATGACAGAATATTCATTTTTGGGTGAACGATCCCTTTAAGTGGAACATTGATGAATCCACTTAAAAGACACCATTTTTTACTAAGGCAACATATGTTTCATGATACAGGCATATATTTCTACAGTGATATTTATCAAGTCCATAATATTGCTACGGAAATAATTGAGCTAATCATTAAGTAAATCATCATGATGATGATACAGATTTAGGCTAACTAATTTATATGCAGTTATGTGCATTGATCATGATGACATAAGTCTACCCTTAATGTGAGGCAAGTTCTGTCATCAAGTCATTTTTATAGCCCTTTGATGCAACTTGTTAATTTTTAGTTGATGGCACACACATACTGAAATAGATTTAGATATTTTCTGTACAGCTCAAGTAAAAAGTGGCACAGCTTACCTCAATTACATATGGATCTGGTAAAAGGACGATGTGGAATGTTATTACAGAGCTATTACTACTATAACAGTTAAATTAAAAGGATACTTGAAACTTTGGTGGTGAAGATAGCTTAACTGCAGAGCCTCTTGAAACCGCTCCGGTGTGTCGAGCCGGAGCCCACGCTGGTGACGCTGAAGGGCCGCCTGGAGCGCCGGGACCCCACAGCCCCAGAAACAGCTGAGGACACAGTCTTCAAGACAATACGGCCGCAGGCTCACACCCTCTGATACAACACACACACAAAAACACACACACACACACACACTTATGGACTACGCTTGACTCATTTAAAATGGATTCAACATTGGGTGAGTTGATTCTCACCAGTTACTGTCCCAGCCGGAGAGTCCATCTCCAAAGCGAAGGGATTGGTCACCTGCACCATCTTCCTCTCAGGCACAGGAATTATGGAGTCAGTCTCATCCGAACTGCGTAGAATGACGGGAACATCAAATCCAAACCTTGACAGGAGATACTAAAGTTAGTGAGACAAAGATTAAGAGTGCAACTTCTGCTTTGAAAGAGGAACTAACTCACTGGAGAGGCACAATTCAGACTGAGAGAAATCAACATCACACATAGTTCACCACTTTAACACTGGCCTAAAATGCTCATTTATCCTTATCAACATTGTCTTACCAGCCCAATACGGCAGCCACAGTGATGATGAAACATACTGATATAACAGCAATGTAAAAGAGAGGAGAATACTCATACAACATCACTAAAAACTCCGCGGCCATGCTCAAAGTGTTACATTAATGCAATGCGATTAAATGCCTGCACGTATAATAAAATCATTAAAAAAATAATAATAATGCGGTTGTCTTGTTCAGGCTGTCAGGCTGAACCCTGCAAGACTCATCAACGTAAACTTCCGGTTGTGACAGCCGCTACTACGGTGGCCCAGAGGACCAAATCCGCACATGACACCAATACCGTCACGCATAGGGAGGAGCGTTATGAGCGTTACAGCAAGATAGCGAGGGAAAGTCAGATTCATTCTGTGAATCGGCTCTTTCAAACAAATCGTTGCATGGAATCGGTTCAAAACAGATTCCGTTTTTACGTCATCACGTAATTGCGGCGTCATCTGGAAATGTTTTTAAATAAACATTAACAGTACATTAACTATATATACAGCTTCAAATATTGAACATCATACAATTGTATATACAAAAATAAATATACAACAGTGATTTAAAAATCAGAATAAAGGTGTATATAAAATAAAATTCAAATAATTTTATTAAAATATATATATTCAAAATAAATACTTATTCAATATTCAAATAATACTTAATAGTAAAGTTCACAAACTCACAAAGCTTTATCCAACATCTCCATGCTGTCTATGGACAGCCTTACATTCCACAAAACAATAAAGTTGGGCCTTATATTAGTATATGCTAATTACATTTATGAATGTGAAAATTGTTCAGAGTGACGTCCGATGAGTGAAAACAATTGTTTCAGTAAAACAATTAAATAGAACACTTTTCATTCCCTTTAAAATATTGTAAAAGTGTTTTTTTTTTTTCATAAAACTGAAATTGAAATTGAGCATTTTCATTGATAAATAAATATGTCTGTATCTCACACCACATTATAACTGAATAGTGGCAAAATAAACACAAGGTTTCATGATAGTTATTGCAGAAAGTACAGAGGCATATTTACGTGTACTAAATTAACATTTGTACACTTAAACACAAATTGCATATTATACTTAAGGTTTAATAAGGTTGTAATTTGTATCATACACATAAAAACAGTTATTTAGGATACAATACTCATATTTCATCAGCCATATAACACAAGGCATGTTCCATTCAGCTATGATTTTTTTTTTTTTTTTTTCGAAAACATTCACGGTTGAACAGTTGATGGATTCGAGAACCGCTCGGACTAGATGAATCGTTTGACGACTCGTTCAGACTGATTCTGTGAACAGCAAGATTCGACTCAACAGAAAGATCCGTTCACTCATCGGACGTCGCTACAGAGCAGAGGGGCTACTCCACTACAGGGAGAAATACAGGCGGCATATTAATGGAAAGTGAACAGGTTGGCGTGTCCGCCCTATAAGTTTAGGACTGTAAGCGTGAATTCGCTTTTAATCAATGGCGTTTCAGGTTCGGCGTCTGTGATTGACGCATCTGTACAGATGCTGGCCGCTTTGGTCGCGCCGGAGGAAGGAGAGGTTTTGACATCGTTAGATTTGTTATCATAATCAGCTGACCGCGGCTGAAATCGCTCCGTTTGCTGTTTTCCAGAAAGCGTTGACAGCGATGAGCGCTTGTCAGGACAACACGTCTTTGAGTTTTTCGGAAAGCAGGGAAAATGTCAGCGGGAATGAATGGGCAAGGATGGATGATTCGTATACGTCTTGCTTTGACGAGCCCACGGGCGACGCGATACACGACGGGATGAATGCGGTGCAGTCGGGCATAGAAGTGCATCTGCCGCTTCCCCTAGGCCAACGCGAACTGATGCTAGGCCTGGTGGAAGAGGGTTTCCCCGTCTATCATGGCCGTCTCGGTTCTGATCCAGACTCGGATTATCTCGACATCCCCAGCGACCCGAACTACAGCGAGAGCGACGGGAACGTCACCACGAAAAAGCGCAACCGCTCCAACAGCTCGCGGCACCGCGGGGAAGTTGTAACAGAACTCGGACCCGAAGAGGTGCGCTGGTTCTACAAAGAGGACAAGAGGACCTGGAAACCGTTTGTTGGACACGATTCTCTGAAAATCGAGTTGGCTTTTCGCAAATTCTGCGAGCTTAACCCGAACGAGGTCAAACGGAGGGATGCCAGTGAAGAAGCAGAGGATTTATTCGAGTCTCCGTCAGAATGTGAAGAGCCGGCGGTCCGGAGACAGTCCGCGGCGGCGGCAGCAGCATCGGCGCCGGGACACGAGAGCTCGGATGCGGGATGCTGCTCAACGGACGACACGGAGCTGGAGTCGGACAGCATCAATGTGGAGGCAGTGTGTGTCCGTGGAGGACTCTACGAGGTGGACATTAAAGGGAAAGACTGTTATCCTGTATACTGGAACCGTGAGTGTTTTTACAGTCTTATTGTATTAAAGAAAACAAACAAGATGCCCTAATTCAAACATATTTGTTATGTGGTGTTTGGAAAACAAAGAGAGGTTTTGCCGAATGTTCATGTAGGCTAGTTCTTCTTATACAAGTTACAACGATAGTAGGCTACATCCTACTTGAGGCTGACAAAGCGCCATAAAAGTATCCTAAAAGTAATGTAAATACTGTATTCCAAATCTTCTCTGAAGCCATACGATAAGAAACAGTGTTGGGCAAGTTACTCTAAAAAAGTAATTGATACTATAGCTATACATCATCAAAAGTTTTATTACTCTATCTAAAGTAGCCTATTGGATTGTATTACTAGGCTGATTACTTTAGTTAAACAATGCAAGGATAGACATGAACTGCACTTTTGATTATTTCTAATAAACAATATTCAACTGCATAAATTATTCTCAAACTGACCAGAGTGTGTAAAGGGAGAAGGTTACATTAAAAACATAAATTTTAACCTTACATTTTGATGTTAAATCCACTATTGTTTTATATAGATTTGTTCTAGTCTATACCATATTTTTAATGCAATTACATCAGAACAGAAGTAGGCTAACTATAATTAAATTACTGAAAGAGTAATTCCTTACTTTACCTTTTCAAGGGAAAAGTAATTTACAGTAATTAGATTAATTAGTAATTTATTACACCCAACACTGGTGAGAAACAAAAGCTGAAATGTAAGTCTTTTTTTTTTTTTTTTTTTGCCAAAAATCTTTGCAGTAGCTCTCAAATCATATTTTAGCATAAGCTCCATATCCAAACTTGACCCTGGAAGATGAATTGTGCCAGATTTTACGTCAATGTTCGAATGTGGCTTTCAGCAAATAGCCTAACACATTACGGGTATTATCTAAGGGGACGTTCACATAGAACGCGTTTTTTAGCCTACATTCCAGTGCGTTACTCTTCCATTGTTTTTCAATGTAAATACGCACTAGACGGACGTCTTTATCCGAGGCGCTAGCTTTCGCATCTTTTGCAGTGTCTAGCGCATGACACGAAATTCTAAAAACGCAAAACCTTGAAACGCAAAAATGTGTTATGTATCCTAATCCTCAAACAAAGGTAAAATTCGCCGAACAAGGGTAAATGTGACCGCACCTTCAAGTCAAGTCATTTATTATTGTCATTACAAGTTACCAAGTACCATGCTACTCCTCAGACTATAGACAGACCAAATACAATATATATAAACAAAACTATAGGAATTGCCAAATGATTGCTAAACCGTATGACAGGCGTAGCATGGCGCTTCGCTTCTCGTCTCGACCCGTGAAAGACACCTTTATATTGGTTCTTCAGTGGACATGAGCCGTAAAACAGCTGTAGGAGTGTGACCCAAATTTTCTGACACTGCCTGAAATTTGTCTGAGGCTAAGCTTCATCCCAAAGACCATTAAAATCGCCATCTGTGAACATGACACCCTAGGTGAGCAAAGACTCGTGATTTTGCCCCACGACAACAGAAATTCTTTAGGAAAAACAATTGTAAACCAAAAACGTACAGTGTGCTTAAGTCAGATGAATTGTTGCTTTAGGACGATTCGGACTGCTTGTCTTTACAGAACAGGACCACATCCCGGTCATGAGAGGCCAGTGGTTTACGGACGGTACCTGGTTGCCTCTGGAGGAAGAGGACAGTGACCTCATTGAACTGGAACACTTGGCCCGTTTCCGAGGCCAGCAGATGAAAGACACCTTTGACACGGAAGCGGTGGCCATCACGGTGGACAGCAAAGATGGTAACAGTCCATGGAGCCAATAGGGTTAGGGAGGCTTTGTACTAGGGGTCAAGCACACAAAAAAGATCAACTTAACATTGAAGCTTAGTTCAGCTGACCCAGAGGCACAGTCATGAATGTGCTACATCCCAAACCCAGATATCCTGTTTGTCCCATAACACATTTGAACTAAGTTAAACTGACTTGTATATACTGGTATCGATTTTCAGTTGTGTTTGCAAATACTTAAAATGACCCTTTATTGAAATGAACTGATCTAGTTAGACCACTTAAGATTACTTAACACTCAGGTAATTTGAAACAGACCTGTTTGACTTCTGCTCTTAATTCACTCAGCCATTCACAGTTTGAAACTGAGCCGTAGCCATGTGGACTGGCACAGCGTGGATGAAGTGTACCTTTACAGCGATGCCACCACCTCTAAGATTGCACGAACAGTCACTCAGAAACTGGGGTTCTCAAAAGGTTTGTAACACCCTTGATTAGTAAGTACTTCTCAGTGGTGTTGTTTACTTGTAGACCACATGAAATGGCTTGATGAGTTCAGTGTTTTATGTTATGTTTTGTATTTTCTTGGGCAGGACATACTGAAGGCCCAATTTATTAAATATGCCAAATGGCTAAACTCGAAATAACATACTGGCATGCTATTTACTCTTACTATTTCTGCCATATAAAAGTGTAGATTCAGCACGATTCACTACTTGCTAGTTCGATTGGGCAAAAATTTGTGTGCAAGATGAGTCATCAATATTTTGAGTCTTTTTTTCTCATATAAAATGAAGAGAAAGACATTAACTCATGGATCTGCTTAAAGTACATTATTGGAGTACACTAGCATACACATGATTTCAAAACAAATAGACATGGACTAAAAGCCAAAATAAAAACATTTAAAATTTGATGTGGTCTTTAAAGGTTTAGTTCACCCAAAAATGAAAATTATGTCATTAATTACTCACCTTCACATCCTTCCAAACCCATAAGACTTTCGTTCTTCTTCGAAGATGTTTTAATGAAATCTGAGAGCTTTCTGTCCCTCCATTGATAGCTACGCAACTAGCAGTTTGACCCTTCAAAAAGTTCATAAAGAGATTATAAAACTAATCCACATGAATTGAGCGGTTTAGTCCAAATTTTCTGAAGAGACACAATCGCTTTATATGATGGACAGATTAATTCTCGTGTTACGCAGCACGTTTGAGCTTCAGCAAGAACCAATGAGGTTCATTCTCGTGTTACGCAGCACGTTTGAGCTTCAGCAAGAACCAATGAGATTCATTCTTGTGTTACGCAGCACGTTTAAACTTCAGCAAGAGGTTTGTTTTTGCGCATCAAGCAGGTTCGGTTAAGCCTCTCTTTATGTTCACTGATCAATGTTTATATGTGAATAAAAGCCTAAATTAAATCTGTTCATCATATAAAGCGATCAACCTCATGATTCATATGGATTAGTTTTACAATCTCTTTATGAACTTTCTGAAGCGTGAAAGTGGTAGTTGCATAGACTGTCAATGAGGGACAGAAATCTCTTTCATTAAAAATATCCTTATTTGTGTGTGTTCTGAACATTAACGAAAGTCTAACGGTTTTGGAACGACATGAGGTAAATGATGACGACATGAGGTAAATGATGACAGCATTTTCAAATTTGAGTGAACTAACCCTTGTGAAAAAGAAGTACACTTCAAAACTTTTAATTCAGTATTATTACAAAGTGCACATTTTAAAAATCTCTTTTAAGTACACTTAAGCGGCCTTTTATTCGAATTAATTAATATTATATTATCTCTAAGTATAGTAAAAAAACAAAAAAAAACTTTTAAGATTGTACATTCAATACAGTTAAGTGCGCATCTTTTTCACAAGGGAAGTCACTGTTAAAACTAAAGATAAAATAAAGTGCATGGTATCAATTTAGCATGTCTGGTTAGCCTCCAGTAGTGGGACGCGTCTCCACCGAGGTTACGTGGAGGAGGCCGCTCTAGAGGACACGCCCCCTGAAACAACGCACATAGTCTTTGTGGTACATGGGATTGGCCAAAAGATGGATCAGGGGCGGATCATTAGAAATACAAGCATGTAAGTCCACAAATCACAGAGCTGATTCTGCAAAAAACATCTAGTCCTGAAACTGATGCATTTCATTGACGGTTTAGGATGCGTGATGCTGCCCGCAAGATGGAGGAGAAGCACTTTTCTGACCGAACAAATGAACACGTTGAGTTCCTTCCTGTGGAATGGCGATCTAAACTTGCCCTTGATGGAGGTATTGCCTATGGATCATGCTAAAAATATAAAGTGCATTATGTTTGAAAACTATTAGCATGATTATACATGATTATGGTCAATTTATGATAAAGTCTACTATTTCAGACACCGTGGACTCCATTACTCCAGACAAAGTGCGAGGTCTGAGAGACATGCTGAACAGCAGTGCAATGGACATTATGTACTACACAAGCCCTTTGTACAGGGATGAGGTGATTTACATCTATAGTTCTCTACTCTTTCATTCATTTTGCTCTTTTTTTCAGCTCTCTAACCCACATACAAGATTTTTAAAGCATCATTTGGGCTCCTGATGTGAAAGCACATCAAAAAAGTACACTTTAAAGCTCAAAAGACGTCCCACTCATACACAGACGCCCACTCTGTCCCACTCTTTTCTAGTGCACAAATAAAGTGTCACACTTGTTCGTTTCACGCTCTCTGCACTTGCATCCTCAGATCACCCGGGGTCTGACCAAAGAGTTGAACCGACTCTACATGCTCTTCTGCGAGCGCAACCCAGAATTTGCAGAGAAAGGAAAGGTGTCCATCGTCTCCCACTCACTCGGCTGTGTCATCACCTTTGACATCATGACAGGGTGGGACCCTGTGCGCTTTGTTCACAAAGACGTGGCAGATGCTGTGGAGGCTGATGTAAGCAGACAAGAGCGTCAGCTACTGGAGGATCTTCGTATGACATGCTTAAGGTTTACAACTAATTATAGTTACACTCTACACTCTCATGAAATTAAGTAAAGGATGTAAGCAACCATGCAGAACACTCTAGCATAGTGGTGCCTGCAGGATTTCTACATGGAAAAGCAACACTAAAAAGTTCAAAAATTTAATATATGCTCATTAAAAATGCAACTCTGCTAATGTCTAGTATTTATGTAACTATTGTAAGTTTTATAAGACTTGAGACTCTTCAGACTAAATTATCAATGACACTCTGTAGACACATTTTAAATATTTTGAAATGGAAAAAGCAACAAAATGGTCCCAGACATCCATCTAGTACATGTTCATATGTTCAGAATAACAGCACGGGTGGACACAAAAACAGTTTCGGTGTAAAAAGTTGCCTTTAGATTACATTTTTTGTAGGTGAACATCCACTTTATCCATTGCTGTTTGCTTTTTGTGTTCTCAATACTGTATGTTTTACTGACAGAGAAACCACTTTAGATGATTCAGTGAGACAGTGGATGCGAATGTGAAATGCACTAAGAACACCCTTATAAGACTCTAGCAACCTCTCAGCAATCGCAAAGAAACAGTGTATCAATAACCATTCAGATGACATGCTAACCACCTCTCACAACACTCTAGCAACACGTTCACAATCAGCCAGAACACTCTAGTAACATGCTAACATCCCCCCAGAACACACTAGCAAGTAACCCAACAACCACTCAGAACAGTATCAACATGTTAACATCCACCCAGAACACACTAGCAAGTAACCCAACAACCACTCAGAACAGTATCAACATGCTAACATCCACCCAGAACACACTAGCAAGTAACCAACAATCACTCAGAACAGTATCAACATGCTAACATCCACCCAAAACACACTAGCAAGTAACCAACAACCACTCAGAACAAAGTATCAACATGCTAACATCGACCCAAAACACACTAGCAACAAGTAACCCAACAGCCGTGCTAACATCCACCCAGAACACACTAGCAAGTAACCAACAATCACTCAGAACAGTATCAACATGCTAACATCCACCCAGAACACACTAGCAAGTAACCAACAATCACTCAGAACACAGTATCAGCATGCTAACATTCACCCAGAACATTCTAGCAAGTAAACCATCAACCACTCAGAACACAGTAGCAACATGCTAACATTCACCCAGAACACTCCAGCAAGTAACCCAATATCCACTCAGAACACAGTATCAACATGCTAACATCCACCCAGAACACACTAGCAACACACTAACAATCACTACCAACATTGTAGCGACTACATAGCAACATGCTAACATCCACTCAAAGCACAAGGCTGGGCAACTTTGACCCTCAGTTATCCACTGTCTTCCAGAGTTTTTGCTCCAACCCTGATCAAACCCACCTGGTGTGTAGCTTTCTAGTAATTCTGAAGACCCTGACTGCATCCGAAAGCTTAGGCAGCTGACTTGTTGCCTCTCTGTCCTATCAGCCACTGTCTTCGCAGGCAGCGTTTGCACACGAAGCTACCTCACGAAAGTGATTTCGGACAGGCTTCTGAGACAGCGTTATGGTTTAATGATCTAGAGCTTAACAGAGAGAGCTTTGATGATAACTAAGCAAATATTTGTTTGCTTAGAAATAACATTAAAATTGATATTGATCAAAATCATACATTTACGCACAAACTGACAAGCAAATGCAACGTTCAGACACCATCTTTGTTTTTTAGCTTAACTGTCACGAAATGGAACGCACAGGATTGTGGGATATCAAAGGCAGCCTTAAAAATCAATCAGATGATTGTATCTCAGGAGACAGGAAGTGAAGCTAACATTGGATTCGGACTTGCCTTGATGCATCCTCCGAAGTCTTTTAAGCATTGGGACGCAGCCTTTGATTAGCTTGTTCAGGTGTGTTTGTTGGTTAGAGCTAAACTCTACTTGTAAGTAAATGTTGTAGGCCAGAGTTTCCCAGCCCTGCCTCAGGATCTGTTTAACAATGTATAATAACCATCCACTCTTGCATTGTGGCCGTCGGTTTTGCACAGGCTAAGACCACTCTTGTTTTCTTCAGAAAATGTAAAAGTCGTTGTTATTGTTATTTTAATTTCGGTTTTACGATAGGCCTACACTAACATTTCTAAAGATTATCTTTTACAATCTGTTAGTTCTAAATGTATTATCCATTTGTTCAGTTGCCAGTTGCATTGATTTTACTGTTCTCATGTTTCCGATGCATTCAATGGGTTATGTATTATTTAAAGGTTTTTAGTTTTGTGTGCACTCTACTCCATAATGACCATCCCTCTGTTAATCTGGTGTGTGTACTTTTCCTCTCCAAAAATCTAATTTAATATTCATTTGCAGAATGAGGGATTTGGAAGATAAGCTTCAGCATGTCCAAACCTCATCCTCAAGACCCTCTCCAGCCCTGAAATTCAAGGTACGTTAGTATAAATAACCTTCTCTTCTCCTTCCCACCATCTGTTTGTGTAAGTTTCATGTAATAAACCATGTGATTTGGGGTTGTAGGTGGAGAACTTCTTCTGCATGGGATCTCCTCTGGCTGTGTTCTTGGCTTTGCGAGGTGTCCGTCCTGGAACCGACGGAACGCAGGACAACATCCTACCTAAATATATCTGCCAGCGGCTTTTCAACATCTTCCATCCCACTGATCCTGTAGTAAGTGATGGTTTTTGGAGTAGAAAGATAGCCTAGGATCAGATTTCTCAGTACAGTTACATATAAATTATGAGCCCATTTATTTGTCCAAAATTTGTCTTAGAAGTAAAATAATTGGTAACACTTTACAATAAGGTTTAATTTTTTAACATAAGTTAATATGAAGTAACAATGAACAATACTTCTACAGCATTTATTAATCTTGGTTAATGTTAAAGGGTTAGTTCACCCAAAAAGTGATTTTGTCAAGAAGTCAAAATTTCCTGAAGAGACTCAATCGCTTTATATGATGAACAGATTTAATTTAGGCTTTTATTCACATTTAAACATTGATCAACAAACATAAACAGAAGATAAACTGAACCTGCTTGAGAACAAACCTCATTTGTTCTTGCTGAAGCTCAAACATGCTGCGTAACAAGAATGAACCTCATTGGTTCTTGTTGAAGCTCAAACGTGCTGCTTAACATGAGAATGAACCTTATTGGTTCTTGCTGAAGCTCAAACAGGCTGCATAACACAAGAATGAACCTCATTGGTTCTTGTTGAAGCTCAAACGTGCTGCGTAACATAAGAATTAACCTCATTGGTTCTTGCTGAAACTCAAATGTGCTGCGTAACACGAGAATGAGCTTCATTGAATGAACCTCATTGGTTCTTGTTGAAGCTCAAACGTGCAGCGTAACATAAGAATGAACCTCATTGGTTCTTGCTTAAGCTCAAACCTGCTGTGTAACATAAGAATGAACCTCATTGGTTCTTGCTGAAGCTCAAACATGCTGCGTAACACAAGCATGAACCTCATTGGTTCTTGTTGAAGCTCAAACGTGCTGCGTAACATAAGAATGAACCTCATTGGTTCTTGCTGAAGCTCAAACATGCTGCGTAACACAAGAATGAACCTCATTGGTTCTTGCTGAAGCTCAAACATGCTGCGTAACACAAGAATGAACCTCATTGGTTCTTGTTGAAGCTCAAGCGTGCTGCGTAACATAAGAATGAACCTCATTGGTTCTTTCTGAAGCTCAAACGTGCTGTGTAAAACGAGAATGAACCTCATTGGTTCTTGCTGAAACTCAAATGTGCTGCGTAACACGAGAATGAGCTTCATTGAATGAACCTCATTGGTTCTTGCTGAAGATCAAACGTGCTGCGTAACACAAGAATTAACCTCATTGGTTCTTGTTGAAGCTCAAACGTGCTGCGTAACATAAGAATGAACCTCATTGGTTCTTGCTGAAGCTCAAACATGCTGCGTAACACAAGCATGAACCTCATTGGTTCTTGTTAAAGCTCAAACGGGCTGCGTAACATAAGAATGAACCTCATTGGTTCTTTCTGAAGCTCAAACGTGCTGTGTAAAACGAGAATGAACCTCATTGGTTCTTGCTGAAGCTCACACGTGCTGCATAACACAAGAATGAACCTCACTGGTTCTTGCTGAAGCTCAAATGCGCTACGTAACACGAAAATTAACCTCATTGGTTCTTGCTAAAGCTCAAACGTGCTGCGTAACATGAGAATGAACCTCATTGGTTCTTTCTGAGGCTCAAACGTGCTGCATAACACACGAGAATGAACCTCATTGGTTCTTGAGAAAGCTCAAACGTGCTGCGTTACACACAAGAATGAACTTCATTGGTTCTTGCACGTCAAGCGAAGAGTTGATGAATGTTTATATGTAAATAAAAGTCTAAATCTGTTCAGCATATAAAGCTATCATGTAATGTTCAAAATTAAAAGTTTAATTAAAAGAAGTTCTCGAGATTCGAGACTTTGTGCGGCTCTTTGTATTAAACTATTCTGCACATACATGATGCTGTTTTATTCATAATTGTTTATGTATGAAATTATATAAGATTTTTAAATGTTAGTGTATTTATTTATTTTTTATTAACAAGACATAGGTGCTTATACTAAGTAAGAGACCAATGAATTGCATATATATATATACACACACACACACAAGTAAAAATAAAGGAGAGAGAAAAAAGAGAAAATAAAACGGCAAAATATATAGATGTTATTTCATTGCTTTGAATAAACAGTTTATTATTTTTTGTAATTAAAGGTGTATAATATCCAAATATCAGTCAGAAAATATGAATATATTCTAAATATGAAAATAAGAATAACAACTAAATAAAAACAAATGGTTTCCTGCAGGCATACAGATTGGAGCCTCTCATCCTGAAGCATTACAGCAATATATCACCTGTCCAGATTCACTGGTGAGTAAAGCGATGCTTTAGCTAAATTGAAATTCTTCCTTTATTTTCACTAATAATCATAAAGGATAAAGTAATCAATAAGAAATGTTTTTTTTCATCAATAAAAAGTGCATTTTTGTACATACGTACATGTGAATTTTTTTACATTTTTTTTTTTTTTTACAATTTTATTTTTTTAGGTACAACACCACCAGCCCAACACCGTATGACCAGATCCGTCCCACTTTACTGAATCCGTCAAAGGAAAGTGCTTATGTGTCCGATACGGAGAGCCTCCCGAGCCCATGCACCTCCCCTCCACAGCCCCGCAGACACTATGGCGAGTCTATCACCAACCTGGGCAAGGCCAGCATCATGGGTGAGATGGAGAGGAAGATCATTAAAAACAACTGGAAGTGTAAAACACTTGCAGGGAGTGCTGGATGTATAGTGTGTGATGTAGGAGTAGAATTACGGTTCCAAAATTTCGAGATAATGGCGGTCTGTCTTCAATTACTGAGCATTTGCAGTTTAAAGCATCTGATTTGAATGTAAAAGCGATAAACAGAAACAACCCAGCAAAGCATCGGATCAATAGAAAGCAATTAGGAAGTGTCAATAATAAATCTTATAAATATTTTATATATATATATATATATATATATATACACTCACCTAAAGGATTATTGGGAACACCTGCTCAATTTCTCATTAATGCAATTATCTAATCAACCAATCACATGGCAGTTGCTTCAATGCATTTAGGGGTGTGGTCCTGGTCAAGAAAATCTCCTGAACTCCAAACTGAATGTCAGAATGGGAAAGAAAGGTGATTTAAGCAATTTTGAGCGTGGCATGGTTGTTGGTGCCAGACGGGCCGGTCTGAGTATTTCACAATCTGCTCAGTTACTGGGATTTTCACGCACAACCATTTCTAGGGTTTACAAAGAATGGTGTGAAAAGGGAAAACATCCAGTATGCGGCAGTCCTGTGGGCGAAAATGCCTTGTTGATGCTAGAGGTCAGAGAAGAATGGGCCGACTGATTCAAGCTGATAGAAGAGCAACTTTGACTGAAATAACCACTCGTTACAACCGAGGTATGCAGCAAAGCATTTGTGAAGCCACAACACGCACAACCTTGAGGCGGATGGGCTACAACAGCAGAAGACCCCACCCGGTACCACTCATCTCCACTACAAATAGGAAAAAGAGGCTACAATTTGCACGAGCTCACCAAAATTGGACAGTTGAAGACTGGAAAAATGTTGCCTGGTCTGATGAGTCTCGATTTCTGTTGAGACATTCAGATGGTAGAGTCAGAATTTGGCGTAAACAGAATGAGAACATGGATCCATCATGCCTTGTTACCACTGTGCAGGCTGGTGGTGGTGGTGTAATGGTGTGGGGGATGTTTTCTTGGCACACTTTAGGCCCCTTAGTGCCAATTGGGCATCGTTTAAATGCCACGGCCTACCTGAGCATTGTTTCTGACCATGTCCATCCCTTTATGACCACCATGTACCCATCCTCTGATGGCTACTTCCAGCAGGATAATGCACCATGTCACAAAGCTTGAATCATTTCAAATTGGTTTCTTGAACATGACAATGAGTTCACTGTACTAAAATGGCCCCCACAGTCACCAGATCTCAACCCAATAGAGCATCTTTGGGATGTGGTGGAACGGGAGCTTTGTGCCCTGGATGTGCATCCCACAAATGTCCATCAACTGCAAGATGCTATCCTATCATTATGGGCCAACATTTCTAAAGAATGCTTTCAGCACCTTGTTGAATCAATGCCACGTAGAATTAAGGCAGTTCTGAAGGCGAAAGGGGGTCAAACACAGTATTAGTATGGTGTTCCTAATAATCCTTTAGGTGAGTGTATATATATATATATATATATATATATATATATATATATACACTCATATATATATATATATATATATATATATATATATATATATATATATATATATATATAATCATTGAGTGGTGTTCAGTTTTATGACCGTAGATTATTGTTTGTAGATACCATAAAAGCAAAGTTCTTTGTAACTTCTCTTATAAAAAAGTATTTCTTTATAATTTCCAAATATAGCTCATTCTAAAATGAATGTTGATAAAGATTAGCGTTCACTTATCATAAAGTTAAGCATACACCATTTATCTTGTTTAACACATGCATTTTATCATCATTTGTTATATCCAGCAAAGCAAACTCTCAGATTGAAGGGTGATTCTTACAAAAGTGGGTTTTCTTCAAGCTTTTTTTCATGGTAAGTTTAGGAGTCTTTCCAAAAAAGTTTTTTTGGAGACTCCAAAAGGACACCAAATAACCAAGTGATATAAGGAATGCATATAATTCATACATTTCAGGCATCCGAATGTTTTGGACTGATTGTTTGAATTAATTTGCTTACTGGATCATTGGACTGAAAACTTTTCCCTAGTTTAGTGGCTTAAAAGGATCTGATCACAAACATAGAAGCGAAATCGGAATTAAAAGGTAAGGATAGAAATTTCCGCCTACCAGGGTTACAGGTGCTTGTGGCATTGTAGACGCTCAGTGTGATAAACCCCCAACTTCTAAGATCATCTAACTGTGTGGCGTAAATTACATAAATGACGCAATTTCACGAGCTTCAGTCATCTATTTGCGTTAAATTATTTGAACATGTTAAAGATTTTGAATTAATTGCACGAGTTAATGCGTTAACATTGACCACAGATCAAGCAACCTCTCAGTTGCTTAAAGTGATGCATCAATGGCGGATGAGTTGAACCATTTATTTGCCTGTTTTGAGCTTGAGTCTCCTTAGGCAGCCACATTACATCCAACAGCTCACAGTAGCCACATCTTCATTGTGGAGGAGCAAGAGGTGAGGTGCACACTGTGGGTGGTGAATCCAAAGAAGGCTGCAGGACCCGATGGCATCACTGGACGGGCTCTAAAGGACTGTGCAAACCAGCTAGCAGGGGTTTTTACTAAGATCTTCAACCAGTCTCTGTTCTGGTCCACCATTCCACCCTGTCTGAAGTCCTCACTTATAGACCCGCTGCAAAAAAAAAACCCTACCGTTAAAAGCCTATGGGCAGATTTACTAAACAGGGCAAATTGAGCGTGAGAGCGCAATTCCAAACCAGCGCAGATGGGAGTGGAAAGTTCTGCACTTGATCAACTGACTTTAGAGTCCTTAACACCACCAAGACCAAAGAGCTGATCATAGACTACAGGAGGAATAAAACAATCATTCAGCCCTTACTCGTTTCTGGGCGTCCACATTGATTGGAGTGCCAATACCACAGGACTAATAAAGAAGGCACAGCAGAGATTTGACCTCCTGAGGATACTCTGGAAGAACCATCTGACTGAAAATCTGCTTGTGTCTTTTTACCGATGCTCCATAGAGAGCATCCTAACATACTGTATTTGTGTGGGGTTTAGTAGCTGGACTGTAGCGGAGAGGAAAGCAATTCAGAGGGTCGTCACCTCTGCCCAGAATATCATGGGCTGCCCTCTCCCCTCCTTGGAACATATGTACAGTTCCCGCTGCCTCAGGAAAGCCTATAACACCAACCCTGGTCTCCACAGGACAGTAAAATCACGGACAAACAGACTTAAAAATAGTTTTTACCCCAGAGCCATAGTTGCACTAAATGCTGCTAAGTCTTGAAATTACAAATGGGAAATATCCATTATGTGAAATTAGGGCTATCACGTTATCAGATTTTTCACACCATGGTTATAGAGGCCAAACTAATTCACAGTAACAATATCTATAGAAACCTTAGAAAAAAAAACGTAAAAAAAAAAAAAACGATGTTATTAGTCAAATTCATCTTTACTTTGTTTATTTTTTGTTTTGCTTTCTTTTTTTTTAGCCAATGAATACAACACTCTACTGTTGCATTGCCCATTGCATACAATAATTACAACAATGGAGACTCTGACTTTCTCTGGCTTCTTTGACACTGCCTAAGAAATAACCAGGAGAGAGACAAGTTCATTATTAATAGTTTTTAAACACAACTAATACCTTAACCTGTTAACTTGAGTCCCCATTTGGAACCCAAATCCAATAAGTGACATACCCAAATTAAAATACATAGTTTATGAAGCCTTCGGACTTCAAATATTGTAAACTCATTTGAAAGAAAACATTTGGCAGCTTGTTGTCATATCGTCAGAATTAATTAAATAATTGATAAAATTCTGAGATTTATGGAACACTTTTAAGACAGTGCTATATGATTTAATTCAGAGGAGACTAAAAATACAATTCATTAGAATAACAGCATATTATACTCCAAAATCACTTTATAGCGTCAGCCAAGTGATTGAAATAACTTACTTCTGTTGTTCCTTCACATTGCACTAATGTGGCTTCTTATCACAGAATGAGGCAGAAATTATTATTTTATAGTATTTATACAGTGATAAAGACTGTCTATTAGCATTGCATTATAGATTATTCTGATGACAATAACCAAGATGGCATGAAGAACAAAGATAAACCATATTCCATAGTCACAATGGTGTGTTAATTCTCTTCATGTTTAATCAGTCAAAATGTCACTACCTGCATTTTATTCAGCTAAAGCGATGGCTGGATGTCTTTGTCCATATTAGAGATTTCCTGGAACATCAAAAGTTTAATACTTACTACAGAAATCGTTTTCTGTAATCCAAAAAAACTCCATACTTGTTTTTTGCAGTTGGATGGCAAGTATCATTATTCATTTTGTATAGTATACGATGACAAAAAAGATATTCAATTCAATTATAGTTATCACTTTTGGTGTGAACAGGCCTTTAAAATGTAACAGTAACTACATACATGTGTATTTTTCCACAGGAGCGGCAAGTATAGGTAAAGGCATCGGAGGTATCCTGTTCTCCAGATTTTCCCGCTCGAGTGGACAGGTGGGGGGTGTGGACGAGGAGCCATCAGACTCAGAAGGTGGGGCATGTGAGAAAGGGGAAGAGGGCAGATCTGTGGAGTTAGACGATAAACCGGAGGAGAAGATTGAGGAGAAAATCGAGGAGAAGGCAGGAGACACCAGCATGTCACAATCAGCCTCTGTCATTATGGATAACTCCTCCTGTAAGTGGCCCAGAAATCGTGCACTGCTGATTTAATAGCTTTCTGATAACGATAGTTTTTGACAACTTTTTTATAATAATGGAAACCTGTTTCTGCCTCTAAATAAAAAAATAAAAAAGGCTAATTGTGAGATAGTTTAAAATAAGAAGTAAAGTCAAATTGTCAGATAAAAAGTTGCAATCACGTAACACAAAGGTGCATTGCGAGTTTTAAAATCGCGTTGCAAGATACAAAGTCTAAATTGAGATATAAAGTACATTTAAATATATAGCCCCATTTTATAAAATAAACTCACAATTTCAAGAAATAAAGTTGCAATCATAAGAAACAAAGTCATGAAATATAGTCAAATTGCCAGATATAAAGACACAGTTGCCAAAAACAAAATCACAATTGCTAGATATCAAATCATCATTATGGAGTTACTGTCACATTGCAAGTTGCACTTGCAAATCGCAATTGTTAGCTATAACATCACACTGGAAGATATAGGGCCCTATTATAACGATCTAAGCGCATTGTCTAATGCGTACGGCGCAAATCCACGTTTGCTAGTTTAAAAATGGTCGGCGCGCCCAGCGCATGGTCTAAAAAGGTTGTTCCTATTCTCTTAATGAGTAATGGGTGTGTTTTGGGCGTAACGTGCAATAAACCAATCAGAGTCTCATCTCCCATTCCCTTTAAAAGCCAGTTGCGATCGCGCCATGGCGGATTCGCTATTTACACGGCGGAATTTGTATGCAAAAAAACTGAACGCTTCTCTAGCAAGGAAACAGATCAGCTCGTGTGCGAGGTTAAAGCATGCGAGTAGACCATCTACTGGACAAACTAAACGCACGTTGTGGACCCCCTTTTAGGCGCACATTACTAACATATTCTTTAAATGACAAAAAAAAAATAATTGCGCCATTGACTTTAGACCAGGTTTCAGTTGGTCAATGGACCAGTCTATTGTTGGCATAAAAGATCTAGTCTAGATCAGTCTATTTCAGCTGCCTCAAAATAGCAACGCGCCAACAATACACCTGAACACTCCTCGTTTTCAGACCAGCACGCCCATGGGCGCAAATGCATTTGCTATTTAAACAACGTGGCAATGGACGTAATGATAAAAAATGATAACGATGTCGGGCTGAAACTAGCAAAAAACACTTGCGTCGCATTGCACCGGGTGTATGATAGGACCCATAGTCCCAATTTGGAGAGATACAGATATAATTTGCTAACTATAAAGTTACAATTTGTGGTATAAAGTCAAATTGTTTGATATAAAGTTACGACAAAGTCACAGTCGCACGAAATATTTTTTTACTCTGAGGCAGAAACAGCTTCCATAAAGATCTTTGATGATTTGTAAATTCGCTTGTGCAAAGAAATTCATCAGACCTCGAACATCTGTCCTTCTTTTTACTGTTTTTCAGTGGAGCTTGAGAAACGTATCGACTTTGAGCTGAGGGAGGGCCTGGTGGAGAGCCGCTATTGGTCAGCGGTGACATCACACACGGCTTATTGGTGCTCACACGATGTGGCTCTGTTTCTGCTAACGTTCATGTACAGGCCAAATGAAGCGAATGACATGACAGAGGACAACCCTGAATCTTAACACACACACACACACACACACACACACACACACACACACACACACATATGAACTCTCGCACCCTTGATCACTCCCTTAATTTAGTTTAGCAGACCTTGTTCACTGTGCGTCAGGGATCCTTGCCTTGTTTCTCCTTAATTTTAGAAGCACACCCATGGAAGAGACTTAATCTCTACCCTACATCCGCAAACTAGGATTGTTCTTAACCTCGATCGATGAAATGATGACAATGATCCTACTTGTTTCAGCTTGGACAATTCACACCTTGAATCTTCCCAAAGTTGCAAACTCTTCATATTGACTGATGTGTATTAACTTCACTTGTGGTTGGATAGTATGACTGACAAGAATCTGCTGAATTGGAGGTTCACAATCAGAAGGGTTTGAGGAATGCATCTGATGTGATCTATTTATTGGCCTAACAATTATACTTTTTAAGATTTTTTATAAATTAAGCATTACTTGTATGTTTACTTTATTTAGATGATAAAAATAATCTGCATCTCTCCTAAAAGTGGCCAAATATTGAGTTGATAGTTGATGGAAGCAGTGCATATAACCACAACATTATATATTCACCCTCATGTTGTTCCAAATCCATGTGACTACAAAAGGAGATTTTGAAGAATTTTACTAGTTGCTTTTTTTTTTCATGCTATTACAGTGAATGGAGACCAGTGTTATTTTGGCATAAATTATATACTTTTGTAATATTTTCTGGTTTAATTTAAATTTTAGTTAAACTTAATTTTGTTGTTTGTTTTTGTCATTTTTCTTAGTTTCTTTTATTTATTTTTTAATGTCTATACAGGTTTTGTAAATTTTCGTTTAAAATTGACTAAAACTAAAACTTCAGTTCATTTTAGTTAATTTAGTGCTTTTTTTAAAGTGAAAATGAGAAATGAGAAATTTATTTTATTTCTGTTGTCTTATTTTATTAAGTAATAAAACATTTTTTTTTTTTTTTATGGTTTTAGTTTTAGCTAACGATAATAACTTTGAAAGGAACACTCCACTGTTTTTTGAAATAGGGCTTATTCACCTGCTTTCCTACATTTAGATAGGTGGGCAAATGCATTTTTGTCTCAGTGCATGCATTGTTTTAGTTTGACAGGGTCGGCACTAGCTTAGCTTAGCATTAGCTTAGCATAATGAATGGAATCCTTTGTTGCCAGCTAGCATGTCCTGAGTAAAAGTGATATAAAAAATAAAATAAAAACACCTAATTACTTCTTGTGGCCTGCGTATTCACAATGAGTACAAATAGCGATGCAGATTAACACTAGGCGATTTCCTATGCAGATATTGACTTGGGACTATATTAGGGGGAAGCACAAGCGAAGCACTACTACTTGGGCGCAGAGATATCACGCCCAAGTAGCAGTGCTTCGCCTGTGCTTCCCCCTAATATAGTCCTTAATATATAAGTCAGTATCTGCCTAGGAAATCGCCTAGTGTTAATCTGCATCGCTATTTGTACTCATTGTGAATACGCAGGCCACAAGAAGTAATTAGCTGGGTTTTTGTTTTTTATATATTACTTTTACTCAGGACATGCTAGCTGGCAACAAAGGATTCCATTCATTATGCTAAGCTAAGCTAGCACCGACCCTGTCAAACTAAAACAATGCATGCACTGAGACAAAAATGCATTTGCCCACCTATCTAAATGTAGGAAAGAAGATGAATAAGCCCTATTTCAAAAAACGGTGGAGTGTTCCTTGAAGACTGAAGCTTTTATGTTTCAAAAAGCACCATGAAGTTTCATAAAAGGGAAAATATTCCCATTCCTTTGAATTTAATGTGAACAGACTAAAATTGAATTCGATATTCCCCAAACATGCTGTATATTCTTAATCCAGTACATTCTTAAAGGGATAGTTCACCCACAAATGAAAATTCTGTCATCATTTACTCACCCTTATGTTGTTACAAACCTGTATGAGTTTCTTTTTTCTGTTGAACACAAAATAATATATTTTGAAGAATTTTGGTAACCAGACAGTTGATGATAACCATTGACTTTCATAGTATTTGTTTTTTTTTCCCCCTACTATGGAAGTCAATGGTTACCATCAACTGTCTGGTTACCAAAATTGTTCAAAATGTATTCTTTTTATTTCAACAGAAGAAAGAAACTTGTACAGGTTTGGAACAACATAAGGGTGAATAAATGATGACAGAATTTAAAAATAAATAAATTGGGGGTTGAATAATCTCTTTAAGAATTGATCCATTAGTCTTACATTGAAGAAAGGAAGTCATATGGGTTTGGAATCTCATTATGGAGAATTATGACAGAATTGGTATTTTTGGGTGAACTATTCCTTTAAAGACATTTCCGGTCTTGTTCCCTCTACCTTTTTTCTGATACACCGAGACATTAGTTTCTCCTTTACAATCGCATGATAGACATTGAAATCTACTGCATATTTGAACTGCACCCTTTGCTATGATTATCTCCACCGAATTATAATTTATTCTTTGACATGCATGAAAGAGAAAGTCCACAGAGACTTAAACGAAAAAAAAACTTAGTTCTGTCCAGGTTGAAACACTTAACATTTTTCATATATAGCATACTCTTTTATGCCAACAATGTGCAATCGGCATATCAAACACATTACTGTTTTCTAATGTATTACTGCACTAAAGAACCACACAGTCACAAAGACTTTGCCATTTTTTTGTGTTAAGTTCATGTTTTATGTATTCATTTTGTATGATTTGTTTACAGTAGTCCTGAAAATTGACACCCCCATGCCTTTACGATGACAAGAGAAAAGCACTTAACATTTCTCCTTACCTCACCCTTGAATGTGCCAATAAACTGAACTGTGAGATCTTCATTAGGTCTGTGGTCAGAGGGTACGGTCTGCATTATGTGCATATATATTAGAACTGGACTCCAGTGTGTCTGTTCATGTTTAGCTTCAGTGAACGCCGAGCTGTTCCTCTTTTACGAACCTCGTGATTTTCATTAAAGTTGATATCGACCGCCTGCTCTGTCTCATTCTGTGAATTACTTTTAAATCCTGACTCTATAGTTAATATATAGGATCAATTAGTGTTGCTGTGGACCTTGAAGTAAATGGAAAGCAATGGAACTTTATTCATCTCTGAGGGGCATTTAGTTTTAGCAATACACAATAGACACTAGAGCTGGTGGGTTGTGTCACAGGTCACCAGTAGCATATACTATACACTTGTAAAATGGAAGGTTAAATGCTTCCCATATATTTTGTTGTTAATGTCATGCTGTACATAATATAAAACTCAACTGTATTTTAATGTAAATCCATGTGTTTTTTTTTTTTTTTTTTTTTTTAGCTAATACTAATACAATATTTTGGGCCAGTGTTTGTTATATGTGTTAAGATGGTAGCCTAAATTGCTTATACATTTAAAATTTCTATTTTCTATTCCACCAATGAAATGCTAATAATTTGAGATATTGTTGTGCCTTTACAGCTGGGCTATGATAATGATGAAAATGATAAAATTGAACCCCTTAACTGTTGATCATAGACGTGAAAATACACTGTCCGAACTGAAATGTTTTTAATTCATGAATGCTTTGGAATACAGACCTAAGGTTGGTCTCTTTTTAAAGAAGACACTCAGCAGATTATTGCTACATTTTACTTTTGTATTATATTTTTATTATTATTTTTATTTTATTGTATACAATATTTAATCTACAATTGCTATAAAACCAAAGCCATATGTCTAACCAAGTTGTGTTCCAAATTTGAAGTTGATATCACAAAAATTTAAGCTCCCATGAGATTGTGTTTAAGTGTTGTACCAAAAATAGCCACCGGGTGACAGACACATTCCATTGATTTTTTTTTTTTTTTTTTTTTTTTTTTGGATGCACTCATTCAGTCACAAATTAATACAATTCTGTCACAATATCTCTTCTGTCACAAAACAATCACCAAACATGGAACCTTGAGTCTCAGACCTCTCCAACGATGTGTTTTGTCAAGATTAAGAAAGGTTTTGATTATAAAATGTTGTCATATGAAATGATATCGCCACTAATGGGGGAGGAGTCCGCTAAAGAGAATTTAATGGAAACGTACTCGGTTACTAACGTAACCTCGGTTCTCTCTAGAAGAGGGAACGAGTACTGCGTTTTATCAAAACGCTACGGGAAAAGTCTCTTTTCACGAAACACTGAAGCAAAAAATTATCCTTTAATTTTCATATATGTAAAACGCGTTGCGGCAGCAGCAGACAGCTATGGCGAGACGGCTTGCTCGCTCATTGGCTGCTCTGCGGCAACTGCTTAAGCCTATCGAGCGAGGCCTGGGATGACATCAGGCCAATGAGGGCGCTTCGCGCCCTCCTCGCCACTTCCCGCCGAAACGGGCGTGGCTTACCTCTATAAAAGGAGCTCGAGAAGGCTGACTCACTTGATTTTGATCGCCGAAGCGAACCAGAGTGAACCGTACGCACGGCAGAGAACGCAGTACTCGTTCCCTCTTCTAGAGAGAACCGAGGTTACGTTAGTAACCGAGTACGTTCTCTTACGAGAGTCCTCTCGTACTGCGTTTTATCAAAACGCTACGGGAACCCCTTGCAAAACGCTGTGCGTGCTGGGATAAAAACACTGATCACCGGAAGCTTTTTCAGGCATACAGTGCATAATCACCAGATTGACTCACACAGAGTCAGGGAATAAGGGTGAGAGCCTTAAATCCCTAAATCTTAGCGTCGTAGAAAAAACATGTCCACAGACGCAAGTATAATCATCACATAGACAGGGTAGGGAACCTGAACTAATGTGGAAAATGTGGGTCTTACACAGTTCTGCCCAAGATAGTCGGTAGCGCATAGCGCATGAGTTTCAGCGGTCTGATTAGACGGCTGAACAGATTACACCGACAAAAGCTTAGCCTGCAAGGCGGGAACCTCTAGGTTATAAAACCTGATAAATGTAGACGGCGAGGCCCAACCTGCCGCCGTACATATATCCTGTAGGGAAATCCCGCTGGACCAAGCCCACGAAGAAGCAACGCTTCTCGTAGAGTGCGCTCTGACTCCCAAAGGGCATGGAATGCCCTTGGCAGTATAAGCCAGCGCTATGGCGTCAACTATCCATCTGGATAGACTTTGTTTCGAAACAGCCATTCCTTTGGAACGTCCGCTGAACGAGACAAAGAGCTGCTCTGTCTGTCTGAAGACAGCAAAGCGGGACATATAAGCTCTTAAAGCCCTAACAGGGCAAAGAAAACTCGAGTCCCCTTCCTCACTCGATGCCGGCAGGGCAGCCAGGGATATAACCTGAGCCCGAAAAGGCGTGTTGAGGGATTTCGGCACATAGCCATGCTTAGGTTTGAGTATGACTTTAGAGTCATTAGGACCAAACTCCAAGCACGCCGGGCTCACAGAGAGCGCGTGCAGGTCGCCTATGCGCTTCACTGAAGCGAGAGCCATCAAAAACACTGTTTTGAAAGACAAATGTTTGAGGCTAATAGACTGGATAGGCTCGAAAGGGGCACCTTTCATGGCCGCTAGGACCGTAGAAAGGTCCCACAAAGGAACTGAAGGAGGTCTGGGTGGATTCAGTCTCCTAGCTCCCCTGAGGAAGCGGATGACTAAATCATTCCTTCCCAGCGACTGACCCAGCGTTGAACCAAAGAACGCTGAAATAGCCGCCACATACACTTTGAGCGTGGAAGGGGATCTGCCCTTATCCAACAGCTCTTGTAGGAAGGAGAGAACCTCCGTTACCTCACATTCGAGGGGTGAAATGCTCCGAGCTGCACACCAGCCAGAGAAAACCGACCACTTCGAAGCATAAAGCCGCCGTGTCGACGGTGCTCTAGCCTGAGTGATGGTATTCACGACTCCCTCTGTGAGACCAACGGGTATCCGTTGAGCACCCACACCTGAAGGGACCACAGTTCCGGGTGTGGGTGCCAAATCGAGCCCCCGGCCTGCGAGAGGAGATCTCTCCTCAATGGCAGCGGCCATGGAGCGATATCTGCCAACTGCATCAGAACTGGGAACCATGTTTGGTTCTCCCAGAACGGAGCTACAAGCAGGACTGGGCATTTCGTTTCCCTGACCCGTTCCAGCACCTGTGGCAGGAGGGAGACGGGGGGAAAAGCGTATAACGGGCAGCGCGGCCACCTCCGGGACAGCGCGCTGTCGGTCTTTGAAAAGAACGCGGGGCAGTGCGCGTTTTCGCGGGACGCGAAAAGGTCCACCTCCGCTCTGCCGAATCTCTCCCACAACAGCCGGACTGTTTGTGGGTGTAGAGACCATTCGCCCGGGGGAACATTGTTCCTGGACAGTCTGTCTGGGCCCACATTCTGAAGCCCAGGTACATGCACTGCTCTCAGCGAGCGTAAGTTGTGCTGAGCCCATAGTAGGAGGCGTTTCGCCAGCCTGTACAGGGATATGGATTTCAGACCGCCCTGGCGATTTATGTAGGACACCACAGCCATGTTGTCCGAACGGACTATGACGTGTTCGTCCTTGATGCGGGGACAAAAACGTGTCATCGCGTTGTGCACTGCCAGCATTTCTAGGCAGTTTATGTGTAGGAGCTTTTCTCGTTCCGACCACAGGCCGAAGAACGGTCTGCCCTCGAGCAGAGCTCCCCATCCCGAGGTGGATGCGTCTGTCGACACCATCCTCACTCTCGAGGAAGTCCCCAGGCTTACACCTGATTGGTACCAGTCGTCCGCCGTCCAAGGCGCCAGGGCTGAAACACAGCTCTGATCGACCTTGAGGCGTAATCGACCGGTCGCCCACGCTCTGCGCGGTACCCGCGTTTTCAACCAGAACTGCAGCGGGTGCATGCGGAGCAAGCCCAGCCGGAGAACTGACGATGCTGAAGCCATGAGACCCAGCATCTTTTGAAACTTCCTGAGCGGGGTGACAGCGCCGCGGCGGAAAGACCTCGCCGCGCGCTGAATGATCAACACGCGCTGTGGTGACAGCCGCGCTGTCATAGACTGTGAGTCCAGAACGACGCCCAGAAACAAAATCGTTTGACTGGGGTTCAATGAACTCTTTGTCCAGTTGACTGTGATACCAAGATTCTCGAGGTGATCGAGTAAAATGGTTCTGTGCTCCACGAGCTGTGATCGTGATTGAGCTAGGATCAACCAGTCGTCCAAATAGTTCAGCACTCGCATGCCTCTGAGTCTGAGAGGAGCGAGCGCTGCGTCCATGCATTTCGTAAATGTACGGGGTGCTAGGGACAAGCCGAATGGCAGGACTGTATACTGGTATGTCTGACCCTCGAAGGCGAATCTCAAGTATCGCCTGTGGTGTGACGCTATTTGTATTTGAAAATACGCGTCCTTCAGATCTATTGACATGAACCAGTCTTCTCGGCGAACATGCGCGAGAATTTTGCTGGTTGTGAGCATTTTGAAACTGCGTTTCACCAATACTCTGTTCAACCATCTTAGATCCAGTATGGGTCTGATACCGCCGTCCTTTTTGGGGACTAGAAAGTATCTGCTGTATAGCCCCCCTTCGCTTAGAGCTGGGGGAACGCGCTCTATCGCCCCTTTGCTTATCAGTTTTGATATTTCGGCTCGAAGTAGGTGAGCTACTTCCAACGAGACCGTAGTTTCGACGCGCGCTATGAAGCGGGGAGGGCGTCGACAAAACTGTAGCAGTCCGAAACCCCTGGGAGCGCTGCCCATGCTTCTGCATGGCTGGCTAGGGGCTGGATACGGAGCGCACTCTGATCGCCGTGCGACAGAGGTGCTTCGGGGGATACAAACATAGGCGTTATGCCTGTGGCATTTGAGGCGGGGCACGCGCTTAATACAGCGGGCGAGACGCTCGTCCTCGACCTTACTACAGTGCTTAGCTGAGTGAGGGAGGACTGAGAAAGTCTCATAGGACCCATGTGAGCGAGTAGATGTGGGCTGGGAGCGGGCACATTTACTGCTTTGGGCGCGGCGTCTGCCTGAGCAGAGCGCGCGCTCACAGTTCTCGTTTTTACAGAGAGCCTGTGATGTGTTAGTCATAGTGTTCGTGGGCACTGGGAAGTGGGCACTCTCACTATGCTGGAAGCGCAACCGACCTGAGTCGATTTTATGTGCGCGGGCCCTATGTGTAGGGCTGTGCTTATGTGTAGTGATGGGCACTGAGGAGTGGGCATCGAGACTACATTTATAGCACCATCGGCCGTGGCCGGGACACCAGAAAATACACTCTTTTCGAGATTTATCTGGGTAGCCGTGAGAACGGCTTTTGTGTGCAGGCAAGCGGGCGGCAGTGCAGGCTTGCTCTCTGCAGAAAACACTGGAACAGTCGCAAACCTTGGGACTGAAACAGCGGGGCGCTTGGGTGGGAGGCCGGCCGCAACGGGACTCACACACCTGCGCTTTCCCAGGCTTGCTAGGACTTCTTCGGCACTTCCGGTTTTACCACAACCCTCGATCGCGGCCCGCGCGAAGAGGGGCGCCGGGCGCTGGACCGAGAGCGGGGCCTCGAGCTGCGCTGTTGTGGCTGCTGCGAAGAGGCGGCCGAAGGCGGGGGCTGAGGCTGAGAGCTCCGCGGGGTCCGTTTGTCACGAACCGCTGCAGAACCGGAGCGCTTCGGTAGGAAGTGCTTGAAGGCTTGAGACGCTTTCTGGGCCTCGGTAAATCTCTCCACGAACTCGGAGAGAGAAGAACCAAAAAGGCCGGTGGAAGACAGCGGGGCATCGAGAAACGCAGTGCGCTCGGAATCGGCCATCTCCGTGAGCGTCAGCCATAAGTGCCTCTCAGCGACAGTGGCGGAAGCCATACACCGTCCCATGGCTTGTGCGGCGGCTTTAGTAGCTCGGAGCGTGAGATCTGAAGCGCTCCTTAAATCCGCGATGCAGATAGCGTCAGGTCCCATCTCGTCCAGCTTACGGAGGAGATCACCCTGGTAAATCTGCAGCGTAGCCATGGTGTGTAGCGATGACGCGGCCTGCCCAGCGGCGGAGAAGATTCGCGCGAGCAGCGTCGACGTCATGCGGCAGGCTCTGGAAGGCAACACCGGTTTAGTCCGCCGTCCAGCAGAGGGCGGGCAAAGGTGGGTTGCTATCGCCTGTTCCACCGGCGGAAGAGAGAGGTAGCCTCGGTCACTGGCATTATCCAGAGAGGAAAATGCGGGTGACACAGATGAGCGCGTCCGCGCAGAGTAGGGCGCGTTCCAAGCCTTCGCAACTTCTTCGTGTAACTCAGGAAGAAAAGGAGCGGGCTTAGATTCCGGAGAAGTGCGCTCACCAGGGAGGAAACTACCATCCAGCCGGGTTCGAGAGGGGGGCTCCGGTGCAGACCACTCGAGGCCGAGGCTCGCCGCGGCCAGTGCGAGTACCCGCATGAGCTCCGTCTCAATGTTGGCTCTCGTTGAGGGCTTGCGGGCAGGAGGCGCGAGATCCTCAAAGCTCGCCCAATCCTCGCTGCCTGAAGCTAGCAGAGAGCAGGAATCCTTCTCCCCCGACGCGGCCTCTGAACCGACTTCCTCTGATGAAGCGGCGGCAGACTGCGGGCGCTGAGCATCAGGAAGTGATTCGAGAGAGGCCGGTGAAGCTGGCGGGCGAACCGGCGAGCTTGGTCGGGCTGGAGCGGGTTCCGGGACCCGCTGCGAGCGGCGCTTTTTACGGCGCGGCATCGCGGCGGTGAATGCAGGCTTGGAAAAGGATGCCAGGCGAGTCCTCAGAGTCACCATCGGCAAAAGCTCACAGTGAGGGCATCCGCCGTCAGCGAGCGCGAGCGCTGCATGGTCCTCACCCAGGCAGGAAACACAGATGACGTGCTTGTCTCCCTCGGTGAGTGGGGCTCGGCACGAGCCGCAGGAAGGCATCTTGAAAAAGACGCAGCTCTTTTAGGGGTGAGTGTTGCGAAGAACACACACACACACACACAGAAAAGCAATAATATGAAAAGGATATAGGCGTCGGAAAGCGCAGCAGGTACGGCTGTAGAAGGCGGCGTTGGCCAGCGGCTTCGAGGGCTCGTCCCGCTGATGTGCTTGCTTCAACGACGCTGCTTCCGTGATCCAGCGATGCGTGCGCTTCGCTGAAGAGATTAAAATCAAGTGAGTCAGCCTTCTCGAGCTCCTTTTATAGAGGTAAGCCACGCCCGTTTCGGCGGGAAGTGGCGAGGAGGGCGCGAAGCGCCCTCATTGGCCTGATGTCATCCCAGGCCTCGCTCGATAGGCTTAAGCAGTTGCCGCAGAGCAGCCAATGAGCGAGCAAGCCGTCTCGCCATAGCTGTCTGCTGCTGCCGCAACGCGTTTTACATATATGAAAATTAAAGGATAATTTTTTGCTTCAGTGTTTCGTGAAAAGAGACTTTTCCCGTAGCGTTTTGATAAAACGCAGTACGAGAGGACTCTCGTAAGAGAACGCAATGTTTGATTTCTCAAAATGGTTTTCACGGGATGAATACTGATACTGTAAGCTTTCGAATGATACCAAATTTATGATGATTAATAAAATATGTAGGGGGGAAATTTAACAAGTTAAATGTATGACATAAATTATGAACTTTCTATTGACAAAGTGACAAATATGACAAAGTGAATTTCACATGAATATTAAGCAGCTCAACTGTTTTCACCATTGCTAATAATAAGAAATGTTTCCTGAGCATCAAATCATATTAGAATGATTTCTGAAGGATCATGTGACACTGAAGACGGGGTGATGATGAAAATTCAGCTTTGATCACAGGAATAAATTAATAATAGCCTATATAAAAAATAAAGCAAGCTGTTTTAAATTGTAATAATATTTTGCAATATTAAGGTTTTTACTGTATTTTTAATCAAGTATGGTGAGCATTAGAGACTTTCAAAAACATGAAACATCGTGTCGAGGCCAATTTTGAACGGTAATATTTGATTATATTATATTAGGAACCAACTGAGATCAAACAAGAATATAGAATCAATTCAATGTTCATTCAACAGTTGAACATTGTTCATTGTTAACAGTTCATTCAAATGCATAATGAATTTATGAAGAGTTCGGTTTACTTAAAACATTTTTTTTTAACAGTTTTTTTTATAAAGTCAATATAGACATGTATATTGACTTCATAAACAAACTAAAATTCGTTTTTCCATTAAAAATATTTTCTAATAAAAAAATATCGGTCCAATCAATATACCAACCGGGCTGCACGTGACCCTTAGCGAGTTTCCAGTGTTTTTTGATTGACTCTGTCTCAAATCCAAGCAGTTACTCTAGTCTGCATGTTTGAGCTCAGCTGACTCAAACTCTTCTGAGTTCGCCCTGAAGCGCTCTCTCAGTAGGCACTAGGCAGCTCACTGGGATAGAGGACACAGCCTGTGGGTTTTCTCCGGGACTCCCCACACGCCCTGCAGTCTCTGAGTTGAACACATGCGGGATAAAGATGGCTTGAACAGCAGAAACAGACTGGGCTTCTGGAAACTTCTCACTGCTCTTTAAGGCTCGAGGGAGGAAGAAAGCCTCAGGAAGATCAAGCAGAAGGTCTGTTGTTTTATCAGTTTAAGGATTTGTGTGGTTTTACTAATGCAAAGTTCTGTGTTTGGAAACCTTTTAGAACAACAGGTGAGCTAACAAGAGGTCTGTCAATTATTACATTTTTTACAAAAACATTTAACATTCATACGTTAATAGTTTTAAAAATCTCAATTAAAATGTAGCCTATAATAATATACCATTTTGACCGTATTTTAATGAATATGTTGTGAATATTTTTAAATATAGGCTACCAGCAGTTATATGTGCTGGTAAATTACATTCATATTGAAGTCAGTTATTGATAGCAATTTACATGACACAAATTTAGTAATGTAATCTAGAATACTCATTTTAGGTAATGTATTCTGACTACTTTTGGACTACTTTTTGGATTACTTTTTAAATTACGTTTGACTTAACTAATTAATCTTGTACCATATTGATAAAAATACAGAGAAAAAGGAAATATTTTCCATTATTATTTTCAACAACATGAAGTGCATTATATATTACATTACAACATGGTTTCCCAGACTGGGGTTTGTGAGTTTAATGAAAAGCTATTAAGTAAAAACATCATACAAAATTATACATTAAAATATCTCATTTAAAAATAAAAACAATCAAAATAAAACATTTCCTGTTGGGTGCAAAAATACATTTATTGTTCATACATTGTGGAAATATTTTCAAGGCATTTTGAAGATGAACATTCAGTCAGCAATCAGCCGTGAGATCTTTGTCCCAAAAGATGAAAAGCTACTGGTAGCCATTGAGGTGAGGAGAAGGATGAAGAGGAAAGGACTGTCGTTCCTCAATGCAAGTCACAAGAGGGACTACTCAACTTTTCTCTGCTTGTCAGGTAATGTGTCTTTATATTGTGTCTTTAAGTATCTCAGCGAGTGAGTTTGAGAAATAAGTTTGAGCCATCAGAAGTCTTGAAGTTTAATGGAGACATCATTGACTCATGTTTCCATGTAGTTACCAACAGTCAACCAGCTCAAGTTCTCATCACTAAAGTTAAGAGGTATCCGGGCACACGACAGTTTGCTAAAAGATCTCAATGGTCTGTGGAGCAGCTTCGCCAGGTCAATGGCATCAACCCTGATAAGGTGACCGTTCTTCTAAATGCAGCTTTTTATTCCAAGTGCATTCCATTATTCTGACTCCTCTGAAAATTTGTTAGGACACTCCTGAGTTCGACCTAGTGTTCGATCGCACCTCTGATCAATGGGTGGCCGGCTCAGCTGCAGAGAAATGCATGTTTGTGCAAGTTCTTTATCATGCTTGTCAGAACTACTGGGAGGCAAAGCTTGGCAAACCATCGACCCCTGGAGAACAGAAGATACCAGGAGCTCCGGAGAACAAGAAGAGCCCTGATGCTCCATGCCAAACTAACTTTGTCAACTGTCAGCAAAAGCTAATGGGAGGTGAGTGCGTACAGGAAGCCAGATCGCTGTATTGACCTTTGTATGGAAAGCCTGAGATATGTAACAAAACAAAATGTATGTTTCCATATTTTAGATGCTTGTTCTGTTAATATGGTCATCTACCGCTGCAAGATTTTTTTGAAAAGAATGAAGAACAGTATGACTGCAAACCAGGGTCAGCTTCAGCGTGAAGGTTAGTAGGATGTGTGTGTGTGTGTGTGTGTGTGTGTGTGTGTGTGTATGCTTCCAAATTCATTGAGATCACGTTAGTGTCTTATTGTTTTGAAAATAATTTATACATTAAAAAAAAATCTAATTGAATGATGGTGGTGCAACCATCAAGGAAAAATATTATTTTAATACCATTAAATCATGGACAATATGGGTACACATTAATTAATAAATATTTACTTTTATAATTATAATAAATATTATTATTTTTAATTTAAATATCTATTTTTATTTTTTCAAGAACATTTATTATTGTTATTATATTTGTTGTTATTTCTATTATTACTAATATTATTATTATTATTATTATTATTATTTAAATATTTATTTTCAAGAGTGCTTGTTTTTTAATAATAATAATAATAATAAATCCTTTTCAAAGTGTTCAAGAATGCCTCTTTTTCTAATTAATTATAAAAATTATTATTGATATTATTTCACCATTTTTTTCTAGAATGTTTATTTTATATAATAATAATAAATCATTTTCAAATATGTTCAAAAAATATTATTTTTTAACTATTATTATTTCAAGATTTCTCAAGATTTTTTTCAAGAATGCTTATTTTTTATAATTATAATCATTTATTATTATTAATATTGTCGTCATTAAATGGCTTTTTTCAGTCATTTCATCCTTTTAATGAGGCTTTTTTTCTCCATTATGAGATCAGGATAGCTGTCACCTTGACATTTTTGACTTTATTAAAAATGTAAAATTCAGAAATGAAAACCAACATGGTCATCATTGAAGAGGTGTATTCAAGTCATTGTGTGTATCTATGAATAGCATTTTCATTTATTAGAAAAAAAAGAACATCATTGACCCCCCTAAGGTAGACAATGTATCACAAATGCATCTTTTAGGCAGTTCCATTGGTTTCCATCCGTTCCTGTCTGTGGAGTTGTGTGGGTCAGATCAGTCAGAGTCCAGGCAGGAAGAGAGGGCGCTTTGTCGACTGGTTGTTTGTAGTGTTGTGATAGATCTCTCGGCAGTGACAGAGAATGGCTCCATTGCAAAGAGGGCCTGATTAGTTCAGAGGCCACTTTGTTCAGATGAAGGCATGCACAGGGACACAAAGACAGGCGTTGAGGAGGGGGAGAGTAGCGGAGATGAGTATAGTGGCACCAGCCTTCACAGCGGATCATGGATGAATGGTGTGTAATGAATGGGAGAGGTGCCAAGCTGCCCTGGAGGCACAAAATGCAACGTCCCAGTCCACACACCTCAGCTATAATCATATACTGCCATGCCTGTTTCTTTTTGCAGTTAATACGATTAGTTAATGGCATTGCAGAATTACATTCCAAGTGTAGATGATTCCGATATATAGAATAAATAAGTGTGTTATTTGTAACTTCACACACCATACAAATCACACAGATTAATCACGAGTTACATAATCAGATTACTTTTCAAATAACTAGTAAAGTAACGCATTACTTTTAAATTTACACAGAATTTGACTAACTTTGAATCAGTAGAGAGCTGTGCCCTCTGCTGTACAGGCGTGCATTTGCATTTCCTTCAGCCTGAGGCTTATTCATTTCACCTTTGGTGTGAAAAGGCCTTTATATTTGTCAAAAATACAACCTTTTTTTTTTGTTATTAAAAAACAAGCAAGCCCAGCCCAGGTGAGAAAAAGTAACGCAAGAGTAACATAACACATTACCTTCCATAAAACATAACTAAGTAACACAGTTAGTTACTTTTTTTAAGGATTAACGCAATATTGTAATGCATTACTTTTAAAATTAACTTCCCTCAACACTGATTAAAGTTATTGGCTATGATCTCACATTCAGGATTCTTTGATGAATGGATTTGATGAATCTTTTGTAATATTATAAATATCTTAAATTTTATATTTTTAATGTGTCCTTGCCGTTCTCATCCCAAGGCGTCATATACTGAAGCTTTTGACATTTCGTCTACATCGAACGCACATGGCACCCTTTAGCGTCAATATATGAGACGCAGATAGATATGGGCCAGAATGCGCCTCCTAGCGGTCTAACCCTAACCCTACACTAGACCTAAACCTACCCATAACCGAACAAAGCTCTGTGCGTGTCATATTGACGCTAAAGTGTGCCATGTGCGTTCGATGTAGACGAAATGTCAAAAAGAGTTCTCAACGGGCCTGAAAATTACAACCCGACCCAACCCGACCCGGCCCGTGGCTTTTAAAGCCCGGACCCGATGTAACCCGACACATAAACATGAATTATCTGCCCGAACCCAGATTTTTTTTCTCTCTTACACGTATTATCATGACCAGCAGATGGGAATTCAAATCAACCTTTAACGTTCACGCCTTTTAACAATACAAACAACTGAAACAATAAACTTTAAATATATAAATAGGCTGTAGTAGCGACGGTGAATTCACCTGCGGCAAGTTTACTTCTCACCAACTCTCCAGGCTAAGCCTGTTTTATACTTCTGCGTCGGACCTACGCCGAAGCCTCTACGCTGTAGGCAACGCGATGGTTTTCATTTATACTTCTGCGTCATTGTCCGCGTTGACGCGCAATTACACTTGCAGAAGGGAGCATGTGAAACCCGAGGGAGGGGTTCTAGCAGACCAATCACAGCGCTTGTGTCCGCGTAGAGTTGACGCGTTGTTACATTTTTGGAGAGGTGCACGTCAGGGTACGCCGAAGGGTACGCGTGCTACACACAGCCTACGACGTAGCTACGGCGTTAGTTCGACGCAGAAGTATAAAACAGGCTTAAAGGCGTGCACGCAGCGGCGTCAGGTCTGCCCCCGCCCCTCTCCATGATGCACGTTACACGCAGCAGCCAGACTTTCTTTACGGTGAACAGCAAGTTTAAGTGTGTAAAATAAGAGTTTTTGGAACTTGACTTAATGCTCATATGTGTTTGTGCTTGTGTCCTCAGCAGCAGTGGCTGTTAAAGCATCCAGGAGCAGGAGCAGGAGTAGCCCGTCCCCTCGGGCCGGGAGGAAGATGGGGAATGTAATGCGGAGGGCCAGTCAGGTTCTGAGTGAGCGCGGGGAGCGTCTGATGAGGGCGGAGGAGAAGACCGGACACTTCTTCCACGGAGCCAAGCAGTTTGCAGAAGCAGCTCAGAAGGTGAGCTGATCACAAGACCCATTCACTCTGATTCACTACTTAAGTTCATGAAACTGCGCACTGTCATATGAACAACCAGTCAGTGATACACAGTTGTGTTTATATATATATATATATATATATATATATATATATATATATATATATATATATATACACAGTAGTGTAAAGAACAAGTCAGAAACAATTATGGGTGGGTTGAACCATTTGAAGAAGAAAAAAAAACAGCATTCTGTATAAACTAGTAGCCATTTCAGTGAATTATATTTAATATGAATAATATTAAGCATCACATTTTCCTTTATTCCCTCAGCTGGCTCTGAAGCAGATTTAGACGTGTTCTGGATGACCTGCCAATAAACTTTTTTTAAACATAGCTTTTAATCCTCTGGTCTCTGGATATTTTACAATACAGCTTTCTCATCTAACTCAGATTTTGATTTTGAGTGTAAGGCAGTTGTTTCTCCTCGCCTGCAGACTGGACTTTTTATTTATTTTATTTTATTAATGTATTATTTTTTTTGCAAGCCACTGAGCACTTCAAGCAGCTGTGATGTGGTCTATCATGCTGTTCTGTCTCACCTGCAGATCTGTTCATTTTTTTACCTTTTCTACAGTAGCAGGTGGCTGATCCTCTTCTGCTGAGATGCGTTATTCCGCGAGACGATTTGTGTCTTTTTTTTTTTTTTTTAGTGACAGGAGTCTTAAAGGGATAGTTCACCCAAAAATGAAAATTCTGTCATTATTTGCTCAGCGTAAAGTTCCTCCTTCTGTTGAACAGAAGATGAATGTTGGTAACCAAACAGTTGCTAGTCCCCATTGACTTTCATAATTTAGAACAAAAATACTATGGAAGTCAATTGGTTTGGTTACCAAGATTTTTCTAAATATCTTCTTGTTTGCTCAGCAGAAGAAAGAAACTCATTCATGAACTGAAAGGAGAAATGCTGCACTTGTGTTGACTAATGATTTCAAATCTCTCTGTAGTCTCGTCTAAGTGGATTCATTTTTATTCTGCCAGCTGTACCCTAATATTACTGTTTCATATTGTAACACTGCTACTTTTTGTATCTACACAGTGTTTTTTTTTTGTTTTTGTTTTTTCTCAAATAGATTGCTACTTATGAGGTTGAGGTTCACTTTTGGTAATGTGTACTAATTTAATGCACGTTTTGCAATTGATTTATTTTCTGAAGCTTTAACGACTTTGTAGTTTTTTATTTTATTATTTATTATTTTTCAGCACTGAAAGTATAATGGTATTATTTAATATTTGACATTTAAGGGGGTTTCAGACAGATTCTTACATATGATACTGGTTGCCTTAACAGAGGTATGTTACTTCAATATTTGTGCAACATTAGTTATGTGTATAACACATTGAGATGATATCCTCATGAATGACGGTACCGTCCCTCTGATGTTCAGTTCTGCTCTGATCACATGAGGAGCCTGCTTTTATCTGCTTTTTAGATTTAAGTTCATTAGGGATGCTGCAAGCTCTTTTATAATTACAGCTATTCACTATGAACTGAATGTTCATCTATTTGAATGTGAATGTGTGTGGATAACACATTTTTGTTCTTCTGTCTTTGTCTCCTGATTCTATGTAATGTTATAACAGTCAGTCCGCCTTGTTTGTGATTGTGATCATCAGTAGCAGGAGCAACATGTCATGAGAAGCCAGAGGGTGTTTTCCGCACAGAGTCGGACACCCTTCATGTATGTGTGATGCATCCTGCTTTCTGCTGTTCTCCTTGTGTTGTCTTTGGTTTCATATTCCATAATATGTGTGTAACAGAGAATTCTATCTGTCCTTGTCTTTGACAGCTTTTGTCTGCATTTAAAAACATGCTAAATATGTAAACGCCCATCATTTGTACAATAAATGAAATGGGACCAACTTCGGAAAAGCCTATTATTGCACAAAATTTATGTGGTGGTTGTCTGTGCGCCTTCACACCACTAGAGCGCGCTCACACACAACCAGTTCAACATGCTGCAGACAAGCATCTTCCTCTGTGTGTGTTTGTGTTTTTTTCTATCCCGATGGGGACTTCAACCTGAATGCACACAGACTCACGGGGACTCGTGTCACAGTGGGGACCTAAATAGAGGTCCCCATGGGTAAACAAGCTTATAAATCATGCAGAATGAGTTTTTTTGGAAATGTAAAAATGCAGAAAGTTTTTTGTGATGGGTAGGTTTAGGGGTAGGGTTAGTGTAAGGAGATATAATATACAGTTTGTACAGTATAAAAATCATTAAGTCTATGGAGAGTCCCCACAAAGATAGTAAACCAGACGTGTGTGTGTGTGTGTCCTAATGTCTGAGACCACTCTGAGAATCTGTTATTCAGTCTAAAACCTGGAATTAATTTTAGTAAAATGCTAAGTTTTACTCATCTAAAACTTTCAAACCAAAGCATATATGATGGGGGGTGGGGGGATATTTAAGAAAAATCTAAGATTCTTCAATATTTCTATGGCAGTAATGGAAAAAGCAATTTTGTGAAGCAGTTGAATGTTCTGACGGACAGATGTTCTTGATTCCATTCCAGCTTGTGTGCTGTTTTTAGCAAAAGAGGGACATATCAAATGTAATAAAATGCCATTCTGAAATGTATTTTTTCATTGCATATTGTTTTAATTGAGCATTTCACTTAAACGCATATAATACATTTAAACTCATATAATACATAAAAATAAAAATAAAAAACAGAAAATAAAACATTTATTTAACTATAATATGTTTATATATGTGAACACAAGATCTTGACCAAAAATGTATGCACCTCTTGATGGAAATAAATGTTGTGATGTTATTTCCATCAAGAATTGCATACATTTTTGGTCAATATCTTGTATTGGCAATGCAAGAGTCCAGCACTCTGTAAAGTCTCCTCTAGCACATCCTAAAGACTTTTAATGAATTTAAGGACTCAGAGGTGCCAATTTATGTGTGAAAATGTGAAGATCCCTCCCAACCATTCTTTCACAAATTTGAGCCTGATGAATCTTGACATTGTCATCCTGGAATATGGCCATGATATGTCTTCCTATATGGTTGTTTAAGAAATGAAAAGCTACACACTCCATAAATTAGGATGAGAAGAGCTGTTGCCAAACATTTAACATGCTAGAAACATAATTATCACTGCAATCCAATCATAGACTCTTAAGCATTTGACTATTAAAATCCAAACAGCATTTTTTTATTATTATTATTATTATTATTTTTTTTTTTTTTTACATTTATGTGTGCGAATGTATACACCAATTATTCTGAATATTCATCTGTGGTCTTTTGAACTTTTTCATATTTCTAGTTAATAGGCTACCAGATGTACACATACACATATTGATTTTTTGTTTACTGATGCATTTGTGTTGGCATTTACATTTTGGCAAAGTGCTGGCGCGTGAAGTGCGTGATGAACAGGCACAGTGTGCAGCCGGTGACCTGCACGGTTGAAGCGCTGCATTGCTGGATCAGCATCTACTGCATGCAGCATCCTGCAGGATTATGTGCTTATGCTGTGACCAAATGAAGGTCAAGACTCACCGTTTGACTCCAGGATTGATGACTTGTAGGACTGTGCATGACACTGCGCAATTTAATTCTCTCTTATTTCATAATCTGGTGTGCTATAGATTATACCATAATCTGCCCCTCTGAAAAGCATCATGGTGATCAATCGATATGATTTAGCATTCTCGATGTGCATTGTGGGTGTGATATTGACCCGGAAGATATATTTCCAGAAGCACGAAGCCAGAGGTGCAGGTCGTGACTTTCTGATGGTGAGACGGGACTTGAACATCAATCGTGTATCGACTGGCACAGGATTGTCCCTCTTGAGTTTTAATGTTGGACCGGATCTTCAAATGACAACCAAATGGCCTTTAATGAATTTTGAATGGTAATTGACCTTAGAACTGTTTTGTAATTGGGTACTTTAGAGAGCATGTAATACAATGGACTTGATTTTTCTTAAACAGATCGTTCACCAAAAAAGCGTATATTCGGACATCATTTACTCAACCTCATGTTCCAATGTTTGTTCCAAACTTGTATGACCTTTGTTAATGTTAAAATTGTTCATGTTAGTTTACAGTGCATTAATTAATGTTAACATAAACAACTTGCGATCTTAAAATTATATTAGGTCTAGTAAGAAAGAAACATCGCCGTTTGATTAGCAATTGATTAGTCTGGGTAAATAAGCATTGACCTATCGCTGGAATGGAAAGTTTTTTAAATCATGGCGAGTGCTCGTTGTCGCTGTTCCTTTTCGATACAGTTCACTCGCATTGCGTTGGTTCACTAAAGCTTATGGGAAAACACACTCTTTTAATTCGAATCCTGAAGCCTGAAGCCTCTTAAGCTCTAAGGGCCCTGATGTGCCTGCTCGTCCTCCGTAAGCAGAGGGGCTGACAGCGCTACCACCTGCGTTCTGAACGGGGTCGAAAGCACTTTCGGCACGTAACCTTTTCTCTGCCTGAGGACCACTTTAAAGTCGTTAGGACCGAAGGTTCAAGACAGGAAGGTTCCACAGACAAAGCCTGCAGATCTGGTTTAGAGTTGGAGATCTGCAGGCTCTGTCTGTGGAACCTTCTTGTCTTGAGTTCAGAAGTGTTTTCGACCCTGTTCAGAACGCAGGTGAAAGCGCTGTCAGCTCTTCTGCTTACGGAGGACGAGCAGGCACATCAGGGCCCTTAGAGTGTATACTGAGCGCTCTAGCCGGTTCCGGCAATCAGAGCAGCTGTTTGTCAGCTTCAGAGGCCACACCAAAGGGCTGCTAGTTTCGAAGCAAAGGATTTCCAGATGGATTGTGGATGTAATAGCGCTAGCTTACAAGGCAGTAGACTTGACCTGTCCCCTAGGGGTTAGGGCCCACTCCACTACGGGTATGGCCTCCTCTTGAGCGTGGTCCAGTGGAATCTCTATTGCAGATATCTGTGCGGCGGCCAGCTGGTCCTCGCCGTCCACTTTCTTCAGATTTTACAACCTGGACATTCCTGCTCTTCAAGCACGGTTGTTGTCAGTCTAAGTGCTTGTGTACTATGTAGTCCGGCGAGTCAAGCTAGCCACTCCACAGTCGAAAGATTCTGATGATTCGGCATTTCTACGTGGCTTATATTGGCAGCCAACCCTGCCCCTTTTGGCAGGCGGAAATGCAATTTGTCTGTGAAAAGCACAGACGTGAAACAATCAGGCTTCAGGATTCTGAGAAAACAGGAGTTTTCCCCATACGTGTTAGTGAGCTAACGCAATGCTCGTTCCCGGTATCTCGGGGAACCATACATGTTATCAGTTATCTCTTGGCGCTCGTGCACAGACGAACGCTTCAATCAATAGCTTAAAGGGTTAGTTCACCCAAAAATGAAAATTATGTCATTAATGACTCACCCTCATGTCGTTCCAAGCCCGTAAGACCTCCGTTCATCTTCGGAACACAGTTTAAGATATTTTAGATTTAGTCCGAGAGCTTTCTGTTCCTCCATTGAAAGTCAATGGACGGCATACTGTTCACGTCCAGAAAGGCAATACAGACATCATCAGAGTAGTCCATGTGACATAAGTGGCTCAATATTAAGTTTATCAAGCGACGAGAATACTTTTTGTGCGCAAAAAGTAAACAAAAATAACGACTTTATTCCACTATTAATTTCCTTCTCTCTGGGCCTCGAGCTATTTCACGTAGTGTTTTTGCACAGCGCATCTGTGTTGTACGTCACACGTAGGCTCACTATTGGCCGACGCTGGTCATGTGTGATGCGTGTGACGTACAACACAGACGCGCTACGCAGTTACGAAAGAAAGCTCTCGGACTAAATCTAAAATATCTTGACTGTCCTGAAGATGAACGGAGGCCTTACGGGCTTGGAACGACATGAGGGTGAGTCATTAATGACATAATTATCATTTTTGGGTGAACTAACCCTTTAACGCCATTGCGGAGACTCTGTTCGTTACAGTGAAATCACAAAACAAAATGCACTCAAACGTGTCCCTGCTCTTGATATAAGCTACAATCATTGATGAACACCTTTGGTAATTGTTTTTTATGAGAAAAAAAAAAAAATATATATATATACAAGGGTGGATTAGAACCCAGAACCTCTCTGACACGCTTAACAAAAGTTCTTTCACTAGACTATTAAGGAATTACTTTACTCGTTACTTAAAAAATGTTGGTGTAAATTTAAAAGTAATGCGTTACTTTACTCATTACTTGAAAAATGTAATCTGATTGCATACCTCAAGTTATTCGTAAAGGCCCGTTCACACCAAGAACGATAACTGCTGTATAAAGATAACTATATTAGCGTCCACACCAGCGGACGATATCATTCAATTTATTCTAAGCACGTGCTTGTCTGTCACTTTAAATGCTTGAGCTTGTTACAGCAGGATGGATTCTGATTGGCTGTCAATGTTTTTATTGTTCATCAGCTGGATAAAATCATTCTGAAAGTGATTCCAATTATATTGTTTCTCTGTGCTGTTATCGTTATAGCTGTGATGTGAACTCTGCTATTTTTTAATATTGATATTTTTTTTTAGAACTACATCTTTATAGTTATTGTCCTTGGTGTGAACGGGCCTTATTGCGTTACCCCCAACACTGTTAATAAATTATGTACAGGTAGAAGTATTGTACATTGTGTTACCAAAAATAGCGCTGTCCATTGTCATCTTAGCTTCAAAACAATAATTTAAATATGTTTAAACATAAACAGCCCATAATTCCACCTCCTGATGAAAATTGTATTTGTCACTGGTGAAAATGAAGACCTAGAAAAAGCGATTAGTGGATGGAGAGATCATACACCCAGTACACAAACAACATCATTCTTACCCAGAGTTCTCTCTGTTCCAGACAAATGCTGTGTTAGGGATGGGGGAATAATACAATTCAATTTGTTGCTCATAAGAAAACAGAGAGTAGAAGAGCAGGAGAGAGAGAGAGATATTGAGAGAGATTTAGGCCAGATGTTAGTTAACGGAAGAAGTGGGACAGGAAAGTCTCTCTCTCTCTCTCTCTCTCTCTCTCTCTCTCTCTCTCTCTCTCTCTCTCTCTCTCTCTCTCTCTCTCTCTCTCTCTCTCTCTCTCTCTCTCTCTCTCCCTCTATCTGTGTCAGAAGCCCATCAGGTCCCACACCAACGGATTAGATGAATTCTCAACCTCTCTGAGGGGATGTCAGACCCACCAACAGACATGCAGAGAGAAGAGATGGTACTTTATCAGACTTCTTGCAGTTGTCAGGTCATACTCGTATTCTAATCTCCAGTCTGTACCTACACAAGTACAAATGTTAAAGGACTAACCCACTTATTCAATCTCCATATGATTGATTTACATTACAGATTAATTAAAGTGGCCATTAGACATGGGCTTATTGAGTAGAGTTAAATGATGTAGCCATAATCTCAGGATGGGTTAAAAGTCCTAAATTAGTTGGCACTGATAGCCTCTTGGGCAGTGCGCCAACATACAGCACCATTGCACTTCGGGCGACTGAGTTCGAGTCCTGGCTCAAGGACCTTTCCCGGTCCTGTCCCCCGCTTTCTCTCTCCCACTTCGCTTCTTGTCTACATACTGTCCTAACATAATATAAGGCAAAAATGCCAATAATAAATCTGTTTAGATTGGTTTAGAGCCAATAGAATATAAAGAAAAGGAAAAAGCTTTTTGCAGTGTAAATCTCATGGGCCATGTTGAAAGTTCAGATTGGTTCATGTTGTTTTCATATAGTTTTGAAAAACGTTTATACCCCCCCCCCCCCAAAAAATAAAATAAAAAATAAATAAATAAATAATCGAAACTGTAATGTGATGCAACCATCAAGTAACAAGTAACATATTTTCCTTTCCACAAACATTGTTTTCATAATAAAATATATTAAAAGTTAAAAACTTTTTCACAAATATCATGAATTATTAATGTAGAAATATAATGGATTTTATGTCCCTATAAAACATTCTGAAACACTTGACAGGCTAATTCCCATGTCCTCAGTCATGTTTTCTCTACTTCACTTTAATTTAAAAATAAAGGTTACACATACATTTTAAAATAAGCAATTTTAATTACTCTTTGACACAAAATGCAATTTATTGTGGTACATTATTTTTAGTTTATGTCCCTCAAACTCCAGTCCACCCTTTTACATTGGTGCTACTTGCCCTTTAAAATCTTAAGCAAATGATCTAAATCACATGACTTGCTAGAAGTGACATAATATAATTGGAGGGAAAGAAACTTAAAGAACAAAGTATCAGTCATAAACCTTTCTCTCTTTTCCTTATTCTTAGAAGACTTGTCTAATGGTGTAAAACATAACATGTCCACCCGGTTGTGTCAATTTATATTCGGCATGAAAATGCATGAACATTTAAATTTACAATTGGATTTTATATAGCTATTAAAATTAGCTGTTATTCTTCTGCTGGGATGTTGATATTTCCTTAATGGGCTTTATTAGTTTAAAATATCCACCCTGTTACACATTGCCATGTAACTATGCCATTTAACAGGGTGGACAAAAGTCATAGAATGTGAAATATTTGGTCAGGATTGTTTGGTTATACTCGCCTGAGTTTGACCAATGTGTCTTGTTTTTTGTTTTTTTTAATGATTGACAGACCAGACATTCTCAGGTGAAACGACAGACTTCTCTCTGTTGAAGTACACCAGATTCTACAATCATTTAGTCCATTTAAACCCCACCTTTTTCTTACAATCAACTGCAAGCCCGTATTCAGATCTGCCTCCATCCAATCAACAACCAAATGATAGAACATATCCTGTACATCTCAACTTGAATGTGTTTTTGAATAAATTATGGAGTGGCAATGACCCCACTGTCACTGATCTAATAGTGAAGTGCTATTTAGGACACTATTAGAGTCATGGAAAGAGTGTGGAACAGCTGACAGAGCAGGTAGGGTTTTGCGCTATCAGTTGATTTCTCACAGGCCTTTCGCCAGTGACTCTGCGATATCTCTCACAGTAGGGCCATATGTTTCTCTCCACCTTCCATCCCAGCCAAACCTCTGGTAACCTTCAAAATTCAAGTGCTGCCAAGCCTCCGTCCTCTGAGAGATCACTGTCTGTGTTACTGTCTCTCTTACCTGTCACTGTCTCTCTCTCTCTCTCTCTCTTCGGACTGAGGAATACCCTGGTGGAGTCGCGTACCTGTTCTGATGTTATCGTTGGTGTATAAATCATTACTCTCTTTTTCTCCTGGCAGTCATATCAAAAACTTTTTGTTTATCCTTTGTGACAGCTTGATCTGGTTTTGAAATCAGTTTCCTATGTGGGTTAAAACAATGAGTGCATTTATGTATGGGACTAGAGCCAGGCAGAGGACAGTTTAGGTAAATAACAGGCAGTTCTAAGCTTCTTTGAAGATCACATCCTTAATCCCTCGGCTGGTGATTTATGAAGGGAGAGGTAAGTGTGCACGCGCGCATATGGGTTCATGGTCAGGACGCTGCACGGATATTGAGAGGTGGAGACTTCACCGCGAGGTCAACAGTGTTGATTTCATCAAAAGCATGGCTGAAACTCGGAGAGCCTTTCAGTTGAATGTGAAAAGTCAAATAGGCTTCACATCTGTATATCAAACCATTTACAAGAGGCATTTTTTGGGGGGATTTTAACTCTAATTTACTAATAAATATAGTTGTTAAATAGTAAATATAAATAAATATAGCTAGTAAGTAGTTACACACAGTTCCACAGCAGAACCGTTACGCATTTCCGAGCAGCTCAGTGGTATTTAGTTCATGAATTAATTCGTTTTTTTAACTTTGAGTGAATGATTCAATGAACCACTTGCTTTGTTACTGAATGCATCATTATTATTTAAAGGGACTATGTGTAGCTTTTTAGGTATTTTATTATCTAAAATCAATATTTTTATTCATAAATATGCCCTCAATGGTGTACAAATACATATGCCAATGATCAGACTAATCCTCGTAAACAAAGAATTTATTATCTTTATATACATGGGACGGGTAGGTCCACGGAGGCTTCCATGTAGTTCCGCCATCTTGAAAAACGTCTCGGTTACTGATGTAACCCTCGTTCCCTGAAGGAGGGAACGGGAGACGTAACGTCGACGTGACGACGTAATTGGGATCACTTCAGGGAGCCCTATCAACTTCGAGTGTCTACAGAACGAGCCAATGAAAGTTGGCGTACGTGAATCGCGTCACGCGCCCCCGCCCCGCCGCGCGGGTATAAACAGGAAGCGGGCGCACGCACACATTGTTTTTCGCTGAGGAGCCGAGATTTGTGACGGCCATGCAGCGATGGTCAGCAACGGTGGCGACGGGACGTTACGTCTCCCGTTCCCTCCTTCAGGGAACGAGGGTTACATCAGTAACCGAGACGTTCCCTTTCAGTCGCTCACGTTCGACGTAACGTCGACGTGACGACGTAATTGGGATCCCATGGAAAACGCCACGGTTGCTGCCACATCCAGCGCCCTACGCAAGACTCTCAGACCCCCAACTGCTGGGGCGGAAGACCTGCGTAGAGGGAGTTCAACTGCTGTTCCATTATACCCCACACAGCGGAACTCTTGGATAACACTGGGAAAGCGTACCTCTCCAGGGGAAAGAACGCTGCGGAGCCACATCCTGCCCGAAGGGAGGTAACATGTGGAGAATACACATATGGACTGGCCGAGGGGGCAGTGCGACATATGGAATGTCACTGGGGTGGCTCCACCCGAAGGGGGAGACACACCGGACAGTGACGGCAGAGCAGACTCTGCCAAGGGAAGACATGGGCTCACCGCAGGGAGCTGGTCGTGGAAGAATACACATATGGGATCGCCGCAGGGATCACCACATATGGAACCCAGCCTAGCACAAGTTACACAAGCATACGAGCACTAGGCCTGGCGTCGGACGCTCCGCAACGTCCGACTGCCGAAGGGGTGCGGAGGAACTCACAGGGTTCGCCAAAGGGGAACTCGACTGGAGTAAAAAGCGCACGTATCCGTTCCTAGGAAGGGAGTGGCGCAGCAAGCCGACACTAGAGCGGGAACTTCGGTGTTACCGGCTAGTAGAAGCGAGCACACAGGAAGAAACCGGCTCAACACGTAAGCTATAAAACCTAGCGAACGTGTTAGGTGTCGCCCAGCCCGCAGCTCTACAGATGTCTGTCAGCGAGGCGCCGTGAGCCAGCGCCCAGGAAGAAGCGACACTCCTAGTGGAGTGGGCTTTCAACCCAGGTGGGCAGGGCACGCCTTGGGCTTCGTAAGCCAAGGCGATGGCATCCACTATCCAGTGGGCCATCCTCTGCTTGGAGACAGCCTTCCCTTTCTGCTGGCCTCCGTAACAGACGAAGAGCTGATCTGAGGTCCTGAGGCTTTGCGTTCTGTCCACGTACAGACGCAGAGCGCGAACGGGACAGAGAAAAGCCAGGGCTGGGTCTGCCTCCTCCGAAGGCAGTGCTTGCAGGTTCACTACCTGGTCCCGGAAGGGAGTGGTAGGAACCTTGGGCACGTATCCGGGCCGGGGTCTCAGGATGACGTGAGAGTTATCCGGGCCGAATTCTAGGCACGATTCGTCGACCGAAAATGCATGCAGGTCCCCTACCCTCTTGATAGAGGCCAATGCAACCAGGAGTACTGTCTTACAGGACAGAATTTTTAACTCAGCAGATTGCAGAGGCTCAAAGGGTGGTCTCTGAAGTGGCGAAAGGACCAGAGACAAGTCCCAAGAGGGTATAGAGAGTGGGCGAGGAGGATTCAGTCTCCTCGCTCCCCTCAGGAACCTGACGATCAGGTCATGCTTTCCCAAAGACTTACCATCAACAGCATCGTGATGTGCGGTAATAGCGGCAACATACACTTTAAGGGTGGAGGGAGACAGCCTTCGCTCCAGCCCTTCTTGCAGGAAGGAAAGCACGGCTCTGATCGAGCAAGATCGGGGGTTCTCCTCATGAGAGGAGCACCAGTCAACGAACAGGTTCCACTTCAAAGCATAGAGGCGCCTCGTAGAGGGGGCTCTAGCGGAAGTGATGGTGTCAACTACCGCAGGGGGTAGGTCACTTAGAACCTCCGCGTCCCATCCAGGGACAAGACATGGAGTTTCCAGAGGTCTGGACGCGGGTGCCATAGGGTGCCCCGACTCTGAGAGAGCAGGTCCTCTCTCAGAGGAATGGGCCAGGGAGGGGCTGTCGCGAGGAGCACTAGTTCCGGGAACCAGGTCCGGTTGGGCCAATACGGCGCAACTAACAAGACCTGCTCCTCGTCCTCCCTGACTTTGCACAAGGTCTGTGCAAGAAGGCTCACTGGGGGAAACGCATACTTGCGAAGGCCCCGGGGCCAGCTGTGTGCCAGAGCATCCGTGCCGAGGGTCCCCTCGGTCAGAGAATAGAACAACTGGCAATGAGACGTGTCCGGGGCGGCAAACAGATCTACCTGAGCGGTCCCGAAGCGCCTGAAAATCAGCTGGACCACCTGGGGATGGAGTCGCCATTCTCCCGGTAGCACCTGCTGCCGTGAGAGCTCGTCGGCTGCACGGTTGAGCAGGCCTGGAATGTAAACGGCACGAAGTGACCTCAAATGCTTCTGACTCCAGAGGAGGAGATGGCGGGCGAGTTGTGACATGCGGCGGGAGCGTAGACCACCTTGGCGGTTGATGTACACAACGGTCGCAGTGCTGTCCGTACGGACCAGTACGTGCTTGCCTAGCAGCAGCGTTTTGAAACGGCTCAATGCAAGACGTACTGCTAACAACTCGAGGCAGTTGATGTGCCAATGCAGTTGAGGCCCCGTCCACAGACCTGAAGCTGCATGCCCGTTGTACGTGGCCCCCCAGCCGGTGGTAGAGGCATCCGTGGAGACCACAGAGTGCCTGGACACTTGTTCCAGGGGAACACCTGCCCGCAGGAACGAAGGGTCCGACCACAAGCTGAGAGTTTGGCGACAGTGCGGAGTAACTTGGACCCGGCACGAGCCGCTCTGCCACGCCCATCTCGGGACTCGATCGTGGAGCCAGTGTTGGAGCGGCCTCATATGAAGCAATCCGAGCGGCGTAACCGCGGCTGCAGATGCCATATGCCCCAGGAGCCTCTGAAACAGTTTCAGTGGTGCCGCTGTTCTGCGTTTGAGCGTGCTCACGCAGTTCAACACTGACTGGACACTGGCCTCGGTGAGGCGCGCTGTCATGCTGATCGAGTCCAACTCCATACCGAGAAAAGAGATCCTCTGCCCGGGGGTGAGTTTGCTCTTTTCCCAGTTGACCCGAAGCCCTAGGTGGCTGAGGTGACTGAGCACCATGTCCCTGTGTTCGCACAACTGCTCTCTCGACTGGGCCAGAATAAGCCAGTCGTCGAGGTAGTTGAGGATGCGAACACCACGCTCGCACATGGGAGCAATGGCCGCCTCCGCGACTTTCGTGAAGACGCGGGGCGACAGGGTCTGCCCGAAGGGTAAGACCTTGTACTGATATGCCCGTCCCTCGAACGCAAAGCGGAGAAATGGTCTGTGTCGAGGGAGAATCGAGACATGAAAGTACGCGTCCTTCAGGTCGATCGCTGCAAACCAATCTTGGGGACGGATGCATTTGAAAATGCGTTTCTGCGTAAGCATCTTGAACGGTAGCCTGTGAAGGGACCGGTTCAGGACGCGCAGGTCCAAGATTGGTCGTAACCCACCACCTTTCTTGGGTACAATGAAGTACGGGCTGTAGAAGCCGGTCTTCATATCGGCTGGAGGGACCGGCTCGATCGCGTCCTTCGCCAGTAGGACTGCGATCTCCGCCCTGAGCACCGGGGCATTGTCCGCCAGAACACGGGTGAACAGGATGCCCCTGAAAGCAGGGGGGCGCCGGGCGAACTGAATCGCATAGCCGAGTCTGATGGTACGGATGAGCCAGCGAGACGGGCTGGGAAGCGTTAACCAGGCTCCCAGAGACCGAGCAAGCGGGACTAACGGCACCACAGACGTACCCGGGGTGGGGCAGCGCGGCGGAATGCAGGGACCCGACTCGGACGGCACAGTGGCCCGAAGTGGGGTCTGAGTGTGTGGTGCAGCACATACCTGCTTCCGTCGAAGGGCAGAGTGAGTGTGTGGAGGCGACAGCACGTCCGGAACACAGCCACTGCTGCTCGCTGGCGATGAAAGAGGGGCTCGGGAGTGACAAGGCATGGCGGCGTCGTCGACTGCCAAGCGCACCCTCTTGGGGCCCAGAGGTTTCAGAAATTGCTATTTTTTTGAAAATGTGGGTACCACTGACCCGTGGGTCAGTGGCGGAACAAAAAGAAAAGGAAACAAAAGATTCTCCGCCCGGCCCTCCACCGGGGGAAGGAGTGGCGCCTTCGCCATCTCCTGAAGAGCAACTTGATCCACCTCTGGGCCGCCCGTCTCAGGGTCGTTTGCACCGTCGCTTGCCTCCTGGTTTGGCAGCGGCCTGGACGGGCGGGGTCGGCTTCCTGCGGCTTGCTCCACGCTGAGGCCTGGATGATGGCTGCTGCTGCTGGGGCTTAGCGGGAGCGGAGGACGCCGCAGAAGGCCGACCACGGCGACGAGCAGACGGAGGGTCTGCGGCCGGCGGACGGGTGGGAGCAGCAGGGGTCCGCCGGGGCAGGATGTGCCGGATGGCCTCCGTCTGCTTCTGTGCGGCCGAGAACTGTTGGGCAAAGCTCTCGACCGCGTCGCCGAACAACCCAACCTGGGAAAGAGGGGCATCCAGGAACCGATATTTATCGGTGTCCCTCATATCCGCCAGGTTGAGCCAAAGGTGGCGTTCCTGGACCACCAGAGTGGACATCGCCTGACCAACCGAACGTGCGGTTTCCTTCGTCGCCCGGAGGGCGAGGTCGGTTGCCACACGGAGCTCCCGGAGGAGCTCTGGGTCAGAACCACCCTCGTTCATGTCCATGAGCGCCTGGGCCTGGTGGACCTGCAAGAGCGCCATGGCATGGAGGGCGGAAGCAGCCTGTCCACAGGCCTTGTAAGCCTTCGCCGTTAGACCGGACGAAAACTTACAGGCCTTGGACGGGAGGCGTGGATTACCCCGCCAAGAGGAAGCGGACGCCGGACACAGCTGCATCGCGACGGCCCGCTCCACTGGGGGGATATCCACATACCCCTTAGCTGCCCCGCCGTCGAGGGTGGCGAGGGGTGAGGAGCCACTAGAACGGCTTCGGGCACTATACGGTGCCTTCCACGTCCTAGAAAGCTCCTCATGCACTTCTGGAAAGAAAGGTACCGGGGCGGCGCACTGAGAACCAGCACGGCCCGCCCCGAGAAACCAATCGTCCAACCGAGAAGGTTCGGGACGTGGTGGAGGATTCCACGCAAGCCCGACCTTCTCGGCGGCCCGGGAAAGCATAGCAGTCCATTCTGGATCCGGCTTGGACAACGCTACACACCCCGAGGGGGGCAACGCAGCCGAGTCGTCATTTCCAGAGGACAGCTCCCCCTCCGATGCTGCGATCGACATCTGGTCATCAGCCGGAGCCCCAAAGGAAACGGTTGGTCGTTCCGGAGAAGGACCAAGGCGTCCACTAAGGGGCTCCAGTGGCGACAGCGCTTGTGAGGCGTGAGGGGCCCGCGGAGGATGACTCGACGGGGAAGCCCTCACGGTAATCCTCAGATCACCCTGGTCATGCGCCAAAGTAGGTCTATTCTGCGGGGCAGAATAGACACGAGATCGGGGCATAGGCGAGGGGACTGCACCTCCCTTGAGGTAAGCAAGTCTCGATCTCAGCGCTGCGATAGTCATATTCCCGCAATGGGAACATGAACTATCCACAAAAGCTGCCTCCGCGTGTTGAATGCCCAAACACGAGAGGCAACTGCTGTGGCCATCTGCTGGCGCCAGGGAACGACGGCATCCAGAAACGCACAAGCGGAATGGCATCTTGAAAAAGACGCAGGGTCACGCATGTGTTGCTCTTTTAGTAAAAAATAAAAAAGGATTTAGAACTCTCTTTTTGTGTTGAGGCACCCAGGGGTAGCCGCAGTGTGAATGCACACACAGGGGAAACGCCCACCGAACCGACACACACACACAGACACAAACACAGTGCTGTGAAAACAGCAGTTGAGAGCTGCAATGCTCGCGGCCACCGCTGATCGCGCCGTCACACCAACACAGGAACAGAGAGAGATGATCCTCTTTGAAGTCTTCAAGGCTGATTCTCATAGACAAAAAAGTCTCACAGAAACTCGGCTCCGAAGTGAAAGACAATGTGTGTGTGCGCCCGCTTCCTGTTTATACCCGCGTGGCGGGGCGGGGGCGCGTGACGCGATTCACGCACGCCAACTTTCATTGGCTCGTTCTGTAGACACTCGAAGTTGATAGGGCTCCCTGAAGTGATCCCAATTACGTCGTCACGTCGACGTTACGTCGAACGTGAGCGACTGAAAGGGAACTATAGTAGCAGAGAGGGAAAAAAAGTACTAGGCCAACGCGTTTCCACAACGCGTTTTCGTTCATAACCAGCGTCACGTGACTGAAGCCAGCAGAAGCGGAGGCGCAGAGCAGTGGGAGGCGTCACTGCCCCGGCAAGTTTAAAAGGATGCACACTGCACGGTTATTTATACACCGTTCATTCATACATATGCTGAGTCACAGGATAAGGAGTCCTCGTCGTCGAAAAAGTCCAAAATAGACCGTAAAAGGAAACGTGACTGGAGATTACGAAAACAAGGGTAAATGTCGGTATAGCTAATGCAGGAGAAAGCTTTCAAAAGAGACCCTGAAGTTGCCTGCTTTATTCTTTTAGACAGGTAAGTCAATGTTAGGGTCTTAATTACAAGCTTTTTTTTCATTGCTTGGTTGTGTACTTTATTATATAGACAGTAGAACATTAATAGTTAAAAGTTAAACAGGCTCTTTGATGAATAGCAGCTATTGAGTAAAGTAATGTTAGAGAAGGCTCTGATGATGATGATATCTAACAATGCACGTACTTCAAAAAATATAACGAGTAAAGAAGGCATTACTACTAATTACCATAGTTAATGGTTTTCACAGTCAGTAATTGATAACTGTAACATTCTTTTTTTCATTGTTTCAAGTTTCAGTTTGTTTTAAATAACAAACCTGTTCACCTGAAGAAAAACTCGAAGTGCTATTATAAGACATCCTGTCATAGCTTTTTGGTACATAACGGCTACCGTAGATGCAACGCGCATTTGAAAAAGTGAGGCGCTGGAGAGCATTATTCGTTTGAATGCAAAATACAATTTCACCACTAGATGGGAGAAATTCCTACACACAGTCCCTTTAATAAATAGCTTAAATTGATGACTCGCTCATTAAGAAAGTGACTTGCCGCCACCTACTGTTAGTTTTAGTTTCAAATGTAAAATTTTCATTAAACTTTTTCCATCATTTCATATTTTTATATTCAAAATGCATATTTGCAGTGTAAATACAGTTATGCCACCTGAGTTGTGTAGATACATCTAAGGCCCCGTTTACACGTACATGGTTATTTTGAAAAACGGAGACATTTCCCTTCGTTTACGCCCTTCGTTTACACGCAAACGGAGGATTCGCCAATGAAACCGATTCTTTCTAAAAACTCCGGCCAGAGTGGAGATTTTGAAAATCTTCGTTTGCACGTTTGCATGTAAACAGAGAAAACCGGAGTTTTAGGTAGCGACGTCAAAGAATGTGACTATTTTCGGGATTCTGATTGGCTAAGGTGGGCTTGAGCTTCTCGTTACACTGCCACCTACAGGTTTGGCATGCTCTTGACAGCATAAACACAGGTTCGTGTGCACGATGTTATTTTTGAAAACGAAGAGGGGTGAAATGTCCGTTTATGAAAATAGCCACCTACGTGTAAACGTAGCCTAAATGCCACTTCAGATGCAGCCTCTGTGCAAAGATGGATTTTGTTGATATTTCATTTGACTAGTAGAAGCATTATAGTATCTTATTATTCTAATTGAATTGATTGAACAATGGAGCCAGTTTACTGGAAATAGAAAAGTTAATTTATATCGTGGCATCACACCAACTGTTATTTTACTCAGAAAGTTCTAAAGAGTAACTTTCTGTCAGTAATTTTTGTCGGACAATCATTTGAGGTTGTCTTCCGCAACCAAAGTTGTTGTTTGCTGTTCTTAGCACAGTTACTTAGCTAGGGCACTTAGTGTTTGTTTTGCTATTTGCTTGTGATGTGTAAATTTCATAAAAATCTATTGTATAATTAAAGCAGCATTCCTTTACTTCCCGAAGTGCTTCTCGGTCAGATTGCATCATTAGTGTTATTAACTAAAGGAGGTTTTGAGGGCGATGTCTTCCCTAATCACTGATTGGAGTGTGTGTGCAGTGGCTTTTCCACTGTTGCCATAGGTGATTGATTGGTTCGGTTTTGTTTTTATGTGATTACCAGGGCTACATCATATTCTCAATTTTACTATTGTGAAAATGTGAATGATTAAAAGTGACGTATTGATATTCTGCTCACGGCTGCATTCGTAGAGACCATTTGTGGCAATTGTTCTACGATCAACTTGGCTTACAATGCTTTTGGGAAACACAGCCCAGATTGGTCAGATGGCTAAGTCTGTTGTGATTGGTCTACTCTGCTCTGATTGGTCAGATGGTTTAGTCTGTTGTGATTGGTCTGCTCTGTTCTGATTGGTCAGATAGCTTAGTCTGTTGTGATTTGTCTACTCTGCTCTTATTGGCCAGACAGCTCAGTCTGTTCTGATTGATCTACTCTGCTTTGATTGGTCAGACAGCCCAGTCTGTTTTGATTGGTCTATGATTACAGCACATGTAAGTAACAAAACGCCTATTACCATGTCTGAATTTCAGCTACAGGTTCTTTCTCAGCACTTGATACACATTGATACGGACAGTAACAATGGCGTCGGTTTTACCATATCAAGTCAAGCCCGAGTCCTCATCCTTTGGAAGTGCATGCAATGTGGATTAACTTTTGCTGCACAGGAAACAGAGTCTTCTCAACATGTTTTTGCTAGAATTTGCTAGTAATTGCTAGAATATCAATGTTGTGTCCAAGTTATGTTTTAAATTTGAAGTTGATATTACAAAAAATGTAATACAAAATCTTTTTCCATGGTAACACAATGTCCAATTTCAAAACGGTTTTCAGGGGATGAATTTTGAGTGTTAATGCTTTTGGAACATGATTACTAAAATATGTAACGGGGGAAAAGGCAATAAAAAAGCTTCAGAGATACTGACAGTTAACAGGCTATATAAAAATGTACTAAAGCTACAAACTATATAATGCAAAAGTGTTATAGCCTTCAGATTATGTTTATTGTAACAATGGGAATACTGCTAGAGTAGATGAAGTATGACAGAAATGTGTTGTTGAATTAAAGTTTTTACACAAGCTTTGCTTTTATTGCTATGGTGAGCTATAGTTTGAAGCACTGCCATCACAAACATATTAAAGCCAAAAAACAAACAAAAACAATGCTCAGCTTTAGCACTCATACATATCTTGTAAATCTTTTTAAATGTTTAATTCACATAAAATCCAATTGTCTGTTTTGTGGCCTCAATAGGCATAGGCATAGTTCTGTCATTACAAAAAGAGTCTATGGCAAGTCTGTTCACAACAGACTGTTTGTCATTTATTAATCATGAAAGCCTAGTTGTGCCTACAGCCATCTACTGAGCTAAAACACCAAGATGTGATCTGCAGTAAAATCAGTGCCGAGGGTTCCTGGTGTCCCGTGTTTGTCTGGGCATGAATCCATCGTTGGAGCGGCTGGAGCTCTGGGCAGATGGTTGGCATCAACATACAGCCACTGTTTCAGCATAACTTTCCCCCATGTGTCCTCACGTCATCAGATCAGGCTATGATGCTCTCAGAGAGGACAGAAGAAGACTGAGAGAGAAGATTAAGGAATATAAAAATATAAAGATAAAAAATCACGCTTTATTTTGATAGTCCACTTTAGACATTCTACTAACTATAAGTAACTCTTCCACTACATGTCAACTTACTCTCATTAAAGTATTAGTATAGACTGTTAAACAGGTTAGGGTTAGAATGTTGGGGTTAGCAAAATAAGTTGGCATGTAGTTGCAAAGTTACTTAAAGTCAGTACAATGTCTGTTGGCATACCATCAAAATAAAGTGTTAGCAGATATTAAAGGCAGGGTAGGCGACTATGTAGAGTTGTAGACAGACACCAGTCACAGAGCACCGCAAACAAACATCAGCCACATTTTACAGTTCCTCCTAAACCAAAACAACAAGTTTATGCTGCGTTTAGCCATAACTACCGCAATAAATAGATTGTTCTTCTTGGAGCGGTTTATCCTCAGATTTGAATTCATGCCTTTCAATGGCAACACTGTCAACGGTGAAATGAATCTGCAGCAGTCAGGTGGTACAGGTCAGAGCTCTGTAAGTTGTTTACGTTCATTATTGTTGTAATGTTACTGTATGTGCTTTGGGACATTAGTTAATTTAACACTGTTTATCGTGACGCTCTGCTCTGAATGTGGGTTCATGTGTTTTGAAGGAGGCGTGGCTTTGGAGATGCTCTACATACAGAATTAGTCAATTACAGGCCGATCTCGAATCTACCTTTTCTGTCAAAGATACTAGAAAAGGCGGTATCCTCACAACTATGTTCCTTTTTTAGAAAGAAAAGATATCGCGAGGATTTTCAGTCAGGATTTAGACCATACCATAGTACTGAGACTGCTCTCATTAGAGATGCTCATCTACAAATTATTTGCTCTTATCATCCGATCGTGGTTGTATCTCGCTATTAGTGTTACTCGATCTTAGTGCTGCATTTGATACTATTGACCACAACATTCTTTTAAATAGACTCAAAAATTATGTTGGCATTAGTGCAATTACATTAGCATGGTTTAAATCATACTTATCCGACTGTTATCAGTTTGTAGCAGTAAATGAAGAGATGTCTCATCGATCAGTATATTCAGTATGGCGTACCACAAGGCTCAGTACTAGGACCGTTGCTTTTCACTCTGTACATGCTACCCTTAGGAGATATCATTAGGAAGCATGGAATTAGTTTTCACTGTTATGCTGATGATACTCAGCTCTATATTTCTTCACACCCCGACGAAACTTACCAATTCACAAAATTAACGGAATGCATAGGTGATATAAACAATTGGATGACCAGTAATTTCTTACTACTTAATTCTGAAAAAACAGAGATTCTAATTATTGGACAAAAAACTTCCTCACGTAATAATCTAGAATACTGTCTAACACTTGATGGCTGCTCTGTCAAGTCTTCGTCGTCGGTTAGGAACCTGGGTGTGCTCTTTGATACCAGTCTTTCATTTGAAAGTCACGTGTCTAGTGTCTGTAAAACCACATTTTTCCATCTTAAAAATATATCTAAATTACGTCAAATGCTCTCTTTGACAAATACAGGACAATTAGTCCATGCGTTCATGACATCAAGGCTAGATTATTGTAATGCTATTATGGGTGGTTGCCCTGCACGCTTAATAAACAAACTTTAGCTGGTCCAAAATGCAGCAGCTCGATTTCTTACCAGAACCAGGAAGTATGACCATATTAGCCCCAACACTGCATTGGCTCCCTATTAAACATCGTATACATTTTAAAATATTGCTGATTACTTACAAAGCACTAAATGGTTTAGCTCCGCAGTACTTGAGCTAGCTCTTAACGCGAGCTCTTAACTCTTAACATTATAGTCCTTCACGTCTATTGCGATCTCAAAATTCCGGCCAGTTAATAATACCTAGAATATCAAAATCGACTGCTGGCAGTAGATCCTTTTCCTATTTAGCACCAAAACTCTGGAACAGTCTTCTTAACATTGTCCGGGAAGCAGACACACTCTGTCAGTTCAAAGCTAGACTAAAAACACATCACTTTGACCTAGCATATACATAACACATTATAGACTTTTATAATTCAATGTTAGGCTGCATATATTAGGTCAGCCGGAACCGGGAACACTTCCCATAAATCCTAATGTACTCGTTACATCATGAGAAGAATGGCGTCTACGCTAATATTAGTCTCTCTGTTTATCCCGAGGTTTACTGCAGTCCGCCGGATCCAGGCCGTATCCAGATCTGATGAAGGACCTGCGCCTGGACGCGACGACAGCACAGTCCTGAAGTGTCAACTAGTGTCTCCCCTGTGAAGGCTTCCTTCCCTTTAACTCTCTACAGATAAAGGGCCCTATCTTGCACCCAGCGCAATTGACTTTGTACACCGACGCATGTATCATTCCTATTTTGCACCCGCGCAAAGAAGCCCTCCACAGAAGCACGTCGCTAAACTAGGGAATGAACTTGCGCTCCCTGGGCGGTTCAGCGCAAAAAAGGAGGCGTGTTCCAGCGCAAATGTTCCTTCATGCTATTTTGCAGGTTTAGAAAACAATTGCGCAACTAACCAGGAAAAAATTGTTTAAAGTCAGTGGCATGTTGCGCATGTTATTCATATGCTATTTTAAGGGCGCATGCTTGGCCATAATCAATGTAGCGTGTGCTCAACGCGCATACACTTTGATTCTCTCATCTACACAGAAGCAGCAGTTTTCATTTTTGCAAATCATACATTATTATGATAGATAGATAGATAGATAGATAGATAGATAGATAGATAGATAGATAGATAGATAGATAGATAGATAGATAGATAGATAGATAGATAGATAGATAGATAGATAGATAGATAGATAGATAGATAGACAATTTATTATAAAAGCATACATCTAGCTTACACATTTACCCAAATTATCATACGCCTGTTTAACCGAAGTTAATTTAGGTGGGTTTCTCCATTTCAATGTAACTTCTCTCTTTTACGGCCGTGACGAGAGCGTTGCTCTCCTTGGCTGTGAACCGCTCCTGGTGCGCGCCTGGCAAATCCGCCGTTATAATCGGAATCCGCTTTAGAAAAAGCGCGTCTGCTCTTAAAGGGAATGTGAGATGACGCTGTGATTGGTTTATTTCACGTTACGCCCAAACCACACCTATGAATAATGAAGCCACTTCAGACCAACCCATTTTAGATTTGCGCCTGGCGCAAGAGTCATTTATCCCGCCGGGAAAATAGCAACAGCGCCAAGACCCGCCCACAAAGTTACTTGCGCTTTGCGCTTTGACACTTGCGTTTCAGATCGTTAAAATAGGGCCCAAAGTGTTGTCGGGATAATTCCGGTTCGCGTGGCTATACGCGGAAGCGATAAAAATTCTGTATTATAAATTTTAGGGTTGATTTGTAGGGAAGGACTACATGCCTGCGAACATATATTCAAACGCACATACCTATAGACTGAACTCGTAATGTGCATGTGCACGCCATCGTGTTAGCGGCCCCTAAGTTAATAACTAATGATCGTTGTGACGGAAGTGAATCAATCAAACTAACTTTAGCTGGACAATAACTTTATTCTAGAGCTGCTATAAAGCCAAAACAATCTCTGTTACTTTAATTTCCTATTATCAATGTAAAGCCGCTTTGGAACAATCTACATTGTTAAAAGCGCTATATAAATGAAGATGACTTGACTTGACTTGACTGATGCTCTGAAGGGAGGGTGGGATCTTATGCTTTCAAAGCTAGCTCGCTATTTCTAGCCTCTCTAGAATTGCCTACCCTACCTTTAAGCAGACAGTCTAATACTCTAATGACTGGTAGTTGACATGTAGTTGCAAGTTAGTTAGTAGAATGTCTAAAGTGGACCACCGAAATTTTGTGTAACCTAATATAGTTAGTCTCGTGTAGCCAGACTTTTGACTTTCTGCATTAAGTCTGCTCCAGTTTGCGGCTTATTCTGGCCAAGAACTGGCCACAAATGGTCTGTTAACAAACAGTGAGTTTTTGCATTCCAATTTTTTAAATAGTTTTTCTAGGTAAAAAAAAAAAAGAAAAAAAAGTTGAGTGTCAAGAAGTTTGTCAAGAAGTGTCAAGAGTGTCAAGAAGTCTCAATATGCATTATTATTTAGCTGCATATCTTTTTTTTTTTTTTTTTTTTTTTTTTTACGGAACAAACCTTAAAGTTGTGATAGTCTTTTCTTCCCTATTGTGAAGTATATATGAGTGAAACAGCTTCTCCAACAAGAGCAAATGTAGAGTGGGACTTGACTTTGACCATTTGGATTTAACTTGATGGTTGTGGTTTGCTATTGGTCAATCTCATGTAAGTGACAGGTTGTCCCGCCCTCGCGCCAGTATACATGTCATCAGAGAAGAGAAGAGATGTCACTGCAGATAAAATTTGCTTTGTGAATAATACTGGTTGACCAATAAGTTAAGAACTGACTCTCTTGTCTCTGAACTCTTTTATAATCACAATAGCGAATACACAAATCTGTTCCAAAGCATAGTGTGTTGAAATGAGTAAGGTACACAAATGGTCTATCTATTTCCAGTAGACTTTTGAACTAATATTAGTTTCCCTGTGAACTGATAAAAACCTGTTCATAGGTTGTAATGTATAAGCGCGAGAGTATTATATAGGCTGTGGCTGCATCCGAAAATAGCATACTTCCCTAATATGTGACAAAACAGTATGTGACAAAAGAAGTATGTCCGAATTCACGGTACTCATAAAAGATTAGGCAAAAAGTACCTAGATGACCTACGTCTTCCGGCGAGATTCTGAAGTCTGCATACGTTGGACATTTTACAATCTCATGAGGCCACAGGAGAGGACTTGTGAATAGCAATGATGCTATGCAACTGACGCTACTAGGTCATGTGATAATGACGTCCCGCTCCGCAGCTGATTCTAATGATTTCATTGGTCATACCTACACAACTCTGAAACAAGAGCACTGCATTGATGACGCATTTTTGTAGGCCAGACCGGAAGTAGCAACACCCTGGTCCCTTCGACAAAGTCCCCAATAGGACTTTCCCATTGGCTTTTGGAAATAAGCTAGGTGACCAACAAAACTTAATGATTCTTACTCAGATAATCTTCACGAATGAAGACGACTTTCATATTTTGAAGCCTAAATACAACCGGCTGAAGTAAAAAGCTAAACGTATGCTATAAAGTCTTGACTTTAATGTCATCATCACTAAGCTTTTGACAACTCTTTTAGTCTTTATTGAAAAAAAATATGTCCCTGAAATATTGCATTTGAATAGTTTGCAAGAGCGCGATGATAAGCACAACAAGGCTGTAAAAGCGGACTACTGAGTAGATGAATTTACCTGTTCGGCTGATGACGTTTAATGTCACAAGACATCCTCTGTTGTCCCATTTAGCCACTTGTTAGTCAGGATGTTGGAACCAGATTTGTTGCACATCCTCCTATTTGTTGCAGTTGAATCCTTGATATTTCTTAACACTGAACTTTTTTTGGCTGGTGAATATGTGAGTGAATTGAAATCAGCTGTGAGCAGGATTTGCGCATGGTTTGTTGAAAGATATCATGCATGTAGGTGACATCAGCAGCACTTAATGCACTGAAATGGACTTCAAGGACTTTTTTAGAGGTTTAGAGGTTTCAAAGACTCTGCTGTTGCTGAAAACCATTTATTTAAAGCCTTCATTCAATATATCTTTTAGATGATCAATATATGTTCCTCTTTATTATCTAAGTCATCTTCTGAAGGCTTCAGCCAGAGAAGAACGGTGGATAGTTTATGAAGACTGATGGTGTCCAACAAAAGCAGTGGCGTATTGGATGACGAAGCTCAGCTGCATTAACGTCAGCGCCCATCCCCCACTGACCCCAGAACAGTGCTGACATCTCATAGTGTGAGCGTCTACACAAGGTCGACATAAAGGGGCACTGACGTCAGATCAGTTACTCGCTGCTGCTCAACTGTATCGTTGTGACTTCCAGAGGTGAAGGTGTACAGTGTTTGCTCGATTAGTCAGCAGAGGTTACCAGGTTCAGTGTAGTTTGTCAAAGCGTACAGAAGATTGCGGGTGAAATAATTCTTGTACATTTCCTGCCTGCTTTTATCTTCTTCATCCTCTGCTGTATAAATTCCTGGTTTAACCATCATGGCAGCTATTGATTTTTGTTGTGAGATAGCTTTGTCAAGTCAAGTCAAGTCAACTTTATTTATATAGCGCTTTTCACAATACAGATTGTATCAAAGCAGCTTCACAGTGTTAAATAAAATAGTACATCAGTGTTTGTTTCTAGTGTAAAACGTCCACGTTTGGTAATGCTGATCAATAGTATTGTTGATTGATTAATTAAATTAAGTATCCTTTGTCAAATTTTATTTAACCTGTTTATAGTGTTTGTGGCATGGTTGTCAAAGTTTCTTAGGTTTCAAATGATAAAACAAAATTACATTAAAGGGATAGTTCACTTTGAAATTAAATTTTGGTATGTTTTAGCTTACCTCAAGGGCACGCGTGCATCCTGGTGTGTGACGTGTACGCAGACTGGTGCATATACATATACACATATACACATACACTAGATGTCGCCTTAAAGACATTTGCTCCAATGAACTGCTGTAGACAAGGCAACATCTAGTGTATATATATCTATGCACCAGTCTGCGTACACGTCACACACCAGGATGCGCGCGCGCCCTCAGATCACTTGGACCTGGCTGTGTATAAGAGGTAAAAACGATATAAATACTGTTCGTTTTCTCACACAAACCACTCGTTTCATGTCTTAGGCCATCAATGTGTACTTACGATGGGGAATTGTTTAATTTGGACGATGGGGAATTGTTTTAATTTGGACTCTGTGCATGCTCTTTGAGACAGTGACCACAGGCCTGCATTCAATGAATGACAGACAAGAACGGTTTGACCTAAAAATATCAAAATTGAAACTACTGCGGAAAAAAAGACACCTACATCTTGGATGCCCTTGAGGTAAGCTAAAACATACCAAAATTCAATTTCAAAGTGAACTATCCCTTTAAAGTCCCCGTGAACCGGAAGTTGCAAACGACTTTTCCCCAGTGTTGTGACGTATTTCCAAGTGAAACGGAATATTGAATAGAGGGCAGGGTTTTACTTAAGTGCTCCTCCTCTCCATCTCTGCTCATAGCAGACTAACGGCTTGGTTAAGCATTTTCAACCCAAGCCGTCAAACTGACGTCATCAGAAAAGGAACGCCATTCCAGACCGGAAGTAACTTTTCAGATTTTGATTAAAGATTACCACGGCAAACAATTTTTTTTTCGGTGTATTAACTTGCACGGATTAATTGTTCACCACAAGACTAGTAATATGCGCTAACAAGGTAAATAGGGTCAATTTTGATTTCATGTCGACTTTAAGGACAAAAAAATTACATTAACCCTTAAATGCTTGAATGTTTCGCCAGTCATTATTACATATTCTGGTCTTTAGCGACCCGGATCTATATCTAACACGGATGGATCTCTAACTGCCACAATTGTTTAAAACTCTCCTGATATTTTAAATAACAATTACAAAACAAAAAAAAGAAAGCATATTTCGTTACCTTTTGGAACTTGGAAGGTTTTCATTTGAGTTTTACCATCATCACTGTCCTCGTCAGAGCTCATTTCCCAGTACATTCAGCATCTGGCTCATATGCGTGATATTCACTATCATAATCAATGTTTTTAAAATCAATATTTTGACAGCTGACAGCTTCTTCACCAGATCCACCATCAAGTGACAGTGACAGTAATATTTGATTGTGTTCAGTACTTGCTCTGCAGTAAATCGCTGAGCCATTTGAAGTTTTGCTGATGATCGTTCCTATTCTTTTGTTTTCTGCCTGCAGTAACTATGAGTGAAACGTCACTTCATCATTGTGTATTAGACATTGACACCTTGAGGAATAAAGGTGATTTGGACTTATTCAGTAATCAAAGATTCAAGTATTGTTGTGCAGAACAAAATATACTTATACTTTTACACACCTCAGGTCATTAGCGACCCTATACACTTTGTACAATTTTTGTTTTTAGAAAACAGACATTCTTTTATATTTTTTTCCTTATTGTTTATAATGAATATATTGTGAAATACTAAGAAGGTTGATGTTTAACTGATGTTAAAATTAGTGAAGGGGATGGTAGTGAATGGGTCCCAGGTCAATAAAAACCTGAAGTTTGCATTAAAGGGTTAATCAAAAAAAATATTTATTACGAGTTGTGGTGCTCATGTAAGCAACTTAAGCTTGAATCTGGCTTGCAACATTTCTCTGCAATGTTCCATATATATTTCCATATATGTACTATCCCATCCAATTACAATTTTGACGTCAAACATAAGCATCCAAACATGTGACTAAAGCCTCCATTCATACATGGAGGTTTGCTTCTAAAATTAGAATTAATACATGATACTGTTGCAGTCAATCAGGATTACTCATCCCACTGAAAGCATGTTCTCTGTTTCTCGATACGCTCCTCTGTGTATCTAACTGGTCAGTGAAGGGAGGCTGATGCTTGGATTATAGCATGTGTGACTAAATGTAATGGTTCTGTAATAAAGGGAGTGTCAATCTTGCATTACTGTCATTAAAGCTACTATTGGATATCTGCCTTGTGAAGAAAGCAAACATCTGGCTAACAAAGAACCAGTGCAGTGCATAAAACGCACACTCACACACATACGCACTCACTCTGAACTCCATCATATGTCAGAGTGTATTGTACTTCCTCCCAGTCTATTTATAGAAGCCAGTAATCCAGTACATATTAGTCTAAATCTCATGCCATGCTCTGTGCTGCACAAGGACGCACTGCAGTATGATTTGTGTTTTCATTGACCCTTTGTATCATATTTTATGTATTAAACCTTCTTTAACTGTGGCCCGAGCTGTACATCTGTTCAATCCTGAGAGCAGTTTTAAATTCCAGTAAAATTCCAGTAAAGGACGTGGATATGTGGATACCACCCTAATCTCCGTTAAAATGGCCCAGTGGCTTAAATAACATTCCTGGAGTGCATTAGTGCGTGAACGATTGCATGTATGGCCGATGTTGTGCCCTGTGGGCTTTTTGAAAATAAAACACTTTTCACACTCTCGCTAGTTAACAACATTTCATTTGTCAGCTAACAATGTACAGCAGTGGATATACGTCACAAGAGAATTCTGTCCTTTTCTGATCTAAAAAATGTAATTCCCATAGTATTTCAAACTCATGTTTAATATATATTTAAATAGAAAACAGTTATTTTAAAATTAAATCATAATTTTGATCAAATTACCGCAGTCTTGGTGAGCCTAAGACTCAAACATATCTTACAGACCCCAAACTGTTTAACGGTAGTGCATATATAAGAGACCTTGTAAAAGTTATGTTGTAAACTAGGTAGTTTGGTCAGTTTACATAAAAACTAATAGTGCCTGTAGTTCAAAAAACACCCATATAAGGTGCATGTGTGTGTCTGTATGTCAGAGATCACTCAGTGTATTATAGTGAAGAAGAGTCAGTTCAGACACCTTTGCATTGTTGATCACCTGACTGGACGGAGGTATCGGCTAGCAGCAAGTCAGCAAGATGGAGGGCTTTGTGTGTATGTGTGTGTGTGTGTGTGTGTGTGTGTAAGCCAGAACTAGGAGTCATTGTGCTTACTGGATGCCTCTGAAATCCTGCCTGTGTGACTTTTATTTCACCTTCAGAACTGTTGCTATTATTCAGCTTTTTATGTCCTGTCTCACCTATAATTATAATTATGCCTGACAGAAATGTCTAAATCTCTTAGAAAAATGAACAAACTGTGAATAATTTTAATTGGAAAGCGGTAAAGAGGTTATCGAATCATGAAGGTCCTTTAGGGGTCCTGTAATGCTCTTTTACGTTTTCAACTTTGTTTAGTGTGTAATGTTACTGTTTGAGCATGAAAAATGACATCATTAACAACATCTGCAAAGTTACGACGCTCAAAGTTCAAAGGAGATATTTTCTTTTACAGAAATCACTTTTAAGGACTTCCTTCCGGGTTAGTGACATCACGATGTCCCTAAAATTTACATAAACCCTGCCCCACATAACAAAGGAATACACAACAAAGAAGATGAGGCCATGTGGGCTCCTTTAGAGAAGAGGAAGAGTTGTTGTCGTTGTTTTTACACCCCTAAAAAAGGCAAACTTAGAGAGGTTAAAATTTATTTTTAACACTGTTCCTGAAGATTATAACCTCAACGTTTGTCTGTGCACTGAACATTTTATGGAGAACAGCTTCCAGAAGAGAGTACAGTGCAGGCCATACGCACAAAAGCTTCTCCTGAAAGACGTTTTTGTCGTGACAACGTGTTGTTTATGGATCACTATTTGTAAGTATATGTCTTTTTCTTGTAGTTGTGTTTTCTATTAACAGTTCCAATGATAAGCTTTATGTAGTTGCTATGATAGCTATGATATAAACGAATGGCAAAGCTTTGCCTCTGCTAGCCTTCTAACCAACATTACAGTATTGATGTAGTGTTTACTTTAGCTTTTGTAAGCTCTTGCTTTTGTTTTCACCGCCCTTTAGGAAAATGATACATGATTTTGTGATCGATTGCTGTTTGAATTACCATAGTTTTTGAGACGTCCTTCAAGATGGCTGAGTTCAATTGGGCTGGAGGACGGAGGAGCGAGAAAACGAGGAAGCATCAACTTCAGTATTGAGAAGCTCACTCAGACTCTGTTTACCGAACACTTTCTCATACGAACATACGCACACAAAATGACCAATGAGAAAGCTTGTTACTAACCCAAGTACTATTTCTCACAGGGGGGGGCTTCAAGAGACAGGAACTAAACAGAGTGTTACAGAGAGACAGAGAAGAGAAGTGCTGCAACAATGCAAATTATGTGAAAAATAATGTGTTTTGAACATTATAGCGCCCAAATCTATTCTAGTAGACTCCGAAAAACAAAATCAAGACTTAATAGGCATAACAGGTCCTCTTTAAAAACAGAAAACTGGCAGATTAATTGTAACGGTCAGTGACTAGGTGGAAAACTACACTGTAAAAAGTTTAACTATTATTTACTCAATTTTATTGGTGAAACATTTTTACACTCAAAAAAATTGAGTAAATTTTAAAGCTGTGAAATCAATGAAATATACTGTATGAATTGAGTAAATGCAAGTAAAAAAATTAAGTAAATCTGAGTAACTGCATCTGGTACATTAACAAATAAAATTGAGTAGAAATAATTTAACATTTAAACATTAAAAAAACAATATTTATGAGTAATATTAACTGTTTTTATTAATGAGTAATATTAACTTTTTTATTTTCTCTAAACCTTTGTAAAAATAGTACTCCAGACAACCACCATTATACATTACATTGGCCTTTATTTTCAATGAGTACAGCAATACAGCACATTTTAGACTGTTTTTTCATGTATACAATATTGCCTGCATTTAAACTTATTTAACAAGTAAAAATGAAATATTTAAACATTCAGGTAGCCAAATTCAAGTGTAATCAACCACTCTGTTATCCAATATCCACCGAATCTGCGCTGGTCCTCGTGCCGGAGACAGACTCGCGCTCTGCGGGTGAACTTTGAACTTCATACCGCCGTCTTGCATTTCACTCACAGTCACTGTCTGAGGCACAGCCGAAATATACTGCGAGCGACTGACATAACCTGCCAATAAACAAAAAGTGATAGTTCTGAGGACATTTTATCATCCAAATGATAATAATTATATTCATTATCATTATGAAAGTCAGTCATGTGTTTATGCAAAGCGTTTCAATCACGCAAAAAGACAAACGCGGCTCTCGTCTCGTTTAGGTGTCGAATTACGCCTCTGTAGGCTATGTTGTTTTGCATTAAATATGATTTAAAGCACAGTAATGATTTTATAGATAAAATAAAACATACACCAACCTGAATTTCACAGTGAAAATGCACCAAATCTGCGACGCTGAGAAGAGAGCTGTTGTTCTGGAGACTGGAGAGTTCAAACAGCCACGCTCACTCCAACCGTCGAGTTTTCGTCACGTCAGAGGGTGGGGGAGGGGGGGGGGGCATTGTTTTAATTGAGTAAACTTACTCAATTTTAAGAGCGTGTTAAATATATTAATAATATTGATTTGAATTAAGTAATTTTTTTGTTTCTTGAAACAGATCAGTTTAATTAAACATTCTCAAATATTTTGATAGAAATTTCACATATATATTAAGTATATTATAAAGAAATAATTGGTTAGTCAAATACTAAATTATTTTATTGAAAAAAACTTAAATATATCTGTAAATTTTAGATAAAATTAACTGTTGGATTTTTACTCAATTATTTTGGTATGTTTAACTCAAACAATCAAGTAAACGATATACAGAGATTTTATTAAGTTAATAAAGTTAAAAATTTCTGTAATATTTACTAAGCCACAGAATAATTTTTTACAGTGTATCCCGTGGACCAAAATTTCCTGTTTTTAGTGCAAGAAACCTCACATAACTAACTAAATATATATATATATATAAATAAGGAGAAAGACTTTCTGATAAACGATAAAAAGCTCATGTTCACATGACTGTGGAGCAAAGCAGAGCTGCTTTTCAAACTCAGCTCTATTCAACAGAGATATCCATGGCAACCAGCTGCAATCTGCAGCCTTGATCTACATGATGAGAACGAATTCCTGGCCGGAGCAGATGACTCGGTTCCGGTGTTTCCGGAGTTGAGCTTTCACAGAATCATGCAAAACATATATTATCTAAACGTTAATCTTGAAATGATCCAAACGATCAAATGCAATACACACAAAAAAGCAAACAATAGACTCATAATATATTTAATATCTCACATTAATGATCAAATAAATAAAATAGAGCATATATATATATATATATATATATATATATATATATATATATATATATATATATATATATATATATATATATATATATATACAGTATATATTAGTTAAAAACATTTATTCATTTGATGTTCCATGAATTCCTCAAAAAAACTTCTTTCACTATCACCATCACTATGTTTTTCATAATTACTTGGTCATTTCTGTGAAGAAAAGTCCAATACGGGTATTGACTGCTTTTATGCATTAGTGAAGGTTTTTCATTTTAGGATTAAAAGTTTAGTGGCCTTATTTTTTATTAATGTTATTACGGCAAGTACAGTTTCTAAAAAAATATATACTTTTAAACTTTGAAGTACACTCCAAGTGCAGATTCAATACAATTAAGCACACTTCTTTTTTTTACGGTTTGAAATTTAGGGTAGGGCCTACGTTTACATGACAGCACTAGTTTTTCCTTTGAGTTTTCCGCATATAGTCGACACCATTGTCAAAAGATCCCCATACACACGGATCCGTGAAAACGATGTATTGTGCTGCCAGGCCAGGATCCGTGAAAACGTTGTATTCTGCTGCCAGGCCATTAGGTGGCGATGAAACACTATGGACTGCACACGTAATGCGCATGTGTATGACATCGTCGTCCTTCAGAGATTCACGTTTTTGTTGTTTACACGGAGACCGTTTTCAAAAACTTGCACTTTGAAACCCGTTTTCAAAAGTTTGCATTTTCAGGCACCCAAAATCAAGTTGTCGTTTGCATTTTCAGGCACCCAAAATCAAGTTGTCGTTTGCATTTTCAGGCACTCAAAATCAAGTTGTCGTTTGCATTTTCAGGCACCCAAAATCAAGTTGTCGTGTTAACGAACGGCCAAAACGCATAGAAGTTTTATGTTTTTAGTTGAAAACGGTGACGTGTAAACAGCTCCTATTGTTGCAACGTGCTTTTTTGAAACAGTAGCCTACACCCTATACATTGTATACTGCACAGTATGCAGTCTTTTTTCATTCCAAACATAGCCAAATACTCATTAACCCCTTCTACATTTCCCCTCTCTTTTGTTTTTCTAGCAGAGCATTCTGGGTAGTTGAGTTGATGTGAGGCTACATGTCGGTTGTTGGCCTACTTCACCTGACAACAACGGGGAGAGAGAGAAGAGGCCACAAATCTCATAATCCACCATGACTCTGAACCTGGGATGATTAAAAAACCAAGCCTGAATAATGCACTCTGCTTTAAATATACAATCACAACCCAAATACTCCTAATGGGCTCACCAGAGGGGCAGCGATGAAAAAAACAGAAGACATGAAAGTGGAGCAAACATTTTGGCAGAGCTAAATCTGCTCAGGGTGGATATAGAAGGACAGACCAAGCAACTTTGTCTTTGAACATCACTTTAGTTATTCTCATATGCTGCGACATAAGAAACACGACGACTGGTGAGATAACATGATTACAATGGCGATTCCTGTATAGACACACAAACACACACATACTTGCACAAACATATAGGTCAATGACAAATAAGGATATCCAAAATTAATAAAAAAGAAAAATCTTTATACCACTTATTTTCATGACTATAAAAGGTCATACAAATGAAATAGACTTTCCACACTGTATAGCAGAACTTTCTATTCATAAAAGATCTAAGCTTCCACACAAATGTAACTGTTTTCAACATTGATACAAATTGAGCAGCAAATCAGCATTTTAGACTGATTTCTGAAGGATCATGTGACACTGAAGACTGGAGTAATGATGCTGAAATTCAGCTTTGCCATCACAGGAATAAATTACATTTAAAACATATTAGAATAGAAACCGTTGTTTAAAATTGTAATAATATTTGACAATATTACTGTTGCTGTTTACTGTGTATTTGAGCAATTAATTGCAGCCTTGGGAAGAATTAGAGACATATTTCATGAACATTAAAAAATCTTACCCCAAACATTAAACCACTTGACCTTTGACTCAGACAGCAACATAGTGTCGGCCCAGATCCGGCCCACATCTGGGGCCGTGTGGAATCCACGAGTACCAGATGTGGGCCTGATCTGGGCCGACTCTATGTTCCTGTCTGGGAACCTGCCTTCCAATGTCAAAGAGGTCAAATGATCTTATATTTGAAAGAGTCATCCTCTCTCTGTGTTTTCATTTTACTTCAAATCTCCCACAAAATAAGCTGTGATAGCATTCACTATTTTGGGAGCTAGTCTCTGAAGCCCGAGTGTCTGTGGTGCCTTATCTGTCATGTCAGGTGATATTTTTGAATTAGTAGCTCTGCACCCTTCATTCTTGAGGCTTAAAGACATGTTGGTGATAAGTCTTAGTGCCCTTGAGAGTTATGATTACAAAGAATGCCTGGCATGTGCCGCTCTGTGGAACAGAAATCAGCTTAACGCTGAATAACAGACCTTTGCATTAATGATCCCAGAGAGAGAGAGAGAGAGAGAGAGATAGATGGTGAAGTAGGACATTTTTGGAGTTTAAATCATGTGCATATTTGGGACTTTAAGAATTGAATAAAAATTAAGACAATACCTGCCTTTGAGCAAACAATTGATCCATCAAAAAATAATTTTAATAAACTGATTTGGTGCTCAAGAAACATTTCTTATATTATGATGAATAGAAAGTAAAACATTATATGAAATATAAATATTTTGTAACATTTTAAATGTCTCTACTGTCACTTTTGATCAATTTAACGCATTCAGTGCTGAATTAAAGTACTAATTTATTTTATTTTTATTTTCCACAGACGGAAAAAAAATCATACAGGTTTGAAACAACACGGGGACGAGTAAATGATGACAGAACTTTAATCTTTGGTTGAACTAACCCTTTAATACCCATTCAAAACCCATTAATCTTATGGCAATTTTGATGCAATTGCAGCATAAATGCAATAAACGGACTATAAATAATAAATACCAACATTTTATTTTAATTTCTTGTCATATTTATCTATTTTATTTATTTTTATTTAGTCTTATGGTTATGGGTGGATATTGGGCTTTGTTGTAAATAGTTATACACACAAAATGTTTAATAATTAAAGAATCACAAAAAAATAATAATAATAAAAAAATAGCCTACCAATTCAGATGCAGCCTCTGAAAAAAATATCATGACACTTGTAGACTAAATGGATATGTTCAATAAATTCTGTTGAATCAAATAAAATCTTTAAAGCAATTTTTCTTGTAATGTATGCTTGGTGCTTTTCTCATTTACCACAAGAATGACTTTAAATTATCTTTTATATTCCAGTGCTTTGTGTCCCACGTTATCCGTGTGACCTTTTCACAGAAATCAGGGCGAAATCGCAATACCCAGATCTTACAACAGAATAAAAAAAAAAAAACATCCATGCGTTTGAACAAACAATCGAGGGACTGAATGGATTCACCCCCCTATAGAGACAGGGTTATCTCCCTCCCAGTGCATGCTGGGTAACAGTTTTGGGCACATTCAGGTGTCAGCAGATCTCTGTTGTTGGACGTCAGTGCCGATATTTCATGGCGTGACAGCGTGTCCCTTCACACAGCAACCTCCAAAGGCCGACGTCAGCTGGACATGACGAGATGTGTCACACCGCATGACCAGCACAGTCTGGAGACAGGGACAAAGCCTGCATCATAATGTTTTCAGGGCGCGCAGAGACGATAAACCCCGTGGTCAGGCTGGAAGTCTACAGTGTGATCGTTTGATTGATGCGTCAGTCAAAGCCGAGGTTGACAAGAGAGCATTTCAGCTCAGATGTCCTGTCGTCGGCAGGATCATTTCCATTGGGATGCGGTTGTTGGCTGCTGGTTGTTGAGGCTTTGGGCTGGTAGTTCAGATGTAGCAGCTTTAATCTGCGTTAGGCATGTTGACTGAGAGTTAGTAAGAGAACGCTGTCATCGCCGTACCCTTGAGCGGGGCACTTAAAAGTGAGGTCGCTCCAGGAGAAGCGTTCTAGCGAAGTGTACTGTAAATGGCTTTGGATTAAAAGCCTCTGCTAAATGACAAGATATGGTCTGCAGTTTCTGGGAGACATTCTGAAACCATTTATGTCCATCACTTTAAAATTGAATTTATTTGTTGGGTAATGAGTGTCCACAATAAAGAAAAGTACAAATCTTTTTAAAATTGAATTTAAAACACATGTGCCAATTCATATAAATGTACTTTTTGTATTCATGTTGATTTTATACTATGCTTTTTTATACCATTGAAGAATATTTTTAATTGAATTACTTTAATGTCAAATAAGACTATTTTCCATATTCTCTTTACACATTGAACACGTGAGTAGATTATATCAAACATTATATATATATATATATATATATATATATATATATATATATATATATATATATATATATATATATATATATACTGCTGGAAAAGTTTAATGTTTTGCTCACCAAGGCTGCATTTGTTTGATAAAAAAAATACAAATAAAATAAAAATGCCCCCCATTGTAACATTATACACTATGTTAAAAATATTTTAAAGGGGGGGTGAAATGCTATTTCATGCATACTGGGTTTTTTACACTGTTAAAGAGTTGGATTCCCATGCTAAACATAGACAAAGTTTCAAAAATTTAATTGCACGTTTGAAGGAGTATTTCTGTGCCAAAAATTGTCCTTCCGGTTTGTCACAAGTTTCGGAAAGCTTTTTTCGAGTATGGGTATGTGTGACGTCAGATGTAACGGAATTTCCTAATATGGGTCCTAAGGGCACTTCTCCGGTAAGATCGCGGGCGCGCGCGCACTCGTAGACCAGAGAATGAGAGCGAAAGCAGTTCGCCATCAAAGCGCCCTGCCTGGCTTTTGGGAAGCCAATGTCACCAAAGAAGTGTGTTTTTGGTTGCCAGGGCAAGACAACCCTGCACAGATTCCCAAAGAACCCGGCGTTAAGGCACCAGTGGATGGAGTTTGTTTTTCCTGAGCATAAACGGAGTTGTGTAGACTGTTTGTTCCCTGCATTTCGACGATGATTGTTTTATAAACAAAGCCCAGATCGACGGATTTGCAGATCGTCTAATGCTTAAGGATCGAGCAGTCACAATGATAAAGGTTTGGTGAGTAAAACTGCTTCTAATCTATTGTCTCTGTGTGTTGTTACTAGCTCGGCGCGTTAGCACAGCTTTAGCTTCGCCCACACGGCCCGCCTCCAGCCGCTCGTTTTTTTCCGGAAAGACTCGGTACATCCTATCTTTCTTAATATAATATAATAAAACTAAAGACTTTTTGGAGATATGAAGGATGCAATACTACTCTATAGGTACTCAAGATTAACAGGAGATTGAGTGAAAATGAGCATTTCACCCCCCCTTTAATTTTTTTTTGGGGGGGGGGATTAATTATTTTATTCAGCAAGGATACATTAAAGTAAAGACATTTAGAATGTTAATAAATGCTGTTTTTTTTAATAATCAAAGTTTCTAATAATCAAAGTTTCTTGAGCATCAGATCATCATACTAGAATGATTTCTGAAGGATCATGTGACACTGAAGACTGGATTAATGATGCTGAAAACTCAGCTTTGCATCACAGGAATAAATTACGTTTGAAAATATATTCAAATAGAAAACTGTTTTTATTTTATATATATATATATATTTCTGTGATGGTAAAGCTGAATTTTCAGCATCATTACTCCCATCGGTGTCCTTCAGGAATCACTTTTGACCGGTAGTGTGTATATAGACCTATATATATATATATATATATATATATATATATATATATATATATATATATATATATATATATACCACTGAGACCGCCATGCCTCTAGGGGTCGTCTTTGGTAAACCCATTTACATGCATGACTCTGGCCATTTAGGTTTGGGAACATGTAACAACATTTGTGGCGAGTCCTTGTCACACTGATGTCTCTGTTAGGTGTCAATCAGACAAGCGGGGGAGGGTCTGGCATGTGTGTTTAATGTATGTGGTAGCTGATGGATCACCCTTGTGTCACTGCGCTAGTCATCTGGCGTAACAAACCAGCACTGGCCTTCTTCTCCTCTCACAGAACGAGATGATCGACACGGCCACAGATGGATACAGCACACACAAACACATTCTCACACACGTGATGTGTATCTCTAACATTGATTGGCATAAGTGTAGCCTTTGGGTGTTTGAGCACCATCAAAACCATTGTAGATTCATGGTCTACAGTAATATTTCAGACAGCAGATGAAAGTCTAAATCCAGATTAGCTCTGCATTAGTGATTATTAATATATTTTGGTAACAATCATATTTGTTAACATGAGTGAAGGCATTAGTAATCATTAAATAACTTTTTTCTTCAGCTGATTAATCTTGGTTAATGTTACTTTAATGACTATATTACTGTTCATTCTTAGTTTATGTTAGCAATAACTAATGTAACATAACTTCAAAAATTAAAAATGTATTATAAATTATCATTAGCCAAGATTGAAAGGATAGTTTGCCCCAAATGAAAATTCTGTCATTATTTACTCATCTTTCTTTTCTGTTCCTGAGAAGGAAGAAATTAATGCAGGTTTAGAAGAACATGAGGATGTGTTGAAGATGTTTTGTCCAAATTATGCAAGTGAATGGGGTCCAAAACAACATAGGACCTTACTGACTTTCATTGTTGCCAGGGGTGCGTGTGTGAAAGACCCATTAATATGGATGATATGGATATAATATGGATGATTTGTTATCACAACTTTTTTTCTTTTGTCAAATCAACTTAGATAATTAATGTTGTTAAGAAAACATAATATTTTGAGTTTTTGTCGATTAAACCAATCTCCTTCATTGTATTACCTCAATTTTTTTTTATTTCAATTAACTCAAAATCTTATGGCAACCAGGTAACAAACTTTTTTAAGTTAAACCAACTATATTTTTTACAGTGAGGGCTTAAAGGTGCTATAAGCGATGTCACGCGTTTTTTAGGCCAAAACATTTTTTGTCACATACAGCAAACATCTCCTCACTATCCGCTAGCTGTCTGTCCCCTGAACACACTGTAAAAAAACGCGGTCTCTCTAGACACCACAGGCTCCACAAACGGCAACAAAAACAAACTGGGCTCACCCGCACCACGAAACACAACAAACAGTGTTCCAGCCAATCACTGGCAAGAAGTATTTGAGGGTGGGGTTTGGGGGGTTAGTGCGCGTGCACATGAAGGGGGTTTGGAGGAGAGAGAAGCATGAAGAGGGAAGTTTGAATTATGGCTGACACACGACCAAATAGACAACATTCCAATGAACAAACTGCAAAGAAGAGTGACAAGGATAAGGAACGCGCGAAGTCCCGAATTTACATCGGAAAAACCTTCGAAAGGTGGCGAGAACTCCGATCCGACATTCAGTTGCTCTGTTTTGCAGAACAGGTAAATCCATTTTTCTTTCTAAATTGACGTTCATGTTCGCCAAACCAACACAAGGATGTAATTAGCTAGAACTATGCAGTCAGCGTTAACTTTGGTGAATACAACATGTATGTTTCTAGCAGCTAACATTAGCGATCAATCTCTATTGTAAATGATCAAGCAAATTCACAGTAGGGCGACAATTTGTGTGAATGATGTTTTCATCCACTGTTTGTTATGAATTTGAATGTTCATTTATAGGCTATTGACAACTTTGACTAAATTTGTTTATGACGCCGCCGTTGTTTATGCTCACTGGGAAATGCGAAGCTAACGTTATCATGCTATTATTGCGTCCTTGTATGGGAGCTGTATTATAACGTCAGGTGGCGAAACGATTTTAAGATATTAAAGATGTTAAGATACAGTATATATATTTATCTAACTTGGCATCAGTAAAGTAAAGTAAAACTTAACTTTGTTTGTATTGACTACTTTGACTTTCCTTAATGTCGGAAGGGAGGGGAGGAGGGAGGAGACGGGATGAGGAGGAGGGAGGGTCTAGCTAGCCTCCGTTTTGTTTGACAATAATTCGAATGTCAACAAGAGGTTACGACTCCCGGCATCGCTTAGAGCACCTTTAAATACAAGGAAGATCATCAACAGAACAGGGAGCAAGTGAGAACTAATCTAAAACCATGACAACTGATGGATGACTCGAACACAAGCAAATACAGACAATGAAAACTAAGACTAGACACTAAACAAGACAGAGAAACTAAACGTGACCGTGAATATTGTATGGGCAAACCAAACCAAAAAAATACAGGACCTTACTGACTTTTATATGGACAAACAATACAAAAAAACTAAACTAAACAAAACAAAATGTTCCAAACCTGTAAGAATTTCTTTCTACTGAGGAACAGATAATTAAGATGTTTTGAAGATTTGTTTTGTTTATGCTATGTTAGTAAATGGGGTCCAAATCAACAGTGGACCTTACTGACTTTCATTGTGTTGGCAAAAAAAAAAAAAAAAAAAAAAAGACCGGACCTTACCCATTTTTAATTTATGGACAAAACAAAACAAAATAAAACAGATTTGGAATGACATAAAGTTGAGCAAATGATTAAACAATTTTGATTTTACTTTTGAGTGAACTATAATTTTAATCGCTTTGCAATGGGTTTTTCTTAAAGAAACAGTAGCAATATACAGTCTGCTTATTTTTAAAGGTCAGAGATTGAGTGGAAAAAGGTAAGTAACATAAAAATAGGCCTCAAAAAATAATAAAATAAAATGATTTTAAGTATAATTTGACTGAATTCTGTACTTGTTTCCTTTTATAATGACATAAAAGTAATATTTCTGGGAACTGTATTATTTTATCTTAATAAAGAGAATTCTCACCATTAGTTTGCTCTGTTGTTACTCTATCTCTCACTTCTCAGCATAAGAAAATGAATTTGATGTTGAGATACGTGCGGATAATATGGAGCTGTCTCAAACACTCCTGTTTGGAGTGAGCTGTCACACAGAGACTCAGGAGTTACTGTGCCTTCATAAATCCAGTCTTGTGTGCTTGTGTGCTATTATCTTATTGATTGCTTATTTTCATTAGGGCTTGGTCAGGGAGGGGACCAAGAAATCACCCATAAATCCTTGCATAAGTTGTAATTCAAGGCTTTGCAGCCCCTCCACCCTGCGAAAGGCCAGCTGTTTCCTGAGGTCTGTTCCAGAGAGCAACAAGGATATTTGGTCAGTTCACTTGCTTGGGTTTTAGCTGCCATCACAAGATGTTTCTTGTTTAAGCTCACAAATCTATCACCTCATTGAATCTCACCTTGGATTGGAAATGTAACCCAATAAAACGTGATCTACAGCGGCTGCTTTAACCCCAACCATCCATCCTCAGAGACGGAGAGCCTCTGACAACTACATCACTGATATGTTCAACAGTTTCGCTTGCTCCTTTTTAAGGTAGTGTTTTTAAAATAGCATTTGGTATGAAAATAGCTAAATGTGACATCAGTCAATCAACCAATCAATCAATCTTGCCTGAGAAGCTAGGATAGGCTCTCTATAAGACAAGCAGTTTATTAATGTTATTTTATTATTATTATTATTATTATTTAGTATTCATATTTGTTATGCTATCTGTTATTGAGTTATTTTGCTATTGTTATGATGACTTGCAGTAGTGTTATATTATGTTTTTGTTGTTGTTTTTTTCACTTGATGTTGTTTAAATAATGTTTTGGTGATGATGATAATGAAGTATATTTCAATTCAAAAACCTTTCCTAATTATCTTTTTTGTTTACCATAACTATAACTGATTCAGCAGTTTTTCTTTTTTATTACATGAATAAACAAGATTTTTGTTATCAGCTTGACGATGTGCGTGGACGTCAGGCCAATTTGGATTAAACCCAATTTATATGACTGTGCAGACAGTCTGCGAACAACAGCGCATGTACAATGTTTTGACAGAAGAATCCACTAGGTGGCAATACTCTCAGTTGTGATGTGCAGTGCAGTAGTCGAAAAAGGGTGCGTAAAGAAAAATGGTAAACAAAGCAGCAAATCCTTCTTCATTGTTATTGTTTTGGTTCTTGTTCTCAGCTATGCATGCAATGGGGGATCCTCTACTTTCTTCTTCTATCCTTCAGAGCGAATATCCTGTAAATGAAAACGACTCATTGCTGCCCTCTGAGGTCTGGTAGAGTATAAAAAAGCAGTTGCACTGTGAATGTGTCGAAACGAGTCCATCCGCACTCATGAGTATACTTTTGAAAGCTGTGTGCATGAGACAAAGCGTAATGCGGAAAATGAAGTACAATCAGGCCTTAAGGGACCATTCACACAGAATGCATTTTCACAGACGTGAGACGGAGGTCAGTGAAACGAAAAAAAGCAAGAGTGAATTTGAGTACCATGTCTGCAACATATATGAGTCAAACACATCATGTTTACATAGAAAAAAAAAACAACATTTGAAAAGCAAAGCAGTGGAATACAAAAGCGCTTTCTGTGAGAATGCTCCCTTAGGCCTTATCAGACACCCGGTGCAATGCAGCGCCATGCGCGATACAAGTGTTTTTTGCTAGTCTCAGCCCAACGCAGTTATCATTTTCACGTCATCCGCCACGTTGTTTAAATAGCAAATGCATTTGCGCCCATGGCCTTGCTGATCTGAAAACGAGGTGTGTTCAGGTGCATTGTTGGCGCATTGCTATTTTGAAGCAACTGAAATACACTGCGCCATTGACCAATTGAAACCTAGTCTAAAGTCAATGGTGCAGGGTTTTTTTTATTTTTTTTATAAAGAGCACGTCAGTAATGTGCGCCTATAGGCTGGTCCACAAAGCGTGTTCACTTTGTCCCGTAGATGGAATGCTCACGCGCTTTAACCTCGCGCACGAGCAGATCTGTTTCCTTTCAGGAGAAGCGTTCAATTTTTCTGCTTGCATATTCCGCCATGTAAATAGCGAATCCGCCATGGCGCGAGCACAACTGGCTATAAAAGGGAATGGGAGAAGATTGGTTTATTGCATGTTATGCCCAAAACACACCCATTACTCATTAAGAGAATAGGGACAACTATTTAGACCATGCACCAGGTGTGCCGACCATTTTTCCCGTCGTAAAACTAGCAAAAGTGTATTCAGACATGCCCCAAGTGCACTTGCGCCGTGCACTTTAGACCATGAGCTTAGTTAAAATAGGACCCTAAGTGTTTACATTCTGTCCAATCAAATGTGTTTGACTTGTTCTGAAGGCTTCTGATGGTAAGGTGCAGAAAATCTCATACACATACACACACACACACACACAAACAAAAACACACACGTCCATGCACCCAAACTTGCCTGAAAGTTAATCTGGGAAATCTTCTAGAGCCTGTAGTCTTACATTAAGAAAGAAAGAGCAAACCATGCAGGCGAGAACAAGTGAGTGGTTGTGAATCGTGACGTATCAAGTTGTGACGTCTTAATTAATAATCCACTTAGAAGCACGGCTCAGTCGGGATTAACCCGTGCTGAGTCTTTTCTTGGCAACGCAGATATTGACTACCTGTCCTTACATGCCCAGGTGCAGCAGTGATAGTAAAGTGTGCTTGTGCACGAGACAGCTCAAGGGCTAATACGATTGGGTAACATAACAGCAACAACACTGAGTAACTCATTAAGGTCGGTCTCTTTGTTGACTTCTTAAGGGCTTTCTTTACAGTGTTTCTGCAAGGATTGTTTCTAAACCATGTAACCTCTCTCTCTTATCTTTACGTACAGAGGTCAGAAAGGTCATAGAGGATAACAATAACGCACAGGAACATGGTAATCAGACACTAGTGCGGCCGGAAACCAAACCAGACCTTTATCTGTGAGCTCCTGCCATACATCTCAATCTAGAGTCAGGGACAAGGCTTGGTTGTACAACATATCTTAAATTAGTTTAAGTTTCTTGGAAGAAAGAGTTTTGCAATGACGTGAGGTTGAGTAAATGAAGACATAATTTCTATTTTAAGGTGAACTATTCCCTTTAAATAAAGACATGCAGAAGAACAGATCAATTATGAATATTTCAGGTCATGGTTACGGATATTTTGATTAAAGTAATTACAAATGAATGAGCACCATGAAACCCCTGACAGTATTAGGAGTGTGATAAGCGGTTTTTAATGAGCGTATGATGTTCTAATGCAGATGAGTCCATTTCAATTCCCTTTTATTGTAGATAAAGCCGACAGAGTGAGAGTGAGAGTGAGAGTGAGAGCGAATCATGTGACCAGTTGTATTATGACGGCATGTGCAGAGGATTAGAGCAGGAAGACAGGCTTGAACAGCTGCGGTGGGACTGAATGACGACCGCTCCTCCAGGTCTCCCTTTAGAGATGCTGGGAGATACAGAGCAAAAAGGAAGCTCTCGCTGTGCCGCACTTCCATTAGTGCAGTTGTTCATTTGTTCAGACACTCAGTCACTATGATATTCCAGCTATCCACTGCAATGTAATTACAACAAAAACAGGAAGTCTCCGAGGAGAATTGCTGACACAAGGGACTTGCAGAAACTTGAGGGGATTTAATGTGTCAGGCTTTATGGAAATTAACCCGCCTTTCACAATGGCTTCTCGAGAGGGGTAATTCTGTTGTACATTCCTGTGACGTGCATGTTTGGTGGAAAAGCAATATTCAGAGTAAAAATTACACAGGGAAATTATCAAAAAAAGACAGTAGCTTCAAATTTGTCACAATAAAGCTCAAATTTAATATATAAGCAAGTGCAGTTCAGTCATTTCAGGTCAACATAGAATTAAACTATTCACTATTTAAATGTCTTTTTAAAAGTGTAGCTAATAATTGATGCATTATTTCAGAGACAATTCATGTTAAAGTTTAAAACAGTATGGTAACAATAGCAAACAAACGTATAGGATGGAACCATGTCCAAAAATTCACAGAGCATGTTTTCATGTCCAAAACACATGGAAGTACCCAAACCCTAGTTGTTTGTACACCACTTAGTAGGTTGTGGATTTGAAAGAGTTTAAAAAAGAAACAGAAAATACCTTAGCAACCACCATAGTAACACTATAGCACCAACTAAAGGACCTAACTCTGATAGTAGCAGTGTGACATATAGAGTCACAAATTATTTGCTCTTATCATCCGATCGAGGTTGTATCTCTCTATTAGTGTTACTGGATCTTAGTGCTGCATTTTATACAATCGACCACAACATTCTTTTGAATAAACAATGGAAATTATGTTGGCATCAGTGGAATTGCATTGGCATGGTTCAAATCATACACCGTTATCAATTTGTAGTAGTAAATGAAGATGTGTTATATCAATCAGAATTTCAATATGGAGTACCACAAGGCTCAGTACTAGGACTGTTGCTTTTCACATAGTAACTCAACAGCACCCACCAGAACACCCTTTAAATGTCCAAGAAAGCAATCAGATGTCTTTATCAACCACTTAGTAACCATGTGGTAACATATAGAACAAAATAGCAACACTCTAAAACCACTCAGAACACCACCTATCAACATTATAGCACCAACCACATCAGACTAGCAATGCTCTAGAAACCATTCAGATAATTTTAGAAACTATAGACAAGTTTCCTGAGTGAAATAGGCGGGCCGCCATTAGCCTTTCACTCTGCCAACGACTTCCGGTTGTGTCTGCCAATTACTTCCGGTTAGCGAGTTAGCGTCTTTTACTGTCTTTGATTAGCGTGCAGAAAAAGTAAACTATGGATGGTGTTACACGCCGACACGGCTCCGGGACATATTGTGCTGTTCGCGGTTGCAGCAACTCGTGGCGATTGCTGAATGTTTGGTCGGAAGGAGAATGTTTCGACCATCAACCATCTACAAGGCGCCAATGTGGATGTGCTCCCCCGTATGCGTTGTATGAGAAACCAAAAACAGATGTTGAATCTCGGAAGTGGCTAGCGGCTTTGAAGTTGAAGAATCCGCCCAAAAGACTTTTTGTTTGTTCTTATCACTTCATTGATAAAAAGCCCACAGTGGAAAACCCTTTCCCGGAACTTTGGTTGGGATACGAGCGACCTCCCCAGCAAAAGAGACGTAAACTCGACAGAAACACAAGTGACACGCAATCGGATGGTAAGTGTATCTTGATATTTTTCTGGTTAGCTAAAGTTTGCAGCATAAGTTCGACTGTTGATATATGTGTCTCTGTCCTGTGTTAGTAGGTTATATACATTTATAGTTTATGCTGTTTGTCTTTTAGAAGTGTGCATCGAGCCGAAGTTTAAAGATGCTGCAACACAATGGGAGGACCTGACAAAAACTGACCACAGCTACGCGGCAAAGTTGGACCAAGTGAACAAATCGACGCAGACTGGGAGTCAGACTGTGGCTGATGATATGCTCCTGGATGATGGTACCTCGCTGCTGTACACAGGACTGCGTCTGGTATATTTTTTTACTTTGGTGAAAACGATGTTGCCATTTAGTAAACCATCATGTAGTATTCCTGTTGTTGACCAAATACTGATGACCCTCATGAAACTGAAACTGAACCTTGTGTTAGGGGATGTGGCAAAGCACTTTAAAGTGTCTAAAGGTGAAGTAAGTAAGGTGATTGCTCACTGGATTGATACATTGGGTGAGCAGCTTGAACCCATGGTTGCCTGGCTGCCAAGAAGTGTTATTCGTGCTAACATGCCACCATCCTTTAAAAAGAACCACCCACAGACCACTTGCATCATCGATTGTGCTGAAACGGCTATTCAGAGAGCTACAAACCTTAACTGTAGGAGTGCCACTTTCAGTCATTACAAGGGAACCAATACTGCCAAATATCTTGTTGCTGTGTCACCTCATGGGCTGATAATGTTTATATCAGAGGCCTATGCTGGTAAAAGCAGTGATAAGTTCATCACTATAAACAGTGGGTTTCTGGAGGCCCTAAGGCCTGGTGATGAGGTAATGGCTGACAGGGGTTTCACGATTCGAGATGTACTACATGAAAGGAAGGTGAAATTGAATATTCCTGCCTTTACCCACAAGCGTGGTCAATTGACCAATGAGGAGGTAACGCGCACTAGACGAGTGGCCAATGTCCGTATACATGTAGAGAGGGCAATCCGAAGACTTAAAGTCTTCAAAATTCTGTCCCAAACTGTCCCCATCTCCATGACCCAGAGGTTGGACAAGATTCTTACCATATGTGCTGCTTTAGCAAACATGAGATCCAGACTCATCCGACTGCCACATGAGGTGTAAGTCCCAATGAAAAGTCACCTGCAGTTTTTTTTATTTTTTTTTTTTTTTAAATTGTACATATTCCTTTTATTTTATTTTATATATGTATATATATATAAATAATTTCAGCTAGAAAAACCTGTGTAAATGTATTGTTATTGTTCCCTTTCTGGTGTTGTGATTATTAAGACAAAACAGAGTTTTAACTAAGAAAAACTTGTGTGAGTGCTATTCTTTTTCTTGTATTGTAAATATTGACACATGACAATAAACAATTTGATTTTTGAGAAGAAATGAATTCATTTTTATTGATCCTATTCCATAACAAAGGGACAATTTCATTAACTCCTTAATGGCTGAATTTTTTTATAATTAAATAAAAACAAAGTAAATACAGGAAAAAATCTCAAAATATTACAAAAAGAAAAAGACTGGAATAAAATAAAATATTAAATAAATAAAATTAATAAATAAAGAAATAAGTGACTGATATTAAAAATAAAAGTAAAAGAAAATAAATAAAATAAATCAGTTTGATAAAAATAAATAAAAGCTAGAAAGGATTTGACACAAATTTGTGACAACAGGGGACAAGGGGTTAAAAAAGGAATGACTAATAACCCCAGTACACATAAGCAGGTCATGCTGATTTGACAACATCCATGTATCTGGAGCACAACTCCAGCCTTCCATCATCGAAGTCATCGACAACTTTTGGCAACATGTGGGTGAAATAGAAGGAGTGTAGCCTTGAGATATGTCCCTCAACAAAGGTTTGGTCGTAGAGCACGCTGAGCTGCAGACATTCAGTGTTACTCCAAATCACCAACAAGGCTTGCCGTAGCCCTGTGCAGTGCATGCCCAGTTGCACCTGCATGTAATATCCCTTTGGCCCATTGAAGGACAGATGGAAGTCCCCTGTGGGCATGCGTTTGATCTCACTGCTTTTAGCAGCAAGTGCTTCAGTAAGGGACTGGTTTTTGACTAAGACAGGGCACTTGATCTCCAGTAGTGTGTCTCCGTTCATGACACCATCCGGACTCGCAGCAAGCCATGGCTCACTCGGGCAAACCACCAAACCTTTCACATCAATGTCATGACCTTGGTCTTGCAGGTATTGCCTGGCGTGCTCTTCACCCTCTGCTCCTTGCCGGGTTGCCGCGTTACCGTGAAAGGTAGGATGGAGGTGTTCAGACAAGAATTTGTCTGGTGCTGTGGTAGCCCGAACTGGCACGTTCTTGGCTGTGCTTGCTGTTATCCGTACCCGTCGCATGTCATGCCACAGTTGTTCCCTGCTCTGTTCTTTTGTGTGCTGCTCAATGTACATAAATTGGGTTGTGGTCATGTCAATGTATGTGGTGTAGAATGCCCTACATTTCTCACATTCAAGTAGTGTGTTGTGATCACCATGATGTAGGGACAGTGGAGCTTTTGACGTCTCGGCAGACTGAGCAGGGAGGCTGGTGTTAAAAGTGAGCTGCATTAGTCCACTGCCAGGTGCAGTAAAAAGTGCCGCTATTGGTGTGGAGAGACAGTAATTTTGCCATTCTTCCAGTGTCTCATGGACTTTTACCTTGCGACTAGGTGTAGAGACTATGCTGGAGGAGGATGCCTGTGATGCTGGTTGGTATAGATTACTTCTGCTGTGTCTTCGGAAAGACACATCTCTGATTTTTTGCTGCCCAGTATTGCTTTTTGTCCCGGCATTCCAGCAATTCTGCACATCAGTGCAGGCAAGCCCTGTCTTCCCTTGCCTCACAGCATTTTCTACCTGCAGACAGATAGAAACAAAATCACACACTTTTTAAATAATGGTTTGAGCATCACAGCACAATTGACTTCTTTTAGAGAAAACATTTTGTAAATCAAACTAAAAAGGGTATGATGAAGGTAGAGAGTTTTTGTTACTTTTCAAAACAATTAATGAGCTGGGCCTGCAGCCATCAACATCATTGTTTAACCCCTTAATGCCTGAATTTATTTAGACTTATATAAAACAAATCTGGAAAAATATGAAAAGAATAATAAAAGAATAAAATAAAATATAATTCAATATTAAATAAATAACATTTAATAAAGTGATAAATGATACGATATGGTTACACGTTTGCACAATAAACTTAGACACAATCTCTCTCTCACATGCATACGCACACACACACACACACACACACACACATATACACACACACACACACACACACACACACACACACACACACACACACTTGGATATGTGGTTTGCGGGGACTCTCCATAGGCGTAATGGTTTTTCTATTGTACAAACTGTATAATCTATCCCCCTAAACTAACCCTGCCAAACTTTTGGGCTTTTTTGAATTTCAAAAAACACCATTTAGTATGTTTTTTTAGCCGTTTGGTTTATGAGAACACAGATGTCCTCATAAACCATGTATACGTTGTAATACCCATGTCATTATACACAGTTGTGTCCTCATAAACCACACACAGACACACACACACACACAGGGGTTAAAGCACTGTCAAACACCCCCGCATTCTGCGCTCACTGTAAACACCTTGCTGTTGTCTTAAAAGTAACTCTAAAAGTAAAAGTAACTCGCAATGTATGCAAAGTGTCTCTCTTCCTATCAGCGCCGATCAACGAGCATTTAAAATGCTAGGCAGGCAGGCTAGAGGGGATTACTTTTTATTTGTATTACTCTTCGTGTTCTCTTATAGATTAACACACAGATACATACAAACATCTTAATACAAGCATAAGATGGGCTAACGTACCTTCCAAAGCACGGCGGCTGCATGGCTACAGGAACGTCCGGGTCCGGCGATACAGGTACAGCCTGCAGTCTCCACATCTCCCGTCTTGGTAACCAAAACCCAGGCGTTATGCGCTGAATTATTAACGGACTGGCTTGGTTGAACATCGGCCTTTAGGTAAATTAAACTACCCATATCGTGTAAAAGTACACAGCCCACTTTGTCGGAATGGAGGTACTGAAACGCCTCAGAGCTTTTCAGGTTATTAATTGCGTTCCCATCCACCGCCATGGAATCAATAAAATAAGAAAAGATCTTGGATGTTGTGATGCTGGGCCATATCGACATGTTGTCCGCCCATGATGTTACCTTACTTGGATGCGGAACGGTCAAAACACCATTTTTAATGAGATTTTCGGTCGAATGTTGCCATTCCAAAGCCATTTTTACACCACTACTCAGCCTGCGCCGGAAGTTCTTGGCAGAAACAGGAAGTAAACCGGAAGTGCCCGGGAAACTTGTCTATATAGCAAAAAACAGAACCTCTGAATTTCCTAGCAACAAGCTGAACACCCTAGCAACATCCCAGAAAACACTCATATCATCTTAGCTACCACCTCACAACAACCCCAACACCTCTCTGAACTTCCTAGAAACCACCTAGCAAACACCAACACCCTAGTAATGCTGAAGAAACCACTACAACTATCTCCTCCTGTTATCCATCCTGTCATACAGAACACCCTCCCAGAAAACAGGGAACTTCTGCATGACCATATTCTACATCCCTTAATCCTATCCCATACCTAAACTTAACCACTACAACAACTACCTTACTATCAATAACCAGTAATTATGAATTTATTGGGAGAAAACTCTTAGTTAATAGTGAATATGTGTCCCCCAAACTAAAGTGTGACCGAAACATCTTTAGGCATTCAAATTTGTCCAAAGAAGCATGGATAGTTCAATGGAACAATAATATGGGAAGTGATATATAACTAAGTTAGTCACATTCTGATCCAGACTCTGATCCATTCTCAGAAAGATATATCTGGGATAAATGATATACCGTATTAATATTAATGAATCAGCCTACAAATCATCCTTTACTCAGAGCAGCCTTAGGTTTATCTAAACTTGATAACAGATAATTACATAAGTAGCTCACTGGTTAGCAACCAAAGTGACTGTTTGAGATAAAGTCCAAACAGTAAAAAATCCAAACTGTTTTTTTGTTTTGTTTTTGTTTTCACACATAGTATGGCAGTAAACTGGACATGTTACTGAATGAATGAATTAATGTTTTTTTTAATTATTATTAATTTTATTATTATTATTATTTTTTAACATTGTAGTCATAATCATTCCTATACTTTTAAAAATTGCATATCTTACTCTCTTGGTTTCTGTTAAATATTAAATGTCCCTGCTGGATTATCCTTACCTTCCAGCGGAAAGCTGACATTATGCAATTTTGAGACATAGTAGGTGTCTTTAACTGCTTTACAGTTGTGCAGTAAATCCAGATTTGCTAGAGATCTTCAGCACTCGTAAGAGGCTCAGGTGCATGTTGTCTAATGAGCACAATCCTGAACAATATGTAGGATTTCCTTTTTGATTGGTTTGGCAAAACAACAACCGCCAACCAATCGCGTCTTACACTACTGAGGCTTGAATGTCATCTCAAAGTCTTCTAAAAGAGCTAATTCCTTTGATCCCTACATCTTACACAGAAGATTATGTTACCCTACTGTGAAAAGATGGAGTCTATAAAGGATGTACTTTGAATGAAGGCCCTGGTGTTGGAGGATGGTGTGGGCTGGAAAAGTCCCACAGGCTTAAGCTTCTCCAAGACATTCTAATCCCCTTGGGCTTGTACCAGTGTTTTGGCAGGTGACTTAAGGAGCATTGTGCTCCAACGAGATTTGTGCGATTCTAATGAGATTTCACTAGGAAGAGTTGGCAACTATCTGTTGGAACAAAAGCCAGTTGTCAAAGGAAATTATCTAAAACAGATGAAGTGAGTCTTTAAACAATTTTTAATAAGTGGCAAATGGTGCTGTCTGATTCACTTAACTGACACCTCACCTTCTTTAGCATTTGTCCTCTTTCTTCTGCTGAGTTTGACCACACTTAAATGACCACACACATATCAAGGGATCAGAACTTCACATCCCAACATTTAAGTTTAGAATTTTTTTTTAACTCAGGTCAATAAGCAATGGCTAAGCAGCCATAAGACTTTAGCAACTACCTAGCAACCCTACAGCTACAACCATGCTACCCTAGCAATATCATAACAATATTACAGAACACCTGGTAACACTATAACAATGACCAAAACACTCAAGCAATATAACACCCTAGCAACCAACTAGCAATACAAAAACAATATTTCAGAAGATCTTGGTAATCACCAAGCAACACTATAGCACCGACCAGAACAGTCTAGCAACATCCAAGAAAGACCTTATAGACACACCAAAGGACACACTGTAAACCACTCAGAGCAACTGAGCAACCATCTAGCAACACTATAATAGCAATGTCCAAAACACCCTGACAACACTTTACGAACCACTCGCAACCACCTAGCAACACTACAGCCACCTCCAGAGTACCCTAGCAACATCATAGCAACCTCTCTAAAACACTGTTGCAACCACCAAGTAACACCCAGCAGAACACCCTAGCAACCAACTGGCAATACCAAAACAACCTTTCAGAAGACCTTGGTAATCACCTAGCAACCAGAACAGCCTAGCAACACCCAAGAAACCACTCAGAACGCCTGAGCAACCACCTAGTGTAACAAAACACCATAACAGTCCCCTAAAACCACTCAGAACACCTGAGGAACAATCTAGCAACACTATAGCAATGTCCAAAAACACCCTAAAAAACTCTACGAACCACTCAGAACACCTTAGCAACCACCTGGCAACACTATAAAACGATGTCCAAAAACACCCTAACAACACTCTACAAACCACTCAGAACACCTTAGCAACTACTGTTAGAGGCTGTTCACACAGAACACGTTTTTCCATTCCAATGCTCCGCTTGTGCATTGTTTTTCTATGTAAACGCTCTAGACGAATGTTTATGACTTTTGCATTCACGTCTCGCGTCTTTTGCAGCGTCTCACATGAGCGCTATGTTTTTAAGATGCCGTTGTGGTGAAGTATCCGGTCACTCTATAGTGATGGGTCCGGGCTGATTTAGTATGCCAATTAGTATGCCAGTAGTATGCCTGATCTAAATCTGTTCTCGCTATAACTTGTAGCTAACGTGAGCTGTTTTAGTGTTATTATGTGGTAGCTTTATGTAGAATGCTAAATCCCGCTGCTATATGCAAGGTAAGATTAAATTAAATTGTATATTGTATATGTAAATTGTGTATATTCTATAGCTAATATTTATTACGAATTGCTGTGAATATGGTAAGGCAGTATCAGTGCAGTATAAGCTCATAGCACGATCATCGGATAACGTTAGCTGTATGCTATGCTACTATCTAAGTTAACTAAAAAACACTACCAACGAGAAATGTTTAATTTCACAATCTATAGCTTCGGTTAAATACTAGTATATAAAACGTATAATTTAAAATACATTAAATACATTAATGACTCGTTATAACGTAGTACAAACGTCTTCTGTAATAAAGTGATTTTGTATGATTTGTGACCAGGCACTAAAGCGATTACCCATAAAACGAGCTTTGAACCAATCGGATTGCTTGGGTCCTCAGCCCGGACCCATCACTATAGAGTGACCGGATACTTCACCACACCGTGTCAATTTAAAAGAACTTGAACTTTTACATGCAGCGCCACTCATCAACGTCAATTCCAAAACAGTGGACCAATCAGAAGACCAGGAGGCGGGACAAGCATTGTAAGCAAAGCATTGTAGCATTGTAAGTAAATTGGCACAGCAACTGTTTTATTTGATGGCAACTAGCTTTAGCTCGAGAACAAGCCAATGGTATTTCTTCTATTTATGTCTGCGTTGGAGGATGGTGTGAACCCAAACAGATCTCTGTCCTGTCGTTCTCTGGACAGCGACACACCAGATGTACTTGTTACATCGTTAGAAGAATGGCATCTACGCTAATATTAGTTTGTCTGACTCATCCTTATCCCGAGGTTACCGTAGTCGTCCGGATCTGGTCCCTATCCAGATCTGATGGTGGACCTGCACCAAGACACGACCACAACACAGATCCTCAGCAGAGACCACAAGACCATACCAGCATGATCAATCGATCTTCAAGCAGAAGGAACTGGATGAAATATTTTGAATGCTACCAGTCCCGATCTGAATTATATGGAAGCTTGTTTCTGTCACAGAATGAAAAATAAAAAAGGTAATTGTGACTTTTTATCTCACAATTCTGACTTTTTTTCTCAGAATTGCATGTTCATATCTCGCAATTCTGACTTTATAACATGCAATTGGGAGATATAAGGTCAGAATTGCATGATATAAAGTCGCAATTGCGTGTTATAAAGTCAAATTTCTGAGAAAAAAAGTTTTTTTTTTTAATATCTCACAATTCTGAGAAAAGATGTCAGAATTGCTAGATATAAACTCTTAACTGCGTGTTATAAAGTCAGAATTGTGTGATATAAAGTTGCAATTGCAAAAAAGTTTATTTTATTTTAATTATTAAAGTTCAATTCCGACTTTATAACACGCAATTGCGACTTTATACCGCGGAATTATGACTTTTGTATCTTTTCTGAGAGAAAAGTCGCAATTATCTGTTTGAATGTTCTATTCTGTGGTGGAAACAAGCTTCCATAGAATTCTGACTGAATTCTGGATGAATGTTTGAATGCTACCGATCCTGATCTGAATTCTGACTTGTGATGCAGCCTGAATCTGATTCACACCGTCTTCGTTCGTTGGCCAGAGGAGAACTGGTCCCCTGATTGTTTCTCCCAAGGTTTTGTTGTCACATGATGGAGTTTGGGTTCCTCACAACTGTTGCCTTTGGCCTGCTTAGTTGTGGATACTTAATATTCAACAATGGCTGATTTAACATTTACACCATTGGATGAGAACTGAACTGAGCTGGACGATGACATCACAGTTTTCTGCAGAACTGCTTTATAGATGAAATTAACTCATTTCATAATTGATGTACTTTACATAGTGAACCGAAATAATGACTGTTTATTATTGTCTTTTTAGAGCTGCTTTAGAGCAAAATTAAATTCTGTTTGCATCACTGACTCATTATTTTCCTGTTTATCCCTGTAAAGCTGCTTTGAAACTGTGCTGTATAAACAAAGGTGACTTGATTAGTTGAATTGTGGTTGGAGATGAACTCTGCAGGACAGTGGTCCTCCAGGAGCTGGACTGGACACCCAATCTTAACAACATCATATGGCACTCTTTCTTCAGAGCAGAAAGAAACAACAGAGCAGTCTATCTTAGAAGGCTTCACCTGGGGCAACCTGGGATTAAGTGTCCTGTTCAAGGACACAATGGGGAGCTTATGATTTGCCCCGTCTAGCCTTAGAATCCACAACCTTTGGGTTTTTAGTCCAGCTCTTTAACCACTAAGCCACTTCGGAGCTATTTTTACCACATAGGAAAGAAAATTGAAAGAAAATGCCTTTCTTTTTCTCTGTGTCTGCAAGTGTGTTGCAGTGTATTATTTTGAGCACATTGTTTCTTGTGGGGACTTCATACATGGACAAAAATTTCTGTGTTGTTCTCGCTGTTGTGTTTCGTCAGCTGTTCTTGCTGACTGTGACTTTGTGATTCCGATGACTTTGCCGGAAATCCCTGTGACTGACGGCTGATGACAGGATCTCAGACCAGACAGGCTTTTCGGATGCCTCAGTCGATGGTTTGGGCACATTGACACGTTTGAACTCTATTGCAGATACCGTGAAGTGTTTTGGTTATAATATAATACTTGCATGGGCTCATGTCTCCCAGTCTAATGAGACCCTGATGGCCAATCACGGCGCCTGGATCTTAAGTGGACTTCCGATTGGTTTGTTGCCTAAATCACCTTATACACAGAACCTTATGGACATATGACTGTGGGTTGTAACAATTACACAGCACTTTGCATGAGTTAGTAGAGTTTCTTTTTGCGAGAGTCTAGCAGTATATAAACTGATATACAGTAATCATGTATTTCTCCATAATACTGAAGCTCAAAGACGCTTCCATCCAGGTTTGCATTGGCGCACTTTTGCCTTAATCTTTTATTAAGCTTTATAGATGAGGGGTGGAGGGGTGTTCGGGGGTTCTAAGCATCAGCATTCCCTAACCTGCTTTAGAGAATTATAGCTTGTGCCAGTATATTGAGCTTGAATTATTCGAAATGCTTTCTAAGCATCTCACAGTACTGAGTCTGACTGAGAGCTAAAAATAAACCAACACACAATCCTTTGAATTGCTTAAAGGTTCCACATTTGAAATGGTAATATGTAGCTAATTTATTTGTTTTGGGACATGATGTATATATAGTCTAACAGAGCAATACATCAAATATTTATAGAATTTATGAATTGTATTAAGGCACTCTTAATTATTTTTTATTTTTTTATTTTTGTGTGTGTGTTAGATTCAAATGATCAAACCAAATGGCGTCAAACAAAACATGATAGAGCTTTTCTACAAACGTTTTTATTATTAGCCATTTTGAAAGGACAATTTTGCAGTCGTTTCCAACTGTTTTCTTGGTAAGTTTAGTGGATCTTTACATTAACTATCAACATACCCACATGTTATATTATATTATATTATATTATATTATATTATATTATATTATATTATATTATATTATATTATATTATATTATATTATTGTAGTTGATATAATGTACATTATATTATAATTCATATATTATAATTACCTGCAACCCAATACAGGACTTTATTTTATTTTATTCTTTTAATTTATATTCTAAAGATTTAAATATTATAATAACATATTTTTTTATATTTTTGACCCTGACAAACTTTTTTTTGCAAATGTTTTTGCTTAAAATGTGTTTGTGCTATTGTTCTTATAAAATGAATTCCACTTGGTTTGATATTTTATCCGATGCACTAGTGTTAATATACTTTTTGAAATTGCCTTTATAAAAATATATTATTATTTGACTGAGCAAAGTTTTAAAAACAATGCAAATTGAGTTATTTTATCATATTTTTATTTCTGCAATACAGCATGATTGATTCATCAAAGAAGAAGATTTGTAGGACTTTTTCGGACTTTTTCAGAGTGGGGAAGGAACTGAGAGAAGCAGGGTAGGAGGGGACAAAGTGAAACTGTACAAGACACACACACACACACACAGCAACAGCCTCCACTGATGTCCCGTCAGGTTGGACCTTTGCGGTTTGTGTTGTGTCAAAGAGGAATCTCAGGTCCCTGCTGAATTCCAAATTGATCTGTCAGGATGTTCGGGCCAAGATCCCCCCTCTGCTGGAGAGTTGGCACTTTTGTGAGTCTCAGGCCTCTCCCAGTCTGTCAGCGGAGAGAAATCCCGGTTTGAGGCCACCGGCTGCAGTGTTCAGCAGTTTCTCTGTGACCTTGGCACAGGGGTAACCGTGACATCTGCAGGGACCAGACCTCTGCTGTACAGTGATGTTGTGTTCAGGGCACCGGACTGAGAGGAAGCCTCTGTCAATGTGTCAGCATGACTGAAGCTGGACAGGTAGAATCATGGCGCCCGGATCAAATTTAAGCACTGTGTTGCTGAACCAGTCAAAAAAAAAAAAAGATAATAATACATGCAAGCATTTCAACTGACAGGAAGTTGATTCATGGGGAAGACGACTGGGATGTCAATCCCTTAGGAAAATGGCACTTTTTGCTGATGCTTTAGAATAAAAATCCCCCCAAAATGATAAAACAATGCAAAACACACAGCCTTTTTAGTGATGGATTCCATCATTTATTATTATATATTTTTTTTTAATCTCACATTTTTGCTAACATCATTATTATTATTATTATTATTTGATTTTTTTTTTTTGAGAAATAGAGCACCAGGGGAAATGAATCTCAACCCCGTATTCACTGATTTCCGATCAACTGTGTTTTCTATGTACTTCAAATGTAATTTACTTTTCAGGAATGCAAAATATGTATGGATGGTTTCTTTTTTCCATTCCCCAACATCTCACATTAAAGGGATAGGACGTCCTTTTGAAAGCAGTCCACACAAAGAATTTGTGGAATTCATATCTCACGATAAGGATTACAATATACTATAATATGTATATATCTATGTACATATATGGCACTTGAATACATAAAAGCAAGTTTCACACAAATGAAAGCAACGGGCGCTTTGGTGTCAGTAAATAAATAAATAAATAAATACATACAAAAAAAGATAGACAGTTAAGCGTTCTGCAGCATTGGCCAGTTCACCGGCTACCGATCTGCAAGTCAGCTTAAATATAACGGAACAATAACTTATGTTAAGGTCAGTGGTGCAAGCACAGGCAACCAAATCATTTAAGATGCCAGTCTATCTAAGAGTGATATGATTTATATAGTATGGATAAACATATATGAACTGTGGTCTACCTAGTTGCGGTGAGTAAACTGAAACTATCATATGTGCAATCTAAAACCAGAATGAGAATACAATATAATAAAACAAAAAAGACCTTCACAGCACGATTCGGGTTCGTTTTGGCTTCTTTAAAATCCATATTTAGTGCAAAACATATTTAGGGTTCAACTGATCATGTGAATGAAGAAATAAATAAACATTGTCATAAGCGTTCCATTCTGACCGATAAAAAAGTTGCATCAGTGCCCTTGAGTAACGGATAAGGAACAGATTGGTCCATTTGTTCTGGTTGTCCATAACAGACAAATAATATCCATCAACCCCACCATGAAATAGGCGAGATGAACAGTTCACAATAACTTCTCTTGTATATAATCTAACGCCGTGGTTCTTCAGTTTTTTGCACATTTTAGATGCCAAATGGAGCCAAAAGTGAAAATTGGGTCATCATTTAACTCACCCTGATGTCGCTCTGTGGAACACAAAAGAAGATATTATGAAAAAAAAGAAAAAAAAAAAATCTCAGTGGCTTTAATGGGGTCCAGTGTTGTCGACTTTCATTGCATGGACAAAGCAAACATCTTCTTTTGTGTTCCACAGAAAAAAAAAGAAAGTCATACTGGTTTGGAACAACATGAGGGTCAGTAAACGATCAGGCTCCGAGAATTGAGATGGGTGTTTCGGATTAGGGAAACATCCAAAACGTGCAACCTGGGGTCTTTCTGGACCTGGATTGAGCACCACATGAAGAAAGCATCAGACGTAGGCAGAGTCACTCGACTGGGTGCGGCCGAAATTAGGCATGCTCATCCGGGGCAAGTCCTTGTTTCTGATCTCATATATGGACTTCCTCCTGGCCTGCACCCCCCTCACCGCCGCTTTAATTTTCCTCCAGCCCAGGTGATTGAGTTCCGCCAGGTTGAGCACCACGCAAATCCCGCTGACCGCGAACATGAAGACGAGGAACACGGTTTTCTCCGTGGGTCTCGAGACGTAGCACTCGACATCTTTGATGCAAGGGTACCGGTCGCACTCGTACACGGCGGGCACGTTGAATCCGTACAAGAAGTATTGCCCCACCAAGAAGCCGATCTCCAGCGCGTTCCTGAAAACCACCTGAATGATGTAAAACCTCGAGATGCCCTCCTGTCGTCTCATTTTAGATTTCGTAGTTCTCATGGCCGAATGAGGGATCTCTTTCACTTCCATACAGTCGGGCTCGGATTCTTTGGTGGAGTTTTCGGTGTTCTGGAGTACTCCGTTCACGATGGTGTTTTTGATCTTTTTGCTGTCGTCTCGTCTCATTGAATCGGGATCTTTGTCGAGGGACAGGTAGACCATGGAGTATCTGCGCTCCTTCTGTTTGGCCGACTGATGCACCGAGTATGTGATGAAGCACAGACTGGGAGTGCATACCATGATGATCTGGAACACCCAGTATCTGATGTGAGATATAGGGAACGCTTTGTCATAGCAAGCTTGGTTACAGCCTGGCTGTAAAGTGTTACACACGAACATGGACTGCTCGTCGTCGTACACGGTCTCTCCGACTATTGCCACGATTAGAATCCGGAAGATCACCACCACTGTCAGTAGGATCCTTAAGAGACAAAGAAAGATATATTTTAAGTTCATAGTGTATCTGCTCCAGTAGTCAAGTAAAAAAAAAAATGAGAAAAACATCCTGTTAAATGTACTATTAAAAACTGGCAGTCCTAACCATATTTCATGAATGCTACTGATTTGCTTGTTATCTGATAATGATAAAATATTTCAGTAACTAAATTAAATTTGTACAATGCTTTGTTCTTTGCCTATACTGAAATTGTTAAACAGATGAGCACATAATGAATTACATTTCATTAAACGGACACAAACAGCGTTCAGCATATAGTGTACATTTACCTACACAAAACATAATCAAGGTACTGAAATAGGCTATGTACAATAACCAATTAGCATCAAATGTAACATAAAACACTCAAAATTGACATCTGGCAACCACCTTTTTACTGATTTCGACACATTTATTATCGAGTCGAATATAACACAGATTGTCACCGTTAAAACCGTCACTTAGTATTTCACAGTAAAATTACCATGTAATGTCTGTTAATTTTTTATTGTATATAATATGGTAACTTACAGCTAACCAGTTAACAGGTTTTTTGTTACTGTATCATTGTACATTCATTGGCTGTGCAGATTGACGCGGGGAGCTGTCCAGTGCTGAAACTCTCTCCACAGGCAAACGCGCGCATCCAGTCAGGGCGCGCACAACATTTCTTTGAAAGCATATACGATCTGACATGTAACAGTAATCTTACCGATGGCACAAAAGCTTTGTTTATCAAAATGTGCAGTATCAACAGCAACAAAAAGCATTATCTCAATTATTCGAGCGCTTTTCTGTCCTTGGCAGTGCAGAGATCATTAAGTTCCAGTGGCCAATCGCCCTTATTCAGAAGGGTCACTGCGTAATGACCTCAATGTTTTTATTTTTAATGTACTAAGCAATCAATAAACATTTTTCCACTTTTTTCCCTCACCTCCCGATCATAGTAGAGTGCTGTTGGACAGCCGCCTCCAGGAGACGCTCGAGAATTGTCCATTCCCCCATGGCTGTTCATTCGGAGACGCTATAACACAGTGGACCGTGTGAAATCAAATGCGAGCTAGTGTTCCGCGTCTATCGCTCTAAAGGCGAGTGTAGTATCGGGTGAATGCATTGATTAGTCTCTGCTGTCCACCTTGTCGTCCACGCCTCGCTCCGGAGCGCGCGCCCTCGTCTGAGGTCCTGATTAGTCTAAAGCCTTCCTATTTTCTGTCTCGCGAGCAGGACGATAGGTCGCTCTGAGCCTAAACGGAGGGGAGTATAATGTTTGGCTCGTGCTAATCCCGCTTTAAGTAGACTTCCCACTCCTCCTCCCCCCTGCGTCACGCGCAGACAGGTTGTCGGAGAGAAATCAGAACAGCAGGATTTATCCGTTTCATTATTCTCCGAATATGCCAGAGATGCACTGATTAATCCGTAATAAAATCATTGGTGATAAACTCAAATCACTGGGGATGTCTGTCTCCGGCTCACACACACCCACCAGCGTGACAGGATGGGAGTCCGAAGCAGATTAGAGTTTAGTGTGCGCGCGCGCTCGATAATAAACAGGGCGCAAATCGTGGGGGGTAATTATAAGGCTTGAAACCCCGCAAAGAAAGAAAGTCTAAATGTAAGTAGAGATTTCCGCACGCGCGCTTCACATAGCGATTTATAAAGCACGACAAGCACTGCAATTATATTTATTTTATAATTCATATAATTACACTAATTATATATTTATAATAGATTTACATATCGCCACCTTCCTAAAATAATTGCTTAAAGAGTTAGTTCACCCAAAAATGAAAATTCTGTCAGTAATTACTCACCCTCATGTTGTTCCAACCCCGTAAGACTTTCGTTCATCTTCGGAACACAATTTAAGATATTTTTGATGAAATCTGAGTGCTGGATCACTCGTCCACAGACTTATGAACACTATAACTTGCTGGCCCAGAAAATGTATTAAAGACATTGTTAATATAGTCCAAGTGACTCCAGTGGCTCAAATCTTAAGTTTATAAAGCGACGAGAATACTTTTTGTGCGCAAAAACAAACAAAAATAACGACTTTATTCCACTTTTCATTTCCTTCTCTCTGGACCTCGAGTCTTTTTACGTAGTGTTTAAGCGTAGCGCGTCTGTATTGCACGTCACCACGTAGGCTCACTATTGGGCGACTCTGGTCATGTGTGATATGTGGTGACGTGAAACACAGACGCGCTACGCTATTACACTACGTAAAAAAAAAAACTCGAGGTCCAGAGAGAAGGAAATGAAAAGTGGAATAAAGTCGTTATTTTTGTTTGTTTTTGCGCACAAAAAGTATTCTCATCACTTTATAAACTTAAGATTGAGCCACTGGAGTCACTTAGACTATATTAACAATGTCTTTAATACATTTTCTGGACCAGCAAGTTAACGTGTCCATAAGCCTGTGGAGGAGTGATCCAGCTCTCAGATTTCATCAAAAATATCTTAAATTGTGTTCCGAAGATGAACGAAAGTCTTACGGGGTTGGAACAACATGAAGGTGAGTAATTACTGACAGAATTTTCATTTTTGGGTGAACTAACCCTTTAAGTAATTTTTTTTTTTTTTTTTTTTTTTTTTTGCATAAGTCATCTCCTCATGATGCTGGCCACCTCTGGTAAAATCGCCCACATCCTCAGTTGAACAGATCATGCAATTCTACCCCTGTAGTATAATGGCCTATGTCAAGAGTGTGACTTGTTTTATTTTGTCAAAAGACAATGGCAATTTTACAAGCTTTTCAAGATGACAGCTGCATCATGAAGAACGAAAATCTACTTAACCTCTGAAGTTAGGTTCAGTTTTTTGTGTTTTCTGAAAAACCTGACAAAAATGACTATAGGTCAATTATTTTTAGGTGACGATATCACAAAATAAGAACTTTAAAATGTGTTTTGACGACATTTAGCCAGAGGCGTCATATTGCAACGGTTGTTGCGCGAGACCGATTGCACCCCGAAAGGTATCTTTATACTTATTTTAGCAAATATTTCAATTTAATATTGTAGACCGCCCTTAAATTCATTGTTTTTTCGCGCACACTGTTTACAATTACAATGCCATAGGTTTTCTGTTCTGCAAAACGCATGAGATTACAAGCGCATATTTTACAACAGCTGATCGAGTTGGTTAATCTGAACTCTTCACATCAAGCACAGTTCCATAACCCTCACTTGCACCCTCCTGCATGTGATGAAAGGTATTCAAACATCTATTTGTGGTAAAGGCCTGTTGGTGAACTTACAGTGGTGAGTAATCGCTTTAGGACAACCCACTAGGATAATGGAGAGATAAAAACAATGCATGACAAGCATGGGGTATCCCTCAACTAGGAGTTGAGACTGTAAAACTGATGGGCAAGCAATGTTTGCATATATTTATAGTGCAGGTAAGATAAAAATAAATATTCTCATAAGCCTGAAGAGGGCATCTTGACAATGAGCTGCGTTCTCCTCTGATCTCACTTCGCCTCCTAGAGAGCGGCAGCTATTTTAAACTGGGTGCTAATTGAAGTCGCAAATATGAATCCATCACAGCTAGCTTTTATGCAGACCTGTGCTGTTTTAACGAACAATGCATGTCTTGTACTAAATTCAAAATGCTTCTGGAGGAAAAAGATGATTTCTTCACAAATTCCCCGGTCTTGTTTATTTAAAAACCAATAAATATTCACATACAAATTTTGTTCTGAACCAGTAAATAACTACAAACAAATTGCACTTTTGTGTAAACATACTGTACAAGGAAAAATACAGGCAATATCTGCCTGCATGCATAAGAGGTGGAGGTAATGTTGAGGAGTTCAGTTTTTGGCATCCATAATCAGTGTAATACGGGTCTCCTGGCACTTAGAAGCACTTCCTGTGGACGATGGATGGGCCAGCCTCATCATATTCCTGCTTGCTGATCCACATTTGCTGAAAGGTGGACAGGGAAGCCAGAATGGAGCCACCGATCCAGACGGAGTACTTGCGCTCAGGGGGAGCGATGATCTATGAGAAAGAAGACACGTGATTATTACAAATCCAACAACAATAAAATAAGACTCGAAAGCTTAATGACTGAATAAATATTCAACCTTGATCTTCATGGTGCTGGGGGCCAGAGCTGTGATCTCCTTCTGCATACGATCAGCAATACCTGGGTACATGGTAGTGCCACCAGACAGGACATTGTTGGCGTACAAGTCCTTACGGATGTCGATGTCGCACTTCATGATGCTGTTGTATGTGGTCTCATGGATACCAGCAGACTCCATACCTTTGGTAAGCAAAAGAAGCAGTGAAAACTATGAAAAATCAAGCTAAAAATAAAAGAAAATATGTTTGTAGCTTACTTTTTGCTAGCAGCATGCAAATCTTTGGATGTGACTATGATACCCAGACAGCAACAAAGTGTCGGGCCAGATCCAGTCCACATCTGGTACGCGTCGAATCAACATGTACCAGATGTGGCCCGGATCTGGGCCGACACTATGTTGCTGTCTGGGCAACTATGTAGGACAATTATAAATGGAAAAGTTTTTCCTTCGCGTTTTTCGCGTACCGATGATAACATTGATCCCCGTTCACACAGATCCCTGAAAATGACTAAAAACGCTGTATTATCATCCCAGGCCAGTAGTTGGCGATGTCACTTTGTAAAGAAATACTACGTGCCAACAGACTGAACACGTGCACTTTGAAACGAGTTTTCAAAAGTTTGCATGTTCAGGCCCCCAAAACGCTGTTGTCGTGTAAATGAACGGCCAAAACGCATAAAAAGTATGTGTTTTTAGCTGAAAACAATGTCGTGTAAACGGCCCCTTAGACACTGGTAAAATTAATATTATATCACCCACCAATGAAAGAAGGCTGGAAGAGGGTCTCAGGACAACGGAAACGTTCATTTCCAATAGTGATGACCTGGCCATCAGGCAACTCGTAGGATTTCTCCAGAGAAGAGGAGGAAGCAGCAGTGGCCATTTCATTCTCAAAGTCCAGAGCGACGTAGCACAGCTTCTCCTTGATGTCTCGCACAATCTCACGCTCAGCTGTGATAATGAAATTCCAGTTTTAACAGTATATTAATATATGGTTTGATCACTCACATTATAAAAAAGTATATGATCAATAAGTTGTAACAACATGTTTTTACATTGCTTTAACTCATAAAAAATAAGTTAAGCAATTTTCAACTTTTTCATTCAAGATTCAACTAAAAGTCAGTTTTAATGTAATTTAAGTTGAAATGATTTAAACATCCAAGTTGATTGTATTTAAAAATTTAAGGCAGCAACTTAATGAGACGGCATAGTTTATTCATACCAGTGGTCACAAAAGAGTAGCCACGCTCAGTCAGGATCTTCATCAGGTAGTCGGTCAGGTCGCGACCGGCCAGATCCAGACGCATAATGGCATGGGGAAGAGCGTAACCCTCGTAGATAGGGACATTGTGGGTCACGCCATCTCCAGAGTCCAGCACAATACCTACAAACGACACATTTTGTTTTACAGTTCTAGACAAACCTAAAAGGAGTTAAGTATTTCAATGCATGCATTTGCAAACAACACTCACCAGTGGTACGGCCAGAGGCGTACAGTGACAGCACAGCCTGGATGGCCACATACATGGCAGGAACGTTGAAGGTCTCAAACATGATCTGCAAACGAATGGTAGCCAGACATTTATAATATGTGTGACAACAGGGTGAGTAAATGAGTTCATATTTAGGGTGAACTGTCTGGAGTCATTGAATGTGCACATGTTTGGGAATGTTCAAGCAAGTTTACCTGTGTCATCTTCTCTCTGTTGGCCTTGGGGTTAAGAGGAGCCTCAGTGAGAAGGGTGGGATGTTCCTCAGGGGCCACACGCAGCTCATTGTAAAAGGTGTGGTGCCAGATCTTCTCCATATCATCCCAGTTGGTGATAATACCGTGCTCGATTGGGTACTTCAAGGTCAGGATACCTCTCTTGCTCTGGGCCTCATCACCCACGTAGGAATCTTTCTGTCCCATACCTACCATGACACCCTGTTAGGGAAGAGAAGATAGCAATAGTTCAGTACTGTATTATATTTACATTTATGCAGATGCTTTTATCCAACATTTAACTTACAGTATGCCATAGTATGCTAAATATCGTGATTGTACCTGGTGGCGAGGACGACCAACAATGGAGGGGAAAACAGCGCGAGGCGCATCATCTCCGGCAAAGCCAGCCTTCACCAGGCCGGAGCCATTATCACACACAAGAGCGGTAGTCTCATCGTCGTCACACATGGTGTCAGCTGGGATTCTATATGAGGATCAGAAACATATCTGAACATGCTGCGAACATCGAAGTCATTTGCATTCCTGCCAGGCTCAAGCGTTCTCTTGAATAGACAAATAGACCACCATCCCACCTAAAATTCTTCTAATACACTCTTATAAATAAACATTCTTTGTTAGCATATGGTTCCATGAAGAACCGTTTACATCCATTGAATATTTCCATTGCACAAAATGTTCTTTATAGTAGAAAAAGGTTATTTATTCACTTTGAACCCCAAATTGTTCTTCTATGGCATCACTGTGAAAACCCTACTTTGCAACTTTTTTTTATTTTTTTTTAAAGAGTGTAGTTCAGTACCTCATGAGATGCAGACATGTTCATCTTTGATTGACTTATCCTCATGACAAAGTTTCAAAAATAAGAACATTAGGCCTAATAACATTTCTGAAACTCAAAGTCAGCAAAGTATTCTTAACTGGCAACTCTTAAGCCTCGGAAATGTTTGTTTAGCTCAAGAGTCAATTATTTTCATTATAATTCCAGCAGAACTGGCCTCGTTTAAATCCTGACGTTCAGAAGATCATCCCATTAAATGAAGTCTGGCATTTTTGAAAGCTTTAGCTGTACTTACCAGATCAGCACCAGGAGCTGGTTCCCTTGGAGAGTGAATAGACACCGCCTTGAGAAGCAGCCAATTTATACTCCACGAATGGCCCGGCGCCCGCTGGACTTCCCTCTCCTTATTTGGTATCCCGAGCGCCATTGAGGGTGGAGTGGCCATGAATGGAAGGGCGCGGAGAGGAGAGACCCCCGTGAGGCATTCGGTCCCAAGCCCATGTATGGGAAGAGACGCGGGGAGGCGTCGCGGGAGGGGGGGCGAGTGATGGTATTCCACGATTTTCAGCATGTCATTATTAATCACATTTGTTAAGATGTCATCCCTTAAATCTGCATGTTACGCGCTAAATAAAACTGATATGGCAATAAGAGATTTTTATTTTTATTTTATTTTTTATTTTAAGGACAGATAATCAACCGTTTGCACCTAATGATGATTGAGGATTTTAATTTAAGAAACGAAATACGAATGTGTCGGAGTTTCTGAGAAAAACGAGAGTTTTGAAACAGGGAATAAACAGGGAGAAAAAGAACACATTTGATTGAAAAAAAAAAAAACTATGTTGTATCTGCTGTAACGTTTCTGTCTGTGCCTATAGACATTTTTTTTGTGTGTGTGTAAATACTTTTATAATGTATTTGAATTGTATAATTCTCAATACATATCAGATTAAAATATCTATCTATCTATCTATCTATCTATCTATCTATCTATCTATCTATCTATCTATCTATCTATCTATCTATCTATCTATCTATCTATGTATGTATGTATGTATCTGTCTGTCTGTCTGTCTGTCTGTCTGTCTGTCTGTCCGTCCGTCCGTCCGTCCGTCCGTCCGTCCGTCCGTCTGTCATAATCTTTATATAATACAGTTTAATATCACTGCATTAGGATAAGTAACTTGAATGACTTGACTTTGAAATTAAATCATTTGTTAGTCTTTGAATGGAATTTGAAGAATAACAGTATATCTATATCAAGGGGACTGACAATAGAAATATATTAGGGAGAATGATCATTTGAGCAAATTCAATTTGAGTGAAATCCTGAAATCACAATAGACAAGACAGGATGCCCAAAATGCAATTGTGCTGTTTTGTCATCCATCCCCCATTCAGGCCAACCCTTTCATCTGACGTGTCCCTGCCATTTGTCTCCATTTATATCATAGCTGAAGTGTTTGAGCTTTAGCAAGATAAAAGGGGAGAATGCAAAACTCATGTAGGGTTATCTGTCTGCTTTATTACGTGAATAGAACTGGCACTGTATATCAAAGACACTTAATGAGACTTTATTTGGCTTGAGAGTCATCACCCTTTTAGAGGCAATGATTAAGATTAATTTTATTATAGGGAACTGCTCTGTTTCTGATAGGCCGGTTTCATAGAAGAGATTCAAATAACATTTTACAAACCTGTGGTACCACATCAGTAACTTTGAAAATCTTTGTTAAAGACCCACACCCTTAGGTAAACTGATGAATAGAGGATTTTAAAATGGGGATTGTGGAACTCACGTCAACGATCAATGCTGGTGTTCACCGTATTAAAGTGTTTAACCAAAAGTTGCGGCATTATCTGAGTTCATCTCCTCTCTCCTGTATCAGCATTTTATCCCATTTCTGGATTTATAGGGGTCAAAAGAAAGTATGATGCTGTGTCTGGATCTCCATTGTTCAATGTTCGTTTGCGCTACAGTGTCCAAATCAGTAATGGATGTTCCCTCTCATAATGTTAAATTCATGTGACTACTGAGTGATGTAACGTGCTGTTTTTTGCATAATCCCCAACATTCTCTGTCTGAGCATCTGTCAGCCGGCAGGGGCTTAATGTTTCCTCTATTTGAACTCGTGGTTGTGTTTAAGGTGATTTGGCTGCTACCAAAATAACCTTGATATTTGCTTGAACCGCACGTCTGCAAATACTGGTCAAGCTTCCGAATAGGTTCATAATCATCAAGAATATTCTTCACATTTTTGTTGCAATGTAAGTGAATTGCAAAAATTCAGTCTTCACAGCTCGCTTTCCTCTGCAATACACTCGCTTTGAACTTACAGTAAACTTTAATCCCTTTTAGAAGCAAAACAGCCTGTAAGGGGCGAGCAGTTGTGCTTAATCTACTTGCTGTTTCTCTCGCAGCTCTTCCTTCCAATAATCCACTCACACTTCAAAAAGTGTGTTTAACCTTCCCGTTGAGGGCATCTCCAAAATGTTCCAAAATTACAGTAATCTTTTGTTCACAATGTTCCTTTGCTAATCTTATGCAAATGGTTTCCATGACATCTTTCTTTTGAAATGTAGATGCGTCTCATTTGCCCTTTAAGGACCTCTTGTGCTTATTAGATACTTAAAAAGGAAAGCTGAAGGTCATAAGTCTTCAGATGAGCCGAGGTTTCCGTTGAGCGGAGAAACATTATTATTCTAGGGTCACATTCTCTGGATGGTAATGCCGTCTGGTCCTGTCACAGGATATCTGTTGCTTGTTGCCAGCTAGATCTTTCTGTGGCCCTCTGAAACTCAATGCATTTCTCTGATTTGTTAAATGCATTCATCACATTCAGTAATATGTATTTCTATGTGTTAGACATTCAAAGGAACAACCCCAACTAAATAAAATACATTTGTTGCCAGTTATAGTACTCAAAATAAGACCTTCGAATAGTATTGGTTCAATCAGCAATCGATAACCAGTGACAATACATAAAGGCCATAAGTGTAATTTGATGGATGGGTGATTGAGCGGTCTGTGTCAAACGCAATCACGAATAAAATCTGAGTGAGAGCCAGACATTTCATAGTGGAGTCTGGAATGCTGAATCCACGCCTTCTCAGTGATCTCGTTCTATGTGCGCAGAGCTGAACTCATGCCAGCTTCACAGGAATAACCTGTCACCACCCTCTCTCTCTCTCTTCTTCTTTGGCATAGATACACTTACTGTGTTTTCCTCATGTAAACATTCACTCTGAATGTGTCTTTTCAGTTGACAGAACATGACATTTACGAATTCTTCAGAACCTCGAACAATAAAGGCATCAACATACTCACGGCAAAATTGTTTTTCATTCAAAATAAGTTACCAGAGCAGCGGTATGATGCGCTCTCAACACTGCTGATGAATATGTAAATCGTAATCGTAAAGTTACGTAATCGCCACGGACCACTGGTAGTTTGAAGGTATCGAAGTCAGAGCGAACCAGTCAAACTCCAGGAACAAATTCCAAACAAACTTTGTTTTGGACTGATTTTGTTCGAAATGACCTCAAACAGTTCATGCTTCGATTTCACTTGAAGTATATCAGGGCCTCAAAGGTGCGGTCACATTTACTGTTGTTTTTTGGAGGTGAAATGCAGTCATTTCAATAGGATTCCACGTGATCAGGAATTTTCCGTAAATCCTTTCAAAGTTCAAATTTAGTAAACTCTGACTTTATCGATTCGATTTCTCATCACGTGAAGACTTGTGATCAATAGAAAATCGATATGCAACCTCTTAGCCAAATAAAAAGAACACAAACTTTTGCAGACTTGCAGGAAAGTGGAGCGGATTGTATATTTTTACATTTGGGATTTGTTATTAATTGTTAAAGGTTGAATTTAAAAGATGCTACAGAGCATGAAATCGTATCACAACTATTGCAATGTCCAAAGAAATTTTGCGTGTTCAAAGTTTAGTGTGACCGTTCCTTGATAGTGAAAGATTTCATCACACAGATTTTCAAGAAAATCCGACAATCAAAAAAAAAGAAGAAAAAAAAGAAAAAAAGAAAACAGGATCAAGTTGATCATGAACATTCGCTGTGTTCACCATCAGAAAGCTGCTTGGGTAACACTTTATTTTACAGTATGTGTACTTACAGTGTACTTACACAAGAAAGCACTGGGTAAATGTAAGATAACTACATGGCTTAAGGTTAGCTTTAGGTATAAGTACAGGGTACCTTATCACCCAGTTATTGTAAATGCTATAATAAGTAAACAGTATGTACATGGGGAACAGGACTGTAAAATAAAGTGCTACATCTTCTTGATTTGAAAGTGACTTCTGTGTGAGCTGTGGGCCTTTATGCCCATGACATTTTGCCAAAATGTCACTAATATGAACGCACCTTGTAAGAATAAACATATCAATGCATGGAAGATCTACACTATATGCTTGTCCTTGTATAGGTTTGGAATCTCCAGTTTTCTTTTGTGTGTGGTCCAGTGGATTGTTTTGAAAAAAACCCTTGTGAATATTTTTTTTCTAGTGTTGATTCATCTGCTGTCATTTGTGAAGGACTTAAAAAAAGGATGGAACAACTGTTTTGTAGACATTGGCTCCCTAGTGCTTCCTGTTGCTTTCAGTTTGAGAAGGTTTGTATGTGTGTGTTTAGGGGGGGAAGTCGCTTGTGGAACAGCTGCTGGGGTGTTTGACAGCTCACACTCCCCTCCTTAACACACACACACACACACACACACACACACACACACACACACACACACACACACACACACACACACACACACACACACACACACACACACACACACACACACACACACACACACACACACACACACACACACACACACACCTGTCTGCTCAGAGCATAGAGTACCATGCACTGTACAACCTAAGACTTAAGAGGTCCCAAGATTACTGTTTGTTTACAGGTCAGCAAAATGGTGACACATTTTCCCTATAGGAAGTGTTTAGACCACACAGACAATGGTTGTGTTGTGCCCCCTTGAAAGGCAGTTAATTCACAATCATGCCAACCTTTGCATGTGAACAGTGTTTGATTCATCTAAAATGATCGCTGACACATTAGGTTGTTGCAACGACTTTGCTACTTTGTTAGCACGTTGCTCTGCAGTTATAGGGTGTTCTGGTTGTAGTAACTTGCTATCATTTTGAGTGGTTGTTAGTTGTTCCTAAAAATAAAGGTTTCAAAAGGTTTTTTTGCAGTGATGCCATAGAAGAACAATTTTTGTTTTAAAATAACCATTTTTTTGTTGTTGTTGTTAGTGTGAAGAACCATCAATGTTAATAAATGACCTTTAGTCCTAAGCATGTGGTTTGCAAACATTGGGTGCTTATTTGCATGTTTCAATGAAGTTGCAAGGGGTTGTGACACATTAGCTAACATGTTCTGAGTGATTTCAATGCACTTCTTAGGGTGTTCTTGATGGTTACCCTTATGGAACAAAAATATATGGGAATATACTGCAAAATATAATGCAATATATAACATAATACATTTCCATATATGGGAAACTGTTAAAATGTTCTATTATTTTGGAATGTAAAAGGTTTTCTGGTATGTGAGTTTTTTGGGGTCACCATTGTGCTGAAGAGTAAAGCCTGTGGTTCAGTTGACGATTGGCCGAATATCATCAATACTATAATTACTATTTTTTAAAAGTAATGGCTGTTCCTTCTTCAGCACAGTGAGTCTCTTGGCTAAATACTTTAATGCATGTATGTTTGTGCTTTTGTTAACTAGCTTGAAAATATGAAACATTTATAAGTAAATAATTAAAAAATATAAGAATACAACCTTATATATTTTACTATATTATGTGTGTTAATGTTGCAGGAGTAAATATATCTGCAATATTTTATACACATGCAGTACCATATCGTTAGCCTCATAGCATAATTGCCTAAGTCATTTTTTAATTAATTATTTCTTAGGCAATTATGCTATGAGGCTAACAATATCTGATCACATATACATTATTGTGAAGTGTATTACTGAATATAAAATTACATACATTATGATATATTAGTAAATATATTGTCACATATGTTTCAATATATGAAAAGCGGCAATACCTTATGTATTATTCAATATCTTGTAATGTATTAAAGAGGCTATATGCGATTTTCTGAAATTTAAACTCGCGACTGACACCTGTGGCCAAAAAACGGAACTGCTCTTCCTTTCTGCTCGCTCTCTTACGTGCACACTTCACAAGTCATCCGCTGCAAAGAAGTCAACATTATGTTTACAGAGGTAAGAACAGTCAAATACATATATTGTTTGAGAAACTAAGTTTATTTGCTGACTAGCGGTGGTGGCAGCGTGATCTGAAACGTTTAACATGAACACGCTTGACGTCACATCCGCAGACAGCGCGCGAAAAATCCGACCCGACAGAAAATAGGAAAAATAGGATACAGGCAGATACAGGCTTATAGGTGCACCCACTGTGAGCTGACAAGGTGTCAGTATGCTCATCAGGAGATGTTTGAGTCATAAATGGTCAAATAAAAAGGCTTTTGTGATGTTTTTTTTGGGGAAAAAGTTGCATATAGCCTCTTTAACACAATATTTTATTCTGTATGTTTTTAAATATACTGTTAAACCATTTAATATATTGACCATTAATACATGGGAAATATATTTCCTTTTCATAAGGGTATAACCATTTTGCTAAAATATATTCATATGTGTTCTGTCTTCTGGTTTGTTTTTCCACAGCATGAAGGTAAGATCTTACAGATTTATGAATGATCCGCTCGTTTTAAAATCTTCCCGGTCTACTGACATTTGTTTTGACATTCGCATTAAACATTACAATGGCCATTATAACTTTCGTTAACTCTACAACAGCTAGCAGCTAATTACTCTTTAACATTGATGTCATACTGTAGAAATATACAGAGCTACCGCAAACACAGATGTTCAAAGACAAAATTCTAAAGATTCTCTGGCGGATAAGGTCTATAGACATAACTATCTCCACCTAACATATTCTGAATGATTGTTGGTTTCAATGACTTTTCTGTCATGTTCTGAGTGGTTGGACAGTAAGTACATTGGTCTGTGGTCCTTAGAATGTTCTGGGTAGTTGCTATGGCATTGCTTAGTGACGTCAGGGCATTCTGTGTGGTTGTTATATCTGTATTTAAAGTACAAAGCCACCACAATGTCTCTATGACATTAGTCTTTATAGCTTCTAAGTAAGTCAATGGACATTTGTTACTCATTTTATCATTCATATGGCAAAAATATGGTCATTCAGAAAAAATAATAATAGCATACCTCTCATCAAGCCTATTATTTGAAATATGGCTTATTCATGTCCATATCACCAACAGCTTGGGCCAACAATTTGCCAAATAGTTATTTATTTAGCAATGTGTATTCATTATTTATTCCATATAAACAATAGTAATAGTGCTTCCTTTAACAAGCAGCAGTTTATATCAAATGCCTCAAGTACTATATGAGATCCAATAATAAAACAACCAACCTAACAACAACGCTCATAGATCCAAACAACAGAATGACCTCCCAGTCTTGAATACCTGACCCACTATGGTCGTCCGTGAAGTTGAGGAGCTGAGTCACATTAAGCCAATTCTTGTGGTGTAAGGTTTCTGTGTATGAGGAGGGGACGGCCTTGAAACCAGAACCTCTGCTTCTGAAGTGAAAGACCGTGGCCCGGTCTGTCCAAAATATCTTGGCTTCCTACCCTCAGAGATGCCTCTCATTCTCACCTCAGCTCCAAAGATGGGATCCCGCATCATCACACACTCAACCTTCTATTATTACCACTAACACAAACACACAGCTGAGTGCCAGCAGACAGACCCTGGAGGGGGGGCTACAGCTGAGAGAGACCCTTGTGGCTTCAGACCACTGGAATGCCTATGAGTGTAACTTCATCCCAGGCTTGGCTGATGGGGGAATCTTCAGGATAGGGACAAGGTCACAGGATGTGGAGTGGGGTTATGGGAATAACACCTTTATATGGTGCCAATCTAGAGCAGAGATAAGTCTCTTTGGCTGGCAGCACAATGAAGGTATTAAAACATGACTAATGGGATGCTTGTCACTCATTTCTTACTGGCTTCGTAATAACTGGATCAGGAATTGACAAATAAAGATTTGCACCAATAGCGCCATGGACATGATTGATGCCTCAAATTGCCTGGTTTGTTGAGGAGTAGTTTATTACATCTTCTCTAATGGTTTTCAAATGGCAGATAATAGAAGATCTGAGCCATTCTAGGGGTCATAGAATCATAAATAAGGGGTGGGTTTTTTCTAACCTAATCTCACAACCAATTCGTACAAATTCGTAAGAGTGAGTAAAAGGTGGCTAATTCGTACAACCTCACTCGTACGAATTTGTACGATTTCTCTAAACCCCATGTGATGGGTAGGTTTAGGGGTGGGTTCAGGGGTAGGTCATTCGTACAAATTCAATTCAACGAGTGAGGTCGTATAAATTTGTACGAATTAGCCACCTTGTAAAATTCGTACGAATTGCCGTGAGATCGGGTTGGATTTTTTGACTTGGCCCAGTTGCTTACTACATTCTAAACACACATTTTAAATACATTTAGAACACATTAGCAAATCCATAGGGTATAGACCCCTTTTGCGCCGACGTCACAGTTATGTCACGGCGCTAGCTGGAGGCAAAACAAAGGGAAAACTGGAGGCGGCCAATACAAACCAGCACAGATTCGGCTACATAATAAGGAGCTTAAATTATTATTTTTATTATTAAATGTCATCTTGTTGTGTTGTTGGGTGCAAGAATCGATGACAAATGAGTATGCTGTATCTGGAATTTTTATTTCTAGAAAATATTCATATCATTAAAATTGCACCGTAATGTCACTCTTTACATTGTCGTCTTCTTGGCGCTGGCTAGGCAGAACTGCGGATCGTACCACACAAGTCTTTACATGACCATTCAGCACATAGTTATAGGTATCTAAAGATTTATATGCCCTCAGTTTCTCTTTACCCTCGGTTTCTCTATCGGGTAGGTGTAGAAGTCAGGCCACTCAACCGAGGTAGCGTTAACGTTAATCCTGTCAGATCATCCATCCATTGACTCAGCGTGTACGGGTCAGCCAATCTGGTTCCGTCCGTTAAAATTAACTTTTGCAAATAACAATCGCGGTCCTGGACAGTGAGTGACCTTGCGCATTAAGACAAAATCGGATTTTCTCCAGTCACTGTTAAAAAACAAGCTAACAAAACTTGCAAACTAACGTTAGTGAAGCGGCCGGAGGGATCGTTCTGCCTCCACCTAAGCTCCGCCCACAAAAAAACAAATGTCACCATGTTTACCAACTGTAAAAGGGTCTATAGCAACACCCTATAGCAATCACACTGAACATGCTAGTAACATTCTAAAAAAAACAGCAACTCAAAACATGAAAACTACCCACAATATCTTAGCATTGTGGTAGCACATTTTACAGACATTTTTTTTTTTTTTTTATATCAAAGAAGGGCCTCTGATCTGTGAGCGTCCTTGCATGACTGGGCCTACTTAAAGAAAATTAAACCGCTGGAATCCTGTCGCCTGCAGGGAGTTTGACATCGTCACTGCTTCTTAAACCGAGTGTGGCAGAGCCCTGCTGAGAGGTGTGCTCGGCTGACATCTTTTACAGGCTCATAATAAAAACACACAGCACTCTGCCTCACCGTCTGAGGTTATTTTGGAACAGTCTATTGACACTGAGCTGCCATTGTTGGAATGAAAAAAGGGATAGAGGGATTTGAAAGGAGATCCTCATATCACGGAGAGAGCGGTTGAACTTGCAAGCACAAATGGGCAAACACTACAGGAAAACGAGAACGTCTGAGCTCAAGGGATTTTAGCTGAATAGAGAATTTAACAAAACTCAGATTTAACGCAAGGGATTTTTTCTCTTTTTTCCTTGATTTAAGAAGCTCTGAAGTTATCAGCATTGAACCTTGTCTAAAAAGTTTACTTGAAAAGGTTCAAAATGTACAGCTTGTTCATCTTTCACTGCAGACATAGGGATCTGCATCAAAGCATCATACCTCCAGACACTGCCTGATAAGGTCACATTTTTAAGGTTTTGGACAGCCCTTCCACAGTGCTCAGATATAGTACTATGTGACAGACATTAGTTCAAACCACTTAATAGAGTCTCAGTCCTCATGATTTGACGTGATACTGCTGAAGACATTAACTCTGAATTTAATGCTTTTTTTAGTCCATACCACAGGCAGTGCTTGGTCAAGTTAGCAGGGTACCAACTGCTCTCAACACAAGAGGATCACCATATTCAGCTGCTGACTTCAATCACAGAAGAGCACAAAAGACCCCAGTTGGCTATCACTTGTTGTTTCATCTTAAATGGATCCTAACCTTTAACTCATGCACAAATGGTCATTTGAGACAAGACACCCAATAGGTGTCAACGTGAATTGCAAAAATAACACACTTTTGACTTCGACTGTGCCTCACGTTACTAATCGACAAGATCTCAGCTAACAAGGAACGTTCTGGCAAGGTTCTCTCAAAATTATGAACAAACGTTCTTCCAGTAACATTAGTAGTATGTTTATTCAGTTATCTGGTATATAATAATGTTCTCAAAAACATAAGCACAAAAAACATAATTTATACATCAATCAAGAAACATTTTTATCTTAAACATTTTATTTGGATGTTTGTCTGCCCTTTTTTAAAGGTTACAAATTGTATTAGAATGTTCAGAGAACATTCAAAAGTTACATTCCCATTATGTATATGAAAAAATAAAAATAAAAAAAATAATGAAATGGAATGTCCCCTTACTGTTTGTGTAACCAAGAAAAAACGCTTTTAAAAACTGGACGTGTTGAACGTTCAGGGAACATTTAGAAATAACGTTTTCATAACTTAATTTGAACGTTAGCAAAATGGCCTTGGAATAGTTTTTTGTTTTACTGGGATTTGCCTCTTGCAGTCGGGGGACAAGCTAAAAAAACGGAGCTGTCAAATGGGACACTTTCTGCTTCCCATTGTGTTTGATTTCTTTAGATGAAGAGTAAAGATGTAATATTTGTCAGATAAACAGATGTTTGAATTTTAGATGTATAGCAATAAGAACCAGTTTTCACTGGATAGGTTATACCCTGTAATACACAGAACTATTTTTATAGCATATGTTACAGTGTCACGTTGTTGACGGTGTCTCAAGTCAGACAACATTTTTTACACTGCTTCAAGTCATACACCTATCACTCTGTGCAGTGGAGCATGAAGATGAACACACCTACCAGACTGTTTCTAACAGGTTTCTTAAGCTCTCTCTTCATCTGCCATTGGTCAGATAAACAGATACCACACCCCAAACTCTCACAATTGGTTAAGCTATATTGTTGCTCTGTTGGCAGAATCAACTAAAGTGACTAATTTCTGTGAATCGGTTCTTTCAAACTGTTAATTTCTTACTTAAAGAAAAGTTTCAGAAATCGATTCAATGATTCTTTCGTCATCATGTTGTCCCTGGCTGGGATTCTGTTTTGTTTATTATTAATAATAAAGGTGTTAATAAAGGAGTCCTAGTTCAGTTTGTTGTAGCTCACTATTTACATTAAAATGATAGTTGTTAATTCCAGAACTGCTTGGATTCAGGCTGATTCCAGAACGGTTTTGAGTAAAAGATTAATTCACGAATTGGACATTGCTACAATCAAACGGAGAAATGGTTTACTTTTGGTTGCCTTCACCTATTCAAGTGGGATACAAGAAGATATTTTAGTTTACACATTTTAGACTTATTGTAACTTAAAAAAAGTGAGGAAACCCATTGCCTTAAAATGATTAAGTAATAAACTTCATGCATAATTGAAAAAATTAAGTTATGCAAGTTGTTTTTTTTTTACTTCATAAACCTTTTACGGGTTTCCTCACTTTTTTAAGTTAAGTCAACTTTTCACTTTTTACAGTGGAGTTGAAAACGAAAATTGTTACAAGAATGACCTTTAGGTTTAAAAACAAAAACACATTGGAAATACCAAATTCTGAATCAGCATAGTGGGTATTAGTGAAGCCATTTGTTGTTGTACTAATGACCTGCCAGTTGGGAGTTGCATGTTAAATGTTCATCTGCTTGGCAGGACAATATCCACTCGTTGGCCTGGGTCACGCATTAAAGAGCAGAAAAGCAATATAACTGAAATGATGTCGCTTGACTAGCATTTGTGGATATATTTTACTGTATAAACAAAATCCCTTTGTCTCGCCACAAAACATCATTAGCCGACATTTAACAATGTATTTGACCTAAATGACTCGATGATCCTATCAGAGTAGTCACGGCAGATATGACTTTTCATTGGATTAGACTTTGTGTTAAAGAGAAATGTAAATGATGAGAACAAAGCTTAATCTGAGGGTGACCTAGAATGTAACTTGAATACTGATAAGTGTGAACTAGCCCACAACAGATTTATAACATGTCATGTTATATAGAAAGTATCTTGAGAAGGATTAGGTTGGGTGATTGTTGAATGAAGAAACTAATGTCTCATCATGAGTGAGCGGGGAAAACAGACAAACAAAGAACAACAAAAAAACTTCTGGCTATGCAAAAACTCATCTCAGACCCTCATCTCAACCCTTACTGAAATACAATTATTTAATATTATTAAAAAAAGCATGGTAAAACCAATCAGAGATTTGTATAGGCCTACTATTAAAACGTGGCATTACAGAGAGGTCAGTGTGTCCAGTAAGGGGAAATTGTTCCCAGGTAGAGCAGACACGTATTACACTTGAATAAAGCCAACCGGTACACGGAGTGATTTCCTGTTACCAACCAGACATTATTTTTTTGATTGGACTTTGGGTTACGGAGGTCAAATAAATAAATAAACATCCCTCATTCCAGGAAATATTTGGTTAGATTGTGAAAATTAAATGAATCATAGGATATTTTTTTTTCCACCCAGTTTCCTACTTGGAACTCTAAACTCATATGACCTGTAGGCTACTGAAGGAAACTATGGACTCAAGAAAAGTTTACAAACAAATAAGTTATTCATTATAAGTCATGTATAAAATGTGATTATAGGCCTATGGCTATTATATAGGATATACATTCATTTTAGCCATTCTGTGCTAAGAAAAAGCCACAAGGACGTACGGTATCATTTCCCTGCTATAGGCATTTGCGGGCCACCATACATGCCAATTAGTTTTTATAAATTGTTAAGAGTGAGAAAGCACACTACACCATCTAGTGGATAAAGATGGAACTACTGAAATAACCTCACACTATGATCACCATTCTGCAATTACTGAATAAAAATAAATGTCATAATGCTTTGGAGGTGTTGTGTTGATGTTTGCAAATGGCATTCACTCTATTTATTGTTAAATTAAAAAAGGCAAGTGGAACAGCCATACTATGAGTTGGCACAAAATCATCTCAATTTCAATGTTTTATTTTAATTTCTTCCTTATTTAAACTTAACACATTAACATTATATAAATTATATGGTTTCATGACACACTGTAAAATGAATTTAGCAATGAAATAAAATAAAGAACATAACATGTCATTGAACATTGTTAACAATAATTCTTGGTCTCTGTAAAGACACATCAAGACAACGGTACTGCAAGAAACTACGCAGAACACAACTGATTCACAGTGAATTCCCTATAGGTTGGGTCATATCTTGGGGAATACCTTGAGGTAACCCTTCTACCTGTGGGACAGCATGTGTTTTCAGATGATGGGGCAGCGTGAAGGTCTTCTGACACTGTGTGCACTGGAACAGCCTCTGGCCGGTGTGTGTAACACTGTGTCTCTTCAGTTTGGATGGCGCATTAAAGACTTTGAAGCATACAGTATGTCACACTGGTGGGATTTCTTTATTTTCTCTTCAGGGCATCTGTTTGCACATTTATGCTCATTTAATTTGGTTAACGTGGAGAAACACTGACTACAGCGTTTGGTAATGCGTTTACCTGGATCCTGAAAGTCCAAATGCCCCACAACAACTTCTTCTTTCAGTCTGGGAACATCGGCTCTCTGTCGATACTCATGGGAACGGAGAACGTAAGAATCAGGGACTTCTTTAACAGCGTCCAAGTCCACAAAGGCACAATCTTCAAAATCATCCTCAGTTTCCTCAGTTCTTGATTCGGTAGCATAATGACAGAAAGATGAGTCAGTTTTGGGTGGACAGTCACTCACCCTGCCGAAAGGCAATGTCAGATGCTTTTTTCTCAACAAGCACTGAGATGTCCGTTTTATGCGTCAGATCCCAAACGGATTTGTTGTTGCACTGGAAAGCAACCTCAGACTTAAAGGAGAACTCCGGTCAATTTTAACATTGAGCTCATTTTATTGTACATTTGGAGTGCTGTCAATACAGAGAACAACGACAAAAATCGGTGTAGCCTACACCGAGTTATTCTATTTTTAAAATTTGCACCCTGTTGACTTCAATGGGGCAAGTACTAAACCTGCTTTTAGGCTCTTAACATCCTTGATGTGTCATTACAAGTGCACAGAAAATGTGAGTGATTCCTTCTGAGTGAACACGAGTGGATCTGACTGCAGTAGATGTAAAAGATATGTATAAAAACAATGTTATTTAAGCCAGCGCAAATACCTGTTTACATCCTGTTTTTCGGTTGAAGTCCAAAGTAGTCGATTGCCGAGTTCACGCGCATAGGTTTATCAATTGACCGGAGTTCTCCTTTAATCTGAACATCCTCTAGAAGACTAGTACCGTTTGAGAAAAACACACCTGGATCCCTACAGTCAGTCCATTCATTGTTTGAGATGGCATATTTTCTGTGACCATATTTTGATGTTTGTGTACTGGAGAAAAGTCTTCAGCTCCAACTTGTGAGGAGATTTTGCACATCTTGAGCTTTAAATATTGGAGTATTACCAAAAGAAAGCATATGTTCTTGTTCCAAATGACCAGCAATTTTGCCCTTCCCTTTTTTTTTTTGGATCCAAATAAGACAGCTCTCTAAATGATTTTGAGCACACTTGGCAATTAAACATCTGAAATCTGTGTGGCTCAACATATGTCTGGAGAGCTTAGAAGGATACGGAAAGTTTTCTGACAGATGCAGCACTGATGCACATCTTTATGTTGGCGCTTAAGGTACGCTGGGCTGGAGGATGTGGTCTGCGCCTCAGCGCCATCCGTCCTTCGGATGAGACGTTAAACCGAGGTCCTGACTCTCTGTGGTCATTAAAAATCCCAGGATGCCCCTTGGCCTCTGTCCATCATGGCCTCCTAATCATCCCCATATACTGATTGGCTTTGTCGCTGTCTCCTCTCCACCAGTAAGCTGGTGTGTGGTGGGCGTTCTGGCGCAATATGGCTGCCGTCGCATCATCCAGGTGGATGCTGTACATAGGTGGGTGGTTGAGGAGATTCCCCCCTTCCATGTAAAGCGCTTTGAGTACCTAGAAAAGCGCTATATAAATATAACAAATTATTATTATAATTATTTATCAATGTGTCAGAGCTCTCAATCTCTACAGTACTTGACTTTGACTCTGTCAAGGGGACGTTTTGGTTAAGCTTACTTTTACATTCAAGCATTTCATTCTTTTTGGTGTCCACAGATTCTAATAGGTAGAGGTAAAGACACATTACCACCATCTGGTGTTGAAGCTCCATGTGTTGAAGATTTGGTCCTGTGCTTCTGCAGGACTCCATGCAACCTAAAAGGGTTGTTTCTTTTTTCTGCATATATCTTGAGGTGTTTATTGAGATCACAGGCCTGCTTGAATGACTTTCTGCAGATCGTGCAAGTATAAGGCTTGACGTCCAAATGAACGGACAGATGTCGAGTTAGTTTAGAGGGGAAACTGAATATCTTCAAGCATATTTTACACTGACATCCACTTCCCTTTTTGAGTGGAATTGGAGACATGGGATAAGAAGACGTCGATACTGGATACTGTGACTACATCTGGTGATGAAGATCTCAACCGTGGTTTAAAACACCTACCTTGAATATCACTCAAGGCATCAACCCTGGTAGTTACGACACCCCCCTCAGCATTCTGCTGGACTGTTTTCTTTCTTACCTGCATATCACTCAAAACAGAGTTGCTTTCCAGTCTAAATTCTTCCATACACTTGTGACCTTTCAAGTGGTGTCTTTGTTGGAAATCTTTAAAGCACACATAACATTTGAAAGGCTTTTGCTTTGTATGAATCAGAATTTGACGCCTGAGCTTTGATGGGGCTTTAAATTATTTTAAATATGCAGGGCACCAATGTCCTTTTCTACTGTCAGAAACATTTTTGCGAATCTCAACACCTGTGGTACCTGAATTTGTTTCGATTAAGTCTACTGTGGCTGACTTTTGTTTCTCTGTTGAATGGTATTGCTTTGGGCAGATAGATGTTTTGGAGAGTAAGATCTAACTATTTCACCAAGGCCATTACACACTGAGTGTTTTAACGTCCGCTTCACAGTGTGAGTTAGTGTGAGTTCTGATGTGTGCTTTGACATGAGAGAGATCCCTGAAGGCATGGCAGCATATGGAGCATTGAAAAGGCCTCTGATCTGTGTGAATAAGGCAATGCCTTTTTAGTTTGGATGGAGCACCAAATCGTTTATGACACACGGGGAAAACTCTTTTCTTCGCACTTATATCCTTGTCCTCACTTTGTGTTATGACACTGGGTTCTTGTTTCTCCTCAAATTCTTGGTTTTCCTCCATCCATTGACCCTCTGAAGAATACGCAAAACTCATTGCAGTGTGAAGATCCATTCCTCCCTCATTTAGAAGGGAAGCTTGCATTGGAGTTGGCATCTGGCTTGGAAAGTTAGGCATTCCCTTCACGCACTGCAAAGACAGATCAATGTTATGCACCATTTCTTAAGAACATATAATTATTCAAGGTACAAAGCCATTTGTATTTTTTTTGTCAGCCTTGTATTTATCGATTTTGATGTCCAGGTGCGGGGACATCTTGTTCACAAGAAAAGCCTTTGCATCACATGTAAGTTTTGTTTTTCTCGATTAGTGACAAGAAACATGGTGTGCATTTTTTTCAAGGTTGCCTCAGAAAATAATTCTGTGAGTGCACTCAAATAATTTATAAACATCTTTATATAGCCATTACATCATGGAAACTAATGAGTGTATTGGTCAGAAACTGTCTTATTCTTCAGTAATTATGAGATCAAAAGCTATAAATTAGTCGGCAATACTGTAAACATAAATTTCTTAAACAATATGTATAAATGTATGTGCTCTCTCACACTCACTCACTCTTTCTCTCTCTCACACACACACAAGTGGAAACGGGTGAAAACTGAATTATGAATTAGGCTAAGCAACAATTAACAACAACTTCACCGTAGCCTACCTGCAAGGGTTTCGTGATGTTAAAACGAGAGAAAACCGCTTGACACCTGTCACGTTTCTGTTCGAAATCACAACAAGCTTCTTTCCGTTCCATAAATACAGACGTCAGGAAACAATCAATTTGCAATGGTTCCGTCCTCGCGCTTGTTCCTATCGGCTCTTTTATCAATGTAAAAACATGCATACATTAATAACTAAATATGAAAATCAGATTCACTATTGTATCCCATATCATATTAATAAACTTTTACATTTGCAGTTTTACACCACACTTTGCTCGAGAAGGCTTTGTCTTAAGTTAGTGTTTTCCATCACTGCTCTCAAATGTGAGTTTAGGCCTATTTCATTTTACAACCTTAACATTATAGACAACTAATTCGTACAAACAGAGCTTCAGCACTAGATGGCAGTGTTAAGCTGCATGGCAGGGTGAAGGCGCAAACGTGAAAGCATGTGTTCAGTTCAGCTGGTTAAATAAATACAGTTGTATATCCATCTCAAACGGAATACAATTTAAAGCATTATTATTATTTAAAGTAAAAATGATTATTTGTGGGCACAACAATGCATTGTGTAATTTCTGTGGTTTGCCCTAAATGTAAATCCTTAATTCTAAAGGCATGTATTTTTTTTTTAAAGCTCAGAATCTTATAAAGAAATATTGCCTAATATATGTGTGTGCGTGCGTGCGTGTGTGTGTGTGTGTGTGTGTGTGTATATATATATATATATATATATATATATATATATATATATATATATATATATATATATATATATATATTTTAAACCACCCCCAAAATAACAGGGAGTACATATTTCAAAGAAGTCACGCGCAAGAGGAGCACAGTTTGTGCAACCACCCCATCACCGCGCGCTTGTCCATGCAATTAGCCCTTATCTGTAAGCAGTTTAATTTTCTGCGACATGGCGCGAGCGGCTCGGGCCTGATGGATGTGACATTAACGGGAGATGAAGCTGGGGAGATTGGACGCTGCAGTCACATAGTGGCATTTGTCACTGCCCCGGTCATGCAGATTGCGCCAGCACCGGCCACTGACTAAGATTAATGACGACGGCTCTCAGTCTTTGTTTCTCTCTGTGCTTGTGTCGAGCTCGAGCCTAAATACCATTCAAACAAACCCGGACTTCATGAGAAGACCTTATACAAACAGACAGACTGTACAAGAACCATTGAAACCCTGCGTCATTAGGCCTATCTCCAGGTAATTACACTAAAATACAGTGTAGGCCTATTTCATTTATTGATGCAAATTCCAGCCATGCCATTAGTGGTGCTCTCTAAGGAACACCATATTTACATTTGAGGATTTTTTCAAAATGCGTGCTAGCCTACTTTTATAAGATGGACCCTATTCACAGGCAGCGATGACGCATTTCTGCAAACATGTATAGGCCTATCGTGATTTTTTTCTTTTTTTAATTGAATGCACATTTATACAACTATTTTTGTGTTATCATTCTGCCATTATATTACAGAAAACTAGTCAACACTGCTGCAATTGTACTGCAGCTTCTGTGACTTGTCAATTGTGTCATTTCCTCTTTTGGAAAGAGGTAAAAAAGCACGGAAATTAACCATGGTTTTTATTTTAGTAGAAGTGTAGTAGGCTAACCATGTTTTTTTTTTTTTTTTTTTTGTCGGATTGATTACCATTTGCATAACCACAGTTTTAATACAAATACCAATGGTTAAACAATAGTGTAAAGCAAAACATGGTTAATTTGTGTTTCCCATGGTTTAGCTACAATAACCATGCTTTTTTTTTTCAATTTGTAGTAAAACCATGGTTAATTTTCGTAATAGGGTATTATTTTTTTTCCGTTGTTGGAGCAAATGGGAATATATAAAAAAAATATATTTTTGCCATGTACCTAGAAATCTACACTGTAAAACTGGTTTCACTTAAAAAAAGTAAGTTAGGCTACCTTGTTGCCTTCATTTTTAGTTAATACATCAAAGGAGATTTAATGGAAATATAAACTCAAAATATTGTGTTATGTGAACCACATTAATTATATAAGTTGATTTGACTAAAGCTAAAAAGTTGTGATAACAAATCATGAAAATAATTGTTTACAGTGTACTCATCACTTCTGTGTTCCAAACCAAAATGTGGAAATGGTCCATAGTAAAATGAGTAAAATAATCCACAGGGTTTTAGATAAGGACCTGAATATCATAGAAACTTTGAGAAGGGTCAGTAACCAAACTAGAAACCACCAAGAACACCCTTAACCACAAAGCAACATACTGACAGCCATTCCAAGCACCACAACATTGTGGTGGTGAGTTCTGCAGATTTACTTCAAAAAATAGTATCATTATTATTAATTTGCATAGCTTTTCCACATAGTTTTTTTTTTCTCTAACCTGAACACACATACACTAGGAGCATAATAGCACCTGCAGACCTATATCATTTTCGAAGTGGCAAAAGCAAACTGATAAATAGGGACCGAGGGATGTCTACCGATTAAACAAAAATGCAATTCTTGGAATCTCTTACAAAAACGCTGCGTCGAATCATGAAAGGAATTCCTAAGAAGTGTACGAGACCTCCACGTATCCCCTCGGTTGTAATAAGGGAGAGAGCGGTAACCCCAAACTGGCTGCTCGGCTGCACAGAAAATGGTTTTCCTTGACAAATGAGGTGATGCGGACCAGGCTCAGATGGATGGGGGTTTGGGCTGGTTGTATCAGGGCTCTTGGGATGCTGGGTATTTACTCAGTCATTCATCATCCTCTGGCACATCCACTTATACAGGATCTGCACCGCACACCCATACTGATGTAATTCTCCACATGGAGAGCTGAATTACCATAGCCTGTCCTCAGTATGTGTGTGTAAGGATGTGTTATTGTGAAGCGTGCCATGGAACAATTTTCTGGATGTGCGCTTGTGCGCTTTTATGTATCTGTGAACATCAAACGGTAGCAACACACTCTCTAATGGCAATTATTTAACGTTTTGGTAAAATGGGGGGTAATTTGGGTGAATTCGTATGATCTCGTTTAGAGATGCACTGATATGGCCGATAACGAAAACCGATAATTCTTTATATTTGTAAGCCGATAACCGATATATTGCCCGATAAATCTAAATCCAAGTTTTATATAAGGTTTTAGAGCCTGATTACAAAAACAAAGTCTTACCATTAAAATGGAATCATTATAATTTTATGTAGCCTATATGACAGACTTGCTCTGCACGTTGCACTTTTATTTTCCTTTTTTGAAGTGATTCCAATCATACTTCAAGCAATTCAAAACCATTATGGCGAACGGTGCATATCTGAAGTGTCTCAGCAGAAGGAAATAATCCATTATTTATCGGCTTTAATATATCTGCCAATTTTTTTTTATTAGGCCGATAACAATAACTTTAAAAATGAACATATATGCATCCCTAATCTCGTTCATACGTTTTTGTTTGATTTGCTTACGATCAACTGATGTTTAGGTTTATGAGTGGAGCTTCATGCTTACTTTTTTGGAATAATTGTACGGTTCCATACAAATCACAACAAACAAACAATCGCCACCTCATAAGCCCAGCTAATGAAACGTTCCCACTACTTTCACTAATGTTTTGTAAAGGTTAAGATAAAAGGTTAATTAGATAACATTAATAGAACATACTTGAAACATTATTAAAATTCGATTTGATGTTGGCAGATTCGTTCTTGGTCTTTATGATGTTGTTTTTACTTGAGAGAATCACATTTTTGGAACAAATATGATGCTATTTGTAATTGATGAATGTTAATGTTAGTCTTTGGAATATTACATAAACGTTCAAAGAATGTTATATTGGGAGTAAAATGAGAATGTTGTAATAACATGATTAAAATAACGTTCTAATCACAACAAGAAAACTGGACATTTCAATGTTTTAGAAACTGCAAATCCCAGTTCCCACATGATTTTTAGAGCATACATTTGTTAGTTATATGAAAAAGTTTTTTTTTTTTTTTTTTTTTTTTTTTCACGAGATCAGGTTGTTCCATGTGTATCAAGTGGTGTAAATTGATTCAATGGCCATGATTTTATTTTTGTGTATATAGGCAACCACCGGAAACTCTAAGGGCCCTATTTTAACGATCTAAGCGCATGGTCTAAAGCACACGGCGCAAGTGCACTTAGAATCCACTTTTGCTAGTTTAATGACGGGAAAAATGGTTGGCACGCCTGGCGCATGGTCTTAAGGGGTTGTCCCTATTCTCTTAACGAGTGATGTGTGTGTTTTGGGCATAATGTGCAATAAACCAGAGTCTTATCTCCCATTCCCTTTAAAAGCCAGTTGCGCTCGCGCCATGGCGGATTGCTATTTACATGGCGGAATATGCAAGCGGAAAAACGGAACGCTTCTCCAGAGAGCAAACGGATCTTGTCATGTGCGAGGTTAAAGCACACAAGCAAGACCATCTACGGGACAAGCCGGATTCCACCATATCTTTATGTTCACAATATTAATCTTTTACATTGTAATATTTCATTTTTAATATTTGGCTAGTTTGAGTGCTGCTGCATCCCTGTTTGTGTAATAAGCAGAGTGTATAGGCCACCCGCCTATAGGCACCCTTTAAATAACAAAAAATATATATATACTGCACCGTTGACTTTAGACCAGGTTTCAGTTGGCGCAGTCTATTTCAGTTGCCTCAAAATAGCAACGCGCCAACAATGCGCCTGAACACACCTCGTTTTCAGACCAGCACACCCTTGGAAGTGTAAATGCATTTGCTATTTAAACACATGGCGCAGGACGTGAAAATGAGAACTGCGTCAGGCTGAAACTAGCAAAAAACACTTGCATCGCGCCGCATTGCGGCGGGTGAATGATAGGGCCCTAAGTTCTTAATGAGCACATCCCTTGGTGCTTATTTAAATTTGAACAGCTTTGAGCCTGGTCTCCTGTCATCTATGAACTAGCATTGTCATTCAATCCTCAGAGCTGTTCTGAAATGACAGAAGCTCGCATCGCCCAAATGTTGGGGATCGACCTGCCCACGTCTTTCTGTATCGAGGGACAACAGCTCTCTAACCCCCTTCCCTGTTTGCTTATGCACCTCTCGCAATTCCGAACATCACTGCCCCGGACACCATATCCCATCATCCTCCTGATGCTAGCTCGTTCTCAGCAGGGGCTCCGACCAAGGCGCTCATGCGTGAGTGACATTTTGCTCCAGCAGAGCATTGGAGTTTCAATCAAACCACATGGGTCCTGGGTGTAGTTTGTTCTTCAATACAGTATGGAGTGAAAAGACAATATTTACCCCCACACGGAAATCCCATGTGGATTCACCCTCGGCCGGTTCGTGTGTGCCAACTGTCTGCCCCGGAATCCCAGGGTGCACCGGGAACAGGCTGGTAATGTGGCAGAGGGTGATGATGCAAGCAGCTCAGAGCTCCCTGGGGGACATGAATGTTGATTAAACATGTGCTCAGCCTTGGCTATTGAGCAATGGGACGTGGAACAAATGTCAAACGTTTGTTAATTTCTCTGCAGCGGAGGACTTATCAGTGGAGGGGGTGGAACCCACACCAATGAGGCATGACCCCAATGAGAAACCGATTGGCCAGCTAGACAAGATCAATCTTCTAGAATCAATTTTGAGGAAAGAACAATGTTTCTTGTCGGCGTATACGCATGTGCAGCGGGCGGTAAGTGTTTCTTTGTAGTAGTTGTTGGTAGATACATTCATCCAAATTGCAGAGTAATACTTATGAGCTGTCCATACATAATAAATTAAACAAACTACTGCTATTCTCCAGAAAAGGATAAATGGGAGATAAAGAGAAGTGGAAGTTATTATATATCACTTATATAGATTCTTATAGAATCTTATGTACTTTTTGTATTCTTGGTTTTATATGGTAACTTGTTTAAATATAAGTTTAAATATGACGACTCTAAAAATGTAATGTGGTGTAACAATCAAGTAGAAAGTAAAAACCTATTTTCTTTACACCTTTATATACTGTGAGTGTACACATATTGAGCATTATTTAAAAAAAGGTTTTAAATATATTTTCAAGTTTTATACACAAATATCATGAATTATTAATTCATAAATATCTTTAAGTGTTACAGCCTGAACTAACATTGCCCTATTATTAAAAGGTTGAATTATCTAAAAAAATATATATTTTAGATTTATTGACTTATTTTTGCATACTTCTACATGTACATGACAGTGTTTTGCCAGACATTTTTTTTTCAAATATGAATATTTTTTTTTTAGAGAGTTATTTTTTTTTTTTTTTATAAATAATGATAAAAGATTTTGCCAATAGTTTCCCTTGAAGAATGTCATTCTTTAATGAGTCTAGTTTCTTCATTATAACCAAAGACCAAATTAAATAAATTTTTATCATGAAATAATTTTCTGCATGTATTTGTAGTTATCAGGTTTAGTTGCACCACGAGACATTGTTGGTTGCACCATGTGGCGAAAATTTATGAAGATTTTTTTTTTTTTCAAATAATAATACTATTTTAAACAAAACTGATTCACTGTTATTTTTTTCTCTCTAAGAAATAGGCTAACAATAATAATAATAACAATAATGAAAAGATCATGGCAAACAACTTTTTCACCCTCTTGTTTTTTTTCACCATTTTTGACTTTATGCTATACATATTACAATTAAAGGTAGGGTAGGCAACACTTTTTGTTATACTGGTTGAAACTCTCTTCACATCCGGATAGCAATCAATAATAAAAGTAGTGTAAATATTAAAACATACATACATATGTGACCCTGGACCACAAAACCAGTCACATGGGTCAATTTTTGGAAATTGAGATTAATACATCACATGAAAGCTGAATAAATAAGATTTCCATTGATGTATGGTTTGTTAGGATAGGACAATATTTGGCCGAGATACAACTATTGGAAATCTGGAATCTGAGGGTACAAATAAATCGAAACATTGAGAAAATCACCTTTAAAGTTGTCAATTTATGTTTGCAATTGTGCTGCATTCACTCACAAAGATAAATGTTTTATATATTTACGGTAGGAAATTTACAAAATATCTTCATGGAACATGATCTTTACTTAATATCCTAATGTTGGCATAAAGAAAAATCGATAATTTTGACCCATAAAATTTATTTTTGGCTATTGCCACAAATATACCCATGCTACTTGAGACACATTGGTACAAGTAGAGCTCAGTCAGTCAGGTGGTACAAGTAGAGCTCTTTAAGTTGATTATGTTCATTATTATTGTAATGTTATGTGCTTTGGGACATGAGTTAACTGTGTGTGTTCATGTGTTTTGAAGGAGGCGTGGCTTTGGAGACACTCTGAAGGGAGGGTGGGATCTTATGCTTTCAAAGCTAGCTCGCTATTGCTAGCCTCTCCGAAATTGCCTACCTTACCTTTAATATAAATTAATAAAGTAAACAAATTTTTATCAGATTAAATAATTGCATATATGATTTTAGATCCAAAAAAAAAAAAAAAAAAAAGAAAAACATCACTTTTCATTGTTCATCACAAACTAACAGAAGAGTAGCTGTATTAATCTGGCTTATTGGATTTTTTGGAGGCTCAAACTAAGGGAGCTACACATTTGTGGGGATGTTGAATTACATAAAGTTTTTTTGCAACCTCCATCCGTCATTCAAACTCACCTCAGCTTAAATTGTATGATCACCCTGTGTCGAGGCATTTGACGTTAGGTGTGAACTCACAGCGTTCCACAAACAACTTGCTGATGGTTCGACCTACATGGAGCACCCTCAAAATATCTCCCCTGATAAAAACAGAACTCTTTTGTTGAGAGAGAGAGAGAGAGAGAGAGAGAGAAAGGGGATGCAGATGAATGAAAGTGAGAAGAGTAAATGTGAAACGGGAGGGTCTTACATTTATACATCCTCACATCTGTGGATCGCCAGCCGTCAGTGTTCAGACCAGCCCTCCATTTGTCTTACTGCACTGTGCTCTGACAATGAACCACCGGTTTCCTTTATTTCCTCCAGTCCAATCTAATGAGCATCTTCTGTGCGCAGGGATGGAGGTTCTCTCCTTTGTGAGGGCCGGACAGGTGTCTAACTGAATGATGAATGTCCTTGCATCCTTCCATAATTGGCTTCTCTCTGTTTGGCCTCAGTCTGGCTTGCCGTGTCTGCCGGGCGGCCACCTCCATCTGTCAATCAAAGTTTGCCCCGTTGCCGACTGGCTGGCCCTCTGATAGCTATGCTAATGCAGGCACTGGCTTCTGATTGGCTGCTGCTTGGCTGGCCTAGGCTAATCCATTATGGCCCTGACAGTAGTAATCTCCCCCCCAACACCGGGTCCCGTGTGCTAAACGTTATTTGACCGTTCCTGTCACGTTCCTGCTGGCAAACGGACAGCGAAGGTGATGGATGACCCTGCGCAGAGCGCGCTCGTTCATCACCCCCCTCTGACTTGTTTGTGTGGCACTGAAAAAATTAGGCAGTGTGATTTTTTCAAGATTACTTTTTCATTAAGAAATGCTTTGCTCAGGCAAGACTGGAAAAGCAGCGTGTGGGATCGGTCAGCTGATTTTTCACCATTAACAAATTCACAATTTCGGCTGACGATTCTGATTGGTCGACGCAAGTCGTGAACCCGTGACCGTGTTTATTCGGCGGAGTAATTGCGACAGATCTTTGTGATAGATGTAATCAGTGTCCAGTGTCTGAAGTTGACATAAGTAAATACACAGTCATGGGGACTGTGGCTCTCGCCCATTAACTCCCAATGGTTTGTTTTCTTACCTCACTCAGCGACTGCGGAGGGTCTTCGCACACGCTCCGGCCTGAAAAAGAGATTTGCTGAGAGGACCGTATTTGTTGTTGCTAATGCTAACATGGCCGCCGACAGTTTCGAGATGTGAGGTCCAATGAAATCATCGCCGAAGCTGGCCTCAAAACCACGGTTTTACAGAGATACCCATGGGAAAGGAAAATGATTACTCTTTTTTTCACAGACTGTAATGAGATTAAATAGAGAACAAATTAAACTTTTTGCGTAGGTCTCTTGCTTATTAGATTTTCCCCCTGAGATAAAGATCCCATTCGTCTTGAGTTGTAGTAGAGATCTTAATATCTCACACTGGGCTAAAATCTGAAGGAATTGTGTTAGTTGAGTGGTACAAAAATATACAACCATCATCTAAACATAACCATGAATTTTAATATGAAAAAAAAAAGAAATCCTTTTTGTATGAGCCAAATCTTACAATTTTACTTTATTGAGTTATTATTATGAGTTGTCATGAGTGTATGATGAATATTTCTAGTCAGACTATTCCTAGACCAAATTATCTATCTACCTTGTGTTGTGTTCTTGATTGTATTAAATATGCAGATGTAGTGTACTTCATATCGTACCTATCCTTATATATTTTTTTAACTGTACTTACAGATAATATAATATTAATTAAAGGTGCTCTAAGCGATGTTGGGTGACGTCACTTCTTGTTGACTTTCGAAGTATTGTCAAACAAAACGGAGGCTAGCTCGACCCTCCCTCCTCCTCATCCTGTCCCCTCCCCCTCCCTTCCGTGCTTCCTGAAACAGTCATGAACCATTTAGAAAAAACAAACTGGATTTACCCACCTGTCCAGCAAAAACAGAGCCACCTGAATGTCTGATTGGAAGCTCTTCTGCCGGTGGAGTTCTTGCCACCCTTTGAACGCTTTTCCGATGTAAATTCGGGACTTTGCGTTCCTTCTCCTTTTCCCTATTCTTTGTTATTTGCTAATCGGAACGTCGTCTCTTTGGTCGTGTGTCAGCCATATCAAAATTCTTAAGAATATACAATTTTACGTTAGTCGCTGTTAGGACATCTCTCCTCTAGCTAACTTCGCTCTTCATGCTTCTCTCTCCTCCACTCCCCACAACCCCCTTCATGTGCACGCACACTAACCCCCCAACCCCCACCCCCAAATCATTCTTGTCGGTTATTGGCTGGAACACTGTTTGTTATGTTTTGTGGTCCAGGCTGGACCAGTTTTTTTTTTTTGCTGTTAGTGTAGTCTGGGCTGTCTACAGAGACCGTGTTTTTTTACAGTGTCTTCAGGGGACAGGCAGCTATAGCGGATAGTGAGGAGATATTTGCTGGATGTGCCAAAAAATATTTTGGCCTAAAAAACGCGTGACATCGCTTAGAGCACCTTTAAATAGAGTCAAATTTCATCTTAACACATGCAACTTTTATTGCATATTGCAATAATGTCAAATTAAAGGGTTTATTCACCCAAAAAATGAAAACTATGTGATTAATTACTCACCCTTATGTCGTAACATACCCGTACAACTTTATTTTATCTTCGGAACACAAATGAAGATCTTTTTTACTGAAATCTGAGTTTTTTCTGTCCCTCCATTGACAACCTATGCTACTACCACTTTCAAGACCCAGAAGGTAGTAAAGACCAGAGGTGGGCACAAATACATCAAAAACTATTTTGTTACAAACTACAAATACTGGCTCATGAAATGTAACAAAATAAAATACAAAATACTGATGTGAAAAATGTATTTAAATAAAATACAAGTAATTAGTATTTTGAAAATACAAAAATACTCCCACAATAATCTTAAGTCTTCTTTTTTATTACTGAAAGGTCAATAACACAAATAGTAGCAATAACACAACTATGAGAAATGTGTAAATTCAAAATGGCGAAGTAGCAAAATAAAAAGGCATGGGCATTTCACTAAATCTCTACATGGCCTGAAATAGCTCCCTCTGACGTAAATGGCATGTTTAGCTAAGTTCACATCAGTGGTGTGGTAGGCTGCCCTTAATAGCAAAATGTGTTTGATGTAGGCTACGTAGCCATATTATCACCGTTACTCTACTCGTGCCTTAAAGGGATACTCCACTTTTTTTTTAAATAGGCTCATTTTACAACTCACCCAGAGTTAAACAGTTGAGTTTTACCGTTTTCGAATCTATTCAGCCGATCTCCGGGTCTGGCGGTCCCACTTTTAGCATAGCTTAGCATAGATGATTGAATCGGACAGGACCATTAGCATCTCTCTCAAAAAAATGACCAAAGAGTTTCGATATTTTTCCTATTTAAAACTTGACTCTTCTGTAGTTACATCGTGTACTAAGACCGACGGAAAATGTAAAGTTGCGATTTTTCTAGGCTGATATAGGACTCTCATTCCTGCGTAATAATCAAGAAACTTTGCTGCCGTACCATGAGTCCAGCAGGCGTAATGATATGACACAGCGCCTGATAATAGTCCACAGCTCGGTAACTGCCAACGTGACCGGGACTAAGTTTGTCTAACGTATTAGACCTATTTTCAGGAGCTGTGTCATATCATTACGCCTGCTGGACTCATGGTACGGCAGCAAAGTTTCTTGATTATTATGCAGGAATGAGAGCCATTAAAGGGATAGTTCACTTTGAAATAAAATTTTGGTATGTTTTAGCTTACCTCAAGGGCATCCAAGATGTAGGTAGGGTGACCACCTGCTAATAAGCCCAAGGGGGGACAAGGGGTATGTTTCTGAGGGACAATGTGGGACACTGTCTGGCGCGGCGGTGCCCCACTGGCAGACTCACTGATAGTGGTTTACCCATTTCTAGCACATACCACCTTGCATAGTATTAATAATGCCCTATTCTCCTAAACGTGTAATTTTTGATGTAGGCTATGCTCATGAATAGGCCAACCAATGTGTATTTTTTTTCTAAATAAAGACTCATAATATTTTGAACATTCAATGAATTGACAGATGTACTTCCACTTAAGATTTACTATTTAATTTAATTTATTTTTCATTACAATTTATTTACTTTAAATAAATTAATAAATTATAATATAAATTTATAGGATTAACAGGAATTGTAGTTGCTCAACACCACAGGAACAGTTAAAAAAAAAGTATTTAAAAAAAATACGATTGACCTCGTATTCCCCTCCCTCCATGTCCGATTGAGAAGGACGTTTTTGCAAAGGTCACAAAAAGCCCTCTCGGTATCCCCCTCAACACCTTTCAGCCACAAATATTAATTTCCCCATTCTTGTTTCTTGTACTCACACCTTCTCTTTTTAATTGATGATGGCGTTGCCTCTCAGACAGTCTCTTTCTCGAATTTTTCGAATTGGAAAGTGCGCATCTAAAGGTTCCTTCCTTCCAAGTGTGTCTGGTATGCGCGTGCGTGCGCTGTCATGACAACAACGAAAAAGTTGACAACAACCTAGTCAGCAGTTCAACTGAGGGGTTTGTGTGGCAACAATAGCGTGCTGAAATGTCAAGTAATGTTCGTTTGTCTGCTTGGGGCTCGAGTATATAGAGCGACCAACTTTTTTTTGAGCAAGCATAGATTATGCGTGACACGGTCTCAATTTGCGTGATGCGTGAATTGGGCTTCAAACGCTGTGCGCGCACGCGCTACGCGGGACGGGTGGTCACCCTAGATGTAGGTGTCTTTTTTTCCGCAGTAGTTTCAATTTTGATATTTTTAGGTCAAACCGTTCTTGTCTGTCAGTCATATAATGCAGGTCTGTGGTCACTGTCTCAAAGAGCATGCACAGAGTCCAAATTAAACAATTCCCCATCGTAAGCACACATTGATGGCCTAAGACACGAAACGAGCGGTTTGTGTAAGAAAACAAACAGTATTTATATCGTTTTTACCTCTTATACACAGCCACGTCAAAGTGATCTGAGGGCGCGCACGCATCCTTGTGTGTGACGTGTGCGCAGACTGGTGCATAGATATATACACTAGATGTCGCCTTAAAGGCATTTGTTCCAATGAACTGCCGTAGACAAGGCGACATCTAGTGTATATATCTAAAACAGCTAAAACATACCAAAATTTAATTTCAAAGTGAACTATCCCTTTAACTCTGGGGGAGTTGTAAAATGAGCCTATTTCCAAAAAAAGTGGAGTATCCCTTTAAGAGGAGCAGCACCACTTCTTCTACTGTGTTCAAAACTCATTCACTTCTTGGAGGGAGCCTGGTCTACAGGGTGTCACGTGATTTTCGTGCATCTAACCTGGACATTGCCTTTGGCAACATCAGACCGAAAATATGGCAAAATCATTTACTATGGTGATAAGCATATGGTGATTTTTCTTAAGTATTTAAGTATTTGAAATACTCTAAATACACTCCCTCATAATATTTTGTTACAAACTACATTTTATTTTTTCCACCCCTGCAAAATACAAATTACAAAATACACTAAAGTAATTAAATACATATTTAAAATACATTTAATTGAAATACTGCCCATGTCTGGTAAAGACATCATTAAAGTTATCCATGTGACTCCAGTGGTTTAAAAAACAAACAAACATAATTTACCAAATATTAATCTCCAATCTCTAACGCATCACTGGAACCACTGGAGTCACATGAATTACTTTAATGATGTCTTTACTACTTTTTTGGGCTGTCAATGGACTCTCAGATTTCATCAAAAAACATCTTCATTTGTGTAACAAAGACGAATGAAAGACTTATAGGTTTGGAACCACATGATAATGAATGACACATTTTACATTTTTGGTAAACTACCCATTTAAGTTTTACTGAAGTACATTTTAAATCATTGTTTAACTAATATTTTGTTTTTCTTTAATTAAGTAGGCCTACACTTATTTTGATTGTCTTTAATAAACATTCTAAAGCACATCTACCTATTTTCTGTCTGTCTGTCTGTCTGTCTGTCTGTCTGTCTGTCTATCTATCTGTCATCTATCTATCTCTGTCTGTCTATCAACTAAATTAATGTTATAACATTTTATGTATGTCAATATTTGTGTAATTTGTTTCTTTTTCATTTATTTAATACATGTATATATTCAATACATTTCAAGAGTAGCATCTGAGACAAAGTTAATTTATTAACTTTAAATTAATTAAAGCAATAAGCATTAAGCAAAATCTAAGCAATAAAATATTCATCTCAGAGTGCTTTGGATCTGTAATGTTATTTTAAAACCACACATCACTGTAAAAACAAATCTACTGAAGAGTTCACTCTTCTTATGGCTCACTTTCAGAAGATCTTGTTTACATCATTAATACATTTAAAGTGTATCTCATATATCTGTCTTGACCTACTATGTAAACAGTCAGAAGTGTTTTGTTTAAAATAACTTCACATAGCCACTGGCTGGTTTTAAACTTCATTTGATGACACTGTCACATTTTTTCTTCTCACAATGTAACATTTTCAGCTTTCATTTCTCTAAAAAAATGTCTTTGCAAGTTTTCTGGGGAAACTCTCGAGATGTAAATCAGCAGCCTCTCGTTTGACCAAAACCAAAGATGAAAAGAGCAATGATAAATTCATGCAGAATAGTCAGAAGAGGATCCATGCCGTCTGAAAAAATGCCTGTTTTGTCATGGCAGGTTCTATAAAAGATCTCTCTTTTTCTTGGTTTTGTAGGGGTCAGCACGTGAGATTTATGTGATGAGACTGGTCTGTGTGCACTTCCTCCCTTCTCTGGCCTTGTCAGATCTGGTTGCAGACAGAGGGCAAAAACATTTGTCATCCGTGTGAGATTCTCACCACAGGCTTTCATCTGCTTTAACATAATATGGATGCATGGGCATACCATTTGTATGTTGGCTGATGTAAAAACATTATTTGCCATGAACCATGGGACAAAAATGATTTGGATGTTTTTAATTAGTATAAGTAAGAGGGTTGTCTTAGTTGACATAAAATTCTATGCAACGTAATGTGACAGACTATAGTTCATCTAAAGAGTTTTTAAACATCATTTTCTGATGTGGATTTATTATAATGCCCTATTTTTTTGAGGATTGTGTTTGGGTGAGCTGTAGCCGTATTGGTTTTATAATCAAAGTCACATTTGTGTCATGCATCTCGGTTCACCCTTTCACCCACAATTCATCTCATTCCGACCGATACAATATCTAATTTATTTATAATTTCTGATAGTGTAATTATTATTATGACCTCATTTTTGAGGATACTTTGAATATTTGGACTTTTAAAAAATGTATTTGTCGCAGCGCTGGGCTGTATGAATAAACTGCAAGAAAAGATGAAAATAAAATTAAAATAGAATAAAATGTAATCAAATGGTGACCAGTTACAGTACTTAAAATAAAATCAAATAAAATGCATTTGTCACAATGCTGGGCTGTTTAAGTGAACAAGAAAGTAGAAAAAACAAACAAACAAACAAACAATAATTAGTGACATGTTAAAGGATTTACAGATGAAAATAAAATAAAAAGTAAAATGAAATATGCTAAAAAGAAAGATAAAATAAAATAAAATAATAAAACAATAAAATAATATAAATAATACTTACCAGTTACAGTACTTAAAATTTACACTTTCATATAATGTACATTTTTAACTAAACCCTTAATGGTGGGGTGGGTGGGTGGGGGTTAGGAGACATAATTTACATATTTAATTTGTCAAATACCCCTTCACAGCAATTAAATATGTAATCTTAAAATGTCATCCATTGCTACTGTTTCTACTCCATGTTTTCCACTGGGATTTCTGGGGTTAGTGTAAAGGGTGGGAACAGCAGAGTTTTCCGGCGGGAAGACAATTCCTGGAGGACAGGTCCTTCTCACTAAGAAATCTGACTCAGGTGTCAACTGGAGTCATGTCCCCTGGCCAAACCGTAGTCGTCCCCTCCCCAGCCCCCACCCAGGGCCCACTTTACCTCTGCCTGCCCCTCTGTCCGTCAGCTAAACCCGCTCCACTGAGGCCCGAATGCAGAACCAGATGTGCTGGCTGAGTCCTGAAACATTCTCTTCCCACTGACATCTTAACCTGAAAGGTGTGTGCGTGTGTGTGTGTGTGTGTGTGTGTGTGTGTGTGTGTGTGTGTGTGGAGTGGAGTGGAGGGGAGGGGGGGGGAGGTCAAACTTTAGCCTGGCCTCTAAGTGAGTGTAGATTACTTTTGAAGGTTGTGTTTATTGCTTCGGCACTGATTGTGTATTTTGTTGTATGTTTGATCCTGTACAAGAAGAACTTCACAGTACAGCCACACACACAAAAAAAGTTTCGATTTTTGTTTAGTTCTCATTCCATTTAGTTTCAACAAGGCACTACATTCCTAATCACAACGTGAACATATCTAATATTCATTTTGTTGATCATAGTGCATGTTTTGACTGCATTGTGTTTGGGTGAGCTGTAGCCGTATTGGTTTTATAATCAAAGTCACATTTGAGTCATGCATCTCGGTTCACCCTTTCACCCACAATTCATCATCTCATTCCCGACCGATATACGATATCTAATTTATCAACACATGCCCAATCTAAGCAGCCCCACACATGTGCGAGCAATTAGGCTATAGAACATTTGCTAACACAAACACCTTCTGATAGATGACACTCGAAATGTAAGGCCAAACCATGGCAAACATGACTCAATGAACTAACGTATCAATCAGATGAGCAGTGGCCTTTACTGTCACCTCCATCGATTAAACATTGTTTGGAGTTTCTGAAATGTGTTGCCAAATTGAAGTCTGTAGACCATTGTGGTGTTTACTGTATAGGTTCAGAGGGGTGACAATTCCTCTCACAAATGATACACCGTGTCACAAAAAAAAAAAAAAAGAGTTTTAGAAACTTTTTCAGGCTGAATAAGGAGTCGCAGTCAATGGATGTCTGTTTAAACCATATGTAGAAATATTTTGTCTCTTATCAATGATAGCATCCACAAGTGTTTGTCATGAAAAAGATTGCATTGCTCAGGAGACTTAATGGAGTTCATTGTGTTTTATGTGTCTATCAACTTTACTATCAACCTTAGGAGAAATAAAAAAAGACATGCAGTACAGTAAGAATTATAGAGCTGTAAATATTTAGCATAGCTCAGATAAATTTGTTTTCTCGTGGAAAATTTTTGAGTTCTCATTGAAAGTGAAGCTTTTGACTGCAGGCATCTGCACAGTTGAGCACATTGTTAAGATTTGAAAAATAAATTATAGAGGATACATGTAAGATTGGGAAGAAAAACTAGACAAGCAGGAGACTTAAAACTAAAGTCTCAATTTGATCTCAGTTTAATCTCATTGTTATCTAGTAGAAACAATTTAAATATGCAGTATGCAACTTTTTTTTTTTTTTTTCAAAATTTTAATAATGAATCAAAACATCATCAATCCTTCTTCCAAAGGTTTTTGTTTTATCTTGATTCACTATGGTAAGCAGCCTATTATAAGTGTTTATGTTTTAGACATGACCGGATGGTTTTTGTGGGAAAATCCGTAAATAGAGAAAAGTTGCTCCGGATACTTTGACGTGTGTATGGTGCGAGAGTGGCATTGGTGTGAGAAAGGTTGATATGGAGCCTCTAAATCTCCAAACTCTGGGGAATCACCCGTTTAAAAAAAACACGAACAGAAGAGAGTGTGCTGGCAAACCAGAACGCGACAGAGCTCGTAATAAAACAAGAATCAACATTGGCTTGGCTTTCGGAGATAGAGAGAACTGAGGGATTTGAAATGTTGTAAAAGCAACAGAGATATTGCGTTTTTATTAAGCTACTCAACAGATGAGTAAGGTATTTTATTGAACAGATAAACTGCCATATAGCTCTCTAACAGAGTTCATTGTAAAGTATTATCTATTGTGAAGGGTCATTTCATTATGGTTGTTGTAGCGCTGTGTTGAAAAGGTTTGTGTCTATTAATGGGTAAAGCTACAGTAACGTCTTCAGCTAGTCAGCTTGAGATCCTTTCCATCTAAACTGGTTAAATCTCTTAAGACGAGTAGTGAATGTTTTATGAACAAGGATAACCTCTTTGTTTTATGTGTGATTTTTCTTCACTACATATAAATGTTTTTTTTTTTTTTTTTTTTTGTGTGAAAGATTTCTAAAAACAAATACAGAAAAAAAGTGATATTGTGAAAGATACTTACAATTTAAAATATTTTAAAATGTTATTCCTGTGATCAAAGCTGAATTTTCAGCATTATGACTCCAGTCTTCAGTGTCACACGATCCTTCAGAAATCATTCTAAAATGATGATGTTGTGTTGCTTAATATATCTGTGTTTTTCAGGATTATTTGATGAATAAAACAACATTTATTTGAAATAGAAATGTTTTGCAAAATGATCTATGTCTTTACTGTCACATCAATATATAAATACTGTACATAACTGGCCCCACATTTCTGAATAGTGTGTTTTTGAACGAAATCATCTACACTACAACAAAATAAAGTTCAAAATAAACATCAAAATGGCTGAAATAAAATCACAACAGACATTAGCTGCAGTGTGCGAGGCTGTCAGATCCAAGAAGGAAAAGTGGAGATAAAGTTGTCAGGTGAAAAAAACCTGGACCGACATGTGTCACTTTAATTCCCCCGCATCTGGCCGATGGTTGAGGTCCACTGTCCAGCATGACTGTCCAAATTGAGTTCCTTCTGATCTTAATAAAAGTGAAAATCCTTCAGCTCTCCACAGCTGGGGACCCTCTGTAGCGTACGATCCACAATCTGACTTTTTTTTTTTTTTTTTTTTTTTTTCTGGGGGACACTTCACTTTATGGCTTGTTCGCCCTGGTGCAATGAATTTAATGGGGTTTCTGATCAGCACACATCATAAATGACATAATTTTAATGACGCTATGGTGTTATTTAGCCATTTGTCGCCAGCTCACATCCTTCAGTCCGCAAAAAGCTTAGTCTGTTTTTCTTCTTGAACGTAAGAAGACCTGGTTTTGCTCATCATATAGGGAGCGGTTCAACGTCGATCAGCTTCCCAGGACTTGAAAGAGAGAGAATGCACAGAACTCCAGGCATGTGGAACAATCAGTGTTAGAAGCAAGATAGCTCTCCCGCTGGCCCCGTTCTCAACTTTGACCCCTGACCTCTTGGCACACGCGCCGCTGTAAATAAAGCTGAAGAGAGGCCTCCCCACCTAATTTCCTTTGGCCTCAAATTTAAACACCAATCCCTCTGACTGTTCTGTAACCAGGGGATAAACATCTCCTCACGTGGACCAGGTTCTCAACACGACCACTCTAGAAATCCAGAGAGAGGAGATATACACAATAGAAATTGTGTTTGACAAGTTGGATACAGTTGGTCTGGACGGGTCCTTGGCTAAGTGAGGTCTAAGCTGGATTGTCGAAATGAGGAGGGCTGTATAGAATTGCTACTGCCATGACAGGCTGATTCATAAAATCATAATTGCAATAATTCTGTAATAGATTGATTTCATGGTTTAAGAAGTTATTGCACCTAGTTGCACCAGTTGTGATTCATTTATGTCATGAGGACACACTATAAGAGGCTATAGCTTTTGTTTCAGTCATAAGATTTACTTTAGTTTTTACAGCAAGACATGGATCCAAATCAGTGGGAAGCTAGCCAGACAGAAAACCCCAAGAAAAGTCAAATCCACACGAATCTGTGTGCCAGCGTTTTTTATTTATTTACTTTTATATGTATATTTTAAATATCTTAACTTATTTTATTATTTATCAATTAGGCCTATGATTGTAACTTTTTATGCCGTTTTATGAGTTTTCTCACACACTATTATACATTTATAATGGAACGGCGTCTATGGCAAGCCGTTTTGACTTTTATTCATTCCAGGAGATTATTAAATTAAATTAAGGAAATGATGTGGAAATTAAAACACATAATAATTGATATCAAACAGTATGATTTTTACTAGTAAGAATTGTATTTCTGATATGTGAAATTGGAATTTCAATTAGTTAGAAATCAATTCTTGATATCGACAATTAAATTTGAATGGCGGCCTATATATGGTGACATTTGTGAAAATACAATTACAGACATCGAGAATTATAGTTTTTACTACACTGTAAAAAAAAATCAATCAACTTAGATGTTTAAGTCATTTCAACTTAAATTATATTAAACTGACTTAAAAACAATGAGTTGAATCTTGTATAACTTGTATAAAAGAAGTTTAAGATTGCTTAACTTATTTTGATGAGTTAAAGCAATGTAAAAACACATGTTGTCATAACTTATTTATCATAGAATTTTTACAGTGTAGTTGAAATTAAATTTGTATTTCTGCAAGTGGTGATGTCATTGTTGATATCAAAGATTACAATTTTTACTAGTGGAAATGTAGGCTAATTCCTGAAATCAAAAATCGCCATTGTTACTAGAAGAAATCTAATTGTTGATATCAAGAATTAGCATTTTAACTAGTGAAAATTAAATAGTTGATATCAAGAATTCATATCCTGGTCAAAACGGCCTGCCATAGGCGTCTCCTTACGCTGTAAATAAATATTATTAGCATGGTGTGGATTGTGTTTGCTCTATTTCATGTTGTATCTTTCTTTTTACGTGATGTTGCTCAGTGTGGGAAGGATGACCCATATTTCATTAAGCTGTGCTCTTGTTTCCGGCAGCTTTCACAACGAATTTATCTCTGACCAACATACACACACTCAGCATTTGAGTTATCTGTTTCAACACTGGCTGTGCTCGAGATAATAATGCAGCTTTAAACTTGTTTTTATTTTGTAGATGTGTGGTTTTATGTTACAGAAACGCACAACTTAACACTAAAGAATGTTTTGCCCGACTATGTGGAATGCAATTTTTAAATGCAGCTAAATATGTTATTTAGCTATTTTTATGATATTTATTTATTATTAATTACCCATATCCCGTATATATATATATATATATATATATATATATATATATATATATATATATATATATATATATATATATATATATATATATATATATATATATACACACACACACACATATAACGTTTTGTTTAATAGAAAGTTAACGCTTTATGAGGTTAAACTCATTTTATAATACCGATTCGCAAAACATGAACAGTCACAGGCATCGTACTTGTTTCCTATTGTAACACACAGAAATACCTATATTTTTATGTGGTCTTGAACGAATTGTGCAGTAAAAGGCTTTTATTTTCAAACATAGCTTGGGTATAGCTTTTGTGGATATGTTCAGAAGTCGAAATCAAATACAAAGTAGTAAAAATAAAATAAATGAAAGGAACGAGAAACAAAAAGGACTGGAAGGTCTTATTAAAATAATTCCATTATCGAAAGGAATGGGATGAAACGCAAGGGTTATTGCAGGTATTGTTGTGCCTGTGGCTTCTCCTCCAGCCGCGCAATTCTCCTCATCAATACTGCAGTGAGATCGTTACGCAGCTGACATTGATAAATGACCACCAAACCACAGCATTTTCTCACCAGTACTGCAGGCTAGAGTAACACAAACTGGAGGTCGAAATAAGCAAAAGAAACGTCTGTAGGAGCAGTCTTAGCTAAGATATCAAACAGCATGAGAAAAGCCATTTGAAAATGTCACCGCGAAATTGCGTTTAAAAGATGCTGGAGATTGAAGAAGCGCGCGGGGTTTGTGTTTCTGAAAAATTACACGCCGTCCAGTCGCCTGCTTTGGAAATATTGAATTAATGTGATTTATTTCTTCACAGATTGCCTCAAACATTTTACAAAAGACCTCTGCACACACTTAGATGATTTTAGGGAAACTATACGGTTATCAAATTATCATTTTACACTTTCTGATGCCCTTTTCAGTAGACATTATTAATGCAGTTTTATTTATTTATTTGTTTTTTTTGTATTAGTTTGTAGTCATCTCTGTTTACAGTTGTTTGATATCTGCACGTTTAAAATGATTTTTCACTTTATTTCAAGGTGTCCGTGTTACAGTGAAATTATACATTTAAGTACTGAGTAATAATAATTAACTAAATACTTAATAGGGTTAGGATTGGGTCTTGTTGCATGCAATTATGCATAATTTATAGTTGTTAAGTTACTGCATGTAGTAACGTGTAACAAGGACACTGAAAAATAGTTACCGGCCAGTTTCGTTTGCGTCTTTCTTTTTTTTTTTTTTTTTTCTTGCTTTCAATGATTACTTATATAAATTGCAGCACAGTTGCATTTTATATATATATATATATATATATATATATATATATATATATATATATATATATATATATATATATATATATATATATATATAAATAATTAAAAAAAAATAAACAAAGGTAGGCTATGTCTATAAGTAGGCCTATTTATAGCCTAAATTAATTTTAACATCAAATCGCGTCAATATCGATTCAAAGCATGAAATAACACGACAACATTCAAAGCAAGAGATTTAGGTAACATTTTGAAAATGAAGCATTTATTACAAGAATTCGACTTTTGACTGTGTAGAAATACTGTACTGCTTTAAAAGACTCCTAAAAAAAAAAAAAAAAAAAAATGGACAGAGTGACAGGATCGATCAAATTTAGCAGTACATCAACAAACATATAATCGACTTTTTCCATAGAGAAAAGCAAGAGCGAGAACGGACCCAAAATGTACAACAATGTCCCATGTCCAATTTTAAAGGATCTCGACTGAATGCCTATTTCACATTGATGTGTTTTACAAATAACATTTACATAATTATGTACAATGGAACATCTCTAGTGGTTTAAAAACTCCTCCAGGCATACTTAGCCTTACCAGAGCACTGTTGCTCACCAATTCAACAAATAAACGCACAACTCATTTCCTCAGTGATGCTTTCCAAAACACTTCATGTGGGGAAGACTTTGTGGTTTCAGATACTGGAATTTGTGTCAGATGTGTGATCCCTTCGAGTGATTTCATTTCCCTCAAACTTTGAGGAAGCAAAGGTCTAAATCTATTGTCAATGACACAAACCCAAACATTGAACATTTCCCAAAAGAAAAAAACAAACAAAAACTCATCATACACTCACATTTCAGTTCTTGAGGGCTTTTAGCATCTTTTACTATATTCCACATTTAATATGAACGTGTGAACTTGTGCGTGAGGAGGTATGGGATATTCACGTCTGGGGCGGCCACTCTACAGTTGAGCAAAAGTGCACAAAATGGTGTGGTCCCCGTGCTTCTTGACGGTATAACAAGAATAAATAAATAATTTAAAAAGAAAAGATCTCCCAATTGTCTTTTCAGAAGTCTCTCTTTTGGCACAAATGCTTCAAGTCTGTTTTTGTTAAGGTGGTGCTCCTTTGGAAGGTCCTTTGGCTGGAGATCTGATGGCCAGATGATGAGAGAGTCTGTGGGAGATTTGGGAGGTTCTCGTGAAAAGAGGATCAGGTGAGGACGGATGTGATGACGTGACTCCTCATGCCTCTGGCCAGCACTGGGACTATTCCTGAGGTCACCATCAAAACCTAGAACATAGAGGGGGAAAAACAATATTGAGAGATTTATTCACCCACATCCACACTGTGAAAAAAAAAAAATAATACATTGCAGAAATATTCTGGGCACATGTTGATTACCAGGAAAAAATGTTTAGTCTAAAAAATAAGCACAATCTGGATCTCATATAATGGAAGTGAAAGCATAAACTTCAAAATACGTGTTCATTATACGATTCAGTAGCCACAAAACGCAAACAATATGCAAGCTAACATGAATTTAGTGTGAAAAAAGTAAGTAAAGTTATATCCAATTTTACAATGCAACATCTAAAAAACCCAAATGACCACGAAAACGACTCACTGTAAAACATTTCCCCCTAATTCAAATTAAAAACAAATGTTATAATCGAACTGGCTGTACAAGTCATTTCAACTCATTAACACAATAACATACAATAAGGTTTCATTAGTTAACATGAAATAAGAATGATACAGCTTTTACTAATCTTAGTTAATGTTCATTTTTATTTTAATTATTAAAATGTAATGTTGTATTTGTTAACATTAGTTAATGAGTGAACTAACATGAACAAACAATGAACAGCTGCACTGTAAAAAATGATATGTTTTTACATTGCTTTAACTCATCAAAACAAGTTAAGCAAATTTTCAACTTGTTTTTATGTTATACAAGATTCACCTCATTTTTAAGTCAGTTTAATGTAATTTAAGTTGAAATGACAAACATCCAAGTTGATTGTACTTAAAAACAGTCTATGGATTTTTATTAACTAACATTAATAAATACTGTAACAATTTGTATTTTTCAATACAATACTAATGTTGATATCCTGCCTAGTTAAATCGACTTAAAAAATAAATTGAAACTGGTTAAATTACTTTGATGAGTTAAAGTAATGGAAAAAACATATGTTGACTTATTGATCATATCATTTTTTACAGTGTATTTAATCAGCTTTACACCTCAAATAATACACAAGTTATAACATAACAAATGAATATAAGTGTTTCTATAAAATTATAAACAGATTTCAGGGCAAATTCACTTAAATTAAATTCTTTCTTCTTCTTCTATTTTTTTTTATTAAAGAAATCAATATATATATATATATATATATATTTTTTTTTTTTTTTGTAATTAACATTACACCACAAATGCTCTCAATTAAACTTAACTTGCACCCAACTCTGAAAATTCTTTTAAATAAACATACACCTGCCTCTACGATCATAAACGTGTCTCTATCCGCTTTATGCAGGAAAACAGATCTTCATAATGATCCCAACGATCCGCCAGCATATGGTGTTTAACCAGAGCGAATTAAGGACGGGGAAACATTCCTCTAAATGACGCAATTACAGTAACGACTCGATGATAATTCAATCAAAAAAAGGTAGGATTAAATAGTCTGGAAATTATTTAGTCTGCGTGTATCTGGCTCCTGCGAGCCGGAGCTCGTGATATCTCTATGTGTCTGTGGTTTCAGTGGGGGGTGTTAACCTCCGCTCGCCTCCCCTCTCCTCTCCCTTCATTAGCGGAGGATGAGGTTGTTATTTGAGAGGAAAGGGCTGTGTTGGCACGATTGCAGAACTGGATGCGGTGCCTATTTACATATAAAGAGCTCTATTAATCAAGGTAAGTGTCATTATGGAGGGGCTCATTGGGCAGCACAGTGTGGGTATTAAATAAAATTCTCCATGCCAGGCCGCCCGCGGCGAGCGATACGTCTTGATTTGTGGACTGTCAGAGACAGGCAGCGAAGATGGAGCCGGGGAAGGAAGGTGCGCGAGTGATTGCGCATGGGGAGGGGGAGGGGGAGGGGGGGGCTACGTCGTCGTCGTTGGAGAGAGAATTGCCACCATAATCAGATTTCGCACGCCGAGTGAAAGGAGAAAGAGAGGGGATGTTCTAAGTACCAAAGCGTTTCCTTACGTTTATGATTTGGGAAGCAAGGGAGGTGTTTACATGTAGTGCCACTGTCCATCCATACCCATGTTCATACCCATACCTCCCATGGGACCTGTGAGACAGAGAAACGAAATTAAGAAAACAATAAAAACACATGCAAATGTGCAGGAAGATTTTTTTTTATAACAGCACTAAACGTGAGTTATGCGCAATTATTATCAAAGCGCTTCTTACCGCCAGGCCGAAGACCCATGTGTTGTTGGCCGTCTAACACAAAGCCACCCATTGGCTGACCATCGGGGCTGTAAGCGGATCCTTGACTTACTAAACACACAAAGACACAGTACATATATGTGATGTATGCACACACTGCTTATATGGTGATAGTAAAGATTGTAGAAAATAAACCTGCACTTTACCTGCTCTGTTAGACTGATCAATCATGGGCTGCACGATTCTTCTTCGAGCATTGATAAACCTGTCAAAGAGAAGACATTTACTAAATCTATTTATATTACTAACCGCACACAGTATATTTTACTCTTATTTAAACACTCAGGACTTTTACTACTGTGAGCTCTTTGCTATGATTTACTGCAAAATATTCCTTAATGCAGTGCGATTTCTCCTGGGCCTTTGGGTTAATGGACCTGTCAGGAGTCCACAAAAAAAAAAAAAAAAAAAAAACTAATGCACTGTTTAAGCGCCAGACCAAAGAAATTCTCTAATTTATAATGTAAACAAGCTGAGGTTTTCTTAATAAAGATATTTTAACACCTTTTACAGATTACGTTTGGGGAACATTCCATTTAATGGTGAATTTTATAGTCAAGGACAATAAAAACAAATAGATTTATTTGATCTGTGGTCTGTTTTTCCTTTCCTCAGCACTCTAAAGTAAATCTCTGTTTTTAAGACTTGCTTTAATTGCGCTTCTTGCTGCAATATATTAGTGAATCAAGTAAAGGGGTCATTGCTCAATAAATATTCAATTGATATAGCATTGGCCTGGCAGCCTGAGGGTATGATTAGCCTAACTGCTTTTCAGACACTAATATGCTTCAGCAGCCCGTAACAGAGAGGTAGGAAATGCCCCTGACATACAATGGGGGAAGGAATTACTCACAGACAATGAGTCTTAGCCAAATGTTTGTGAACACCTTATTTGGTCGTGGTAAACACATGTTAGTGTATGGTACAAATCTTAAATGTCAATTTTCTATATATATAATAAAAATAAAAATAAACAGCTTTTGTTGAAATTTTATTAAAGTATGTATGGTAAATTAAAGTAGAATCTAATTGAAATCAAAATAGAATTGATTTATCTACATTATATGGTTTAAATACATAAAGAATTAAAATATTTTAATTTTAGTATTTTACAAATAAATATGTTTTATCATGGAAGAGGCAAAAGTCTAAATTTAAAACTTAATTTTGAAGTATATATATATATATATATATATATATATATATATATATATATATATATATATATATATATATATATATATATATATATATATTCAAATCTCATGGAAAAGAAAACAAATCTAAAATGAAAAATTAATTTTGAAAATAAAGTAAAAAATATTAAACTTTCCTGCTTAAGAATGGTGCTGATTTAAGTAGTGTATGCTATCCAAAATAAAAATTGTATTATGAGAGCATATGTGGTAAATTAAAATAAATAAATTGAAGTATCAAAGTTATACAGTTTAAATGCATACAGACTAAAAAACAAATATGTAATGAAAAAAAAAAACTTAACTTAAAACTTAATAATATAGAATTTTTTTATTTTTTTTATTTTTTTGGTGCCTATTGGCAATCTATCATTACATACTAATATCATACATACACTTCCTTTTCACATTCTCAAACTGAGAATGAGTATCACATTTGTGTAATCCAATAACATCTATTATAAGCAAGATGGTTCCTGAAAAAAAAAAAAAAAAAAAAACATTCAGGGGAACTCTGGTGACCGAACAGCATTCCGGAATCCTAACATAACATTTGACAACTTTTCTAAAAGCCCCTCGGAGACCTTGGCAAACCTCATCATCGCTCCTATTCTTACTTTTAATTGTCTCATAGGGTCTTTGAACACCGTCTAATAATAGTGTGAAATATCAGGATCACCGGACTTGAAATGGAAATGTTACAGAGATCCCCAACCCTGACTTCTAAGTGCTGAGAGGTCAATCTGGCAAGTCAAAAGTCAAAGGTCAAAGGTTACTCACCAGTTATTCACTTGTAAGATGGTGAGGCCTGTGTCCTGTGCTAGCTGCTTCTTCTGCTCTTCAGATGGGTAGGGGTGCTGCAAGACAAAAAAAAAAAAGAAAAAAGAAAAGAAAAATTTGATTAATGTGTAAGAAACCTCTGCAGTTAATAACATTGCTGTCCGATGATCCATAAAGCAATAATGAATGGAACATGTAAATGTCTTCATTTTTTAGAGTTGTGTATTTCTCCTTGCAGTCTCCATTAATAAAGCAAATCAAAATGGCCTTACTTTTTCTTAAAAACCAATCTGTTTAAATGACTAATGACTTCAAGCACCAAATGTGAGACTCCGGGCAAAAAACGTGGATCCCATATGACTCTTTCAGGAAATTACATCATTATGTATGATAGACTTCCCATATGCAGCCCTGAGTTGGAGAATTTCCCTGCGTCTTATTGGCTGAGCGCTCGTGGTTTTGTTTGACATTATTTGACATTACTTGACAAATGATCGAGTGGGTGTGAAAGAGAGACAATGGAGAGTTTTGTTTAGGGTTGAATAGGGCTTGGCCCTTGGTGGCCCCGCAGTGGCCCCTGGCCCCTGATCTTCTTGCTCTCGCTGTGAGTGTAGAGGGAGGGCAGCAGATGGCAGGCAGGGGTGAATGTATAGACAGTCCTGGGTCGTGGGTGTGCACCAATTTTGGCACTGTCATGGCCTCACCTCCCGTGGTCACCGGTGAGGGATGAGTCCTGTTCCATGTCTCGCTCTCTCTCTCTCTCACACACTGACGGAGATTTCCCTGCTCACCTCCTGGCTTGCTAGCTGTCATTGTGGTGATGAATGACTGTAAGCCCTGCCCCCTTTCTACACAAGCCAGTGATGGCCGAATGCAAGCTGGGCTCTGGGATCCATCTTTAAACTCTTATCAAAAAGCTCTCGGCAGGTTGCGGAGGGATTGTTCGCTAAAGTTCCGTGAGGAACCTACTTGTTCAAATGACGAAGCTAGCCGACAAGCTCGCTTTCATAGAATCCGCTCATATTTGCTTGAATTGCACTTATGTCTACCAAGAAGCCCCCTCCTCGTCCCAATTTGCATGCCAAAGGAGATCTCTCTATCTCGTTCCAGTGAAACTAACAGTTATAACTGTAATGTTCCACTGAATCTTAATGTTCCACCTTTCTTTAAGATTGTCAGCACAGGGGGTCTTTATCGTGGACCTCTGAATAGGTCACAAAAGATGGAGGCTTAGACCATATGTAAGAGCCCCCCCCACCTCAAACGCCGCACACTGGCTCAAAGTAGAACCCGACAAAACGTAATCCAGCAGCTTTCATTCAGCCCCGACCCCAAATGAATGCATGATCGCCTGGGTGTTGCAATGGAGGCCATTCAGAGGCCAAAGTCCCCTCTAACACTTTTTTTTGTCAGAGGACACATCCTGCAATGGGAAACACTTTTGCTTCACAAATTCCTCTGAAAAGGAGCTGGGAACAGAGAGAGGATAATTCAATTAGGCTCTCCTTTTTATCTCTAAACTCTAAAGGTGGGTAAAAGGGAAAGGATTACTATGTGTACGAGACCTGTGTAGCTCTTAGAAAGTGCAGGAATTCTGAAAGAGAATGGAAAACAGGAAGACGCAGGAGAATTGTGGGAATTTAAGGAGGTGGACCAGTGAAAATGTGCAGTGATTCAAGAGGGTTAAGAATGCCACAAATCAGCCCTAAACCAGCAAGTTTTGCTGGAACGTACTCACCCCAAGGCGAATACGACCCTCGGTTTTGACAAACAAAATGGATGGGAGGGCCGAGAGACAGATAATAACACACCCTGCTAGTTTTAATGCAGTTTGGATGCAGGCCGCTGAGCTGAAAACAGTGGGATTAAACTAATTCGCCAAGAGACACGTCAAACAATCTGGCCCATTTTTACGCAGACTTCCGATTTCCGACAAGGAGATCTGAGCGAGTGTTACCGTAAGATGCTGGAAGAGCCACGCCCGCATGATGTTGGTCGCCACTTTAGGAAAGATCCCTCTCTTCTTCTGCCGTTTCTTGTCCTGGTCGTCCTCGTCCCCAGTTCCCGGAGATGCCAAGCTGTTATCCAAGCCATCTCCTGATAAACAGCAGCGTGAAAGCAGGGCGAGAGAGAAAAAGCAAAAGAAGAAAGTCATTTTAATGAGATAAAACATCACCTTCAGTTGTTTATTCAGACCGATCACCAGTGCCACTCACAAACGTGATGTGAAAGAGTCACGCAGGGGGGCTTGTTTTGATTAGCAACAGTAACACAAGGACCGCGGCGAGCAGAAGTATCCATGCAGTGAGAGGGAACGCTAATCAACAGAGCGAGATTTCTCCCGCTCCCTCTCGCTGTCTCAATGTCAGGGATCTCGAGGAAAGCTCTGCACCAACCCCAGTGCTATTAATTCAATGTGAGTTCTGTCTTTGACAAGGGGTAATGAATGTCCAGGCTTCATGCTTGAATGTGGAATGGAGACTTGGCACTGCAAAGAGAATATCTGATCTGCATTAGCACTCAAAATAAAGTCGAAAAACTCGGGAAAAACATAAATAAAGCAACGCCTGTTGAGAAAACCGTATTCGACTTCAGAATTTATGTTGGTAATTGGTTTACCGTGCAGGGAAAGTACATACGACGCTAAACCGCTAATTTACGTACACACACTTCAGCTATTGAAGGTTTTTTTTTTTTTTTACTGAAGTTCATGCATTCTCTGGGAAGTGTACAATTCTGTGAATGTGTGTGTATAGGGATGTACATTATCCCGCTTGTTATATGGCTTCATGCCACATAAGTAAATAATTAGACACAAAATATTGGCTTGAGTTGAAATATTTTATTAGGTCTTTAAACGCAAAGCTTCCGTGGAGAAAGGAGTTGATAGCAAGCGCCAAGTTCAAACTAGACGGACATTTAAGGCATACGGTACAGTCATGCCACTTATTACATGCCATTTCGCCACATAAAAAATTATGGGGATAAGAGATATTGATTTAACATGAAACTGTTTTAAAATCGAACCTGTTTGTATATTATAATCCATTACAGTGTACAATACAATCGTTGCAAAATGGTAGCAGCTGCGTATGTATGAAACAAGACAGCAAGTCTGAGATACCCGGATGACATAATTAAATAATTGTACACAAAATATTGATTTGAATTTTAATATTTTATTAGCTCACCAAGCATAAAACTTACACAAAGAAAAAACTTTCCAAGCAAGACTTCGGTTACCCGGATGAGCCTGTGTTATCAGTTTTTACCAGTTGTTATCAGAGGATAAAATACCGCTGGATCGTGCAATTGACCAATCAAAATCAATATATATGTATTCACAACTAGTAAATATTAAACATTTAGTTGCATAAATAATGTTTCATTAATTAACATTTTTATATAAAATACCTCACCTATTTACTCTTGCAAAATGTTTCAGAACAAAGAGCTTTTGAAAACTGGCTATAATAATGGCAAATCAAGGAGAAATATGTGCTGAAATGATAACTCAGCTACTTTTATATATTGAGATGGCTGCTATTTTTTATTTGTTTTACATGACGTCAAATGAGAGAATTTGGAGCATTCATAAAAATCCTACAAGTTTACAACTTGTTATTGAGAGTTTGATGATACATTTGATAATACAGTTTGATGATACAGTTTGATGATATGCTTTTTTTACCAGTCGGAAGCTGGTAATTACAGTAATTCTTATTCCAGAATGACGTGAATGAGGCATATATTGTAAGCTCAATTGATGCTCAAGAAAACAATGCTTTTTGAACTGTGAGCTCTCTGATAACATCAAGCTTGCTTTCATTCCATTACCATCCAATCTAGTTTAAGATCAGAGCCAGGCAGGAGGCCGCTTTTAAACTAAGGTTTCCGTCTTGTCCTCCTCCCCACCCTCCTTTCTCTCTTTCTTTCCATCCCTCTTTCCCTCTTCCATTAACTGTGCATCAGGCAAGATGATTTACTTTTAACAGTCATGCTTATTTTTCTTGCCCTGAGGGTAGAGATGCCTTGAAAGCCTGCCCGGAGGGTGTGTGAATAATGTATCTGAGGGACTCCTCCCCGGAGGCGGGACAGGAACCCTACTTTTCTTAAGATTGGCCCTGCTGTGTCTCCTTGTTTTTGTGGATGCATCAATCAAAGGCGACTGTATGCGCCATATTCATCCATTAATATTTCAGATAATGAATAATGACATTTGAATATAAGAAGGGGGGTGGTGGATGGACTTCAGGCTGACTGATGCTGTAATCAAAATTCAAGTCAAGGGCAGGGCAGTGGTCTCACACTGTCTGTCTACACAACACAGACTGCTGTTCCTTCTCATTATGCTTTCAGGAGTTTGCATGTTGACCACAGTCTTAACCGGCACCGAGAGTTAAGGGTTTCAATGTGAATATGAAGAAAAAGTATTAGAAAGTACAGTAATATGTTCTTAAAGGGTATGAAAGAAAAGGAAAAAAGTGAGAAAAGAGGGGAAAAAAATAGAAAATAAAACATGAGGATTTTTGTTTGTTTGTGTGTGTTTGTGTGTGTGTGTGTGTCCATGAAAACCAAATATCAAAAAGGTTAAATAAAAGTTATATTTTATATTTGGAAACATTTTAAAGGGAAGAAAAATCATAACATGAAATGAAAAATGTATCAAATATCAAAAAGGTGTTAGAATGAACAAAGTAATATATGAAAGAAAACTAAAATGGTGAAATGAAATAATCTAAAATTAAATGTAAAGAACATACAAAATGTGTGCTGTCAAATCTAACATGTGTTTATATAATATATATATATATATATGTATATATATATATATATATATATATATATATATATATATATATATATACACATACATACACACACACACACACACACACACACACACACACACACACACACACACACACACACACACACACACACATATATTATATAAACACACAAACTTTTGTTAGATGCAATAACAATTTATACTTTTCACAGCACTGAAAAATAGGTGAGATTTTTAAATGATGAAAATCAAATATCAAAAAGGTGCTAGAAAAAAACTGATAATGAATAAAAAAGTAACTTATTCTGAAAGTATCAAAAAAACAGATGACTTTAATGAAGAAAAAGGCTAAAAGTAAAAATAGAATAAGATTCTATGAAAAAGTGACATTTTCAGTGTTACAAAACATGTTCAGGTGCTAGAAAGATTGAAAAGAAGAATAAAGAAAAAGAAAAAAGAAAAGAAAGAAAAAGAAAAGTAACAGATTCTGAAAGTATAAAAAGTATATTTTAGAGAATAATATGTAAAAATAGAATAAGAAAATAATAAGAAAAGAAAAGGGGAAACCAATAGATAAAGAGAGCTGGGTGAGATCCTTACATCTAAGGAAGCCTCAAACACTCCCCCCCCCCCTTCTCCTCGAGCCTCTCTCCTCCTGTTCCAGAAAACGAAGGCCGGAGGGCTGATCCAACCCGACGCTAATCGCTTCTGACTGTTCCCTGGCAACTTGGCCCATGCAGCCTGTGCGACTGCACTCTTTTTAAAGGCTGCAGCTCCCTGAGCCCTACCTCACTCCCTGGCCCCGGAGTCTGCACGCGCAGCGCAGAGGGGGGCCGGAGCAGCCTGGAGGAAGGCTGGAGTAAGCCCTCGGGCTGTTTAGAGAAAAACAGCACCCTAAGACATGGAGAAGAGGCTTCTAGCTTCAATCTACAGCCCCCCCTCCCCCACTTTCACTTGTACATATATAAAGCAAAACTTCTGAAGCTAGATATGATGAGCATATGCATATAAAACACGTCAAGTCTAAGTAGAATTTTTTTAACCGGTTTTCCCACATCCTTCAAGCCGACCCTCACGGCGGCCGTGTCACATCGCGGTACCTTCAGCGTCCGAGAGATGACAAGGTCCAAAAGCTAAAAACGCTCTGCGTTGTTCTGATGCTGATAATTAGATGAACTGGAGATAGATGAATGTCCTGAAGACAAAGGGTGCCCGGCGCAAACTAGCCGGGTCTGATGACTGCCACCCCGCACGCATCACAGAATAAATCCAGTTTGCTTGCTTAATGAGCTCGCCATGACCTCAATCTATCACGAACTATACTTCTCCGAAGGGGCCATAATTCTGACTACTGGACGCAACAGACTGGATAATTACTGGACGGACGCAGATGATTTTGTTCTCGCTAATCGTTTCGCTTAAAGCATATTGATTAGATGCTCTTATCCTCTTGTCCCCCGTGGCCATGATATGATCTGGAGGAACATGGGATTGGACCACAGTTGGGTGGTATTGACAACTACAAAAACGCGGAGGCATCGGCTCTTGACACTTGTTGTTGGTCCACTACACTTCATGCTGGGATTTCACCTCCATTGAGGGTTCAGATATAGATGTAAACATCCTGTCTCAGCCTGTGTCTTTCAGCAACCTTAGAGGTAACAACTGGCCTGGAATGTCCTGCAGCTTCCTTTTGTTCCCTTTCGGCCTTTGTGATGGACATTCCTAGGCTCTGCATTCCCACCAACAAGGCACATGTTTAGGATAGCTGTGGAAAACCCCCTCACTACCATCCCGAACTCACTGAGGTGAGTCAGCGGTTCTTAAAAACCACTCGGACTGTGGACCGAGGAGCACTTCTTCGGACCTTACTTGAAGGTTACCCCAACAGGAGCAACTTCTACTGATGTGCAACAAACAAAGGGAACCCCCTACAAGAGACAGGTGCTTTGAAGAGGCCCAGTAATCCTTTGGTCTGGAGTTGGGTGACTGACGTAAGACCCCCCATTCACTTGTAATGGAAAAAGGTGTTTGCTTTACCGATCTCTTGAATGATAAAGGAAGGAACACTGATCCAAAGTGGCTCCTGGAGGAGCAGCAGGTAGATGTCCCTGATTCTAACCCAACCTCAGCCTCTGATCACCCCAGATATCACCCCTCCATTGTGACTAGTTTTTGAAGTGCTCTGTCCTTCAGGCCGGCAGGGGTCATTCCTCTTCCCCTTCTTCAATGCATGCTCTTTGGGGTCAAAAGGCCGTGGGTCTTGGATGTCCCCCCACTGTTGTTTAAAAAAAAGCCCTGTGTGGGGAAAAATGCCGCCACCCAATGCTTTTCTCTCTTTTATACAGAGTTGCACCGCAGAAAGACTACTGGCATTGCTGCTATGCCAAACATTTAAATTTTTAGAGCTTTTATATTGTCACACTAAGGCCGAATTGTCAGAGAATAACAATCTGGCTACTGGCTTTTGATTCTGGTTTCTCTTGTCTTGTATAACATCCTGCTATTGTTCTGCATAACGGTCAGGCCATTGATGTCTGATGGTTAAAAGGAGGTGAGAAACCCCGAAGGCTATTTTCACTGAAGCAATTACACACACAAAAAATAAATAAAATAAAATATAATAAAAGGAACTATAAATATGAAGTGGCAGATCGCAATATAAATTAAGAAAAAAAGAGTGACATGCAAATGGAAGATTTGGTAAATTAAATTAGACCCTTAACCTTTCAAGAACATTAAGCACCTACTGTGTCCACAGTTAAATCGTAAAACCAGCTCAGTGAACCATCGCAATGATGACACGAACAATGACACATGACTTTGATTAGTAAATGCCGTTTACAGCCACGCGCATTAACAAATTATGAATTTCAATTCCACAAAGTACCATAGATGTTGTAATCAACGTACAATATACACTGGAAAAAAGTGGTAACCTACTAAAAGTGCTATTTCAACCAATTAAAATTTAGTTTTGTTGGTAGAAATTACGGTGATTCAGCAATGTTTAATACTATTTTTTGACTGTTAGATGTTACCACTTTTAGGTTGCATTTTTTGAGTGTATGATGTAAAAACAAATTAAAATCCAACCTCAGTGAAAACACTACTCGAAGCTTGGAATATGAATTAAGACGAGTCTTTTCAACAAAGCACATTATGACATAATAGTAAAACTGACAGTTTTTCCTACCTAGTTCACTGCTGTTGTCTCCGCTCTGAGAGGCATGTCCCCCGCTGGAGGGTCCTGGGGTGCCGACTGAGGGAGTAGAGTGAGCGTCGTCCATGTCTCTCCAGGACGCTGGATTCTGAGGTTCAGGAACATCCAGATATCGAAGGGTGAAAAAAGAAGGCCACATTACAAACACTAGCAACATATACATGCTATTTTTTTAAACAGCGATTTTTAAGCGCCTAGTTACCATGTCTGTGCTGAAAAGTTAGTCCGACCAAATTAAAGTTAACTGAAACGCATGATCCAAAACAAACACAAATGCAAGTCCTATGGAGCCACGAATGGCGTAACTGCTTCTCCTGATGTCTGACCGTAAATGCTCAGAGGAAAACCAACGGCGTCCCCTTTTTATCCAAAACAGGGTATAAAGCACTTATACGGGCTCAACATGAAGGCAAACAGCAGCCGTTCCTCTTCAGGCCCTTAGCGTCAGCTGTTTGCCTGATGGTGATCAGCTAAAGAGCTCTAAGAAAAGGCCAGAATAAGCTCCTACAACAATAAAGCTGTGTGAATAAGACCCTTCACTGTTTTCTCATTAGGACGTACAAAAGCAGTCTGTGGGTTTGTGTGTTTATGTGTGTGTGTGTGTGCCGTTAATAACGTTTCAGAAGGCCACTGTCTCCTTTCATCACGTAATTCAAATTGTTTTGTGTCACGCTGCACACTTGTAAATCGATAAGACATTACAGGAGCATCAATAAAAGATTACAGTTATCATCAACCGTGCAAAGGTACATATTCGTCATATGAATTTCAGCTGACCAAGTGAAGGTATGACGGTTAGACCTCACCATCCACGGATCTATTTACAGGAGTCGTGTGGATGGGAAAAGTCATCAACCGTTTTACACGATGGAAAATAGAAGCATGTGATAAAAGTCAAAACTATAACAGGCTATAACGTCGTGTTTTTTTCTCTGTGTTTAATACGACTATAACCTCTCCTTCCCATTTTGACAAGGAACAGAGCGAGGCAGAATGTCCCGTTCTATTCTGTGGTTTTGTTCCTGTGACAGGGGGTGGTGCGTTGATAATAGGAAGCACAACTGTAAAGAACACACTGTTGGTCTCTGAGTGAAAAAAGACTCCCCTCCTGCTTGACAATAACAATCCAATCAGTTCAAAGACAATAGCTCATTCACGTGCAAATGTAACGTTGATCATTAGGGCTAACGGAGGGGTGGACAGTGGGGGGAAAACCCTGACCCTCAACAACACCTGCACCCAACATGACGGGATTCATCAACATGATCTTCATCATCATCATCATACCTCTTCGAAAATAAGATATATCCTGGGGCAATGTCTTAATGATTCATATTAGAGCAAAGAGAAATGGATTTAGATAATGTTGTTTAAATAAATTAGCATATATAACTGTAATTACCTCTCTTACTCTCTCTGTGTTTATGGCTAAAATGCATTGTGGAGATGAATAAAGGAGGAAGAAAAAAAGATATGGGAAATGCATGGCTGAGGCACTACAAATGTTTTTTTTTTTTTGTTTGTTTTTCTCTGATAAAATAATAATAATCAGAAAACAGAATTTTAACTCTCTTCACCAGTTTACACAATACACAATACATGGCACTTTCAGTCTTTCCTTTGTTGGAAACTAATAGCCTGTACTGTAAACATACAAACAGCTCTGCTGTCTAATTGCCCTGTTTTATGATGTCATAGAAAGCCAATTAAAAACTCACGTGATCTGCGAGATTCGTCGAGGATCCTGAGAGGTCGTCGAAGTCGGACTTGCATCCATCCCGTTCATCAATTACCAGGTCAATGGGCATTTTGCCCTTCAAACAGCTAATATACCGATGACAAAAGTTGTCGCAAAGCTCGTGCACCTGAGAAAAAAAATTTATTCAATTTGTTTTTCACTAGAACAATATAATATTATAACAATTAAAAAATAATAATAATAATAATAATTGACGTACCTTTTCGAGTTCTAAAAGATGGAATCGTAATACTTGTATTGATTGAATCATCTAAGGAAAGAGTAAAATAATGCATGAAATATTTAAACCAAAATAACAACTTTAAAAAACAACAATAATAGTAATATAATAGGCTAATAACAATAATAAACTTTGGTTATTCTAATAAAAAAAAACATTTATATTCTAAATGTATATTCTACATTACATTCGATTATATTCTAGTTATTCTAATCGCGCGAGAAATCACACTCACATCAAAAACTTCACACGTCTGATATAGTGTTGGCTTTGTAATGTTATGACAATAGCAGGAGTGTAAATAGGTTCCTCCAGAGACGATGCTTTGAGGGAGCCCAGGGCAAAGACCCCCACGCCCTCTGATAACACGCGGCCTCATAAATCACTAAAGCTCCCTTTCTTTCCCTCAAAGAATCCTCGCATCTAACGCTCTGAAGCGAATATACCTGAAACAAAAGCTGTGCGAAACGGCATCTTACACTTACCAAATTGTCCAGCTCTGGATTAGAAGAAAATAGCGGCTTCTCTGCCCGAATCTGTATACAAAAAATTCACAAGTTTGTTAGAACTACAAAACAATATATATATATATATATATATATATATATATATATATATATATATATATATATATATATATATATATATATATATATATATAAAATAAAACAAAATCAAATGATTTCCAATTTCCCCAAAAGTGTCATTTAGTTAGAACTACCGAAATCGTTAAGTCCTTAAAAAGATGTGTATTTTTCAATCAAAAAGTTACCTGTTTGGCAAACACAGCGATGTCCTCGTTAAATGAGTCGGACGAGCACACATCTCCTCCAGCGACTCCGGGCTCTCTCGGTGTGCATGTGGCCAGCTCGCACTTCTCAAACACCAGCGCCAGCAGCGGGAATAACGGGTGCCTTCAAGATTCAATAAACATTTACATGCTTAGATCAAAACACTATATCAATAACTGAGCAATCGTGCTGATGACAGTAATACGGCTTTGGAGTTTTTACTTTCATTGCTTTGACGGCCACATAATGGCACTCGAGTAGCCTAAATCAGATAGTGTTCTATAATTTTTAGAATGACAAACAAACAGTTTAATTTAAAATGTAATTATGCAGCACACTATTTGAAAATGTCGATATGCAGACTTTAAGATCGTATGTGCAAAGTAATTTACTGACTGAAATAAATTTCACTGCCAAACGCGGGTCTAGCCTAAAAAGATTGTGTTAACTAGCAGATATGCCATGCAAGAAATGATATAATAAAGTACCCATAAATTTGGTCCTTGTCTCTTTTAAGTGCGTCGTTGACAGCCGAGCCCATGCTGCTGGGCATGATGCTGTGCGGTGCGTGGGCCCCGTAGTGTTGGTTGGCATGTGGCGGTGGCCCGTGACTCAAATGGTGAACCTGCGGCAGGGGCCGAGGCGCGTGCGGGTCCCCGTACATCGACGTCGGAACCCCAACTCCATCCATGCCGCCATAGTGGGCAAGGTCTTCGTACTGCATCAGATAGAAACCGTATCATAGGCAACTCAAATAACAAATGTGTTTACCTAATATTGGTGCAAATATTAAAAGCAAACTTTACGACTTAGGCTAAGTTGTTTTACGCGGTGGATTTGTAAGAGAACGTACCCGTTGAGCCATCAGCATATGACGCTTCTGTTGATGTTAAGTGCAAATTGTGATCTTATCCAACGAGGAAGCAATTTGAGTGATTTAATTCCTTTTGTGCATCCGGTTTAAGAGGACTGAGCTGTTGGTAATCCGTTGAGATGATAGAGCATGTCCTGTGAAGAGTTTTTGATCGCTCCTTTTTCAGACGCTTTTGGTGTTTAAGTAATTCGACCGTATTGCTAAATACACTTTGATGAATGTAAACTTAACAAATAAAGAAACGATACAGTATAGGCTAAAAATATTTGCTTCCACTTCAACCTTCTGACAATCTAATGCACTTTACCCTTCAAAGACTTCCTGAAGTCAGAGGAATCTTTCCAATTTCTGGGATGTTCGTGTCTGGCATCGCAAACACTGCAAGGAAAAACTATCCGGATCTCATGGTCCCTCTTTGCGATCCACGCTTTGCCTCGACTGGGATTGTGTTGGTCACTGGAGCAGGTTCCTCTTGAAGAGACTGAACCCCTGATGACTGAGCCTGGGAAGCGTGGTGGGTGTTACCAGCTCAACACCTCTACATAAAGCAAGAGAAAGAAGAGCGCAATAACCACGAGTAGCCAGCGAGTGTTCACATTGGATACGCGGGCGGATGACGCACCACCATCCTCTGCGTTTTGTTACTAGGGGTGGAGTGTCTTTATTTTTAAAAGTGCTAAAATCAGATCAGTGCACTGAGTCGCACTGGGAATGGACCTTGTTTCGACAAATTGCTGAGCATCACAGCATTTGAGCCTTTGAAAATATATTTACCACAGACTATACATTTGGACTGCTTCGTTGTTCAATATGTGTTCGTCATATATGAAGTTATTAGGCTACAATTATATTATAAAGTTACGTTTAGGGTTTTTTTTTCTATTCTTTTTTTTTACATTTTTTATTACTGTCCTTCTGTAAGTACAGTAAATAGATCAAGCTGTCCATTTCTCCAATGGTAGTTAAAGAACTGTCTGAAGTTCTTTTTTGCGTTCAGTTTGATGTTATATGTTGACGTTGTTTTCATTATTTTTTGTAAGAAACTATGGTTAATGTATGGACCTAGAAATAGATTTCAAATGTGGAGCTATACAAACCCGTGCAGTTATACACCATTCTTTTATTCCAGTGCTTCACCATGCTTTTGCGCATAAACGACACTGAGGGAATTCTGCACGACTGTCTCTCTGCAATTCCATCATAATCATATTTAAACGCATACAGTAAACGAGATCGGATGGGAAGAAAACAAACTAATTTGATGTAGAGAACAATTTAATTTACGTTGCAGTCGACAATTTACGCTCTTTTTCTAAAAATATAATAATAATAAACTAGTTCTTATTTATAGTTTAAAATAAGCCTATATACTAAGAAAATGGCAAAAGTATTTTTGAAACGATATTTATTTTTATTTAAATATAAAATTCTATCGAGCAACATAGTGATAAACAATAAATGTTACTTTCTGCCAAATTCTAAACAGTATTATTTTTCTTAATCTTTTAGCCAATTTTTTTTATTATTTTATCTGTTATATTGCTGTTGCATGTGTTATATTATATTTGTTACATTTATTATATTTCTGTTAATTGTTCCCCGTTTTATTCAATCATTTTAAGAATGAATTCTGGCCTAAAGACATTCATTTCAAATTCTTTTGAAAGCGATGCTGCGAGGATCTTCAGTGAATTATATTGAAAATATACCGTCAGATTTAGATTCGGCATTTCTACAAACACACGCCGAGAGTAACATACAAATTCTCATATGGACTTCTGCAATGCGACATCATACATTATTTTATGTTATTAACGGCTAAGCGTCATCTGTAATATAATTTTAAGTGATTTCAAATATACTGACAATTGAACAAACTAACTAGGCTGTTATACAACTATAATAATAACAATTATTTATTTTAATTATAATATTTTACTTTGAATATGTTATCTTCACTTAACAAAAATCCTAAATTTGGTATGGAATTGTCACTGTTATTAAACTACCTTTAAAGGTCAATGTTCTTCGCCCGTGTTGATATGATGATAATCCACTCTAATTGCTAAAGTATTGACCTTTGCTTGACCCGTCTGGATGTGTGCCTGAGCCGCACGGTGCGTTCCTTCTAGTTCTTCAGATCCAGCAAAAGTCCTGCAAACCTGCCGCTGAACGGGCTCCAGTTTCACGTGTGCTGTGCTTTCCAGCGCAGCAATCAATTTCAAAATCATTTTACCTTATATCACCACCTAGTGGTGCATCTGTCTTTGAAACCTTCCTTGCAAAGACAACAAGAGGAGAACGAGTTCATATTTGAATTCTCTCACCAAAGCCTCATTGTCGATGGAAAACCAAACATAACAAAAAAAAAAAAAAAAAACAACAACATGCGATATTGGTGATGAATATCACAAACGCAAATACGCCCATGTGCGTGATGCATCAAAAAGAACATTTAATACACGATCACAATATAATAAATAAATATCACTCACATAAAAAGCAAAATAAACATTGCGCGTACTTAAAAAGCACTTGAAGATTTCCAAATAATTGCAAATATGCACTTAAATGTTCCAAGGCAAAGGATGAGAGAGCATTGCATGATGAGGTCGTTTGTTTACTTTTCAGGAGAGATGGGGAAACTTCCTTCCTTTCATCAGTCTGTACACAATCTCGCGCGCCCCTCTTTTGAAAAGCAGCGCGCGTGAATTATTAAAGGCATACATTTGAATTATAAATACGCTAATGATACCGACACGGGCTCAGCGCGCCATGCCCGAGGCTAAATTCTTCCGATGCACATTATTTCTTGGCACTCAGACTTCATTTCCTCTCTCCTTTCTCTTTCACTTCGCTCCTCCTTTGTATTTTTGCTCCCCACTTACAGTATGCATGGAAGATGCTGACTGATTCATGCTGTCATCCAGCCTGCTTTAAAGTGTAATGAGTTACTATAGTCAGAGCCTGTGTGCATCCTCAAAAACCAGGTTGCACAATTCTTCCTGCCAACAACAACCCCCCCCCCCCCCCCCCCCCAAAAAAAAAAAGAGAAAAAAAGGAAGAAGCACACATGCAACCAAGGCCTGGCAGAGAGTCAGACACCATCCTCTGCTGTCCTGAACATCATTAGCGTTGTCAGGACAGGGTGAAGAGGATGGCCCAAACTCTCTCCCTCCTTTGTGGCTGCTGATAAATATGTACATATTTGATATGTGTATGTATATATGCAGGGCATGCACGCTTCGGAATAGGTATCCGGAAGGGATGACAATGTAGTGACCTGTATCTCACACTCCAGCATATGTGGAAGGAAATTTATTGAGCACTGTCAGTTTGCAGTGTGTGTGCATCCAGTGTGTCTTCTGAAAGAGAGTACAGGAGCAGCCCTGTACAAACATCGCAATGTGTGGAGTGCTGTGGGAGTACAGCGAGTGCATTCCAGCCCAGTGACTTACAGCGCATGTGCTGACAGCCTGACCTCACGAAAAAGAGATTCTCTCCAACCTCTCATAAAGAAGCCTTATCCTCCTTCCAAAAAAAAGGGTGAGGGGGAAGGGGAAAAAAGTAATACCTTGATTTTTTTTTCTCTCCTTCCCTAATGCTTTAACATTCTCTTCACATTTTTTTTCCTACATAAATTTGAACCCCAATTGTTTTCATTATGACTGCAAGTGACCCAGAACACAGTAATAATCTTAAAGGAATATGAATTCACCAAGAATGCAGAACTTTAATGCAGCTCAGGTCACATGCGTGTATAATAAAGCATCCAGCAATGAGAACATCTGTGATTAAATGAACACCTTTTTACACTCCATCAACGTGTTTATTAAAGTTCATCAACACTGTCTTTTGTGTCATCCATGCTATGGGGATTGCACCAAATAGTTTCACCACCTGCACACACTTAGTGTTCATGGTGTTGTGACAATAAAGTGATTTGATTTAATGGTACATTTTTGGATGTTGAAATAGTTTCTTCTATCCCAACTAAATCTATGGTGAGCCCATGCATAAGTAAATCATGTAGTTTGAGCGCTGATGTCTGATGTGCTGTAATGTGTTGGAGATAACACATTATAAGTAGCCTAACATGCATTATGTAATCAGATTACTTTTTTGATGTAATGAGTAAAGTAACACATTACTTTAATAAATGTAAACATTATTATTTGAATTATTTTTTAACTCTTAAAGTATACCTCGGGTCTTTACTGACCCGGGATGTCATTCACTACTCTCATCCTCATTCATTTTTTAAAGTTAGACATCAACCTTCAAAGTATTCCGTTATCAATTAATTTAAAACAATATAAAAAGAATATATAAAATAACCTGTTTTCCCATTCATTTTTTTGTTAAATTTTTGTTTGTATAGGCCGCTAATGACCTGAGGTGTGTAACAGTGTAAGTATATATTTTTCTGCACAATAATTGACTCTTTGATGACTGAATAAGTGTAATTCACCTTTATTCCACAAAGTGGCGATGTCTAATACACAATGATGAAGTGAAGTTTCACAGGCAGAAAACAAAAGAATAGGAAGTATCATCAGCAAAACTTAAAATGACTCAGTGATTTACTGCAGAGCAAGTACTGAACACAATTAAAATATTAGTGTCACTTGATGGTGGACGTGATGACTATTGATTTTGAAGATGTTTAAGAAATTGCGAATATGAGCCAGATGCTGAATGCACTGGGAAATGAGCTGACGAGGACAGTGATGATGATATTAAACATCTGCTCAAACTAAACCCTTCCAAGCTCCAAAAGGTAACAAAATATACTGTATTTTATTCTTATGTAATTGTTACTCTAATATCAGGAGAGTTTTATATTATCCCGACAGGTAGAAATCCATCCGTGCTAGATACGGGTCGCTAAAGACCTGAATATGTAATAATGATTGGCAAAATGTTTATGCATTTAAGGGTTAAAGTAATGCACATTTCTTTTCAGTTTAATTAATATGCTTTAAAAAAAAATCAACCACTGAATTAAAATTCTCTTTTCTTCATAACGTAGTCACTGACAAAACAGACAAAAAGTGCCGAAGTAACAAAACACATTACTTTCAGCTTTCGATAAAAAGAGTTGTATATAACCTGTAGACAGAGAGAAAGAAATAAAGATAAAAAATGAAAATGTAGTTCATGCAGTGGAAATATCAGGGAAAAAGGAACCAGGGATGTTAAATTAATCCTTCCATCTGTAGAAATAAGGAAACGGGGAAACAAAGTAGTGAAAAAGGGCTGGATTTTCATCTGCTGAGAGAGATATGAGGGAGTGGAGACCATTACCATTATTCAGCCTCATGATCTGTGATAAATCAAATTGTTAATGAAAACCATATACCCTATTAATCATCACTGTAATCAATCCAGTGCATGTGATTAGTCCTTTCCCTCCGTCTGCCCTGCACAAAGGAGCAGAGTTCATCTCTCTCTCCCTCTCTCTTTCTCTTTCTCTCTCAGAATTGTAAGCAGGCAGGCTGAATGCATGTGTGTGAACGAGAGCGAGAGATGTTAGAAAAGATAAAAAGGGGACAGAGTAGATCATGCTACATTTTATGTCATAACAGTCTCAGGGTCATTCTAAAGTGATTCTGTATTTTGTACAGTAAATGGCTCACACAAGGAGGTGAAATACAATAAACCACCCTATAATTCTGTGTGGTAATTACCCTGTCATTGAGTGAGATCACAGAAACACACAGACAAGTGTGTGTGTGTGTGTGTGTGTGTGTGTGTGTGTGTGTGTGTGTGTCTGTGTCTGTGTGTGTGTGTCTGTGTGTGTGTCTGGGTGGCAATAATGTGTGGAGATTTCATTTTTGAAGAGTGATTATTTGACTGTTCATTTCGCTGAGATTTATAGTGTGTTGACTATCTACAGCTTGCATCCCCTCTCTGGTCTTTAATAATAGGAAATTAAGACATTAATCACCCTTCGGTTCTCATTCACTGGAGGACATTAAACTATGCTGTATCAAACCACCACCAACAGACCATTATATATACTGTATATATATGTACATACATGGTTTAAGTTACATATACACTCACTATTCAGTATTATTAATCGACATCATCGATAGCATTGACCATAATAAACTGTTAACAAATGTATATGACAGTCGTTAGATCTCATTACCTATTTTAAGGACCTGCAATAACGTGGTTTGACCAGTGGGGCGCTGTAGCACAACTGTAATGCAACCCTATATCGATTCGAAATCGAATCGTGAAATTTGTGTCAATGCCCAACCTTAATAAAAACACCTTTCATTTTAGCAGTTGGACTTCTGAGGAGGACAGAAATCCTGAAGGAGATAAGTCAATTCAGTTGGCAAAAGCTGAAGTGATTTCCTTCTATTATTTTTTTGTTAAAATAGGTATACCTCCATATAATAACTAATTGCAAAAGTCGGATTAGCCTATGGATTAATCTGTGAAATAATTGACAATTAGTCGATTATCAAATTAATTATTTGTTGCAGCCCTACTATTCTGTCCAACTTACTCAATTAAATAATAACAATAAAAAGGTTAATAATAGAATTCTATAATACAAGTAAACCTTACAATCAAAAATCAATGTAATGAGAAACAATTTATTATTAAAATAAGTATATTTATTTGTGTACCTTGTGGTAGGTGCATGCAATAAATCCTGAACAGATATTTCAGTTAGTTACTCATGGGGATCTACAAATCCTGGTTTGAATGCAAAAAAAAAAAAAGAATAAGAAGAAATAGGGCAAAAAACAACAACACTGCTATTTTTAAAATGACTTATATCACTTCTACTTCCTTTAAACTGGAATATGTTCTCTTATTTGTCCTCGTTCTTCATCCCAGATGATCAGATATTCAGATAATATTACAGTTTAAGTCTCACAGTTTTGCAGTACAAGTTACAAGATCTTGTCAGTTAGGTATGCATCATAAAAAGCATATTACAGATGGTTGGCTGTGATTATTATTACATCAGCCTGGATGTAACAATGTAATATTGTGCTGTTCTGACAGACACGAATGAAGTGCACAAAGATGGATTTTTGAAAAGTAAAAAGTATGCTAAGAAAAAAAAAGAAGTGCTTTAGAAAAGTCAGAAAAATCTCATAGAAGTGTATTCAACTTGCGCTATCGTTAAAAACATAAAATGTTAAAATACAATGCTCTCAACCATAAGTGAGTTATTCATTAGACTGCATACATACTGTCACGTCTCATGAGCTTCTGATTTGTCAATTCAAAGGTAACATTGCTCGGTCATTTATGAAGATGAGGAGGCTGACTGGGTCATGGATGGTCTTGAGGACCATGCTAATCATCAACATGACACAAGTCCTGCTCAACAAAGCTGGTTTTAGCGTTTGAATAATTCCTTGTCAACAGTGTTTTAATAACTCCTTGTTAGTGTTCTTTTCTCTCTGAAGAAAGTAGGCCATTCAAGTATTTGCGAGTGTTTGAACACAGTAAAATAACAATGTATGAGGCACAAGGGACCGTGTGAAATGTGAAAATGTCAAGTTCTTTCAATATGTCCTTTGTAAACTTTCACTTAGGTGAGGAATCACATATGCGCAACACTAAAAAATATGACATCGTTTGCCTCAAGTGGGAAAATCCTTGGCCGACGGGTTCGACCATAAATGTCTTAAACAGTGAGGCAACATTCATATCTTTTGAAAATGGCACTCTTAAAAAGGTTAATTGGGACATTTTGTCTCATTAAATGCTATGCCTTTGGGCAACGATTAATTTTATCCACTGACATGTGCATGGGCATAGCCACATGATCACAAATGCCATGTTCTGGCAGAGTGTATAAAGCCTTCTAATTATAGAAACTATTGCAGTCTAACTCGTACATGTGCCACCATCTAGTGGCAGCTGGCCAGTGGTGGAATGGAAACGCCTTTGGGGATCCAATAATTCTCCAGTGAATAAGTCTCTTCAAAAATCATGAATTTGCAGTGCTTTAAAATATGATCTATTTGATGATGACAGTACTGCACTATTCAATCAAACAAACACATATTCTATAGCTCACACAAATCATTGTGTGGGCCACAAATATTTGATTATTTTAAAGATTTATTTGTAATTTCCTCATTCATATTGTACCTTTACATTTCCTCATTTTGTTATTCATTGTATAGTTATGCTCCTATTTATTTGTATTTTCATCTGAACATCAACAGATGTGAGATGTATCCAGTCTGAACAGTTTTGAAATGGAATTATTATTATTATTATTATTGGGAAATAGTGACCTGTGAAATGTTTTTCTATTGGATATACATATATAGTCATAATTGAAATGATTCAACCCCCATTGCAAATCAGATTTATTGGCAACATTTACAGACTTTCAGCTGTTTGCAATGAACAAATCAAACAGATGTCATTAAAATAGCTCAACACAACACAGGTTTCAAGTGGTTTCCCCAAATTCAACTGAAAATGCAACTTTTAATGACTTCTGCAGTCTCAAAATTATTCAACCCCTTCATGGCAAACATCTTTAGTACTTAATAGAACACCCCTTTGCTGTTATGACCTGCTGCAAATGAGATGTATAACCAGACACCAGCTTCTGGCAGCATTTCTGAGGAATCTGAGCCCATTCCTCATGACCAATGGCCTCCAGTTCAGTAATAGTCTTGGGTTTGTGTGCTGCAACTGCCTTCTTCAAATCCCACCAGATATTTTCTATGGGGTTCAAGTCAGGTGACTGTGATGGCAACGTGATCTCATGAGAATACGTGTGTATTTTTACGTAAAGTGTAATTCTACCATACGTACATTTACTTACGTTTTATACACACAGAAACGTATAATACTGACGTATTTACAGCTCTAAAACGTAAAATATTTACGTATAAACAGCAAAAAAACGTCAATTATTTACGTATGAACAACTCTACCGACGTACATATTTGTACGTATTCTTATTTATGCATATTAAAATCGTGGCATTAATGTTTTGACTCTTTTGCATTCAAATGTCTTATCAATTACGTTTTCAGTCGCATTTATTATTATTAAATGCAGTTTACTCAAGAAATAGGCTAAAACCATTCGCTCTGTTCGTGCCTTCTGCTGCAAACTCGTTGCGGAGGATTACATGCAGTTACACAAGAATACACTTTAAAACCTTAAAAATACCTTATTTAATCGTTTAACCATTTTGTAATATTTAGTTTATTTACAGTGAGACACAAAATGCGTTTTCTCCAATAGAACAATAATACACCAAAACCCAACATAAATTCATAAAAGACATCAATTTTATTAGCTTGATAATCCAAATCTTTAGAATCCATGCGTTTGCAAGAAAGAGATTCCAAATTCAGCTCTTTATCCAGTGAGTGATCTTCATCTCCATTTCACAGGCTATCAGCAGCGCAGTCCGTAACCGTAAAATTCCGCGTTCGTGATGAATTCAAATTCAAAAATTGCGCCCTCAAGAAGCGTTACGACATGTTTTACGGCAGTGATATCAAACGCTCATTGGCTCTCGCCACATATTGCGACATGCCATATTTCAGTCGGTAAACTATACATTTGAAATGGAGAAGCGCGCGCGCTTGCCGAGCGAAGCCGGATTAACATTTTCTTGGATTAATAACTTAAATTCTACCTCATTCAAAACTATTATACTGAAAGAGAGGACTGTGACTGCAACACATCGTCATGTGAACGACTTTTGGTACCGGTTTTGACATGTTCGCAATAAATAAATTATTGTGATTACACATAGGCCTATGTTGTAATTTTTCTTCATAATTGTAGCCTATGTAGTTTTTAAGAAATTGTTATGGGTAGGTTTAGGGGTAAGAGTAGGATTAGCTGCTAAAAAATCTTTTAATGCTATATTGTTAATAAAATTGCCATTTCCCACACATCTCTGTACATTTTGTCCTTTTTAAATGGGTAATGTTTAGGTTTGGGAGTGGGGTTAAGGGATCTTCCATTTATCTATAAAATGTACGTTTTCTATCTTTGAAAATTACGTATTAAATACTACGTATTAACAATGAGACCAAGGCTGTCATGCATTTATGGATATACGTTGAATCTATACGTATTTTAAGTTGTAATACGTACATATAGATACGTATTGAACCTGAAATAACGTCCATATGATACGTCCATATGATAAGATGTTTTCTCCTTGGAGTTTCTGATACTTCAATGAATCCATCTTGCCTTTTAGACACTGCGTTTCCAGAGCATCACCGAGCCCCACCATGCTTAACTCTAGACAGAGTATTCTTTTCAGCCTTTGCTTCATTCTTCTTCCTCCAGACATACCGCTGATCCATAGGGCCGAAAAGTTCCAGTTTTGTTTTATCATTCCACAGAACAGAACCTTTGTTTTATGCATTTATGGATATACGTTGAATCTATACGTATTTTAAGTTGTAATACGTACATATAGATACGTATTGAACCTGAAATAACGTCCATATGATACGTAAAAGTCACTATAATACGTAAATATATATACGAATTGGATCGTTTTTATTTACGTCTAAATATGTACGTTTCGTGTGTGAGATCAGGCTGGTGATGGCCACTGTAGAAACTTCCAGGACTTCTTCTGCAACCAAGCCTTGAAGGAATTTGAGGTAAGCTTGGGATCATTGTCCTGTTGGAAGGGCCAAGTTTCCTCACTGATGGCATGATGTTTTCTCCTTGGAGTTTCTGATACTTCAATGAATCCATCTTGCCTTTTAGACACTGCGTTTCCAGAGCATCACCGAGCCCCACCATGCTTAACTCTAGACAGAGTATTCTTTTCAGCCTTTGCTTCATTCTTCTTCCTCCAGACATACCGCTGATCCATAGGGCCGAAAAGTTCCAGTTTTGTTTTATCATTCCACAGAACAGAATCCCAAAACCTCTGTGGCTTATTTGTACCTTTGCTATCTTTTTGTATCCTGTTCCTTCTTTGAGAAGGGCAATAATAACTTCTCTTAACTTTTTGCACCATTTGCACCTTATTTGTAACATGCAGTCAGACATGACACTCAACAAACCTAGCCAGTTCAGGCTTTTCATGTGTTCTAGCTCAAGCACACCAGGTGCAACTAATGAAGCCCTTTGTTAGTTGCATCAGGTGAGCTTGAGACAACACCAGTTTTGCAGAAGTATGTTGTTGTGAGGGATTCTATTCAGGTTAAATAATTTTGAGACTACAGAAGTCATTAAAACTTCATTACATTTTCATTTGAATAATCTATCTATCTATCTATCTATCTATCTATCTATCTATCTATCTATCTATCTATCTATCTATCTATCTATCTATCTATCTATCTATCTATCTATCTATCTATCTATATATATATATATAAATACATGTTTACTGTATGTATATATATATATTTATATATGTCTGTGTATGTGTGTGTGTGATCAGTACGTTCGGTATGTACCTCGGCTTTGGGGTCATGGTTCGATTCGAGTTTGATACAACAGGAAAAAGCAACAAATCCCCAATGCTTGGTTAAATTTAATTTCTTTTGAACAGACAGTAGTGCAAATTACAGTTTGTTCCACCTAGCAGCATCTAGTCCCCACTGACGTAGTTGGAACAGTACTGTCTCCTTTAGTATATTAAGCACTAAGCAGTAAACATAATTCACTCTTGCATGGGTCATAATCAAGCATAGTGTCAGTTCTGGCAGGTCACGTTAGTCAAGCTCTCATCAGCTGACTCTCAGCTGATCCACGTCTACCCATAGGAATACGACGCCTATCACTGTATACATTTATAAGCTCCTTCAGTATTATCAGCAGCTATTGCGTTTCTCAGGAGTGAATTACCCTCCTCCATCCCCAGCTCCTCCTCTTGTCAGTCAGGATTTGGCATTCTGATTCCCATTTGAATCAGATTAAATTCTCGAAATATGTTATACATTGTAAATATATTGAATTAATGATATTTGCAATACACTCATGTTGGTTCTGTTCTGTTTACCCTAAGGGTGGTTATTGCATGCTCTCCCTGCTCTTATCCATGCTAGGCTGGATGCGCAGGGAGTTCTTTCCCAGAACAGAACCATACCGCCAATCCAAACTGTATGCTAATTGTCAATCCTATTTGACAATAGTGGTCCTGACAGAATTTCTTGCAGGTTTGATAAAACAAACAAAAGGTATTTGGTCACAATCATCTACAAAACTGAAAAGCATCTCTTGTGTTATAAAAGGAACAACATAAATAGAATAATGAAAAATAAAACTTCTGCAGAGTTTTCTTAGCATATATATATATATATATATATATATATATATATATATATATATATATATATATATATATATACTCAGAGAGTCCGATTTCAGATGCAGCCTAAGTTTGCATGTATTCAGTGTCACATGATATAAGAGCTGAACGTTTCTCCCAAAGATACAAAAAAATTGTGTCATAAAATCAATAACGGAATAGTTCTGTGTAAAACTACCATGACTATGTTCATGCCATACCATTGTTATGATTCGTTCCCAAATACACCACCAGCACTGTGCGAGTCTCTGCATGATGATGTCACCAGACTAAGGGTAGTGGGATTCAGACAGATGCTTGACCTTCATGTCTGACCCCTGTAGTGGCGGGGTCGGGAGGGGGGGGTATGCTTGGCTGGACACGACAGTGGCATGAACGCTAATTGGGTCAGTTGGCAGCACATGTTGACCATCCACATTCAGACAAGCGTGAATGATGGCGAAGTACATTCATAAAAATGAATCTCTTAATTCAGATAATTGGTTAGCTCTCGTAGTTCACTACCCTTTTAAATTTGAATTTGTGTGTGTGTGCGAATTGATCAAATATCTGCATCCTCCAAAGCAGATCATTATATTTTGTAATTATTTTGTGGGTAAACAAGCGAACACAATAAAAGCATTCTGCATACATTCAGAAGAGAATCAGAATATTAACCCAAATGAAAGTAACTGAAAGGTTGCTTTTAGCTCAGGGATATTTTCCATAGGTGTCAAGTTGGAGCAAGATAACATGATTTAGATGCAGCAATTTTAGATAGTTACAATTTCTATTTGTCAATAACGCATACAGTATAACTAACTTGATGGTGTAATAATATACACTAGTTCAAAAGTTTAGATTTTTTTTTTTTTAAAGAAATCTGCATTTATTTGATCAAAATGTTCTATATATTTTAATAGATTTTGAAATGTCATTTATTCTTGTGATTTATTCAGCATCATTACTACAGTCTTCAGTGTCACATGATCCTTCAGAAATCATTCTAATATGGGGATTTGATGCTCGAGAAAGCATTTCTGATTATATTCAATGTTGAAAACTATTATAATATTTTGGTGGAAACTGTGAGGTTTCTTTGATGAATGGAAAGTAAAAAAACAAAAAACAGCATTTGTTTGATATATAAATCTTTATATCTTTACTGTAACATTAGATCAGTTTAATGAAGCCTTGCTGAATGAAGTATCTGAATATTGCTGAATATTTCTATAAAACGAACAAACAAACAAACAAACAAATAAATAAATAAAAATGATCTGAGCCCATGGACTGTAAATTTGAATTTGATATCATCAATATTGTGCATTAATACTTTAAAGCTTGTTAGCAAAGGTGTACAAAAGTGTAAATAATTACGATTATGTTGGTCAGTAAAACAATTACAGGTAATACTTTTGTAATATGTTTCTTTAGATGTTTTCATATTTCAAAAAAAGTGTGGTAATAGGGTGTGAAAAAATGTGTTAATATGTGATAACATGTTTCTTTTCATGTTAAAATTGACTTTTCAAATATATATATATATATATATATATATATATATATATATATATACACACATATACATATATATATATATATATATTTTTTTTGAAAAGTCAATTATATATATATATATATATATATATATATATATATATATATATATATCCCCGATTTTACTATTGCTGCGATCTATGTGGTTTACATGAAATGTTCTAGATTTCTATATATCAGCCACAAGATGGCGCCAAATATTGTGGCTAATTTAAAAATGTCCAGCAGATGGCGTTAGAGATAATATAATGATAATATTGATATGTATGTATGATGTTAGTGTTTTTAACGGTGGATGAATATATTACACCGCCATTGACCGATTTTTTTTTTTCTCGTCAAATAAAAGTAATGTTTCACATGTTCCAGAAGCTCATACTGTCAATCAACTGCAGTCAGAACTGCGTTGGTGTAACTGTCCAAGGTTCTGAAACATGGGTGCCCACTGCCCAGACTCACACAAGTAACTGTGACTGCGATTGTGCGTGTGTCTGTTTGTGATGTAAAGAGATCTTTGATCTGAGAGCTTTGTTTAGCAGATTATGATATTTAAGGTTTACTTAAAACAAATCGAGTTACATTTTTATTAGGCAGGAGTAGTTTTTGAGCATAAGACTTAAGGCTGCAGATTTTTACGTGTAGTGGTGTTCTGAAATGAGGTGGCAAAGTCATCATGTTTTGTTTTTGTTTTAATGTAAATTCATGTTATGTTACATTTAATGTTGACACATTTTTCAGGTTAAATAAACATTACTTACACTTTCCACTAATGCAATAGTTTGTATTTTTACATTACCAATCTAATGAATGCTCTTTTAAAATAATTATATGTTTTGCTTATATTTATAGAAAATAAAAATAAAAATACATACGTAGCCTATGTTTAGATCATCAGTCATCAAGCTTGGTAAACACTGCAAGTATCTGGTCACAATGACAGAGATGTACTGTACCTTTAATTTCGCCAAGCTGATTATCTATCTATAAATTACAGAAACGTCTGTCTGTCTGTGTGTCTGTATGTCTGTGTGTCTGTATGTCTGTGTGTCTGTCTGTTAACCGCATATCTCTCGAACTGTTAGTCCGATGGATTTCAAATTCGACAGGTGTCTTGCCACGGGCACGAGTAAGTGCAGTGCCAAGTTTGACGTTGTTTGAATGAGAAATGCTAAAGATATCGTTAAATATATCATTTTTAAAAGGTTGTGGTTTAAAAATAAACATTCTGACATTAGAGGGTTGTATCGGTCAAAGAAGCCCCAAGATTCGGTTGTGGTTTAAAAATAAACATTCTGACATAAACACTCAAGGCCCTTTCACACCGGATGCGTAACGAAAAAGCGAATAGTTCGTGTGCGAATAGTTCGCGTCAAAACCCATCACATGAGCCGCGTAAACACGGTCTCTATCTCTATCTTTGACGATTAGCTTTCTATCCCAAATGTAGTTTAGCCTGCTAGCCTACACAGCACAGGACTATACAACAACTAAAACTATCACACAACATACTCACAGTCGTGATAACCGAGTTGGTTGGCAATGCTACGCCACACAATCATTGTCCTTGTAGTATATGATTGGCTGAAGTCTTTTCTGTCGCCGCAAAAGGAAAAAAAAACATCGCGCGAATTATTCGTGCGTAAAAATCGCGTCCAGTGTGAAAGGGCCTTCAGTCAGCTGCCTACACTGTTTACTTCTGAATATTATAGTTTGGTTTCAGAACGTGATAAATCCATTTTGATTAATTTGAGTAAAATGTGTTTTCTTTACCAAGAAAGTGGCAAGATGAAAATCACTATTTTCTGTTTCAAACTTTCACATAGCATCTTTAAGTTATAATATCATAAAAAATTAAAATCCAGATTTGGATTTTCAAAGATCTATTATAAAAACGGATTATTTCCCCCCAAAAATGCAATAAATTCATGACACTTTTTTTTTTCCAAAATGCTATCATATTGAAACTGTTGAAATCAGCCATTGCTAAGAAATCTTTTTTGACGACGATCAGCTCACAAAAACTGATTTTGCACGGGAACTTTGCACTGCTCCCTGAATCGACGTGCTTATTCATTTGTGGATGTTAACTGAATCTGTAAGTCAGCTATGCTGTTTACTTCTGAATATTATATTTAATTCTGTTGCGCTTAACGTTACATCTACTGTGTAAATGCTATTCACCAACTAAACATATCCTTTTCAATGCGTTCACAGTCTCTTTCACGGGCATCATTTGTAGTTGCCTATGCACAAACTGTTTGCTCAAGCATAGCGTTTTCTCAGAGTTCATTGTGTGCTTTCTACCATGCAAAAATAAAAATGTCACTGAACTTTTGCTGTGCAATTGTAACAATGAGCACTCAAACACACCAAACCAACAATTACTAAAAACACACTTAAAAACTTATTTTGCACGGGCATTTTGCACTAGTTCAATAAAAAACCCAAGAGAGGCAAGATAAATCAATAGAGGGAAGAGAGACTGCTTCACACTGTAACCACTGGTGTCGCTGCTGTCACTTCTGAAAAAAAAAAAAAAAAGACTTACACGTTATAATGTCAAATTTCGTAGTATGTGCGTTGTTTTATTTTTGAACTGTAGATTATTTTCTCATCCTTTTTTTTTTTTTCTGACAAGGCACTACCTCCCTTGCCTCATCAGAGGAAACGAACCTAAGTTGTGTGTAGCCAACATCCTCTAAGTTTGTTTTCATGTGATGTAACACCCTTATTGGAACACCTAACCTGGGGGTAAAAAAAGGCTCCCCTCCATTACGTTTGTATTTTGAACTAATGTAGCAAGGCAGTGATATTAACAGAACAAATACAGTACACACCTTACAGGCAAGTAGATGAGCCCAGATGGAATGAGCAGTTTCTCATTAAGCGTGTTTCCATGGTGATTTAGGTTTTTGCGCTAATCAATTTACTGGTATTTGCCCCATTATTTACCGCCCCAAAAAGCATGTCTTAAACTAGATGCTAATTTGCACTGCTCTCGGCAGGTGTTACATCTGCCTACGAGTGCCCTTGCACACCAGCAGAGGGCACTCTTACCACTGACACTACACACATCATGGTCTCAATTTCCCACAATGCTTTGTCATCTGTGTAATAATGTGCAGCTGTTTCCCATCACTTTGTTATCCCTGTGTCTCTCTTTTTAACCCTCTTCTGTTGTTTGTCTCATCATGAAGTCTTGTCTCGTGGTCCACAGCATTACTGAGTGCTCTGTTTCTATGCTTCTGGTCTTTGACATCTGCCCATATCCTGGTTTTCTGTTCCTGTCTTGCCCTCTAGATTTGTTCGTTTGTGTGGACTGATTTACTGTTCTCTGACCTTCTGCCTGCTAAGTGGACTACGACTTTGGATTGTGTTATAAATTGCACTTGGATCTTCTCTCGTTGTCGCTCAGTGCTTGCCACCATTTCCACGACACCGAATCATAACAGTAGACTAGATTGCATTGGTTATTATGAAAATGATTCAGCTGTGTCTGTGTTCTTCAATTTGTACTTGTCAGTAGATCACGCACAGAACTTTCCAGTCCAGTGCTTTTTAGAATTACACTCCTACTTATTTTATGACAAACACTGTAACAGTTTTAATGACCACAGAGAGTCAGGACCTCAGTTTAATTATGGAAGAAGTACATTTTTATAGTGTAGTGCCCACATCAGTCACTATAGGCATTAGGGCACAGAATGCACAATGCATGCCCCTTGCTGGCCTCACTAACACCTTCAGTGGAAAACCAAATGAAACAAGGGACGAGAGCTGTATCTGGTTGTATCTGGGCTCTTAAAGTCACCATGAAATCAAAGTTGACAATTAAAGTCAAAATTAGTATTTATTATATAAGATTTACCTGTGCACATTTCTTGCCGACTTTAACCCTCTACTGCACGCATTATGATAGACCTATAGAAATAAAATATATATTTGACTCTTTTTATTTTATTAAAATGGCTTAACTTGAAGTGCTATAAAAAAAAACATACACATAGGCAACAACATACAATAGTGAAAATTTGTAGAATTTTTTTTTTTTTTATTATATTTTTTTTTTTTTTCAAATCTTTTTTGAAGAGATTTGGACCAACATTCCACAGGCCACAATCAACAACCTGATCAACTCTATGCGAAGGAGATGTGTTGCACTGTGTGAGGAAAATGGTGGTCACACCAGATACTGACTGGTTTTCGGACCCCCCTGGATTGCGGTCTGTGAGGGCCTGTTAATGAGTAACAGTTTGATTAATATTAGAACCTCATTGTGTAAGAAACATGGGGGAACAGAATGTGACGGCAAACAAACCAGCTGTCGGAATCCGTTCCCCCACTCCCATTATGAGAGGTATTGATATAGTGGATTAAAAATGCTGCTTCTATTTTGTGTGTGGATGGAGCTTAACTGGCATCAGTTTAAAGAAACATTTTTTGGGAGTTTATGCCTTTTATTATAATAGGAAAAATATAGGATCAGGAAAATTCCACAGGCCGGGACTTGATCTCGGGTCGTCCAAAGACACAATTTGTCAGTGCACTGCCCACTAGGCTATGGGGGTGAACAAATCATCATTAGTTTGACAAATATTAGAACCACAATTTGAGATTTGTGTAAGAAACATGAGGTCTCCATGAGGCTGGTTTGTTTGCCGTTGGAATCCGTCCCCCCACTCCCATTATGAGAGGTGTTGATGTAGTGGCTTAAAAAATGCTGATTCTATTTTGCGTGTGGACTGGATGGATCTTAACTGGTATCAGTTTAAACAAACCTTTATTGGGAGTTTATGCCTTTTATTATAATAGGAAAAATATAGGATCAAGAAAATTCCACGGGCCGGGACTTGATCTTGGGTCGCCCAAAGACCAAAAACACAATTTGTCAGTGCACTGCCCTTTTTTATTTTATTTATTTTTTATTTAAAACATTTAAAAACAAACCAGTTTTGCGCTGCGGCATATTAAATATATTATAAATAGTTTTTCTACGTGAGAAATGCAATGTGTGGCGAGAGTGCGTGACAAAAGACCGAAATGAGTGACTGTCACGCTCAGTGTGTGACACTTGAGATCCCTGTGACATGATTCATGTTTTTAGAAACATGATTTATAAGACAGTTGTTGTCAGATTTCATTGGTGATTTCAAATATGAAATTGAATCGTAAGCTTGGCGAACAGTTTTGGCGAATTTGATGTTTACCCATCAAAAGAGATAGGAGCTGCACTTTCAAAGATGGCCTCTGACTGAAATGACTTGTTTCAAAGGGACTTTGGTCACGTTCAACTTACGTTGATACTGACATATTGGGGTCTCGCCTGGGAACCCAATCACCTTCAAGTGGTAACTAAACAAGTAACTGGATATTGGCCAGTGAGATTTGCATTCCGAGCCACTCCTACCCGGACATGTGGGTATGTAAGACCGGCTCTCACTCACTCATTCATACTCTGTTTCGGAGCCAAGCGGTTGTGACAGCGATCGCTCATTCTAGACTTCCTTCAACTGAAGTGGATCTCTGCGAAGAGAAACAGCAATTTTATTACTCTTATCCTAAGGAGATCTCTCCTGCTAGTGTGAGGGCTCATCCAGTGGTGATTCGTTTCCTGAGAGAGCAGTGCATGGAGAAGTGGAGCGTTTCACCCGTCAGCGAGAGCTCTCACTGCGAGAGCAGGACCATGTTGGCATTGCGGTCATGTCTCTCCTTTTTTTGTGAAGGTACGAGTCCTCTCTCCTGTCCTCTCTTCTCATAGCAGAGCTGTGGGTCTGGATGACACTTTGGGAGACCTGAAGGTTATAGTATGAGCTTTTCCGCCGGGATAGTCCCAATGGACTTCCCACTCCTCTAGCATGCAATGTGCCGTCGAGATGCCGAGTGATCCCCTCTCGTGGGGCACCCTGTGTGTCATTCAGCACTCCGGATAAGGACCAGATGTGAATAGCTGCATCGGAGTGAGGGCTATTGTCCTCTGGAGAGGATAATGAATCTGAGCTTCCCCCCTTGAGGGTGATGGCTCACGCTGAATTGGATTCAGAGTTGGCGGCCATACTTGCCCGGGCCGTCACGGGCATTGGACTCGAGTGGAACCCTCCACCTTCCCCCAAGCTCTCGCGTTTGGATTATTGGTTCCTGGTTTCCAGCCGTGTTCCACCCCAGTGCCTTTCTTCCTGGAAGTGCATGAGGAGCTTCAGAAGTCATGGAAGGCACCTTTTACTGCCCGAAGCAGCTCTGTAGCCTCCTCCACTCTCACTACCCTCGACAGAGGGGCCGCTAAGGGTTACGTGGAGATTCCACAGGTGGAGCATGCAGTTGCGAGGCATTTATGCCAGTCCTTCACAGGACCCACAGAGCCATGTAAGTGTACCCCACGGGTACATCTATTGTCCCTCTGGTTCCACCCACATGGAGCATGGGGGCCCATTTTGGACAATAATGTTGAAATATCTTGACAACTGGATCATTCCAGCTCACACTCGGGATTAGTTATGCTAATACAGGAACCTGGTGCTCAGGCAGCTCAGCCATCTGGGGCTTCGTGTTTAATTTTCTCAGTATGGAGCCCAGTCAGCCCTTGTACTGGGCTAGATGCTCATATACTGTGATTCCCCCTAGGTAATTCCATATGAATACTTTCCACAGTAAGGTTTCCCTGTTGGTAAACCTGTGTCTTTCCCTGGGCAGTTTTTGCTCTTCCCTGTCTCTGCATCGGTAGTAGTTCCATTCCTGGATATGCAGGACCTACTGCAGAGATCTTCCATATGTTCTCGGTTACTGATGTAACCCTCGTTCTCTGAAGGAGGGAATGGAGACATTATGTCTCTCCTGCCACAACCCTGAACCACTGCTGAACTGTCTCGGCTTTGCTTCGTAGACAGAGTCTGGCATGGCATAATTGAAAAGCGTTTTCTTTCTCGCGCTTGTCTGAAGTTTAAAATCATTGGTTACCTGTTAGCCAATCACATAACGTTTGGTTATGGCATGTGTTATGCGCATGCTCATCTAACTTCCACTGTAAACACATGTATGATGCGAAAACAAAACCATCGAGCGAAATACCGGAGTGAACATGGCTGTGAACGACTTTTGCAGATTATGTGAAGTAAATCTACGCATCCACGGTACAATCAGTGTCTACGTCACGGCTCTCAGCCCGCCCTCTGTTCGTTGATTGGACGGCTGTTTTCAGGCCGGAGGAAAACGGAAAGCTATTACGCTGTCTCAGACTGAGTACAGAAGCGAAATGAAATTGAGCGGAAGTACAAAGTCTGACGTAGTCAGGCTAGGTAGGAGTGGCTCGGCATGCAAATCTCACTGGCCAATATCCATTGGATTGTTTAGTTACCACTTGAAGGTGATTGGGTTCCCAGGTGAGACCCTAATATGTCATTATCGACGTAACATCTCTGTTCCCTCCTTCAGGGAACAAGGGTTACATCAGTAACTACTACAGCCAGTACGAGGATTCTTTCCGACTTTAGTGAAGCACAGCGTGTCACGCCATTTCAGCATGGCAGAATACAAAAGGGAACTATTATGAGTGGGTTACAATCTTCATCTCATGTTAGTGTACACAATTCAGATGACTCTTATTGTGCCCCTATTATGGAATTTTGAAAATTAACTTCATGTAGTGTGTAACATAGTTACATAGTAACACTGCAAAGTTTTAAATCTGAAAGTGCACCGTAAATAAAGTTATTGTCTTTCAAAAGTAAGAGTCGACTCTGAGTCAATAAAATTAATTGTTTTTCAAACGAGCTATAAGCCGTTTCGTTGTGACGTCAAGACGAAACATAAGCATATTGCCCGCCCACTTACCGCGTGCACAGACACCAGGGAAAACTTAAACCTCAAACTGGCAGCTGATTCCTGTGGATACTGGATAGCATCATGTCGAGAAGATGCTGTGCTCTACAATGTTAAGGTAAAGCCAGATTTTCTTTCACTGCCCAAGGGTGAGTATGTGAAGAATTAAAACTATCCTAAACTTTTGCTGTGTTCCCTTTATTTCACTGACGACTGCTTCTCAAATCTCGGAGTTCAATGCAGATTTCGCGAACCGCTTGCTCTTGAAAGATGGTGTTCAAAATACTTAGTTTTGAGTTTTATATTGTGTAGGTCTCCTGCTAACTGGCTAACTCACGTTATGTATTACTTAAATACTTTTGCTAATCAGTTTGTGGGCCACTATTACCTAAAACTGTGTTTATTAATGTCTCTCATTCTTATTACTTTGAGGAAAGATTAATCATCGAGCAAGATTTGTTTTACCAACGTTTGTTACATCAGTCATTCACGCTAGAGCTCGGCTAATGTATACATTGCGCATGCACTGTTATTGATATAGTTTCCACGTGTTCACCACAATATATTACAAAAATACTCTGCAAATAAATTATTACAAGTAAAATAATCAGTTTGTTGATGGACATGCACTTGTTAATGCTGATGGTGAGGAATTACAGTTGCAACATCTCATAATGTACCTCTAACTGAGTAGTGTATCACTGAGAAACGTCCTGCTCGACTCGTCCTTGCGATTGAGGTTTGGGTTGAATAAATAGTTCTTCCAGTGTTTCATCATCGCACTCACGCTAGGATTGATATGATAAAATCGATGTCATTGTTCGTTTCTGTCTTTAGTTTACGGTGTAGGAGGCCTCAGGACAGCTGACGCTGTTATGGCAATGGGCGTTTTTGTTTTCGACGCGCTGTACGCGGTAAACCAATCACAACAGACTGAGCTGTCTGGCCAATCAGAGTAGAGTAGCTCATGGAGAGGCGGGATTTAGAGAGATTGATTCATTGAGTCGTTTGAGAATCATTGAAAATGTGGTGATGTGCAAATGTATATTATTGTCACGGTGTGGGTTTTGTGTCTTGTTCTTGTCTGTCATGTGTTCCCCTGTCTTTGCATGTTTAGCTTTCCCCTGTTATGTTGATTAGTCTTCCCAGGTGTTTCTTATTTACCACACCCCCTTGTTATCTTGTTTAGCTTGGTTGTCTGTGTATTTAAGCCCTGTGTGTTAGTTCAGTCATTGTGAGTTATTGATGTTGTGAGGTTGCATGTTCTTTGTTCTGTTCTGAAGTCTGAGTTTATGTCAAAGTTCTAGTTAATTTAATAAAAACACCGTTGCACTTGGATCCTGCTTCTTGCTTCCTGCTCTGCATCGTAACAGAATAACTCACCAAAAATGGATCCAGCAACTGTGAGTAACCAGGCCCTAAGGAGATTCCTTGCTACTCTTTTTCAAGATGGCCAGCCCATGGAAAGGTATGTGAAGGACTTCTGGGCTTGCTGCCATTTAGCGTCACTAGATGACGTCCAGCTCATGGATCTGTTCTGGAGCGGTCTGGACGAGGATATTGCTCAAATGATGCCAGAGGACTATACCGGCTGGACGCTAGAAAGGTATATTGACCTGGCCCTTTTCCTGAGTAATTCGTCATTTGCTGTGGGCATGGAGGAGAAGCTTCGTGAACCCGCAGTATCTCTTCAGCCTGTTCTTCACGTCACGCCAGCCATCAAGCTAGTCACCGGATCGGTCTATTATCGTCCAGGACTGGTATCCAGTGTGGCCGATTCCCCGCTGAGGTCAGTACGTGTTGCCATAAGGGCCATCGTGCAGGAGTCTTGTCCTGCCGAGACTATCCTGCATAAATCATGTTTCACCGAGACCTTCCTGCCTGAGTATCTTCCTGCCGAGCCTGCACTTCACGCCAGTCCAGCCGAGCCTGCACTTCACGGCAGTCCAGTCAAGCCTGCACTTCACGCCAATCCAGAGCTGTGTTCACCGCTGGTCCTGCCTAGCACCGAGCCTTCACCGCTGGTCCTGCCCAGCACAGAGCCTTCACCGCTGGTCCTGCCCAGCACAGAGCCTTCACCGCTGGTCCTGCCCAGCACAGAGCCTTCACCGCTGGTCCTGCCCAGCACAGAGCCTTCACCGCTGGTCCTGCCCAGCACAGAGCCTTCACCGCTGGTCCTGCCCAGCACAGAGCCTTCACCGCTGGTCCTGCCCAGCACAGAGCCTTCACCGCTGGTCCTGCCCAGCACAGAGCCTTCACCGCTGGTCCTGCCCAGCACAGAGCCTTCACCGCTGGTCCTGCCCAGCACAGAGCCTTCACCGCTGGTCCTGCCCAGCACAGAGCCTTCACCGCTGGTCCTGCCCAGCACAGAGCCTTCACCGCTGGTCCTGCCCAGCACAGAGCCTTCACCGCTGGTCCTGCCCAGCACAGAGCCTTCACCGCTGGTCCTGCCCAGCACAGAGCCTTCACCGCTGGTCCTGCCCAGCACAGAGCCTTCACCGCTGGTCCTGCCCAGCACAGAGCCTTCACCGCTGGTCCTGCCCAGCACAGAGCCTTCACCGCTGGTCCTGCCCAGCACAGAGCCTTCACCGCTGGTCCTGCCCAGCACAGAGCCTTCACCGCTGGTCCTGCCCAGCACCGAGCCTTCACCGCTGGTCCTGCCCAGCACCGAGCCTTCACCGCTGGTCCTGCCCAGCACCGAGCCTTCACCGCTGGTCCTGCCCAGCACCGAGCCTTCACCGCTGGTCCTGCCCAGCACCGAGCCTTCACCGCTGGTCCTGCCCAGCACCGAGCCTTCACCGCTGGTCCTGCCCAGCACCGAGCCTTCACCGCTGGTCCTGCCCAGCACCGAGCCTTCACCGCTGGTCCTGCCCAGCACCGAGCCCTCACCGCTGGTCCTGCCCAGCACCGAGCCCTCACCGCTGGATCTGCCCAGCACCGAGCCCTCACCGCTGGATCTGCCCAGCACCGAGCCCTCACCGCTGGATCTGCCCAGCACCGAGCCCTCACCGCTGGATCTGCCCAGCACCGAGCCCTCACCGCTGGATCTGCCCAGCACCGAGCCCTCACCGCTGGATCTGCCCAGCACCGAGCCCTCACCGCTGGATCTGCCCAGCACCGAGCCCTCTTCCCCGCTGGTTCCGTCCAGCTCAGAGTCTTCAGAGCCCTCTTCCCCGCTGGTTCCGCCCAGCTCAGAGCCCTCAGAGTCTTCTTCCCCGCTGGTTCCGCCCAGCTCAGAGCCCTCTTCCCCGCTGGTTCCGTCCAGCTCAGAGTCTTCAGAGTCTTCTTCCCCGCTGGTTCCGCCCAGCTCAGAGTTTTCTTCGCCGCTGGTTCCGCCCAGCTCAGAGTTTTCTTCGCCGCTGGTTCCGCCCAGCTCAGAGCCCTCTTCCCCGCTGGTTCCGCCCAGCTCAGAGTTTTCTTCGCCGCTGGTTCCGCCCAGCTCAGAGCCCGGGACTTTACCCAAGTATTTTTTGGGGGGGGGGCCAAAGGACTCCGTCCTGGCCACTCGAGGGTTCGTCTGCGCCCTGGCCGCCTGAAGGTTCGTCTCCTCCCTGGCCGCCTGAAGGGTCGTCTCTGCCCTGGTTGCCTGCACAGCCTGCGCCTCCATGGCCGTCTGCACAGTCTGCTCTGTCCTGGCCGTCTGCATGTCCTGCTCCACCCTTGTCGCCCACGCTCCACGGCCCAGGCCCGCCTTGCCTATATCCTGTTCCCGGTTCCCAGTGCGGGCCTGACCCTCCGCCCCTCCCCCAAGACCGCCTCCGCTTCACCGCCCTCCTGAACTTTTTGTTTTTTATGGGCGTCGGGAGCCGCCCATAGGGGGGGGGGCTATGTCACGGTGTGGGTTTTGTGTCTTGTTCTTGTCTGTCATGTGTTCCCCTGTCTTTGCATGTTTAGCTTTCCCCTGTTATGTTGATTAGTCTTCCCAGGTGTTTCTTATTTACCACACCCCCTTGTTATCTTGTTTAGCTTGGTTGTCTGTGTATTTAAGCCCTGTGTGTTAGTTCAGTCATTGTGAGTTATTGATGTTGTGAGGTTGCATGTTCTTTGTTCTGTTCTGAAGTCTGAGTTTATGTCAAAGTTCTAGTTAATTTAATAAAAACACCGTTGCACTTGGATCCTGCTTCTTGCTTCCTGCTCTGCATCGTAACAATTATGAGGAAATTAAACAGTTTTTTGACCTTTGATGCATGTAAACCTTTTGTAGGAGACTCCAAAACAACATTAAGAAACTTTAAAATAGCATAATAGGGGTTAAGTTATTAGCTAATAGTTATTAGTTAAGTTATTAGTTAATAGCATAAGTTATTCCTTAATGTGTAAAATGTTTACTACTGAGTGCAGCTTTAACAGTTCTTATTTTATTTAAACTACTGAGTGCAGCTTTAACAGTTCTTATTTTTTATAAACATTTTAAATTTTTAACTTTTAATTTCATCAGAAGATATGACTCATGCAATTACATCTAGATTAAGTTTCATTTGTAGTTATCCTTTTCCATGTTTCAGGTAAACATGAGCATAAACATAAGCACCTCAGCCATTTTGAGGAATTACTAGAAGCTCTCTGTTTCTCCATGGGATGGCAGCAAACATGGTATTACTACAGAGGAACAGAGATTTCCAGAGATCCTTTGATATATACCATAAGAGCTAGCAAACCACTTAGCAGTAACATTCCTCAATCACTAGTCTAGTGTGTGGTCATGTATATGACAATCCCCCACTTGAACATATATCACCATATCCAATCATTCATATCCCTCTAACTGTCCTTAGAGCTGCAGTATGAATATAAACACCACAAATGAAACAAGATTTAAAATAAACAACAAAAACAACAACAAAAAAAAAAAAACTTAGATTTATCATGGCAAAGAAGACATTAACAAATCGTGACAAGAGGTACCAAGGATAATAGACGTCGCCCTGCCAGGTCACACATATTCATCTTGTCTTATTTCAGGTGTTTGCCATCAAGTTTTGATCATATATGATTACGATTTATATATATATATATTTTAATGTTGCTCTAAATGCATGTTACACCTTTTAAAGGGATGGTCAACTTGATCATCTTTTTATTCATTAAGTGTACTGTTTTTGAACAATAGAATGTACTTTTATTTATTTTATTTTTTTTTTTTACAGCCATTTTCTTAAATCTTAAATTGTACTCGGAACACAATCTAAGTTCTTGCACTTTATTTAAAATATCCTAAATTAGGATATTTTACTTTAATTTAATGTTTTTTTTTTTTTTTTTTTTTTTTTTGGTGGCTGCCAGTCATTTGACCTTTTTGTTTGTTTGTTTGTTTGTTTGTTTTACAATTTTTTATCTCTTTTTTTTTTTTTTTTTTTTTTTTTTACAGTGAATGCGTTTGATCATAATAATCCAGGAAGTACCTGTGAAGTGACACTGTTTTTCTGTAAAACATTTAATGATTTTTAATCTTTTATTTAATATAATATTAATATTAATTATAATAATTTATATTTTATAATTAATAATTTATTATTATTAATTACAATTATTAATTAATTTTAATCATTAATATTATAATTTATTTAAATAAGGATATTTTACTTTATGATGTTGTGACAAATATATATCTATAATAAATGTATGTGAGCTTTTTGGTCTATATTTTGATGTGTGTGTATCTTCATTTTTCATTATTCTATCATCTGTTTTTGGATAGTAATAACAGTAAATTATACATAATTGCAAGTAACTAACTAATTAACTCTAAACCAACCCCTAACTGTAACGCTAAGTACATGTAGTTAATTAATATTACTCAGTACTTAAAATAAATATAAAAAAATATATAAATATATATAAAATTAATAACTATTTAAAAATGTTAATCATATTTCAAAATATTGTTATACTTCAAGATCCATTCCCATATTGGCCATGTATTGAGCACTGAGTATTTATTATGTAAGATGATGACTTCATATTTGTTTTCAGTGCTGTAATGCCGAATGAACAGATGGAGTCAGTGCTTTACAAGTTTTCCTCTCCTGTTTCCAGGATAATCTTATGTTGTCATGGAAGCAGTTGCATTTCTGCCTGCATGGATAAGAAGCTTGACTGTTCACAATCTACCAGGCTGTAAAAATGACACTACTCTTGGCTGAACTTCATAGCATACAGCATGAATATTCTCTGGCTACACACCACCAAATGGCGCAACAGTGCAGTATATCGGGTGAGGTAAGAGAGGCATCAGGCTATAGCTGGAGTCTTATGTGTTGTGACTCCATAATGCTATGGCAAGCTGTTTTAGCATTTATTCTTTTAAACTAGCCAGTATTCATTTTTGTTACTAGAACTTTTTATATACAGTATATATATATATATATATATATATATATATATATATATATATATATATATATATATATATATATATATATTACTAAAAATAAATCCTTATCGGCTTTCAAAACAGAGTGCATACATATGGGTTTATTCCTTGCGCTGTTTTTATTTTAGATCATTTCCTGGATTAATGCCCAAAATTCCTCTGAAAATAAACACACAACGTCCAATGTTAAAAAAGCAGCATATACTCATGAAACATTAAGTCAGAAATTCAAATCAAAATCAAACCAACTGTAAACTTGGCATATAAATAAATAATAAATCAAACTTAAATAAATCAGCTAAATAAAAATCACATGCACTGCATAAAGCTGATGTTGACCCGTGGCTTTGAAGCCAACATTTTTAAATGATTGGTTAAAAAGCCCATAGTTAAATTCACCATTGTGTTGGTGTTATTCACTTGAGGTGCCAAATACTTTTTCCTGTAGCCTATAGGAAGACTGACCATTTTTTTTAAACTAAAAGCAAAATACAACAACAGTAATTTAAATAACAAAAATCTTATTGTAATATGTAATATCTTACTTTACTGTACACGTTACAGCAATTATTTATCATGCTCCCACAATTAATTGCATAAAATACAGCAATACTGTAAAAAAAAAAAAAAGAAAAAAAAAAGAAAAACAGTAACTAATTGAAAATATTTACTTTTAACTTTTACAGTGTATGTTATGGGAAACAGAGGATTTTCCAGCTGCCAATGTGAAATAGAGTGCCGATTAAAACATTTAGGTAAAAGGGTAAAAGTAGGATTACTTTTTATTAATTAAAAATAAACACTAATAACATAAAACTGAAACAACAAGCCAGTCTATAAATGTTAAACCGGCTTGCCACATACTGCGGCTATAGAGAAAAGCCTTCTCGATGTATAGTCCATTTGCGAAGCGCTCACAGGATGCCCCCAACCGCGCGTGGACTTCTGCTGCACCTTCACCGTCCACCTCACACACAAAGAGTCTCTGACGCGCGGGAAATGGTGCAATTGGCAAAAGGCGGAGTGATCTGGAACTCTTAAGTGCCATGAAGAGACAGAGGCAGATTCATCCCAGTCAAGCAGCACATCCCTCTACACGCCTGAAGATGAAGATGATCTCATGCTTGCGCCCCTTTACCTCCCTGTCTCGTTTAAAAACAATGTCTTCAAGGAAATTCGCTGCATGATTCCACAATTACGCAGTATCTCCTGAATTATCGCCTTTCTTCATCAAACGAGATCATTTCATGAATTAAACTGCAACCCAAAATGAAATTTCCAACGGAAAACCCAAGGAAACCAGGGAACTGGAACCCTCCACCAGGTAGGTATACATTTCGTTTCCAAAATGCATTTCCATTGCGATATTGTTCATGCCGCATTTTAGACAGAAGTTATAATAAGCATAATGAAGCATCCACGCGCTCTGGCAGCCAGTTGTCATGTAGAGGGATTTAAGAACCCAACTGATTCAATCAAAAGCACTTTAACCAGGATGCGCAAAATGATGATGGAGTAGCCTACCAATGGGTGAGGTATTGACTGTGATCAGTTTGTTCTGCATTGTCAAAGGTTTAACGTCTCTAATAATGGATTTCATTCTGCCCATCTCAGTTTATCAGTGGACACCTTCATTAATATTCACATCCACGCGTGTCAATCACAACATTGCTTCATGCTCTAGGTCTTCCCCACAAGATAAATCACAATCACGACGTGACCGAGAGACCTGTATGGTTGATGTTTGCTGCGATAGTTTAGCAGGATGGAAGAGGAAGAAATAATAGAGACGTATAAGAAAATAACCTGCGATCTTAAACAGAGGCTCGTCATTACGTGTCTAGTCTGCGAGTACTATGCAGAGATACGAGCTATGCATAATGAAACGCGGGGGACACGCGCATTACCTAATCTACTATACCCCCCCCCCCCCAAAAAAAAAATCTCACATATTTACGAAACGGCGTTTATATAATTATCCGCGTTTCAGATAAATGTCATACAAAGTTATAAACATAGTTATGACCTTTCTGAAAAATTTGAATTAGTCAGACTTATTAAAAGTGTTAATTTTCACGTAATAATTTGCCCTGAATGTTTAGGGGAGAAAAATCAGAAGGTATAGGGTCAAAGTAGCTTGTAAACAACCGATCGGATTGTCAGTGAATTATTGCGGTCATCCTGCAGGGATTGTCCACATAAACAGCGGTGCACATCATATTGCAGCCGAAAGCATTGCCTGACTACAAGAAAGTTGAGGGGAAATTATTTGATGCTTACTCTTCATATGTGCTTCGTGTGATTAATGCATTTTTTGGTTTATTGATTCAATTTAATTTATTTACAGTACCACCTCCACAAGATGATTTTAGATTATTTATTTTATTTTATTTTATTTTTTAATATGCATATTAGCAGTATTCTTATGTTTTTACCTGTTTAATGTGTTAGTGAATGTAGTCGGTCGTAAACAGTATAGCTTTGTTGCTCCACCCTGGTGCTGCCTCTGCTTTCTACTGTAATGGGTTTTCAGAAACCGAACAGAAGTGTGTGTGCAGGCATGTGTGTATGTGTGGGTATGCAGCACTGATAATGAACACAAGAGGAAAGCAAACCCTAAACTCAAAAAGTAAATTATATTTGATTCTAATTTTTGGTTCTTGAATAGGCTAATTTTTCCAGTGGATAAATGACAATGTAAATCATTGGTCAGGTAAATCGCAGGTCTGTTTGGATAGGGTGATGGACAGCAGGGAAAATAAAATAAAATAAAATACAAAAATAAATCATCATATAACAGTGCTTTTGGGATAGCAAATAGCATAGATTTATCAGCTTTTAAAAATGGATCAACATATTTTGTTGATCCTGGAATAACATTTCTGTCTGAAAATCTAAGTTTGTACAAACATTTTTGTTCACTGTGTACTTGGTATTCAATGTCAAATCTGTGTGAACGTCATTTCACCAAGTAGCCTACAGCATGTTCCTGGATCGCTGTCTATGTTGATCCTGGAACAACATTCCAATCAACCAATCAGATGTGAGGGACAATTTTACAGTTTATCAAGTTTAGGCTTACTACCAGGGTTAGGTGCTTCTACATGAGTGTTGTTCACCTATATTTCCCTCTGATTTTAGGGACAACTTATGGGTAGGATTAGGTTTAGGGGTAGGGATAGGATGAGGACTAAATTTTCGGACAGAAATTTTACTTGGCAAAATCACGATGCTGTGAAATCTGAGTCCTAAAGCAAAACCAGTTGAGAATCTTTGCTGTAAATTACATAACAGAATATTGTCTTTCTTTCCAACAGTGCCAGTGCAGACCAACCTGGTGCCGCCAAAGAATGTCCAACCAGGGATGTTGCAGTCCAGTTTGGTGCAGGCCAGTGTGGCCACCATGCAGAACCCCATGGGGTGCTCATTACCCCGCCTTTCTGTCTCCCGACCTGCTAGTATGGTGGCCAGCATGGAAGCGGTGGCGGACGGCTCAGCCCTCCTCACAGTCATGAAGTGGAAGACTGTCCTAGCCGTGTTTGTGGTGGTGGTAGCGTACCTGGTCGCTGGCGGTCTGGTGTTCAGAGCCCTGGAGCAGCCCTTCGAGAGCAACCAAAAAGACACCATCACTTTGAAGAAGTCCGCCTTCCTGCAGAAACATCCCTGCGTGACCCCCCTTGAGCTGGAAGAGCTCATCAAGGTAAAACTGTTGCTTGTCTGTAGTAGAGCTCAGGCATCCCTAGTGGGATCTCAGATCTAGTGTAACAATATAGCTTCATCGATCTGTCTGACATGTGAGCTTCACTCATGCAATAGACCGGGGCACAGCGGTTGGACAATGCTAAATGGAGCAACCGACGAAAATAAATGTAAAGATATCAGAGCGGACTGATTTATGACAGCAAGACGTTGAAGTGTTTGATGAATAGTGCCCATGATGGCAGTAATCAATCTGTTTTGCAGCACTGAAGCAATGTGCAAAGTCCGTTCTGGTCTTTAATGGTTCCCACTTACCGAGCCTACTTTAACACGACTTTTCAGGAATGTGCTCAGCAATAAAACAGCAGAGATTTATGGGGGAAACATTGCAAACCCTGCAACCTTTCAATCTCTGAATCCTGAGTAATATATTTTTATCAGGTCTATGATGTGATGTCTAATGGTGTAACAAAAAAGATTTTTCATTCCTGCAAAGCTGATTTATGATTGACTTTCCCCCTCTCACATCAAGGGTTCAAGGTTTTGCTGATTAGCATGAACCCATTTGCCCCTGCTGGTAGATGATGTAACTACATCCCCTTGGCTGCAAAGAGCATCTTTCTCCTTAGTCCAAGTATTCTTACCAAAAAAACATTTTCAAGTAGTATTTAAATTGCAAATCTTTATTAATATTTACTTAATCTTAATATTTATTAATATTTACCAGTCTGTTTCTTTTTCGGAGTCTCTTAAAAGCATTTTCCCTGTCTGCTGTCTTTGACATCACAGCTTAGGATAGAGAAAAGCTCCTTAAAAGTAGTCCTTAAAGTCCCCCTGTGGTGAAAATCAAGCTTTTAATGTTGTTTATGTCTATGTGCTGTTTTTAATATGCTTTAAGTCAAACCATGTACAAATTTATAAGTCAACACCATTGCTGAGTATGTTTTCCTTAAAACTGCAATGAACCAAAGACAGTCTCAAAAACACGGTTTGAAATCACTGGTGTTTCTGACGTCACAAACTACCATGTAACCAATCACGTCAATGTGTGGATCTTTGAGCTGGTGTGAGCGAGTGGAGGTGGGGCTAATTTGCATATTCATAGAACCACATATACTAAATGAGGCAAGGGTGTACAGTTACATTCAAGCTATCTTAAGGCATAAAAAAAACATTTAAATATGTCATTTTGGTAATCAAAGTTGAGTTTTAAGGGATGAAATTATTGACTACAGGGGGACTTTAAAAGTTCTGTGCCTTATTTCAAGTCTTCTGGTGACATATGATTGTGACGGTTGTTGCTTAAGTTAAGAGACACACAAAAACAAATATGTTGTCATCACAGACTCCACGCGATCACGTTGAAATTACATTCCGGATCTGCAGTGAAATCATGATCACCCCACCTGGTCCCCCCAAGCCGTGGGCTCAGGACAAAAGGTCAAGTTGTCCTCCCTTTTCAGCAGCCCAGTCTGTATGCATTTCCTTCTTCTGTGGAACACAAAAAATTATTTTCGAAGAATGTTGTAAACCAAACAACATTGAAGCTTATTGACTTCTATTATATATATATATATATATATATATATATATATATATATATATATATATATATATATATATATATATATATATATATATATATATATATATATATATATATATATATATATATATATATATATTATATATATTTTTTTTTCTTTCTTTTTTTTTCTCAAACTATTTTCTTCTGTTCCACAGAAAAAAAAAAAAAAAAGCCACACTGTTTCAGAATGAAATGAGGCTGAATAAATGAAGACAGAATTTTCATTTTGGGTAAACTATTGTCACGCGTTGCTGCAGTGAAGCACACGTCTCGCATATGACCAAAATCCAATAATCCAGAACAAGAATATTCAGGAGAACTAGCAACACTGAACAATGAACAGAAAGAGCTCAAGGCTTAAGTACTCAGGGAGGGTAATCAACTGAACAGAAACGTGTGTGGAACTAATTAACAAAAAAGAAACTAACTAGGGAACACAGGCAGGCAAAACAGGTACAGAACACAGTGAAAATAAAACCAACATTGATTTAAGCAAAGCTATTGTATGCCTTCTGAAGACCCAACACACTCTCATGGCAGTTCTTAAATATTTTTACGTTTTGGTGAATTCATACAATCTCATTTGTACTTTGAATGAATGTTAGGATTAGGGATAAGATAAGGGTTGGACCTTCATGCTTAGTTTATTTATTTTTTTAATTAAATCAATTTCTTACACTCCCTACTTACACATGCCTATTTAATATTTTATTATAGTAAAGGTGGGGGGATACTTGTCCATGTAATCTGTTTATAGCTTGGTTTACAAGGATCAGGTTTTGCTGCTTGACAGAAGCAGTTTATTTGTCTTGCAATGCGTCACCTTTTGCTAGTCCTGAGGTTTTCAGGGACCAGTGCTCACACTGCTCCTCATAAAACAAGGAAAATGGCGCCCAAGTGCAGAGACCTTCCAGATATTGACTCTGGTTCTGTTCCAATACCAAGTGAGCTGCCTACATAGACAGCATTGTAAGGCATCATAGGCACCCTCACAAAGGAAAGCCTGTTCTAAAGGATATGTTCTTCCTGGCAAATGCTAAAGCATTTGATATATGTGACCCTGGACCACACAACCAGTCACATGGATCAATTTTTGAAAGTTATACATCTTCTGAAAGTGGATTAAATAAGCTTTCCATTGATGTATGGTTTGTAAGGATACGACGCTATTTGGCCGAGATACAACTATTTGATAATCTGGAATCTGAGGGTGCAAAAAAAATCGAAACATTGAGAAAATCACCTTTAAAGGTGTCCATTTATGTTTGCGATTGTTGCTGCATTCACTCACAAAAAATAAATGTTTTATATATTTACGGTAGGAAATTTACAAAATATCTTCATGGAACATGATCTTTACTTAATATCCTAATGATTTTTGGCATAAAAGAAAAATCAATAATTTTGACCCATACAATGTATTGTTGGCAATTGCCACAAATATACCTGTGCGACTTGTGACTGGTTTTGTGATCCAGGGTCACATATATCAATTAATTAATAATTAAATGTCCGGTGAGTTGCGTTAAAAGATTAATGCTCGGGTTTGAACATAATGTACCATCTTCACTAAACCCTATTCTAAAAATGAACCGATAGTGTTAACAAAAGCAAACGTGAGATAAAAACACACTTGCTGAAGCAACCATGGCATTTTAGCTTGAGGTGACAAACAATGAGTTGTACCAAACAAGTTTATTATATCAGCCATACATATGGAGCTGTTTATTTGAGACAAATGTCAAATTGTATTAGTTTCTTAATCATGCACTATGGTAAAAGTGTTTTGAGGTCATAACTTGCAAATAAGGTGCAAATAACTGCCGGGAAATACGTCTTTATTAATTGACAATCTGCCCTTGTAACCATAATTTGTGTCGAAGGGAAACAAGTTGCTGGTGTTTTACTGCCACTGGTGTTCATTTCAGCTGGAAACTGCAATGAATTTAATGTACGTTTTTGGAGTTTTGAAAAATGGTAGACATTTTTCCAATGACATACTACTTGTCTTGTAGTCTACATGGTAAACATATTTAAAAACTAGCTCATCAAGTTAGCATTTTGATTGTACAACCCCAAACACAAAAAATCTTAATTCATTATCGGATTTACTGGAATCCATTAACAAGTCCTAAGATATTTTGGTCACACTTTAGATTAGGGTCCAATTCTCATTATTAACTAACTATAAACTATGACTTTTGCCTCAATAAACTCCTAATAACTGCTTATGGTAGTTGTTGAGTTTAGGTATTGGGTAGGGATCGTATGATTCAGGGATGTAGAATATGGTCGTGCAGAGTAAGGCATTAATATTTGCTTTATAAGAACCAATAAACAACCAAAAGGCTAGTAATAGGCATGCTAATAACTAACTAGTTACTAGTGAGAATTGGACTTTAAACTAAAGTGTTATTTTAAAAGTTATTTTCCGATATTTTCATACAATTCAGATCAGCGTCTGAAACAATATTTACGATACAAGCAGCTGCAATACTCTGTCAATGTCTAACTATTCTGCCACTTTTTATTATTCACTCCACGGGTTACGATACCAACACTGACTGTGAAATAAAGTGCTCCCGCTGGAAGACCATTTGTTTAAGTACACATTCTAAATTCAGGAATTCTGATTGTCTTGAGTAGTCAATGTTGTTGTGCAGTTCTGGTCTGGTTTGATTTTGGCTCTAAAATGCTAAGGATTTTTTTTTTCTCTCTCTGGATGTCCTTGAGATTAGAAGCCAAATTAAAGGACCAGAGTCTTATTTGATAGATGAGTGATGATAATCATCCAGCTCCGCAGATAAAGAACAATCAAGTCTTAAAAGCATCTGTTGGGGAATCTTGATCTTTTTGCACTAATGGGGCTCCATCAGGAGTATGGGCAGGGGAAAACGTGAAGCCCGCCCATCGCAGTGCTCACTGGAATGACTGAGGCGGGGAGGTTAAAAACCATAATTGAATCAATAACCTGAAACCCTAATTTAATCTAGAACCAGCAGCATTTGAAAGCTTTGTAACAAAGCACCATTTCAAAATAGCCTCACTGACTCCAGAAGAGAATGAGAGAGGCGTATATGACATCGGCTTCTGCTGTTGAATGTTGTTGGAATGCTGAAAGACAAAGAAAATGGAAAACAGATATGCAGCAAGAGATGTAACTTGTGGTTTTGCTGATTATGAATGCTGCAAAGCGTCGATGATTCAGGCTAGCGGCGTTTGGATTAGCTGAATGTAAGCTGTTGCTTTCGCTCAGCTCGGGCTGCGAGCTGTGCATATGTACTGCAATCTGGCAGTGATGTAACTGGAGGTGAAGAATTTGAAGAAATGCCAAAGCACTTATTCGAGCTGTGCATCAGACAGAGCATGAACACTGAAAAGGTGTTTTCAGCTAAAATGGCCAGGAGGTGTTCAAGCATTGGTGGACTGTATGTTCTCTGTCTGGTCTGCAGCTCTAGGAATTGCTTTGGCATTTGCTAAGATTCTTCACCTCCAGTTACATAACTCTACTTGCAGAGAAAATTAAATAAAATATTCAATTACATTTGCCTTTATACTGTAATTTCTCCTACTTACTACACCTCTGATACTGACCAAAAAAACAGAATTACATCTTTTATCCAAATGGCTTGAAATTGTTCACTACTAGAATCAAACAAACAATATAAACATATAAATGATATATAGGAACGATTTGGAAGGGAAATACTCACGGAACCTTTTAAGAAATGTACTGTAACGGTACATTTCCCCCTAAAACCAAAAGACTAAAAATAATAACAAAGAAATAAAATAAATAAATACATAAATAAATTAATACATATTTTTTAATGATGATGCATATAACACTATAAATACTTGAGAATGAGACTTTATATTTTGTTTAGAGTTATGAGAACTGGAATTTCTTTTTTTTTTTTTTTTTTTTTTTTACGTTTGGGGTAAAATATCTTATGGATAAATAATATCCTTAGTGAATCTCATGATGTCCAAGTCATGTTTTACAACAAAAATCTGAAGAAAACAATATTCATATACTGTATTTGAAAGAGATATTTGGCTAAATTAGGCTTTTTGGTAACTATGTTTTACAACTGGGACCTGTATAAACTCTGTTGACATTGTATGTTTCAGCTGATTTGTTAATGTAATCACCAAAGGGTATAAGAGATAAAACTGAAAAAAATAAAATAAAAAATATATTTTCAATCAATTGCAAAAGACCATGTATATGGTCTTATAGAATCTTATAGCTAGAAAAAACTAGATAGCTCATGATACTCAGGTCAGTATTTACAGCTTATATGGTTTACTTCTGTCACAATGACTCATGGTGAGATTGAAAGCTTCCAGACACTATCATCTGAGCACCTGCTGTCTGCTGTAAAAATGCATTTATGTTTCTTTGATATCATGTTCTTACCACCATAAAAGTGGTATAACATCTCCATGTAGGGCACACAGAACAAATATACAAGTCACCCTTGCAAGCAGATGGAATAAAATTATATTCAGATCAGTTCAGTGGTGAATTTGAAGAAGAGTTGGTGTCGCACAGACAGATGGAATTCAAATGTGTGCTTTCTAGCAGTCTGTGTTGAGGTAAAACCCATTTGTGGTAAACGGTCGGGAACATCATATTATAAGAGAAAATTGATCTCTTCGAAGAGCATCCATCCAAGGGACAGCAGTTTCCATTTTTGGACTGAGAAAAAATCTCAAGCTGATTGATTGCTATTCTTTATTATTCATAAAGAGCGTAACTTAGGTCTGTAAAATAATTTTGATCAGCAAATCTGCTAAATTTCCATTATTTTCTCTTGCATGAGGCTCTGCTTTTGGCTCAAACTTGGTATTACGCATCCAGTCTAGACCGAGAAATTTCTGCCCTTGTGTACCTGCCCTTCATCTGCTCACAGGCTCGTTTCTCACACCTGAGCCGCTTCCTGTTGATCTCAGTATAGTTCTTCCATCTGCTCTCCAGGTTTCCTGTTGAGCCGAGTGACCGTTTTCTGATCCGCCCTCTCAGTTCCTCGCTGTTAATGATACATCTGATCATCATAGGATCATTAATGCTAGACGGCTCATTTGAATCATCTCCTCAGTTGGATGCCTTGACCATGACAAACTATGGAAAACTGCAGTTTGCGTGACAAAGGAGGATTTATGTATTGTTTGTTCTGTGAAATTCTTCCAGACATCACTAGAATATCTGAGGCAACATGTATTATGCATTATGCATTATGTCCTATTTGATTTATGGGCTTTTTTGGAAAAATACTACCTCTACCTACATACATTACAATTGAATTCAAAAATGTATTTCCACACAATTCCATGCACCATACAATGTTATGACCTCAAAACACCTTTACCATGGTGCATGATTTGTAAACTAATACATTTTTTATGTTTGCATCACATAAACAGCTCCAAATGTTTGACTTTCTGTTTGTACTGTAGTAAACTTGCACGGTAGCTCACCTGATAAAAGCATTGCATTTGGGATGTGGAGCTTTTAGTGTCACTCACTGGATATTTTGCTTTGAAAGTATCATGAAGTGTGCAAGAAGCAATGTGATATTGTGCAGATATGTTGCCACTGCAAGTTTTTCCAAAGAGCTTGGGTTGCTATATTATTAGGGGTTCAATCACAAAGTGCTGAAAACCTATTGTAAATATTATTATTATTATTATTATTAGATAAATAACTTTAACTTATTTTAATCTAAAGGTCCTTGCACCGAAATTTTGGCACATTAAAACCAATTTACAACCTCATGTTGTGTCAATCACGTTTACACACTTCCTCCAAAACTTTCAACTGTCATAAAAAAAATCAGATCGGGTTTGATTTTCTGCGTTTTTCACACCCGTAGCAAGCATTCGGAGCTACTGAATGATGAATACGAAAAAACGCATACGAAAATTTTGGACTGTGTGCAAGGACCTTAAATCTTTTTGACAACTGTGAGAGAGCTGTCTCTAAATGTATGGGTTATTATTTTTGAGATTGGTTTATAAATTGCACATAAGAGCTTAAAAGCCTTACAGTGTTTTGCCATTTTAAAGTAAATACTTCATAATTCCTTAAAAATGCATTCAATATCAGTATGGATTTTAGAGTTTCAGTCCATTTAGATGTTGAAATGATTTGTTTACTCCAGCCTGATACCAATTTTGAATTTCATTACGACATTAAATGATCTGTCACTGGAATGGACTATTAATCATTTGAAAGACGTGCTGCTTATGCATTGACTTTAATTCCAGTCTTATCTCTTCCCAGCACTCTGTAGATGCAGTGAACGCTGGAGTCAGTCCTATCGGAGACACATCATACAACTCCAGTCACTGGGACTTGGGGAGTTCCTTTTTCTTCGCTGGAACTGTGATAACAACAATAGGTAACACCTAGACATACCTAAATACATTTCAAACTGCGATAACACTTTATTTTGATGGTCCCATTTGAACAATCTGTTGACTAAAAGTAACTTTGCAACTACAAGTCAACTAACTCTCATTCGAGTGTTAGAACACTGTCTGATTAATATCTGTTAACTCTTTATTGTGATTCTCCCCAACAGACATTCTACTGACTATAAGTAACTTTGCAAGTACATTCTAACCCTAACAGTCTACTAATACTACAAACACTTTAATGAGAGTTAGTAGACATAGATACAATGTTACTTATAGTGAACAGAATGTGTTAAAGTGACCATCAAAATAAAGCGAAACCCAAACGGCTACGATAAGGAACAAGACTTCTACAAACCACATTAATATGCAAAGCTTGACAAATACAAGGCATTTGCTCATGTCATACATTTATAGTCTCACTTTCAGTCATTATGCTAGACCCTATAACCACCGATCAATTTTTATTAATTTTTTTCTCCGCCAACCCCACTTATATGCCATGTGTGAAACTGCACCAGCTTCAGCCGTCAAACCAATTGAAACTATTCATGCTTTGGGAGCAAGTCATTGATTTTAGCTATAGTCCAATAAGATAAAATAAATTGATAGAAAATTTGTAAATACAGGCTATATGAAACACCACAATGCATGTGCATTTTCAAAAATAGATAGACAGGAATGCAAAGGGAGGCAGTGTTTCACCATTTGCACTCCATTGGAGGTCTAAAGTAATACACTTGAAGTCCATAAGCTGCTCGCTGTGTTACCTGCCAGAGCCTGTGATTGATTACTTAAAGAAGCTGTTGTGCAATGCAGGTGAGTATTGAAATGCTGACATGACTCTCAATGTCATTTCTCATTGGCTCAGCCATCCAGTGGGCAGTGGACAAAGACATAAACAAGATTAGTTTTTACACTTCAGTTGCTGAACCTTCAAACATGCTCTCAGTAGACACATTTTGATCCATGGGCAATTTCCTATAATGCACGTTAAACCTAAAAAGTATTAAATTAACAGACTGATTTGGACTGCCTTAATCTGCCATAATAAGAAGACGTTTATGACTCATTTATTGGATTTTTATGTAGTTTGCAGAGGCTTGGAACTAAATATCCATCTAATTAGTCAATAAATTCCTCTTTCTGTAAGCCCCCTACCATTATATGACATTTTTTATTGCACTATATCCTTCATATGTCATATTGAATATATTTAACCTAACATCCTAATGCTACTGTCCTCTTCAGCTGTGTCTTAATTTACACCATTACTCTCTTGTCTTTTTAAGGTTATGGCAACATCGCTCCAAGCACAGAGGGTGGGAAGATTTTCTGCATCCTTTATGCAATATTTGGCATCCCACTCTTTGGCTTTCTACTGGCTGGTGTTGGTGATCAGCTAGGGACTATTTTTGTGAAGAGCATCGCTAAAGTGGAGAAAATGTTCAGGGTAAGTGAATTGTTGTGCACAAAACTAGTGTTTCTTTCCTAGGTTATCGAAAACAAGGTTAAGTTAAGTTAAGTTAAGTTAAGTTAAGTTAAGTTAAGTTAAGTTAAGTTAAGTTAAGTTAAGTTAAGTTAAGTTAAGTTAAGTTAAGTTAAGTGGATAGACACACAGTCTGTTCAATGGACTTTGTGGTAAGGCACATGCCTGAAGGCTGGAAAACAATACACAAATTTTGCCCAGATTTTTTTCCGATTTGTAATCAAGACGAGTCATCGCTTCTTAACAAAAGTCAGAAAGTTTTGGGCAGTAGGAGCTTAACAGAAAATGAATGATGAGCACAGATTTTTTTAGCTTCAGACTATGATTTCATTCAGTAGGAGGACATCAAACATGCTATACAGTATATGTATGATATTTGATATTTTGAGCCATTTTGCATAGCTAAATGACTTTTATTTTTCTTTGTTACCACAACTTTTCCGCCATGGTTTCCGCCAGTTTACATCTTGCAATTCTGACTTTTATTCTCAGGATTGCATTTACAAATATGTCTCAGAAATTACAGAAATTACATAGATTATAATTAGATTATATATATAATATATATTATATATAATATAGATTATTAGTATATAAAATAGATTAAAGAAATCATTACTTGACCAATACAGAAATTAATAGACCTAAACTCAGGAATGGAATTGTAATTTACAGGTATTGTTGTATATTGTTGTATTGTTGTAAGTTATTGTAAGACCTGAAAGATTATATGCGGTATTTGTATACCTATTTAAGTTGTAATAATATTATTTTGTGAAATAAGGGGCAGGATTAAATAAGCTATTTCAAGCAAATTGAACTAACAATGTATTTTTATCTTCCAATGTAAAATATATTTACCCTGACAATTAGCACGTCAAGTATTATGTTTATCATATTAGAGTATGCAAGGTCACTCCTTTTCATCAGTTCCTGGGAGGCATTAGTCAGGACTATGTTTGTGTTAGGTTAGTCAGTGTCTGCACAGCAGAGGTAAAGGCCTAATAAACAGAGAACTGTGGCTCCTGATGCCAGCAGGCTCCAGTATCTGCAGTACGGGTTGAGATCACACCTCATTACAGCTAATCAATCTCCTTCAGATCATCATTAGACCCTTCAGAGAGCTAATGAACACATGCCACCTTCAAAAAGTCACGAAATGTCTTCTCATGCCACATGTGGCCACTGCTGGCAATGAAGTCGTGCTGTTTGCGTGACTAAGAATGGCTCTTGTACTGTGGTGCTTCATGTTGATATTGCTTTTTGTCTATTTCACCCCTCCCAGCGCAAACACAATCAAATAAGCCAGACCAAGATCCGAGTGGCCTCTACGTTGCTCTTCATCCTGGCTGGCTGCATCCTCTTCGTCACCATACCAGCCGTCATCTTCAAGCACATTGAAGGATGGACCGGGCTGGATGCAATCTATTTTGTGGTGATCACCCTGACGACTGTTGGGATCGGAGATTACGTTGCAGGTACTAGCGAAATTTACTTTAAATGAATGTGAAAAAACACTTCTCACACTTGTTTATTTAATTTGTCCACCAATAATGCCTAACTAACATATGTAGATTTCTGTCATTTTTGTCAAGTCTTGAAACTTCCTACCACAGTTTTATTTCCAGTACACCTGAAATTATGTATTAATCTTAACGACATATTTGAAGAAATATATATATATATTCAAATTTAAATAATGAAATTACAGATTACTTTGTCTAGCTAAGGCTAATTTCTTAGCTAGCATTTTAAGTGTCTTAAAATTTTAAGTGTCCTTGATTGGAAATGACGCATAATAATATTTTGTTCATGAATGATATATAAGCAAAGTAAATACACCTTGATTTCTCAGTATTTCTTCACATTCAATGTCTCAGATTTCATCTCATGCCCTTCACATTTCAACAAAATCTGTAGTGGAAATCATAACACAACTGACAGACAGTTCTAAGTTTAAAAAAATGAATAGAAATCACACAATAAATATTCAAGTTAAATATTCAAATATTTAATGCAAGTTATTATAGAAGAATAAAACGTCTTCAGCATGCGCTAGTGGTAAACAAATAGAACAAGATGAATCACACTTTGGCAATTGTGGTTTTTATGTGCGCTGAAAAAAAGAGGAGCAAGCGAAAGAGGAGAATATGGATGCGGTCCTGGCTAGGGAAAATAGGGCAAACTCGGCATGCTAATTTTGCAAATGGCCCTTAAAGTAAGTAGTTTTAAGTTTTAGCGGCATGTCGCATTGATCAATACGTCATTTCATGTTGCATTTTTATTGGCTAGTCAGTAAACGTAAGTCGTTGCTGTCACGTTTTGGGTTCCCCTTCGAGGGAACTCGCACTGCGTCGTCATCGTGACGACACTAGGGGAACGCCCTTAGCGTAGAGCATCTGAAGCATGAATGAAATCTGTCCAATCCTGATTGGTGCTGCATCATGACGTAGTAGATGACGGCATAACCGGAAGATACAAAGGGACGCCGGCACAAACACACGTTACTGTAGCTTTTTGCTCTTCAGCTAAAGCGCTCTGTGTGATTTGTCTGTCTTATTTATTGTTGTCTGTCTTTATAACAGTTGCACAAGCATATATAATGGCAAGCGAGCAGTTTAGAAGGTGTGTGCATCCGTGTCTGCATTATTTGTCAGGCTCGGACACACACCAGCTGTGTGTGTATTGCCTCGGCGTGCAGCACGCTAGGGCGGCTCTCGAGGGAGCCGCCTGTAGCGAGTGTGAAAAGCTGCCGCACAGAGTGTTGCGCTCACGGCTGGCCGTGTTTGATGAGCACGGCCAGGGTTCTGGGCCTGCTGTTGCCGAGGCAGTGTGGCGCCGCAGATCGTGGGGCTCACAAATGGATCTCTCAGGGGGACACGGGACTGCTCCGGCATCTTCCCAGTCCTCTTCTGAGGATTCAGATGTTCTCCCGCCCCATGTGGAAGCCCGCGAAGCGGCTTCTTCCCGCGAGGCGGAGGACCCGATGTTACAATTGTCTGGCTCTGAGGAGTCAGATGATTTAAACATCGAGGTGGGTGATGTGGAGCTCGATAATCCACCACTTCACACACCCGCTCAAGAGGAGCTGGTGGAGGTTTTGACCCGCGCTGTGGCCAAGCTTAACATTGATTGGCCACAAGAGGAATTACAAGTCCAGCCGCCAAGTAAGCTGGATGAGAGATTTTATAAACGCAGGTCTCAACCTCCACGCCGGGGTCTTACGTTTTTTCCTGACTTGCACAATGAGTTGTGTCTCTCCGTCTCTTTGCATCACCAAGGAGACGGCCCGTGCCATCGGCCGCTCCATGGCTGGTCTGGTGTGTGTGGAGAGACATTTATGGCTGAATTTGTCGGGGATGAAGGAGAGAGAGAAACATTTTCTCCTAGACTCCCCGATTTCACCTTCTGGCCTCTTCGGTGGCGCGGTTGATACCGTCGTCAGAAGGTTTCAGGAGGTGAAAAAGCAGTCGGTGGCCTTCCAACAGTACCTCCCTCGCCGCTCTGGCTCCTCGAGGAAGGCTGTCTCTAAGGGGCAGCCTCGGCCGCCTGCCAGCTCCTCGCACCGACAGGTGCAAAAAGAGAGTGTCGCCACCCGCAGCCCTCCCGAGGGAGCTTGGCAAAGGAGGCGGCGCTCTCGAGGCAAGTCTTCTGAGCCTAAGGTCGATCTGAGGATCGTCCTTCAGGCAAAGAAGGCTTCCTCCAAGCGGTCCTAGTTGCGGCCGGACCGCTGAGAGCTGTCCCCCCCGGGGTGGAGCGATCGAGGTCGCCTCTCTCCCGGAGCTCTCGGGAAATCAGTGCTGCGTACGCACGCCGCTCCAGCCGCCTCTACAAAGACCTGCGGCTGGGCAGCGAACGCGTCCGCCCACCGAAAATCGTTCTCGACTGCTCCCTGCCGAACAGCCGCTTCAGGGGATCAGGAACGAGTCTCGGGTAACACCCGAGGCCAGCCTCAAGAGGCTGGTTCCCTTAGTAGATTATCTCGGCGCATGGTCATGCCTTCCGAATATATCTGCGTGAGCCCTGCGTACTGTAGAACTGGGTTACAGACTGCAGTTCAGCTCCCCTCCCCCGAAGCTCAATGGGGTGGTCTGGACTGCCCAGAGCAGGTTCGGCTTATGGAACAGGAAGTTCAGTCCCTGTTGGTCAAGGAGGCCATAGAACGTGTTCCTCTGCCAGACAGGGAGTCCGGGTTCTACAGCCGGTACTTCATAGTTCCCAAAAAGGATGGGGGATTGTGTCCAATAATAGATCTCAGGCACTTGAATCGTTCTCTGAGGAGATTCAGGTTCAAGATGCTCACAATTCCAGCCATCGTGAGTCAGATCCAGTTCGAGGACTGGTTCGTCATGATAGATCTGAAGGACGCATACCTCCATATATCCATCCTTCCATGTCACAGGAAGTTCCTGAGGTTCGCTTTCGGGGGTGAAGCGTACCAATATCGGGTTCTTCCCTTTGGCCTAGCTCTCTCCCCTCGCACCTTCACCAAGTGCATGGATGCAGCGGGCGATGGTCTCCAGAGTGAAGCTAGGCCACAACCTCACTGTGAAGCAGTTTCAGAGACTGCTGGGGCTCATGGCAGCAGCGTCCAGCGTCATACCTTTTGGCCTGCTACACATGAGACCCCTACAGTGGTGGTTGAGAGCCAAGGGGTTTTCCCCGAGGGGAAATCCGTTCCGTATGATCAGGGTAACGCGCAGATGCCTTCGTTCCCTTGTCATATGGAGGAAACCTTGGTTCCTGTCCCAGGGACTGGTGTTGGGAGCATCATGTTGCCGGAAAACCGTTTCAACAGATGCCTCCCTTACTGGTTGGGGCGCGGTCATGGACGGCGGCTTTGCGAGCGTTCTGTGGGAGACACGGCATTCTTCCTGGCACATCAACTGCCTGGAAATGCTGGCGGTCTACAAAGCTCTGAGGAGCTTTTTTCCGGACCTCCGCGGCCAACATGTTCTGATACGCTCGGACAACACATCTGTAGTCGCGTATCTGAATCATCAGGGGGGTCTGAGGTAGCGCCCTCTATGCAGACTGGCACACCAGATCCTTTTGTGGTCCCAGGGGAAACTGTCGTCTCTCAGAGCGATGTATGTCCTCGGGGAACAAAATCAGGGAGCAGACGTCCTATCGAGACAGGGGCTGAGGCCCGGGGAGTGGCGACTCCACCCCTAGGTGGTGGAAGCCATGTGCGTGAGATTCGGCCCAGTGGAAGTGGATCTGTTCGCGTCTCAAGAGACGTCCCACTGTCCACTGTGGTTCTCTCTCAGGCATCCAGCTCCGCTGGGGCTGGATGCTATGATGCAGACGTGGCCGAGGCTGCGACTGTACGCATTTCCCCCGATCGCTCTGCTCCCGGGAGTCTTGGAGCGGGTCCGCCGGGAGGGGATCAGCCTACTTTTAGGAGCACCCCGCTGGCCGACCCGGGTATAGTTCTCGGACATTGTAGCACTGCTGGACGGCCTCCCGTGGCAGGTCCCTCTGAGGAGGGATCTGCTGTCGCAGGCAGGGGGCACAATATTGCACCCCCAGCCAGAGCTGTGGAACCTCTGGGTCTGGCCCCTGAGGGGGCTCGGTACCTAGAGGCTGGCCTGTCAGCAGGTGTTGTCGAGACCCTACTTAGCTCCAGGGCTCCTTCTACCAGGAGACTGTACAGCCTGAAATGGAATGTGTTTTCCACTTGGTGTAGAGGTGGACCCAGTTAACTGCCCAGTGGCTTCAGTGCTGGAGTTCCTCCAAGATTGTTTCTTTGCCGGTCTTACCCCATCCACACTTAAGGTGCATGTGGCTGCCATTGGGGCTTTCCACTCGCCTATAGGTGATGGGCCCTTGGGAAAGCACCATCTGGTTGTACGTTTCCTCCGTGGGGCTCGGAGGATGAGGCCTGCGGCTTGCTCCAAAGTCCCAACTTGGGACCTGGCGGTGGTACTTGAAGGGTTGGCTGAGGCCCCCTTCGAGCCACTGGAGTCGGCTGAGGCAAAGAACCTGACCTTCAAGGTGGTCTTTCTCCTTGCTATCACCTCTCTGAGGAGAGTGGGGGATCTCCAGGCCTTGGCTATAACGCCGACTTGCCTGGAGTTTGCCCCTGGCGGAGTTAAGGCCATCTTACATCCTAGACCGGGCTATGTGCCCAAGGTTCCTTCTAATGTGGCACGGTCAGTGGTTCTTCAGGCCTTCCATCCTCCACCTCACGTGACGGCGGAAGAGGGGAGACTTCACCTGCTCTGCCCAGTCAGAGCCCTGAGAGTGTACTTGGAGAAGTCTTCTCAGTGGAGGAAGTCAGACCAGGTGTGCTTTGGTTCACCCAAGAAAGGGCTGCCTGCATCTAAACAGACAATCAGCAATTGGATTGTCCAGGCTATAGCCACGGCTTATCAGGTGCGCAATTTGCCTTCACCTAAGGCCGTGAGGGCACATTCCACCAGGGGCATGGCCTCCTCGGTGGCCCTCCTTTATGGCGTCTCGCTTCAGGAGATCTGCGAGGCGGCCGGGTGGGCCACCCCGCACACCTTCATACGTTTCTACAGTCTGCAACTCCCTGTGACGCCTGGCGCCAGAGTGCTCGCGTCCTAAGTGTGCCTGGTCTCCCAGCTTCACACTAGGGCGGGCGTGATTACGGTGTGGCATAGTGGGCATTACGTTCCCCTAGTGTCGTCATGACGACGACGCAGTGCGAGTTCCCTCGAAGGGGAACGTCTCGGGTTACGACTGTAACCATTGTTCCCCGAGAAGGGAACGAGACACTGCGTCTCGTCGCCACACCTATCACGGGCAGAGCGCTTGCTTCATCGCAAAGGAGCTAACGTGTGTTTGTGCCGGCGTCCCTTTGTATCTCCCTGTTATGCCATCATCTACTTCGTCATGACGCAGCACCAATCAGGATTGGACAGATTTCATTCATGCTTCAGATGCGCAAAGCTTAGGGTGTTCCCCTAGTGTCGTCACGACGACAACGCAGTGTCTCGTTCCCTTCTCGGGGAACAAGGGTTACAGTCGTAACCCGAGACGTTTTGTTTGTTGTTCTTGTCATTGTCATGTTTCTGTCTTGTCATGTGATTCCTGTTTGTCATGTGATCCTGCCATGTGTCTTGTCACTGGTTAATCGTCTGATCATTGTTCACAGGTGTTCCTTGTCTTGTAATTAGTCTGTATATTTAAGCCCTAATGTTTGCCCTGTGTCTTTGTTGAGTATTGAATGTTTCTTGTTGATGTTCTTGTTTTGAGTTTCCAGTTCCCAGTTTCATGCCTTTGTTTTGTTTATCACGTTTTGTTAATAAATTGCATTTGGGTTCTCACTTCAACTTGCCTCCAGTGGACTAAATCATTACAGTATCAGCAAACACACTGTGAGATGATACATTTCTAACACTATCAGAAAATTATCTAAGGTTATCTTTGGTCGGAAGACCGTGACGATGGCTATTTTTTAACCTCTCACTGTACGACGTAGGAGCGCAATTTAGGAGCCGCGACCACAGAAATCACCACAATTGGTCATCTTGTGTCCGGGACAGCCCAAAATCCTAAAACAAATCTATACTGGCCATTTGGAAATTAGCAAATGAGGAAAGCATGATTAAAAAGTGACCTTGATTCGGTTAGTCTAAATAAACTAATTATCAAAATAATAATATCATTTTTTTTTAATTGTAAGAAAAATCAACAAAAATTGGGACAAAAATGAGCAGAAGTGAAATAAAAACTTGAATATGAGTTTAATCTTATTTTAAATACATATTTAAATCACATTTATTCTCATTTACTGTAGATCCCTGTCATGGGACAGTTGCAATGGCTTTTGGTTTGCTTTGGTAGGCAAAACGAACTTTACTTATGAAGTTGATTCCATTATAGACTGTTTCAATTACTACCCGAATAAAGCACACACCATATAAAAGCATTTTACTGTCTTTTTGAAAGTGTTTGTACTTCCAGACACCATGAATTGTCAAGAAAAAACTGAGCTAGCCTGATTGCTGTTGTCAGGAAAATAGCTTATGAATTTGGCAGGAGGTTTTGATGCATGTCTCAAAAACATCCTTGTAAGTTTAAAAGACAATCAAATACTTGCATCTCTGAAATGAAAGTGTCATTTATTTATCTCTTCCAGGAGGCAATAGAAGAATAGAGTACCGTAAATGGTACAGGCCGCTGGTGTGGTTCTGGATCCTAGTTGGACTGGCGTACTTTGCTGCAGTTCTAAGCATGATTGGAGACTGGCTGAGGGTGCTCTCTAAAAAGACAAAAATGGAGGTGAGACTTATAGTAGCATTGCATTACCTTAATTATTCCAGCTAAGCTTTTCTACTTCCATGTATGATGTAATGATTAATGTTGTGATGCTTATAGCTTAATTTATACAAAAAAACAATGAAAATGCAATTTATACATACAATAACTTTAATACGGCTCTTATGTAATGTTTTTAAGTTCTGTATTATAATTCATTTAGGTATGTTTAGGAGCATAAAGGCAAACATATCAGGGTGATACAACTTTCCTGATATCATAATTAATTAAAAATAATAATTAATAATATGATTTTTTTTGTAATACCGGTAATAAAAGCAAAACTATTTCACTTTTTTAATATATATATATATATATATATATATATATATATATATATATATATATATATATATATATATATATATATAAATATATTATATTAGAGAAAACCAAAGTCTTGTGAAGCAAACAACATGCAGAAACATGCATATAAAAATAATAAAACAAATAATGATATCATAGATTATTTAATACAGAGGACCTTAAGGTCAAGGTCAATAAGTCTCTTAATATCCAATAATCTTATGTTTTTAAATCACAAGACTAGCTGACAAAATGTCATGTGGTGCAACCTATCAAAGATGCTGATGTATATTAATAAAAAAAATCATGATTTTTGTAAATGTATTTTTTTGTCTTTTTTTTTTTTTTTTTTAAATACATTTTTGAAAATAATTATTAAGATGTGTACACTCATGTGTGTTTCAGGAAAATATTACTTTTACCTTAATGTGGTACACCACATGAGTTTTTCTTGAATTCTCAGAATTTTTTCAAAACTATATGAAACCAACATGAATAACTAAGAGTACATTTCTAAGAATTTGGCAGGTGTTTCTTTATCACGGACACTAGTATATGTCATTGACCTGTGAAAAATGAAATTAATTATTTGCATGGACAACTAAAGGCTCACAGGTTCATTTACCATTGTTATCTTGTTCAAGGTGGGTGAAATTAAAGCTCACGCCGCAGAGTGGAAGGCCAACGTTCGAGCAGAGCTCCGTGAGACCAGACGTCGACTCAGTGTGGAAGTTCACGACAAACTGCAGAGGGCCGCCACCATTCGCAGCATGGAGCGCAGGCAGCTGGGTTTCGACCAGCGAGCCCATTCTCTAGACATGCTGTCCCCTGAACGTCGAGCTGCCTTCAATAGCCTGGATGCCACCAATTACAAGACATCCTCCCAGGAGAGCATCGACACAAAACTCAACAACCTACGCCTACGAATTGAGCAGAATGAGCATCGACTGAGCGACCCAAGCCAGGCATACTCTGAAGATAACATTTTCAACCGCCTTGGTTCAGTCACAAAACTAGCCAAGAGGAGCAAGAACAAAGAGTTGAGGAAGAACATACCAGACGACGGTCGGAAAGCCTTAGATTCCTTCAGTTGTAATACTCCCACAATGGATGAGGAGAAGAAAGAGGCAGAGGACGAGGAGCTTGAGAAAGAGGTCAACACCAGTCTGACCAACTCACCTCTCTTTGTGGAGAGCCCCAATAAACAAAACGGATTCATGCCTCTACCGCCACAGACCAAAGAGGAAGAAAACGAGACAAAACTTGAAGACAAAGAGTTCCATTTGCAGATGGAGCCCTAGAAGGAACCGCTTTATTTAAGAAATTTAAATAAATAACACATGCCTAAAGTGCCTTGTTTAGCCCTTACCCTGATCTGAGATGTGAGAATCTCAATTTCTGCTGTTCATTTAACTGTTCACTGTGTCCTGATAACTTGATAATGGAAATATGGCGAGTGTAGCACTGGAAGACACTTAGTCCTCTTCTTCAGACCGCTGAGTAATGCTTGTATACTGTAAGTTGGAAAGAATCTCTCCAAAAGTCCTGGACAACGAATGAAACATCTGTAGCAAGCTACAATGGCAGTTCTTTGAAGTGTAACTAAAAGTGCTGCACTTTCAATGTTCTCTCTGCCAGACTGTAATTCAAGGTCATTTATCCAGAAACATAATTGCTTCAACAAAAACTATGTTTGTCAAGATTTCCCACCCATTCTAAATGGAGAAACTAATCTTGAGTCTTGAATCCCCCAAGATCAAAGATGATAAATCTCTTTGAAGATTAAAAAAACATGTTAAATTGTTGACATGTTGTATATGCACGGAGTTCTACTGTCCTGTAATACAAGTGCACCAATATGTGATCCAGATTTATGAAGTTAACCTATAAAATCTCAGGGCTTGTAGTCCTACTGTAGTTGTTCAATTGTACGGTATGTCTGACATACAATTTCCTTGTAATGCTGTTGCTGCACAGTACTGTTTTAATATTGTGAAAGTTTAGGACAATGGGACGTAAGAGAAGCCATAAGGTAGACATGAAAACATCATGTAAAAAAAAGAATGCCTAGTAGAGTTTAATCACGAACCACTGAATTGTTTATCCATTTAATATCCATTTTATTTAATGTAATATTTTACCCCAAAAATTGCTCCAAACCTGCATGACTTTGCAGAACCCAAATGAAGATTTTTTTAATGTTTCAAATGTTTTTTGTCCACACAAAGGTCAATGGGATCCAAAACAACATTGGATGTTGCTAAAAATTTATATTTTTGGGTGAACTATCCCTTCAAGCCGTTGTCTTGACACTTTATTAGTGGTCTGACAGTGGCAATTCCACAACATTAACACATCAACAATGTTAAATAATATCATTTTAAATAACTTGTTTGAATTGAATTCGACTAGACTTTCAATATGTGGATGAAAGACATACGGCATAATTCTGTTTTAGCTTCATAAAAGTTTGGGACGCCGTTCCATTGACAGGACAATATTATTATTATTACTATTTATCTCAATTTATTTTTGCAAGAAACCCTTTGTTGAAAATACTAACTGTACATGTTTCACAAGGTTTTCAAATGTTGCACTTTTTACAAGTTTCTTTCAATGGTTTACAATTATCGTCTCTTCTTTTCCAGAATATTTCTGGACTAGACTTTTAATGCACCACTAAATAATTTTGTTCTAATTGCCTGGGAGCGTCCGACATATTTGCGTGTGTGTATGCGTTTAAACCAAATACCGCTTCGTCTGATGTGATTGTTGTCTTGCTGACTGTATTAATGAAAACTCCCTTCGGCAGAGACACGTATCAGTACCTCATTCCCACCAACTCGTAAACGCACACATACAAACATCTACAGCTGCAACAAAATGCTTGTTGTTAAGAAAATGTTAATTACTCTTTTCATGTTTGCAATAGTCTAGAGCGAATGTAGCGACGGACTGAATATTTGTGATAAGAAAAAAGCTATGAAAATGTACAATATTTTAAAGCATTCAATACAATTTAGAGACACTGATCCCTAAAGCATGCTATTGTGCTAATATGTTATCATGCTATGGTATTGAATGTACCACAAACATGCTTCTTGAGACTTTGAAATGTCCAAGTTTGAGCTCTACTTCGGGCTGCACATGCTAGTGAATTGCTGTTCGCAGTATCTGCAGTATATTGTGCAACCATTACATTCAATGTAGTGAGTGCCTTTTTGAAATAAACACAGATGAACACAAATCTATGTTTATTTTTCTGTTTTCTAAATGTCCTGAGGCAGTGTCATTATCAAATATCTATAGTTTCCTCACTCAAAGGTAAACTTGAAACATAAGAATTCACAAAAAACATCAACAAATGAAAGAACACTCAATGTGCTAAAAATCTTGAGGTGACATTCACTTTCAAATGTGTTTCCAGGTGTAAAATCATTCTGCATTACAATAGCAAATATTGTGCAACCTAGATGGGGAAGAGATGCCTCTTGTAATATGTCTTGAATGAAAATTAGCCAGACTACAACAGACATTGATCTAAATGCTCAATAACAGGTAAATAAAAAAATAAAAATAAAATAAAAATAAATATTTGATTGGCTAAATTGTTCACACTGCCCTTCAGAGCCGTAACTGTAAGATAAATTTCAATTTGATTGCAGATCGCCGCTTACATTATTGAGCAATGGGAAGTAGCTCTTCTCAAAATTACCGACCTTGACATCTGAGTCAATAATAGTGAAGAAGCTGTAAATGGAGGTAAATGTAGAAGTAATCTCCTTTGGGAACATCTTGAAGGTTTTATGTGTGTGCACGCACATTGTGTGTGTGTGTGTGTGTGTGTGTGTGTGTGTGTGTGTGTGTGTGTGTGTGTGTGTGTGTGTGTGTGTGTGTGTGTGTGTGTGTGTGTGTGTGTGTGTGTGTTTGGCTCCATTAATGCGCATCTTATCAGGGCTGAGGTTCAAATGTTATCCCATTTTTTTTTTTCAGTTAATGTAGTCCATAAAACAACACTATAAATTGCATATACATTTGAGAACATTTTTCTTTATTTGTTCTATTTCATCAATGAATCAATCAATCAAGATAATTATGTGGAAATGGATGAATAAAATGTTAATTTCACAAAATTACTGTACTTATCTAAATTACCCTTGTCATTATCTGGAAGATGGAGAGGTAAATTTAAAGTAAAATTTTAAGATGATACACATTTATTGACATCCCTCGGTTTGAAAAAAAAAAGAACAAAACATGTAGCTATTATGGTTACAAGAATACACTTGTAAGAGAGAGTCTATAGGGAAACTGTACACCACCAGAATATGTATAGCCTACATATAAATAGTTCATCAAATTTATAGCCTTTTTTTTACGTGGCCCAGTAGTGCACAACAAAAGCAAACATAAGTTCACAACACAACGAAATGAATCCACAACACAACGGAAATGAGCCACAACACAACGGAAATAAGCCACAACACAACCGAAAATGTACAACACAACGAAATAAAGTCGCAACGGAAATGCTACCGACCACTAGAGGGCTCTCGGAGTTCGGTAAAGTTAGTGTTCCTTGCCATTGTTCTATAGAGTCGACAATCTTAATATATCAATACCACGATTAGTTTTTACAGAATGTAAATGTAACCATTGTATATCAACATAAAAAATACTTCAAAATCACCTACATGAATTATAGCTGCGTATTTATAGGCCTACTGGAGAATGCTTTGACGCTCCTCCACAGCGCATCACTAAGGGAACGTCTGGCAATTCCACCAAGTGGTTAAAATGTTTAATTTATTATAATATAATTTGATAAATAAAAATAAAAAAACATTTGGTGAACTGCAGAATTACAGGAAGGTATTGGCACAATTTCACCTGTAATAAGTCAGTCTGGTCACAAACCTACCAAAAAAAAAAAAAAAAAAAACTTTAGGTAAATTACAGTAGGCCTAATGTTTTTATAAAAAGAAAAAAAAAATGTGTACTGTGCATATAGGGAGCTACTGGCACAATTTCACCTGTTGTAAGTCAGTCTGGTTAATAGGAACTACAACCTATGAACAGTGACGTGCGGTGATGTCTTAAAGAGGCTAGGCACTGAGTTATGAAAGCCAGATTACCTGATTTATTGTTTAGGCTAATACAATAACAGTAAACGTTACGCACAAGCAGGATGTATATCGTGTATTCTCACAGTCTCTCTCTCTCTCTCGCACACACACACACAGACACACACACACACACACACACACATACATACATACATACACGCACGTCGCACACACACAAGCGCGGCACAGGCACACACCGGTAGTTAATCAAGTCAAGTCAAGTTTATTTATATAGCGCTTTTCACAACACAGGCTGTATCAAAGCAGCTTCACAGCAATAAATTAGAACAATACATCAATGTTTGTTTCTAGTGGAACGTCTACGTTTGGTAATGCTGATCAATAGTATCGTTGATTGATTAATTAAATTAAATATCCCCAACTGAGCAAGCCAAAGGCAACAGTGGCAAGGAACCGAAAAACTCCATCAGGTGACCTAATGGAGAAAAAAAAACCTTGGGAGAACCCGGGCTCAGTCGGGGGCCAGTTCTCCTCTGGCGTTTATATGCTAGAGGTCGGATTTAACTGTAAGATTAAAAGTATTATATGAATGCCTGGCTGAAGAGATGCATCTTTAATCTAGTTTTAAACTGGGAGAGCGAGTCTGAGCAACGAACAGTATCCGGAAGACTATTCCAGAGTTTTGGTGCTAAATGTGAAAATGCTCTCCCTCCTTTGGTGGATCTGGATATCCTAGGTATGACCAAAAGCCTCGAATTTAGTGACCTTAAAGAGCGCGATGGATTATAGGGCGATAGAAGATCCGTTAAATAGACTGGAGCTAAGCCGTTTAGGGCTTTATAAGTCAGTAGCAATACTTTGTAATTAATACGGGACTTTATAGGTAACCAATGTAGTGATGATAAAATCGGTGTTATATGATCATATTTTCTTGATCTAGTTAGAACTCTAGCGGCGGCATTTTGGACTAACTGTAGCTTGTTTACTGAGGATGCAGGACAACCGGCTAATAACGCATTACAGTAATCTAGTCTCGAAGTCATGAATGCATGAACTAACTTTTCTGCATCAGAAACTGATAGCATGTTACGTAGCTTAGCAATGTTTCTAAGGTGGAAAAAGGCTGTTCTTGTTACATATGAAATATGATTTTCAAAAGACAGGTTGCAGTCTAATATAACACCCAGGTCTTTTACTGTAGAGGATGAAGTAACAGGACATCCTACTATGTTAAAGTTGTATTGTGAGAGGTTTTGTGGGTGGTTTTTTGAACCGATAAGTAGTACCTCTGTCTTGTCTGGATTTAATAAAAGAAAATTACGCGTCATCCAATCTTTTATATCTTTAACACACTCTGTCAATTTGGATAATTTAGCGTTTTCATCCGGCCGTGATGAAATATAGATTTGAGTGTCATCAGCATAACAATGGAAACTAATTCCATGTTTCCTTATAATATTTCCAAGTGGCAGCATATATATTGAGAATAATAGAGGGCCTAACACAGATCCCTGCGGCACTCCATAGTTTACTGGAGTTATGATAGATTTTTCTCCATTTAAATAAACAAAATGGTAGCGGTCAGATAAATACGATCTAAACCAGCTTAATGCTTGTCCTTGAACACCAGTATAATTTTGTAATCGATCTAAGAGTATTGTATGATCTATAGTATCGAACGCAGCACTAAGATCAAGTAAAACTAATATTGAGATACAGCCTTGGTCAGAAGCTAAAAGTAAATCATTTGTGATTTTAACGAGCGCAGTTTCAGTGCTATGATGCGGCCTGAACCCAGACTGAAACTTTTCACAGACGTCATTTTCTTGTAAGAAAGAGCCCAGTTGAGCGGACACAACTTTTTCTAGTATTTTAGACATAAAAGGTAGATTTGAAATGGGTCTATAATTTACTAGATTATTCGGATCTAATTGTGGTTTCTTAATGAGAGGTTTTATAACTGCCAGTTTAAATGTTTTTGGAACATAACCTAAAGATAATGACGAGTTAATAATATTGAGGAGAGGCTCTTCCACTACAGGTAACACTTCTTTCAATAGTTTAGTTGGTATAGGATCTAGTAAACATGTTGTTGTTTTAGATGAAGTAAAAAGTTTATTTAACTCTTTTTTTTCTATAGTTGTAAAGCACTGTAATTGTTCTTGCGGGGTGATAATTGAAGCTGAATTATAAGGCGCGATTGAGGATTGAACGTTTACAATTGTGGTTCTGATGTTTTCTATTTTCTCAGTGAAGAACTTCATAAAATCATTACTACTAAACTGTAATGGAATATTTTGTTCAGGAGTCATCTGTTTATTTGTTAGTCTCGCCACAGTGTTAAATAAGAACTTAGGATTGTTATGGTTGTTTTATATTAGTTTGCGGAGATGCTCAGCCCTGGCCGCTTTTAGGGCCTTTTTATAACGTGACATACTGTCTTTCCATGCGATTCTAAAGACCTCTAAGTTAGTTTGTTTCCATTTACGCCCTAAATTACGGGTTTCTCTCTTTAGAACACGCGTAGTATTGTTGTACCATGGTGCTTTACTTTTCTCTCTGACCTTTTTTAATCTAATGGGCGCAACAATATCCAATGATCCAGAGAGAATGGTGCTCATAGTGCTAGTTAATTCCTCAAGTTCATCTGTTTGTTTGGGTTCACTGAGCAGCTGAGACAGATCCAATAAGCTATTTGAAAAATGATCTATGGTGGATGGAAGGATTGTTCTGCCTAATCGATAACGCGGCGCAGCATGATATATTACAGGAGTACGTAATATGCAAGTTACCATGTAATGGTCAGTGACATCGTCACTTTGTTGAACGATATCTATATCGCTTGGATCGGTTCCATGTGATATAATTAAATCCAGTGTATGATTAAATCGATGAGTTGGTCCGGTAACGTTTTGCTTGACCCCAAAGGAGTTTAATAAATCTGTAAACGCAGCCCCTAACGCATCATTTTGATTATCTACATGGATATTAAAGTCTCCAACAATTAATGCTTTATCGAAGTTAACTAATAGGTCTGAGAGAAGATCTGCAAACTCTTTTAGGAAATCAGCGTAAGGCCCAGGCGGTCTATATACGGTAGCCAAGGCTAGAGATAATAGGGATGTTTTTTGAACATCTAAGAGCGTAACATTTAGTACAAGTACTTCAAATGAAATAAACTTATAACCCGTTTTCTGAGTAACATTGAGAAAATCTCTATAGATTGTTGCAACACCGCCGCCACGACCATTCAGACGGGGCTCGTGCTTATAGGAGTATCCTGATGGAGTAGACTCATTTAGACCGAAATAATCATTTGGTTTAAGCCAGGTTTCAGTAAGGCAAAGTACATCGAAGCTATTATCTGTGACTATTTCATTTACAATAACTGCCTTAGGTGTGAGTGATCTAATGTTTAGAAGACCTAGCTTTAGAAATTGTTTTTGATTACCAATAGCAACATTTTCTGGTTTAATAACAATTAGATTTTTTCTAGATCCTGCAGTAGATTTATTATTTGATCTCACTAAACGAGGAATAGACACAGTTTCTATGCAATGTTGTACACTATTTATATCAGTTAAATTGGTGCAGCAGAGACTATGATTTGGACTTTTGGTTACTAGTCAAAAGGTATTTAACATTTTGGAGATGTTATCTGACAGAAGATCCGATCCGAATCTGCTTGGGTGTAAGCCATCAGCACGGTAAAGCCTAGGACGCTCCCAAAACAGATTCCAATTATTTACAAAGAGCAGTTTCTGCTCATTGCACCATGACATTAACCATTCATTTAGCGCGAATAATCTACTAAACTTTTCATGACCTAGTCGGTACGTGGGAAGCGGTCCTGACACAATAATCGTTATATCAGGCGATGTGCTGCGTACCGTATCGATCAGATTCCTGAAGTCTTTCTTCAGAACCTCCGTCTGGCGCAGTCTGATGTCTGCCCCTCCCGCGTGCAGGACCACAGTTCCGACGCGCTCGTTCAGAATCTCGGGAACGTGAGCAGCGATTTCAGAAATGCGAGCACCAGGAAAGCAGTGATTATGCACCTTACTTTTATTTAACGTAGCGTGTACGTGTCGAACGATGGAATCGCCGATGATCACAGCATCGCATTCTGTTTCGCGAAGAGGGGAGAAACGGTTTTGTGTGGATATCTCGAAAACCGGGAGGGTCGGAGAGAGTTTTCTTGGTCTAGACCTGGCTCGCGTCTTCCGCTGTGGAACTATCCAGGCTTCGTGATGGCATGTTGGAGCCGGGGTGAACGAGACCATGGCTGATCGCGACCTCGACGTTCGGGACCGATGTTGAGGAACGCACGGAGTAGACGAGGTCGGAGTCATCGGGTTAGTAACGTTAGTCTCTGATTTGTGTGCCTCGGCGCGCGATGTTTCAAGAGCTAACCGCCGGTCTATCAGCTCGGCTTTTCTCACTAAAAGGTCGTGGATCTGTTTCTCAACAGCTTCCAGCTCAGACTGCACCGCGTGCAGCTCAAATGTGTCCTCACCTGCACCAAAAGGTAAACTACTTACATTTGATATATTCGCCATTTTAACAGATGGACAGTAAGTTAAGTTAGCAACGACGCTACCAGTGATGCTATCAATATTAATACTAATTTATGGCTTAAGTCTTGGATATAATCCGTCTTTTTACGGGTACGGGTGTAGAGTAGACGCACGATAGGCGAGAGAAAAAAGAAATGTTTGTTTGTAAATGAGTGCGGAGAAGACGCGTTCAGCCGTGATCCACGGATGTAACCTATAAGAGTATCCAGCGTTGGATCACTAGGCTTGAGACACGTCTGCTCAACAATCCGCGTTGTAACTATGAGGTGAGAAAAATAGAAAATGTTCGTTGTAAGTGAGTTTAAAGAGAAATCAAGAATTATAAATCAATCGATGGAGCTCCAAAGACAACAACGCGCTCAGACGCGACGCATGCGCATTCGAAACAGGAAGTCGCCGTAGTTAATGTCCACTCCAGCATCAGAATGCAACCATTCTTAATCCTTATTGTTGCACAGCGGCCAAAAGTAAAAGTAAAATCACACACTGCTCAATTGAATATGAAGGCAAATGGCTTGCATTAATTCAACCACATTTATCAATTCAATATTAAGCCCAAAATAGTTTTTGACTCACCAATCGGTAGATTATTTGTAGCCTACATAAAATTCATCCTCCGCTCTTTCCTCGTGAAGACGTCGATCACAGATAGTAAAACTCGTCTTTACGGGCCTTCAGTTTGCAAAGTCTCTGGCTCTCAATTTAAAATTTTTAACTCTGTGATCACGGCCGGTGCTGTCATTTTGACTTTGAATTTGGCGCGGGGATTAGGCATGTAGGCTAGCTGTGGTGTAACGTTAATGACGTTAGCTGCGCAAATGTCCAGTAATATCTCGATTTTAATTGGTCCATGTCTGATATGTTACAGAGATGTTACTGGCATACCATATTTACGTACAAAGGCACAGCAGATTTGTGCTTTTTGCCGTACATATTAAAGAATACAAGATTGAAGTGTGCATGCGCAACATGGGTTTTCCGCTTGTCGTCTGCAATGAATGGACAGTAAAAGCACTGCTTATTCTACGATTTGTTTTTAGCGCAATTTTCCAACGGACAAAATTGCGATTGTTAACTCATGATTTCTGTTCTGTCTGTGCGCACCAATCTTGCACTTCTATCTCCTCCTCAACCAGACCACAGAGACTTCGGGTTTTTGGCATTATGTTAAGGAAGGTCTAATCTCGGAAAAAAAAAAAAAAAAAAAAAATTTACTATCTCTTAGTGTTGTGATCCCATGACGTCAGAAAATTGCGCTAAAACACTCACTGAGTTTTTATTACTTGTTTATTTGATTATGCGTAACTGCTACATTTATCATCATAACGTCTAAATAATTGGAATAACACACATATTGCATATATAAATCACAAGAATAAACAGTAAAAATACAAATAAGTTTATTATTTAATAAACATTTTTATTTTTGAATTTTGGCAGGGTAGGCAGTGCCTAGTTTGCCTACCCAGACCGCATGTCACTGCCTATGAAACATGATAAAAGAAAAAAAAAAGTTTTATAATATTACAGAAATTTCCTAAAAACCTTGTTTACCGTAATGAAGGGAGGCATTGGGAAAAAATCAGCTGTAGTAAGTCAGTCTACTACCAATACAATCAAGCTTTGGATTTAGAATGTCTGTTTTTGAATGTTAAAAGTCATTTTAATTAATACAAATTATACGTTTTAACAACTTGAAAGAATTGGCGGACGTTCCCTTAGGGATCATGCGCTGGTAGCGCATAAAGCATTCTAGAGAATAAATGTGCAGCTATAATGCATGTAGGTGATTTTGAATTAATAAATGTCGATATACAATGGTTAGCTACATACTGTTAAAACAAATAGTGCTGTTGTTATTTTTTTTTTAGACTCAGTGGCATGGAAAACTAACTTTATCGCGCTCCGAGAGCCCTCTAGTGGTCGGGAGCATTTCCGTTGTGTTGCGACTTTATTTCATTGTGTTGTACATTTTCGGTTGTGTTGTGGCTTATTTCCGTTGTGTTGTGGATTCATTTTGTTGTGTTGTGAACTTATGTTTGCTTTTTAAATTTCGTTGTGTTGTGCACTACCATACTTTTTCACTTAAAAAAGATAGTGTTGGCAAGACTAGTGTGTAGTGTGTGATCACTACCAACCTTTTCTGTTATACCCAATTTCTCAATTTACATTATGACCATGTAAACCATAATAACCATAAATTAATGCAAGTTGTTGCTCCTCAAATGGATGATTTATGTGTGATTTAAATGTGTTTTGATTATTTGTGTGTAAATAAAAATAAGATCATCACCTTTAAGCTAACACACTTAAATCTTCCAGTACACTTGTCCCACTTAATTTAAGCATTAAACCTATTTTATTAACCTTCCTGTTAAGATTGCATTTTGTACAACACAGATTTCTACAGCTTTACACCTCTTAACATCCTTTATATTTTCTCACAAGCAAGTTTCACACACTCGCAAGAACATCTCTACACCACAATGCAATTAAAAAGTGTTCAAAACGTACCAAATTATTCTGTACTGCAGTAAATCCACACATGACAGCAGCTAGTTGAGTGCTTATATGACTAGTGGCATGTCCTGACTTTTTGGCCCATGTGGAGTAAAGGCTCATTCAAGGGTGACATCTGTGCCTGGCTCCTTGTATAGACAACAACACAAATAGAGTTTTGCAGCTCGAGTAGAAAGTGTTCACTAGGATGGCGTTTGTCTTCTTCATGTAACACCGATTTGGCCGACCCGAGTATGGTTTTCAGACCATCAGCCCTCATAGACGGTCTCCTGTGGAGTTTCCAGCCAGGATTGACCTTTTATCACAGGCCAGGAGCATTGTAGGCCTACTGTATACCACCCCAGGCCAGAGATGTGGAAACCTTGGGTCTGTCCCCCTAGGGGGATCAGTTCCTAAATGCAGGTCTCTCCACTGAGGTGGTAGAGACCATTCTCAATTCTAGTGATCCCTCCATGAGGAAAATGTACACCTTAAAGTGGAGAGTATTCACTTTATAGTGCAGGAAACGCAGGTTGGACTCAGTTAACTGCCCAGTGGCTTCAGTGCTGGAGTTTCTTCAAGACCGTCGTTTTTCTGCTAGTCTTTCCCTATCCACACTTTTGGATCCACAACCATTGCGGCTTTCCACGCACCATTAAGTGGTGGATCTCTGGGGAACCACCACTTGGTAACACTTTTCCTTTATGGTACTCTGAGGATGAGGCCCGTGGCTCAAGTTAGAGTCCCGACTTGGTATCTAGACGTGACACTGGAAAGGTTGTCCTTGGCACACTTCGAGCCCTTGGACATGGCATTTGATAAATACATCGCTTTAAAGATGTTGTTTCTATTAGCAATTACATCACTCAAGAGATTGGGATATCTGCAGGCCCTGTCAGTTGCCTCCTCCTGCTTAAAGTTTGCCCCGGGCAGGATCAAAGTTATTCTCCACCCGAGGCCGGGTTATGTGCCTAAGGTACCCACTAATGCGGCCGGGTCAACAGTCCTTCAGGCCTTTCATCCTCCTCCTCATGTGTTGGCAGAGCAGCAGAAGCTAAATTTACCTTGCCCTGTCCGAGCTCTCAAGGTCTACATTCGTAAGACCTCTCGTTGGAGGAAATCTGACCAACTGCTGGTATGCTTCGGGTCAGGTTGTCTCCAAGATTGGAGTTGCCACTAAAAAAATAATCAGCAGGTTGATTGTGGAGGCTATTACTATGGCTTTATTACTATTGCTTTATGAGGTGCGCTTGTCTCTCTTCACCTCTTCGAGTCAGGGCACATTCCACCCAGAGTATTGCTTTCTTCAGAGAGTTATTGTCAGGGGCATCCCTCCAGGAAGTTTGTGATGCAGCAGGTTGGTCCTCTCCGCACACATTTATAAGGTTTTACAGCCTGGACCTTCTGGTCACTCCAGGGTCTAAAGTTATTTTGTCCTGAGTGGTGCCGGGACAGCTTCACACCAGGACAGGAATTAATCAGCATGGCGTAGTGGGTATTTCATTCCCCAAAGTGTCATCTGGGGCACAGCACAAGTTCCCTGGAAAGGGAAAATCTCAGGTTAAGCATAGCCTGAAAGGTGAACAAGACGCTGCATCCTCATGCCATACTTCCTGCATGCCTGGGAGTGGCTTGCTTCAGCCAATCAAAAGCTAATGCTGTCTTCCCTTTTTAGCTTCTGCCTTACGCCTGCACACACCACAAGGTGACACAGCACCAATCAATATTGGACTAGTTGCACACTTCACGCTGAAGGTGTTCCCCAAAGCGTCTTCTGCGACACAGCATCTCGTTCCCCTTTCAGGGAACCATGGTAACATACATATCCTTCCTGAGAAGTCTAATTGGGTGCATTTAAAAGTTTACAGACATTATTTGATTTATCTAGGATTATATAAAAGCTTCTCTCACAGACAGGTGCAAGACACTCGTCTCAGTGGCATGTAAAGGTGAGCTCTCACATTAGAGCTGGAATCACACCTGTCACAGTACGGTACGGATGTGGCCTGAAGAACAGATGAGCTCTTGGCAAGGGCAACAACTCTGGTGTCACACGCTGAATCTGGCTCGAAATCAGCTGGGTCACAGCAGGAACTTCCCTCTCCAGACTGTAAGTCGACAAATTGATGATACTGATGATTGTAAGCTAAAACTACTCTTTAATGATTCTTAGATCACAATAAATAAATACATAAATAAATAATTACTTTATCATTGCAGTTTGTTTTGTTTACTTTAATATATTAAGCTGTAAGAACTGTTTTTTTTTATTATAATTCTAATTATTATTTAACAAAGCATAGTAGGTGAGTTAAATTAATGCATTTTTTTTGTTCAAAAAAGGCCTCAACAGAAAAGGGGTTAATGGTTAATTCCAATTTATGCTTTTTTCACCATGCAATGAGGTATGAGTAATTCATATCTGTGCATTATTTGACTGTATTTCAGTTACACTGTTGTTGTTGATTTTGCTGTCTTATTGTGATGTCAGGATGCACTTGTACCTCTAAAATAACTAAATAGTTGATTGTTAACACTGTTGCGTTTCATTCACCAAAGGTCCTTGTTTGGGTATATTTCATTGTTGTACCTCAAAAAACCTGGTTTAAAAGAAATATGAAATGAAGAACATAATATTGGTCAGTTTAAAGACATGTAAATGAAAATAGCAATTTGCTATAATCTACATTAGGTCATTGTTACATGGCAAAATCTGTTGTTGCAAGATTTTAAGTGTAACATTTTAAACTGAGTCAAGAACATACAGTAGATGATTCATCTCAGGAAAGCTTTTCCCTCAAACATCCCATTTTTACAGTGCATTTTCCTGTCTAAAACATCAATTCTTCCAACAAATAAATAATTTAACTGACAGTGCAGATGCTTTTTGGACGGATTGGGGTCAGAGAGGCAGGAAAGAAAAGTTCTGCCTGAGCGAGGCTGGTGGTCAGCTGAGGTTCATGTCGGTTTGTTTGTTCTTGTTGCTTTTATGCACTGAATGCACTGCTCTGATTTTCCTTCATCTTTTGTATCAGTCCTGGGGGATGTTGTTCATAGTCACAGTTTATGACTGCAGCAGATCTGAAAGCAAACACTACAAGGCAAGCCCACCTGGATTTCACCAAGAATCACTAGCCCGTTCCATAGTACTGTAGTATCAGATATTAAATGTGCTATGATGCTACTTTATAATCTACAGGTCAGGGTCCTGAATAAACATAATTTTTTTTTTATGTAAACATGTTAGAAGAGCTATGACATAAAATTAAGAAGAATTGTGGATGAATATATGGACTATTTATATGAACTATGATTATATGAACTATAGTCTAGAACTTTACATGCAGTATGTTAATCAATACATCAAAATGAGTGTAGTTCTTAGAGAAAGACAAAATATGAAAAAAGCATAATGATTTAAAATGTACTTAAAAGTAATGTTAAAAGTGTATGTTAAAGCTGCAGTCCGTAACTTTTTTGGGTTAAAAATTATACAAAATAAATTTGAGCAAGTACATAACCAGCCAGTGTTCAAAACTATGTGTTTGCCTTAGCTCGATTCAAAACGGTAAGCTTGTAATAATGTTTTTAATTCCAGTGGTACTAGTGGATTTACGCGGGAAATTTGAGCATGTCTTTGTGTCATTACGTCACATCTCTACACATAAAGAAGGTGTCCTGGCTAGTAGTGGCTTTTTTTCTGACAATTAGAAATTAGACTGCACAGAAATGGAAACTGGTAGAATCTGTGATTCTGTAAGACAGTATCCACACCGGCGCGGTGACTGACAGCCACTCATTCTCCTCAAAACATTGGATTCATCCGCGCTGTGCCGTGCCAAGGCACAACCCACGTAAAGCTGATAATTTGGCAAATAACTGCAATTGCAGACAAAGAGGAAAAACTACAGACTGCAGCTTTAAGAAACATAGTTATGAAAGTTTACTCTCTTTAGGTACACTTAAGTGGTCTTTTATTAATATATTATCAGAAAGTATATATATATTTTTTATGTACTTAAGATTTGAAATACACTACAAGTGCACATTCAATAAAATGAAGAAGACTTTTTCTCAAGAAGAAAATTTAGGTCTGTATTTATTAATTTTTTTAGCTTGCAGTCAAGTTCACATTTGACTCATATGCCAGAGCAGCTGTATGTGTTCATCAAAAGAAGGAAAGCCATGCAGGTTTTAAACGACATGAGGGTGAGACTGAAGTCAGCTGGATCCGGGCCGTATCCAGATCAGATTGTGGACCTGCGCCTGGACACTACCACAACACATCCCTGAAGTACCAGCCTCATCAGCAATGTGAAGGCCTTATGGACACCTCAACAAACTCGTCTCCAAACTGGCATGATGACTCCAACCTTCAACTAGATGGAACTGGACCTGTAATGCTGCCTGAATCACATCATACACTGTGCGTTCGTTGGCCTGAAGAGACCTGGCCCCCGACTGAGCCTGGTTTCTCCCAAAGTTTTTTTCTCCATTCTGTCACCTGATGGAGTTTTAGTTCATTGCCACTGTTGCCTTGGCTTTTGGCTTGCTTAGTTGGGTACATTTAATTTTCAACAATATTATTAATCTGCCTTACATCAGGTGGACGATGATGCAATTTTCTTCTAGAAACAAACTTTGTTGTATTATTTTCATGTTATCACTGTGAAGCTGCTTTGATACAATCTGTATTGTAAAAAACGCTATATAAATAAAGGTGACTTGACTTGAGAAAATGAAGATGGGTTTTCTTTTTTTTTTGGGGGGGGGGGGGTCTATCCCTTTAACTCCTGTGTAAACCAGTAAAGTGCGCCACACAAAAACAAACACAGAGGACATCAGTTTCTGAAGAATACAGAGGTGTGATGTGATGCAGTTGGGTTGTCATAGTAACTGTTATCTCTTTGAAAATCATGTAAATTTCAGCCAACTGAGAGAAAGAGAGAGAGACTGAGGAAGACTTTGTGCGAGACACCACACAGTGCCGATAAACCACCTGAAATGCTCTTCACACAAGATGTTTATTTTTATGTCTCTTAAGTTATGCAGCTGCACCTTGAATGCTAATGTGTTAATGTATCATAATGAGCTATGAATATATTTAAACACAGTTTAATGGAGCATAATCTTACTTCAAAGATCACACACATTCGCTTAAATCTTTATTTACATACATCCACTGGATTTTAAATAAATAGTTTTCAGGTCAATATCACTTTACGTTTTCTCTTTAAAGGCCCCCTGAAGTGCCTTGAAACGTGCAGCTTTGTATGATGCGTTGACATCATTTCCACTGAAACAAGAAGCTAAGGCGGGACATATTGAATGGGTCCTCTGCCTTTTCAAATAGCCAATAGCGTTTAGTTTACCGCACAGACTGCGAGTCGTACTTGACAGCACCATGGAAATTAATCAGAGGGCTGATACGCTGGATTTAATAGTAACATTAGAGGTGTGAATAAATTCTCGCCATTTAATTCTGAAAACGGAATAAAACTCAAGCGTTTGAGCAACGGAACACACATCTCCAACCCATATTGCTCTGTGACTTGACAACGGTAGTGATGTCCAGTTCGTGAATGAATCATTCTTTTGAACCAGTTCTTTTTTTGTGAATCGGTCAAACCAGTTCACCAAATCGAACTCCATTTTAGCGGAAGTGAGAGACTGAGTAAGTTTTGAATGCTCATATCTCCTAAATGCAAGTTTTGTCATTGTTTTGGAACACACCAGTTTATTTATAGCCTTAAGGCTAACATATTCATCCTAAAAGCTAAAAAACTTAAATTTTGATTTCAGGGGGCCTTTTGCATTGCTTCTCATTTTATACACTTCTAAGCATGTAATGCTTGTTTCCTAGGGTGAAACTGGGCAATACAAAAGGTGCTAGGTAACGTAGCATACTGACTCCATAGACTCCCTCCATCTGAGTCACTGAGTTAAATTCCATTTTCCAAGGAAATGTCCCGAAGAAAATCGCTAAAGTCTTATAAGTTTGCGACAATCATTTTGCGCCGGACTGCTTAACAAACGAGGGTCTTCAAAAAGGTTGCTTCTGATAGATGGGTCAATACCATCGCTTTGAGTGCAAACTTCAGATCCAGACAAAGTAAGTACCACATGTCATTGTATTGAGTCCTTCCAAATTGACTTTCTGAAAGAGCTTGTTGGCTGCTGTATCTAATGTTCCTAATCTGCCATTGTCTCTGCTTGTTTTCACTGATGCTGCCCTCATGTGCTATCAAATTTATCATAAACACATGTTTCTTAGATAAAAATTGCACATGAACCCCCTTTGAAGTCGCCCACTTGAATGCAACAAGCTCGTAATCGCAACTTCAGAAGTGGGAATTATGAAATTTCTGATAGCATGTGAAGGCATCAGGAGACCAGAGCTAAAGTATGTAATTATTTTTTTCCCACCATGCTCAACGTCTACGTAATTCATATGTACATTCACAGTACAGTCATATGTATGAACATATAAGGCTGAATACCGCCACTGACAGTTTCTGACATTTTCAGTGCGTGAGATTGTCCTGTTTCTTTGTTGCCGGCATGCCAAAGAATCAACTCTTGAAGCTCCACCCTCTTCTTGAAAGGGGGCCAGATGGCAGAATGCCAGTCTGTCAGTCAAGTCCGAATCAAGATGCAACCCACAGCAGCGCGCTATGGCAAGGAAGTAAAAAATAAAAAGTAAATAAATGACTTTTGAGTGATTCCTTACAAAACGGCACATCAAATATGCCAAACACGGAAGCTTGAATATGTGACGAGCCAGAACAGACCTCACTGGTTCTCGTGTGTCAGAATGGGTTGCATTCGACTCTAAAAAGAGTCTAAATATGGAACAGCACACTAGAAGTGATTTAGTCATCTAGCAAACCTTGACGAGCACATGCAGAGCTGCCTGCTAGTTTGTCATGAGACTTCTTGGCTCGTTCTCCAGCCAATTAAGCTTGTACGGACCAAACAGGAAGATAAAGATGTTTATCAGGGAGTTGCTTCTTTCCTTATGTCACACTCAAGGCTTCCATCATTAGTGTAGCTGATTCCAGAACAGCCTTGTGTGGCCATTTCTTTGTTTATTTAATAAAGTGTTGTTGTATATTAGAATCATACACACATGGCAGTAAAGTACATGATTTGCACCAATTAATGAAGTCAAGAGCAATCAAACATCCTCACCAATGTCAATGTTATCTATTTACAAGTTACAGTATATCCACAATTTTCATTTGCATTATAAAGGAGATTAAAACAATTCTGTGAACGTGTGGATGTTTTATTACATTTTTCTTTGGCTTTAATCAGACAAATAAATGGCATCTAAATACAGTAGATTTAATAACAAGGGAAAGTGAGTCTGTTTTAAAGAGAAAATCTAGTAAAAAAAAAAAAATAGACAAGAAAAAATCTTCAAAGGGGAGAGTGCCGTCATCAGCAGGATGAACAGACGGAGGTTGAGGACTTTGCTAATGAGCCAAGTGCCCAAACGCAATGGGGTGTATGACGGAGGACAGAGGGAAGGAGGGATGAAGAGCCAGTAGAGAGTGCAATTGGTTCTAGAGTATGAATAGTCTATGTGAACAAGTTATTGCTGGAGAGATGTGGAGAACTTCTCTGGCCACACGTTTGATGTAGATTGTATGAAAGTGACAGAGCCAGATGTGGAAAATCATAAAAACATGCTAGTGCAGTACATGAATGAACATGAATGAATGGAAGCATTTGCCAAATGCATAAATATTTTCACATTTTATCATAGGCTAATTATTGTGCATACAGTCCTATAAGGAAGTATATTATACTTAAAACAAAAACAAAAAAAAATCCATTGGAAATGGTGGAAAATCTAAAATAAATGGTGGCCAGTCATAGCTTCTAAAAACAGAGAAAGATGTAAATTTTAACCTAAAATCATTATTTTGGAAAATGTCCATATCCATTTCTCAACTAAAGAAAAACTGTTGAATTATTCAGTATTTTCTGTGAAACTTGATATGATTGTCATATGTTTGCAGATGGATTTTAAACATCATATATGCATGTTTGGAGAATTATGTTTGGGGTAAATAATCATTTTCATATACAGTTAGAATTGAAGTTCAAAGATTTGGTACAGAATTAATGGATCAGTTTACCTAAAAATTGTGTCATTTGATCATCCCCAAGTCATTCTATCACATCCATGGAACACAAAAGGAGAGATTTAGCAGAATGTCCAGACAGCTCTAGGACTGCCAACCCCAAAAAACAACATAAAAAGCACCATAAAAGTAGTTTTTAGAGAAAGAAGACAGCCCTTTTCATTACTTTCGGTAATTTTGAAATTGGGCGAGTTATCCAAAATATAAGGATCTGAAGTTTCACTACTGCATGTTTCAGGATTGATGGGACAGTGCCTTGAGGTAGGCTACTATTTATTATTGTTAACACAAAAGGTTCAACTAAACTACACAACTTCACTGGGGTGTGAGCAGATTGTACAAAAACTTATGAATGAGATTGTACAAACTCATATGAAGTTGTCACCAATTCTCCAAAAACGTTGTCATGAGAGTGTGTCGAAAATTCATACTCATTTGAAAGAGGCAGAGTAATGTCAGCGTGTGGTTGAAGCAAGGTCAAATAAAAAGGCTGGATTTAAATGAAGCAGTTCATATTTATTTATAAACAAAAAAGGCATATAATGCATATAACCCTGGAACAGAACAACCAACATAATCAGATGAAAATACAATAGATAAAATAGACACAAACGAAACACAGAACATCCCTTACAAGTAAATTATGACAGAAATTAGATTTCTGGGTGAACAATTCCTTTAATTTATCGCATTCGTGAATCCCATGCACTGCATCCGAAATCGAATACCTCCCTACTATATAGTATGTGCCAACTAGTAGTAGGTAGGATAGATATCTGAATAGGCCTATATTCAAAACAATAGGCAAAAAGTAGCCAGATGCATCACTTTTTGTTCAAGGTCTTGTATTGGCCAGCACTCTGTCTCCTCCAGCACATCCCAAAGCTCTGTGCCAATGATGAAAATGTGAAAATGATTCTTCATGCTCCCTCCAAACCAATATTTCACAATCTTGATATTGTCATCCTGGAATATGGCCATGATGTGTCTTCTCTACATGGTTGTTTGAGAAATGAAAAGCTAATCACTCCATCAATTAGGATGAGAAGAACTGTTGCCGACTTTTTTTTTCTGGTCAGGCATATAGAACATACTTTTTTTAAAATCAGTGAAGTAAGTCTCAAAGCAAATGTAAAGTTTGCGATTTCAGATGCAGTGATGGACTGTTAGACATAAACGTTTTGTAAGAGCAAGCGGTCATGTGCATTGTTCAGGTTTCATTTAAACCCTCCCTTCAGATACAAGGTGTTGCTGTTGTCTTAAACACACATTCAATGTGTTACATCAACAAGCTTGTACATTCCCTGCTGCCTCTGTAGAGGAACATCCACAGTGTTGATTAGGCTTTTGGAAAACAGGATGTTTCATTAGCGCTGTTGTTGTCACCCTGTTTGTGATGCATGATTCTTATTACTGGAAGATTAAGAGCCATTTACCCTGTGAGTGCTGTGAGGTTATGAGTTGTTCTCTCTTTCTGCTTGATCTTGCTCCATCCAGAGGCTTATGTTCCCAGCTGCCTCTGTCGCTTGGGGGCTCCACGAGTTCCCGAATGTGATTCATGCTCAGCGACAGCGACAGTGACAGTGACACAAACAAAAGCCAGAAATGAGAGCTGATTGGATGAGTATTATTAACCTTGCATGGATCTGCAGTACCTGGGGGAAGAATAAGAGTTCAGGGAACATCTACAACATCTCAGTCAAGTGGAGAGTAAAGAATGAAAGTGAAGAGAAAAGAAATATAAATCAAGAACATTGTGTTACACTGTTTATCTGTGATTTAGTTTTTGAGTAATTTTAGGGCAGCATAAAAAAAAAATAATAAAAAAAATTGGACAAAATGTTCAGAGATGGAGGAATACATTATACAGTTTATCATCATTGATTCAATAAATGTCTGGGCTGTAGTTACCGTGGTAACGTGCTGGAGTCTAGATCAGTTATGAGCGTGGATGAATCAAACAAACAAAAATGGATGATTCACACATGAATCAAATAAACTTCAAAGTAAACTTGTGTTCTGCAAACTGCAGCAATATAATAACCATCATTATTGTCAAGTGTGTGTGTGTGTGTGTATATATATATATATATATTTATTTAAAACACTTTTTTTTGTAACTCTGTTTGAGGTGGCACATTTTTGTTTTTAAGATGTGGCCATATAAATGTGCATTTATATATTATTTTCAGCATATAAATGCAGAGCAGAGCTGGCATTTTCGGTTCATTCCTATGGGATCTGAGCAACACGCTCACGCAGAGGCTTGTGGGATTGACAGTGGACTGGAGAATGCATTGGCTTTGGAGTGTGTCCAAAAGTTGAGAAATGCTCAACTTTATGTAAATGAGGAGTAGAAAACGGAAAGCGGCTGCCAACCGTTGTCATGTGCAGGTTTGTCATCACCATTTAAAAATATGCTTGTGCTGGAGTTTCTGTTGGGCTTACTGGATTTAGCAAGTTGGATGCTTTCATTGTGATACTGCCAGGTTAATGAAAGTTTATTAAATGTACACATTTTCTTGGCCTATATTGGCTATGATTTAAAAAAAAAAAAAAAACACTTGCTACAGATGTGAAGTTTTGCAGTGTGATACTTTTGGTGAACAGACATTTTCTTCTCTGGGTTTAACAAAAATGTCTTTCAGTTTAATATCTGGGCCACCACCTATGATGCATTGACCACAATTGTGTTATTACAGTGTTATTACTCAGTATAAATCAGTAAACTGTCAAGACAGATTAAGAAATTTCTCAAAAATGGCTGCATTTGCAAAACTTGCATGAATGTAAAATGTTCATTTCTAGTAGTTAAAATTGCAATAGGCCTAATTATAAAATGCACTTAACTACCAATAGCACTTATTTTACAGTCTTGTTTCGCATGAACATACTATGTACTTATTGTAGTAATGACACTAACCAGGTACTAACCCTAAACCTACCCCTAAACCTTAACTTAACCCATTTAGTTAACTTAGAAACTTACTTAGTTTTGTGGTGACTGTAAGTACATTGAAAGTGCGTACTGTATTTGATTATCTAATTATTATTTGTTGTGTTTCTTATTGCCACAATAACTAACTGATAAATGCAGTAGTGCTAAAATTATTCAAGAAAACATGTATAATTTGACCATTTAAATGTGATGCAATAGCGCAAAAAGTCCTATGAGCACTATAGGTGGTGATATATCAGGCTGTAATCTCAGGCTGTGTTTGATTACAAAGATACAGGGGAAAGGAAAGGAATGCTAGGAAAATGGGATGACGTCAGTGGCTCTACTGGAGTCGGACAGATTATCTGACACCGTTTGGCTGATTCATGACGATAGATGTGGCCTTCCGCTTTCTCTGGGCCAACTGCTGTTCTTTTACTCACTTCCAAATTGGGTTACGATTGATTGCTCATGATGCATTTCTATGCGGTGTATTTCCTCTAACAAATACAGTGGACACACACATTAATGAATGACTCATTTTCACCAGTGACTGGATGATAAAAGTGCTGTTGCGTAAATTCAAGTAATAAGCCCTCTGCTTGAGCTCTGTCCTCCCTTACCAGGATATAATTGAATGTATTTGGTTACTTGGAGCTGCCATTAAAGATGTTTTGAAGTCAGATTGTCTTACCTGTTTACAGGTACAATGGTAACTTGCCCATTAGAGGTCTTTTGAAAACTATTTCATGTATTTAGCTTTATGATGTAATTGCAGACTCCTGTTCTTATAAGTAAAAGCTGAAAGTGTCTGAGGTTTGTTATTGTCTGTGGTGATCTTTCTTTGTCTTTATATTCCAGATAAGATTGTGTAATGTTTTTGAAGACATCACTGTGTTAGTATTTTGTTCTAAATGGTCTCAGAGGAGAGAGAGATTTATTATTTTTTTTTATGTGTCACTTTGCAAACTACAGAAGCATAATACTCAATGATTATGTAAATACCATTGTGAACATTTTTTTCCTTAAAATGTTTGTGTCATAACTGCAAATTTTTTAAATCACTGTACAGTATGTCCTTTTGAATTATACAGTCAAGTTCAAAAGTCTAAGACGGCTATTTTACAAATACATTGATTTCGTTACAAATTACATTATCAGAATAACAATTTGAGTGAATTACTTATTCATCTGCATTTACATTTAATTCTAGATTTTTTTGTGGTTTTAGATATATAGTCCACACTATAAACATTAACACAACTAAAACATTTTCAAGAGACACTATGATGGCATTTAAAGGTAAGTTTATGAAAATTAAAGGATCAAAAGTGTATGTATTGCTTGTGGAAGAAGTCACACAGAATGTGTTGTCTTGCACTGACCTCTAGTGGTCAACATCACACACCTCTTTTTCCAGTTTAAAACCATTTAAATAAACAGACAATGTGAATATGATATCATACTCATATCAGTATTCTAGACTCTAGAGTATGCCTCTGTGGGAAGTTTGTCTTTTAAATGTAACCCATTAATGCAATGTAATTAGCATGCAGTAAATGACAAACAACAGAGTGAGGTTTCAACTTGATTACTGAAGCATCCAGATGTCATTTACCCCTCCAAACATAGTGTAACACAGTTGAAAAGACATTATCTAGCCAACTGATCAAGTATCTTCAGTGTCCTAAGGGATTTTAGACAGGGGAAAAAACAGCAGGTCTAACATGCTAACGGCTAATGAGGAAGTCAGATTGCTAATTCATATAACACAGTTTAGATGGAATACTCATCTTCATGTGTGTCATATGTATTCATATCATACAGAAGAAAGAAAGTCTCTATCTGCAGGTTTGTTTGCTGACCTTTTGGCCTGTTGATAGTTGATACTGTACAGATGGATATTTAGCATTAAGCTTATAGCCAAACATTTATTTCTCATCCAAACTTTTGTCTTGTGTCATCTCTAAAACTTTTATAAGTAACAGCTAACACAAAGGAGTATAGAAGCATGCCAATACTTTAACAGTGATTATCTTCCTGAATAGCTTGTTAATAAGTACATGGGCACTGTTGTTTTACTGTGAATAAAGCACTGCACTCTCTCTGTGGTGAAAGCAGAGGGACAGTGTTGCCCTTTCAGCTTAGAATTCAGAGGAGAAAGGACCTCTATAATTACTCAGTGACCTTTCCATACTGGAGGCTAGATATCTTTCATCACATTGACTACTGTAATCAATGTACACAACTCACAGCACAAACCCAACTGAAAAAGGCTACAGACTCCCCAGTGGCTGTGACAGCATCACACAAGACACACAAAAAAGATGTGTGCCTAAAAAAGATGTGTGCCTAATTGTATTGAATGTGCACTTGAAGTATATATCAAATCTTGTTAAAAGTATATTTAAAAAAAAAAAAAAAAAAAAACTGTCCTTGCACGTAATATATAATAGCCCTACAAATTAAATAAAAAGCCACTTAAAAGAGTTCATTTTCATGACTGTTTCTTAACACACTTAAGTACACAAAGTACACTTTGTAATAATGTCAAATTAAAAGTGTTTTTGTTTTTTTTTTGGATACGCTTTATACACTTATTTTGAGTTGACTAATATACTAAAGCACATGTAAAGCATTTGATTTGAATTTTAACTGTTATTCAATATTGTAGTAAATCATCATCTTTACAAATGTGTAACTACAAACATATTTAAATACATGACACAAGCTTCAATAGAAATTACATTAAATTATATTTTATTTTACCATAAATGCTTTGTCAGTACACCCGGCAGTACAAGTAATTATGACATTACACAGAAACTTATGTAAAAAACATCCGAAGTTCAATTTTATTCAATATAAATGTAAACTATAATACATTTTCCTTTAATTGCAAATAACAAGTTTATTATAATAAATACTTATATTTATAAATTAATCATAATTAAGGTCTGAAAACATATTTAATTTGCACTTAAGGATTCTTTTAAAATCATATTTATTCTGTGAGTATATTCTTTTTAAAAGTATGCTAAGTCTACTACTGTACTGTGTCACAAGCGAGTAACTGCAACATTCATGATAACTGTCTAATATGTCTAGATAATGAGATATTTAAATGTTGAGTCAGCTTAGTCAGACAAATGAGGAGATAGGAAACCTTGTGCTTCAGTTCATGTGATTCACTAAAACAATTGACTCACTTCTGTAAAGACCACCAGTGATTCTCAACTGGTTTTGTTTCAAGATCCAGATTTTATATTTATTAAAAAGTGAGCCAACACAGTACCAGAAATGGGAAATAGTATAGTGTAGTAGTGTATTTATTTATTTTAAGAAAGGAGGCCTGTCATGCAGCCTAAAATGATTTGATCTCCACACGGAGAAGTCTGTCTTAGGGAACATGTTTGCCAATAGACATAACCCACAATGACAATGCTCATACTGTATCTGTACTAAGTGAAACATACAATTCATTTATTAACCATAACCATACAAAGTACAGCATTCCGAAAAAGAAATGAATGTTCCTATCAGAGAAATGTCTGAAAAGGGTATATGGCAGGCCCTTTTTCCAAGTGATGTGCTTCTAAATAATCCCCGGTTCCTCACTGCTCTGTCCTCCATGAGCCGAATATCGATCGAGCACCATCATGAAGGATATATCAATTTACTAAACCCACTACAAGGCAAGGAAGCTTCCAGAGGAGACTAGAGAACTACAATAAGAAGCATACTGTAAGTGTATCCTTCCCTGGTGTCTTTTTTTATGTGTTCAATCATTCTTTACACTTCTTGATTACTTAACATAAAAGTTCTAATTTGAATTTTTTTAATCAACCATAAATTTCACATATCATCAGTATATCTTACTTTATTCAAAATATCTTGTTTAACCAGCTACATCAACATAACAGCACAGCAAAATATCAAAGCAGTACAACGTTTTATTACAGTATTTAAATTCAGTATTTTAATATTTTTTTATTATTATAACACAAATACAGTGATATTATAAATATACATTAAATATATACATTATATGTTCAAAGGCAGCTTTGGCTTTGAATATACTCCTTGGTTTTCTTTTAAAAAACAATAAATAAACTTTTGTGGTAATTAAATTTGCTTTAGTGAAAATTTAACGTTACAGTAAGCAACAGGAAATGATTAACAATAAAACACGCTCTTTCAGTTTACTAATAATATTAAAACCAAACATACTGTACGTCAGTCCACGGATGTTCAGTTATACCTTTACAAAAGTTTTTTTTCAAAGTATTTTAGTGCAAAATCATTGTTGACGTGACACTTGAATATTCCACCAATTCCTCCATCCTCGCATCTCATTCTTTCCACACCTCAGCTAAGTCGGAAAGAATGGATGTGAGGAAAGGTAAATGAGATTGCACAATCAAACAAATCAGAGGTAAATATGTTTCTCCTGGGATCCGAACCTTGAACATGATGTTTCTTGCCCAGTCCTCCATTTGAGCTTCTTTGTATCCTCATAGTGACCTACACACTATATGAGGTGTGAGGGAACAGCTCTCAGTGCCAGCGGTGTTATTCTGTTGTCTCTGGGACTGTCACCACACTTGCTAATAACAGTAACGTTTGTGAGCACAGAGGATTTGCTCTTCCATCCAGGATGCAAAAGTCTCCAAAAAACTCCTTGAGCTCTCTTTCGGAAGTGACTCCCTACAATGACATACAAGAAAGGGTTTATTGAGCTATTGCTATACGCTATATAAGAAGCCAGTTGGTTGCCTATTTGCAATATGTCCTCCCAGAGGCACCCAGGAAGGAGCTGAAAGTAGTCGAGAGTGTTTAGGAACCGCACTAGCTGAAAGGGTGTCCAGCACAGGAAAAATACCACGAGGACCGTCAGAACCAACTGAGCGGCCTTCCTCCCTCTCTGCACCCTTGGTTGAATCACCAGGCCACGATTTTTAAGCGCCTTGACTATGTGAAAGGTGCAAAATGAAATGATCGGCAGGGGAACCAGGAATCCAATCAAGTTGGTCGTAAGGTTCCGTTGGAGCACCCAGGCCGGATGAGGGTACACTAGGTAGCAAGCTTCCACCCCTAAGAATTGAACGAAATTTACTCTTCGGAAAAGCAAGGCTGGGAGGCTGAGGGTGAATCCAACCACCCAAATCATCGCACAGATACGCTTGGCCCATTTGGGGCATCTCAGTCTACTAGGATTCATGGGTTTGGCCAAGGCGAGGTAGCGGTCCACGCTGACCAGCACTAGGAAGAGCACGCTGCAGTAGTAGTTCATCGAGATGGCGGTGTTGACCACCTTGCAGAGCAGTTGACCAAAGTCCCACTGATAGTCTTGGGCGATGGTGACCGCCCAGAAGGGCAAACAGAGGACCATTACGAGGTCTGCAGCTGCCAGGTTGCCCAGATACACATCAGCTACGCTGCACGACTTCCGCTGGAGGCAGAATACGCAGAGGACCAGACTGTTGCCCACCACTCCCAGGATACTGATAAGAGCCAGAAAGGGAGGCTGGAGAGAAGACAGCCATATCCAGGCAACTGTGTCGTTGCAGAAGAGGTTTGATGAATTTAGTTCCATTGGGACACTGTGAAAAAGATGTTGTTGTTTTTTACTTTGAAACCATTTTCACTCAGAAATTGGAATAGTTATTACAAAGAAATGGCAAGTAACATTTAACTAAACATGACATTTTTAAGTAGAACGACTAAAATGGTATTTTCTTGTAAAATGGATGACAATAATCTACAGTGTAAATTTATGTTGAGGATAATCACAAAACCCTGCTGTTTATTCCTGAATTGGTTAAGTTTAAAGTTTCCTTCCTGTTTGTCAAATAAAAAAAAAAATTCTAGGAATGAAGGGGAGTCATTTATTGGAACTGATCCATCTAACTGAGCAAAACCTGGAAATTCCTAGTATCTTCAGTAGGCTATGTTACATTCTTACACATTTTCGGAATATTATCAAAATGTGTTAAAATAGTTGATCTCAAGTTTGTATTCTGACTGATAATGTTTCATATCCATATATCAGATAATTAAATTGAATTATTCAATAACAAAGTCTCTTTCCAACATTAGCATAACCTGTTACTGTGATTAGTGATAAAGTTATTGATGTAACTTGTACTGTTTGAAAATAACCATTAATTTATTATTAAAGTCCCAGTGACTTGTAAGAATCTCACCTACCTTTCATGTTAAGTGACAGCTCCAGATTGTAGATCCAGAGTCACTATCCGTTCACTTCCGATGTGTTGTCTGGCTGAATCTCCTCCAACAAGACAATGGTGAGATCAGACAGGCTCTCTTATAAACGCATAATGAGGCTGTCGTCACTGGAAGCCTGGATCTGTTCTCACTTTCCATTTGTCATGCTCTGGCTGTCTTTCGTGTGAGTAAAACACTTGCACACAACTGTTATGAAGCTGATATGAAGATAAACATTGTGACTCAAGCTGCCTTTATAACAAATCTTCAGCTCATGACACAGCAACTGTAGATAAACCAGATATTATGGTGGTATTCCAGAACGATTTCACAATATGGGGTTACATGTCTTCCAGATGCCTGTCCATTTTTACTACATTTTTTTAAATTCTTTCCCGTAAACCAAATAAACACAAATTTAGGTTGGCAACACATTAATCTTGAAAACCCAAAAAGGCCAAACAATATAAAGTGTTTCTCCTTGACCCATGGAAATGGCTATTCGATTTTGAGTATTGAAAATAAAAAACGGTTCCAGTCTCTACTCTTTCACCTCAATTCTAATGTTCACTATGAACTCAGAAGACAAAAAGATGACATTTAAGCTTAACTGTCAAAAATGGTTGAGGCAAGGATCATATAGAGGCTGGATCTAAACACAGCCATTAATTAATAAACACTCAAATCAAAATAAACTCAAGAGATTACAATACAAACACGCAGCAAAAGAACAAAAATTAAACATTGAAGAGATCGGATAATGCACATTTCAAACTCAAAGCAATGAAGCAAAAAAACAGGTGGGGTAAATTACTCAAACAATGAATAACCATAAAAACATTTTTTGGACCATATTTTGGTCATTCATTTACTGTACATGAAATCACCGTTTTGGCGGACTGACAGTGCAAGCTTTTGAAATTGGTTTTCAAAGTGCACGTTTTTGAAAATAATACCATTCTCGTATCCGTCTAAACAACAAAAACGCAAATTTGTGAAAATGGTGACGTCATGCTCATGCATATTACATGTTCAGTCTATAGGCGCATAGTGTTTCTTTACAAAGTGACATCGCCATCTACTGGCCTGGCATGAATAATAAACAGTGTTTATAGTCGTTTTTACAGATATGTGTGAAAGGGGGGCATTTTTACATCGTTTACGCCTGTGCACAAAAAAAAGCAAAGGAAAACCGTTTCCGTTATTAGTACATCATTGTCATGTAAACTTAGCCTTAGAGTCCATGAGAAACTAAACTCAAAATTAAGTATAATGTTACATTAATATTATTTAATTCCATTCGAATATGAACAAAAGATTAAAGAACGAAAATATATGAAAAAAGTACAAATCTAAAAATTACATTTGCTTTTGTTAAGCCTTAAACCTCGGGTCTTTAGTGATCCTGAAAATCATTCACTTATGTTAGAAGGTTAGGTTAGACATAAACCTTCTTAGTATTCCACAATTAATTCATTATAAACATAGCAAGAAAAATAAATATAAAAGAATGCTTGTTTCCCCCTTTTTTTTTTTTTTTTAAACATTGTATATTGTCGCTAACGACCCGAGGTGTGTAACAGTGTAAGTATAATTTTTCTGCACAACAATTAATAATCTTTGATGACTGAATAAGTGCAATTTACCTTTATTCCACAAGGTGTTAATGTCTGATAAACAATGATGAAGTGACGTTTCACTCATAGTTACTGCAGGCAGAAAACAAAAGAATAGGAAGTTTCATCAGCAAAACTTCAAATGACTCAGTGATTTACTGCAGAGCAAGTACTGAACACAATCAAATATTAGTGTCACTGTCACTTGATGGTGGATCTGGTGAAGAAACTGTCAGCAATCAAAATATTGATTTTGAAAATGCTGAAAATGATAGTTTTACAAATATTTTTCAGATTGCAAATATGAGCCAGATGCTGCATATACTGGGAAATGAGCTCTGATGAGGACAGTGATGATGGTATAAAACATCTGTTCAAACTGAAACCTTCCAAGCTCCAAAAGGTAACAAAAAAATCCTCATTCTATTCTTCTGTAATTGTAATAATTGCAATTGTTTCATCAGGAGAGTTTTATATTGTCGCGACAGGTAGAGATCCAGATATAGTTAGATATAGATCTGGGTCCCTAAAGACCCGAATATGTAATAATGATTGGCGAAACATTCATGAATTTAAGGGTTAAATGTATATTTGAATGTCCAGTTGCTACTAATCTGTGAAGTATCATATAATTTAACAGAACCGCCATGGGGTAAATTTGACCATTATTCAAATGTACATAACATATTTTCAATACAATATCCCAGACATTGACCCCTGGTGGTTAAAGTGTTAATGATATTTTCATATAAAGTAATTATTTAGCAGTAAAAACTGTAAAATTGGTCAAAGAGTAGGGGGAAATAAATAATTGTATTTTTCTTCAAAAAGGAATTACTGTGAACTGTACTGTATATCTTAAGTACACTGCTGTCTAATTATTTATAATCTCATTATTATTACGTTTTCAAACAAATTTAACTTTTTAAAATTAGACAAATGGTCTGTACATAGAGTTTTGTTAGTAGTTGAGTAAGAAAATATTCTTCTTCTTCTTCTTCTTCTTCTTCTTCTTCTTCTTCTTCTTCTTATTATTATTATTATTATCATCATCAATAACAATAACAACCATCATCATTATTATCTATTATCATAATAATAATATTATTATTATTATTTATTTTTGGGGGGGATCAATGCGCAGCAAAATTGCAGGCTTACTTTATTCATAAAAGCAGGTCACGCAGACAGTCCGTGCCGTGATCAGCACTTCCCGCTCTCACCTGAGATGGATTGCTTAATTAAAGCTGGTGGCAGTAAGACTTTGTTGGGAGGCTCAGAGGAGGTCATGGGTGGAGGTGGGCAGGAAGCCATCTGTATCTGTTATCTGGATCCCTCATCAAGGCAGTCGCCACTTTTTACAGTTCCAAACAATTCCTTGTGAAATTATGCTTTTCTGTCTGCATTCTTCCATACACTCGAACAGTGAATAAGCAGAGTTTATAAAGTTAAATATTTTTTCTTCAAGAAGCAAGATGACATTTCATGACCTAAACAAAGCTGGTGCATTAAGAGGAAATTATGAAAAAGAGATCATGTTTAGATCATGAAATGCCAAACTCTTGAAGAAAAATGAATATTTAACTTTATAAACATAAAGAGAAAGAGAGAGAATGAGAGTGCCAAAAGCCTCACTAAAACTGATTTCTTGCCATGAACAATCTAGTTCATAGCTATTACTGTACGCAGAAAATTAAAATCCTACAGCTGTTTAAATTTTCCTACTGCTTTCAACAGTCTTCTGAGAGTTACTGGATAGTGTCATGGCTGATAGTCAAATGTCTGGTATGTGGATAACACAGCAGCGCCAGACAGCAAGAAATGGTGAACCTGAATAGCATGAGGCCCAAAGAAGGGTTATTTTGCAAATCAATATTACTATGGAAACAAGACATAGTATTACATGACTGCTAGTTCCGGTCTATGACTGGCCCGAACAATGTTTCAGAGAACTGATGTGTAACTGAGATGCTTTACTTTCACTTCAGTGGCTTGTGTTCACAATTATATCCTAATTTTTGATTTATGTATTTATTTATTTTGTTTAATTTGAATTGCTTGCTCTGCCTACATAAGCTATGTTAGGGTTTATCTTTCTAACAGTATTTACAATTGATAGTCAAGATAAATAAAATAAATGCATATCAAATCAAATATACTGTATATAACATGTTTGTTCTATTTTGGCTTATTTTCAATATATTTTAGGGGCTGTTTACCCAACACCGCTTTCAACTAAAAACGTAAAACTTTTTCATCGTTCATTTCACCTGTCGTTCAGTTCATTATCTCATTTAGTCTGTGTATTTATACTCCGTTTTGTTCAGTTCTTGGTACTGTCTTGTCTGTGTTATGTGGTTTCCTGTTCTCAAGCATGGATTTATTTAATTTTCTTATTGGAGACTTGAAAACTTTTAAATAAGCTTCATGTGTTATATAAATGTATACATAATGCAGCAGCTGTATCAAGCAGTACTTTTACATCAGCAGTCTAAATTATTAATTATAATATTTTTACTTCTTGACTAATTTATTATATGATAAGCAATATTTGCTATTACGTTATATTGTTATATGCTAATCATTTGTTAAAATTATATTGGTTGCACTTTATTTTGATGTTCCACTTTAGACATTCTGACTATAAGTAACTTTGCAACTACATGTCAACTAACTCTCATTAGAGTAGTAGTAGACTGTAGATTGTTAGGGTTTGGATTAGTTGAATTAGTGACATGTAGTTGATTGGGCGACCATGAAAATAAAGTGTTAGCAGATATTAAGCAGACAGTCTAATAATACTATAATAACTGTTGGTTGACATGTGGTTGCAAAGTTACTTATAGTTAGCAGTCTAAAGTGAACCACTGGAATAAAGTGTATTAATGTTAAAACTGTAATATTAAACAAATAGTTTTTGACCTTCTGAATTTTGAATTTGTTGAATAATATTTAGGACAAAATAAAATATATAGAAACAATTAAACTAATTATTCAAATAAATAATTTAAAGTAAAAATATTTAAATAGTAAAAATAAAATAATAATATAGCATTGATGTGTGCTCGTTTTAAAACATTTGTATTCTGTGCATCATCTGTTTGAATTAGAGAAACAGAAGACTTGTTATTTAACAAAGCGACAAACTAAACAGAGCTAATCAGCGTGACATATATGAGCACTGTAAATTGATGTTCCAAAATATTACACACAGACCAGCAATATCCGTTCAGGACAATCTGTCCACAAGACGTCTGAGTTATTCCTCAAGAGACCAATCAGTAGAGTTAACAGACTCCTAATCATCAAATCTTACTGTCCAGAACATGGAAAACATGGCGCAGGAGCGCATAAGATGACATTTCATACATCTGTAACATTGGAAATTTCTCTAAAACAAATAAAGCAGATCCAGGCTTGGTGTGGCATATCTAATTATATGGGTTTGAGTCCCAATTTCATCATCATGTCTTGGGAAAACAAGGAGGGGACACCGTGCTGGGAAACAACATATGAAGATCGATTGTGTGAGGTTAAATTGTCCTCTATGTATTTTTTTCAGAACTGCCAAGTTAATACTTATGTTTTCTTTTTTTGCATGTTACACTTTTCCAATTTTTGTGTTTCATTATTTCATTTGTTATTTAATTGTTTTACTACTTAAATTGCTAAAATACTATAAAATAAATAATTTAACATTATAGTATGTTTAACGTTTAACTTTTGATGATTTAATATTTCAAATAAATGTATTCTTCTCAAATCATTGTCAATAATCAGTAGATTCCCTTTATCTGTAACGTGTTATACATGCACGAAAAATACTTAAAGAGAAAACACTAGGATATAGATATAGTAACATTCACATAAACAATACTGAACATTAAACGGCTGAACTGAAATACACCTGGGAGCAATGGAAAAGAGAATAGGTGTAGAACTAATTAACAACTATGGAAACAAACAAGGAATTAGAACCTAGGCATATGGGCACAGGGAAAACCAAACTGAATTCACAATGAACTGAAGAATTAAACATAACTGTGACATTGTCCTCACTACGGTTGTATTTATTTATACCATGTATGTCCACAAGACCATTTGTGCATCCAATATCGAATGCTTCCCTAAATAGTATGTCAAAAGCAGTACGCCAAAAGCGTAGTATGTCCGAATACATAGTATTTGAAAAACATTATTCGAAAAGTCCCTGGATGACCTTCTACTTCCACAGAGATTCTGAAGTGCACATTTGATGGACTTTATACTTTGCCATGAGGCCACGAGAGAGGATTTATGAAGGTAACTGATGCTGGTAGGTCAGGTGACAGTAACAACATGGCAGATGTAGTACGTTCTAATTCCACTCTACCCACATTCATACTATATAGAACATACTTTGTTAACGGTCATGAAGTAAATTCAAATGTAGTACCTACTCAGACAGTAGGCGATTTCACAGCGCATGAGTGCAAATGAAGTGTGCCATTCGTCACTCTCACACAGAGATGGAGATCTCTCACTGGAGATCGCGCTGCACACACACAGAAACAGGAGCACAGAAACGTGTTGTTAACACTGCCCCGCAACTTTTATGAATAAATTAACTTCGCTACTGAATCGCTACATGGTCTGTAATGTCACTGTTTTTGAAGTAATTAAACACATAGCTTCTTTGCTGGTAGAGACGCTGTACATATGTAGGTAATTCACACGCACATCTCTCTCTGTTTCTCTCTCTCTCTCTCTCTCTCTCTCTCTCTCTCTCTCAATAGGCAAATTAATTCAAATTAATGTTATAATTAAACCAAATAAATGTAAACTTTCTGCACTACTTTACCTCTGTGTCTGACTTAAAGAGATCTAACGAGTGCTAGGTGACAAAAATAACTGCCAATTTAACCATTCCAGTCAAATAGTGCGCTGTTAACATCAGCGACAGCTTTAACTTGTCAATGCTGGCAAATGACCATGGTATAAGTGGGATAATCTAGCTGCTGTGCTTAAACAATTTGAATGCATTTATTCTTTGCCGATTATGCCCCTTTTTACAAGATGTAATATAAGTCTCAGCTATCCCCAGAATGTGTCTGTGAAGTTTCAGCTCAAAATACCCCATATATGATTTATTATACCATAATCGTAAATACCCATTTTGAGTGGAAGGGAAAACATGCTGTTTTCGTGTGTTTATCTTTAAATGCAAATGAGTTGCTGCTTTCACCCCGCTTTCCAGGAGAGTGCAGAGCCTGTACAAAAAACAACAACAAAAAAACAAAACAACAACAACAACCTAAAACATCTTTTTGATTTTGAACAGCTATAATAAATTATCTGTGGGGTATTTTTGAGCTGGGCGTAATAGGTCCCCTTTAAGGTTTGTGTCAGTACTGAAAAATTACATGAAAATGACTACGAAAAATAAACTTACAATATTCACTGGAGTTAATTGTGTGACAAGTTATTCTCCTCAACTTCTGGAGTTTGCTCTGGTTGTTTGCTTAATGTCAGTTCCCTTTCGAGGGAACTCGCGCTGCATCGAGAATTGACACTTTGGGGAACGCCTTCAGCGTGACGCGTCTGAAGCCTGTATGGAACTAGTCCAATCTTGATTGGTGTTGCGTCATGACGTCACTCGTGACATTGCATGTGACGGTGATGCGGAAGCTATAAAAGGACGCTTCTGTGGTCAGCTTCTGTTCTTCAGCAAGTGTTCTGTGTGACTGTGTGTCTTATTTGGTGTTGTACTATCAATCAAAAAACTCTATATATCTATATTATGGCGAGCAGAGAGAAGCAATACAGGCAGTGTGCGTCCCCTTGCCCATGCTACTTGAGTGAGGGTGATACACACATGCTTTGTGTTTTTTGTCTGGGAGTGGAGCAGCGCTCGAGGATGCTGTCTGTGCTAACTGTGATCAAATGCCCCTGAGAACTCTCCTCTCCCGCCTGAGCCTGTTCAGTGAATCAGGCTAGGCACATGCTCCCTGTGGATCAGGTCCCGCGTCTGTCGAGGCAGTGCGACACTTGCATTCATGGGGATCGCAGATGGAGTTCAACATTCAGCATTCAACATTCAGCGGCCAGCTACATCGGTCCCGCTCACGGATCGGAAGCCCGCTCTGCGGCTTCTTCCACCCGTGAAGAGGACCCGATGCTCGAACTATCTGGTTCCGAGGAGTGGGATAATTTGAGCATCGAGGCAGGAGAATGTGAGGACTCACCACCCCATTCTCCTGCCTTTGAGGAGCTGCTGGAGGTTGTGACCAGGGCAGTGGCTAAGTTAAACATTGATTGGCCACCAGAAAAGCAGGAAGCTACTAGAAAAAGCAAACTCTATGAGCGCTTCCTATAAGCCCAGTCACAGCCTTCGCGACGGAGCCTCCCATTTTTCACCGATCTCGACACCTCGGTGGTTCGGACATCGTGGAACAAGCCCTTCTCTTCACGACTATCGAGCCCCAATATTCATATCTATGCTTCCATTATGGGTTCGAAAGAGAAGGGCTATGGGACGATGCCATGGATTGAAAAGACGTTTGCATCCCATCTCTCGCCCGATGCTGCATCGTCCCTAAGAGCTCCGGCGCTTCCCTCCAATCCCTGCAGTACAACATCGGCCTTGGTTGGGAAGGCATATATGGTGGCAGGTCGGGCTGGTGCATGCCTGCACATGATGGGGCTTCTGCAGGAATACCAGGCCGACCTCCTCAAAGAGGTGGATGACAGTGGGGAGGTCGCCCTCGACGACATAAAAGAAATGCGTCGAGCGGTCGACTTGTCTCTCCGGGCTACCAAGGAGATGGCCCATGCCATTGGCCGCTTCATGGCAGCTTTGGTAGCTACGGAGAGGGGGCAGTCCCACGAGGCAGCCGCCAGCTCCTCATAACTGCAGCAGCAGAAGGAGAGTGTTGCCTCTCGTGCTCCCCCACAAAAGGCCTGGAGCCAGAGGCAACACCCTCAGCCGAAGTCTTCCAAGCCGAAGGCAGATCTGAGGATTGTCATTCAAGCGAGGAAGGCTTCGGCAAAGAGGTCCTGACGCGATGCGCAGGCCTCTGAGGAAAAGGGGCACAGTGGAAAAGGGGTACAGAATTCAGTTCGAGTATCGTCCACCAAAGTTCAGCGGGGTTGTGCACACGCTGGTCAGCCCCGAGCAGGGTCAGGTCATGGAACAAGAAGTTCAGTCCCTCTTAACAAAGGAAGCCATAGAACAGGTTCCTCAAGAGAGGGAGACCGGGTTCTACAGCCGGTACTTCATAGTTCCCAAGAAGGATGGGGGGTTACGTCCTATTATTGATCTTAGGGTATTGAACCAGTCTCTGAGGAGATTCAGGTTCAAAATGCTAACTACAGTATACCTATTATCGTGAGTCAGATCAGGTCCAAGGACTGGTTTGTCACGATAGATCTAAAAGACGCTTACTTCCACATATTCATTCTTTCCCAACACAGGAAGTTTCTAAGGTTCACTTTTGGGGGGAAAGCGTATCAGTACAGAGTTCTTCCATTCGGCCTAGCACTGTCACCTCGCACCTTCGCTAAATGCATGGATGCTGCTCTTGCTCCTTTGAGACTTCAAGGCATTCGCATCCTCAACTACAGCGACGACTGGCTCATTCTGGCACAGTCAGAGGAGATGGCAGTTCAACATCGAGATGTTGTTCTGAATCATTTAAGGTGCTTGGGATTAAGACTCCATGTCAAGAAGAGTTCATTAATTCCTCTACAGATAACTATTTTCAAGGGGGTAGTATGGGACTCAGTCACGATACGGGGACAGTTGTCTCCTGCTCGTATAAACACCATCTTGACCACAGTAACCAGTATCAAGCTAGGCCAGGCCATCACTGTCAAACACTTTCAAAGGGTTTTGGGTCTCCTGGCAGCAGCATCCAACGTGATTCCATTTGGCCTGCTGTATATGAGGGCCCTGCAGTGGTGGCTCAGGACCAGAGGGTTTTCCCCAATGGGGAACGCATTTCGCACGATCAAAGTAATGCGCAGATGCCTTCGTTCTTTGATCATGTGGAAGAAACCCGTGGTTCCTGTCCCAAGGTCCTGTGTTGGGGGCACCGTGTCAGAGAAATTTTTTTACCACGGATGCATCCCTCACAGGCTGGTGTGCGGTCATGGAATGCCGCTACACCAGGGATCTTTGGAAGTACCATCATCTTTCATGGCACATCAATTGCCTGGAGATGTTGGCAGTATTTCTGGCCCTCAGACATTTCCTTCCGGACCTCAGAGGCCATCATGTTCTAGTGCGAACAGACAATACATCGGTGGTCTCATATATAAATCGACAGGGGGGCCTGAGATCGCGCCCTCTATGCAGATTGGCACATCAGGTTCTCCTGTGGTCCCAGGGCAAACTTCTCTCAGTCAGAGCAATGTTTATTCCCGGGGACAAGAATGTGGGACCAGACATCCTGTCTAGGCAGGAGCTGAGGCCCGGGGAATGGAGACTCCACCTCGAGACGGTGGAGTTTGGTCAGGCGGAAGTGGATCTGTTCGCCTCTCACAGTCCGCTCTGGTTCTTCCTCACACATCCAGCTCCTCTGGGACTGGATGGCATAGTGCATGTGTGGCCGAGGCTACGCCTGTACGCATTTCCCCCGATAGCTCTGCTCCCAGGGGTTCTAGAGAGGGTCCGGCGGTACGGGATCAGCTTGCTCCTAGTAGCCCCGTACTGGCTGGCCCGAGTATGGTTTTCGGACATCATGGCTCTTCTAGCAGGCCCTCCGTGGCAAATCCCGATCAGGAGGGACCTTCTTTCTCAGGCCGAGGGCACAATATTTCACCCTCGGCCAGAGCTGTGGAAGCTGTGGGTCTGGCCCCTGAGGGGGACCAACTCGTAAATGCTGGTCTCTCAACTGAGGTTGTTGAAACCATCTTAAACTCTAGAGCCCCCTCCACGAGGAAACTGTATGCATTAAAATGGAATGTATTCAACTTATGGTGCAGAGAACATCAGTTGGACCCAGTTAACTGCCCAGTGACTTCAGTGCTGGAGTTCCTCCAGAATCGCTTCTCTGAAGGGCTCTCCCCATCCATGCTTAAGGTCTATGTGGCGGCTGTGGCTGCCTTCCACATGCCTCTAAGGGTGGGCACCTTGGGGAGACACCCACCTATAGTTCATTGCCTTCATGGAACTAGGAGGATGAGGCCTGTCATCCAGCCCAGGGTCCCCAAGTGGGACCTGGCAGTGGTTCTTGAGGGGTTATCCCTGGCACCCTTTGAACCCTTGGATGTGGTGTTTGAGAAATTTGTATCTTTAAAGGTAGCCTTCCTGCTCGCTATTACGTCCCTAAAAAGAGTCGGGGACCTGCAGGCGCTATCCGTTGCTCCCTCTTGCCTCGAGTTCGCTCCTGGCAGAGTAAGGGCCATTCTCCACCCTGGACCTGGCTATATGCCTAAGGTGCCAACAAATGTGGCACGATCTATAATTCTTCAGGCATTCCATCCTCCACCGCATGTGTCGGATGAGCAAGCTAAGCTACTTTTATTATGCCCGGTCCGAGCCCTGGAGGCCTTTGTACAAAGAACCTCGGGCTGGAGGAAGTCAGACCAGCTACTCGTGTGTTTTGGTCACCTAAGAAGGGTTCCCCTGCTTCAAAGAAAACTATCAGCAGATGGATAGTAGAAACTATTTCTTCAGCTTATGAGGCGCGCAGCTTGCCTTCGCCTCTTCTGATAAGAGCCGAGTAAACCAGAGGAGTGGCTTCCTCTAAAGCTCTGCTAGCAGGAGTTTCCCTTCAAGAGGTCTGTGATGCCGCAGGCTGGGCCTCCCCACACACCTTCATAAAACATTACAGTCTGGATCTGCCCTCTACACCGGGTTCACAAGTTCTCTCGTCTTGAGTGTTCCAGATTGCTTCACACCAGGTCATATACACTCACCTAAAGGATTATTAGGAACACCATACTAATACTGTGTTTGACCCCCTTTCGCCTTCAGAACTGCCTTAATTATACGTGGCATTGATTCAACAAGGTGCTGAAAGCATTCTTTAGAAATGTTGGCCCATATTGATAGGATAGCATCTTGCAGTTGATGGAGATTTGTGGGATGCACATCCAGGGCACGAAGCTTCCGTTCCACCACATCCCAAAAATGTTCTATTGGGTTGAGATCTGGTGACTGTGGGGGCCATTTTAGTACAGTGAACTCATTGTCATGTTCAAGAAACCAATTTGAAATGATTCAAGCTTTGTGACATGGTGCATTATCCTGCTGGAAGTAGCCACCAGAGGATGGGTACATGGTGGTCATAAAGGGATGGACATGGTCAGAAACAATGCTCAGGTAGGCTGTGGCATTTAAACGATGCCCAATTGGCACTAAGGGGCATAAAGTGTGCCAAGAAAACAACCCCCACACCATTACACCACCACCACCAGCCTGCACAGTGGTAACAAGGCATGATGGATCCATGTTCTCATTCTGTTTACGCCAAATTCTGACTCTACCATCTGAATGTCTCAACAGAAATCGAGACTCATCAGACCAGGCAACATTTTTCCAGTCTTCAACTGTCCAATTTTGGTGAGCTCGTGCAAATTGTAGCCTCTTTTTCCTATTTGTAGTGGAGATGAGTGGTACCCGGTGGGGTCTTCTGCTGTTGTAACTCATCCGCCTCAAGGTTGTGCGTTTTGTGGCTTCACAAATGCTTTGCTGCATACCTCGGTTGTAACGAGTGGTTATTTCAGTCAAAGTTGCTCTTCTATCAGCTTGAATCAGTCGGCCCATTCTCCTCTGACCTCTAGCATCAACAAGGCATTTTCGCCCACAGGACTGCCGCATACTGGATGTTTTTCGCTTTTCACATCATTCTTTGTAAACCCTAGAAATGGTTGTGCGTGAAAATCCCTGTAACTGAGCAGATTGTGAAATACTCAGACCGGCCCATCTGGCACCAACAACCATGCCACGCTCAAAATTGCTTAAATCACCTTTCTTTCCCATTCTGACATTCAGTTTGGAGTTCAGGAGATTGTCTTGACCAGGACCACACCCCTAAATGCATTGAAGCAACTGCTATGTGATTGGTTGATTATATAATTGCATTAATGAGAAATTGAACAGGTGTTCCTAATAATCCTTTAGGTGAGTGTATCTCTCAGTGTGGCGCAGTGGGCATTTTGTTCCCCAAAATGTCGATTCTCGACGCAGCATGAGTTCCCTCAAAAGGGAACGTCTCGGGTTACGTCTGTAACCCTCGTTCCCTGAGAAGGCAACGAGACGCTGCGTCCCTAGGCCACACTTCTCGCACTCCTGAGAACGACTTGCTTCGACCAATCAGAAGCTGACACTGTTATGATCCGGTGTCCTTTTATAGATTCCGCATCACCGTTACATGCGACATCATGAGTGACATCATGACGCAACACCAATCAAGATTGGACTAGTTCCATACAGGCTTCAGACACGTCACGCTGAAGGCTTTCGATTCTCGTCGTAACCAGAGACGTTAATCTCTTCTGTCCAAGTTAGTGTCTGTTGGCCAGAATAAGCAGTGAAGTAGCCCGGGACTAATGCCACTAGTCCAAAAGTTTAGATCAGTGGTTCTCAACTAGAGGGCCGGGGCCCACTAGGGGAGCTCAAGATGACAGATAATTTACACAAATACAAGACAAAAATGCAAAAATTCATTATGTAAGGGCTAATCCTTTTCAAACTTTCTTTAGCCCGTTGAGGTTAGCAGAGGAGTCTCTCCCGATTCACATATCCACATAAGCACGCACGGAGATGCAGTCATAACAAAAAGCCGCGATTTATTGATTACAATCTCCGGTTTACTTTCAAGCAAAAAAATATCAAATTAAACTTTACAAACAAAACAAATATTGCTGTGAGCATCGATACAATAGTATGCGATTAAAGAAAACTGTTGCTCTCCACACTCTAACCTGTCCACCAAACAATTGTAATCCACATTTAAGACCTGCACATTCGCGCCGTAATGACGTGTCAAGGAGGAGGAGCAAGTCCATTCACGTGAACAGATTAGTCCAAAAATTAAACATAAAAGAAAGATAGAAATTAGTGAATTAAACAATTTGAATTAAACAAATAATCTCAATTTTAGTAGTGCACAAAAAATTCTAAATATGGCTCCTACATCCTGGCCCCTAATTGTTAATGCCAAAAGCAGAACAATTACCAAGCATAATAATTTGAACGGAGCCAAAACACACATCTAATACAAGTCTTGCCATATTTTCGATACACCAAACCAAATGTCAATTCATATTGCATTTATCAAAACAATAAATTGCATTCCATTTATCAATGTCAATACATTGTCATATTTAACTTCCTTCTCTCTTTTTTATATCATCCCCATGAAACCCCCCCACAGTCTATGCCATACATGCATTTAATGCACAATCCATAGGGAAGGAGATGAAGAGTCCAAGGGGTGTAAATGTGGTGCGAAATATGAAAAGTCCATGTATGTGCACATTTTTGAGTGTATATGTGGTGCGAAATTGAAAAGTCCATGTATGTAAAGATATGAACTGGTGTGTGTGAGCACGCATGGCTATGTACAGGTTTGTCAGAATATGTGAAAGCGTGCATATTGAACAGAATATAGAATGCTGACATTGCATTTGTCAAACTCTTAAGCTGATTCTTCAGCTTCCAGGAGCAAGCAAAGTTTGGTGATGGGTCTTTGTAGAACAGCAGTTCTAGTCTTCAGTATGACACTGCGGACAAGACCCTTGGGCCCTGGCAGGGTCTTCATCACACGACCAAGGGGCCACGAGTTCCTTGGTGCTGTTTGGTCTACTATGACTACTATGTCATTTACCTTGAAGTTTCTCTTGGTATTGACCCATTTTTGCCGTTGCTGCATCAATGAATGATATTCAGTGGTCCATCGTTGCCAGAAAAGGTCTGCAAGGTATTGGACCTGTTTCCATCGCTTTCTAGCATACAAGTCATCCTTATTGAAGAGTCCAGGTGGCAAGAGAGGTTTGGATTTCAACTGCAGAAGGTGATTCAGTGTTAGGGGTTCAAGATCATTTGTATCACCTGATACAGTTGTGATGGGCCGATCATTGAGAATGCATTCGACTTCGCAGAAAGCTGTCTGTAACATATCATCATCCAATGTCTGTTGTTTTAAGACAGAAAGCAGTATTTTTTTTGACTAGCTTGATTAATCTCTCCCACACTCCTCCAAAGTGGGGTGCAAATGGTGGATTGAATATCCACCTGACATGATCACTCAGCAAAGCATCTTGAATTTTGCGAAGGTCTATCTGGTTCAAGGTGGCCTCTAATTCCTTCTGTGCACACACAAAATTGGTGCCACGATCAGATCTAATGGTCAGTATTGGTCCTCTCCGACATAAAAAACGTCGAATAGCATTGATACAAGAGTTTGTGTCCAGTGTGCTGGCTACTTCAAGATGAATGGCACGGCTCGCCATGCAGGTAAATATCACTCCCCATCTCTTCACCTGAGAACGGCCTCTTTTGACTTCTATTGGTCCAAAGTAGTCAATACCTACATGTGAGAAAGGTGGTAGATCAGGAGCAACACGTTCCTCTGGTAGGTCAGCCATTTTCTGTTCTCCAGTTTTAGCCTGAATTCGTCTGCAAAAGACACAAGCTTTTATTATCTTTCTCGCAGAGGAATTGGCAGATGGTAGCCAGTATCTCTGACCCAATCTTGAGAGCATGTGATTTCTTCCTGAGTGCCCAACCTTTTGATGAATATCACGCAGGATCAGTTTGGATATGTGCGAGTCTTTGGGAAGGATAATTGGGTTCTTTAGACTCACTGGCATGGCTGCTTTGCTTAGCCTTCCTCCAATCCTCAAAATGCCCTCACCAATGATTGGATCCAATTTGTATATGGAGCTATTTGATTTGATGGGTTTGTGTTCTCTTAAGAGTGTAATCTCAGAGTCAAAGTAGCGCTGTTGTTCATAGCTAATGATGGACATCTCAGCTTCATCCAGATCTTCTGGAGTTAATCCTTGTTGATCAATTTTCCATTTGGAATCTACCATAAGACCTTTGTCTTTCTGATTTCGGAGCATCAAGAGTTTTTTAAGTCTTAGCCACCATGCAATAGCTCTTAATAGTTTCCTCCATGAAGAATAATATTCAATTATTCTGGTAGTTGCATTGTTCTGCAGGTTCAAGCAATTCACAGAGATCTCCCTTTTTACCTCTGTATCGTTTGGTGAGATGTAACGGAGATCTTCTGGTACCTCAGGCCATTCAGATTTCTCCTTTGACAGGAAGTGAGGACCGTTCAGCCATCTGGTGGAATTTAGGAGGGCTTCTATCTGTAGACCACGTGAGCTGTCATCTGCCGGGTTGTCTCCAGAACATACATGCCTCCACTGATGTACTTGCGAGAGGTTATGTATCACTGCAATTCTGTTGCCAACATAAGTATGAAATCGTTTTGTTTGGTTGTGGATGTACTTCAGTACTACAGTACTGTCTGTCCAGAAAGTAGAATCATCTAGTTCCATGTGAAGTTCCTTTTGCAACATTCTGTCCACCTTCACAGCCAGGGTCGCGGCTGCAAGCTCAAGTCTAGGAACGGTCATCCGTTTTAGTGGGACTACTCTGGCTTTTCCCAGTACAAAGGTGACGTGAACATTTTTGATACTGTTAGTAAGTTTGAGGTAACTCACCGTCCCATATCCAAGCTCACTAGCGTCACAGAAGTGATGTAATTCGGCTGTCTTTACAACACCAAAATTTTCAGGCTTCATGCACCTGTCCACTTCAAATCTGCTCAGCTGGTCTAACTCTGTAAGCCATCTTTGCCATGGTCTCATCATTTCATCTGAGATTATTTCATCCCACCCATACTTCTCATGGCAGAGCCTTTGCAGGATTTGCTTAGCCTTGAGAACAAACGGGGAAAGGAAACCTAGTGGGTCAAAGATAGAATTTACTACAGAAAGGATTGTTCGTCTTGTGGGAGCTCTATTTATAACGGCTACCCGAAAGGTAAAGACATCATTTTGGATGTTCCACTGGATTCCGAGTGCCCTCTCAAGAGGAGGTTTTTCTCTGTCCAAGTCCAGATGTTTCACAAGAGGGGCTCTGTAACTTTCTGGAATAGTCTCAAGGACTTCAAAGCTATTGCTCACCCATTTACTCAAAGTAAATCCTCCTAGGGTGCATACTTCCCTGAAGTCTTTAATGAGCTTGATTGCTTCTTCCACGGAAGCCACAGATTTGAGACAATCATCGACGTAAAAACTATGATTAATTGTATCAATGACTTGTGAGCTGTATCGTTCAGAATTATCAATTCCTGTTTGCTTTAAGGCAAAATTGGCAATGCTGGGAGATGATACTGCACCAAAAAGATGAACATTCATCCTATAGACTTCCAGTGGCTGGTTAACATCTCCTTTTGGCCACCACAGGAATCGAAGAAAGTCACGATGATCATTTTGAACTCGTACCTGATAGTACATTGCTTCGATGTCTGCCATTATTGAAATTCGTTCCTTCCTGAATCTAAGCAGCACACCAAGAAGTGGGTTAGTCAGGCCAGGACCTTGGAGAAGTTCGGAGTTAAGAGCTTTGCCTTTGTATGAAGATGAACAATCAAAAACAACTCTAAGCTTTCCCTTCTTCTTGTGGTACACCCCATGATGTGGTATATACCATAGATGACCATCATTCCTTTGGAGTTGTTCTTATGGCACCTTTTCTGCGTATCCCTTCCTCAGCACATCCTCCATGAACACACTATACTCTTTTGCATAAGCAGGATCCTTCTTGAATCTCTTAGCAAGGTTAAGTGTACATTGTGCTGTCACCTCATAGTTGTTGGGCAAGGTTGCATCTTTATCACGAAGCGGTAGAGGTAAGTGATAATGCCCATTTTTGAGTTCCACTGAAGTCGTTGCTATGTTCATGAATATTTTGTCTTCAGCTGACATTTCTCTTTTCTCCTCATAATCCTTTTCAGGAAAGTCATGATTGTATTGCCTGATAAGCAGATCCTGAAGATTTTCCATAGAGATGCGATTGGCCATCACTGACGTTAATCCAACTTCATCCATAGAGGGACAAGAATTGAGTGGGCCATTAACCACCCACCCTAGCACAGTCTTGACCGCATATGGTCCATTTCCTTGACTGTTCACTATTTTCCACGGTTCCATAGCTTTTGGAACATTAATTCCAATCAAGATTTCAATGTCAGCGTTGATTCTTTTCAATTCGATTTCTTTCAAATAAGGCCATTTTTCAAGATCATGGTGACTGAGTAGGTTCTCTTTCGATACAGGGATCTTGGGTTGAGTGTATACTTTAGGCAGATCTATGTATCCACCTCCATCAATACTACCTACTTCTAGTCCTGTGAGCTCATAGTTCTTAACAGGTCTCTCCTGCCCCATCGTTCTCAGAAGAATTTCAGTTCTGCGTCCTTTGGCATTCAGCTGATTCATGAGGTTCTCAGTGCAGAACGTCGCTGAACTGCCTGGATCAAGAAAGGCGTAGGTTGTGATGATCTTACTGCCTTTGGCAACTTTAACTTGGACTGGCACGATTGCTAGTGCACATTCCCTACTGGCCCCTGTTGCACGATCAGCTGATACTAGCGCACTATTAACTGGCGTTTCTTTTGAATTGGTGAAGTTTGGGTTTGGCAAAATCTGCTTCTTTGAATTTTCATTGACAATATGGAGCAATGTAGGATGTTTTCGTTGACATATCTGGCAAACCATTTTCTTATTGCAATCTTTGCTCATATGACCCTTTTTTAAGCATCCAAAACAGTGACCATTCCTTTTGAGATATCCAACCTTTTTGTCTTGGGATTCAGAATTTAATATTTTGCAATCAATAAGTGCATGGTTACCTTGGCAGAAACTACATGAGGTCAAAACAGCAACATGAGTGGTGCCTGCTTGCTGCCGCACTTTAGGTGCCTCTCTGCTTGTTTGCTCATCAGCTCCTGTCACTGTGGTAACAAAGCTGCTGCCCCTTTTAGGTGGTATCCTCAAGCTGGTTGTTCTGGATTTTACAACTGTCCCTTTAACAGGAGTAGGATCTTTGATATCTCCGAAAACTGGATGGAGTAAAATCTCAGACTGAATTTCCAGAAATTCTACAAGATTTCTAAATCTAATACGAGTATTCGTTCTTTGGAATGACTCAAAGGTTACAGTCCGCCACCTTTCGCGGAGCTTGTATGGAAGTTTGGATACAATCAATTTCAAGTTTGATACAACGTCCAGTTCATCCATGTATTCTAGATCCTGCATAACATTGCAACATTCTCTAAGGTACAGAGCATAGGCATGAAGTGATTTTCCATCATCAGCTTTAACCCATTTAATCCCGAATTTTTCTCAGAAACAAAAATATCCAAATCATGTGTCATTAGTATCCCTTTGAAACAATCAATCATAATTTTTTTAAATTTTCATGGAAAAGTGTGTGAAAAAGTGTGTTTTATGATCGGTCACAATTGTGACCGGTGGGATACTGTGTTGTATCAACCATTGGACAGACTGAATATAGGTCTATTTAACCTGTGCAGTGTGCAGTGTGTTTGTGTGTGTGTGTGTGTGTGTGTGTGTGTGTGTTTGTGTGTGTGTGTGTGTGTGTGTGTGTGTTTGTGTGTGTGTGTGTGTGTGTGAGTGCGTGCATGCGTGCATAAGAGTGTATAAAATCCTTAAGATACTATCTTGAGGCCACAAGATACTATCTTGAGGCCACAAGATACTATCTTGAGGCCACGGGATAGTATCTTGAGGCCACGGGATAGTATCTTGAGGCCACGGGATGGTATCTTGAGGTCACGAGATGGTATCTTGAGGCCACGGGATACTATCTTGAGGCCACGGGATAGTATCTAGAGGCCACGGGATAGTATCTCGAGGCCACGGGATAGTATCTCGAGGCCACGGGATAGTATCTCGAGGCCACGGGATAGTGTCTCGAGGCCACGGGATAGTGTCTGGAGGCCAGGGGATAGTGTCTGGAGGCCACGGGATAGTGTCTGGAGGCCACGGGATAGTGTCTCGAGGCCACGGGATACTGTCTGGAGGCCACGGGATAGTATCACGAGGCCACGGGATAGTATCTCGAGGCCACGGGATAATGTCTGGAGGCCACGGGATAGTGTCTGGAGGCCACGGGATAGTGTCTGGAGGCCTCGGGATAGTGTCTCGAGGCCACGGGATAGTATCTCGAGGCCACGGGATAGTATCTCGAGGCCACGGGATAGTATCTCGAGGCCACGGGATAATGTCTGGAGGCCACGGGATAGTGTCTGGAGGCCACGGGATAGTGTCTGGAGGCCACGGGATAGTGTCTGGAGGCCACGGGATAGTGTCTGGAGGCCTCGGGATAGTATCTTGAGGTCACGGGATAGTATCTGGAGGCAAAGGGATACCATCTCGAGGCCACGGGATAGTGTCTGGAGGCCACGGGATAGTGTCTCGAGGCCACGGGATAGTGTCTGGAGGCCTCGGGATAGTATCTCGAGGTCACGGGATAGTATCTGGAGGCCACGGAATAGTATCTCGAGGCCACGGGATAATGTCTGGAGGCCACGGGATAGTGTCTGGAGGCCACGGGATAGTGTCTAGAGGCCACGGGATAGTGTCTCGAGGCCACGGGATAGTGTCTGGAGGCCTCGGGATAGTATCTTGAGGTCACGGGATAGTATCTGGAGGCCACGGGATACCATCTCGAGGCCACGGGATACCATCTCGAGGCCACGGGATAGTATCTTGAGGCCACGGGATAGTGTCTGGAGGCCTCGGGATAGTGTCTGGAGGCCTCGGGATAATGTCTGGAGGTCACGGGATAGTATCTGGAGGCCACAGGATACCATCTGGAGGCCACGGGATAGTATCTCTAGGCCACGGGATAGTGTCTGGAGGCCACGGGATAGTGTCTGGAGGCCATGGGATAGTATCTGGAGGCCACGGGATAGTATCTCGAGGCCACGGGATAATGTCTGGAGGCCACGGGATAGTGTCTGGAGGCCACGGGATAGTGTCTGGAGGCCACGGGATAGTGTCTCGAGGCCACGGGATAGTGGCTGGAGGCTTCGGGATAGTGTCTTGAGGTCACGGGATAGTATCTGGAGGCCACGGGATACCATCTCGAGGCCACGGGATAGTATCTCGAGGCCACGGGATAGTGTCTGGAGGCCACGGGATAGTGGCTGGAGGCCTCGGGATAGTGTCTGGAGGCCTCGGGATAGTGTCTGGAGGCCACGGGATAGTGTCTGGAGACCACGGGATAGTGTCTGGAGACCACGGGATAGTGTCTGGAGGCCACGGGATAGTGTCTCGAGGCCTCGGGATAGTGTCTGGAGGCCACGGGATAGTGTCTCGAGGCCAAGGGATAGTGTCTCGAGGCCACGGGATAGTATCTTGGCCATTTAGGACATTTTGATGGTTTTTTTTTTCAGCTTTTCTTCCTAGACCACTTGTGCGTGTGTGTGTTTGTGTGTGTGTGTGTGTGTGTGTGTGTGTGTGTGTGTGTGTAAAGTTAGGTAGAATTAGTGTGTGTGTGTGTTTGTGTGGAAAGTTGCAGTAGGTAGGAAGTTAGGTAGCAGCAGAATTAGCTAGCAGAATTAGCTAGCAGAATTAGCTAGCTAGCTAGTCTTCCTTGGGTCCGTGTGTGTGTGTGTGTTTCTGTGTGTGTGTTTCTGTGTGTAAAATTAGGTAGAAAGTAAGGTAGTAGCAGAAAGTAAGGTAGAACAGTTAGCCTATGTGTATTACATGTAGATACAATGGGTTATCCCACCGGTCACTATTGTTGCCGTTGACATGTTTGTGAGTTCTATGACCACATTAAATAAAGTTGAGTAATTGCAAATGCATATATCAATACTAGACACCTTAAACATGATGTGTACCAAAAATCTATGTCCTATCTTTATTTTAACATACTTTAATAACCTTTTCTTTGGGAGCTTTCTTGCTGCCATCCTCTTCTCTTGGCGCAAACAGGAAGTAAACAGCTCTGGTCATGTGACAATTTACAGTAAACATGCGACACTGCACATATTTCATTGAGACCCTTTATTATTTCAATATCTGCTGGAAATGCATTGATAGATCATTCAGTAACATTTTTATAGCCTTAGAAATGAAACATTTTTTTACGGTCACTATTGTGACCGGTGGGATTAAATGGGTTAATGGCTGTCCAATTCAGTGCCTTTTCAATGTAAGCATTTGCAATCTTCATTTCATTGCCGAAATGTTTCTTTAAAAGTTGCTGAGCTTCGGTATATCCTCTGTGAGCTTCCATGTGCAGACAGCTACGAACAAGGTCTCTGGCTTGGCCAGCAGTAAACTGTTCAAGAAAGTAGAGTCTATCCTGACTGCTGCTGGTCTTGTCTTCAATCAGATATTTAAAAGCATGAAAGAAAGACTGATAGGACAGTGGATCTCCATCAAAAACAGGAACTTCTCTCTTAGGCAATAGAGAAAGATTTTGCTGCTTAATCATAAGATCAGTCATTTCCTTTTGCCTTTGAGCCATTAAGCTTAAGCCTCTGTTTGAGCTATCACTGACCTCCAACTGTGGACTTGATGGACTTGTGGCTGCAAGATCATGGTTGGAGGTCAGTTGGATTGTTTGGTGGACAGGTTAGAGTGTGGAGAGCAACAGTTCCCTTTCGAAAGGGAACTCTACACTACGTCAGAATGACGCTATGGGGAACGCCTCAGGCGTGACAGGTGTCTGAAATCAAATATCAACTCACGTCAATCATGTTGACCGGCGACAGTCCGTGAATCATCAGCTTGATTGATTAACGCGCGACCTGGATGTATAAAGGGGAGCCTTGCACACAAGACAACATCTTTTCGTCTTCAGGGACTGTTTGTCTGTATTGAGAATATCGCTGAAGCGCGCGGGAGGCTCTCGAGAGAGCCTCTTGTGCAAACTGTGAGCGTTTTTTATTTAAAAATGCTCCGCTTTCGCGGACCCTTTTCTCGAGGGAGGAGGGTTCAGCATCTGAGCTGTGGTGCGTGCGATCTGTGAAACAATACTGTTTGGGTACGAGGCGTTCACAGCAGTTCCTGAGGGTGCTGGCAGTGTTCATTAAGATATATCTCGGCGCGCGTGAGAAAGAAAAAATCCGTGCGCTGTCGGATGTTTCAACTTCTCACCTGTTGACTTTCTTCTCGAGGGATGAAAGCCAAATATTTTTTAACGGCTCTTTTCTCGCGCTTGCCGAGGCAGTGTGTAGATTACGAGAACGTATAAATGTTAAAACAGTATTGTCTGACCACATCTCCTGTTTTAGAGTCTGGGGCAAAATGTTATGGGAGTAAATCTAAAGTTTTTTCGATGGTCAGGTTGTAGGTCTTAACAGGCCTCCTTGACCAGACAGTCCCCATTTTGCAACCGGACAGTGCTTGGGCCTCCCTGAGGTGCATACTATGGTTAAATGAGCTCCCACATATTATGGTTATCAGGTCATAGGCCTCACTAGGCCTTCCTGAATATGAGCTCCCACATACTGTGGTTATCAAGTTATAGGCCGCTCCAGGCCTTCTTGAATATAGCTCCCATATAATGTGGTTATCAGGTCATAGGCCTCACTAGGCCTTCCTGAAAATGAGCTTCCACATACTGTGGTTGAATATGAGCTCCCACATTCTGTGGTTATCAAGTTATAGGCTTCACCAAGCCTTCTTGAATATGAGCTCCCACATACTGGGGTTATCAGGTCATAGGCCTCACCAGGCCTTCCTGAGTATGAGCTCCCACATACTGTGGTTGAATATGAGCTCCCACATACTGTGGTTATCAGGTCAGAGGCCTCACCAGGCCTTCCTGAATATGAGCTCCCACATTCTGTGGTTATCAGGTCAGAGGCCTCACCAGGCCTTCTTGAAAATGAGCTCCCACATACTGTAGTTGCCAGGTTATAGGCCTCACCAGGCCTTCCTGGTTATGAGCTTCCACATGTCAGGTTACAGGCCTCACCGGCCTTCCTGAATGTGAGCTCCAACATACTGTGGTAATCAGGTTACAGGCCTCATCAGGCCTTCCTGGTTATGAGCTCCCACATACTGTGGTCGCCAGGTTACAGGCAGTATGTGTAGTAGGCTTCCTCTCCATATGAGGGTTGTATTGCTGAGGCCTCCATATACTTATTGAGCCTAGGCGGGCTAGTTATTGCCAATATATGTGCTAGGCTTCCTCTCCCTGTGAGAGTTGTACTACTGAGGCATCCATATACATATTGCATGTTTCAGGCTTCCTCTACTTTTAGAGTCATCCTGTTGAGGCCTTCATGCAAATAGCAAGCTAGTTTTTTGTCAGTATATGTAGTAGGCTTCCTCTCCATATGAGAGTCGTTTTGCTGAGGCCTCCATATATTTTTTGAGCCTAGACGGGCTAGTTATTGCTTATATATGTGCTAGGCCTCCTCTCCATATGAGAGTCGTACTGCTGAGGCCTCCATATACTTACTGTATTGCGTATGCTTATTGCTAGATATATGTGTTAGGCTTCCTCTCCATATGAGAGTCGTACTGCTGAAGTCTCCATATACATATTGCATGTTTCAGGCTTCCTCTACTTTCAGAGTCATCCTGCAGAGGCCTTCATGCTAATAGCAGCCTAGCTTTTGTGTTAGTTTATGTAGTAGGCTTCCTCTCCATATGAGAGTCGTACTGCAGAGGCCTCCATATACATATTGCATGTTTCAGGCTTCCTCTACTTTCAGAGTCATCCTGCAGAGGCCTTCATGCAAGTAGCAAGCTAGCTTTTGTCAGTGTATGTTGTAGGCTTCCTCTCCATTTGAGGGTCGTACTGCAGAGGCCTCCATATACATATTGCATGTCTCAGGCTTCCTCTACTTTCAGAGTCATCCTGCAGAGGCCTTCATGCTAATAGCTAGCTAGTTTTTGTGTTGGTTATGTAGTAGGCTTCCTCTCCATATGAGAGTCGTACTGCTGAGGCCTCCATATACTTACTGTATTGCGTATACTATTGCTAGATATGTGTTAGGCTTCCTCTCCATATGAGAGTCGTACTGCTGAGGCCTCCATATACATATTGCATGTTTCAGGCTTCCTATACTTTCAGAGTCATCCTGCAGAGGCCTTCATGCTAATAGCAAGCTAGTTTTTATGTTGGTTATGTAGTAGGCTTCCTCTCCATATGAGAGTCGTACTGCAGAGGCCTCCATATACATATTGCATGTTTCAGGCTTCCTCTACTTTCAGAGTCATCCTGCAGAGGCCTTCATGCAAATAGCAAGCTAGTTATGTGTTAGTATATGTACAGTAGTAGGCTTCCTCTCCATATAACATGTTGTGGTCGCCAGGTTAGAGGTCCTACCAGGCCTTCCTGGAGGTGAGCTCCCTTTAGGCCCTCACAGGCCTCCTCAGTGTTTTGAAACACAAACACTGGGTAGATCCATGGATCGAGTAGAGAAACTCCCCTCGCTGGCAAGGGTCGTAAAGCACTATGCTGAGTCATACTCTCCAGGATGTCCCGTCTCTGAGATCCGGGCTGAGTGGTTCACTGCCTGCTTCGCAGTCCCTCGGGTTGGATGCCTTCCAAAGGCAAGTGTCCAGAGGCTCTGTCTTCGGACAGACAGGAAGTGGCCAGACTTTAGTGTCTTATGTAGTGACACCAGGTCAGGCCTGCCTGGTGGCATTTCAGGTGGCACGTTCCCCTGAATAGTGACTGGCTGGGGTTCCCTCGGGTCCCCTAGCCACATTCCCTAGAAGGGACCCTTTCTAGTTTTTGAATTGTGGTCCTAGGCCTTTGAGCTGGCCCAGGTAGACCTTCCTTTAAATCTGTGGAGGTTTTTCTTGGTTCCTTTAGCTTGGGCTATGACCGTAGGGAATGCTGTCACTGACAGCCCAGTCTGACCTGAGGGCATGCACTCCCCTTAGCATGGTGGCGTTGGTATATCGTTCCCCATAGCGTCATTCTGACGTAGTGTAGAGTTCCCTTTCGAAAGGGAACGTCTCAGGTTACGACTGTAACCTATGTTCCCTGAGAACAGGGAACGAGACACTACGTCTTTCTGCCATGCCTCGGGGCCTGCCTGCAACAGTCCCTTCAGACGATAGGATGTTGTCTTGTGTGCAAGGCTCCCCTTTATACATCCAGGTCGCGCGTTAATCAATCAAGCTGATGATTCACGGACTGTCGCCGGTCAACATGATTGACGTGAGTTGATATTTGATTTCAGACACCTGTCACGCCTGAGGCGTTCCCCATAGCGTCATTCTGACGTAGTGTCTCGTTCCCTGTTCTCAGGGAACATAGGTTACAGTCGTAACCTGAGACGTTTTCTTTAATAATTGTAAGGGCTAATCCTTTTCAAACTTTCTTTAGCCCGTTGAGGTTAGCAGAGGAGTCTCTCCCGATTCACATATCCACATAAGCACGCACGGAGATGCAGTCATAACAAAAAGCCGCGATTTATTGATTACAATCTCCGGTTTACTTTCAAGCAAAAAAAAATCAAATTAAACTTTACAAACAAAACAAATATTGCTGTGAGCATCAATACAATAGTATGCGATTAAAGAAAACTGTTGCTCTCCACACTCTAACCTGTCCACCAAACAATTGTAATCCACATTTAAGACCTGCACATTTGCGCCGTAATGACGTGTCAAGGAGGAGGAGCAAGTCCATTCACGTGAACAGATTAGTCCAAAAATTAAACATAAAAGAAAGATAGAAAATAAGTGAATTAAACAATTTGAATTAAACAAATAATCTCAATTTTAGTAGTGCACAAAAAATTCTAAATATGGCTCCTACACATTAATATGTGTTATTTTATCAATTTTCAGTCCGTTCCATGTATGCCTTAGGTAAACAAGTCAGTAATAGACTTTTAACTACTATTTTTCCTTTTAACTATACTAATCTCTAATTAAAACGTCTACTAATGTATAAAAATGATCAGAGATCAGGTAAAAACCATAGAAACTTGTTCAATGGTTAGCCGTTGGGGGGCAATCTTAGATGGGGGTGCTTTTTGAGTACAGCTATCACTGTGTGATGCTAATAAAGGCTACACCACCCATGAGACTCTAGGGATGCATTCAAAAGCTTATGCCGAGGACTTGTTGCCTAACAAGACAATGACTTTACAGGCAGCATTTGCACATGGAGGTACCCCACGAAACTGATTTCGGACAGACTTTTGTGGCAGCATAACAGTTTAATGATCTACCTGTACAACAAAATAAAGTGAGCTTTTGATGATAAGTGGATATTGAATAACTATAATAGTAATTTCTCGCTAGACATAACATCAAAAGTGGAAAACGTTGGTCAAAAAAGTTAACTTTCAGATGCAATCTTTATTTTTTAGCTCAGCTGTCACATAATGGAAAGCACAGGATTCTGGGATTTCAAAGACAGTGAAGGATTCAAGGATACATCTATGTGTCAGGGTTCTGCCCTGGCAGCGTTGTCTGTCTTGTCTCTGTTTAATGTTTCTATGTTTACGTTGTGTTTTAACACATGGTTGTGTCTTTGTTTGTGTTTGCCATGTGCTCCTCTGTCCCTTCCTCCTTGTTTCCTGTTACCACGCCCCCTTGTTTAGTTGAGTCCTTGTTTGAGTGTTGGCACCTGTCGTCTCGTTAAGTCCTTGTTTGTCTGAGTGTGCTCACCTGTTCCTCATGTTCCTAGCTCCCTTTATATGTTCGCTCTTTCCCTCTTGTGTTTGCCAGTTCGTTAAATGTTGTACTTCAGAGTACTACTGTGTCTCAGTATCGTTCCTCTTAAGTCGTTAGTGTTTTGTTGAAGTTTGTTAGTGCTCTGGTTACTGCCATTGGCTCTGTCTTGTTTCCCTGTTCCAGTCCTGTTCCAGTCCTGTCCAAGTCCTGTCCAGCAAGCAGCCCTGTTCTGAGCCTGAGATACCCGAGCGCCAATCTGTAAGAAGTTCCTGTCTGGCTTTAGCTGGTTACCTCTGGTCTCTCTCTGTTCTGCCATATCTACACTCCAGCCTACGGACACCTCATTACATCTGCTGCTCTGCTGTTGTCATTGTCTCATCTCTACCTATTGTTTGGATTGCTACCTTCTCCCACCTCGTCCTGCCATCTGTTTGTCAATAAAGCTGTTAATTGTCATCCTACATTTGAGTCCTCCTTCACAGATCCATAACAGAACGAACTGGCCAATACAGGACTCAGCAGGATGAGCATCAAGTTCCTGCCACCCGCCAACATGCAAGAGAGAATGGCCCGTCATTGTAGTCTCACCGCTCTTCGCCAGGATGGCTTAGGAGTTGGGGGCTTTGCCCAGATGTTTTGGACCTGGTCTAGGGGGCTAGATTATAATGATGCAGCTCTCAAGGATATCTTTAACTCCTGCCTGGATGACCCCTTGCCTGCATGGGAGATGGATTCTCTCCGTGTTCTGGATTTCTGGGGTTTCGTTAGTTACCTTGGTAATCGCAGTAAGTGGGGAATGCCGCCAAGCCCACCTGCATCTGCCTTCAACTTTCCCCGCCTGTCTCGTCACATTTATGATCCTCCTTTGGTTTCTACGAGAAGACTGAGATCCAGACGGAATAGGGCAGTCCAGTTCACCACATCAACCTCAGAGCCAGTCAAACCAACCCCCATCACTTCTCAGAAATCCAGGTCAGTCCCAATCACTTCAAGATCTGACTCACTATCTGTTATTCAAGACACAGCTAAGTCAACTGCTGTCATCTCTCAGTCAACTATGCCAATTACTTCAAGATCTGACTCACTATCTGTTATTCAAGCTACAGCCAAATCAACTGCTGTCGTCTCTCAGACAGGTATGCCAGTTCCAGTCACTTCAAGATTTGAGGTACCATCTGTAATTCAAGACACAGTCAAATCTACTGCTATCACCTCTCAGACAATAACGCCAGTCAATTCAAGATCTGAGTCACTAACTGTTATTCAAGACTTAGTCAAATTAACCGCTGTCACCTCTCAGACAATAACGCCAGCCCCAGTCACTCCAAGATCGGAGTCACGGTCTGTTATTCAAGACACTGTCAGATCCACCGTAGTCATCTCTCAGAGAATTATGTCACTCCCGGTCACTTCAAGATCTGAGTCTCCATCTGTTCTTCATGACACAGCCAAGTCAACCGATGTCTTCCCTCAGTCAATTACGCCTGTTCCAGTCATCTCTGAGTCTGTCGACTTAACCTCTGTTTTCCCTGTTACTAACGAGAACTATCCTGTCTCTTCAGAGCCTGCTCAATCTGTTTCAGTCAGTGCTGATTCTACGAGGGTTACTGCTTCTCCGCCTGGGTTGGCCGAGTTGGCTACAGATACTACAGAAAGAGCCTAGCAAGCAGTATCAGCTCGTCACAAGAGAAAGAAGAGAAGGGTACGTGCTGAACAGTCTACATTTCTCCATTCCCAAGCCCCAGATCCAGTGGTTTCTGAGGTGTCAAGCCAAGTGAGTTCTATTCCCATGCCGTTGATAAGCGATGTCATTCCCACAGAGACAACCTCTACCAGTCCTGTTATGTTTACTGATCCCAGTCCCAAGATGCCTATTGTCATTGCTTCAGAGGCTTTATCTGAACTTCTAACTAGTCTTGTCAAGATCCTAGAGATGCCTGTTAATCCTGTCTTGTCCACTAGTCCCAAGCCTGCTGTTGAGAGGGCGTTTCCCGAGCCCACTGCTGCTACAGAGAGGGCGTTACCCGAGCCCGCTGCTGTTACAGAGAGGGCGTTTCCCGTGCCCGCTGCTGCTACAGAGAGGGCATTTCCCGGGCCCGCTGCTGCTACAGAGAGGGCGTTTCCCGAGCCCGTTGCTGCTACAGAGAGGGCGTTTCCAGAGCCCCCTGCTGCTACAGAGAGGGCGTTTCCCGAGCCCGCTGCCGCTACAGAGAGGGTGTTTCCCGTGCCCGCTGCCGCTACAGAGAGGGCGTTTCCTGAGCCCGCTGATGCATCTGAAAGCGCTGTCCCAGAGTCAGCAGATGCTACTGAAAGCGTTGTCCCAGAGCCCGAAGATGCTACTGAAAGCGCTGTCCCAGAGCCCGCAGATGCTACTGAAAGCGCTGTCCCAGAGCCCGCTGATGCGACTGAAAGCGCTGTCCCAGAGTCCGCTGATGTGACAGAAAGCGCTGTCCCAGCGCCCGCTGTCCCAGAGTCCGCTGATGTGACAGAAAGCGCTGTCCCAGCGCCCGCTGATGCGACTGAAAGCGCTGTCCCAGAGTCCGCTGATGCGACTGAAAGCACTGTCCCAGAGTCCGCTGATGCGACTGAAAGCGCTGTCCCAGAGTCCGCTGATGCAACTGAAAGCGCTGTCCCAGAGTCCGCTGATGCAACTGAAAGCGCTGTCCCAGAGTCCGCTGATGCGACTGAAAGCGCTGTCCCAGCGCCCGCTAATGCGACTGAAAGCACTGTCCCAGAGTCCGCTGATGCAACTGAGAGCGCTGTCCCAGCGCCCGCTGATGCTACAAGAGGTGCTGTCCCAAAGCCCGCTGATGCTACAGAAGGTGCTGTCCCTGACCCTGCTGGTGCTACAAGAAGCACTGTTTCCAAGCCAGCTGCTCCAGAGTGCACAACCCGGGAGGGTGTCCCCGTGCACGTCTGCATAGCCCAGGAAGGTGTCCCCGTGCACGTCTGCACAGCCCAGGAGGGCGTCCCCGAGTCAGTCCCCGTGCATGTCTGCACAGCCAAGGAGGGTGTCCCCGTGCACGTCTGCACAGCCCAGGAGGGCGTCCCAGAGTCAGTCCCTGTGCATGTCTGCACAGCCCAGGAGGGCGTCCCAGAGTCAGTCTCCTTATCTGTTTCCAAGACCTTCCCCGATCCTACCAGCCCTGTCTTTACCCCCAGGTCTGTCAAGCCCCCATGGAAGCCCAAACCAGATAGGCCAGTTCCTGATCCCCAAAGTGCCCCATTTCAAGTTCCTATTCCACCCTCTGTCCCTGGTTATGGTTCCCCTAAGCCGGTACCTTTATCAGCCTTGAACTTTTTTCCCAGTTCTGTTCCCACTCGCCCCATCCCTCCTGCCCCATCCCTCCCTCTGTGTTCCCTGGTCAGTTTGGGACTTCCATGTCTTTGCCCTTCCCTCCCCCCCAGTTCTCTCCATGGTCTCTGCCTGTTTTGGACGCCTGGAGGCGTCCTTTAGAGGGGGGGGGGGGTACTGTCAGGGTTCTGCCCTGGCAGCGTTGTCTGTCTTGTCTCTGTTTAATGTTTCTATGTTTACGTTGTGTTTTAACACATGGTTGTGTCTTTGTTTGTGTTTGCCATGTGCTCCTCTGTCCCTTCCTCCTTGTTTCCTGTTACCATGCCCCCTTGTTTAGTTGAGTCCTTGTTTGAGTGTTGGCACCTGTCGTCTCGTTAAGTCCTTATTTGTCTGAGTGTGCTCACCTGTTCCTCATGTTCCTAGCTCCCTTTATATGTTCGCTCTTTCCCTCTTGTGTTTGCCAGTTCGTTAAATGTTGTACTTCAGAGTACTACTGTGTCTCAGTATCGTTCCTCTTAAGTCGTTAGTGTTTTGTTGAAGTTTGTTAGTGCTCTGGTTACTGCCATTGGCTCTGTCTTGTTTCCCTGTTCCAGTCCTGTTCCAGTCCTGTCCAAGTCCTGTCCAGCAAGCAGCCCTGTTCTGAGCCTGAGATACCCGAGCGCCAATCTGTAAGAAGTTCCTGTCTGGCTTTAGCTGGTTACCTCTGGTCTCTCTCTGTTCTGCCATATCTACTCTCCAGCCTACGGACACCTCATTACATCTGCAGCTCTGCTGTTGTCATTGTCTCATCTCTACCTATTGTTTGGATTGCTACCTTCTCCCACCTCGTCGTGTCATCTGTTTGTCAATAAAGCTGTTAATTGTCATCCTGCATTTGAGTCCTCCTTCACAGATCCATAACACTATGTTGCCTTCTAATATCGATCCAGATGAAGGTCTCTCAGGAGAAAGGAAGTGAAGCTAACACAGGATTCAAACTTGCCTTGATGCCTTCCTACCTTGGATTGCATTCCCTGAAGGCAGCATCTTTAAGCTTTCGAATGTATAGCCTTCAATTAGATGAAGGTACCAAGGGAGGCAGGCAGTGAAGCTAACATTGGATTCGGACATACCTTGATGCCTTCCTACCTTGGCATGCATCCTCCAATGGCACCATTTTTTAAGCTTTCAGAATCAGCCAGGGTCAGTGTTTCCCAACCCTGTTCCTGGAGGCACACCAACACTACACATTTTCCAACTCTGCCTAATCAAACAAACCTGATTCAACTCATCAGCTCATTAGTTGAGACTCCAAGACTAGAAATTGATGGGTCCGATAAGGGAGACATCCAAAATGTGCACTGTTGGTGTGCCTCCAGGAACAGGGTTCTGCTCTAGGTCACCATCAATCTGCACAATCCACTGCCTCATTTCACTGTCAGGGGGAAAGCCGCATGTCCTGCTTCGCTTCTCTCCTTGCACATGTCACAGGTCAGGGCGAGCGCCAGCGGGCCGCCCGCCCCTGGCTTGCGTACCGCCCCTGAGGAGCTGACCGTGGACACGAAGGGAGGCAGACACAGAATTCAAAATAAATACGTTCTTTATAAATAATAAAAACAGTCTTAAAAGGTCTCCTCGGCATTCTCTTCTTCAGGGCTCAGACAGAGCGAGGAATAAACATAGTTCACAGCTTCCGCATTCTCTTCTTCGACGTTCTCTTCTTCAGCGTTCTCTTCTTCGGGCTCAGACAGAGAGAGGAATGAACATAATTCACAGCTTCCGCCTTCTTCTTCAACGTTCTCTTCTTCGGGGCTCAGACAGAGAGAGATATGAACATAACATGAACGTACCTCAGCAGTTTCAGACAGAGAGTGGAATGACCATAATTCATAGCTTCCGTGTGCTCTTCTTCAGCGTTCTCTTCTTTGGGGCTCAGACAGAGAGAGATATGAAGATAACATGAACGTAACTCAGCAGTTTCAGACAGAGAGAGGAATGAACATAATCACAGCTTCCGCGTTCTCTTCTTCAATGTTCTCATCTTCGGGGCTCAGACAGAGAGAGATATGAACATAACATGGATGTATCTCAGCAGTTTCAGACAGAGAGAGGAATGAACATAATTCACAGCTTCCACGTTCTCTTCTTCGGCGTCCTCTTCTTCGGGGCTCAGACAGAGAGAGGAATGAACATAACATTAACGTATCTCAGCAGCTTCAGCATTCTCCTTCAACAGGGCTCAGGCGGGGAGAGGAATGAACAGCTGTGACTGCGAGTGAACAGCAGAAACACAATTCCCACGCTCGGATATTCACCAACACACTGCAAGGTTTCACTAGTGCTCATTTCTACAATAAAACTGCAATTCAACAGACTCACGGTGCAACCAAGGCTTACACCCGCAATCCAGGCAAAGTCTTCTCTCTCTCTCTCTCTCTCTCACCTGCTGTGTTCGCCACCACTACGGCTGCTGCGTCTCCCTTTTTAATCCGTTTGGAAACCGCGTCTCAATTGCAGCCCAAACTCTCCTCCAAGGGCGTAGTACAAAATTATGGGCCCTGTAGAAAGGCATTCTCTATGGGCCCCTCCCCACATCCACATGCTATTAATTCTAGCATCTTTCTGGGCCCTCCTCACATGAGGACCCTGGGTACTCAGTCCCCTTTCTACCCCCAGTCCAACACCCCTGCTCTCCTCCTCTCACACCTGTCAGCAATTTTCCTCATCAAGCCTCCTTAGCCGCCATTACTCACATAGGAAACCGGAACCGTCCTAGTGTCACATCGGAAGAACTCCCCGGGGGAAACACGTTCTCAAAGAAAAAGGTTCCGCTCAGCCGCTTGTCACCCCGTGACACACACATGAAGTTGGCATGAACCAGATGTTGAGAGTGAAATGACTACTCGAACAAGACAAAAGGATGGTTGAAACAGTTAAAAACTGTCAATTTTAATTTCATCGCGACTTTAAGGCCCTTTCAAGAGAACAACATCTCCAAGGTGATCTAAATCCAGAAAATATAAACCTGAGGTTAAAAAGCAAAAAGTGTTTTGATCCTACCACAATCATTCCATGGAATAATTTCTCCTTTGAGGCCTAACTCTTGCACAGTTTGAAAAATAGACTATATTTTGTCTCTATCATTCTTCAAACATTTTGTCATTTCTAAATATTTACAGATTGTTGATCTTAATAGTTCTTTTCCCTAAACAGTCCATGTTTTGTTTTTGTGATCTTCAGGGTCAAGTGTTCTAATCTGGGGGTGTTGAGTGTATGGAAATTCCTCATAACGTTGCCACATCATTGGTGTCTTCTTCCCCTAAGGCCCTTGACACAACACTGAAAACAGGGACGTGCGGAGAGTGTTTCACGGGCAGGGGATCAAATGTAAAAAAGTGCATCTATCACTATGGAGTAATTAATAAAATAAGTAGTCCTAAAATGTAAATTGCTAATAATAAGCTAGAAAATTGTAGTATCACCCTGGTAGACATTGCAAACAGACTGTGTGTTCTCAATTAATGAATATGAGACTACTGAAACAAGTACAACGTACATACTGTATAAGGATGCAGAGTATGCATTGAAAGCCTACTTCTTGCCAAAAGCTAAATAGTAGCTGAACACCACGCCTTCCATAAATGCTGTCAGGCATCTCACAAGGCACACTGTTGCTTTGCGCAAGCTTTTTTTTTTACTTCAAATATCTTTAGAGAGCAGCATTTTTTTCTTCCTATTTTTACCCAAAATAGGACGATAGTGAGCTAAACTCTCACATGTAATTTGTTTCATTCATACTTGAAGCCGAAGGGCGCCCTCACACAGTCCACAAGTAAGACTCATGAGTAATACGTTCCAGGAAATCCCTAATATGGACAAAGACATCTGGTGGTCACTGTTTAAACACAAAGATAATTATTCTGAGGAAGTATTATGGTGTATCTGTGTTCCTCAAGCCATCTCAGGTGTTTTCATCAAGATAATATATGTTTATAATGCAATGCTAATCGACATAGCCTTTATCACTGAATACTAGAAAATAATATTATTTATTTTTAATTTCTATTTGACTGATAGTGTTATTTTTGGATTATTTTTTCTAGATTTCAATAGATATTGCGATATACAGTTATTGTGGATTCTTTTGGCCATGGTTAACCATGTAGTGAAAAATCTGATATTGTAACAGCCCTACTGCCGAGTGTTGCTGCACTAGGACAGTCATGACCTTGTGGCCTTTATTACTCATGACGAACTGTTCCACTTTTACCGTGTTCTACACGGATTGGCTTCAGTGCCTGCAGCATTTCAGAAGATGATGATCATCATCCTGACTGGCTTGTCAGGGGTTAAAAATTACCTGAGTGACATTACCATCCACAGAGATGACATGACTATGCATGACAAAGCACTTCAAGCAGTCTTACAATAACTAGAAAAAAGCTGCTGGCTTGCAGCTCAATAAATAAGACAAGTGTCGCTTCTGGCAAACCAGCCTGCTGTTCTTGGATCATACTGTTACAGTGGAGGGTTTTCTTCCTGATGAATCATATGTACAGGCGATTCAAAATGCCACTGTTGATTATCTGTCACATTTGCCCTTAATACTTCTCCTGCAGATAATGCTGTTGCTCCAGCTCCTGTTGATGATGTTGATGAAGAGTTTATTTTAGTGCTGTCAATCGATTAAAAAATTAACTAGATTAATCACACAATTTTTCTGTGATTAATTGCGATTAATCACAATTTATTTTTTTATACATATTTTATGCAGAGAAAACATTAAGACAGTATTGTAAATACTTGTTTAATGGCATCTTTTTATGAATGAAGGCCAGTATCACTGATACTAATACAGCTACTGATTTATTGGTGAAAATGAAGCTTCAAAAAATATATAACATCTTTTCATTTAAGTGAACTTCAAACAATCCTCACACAATCCCATAATACATGTCATATATACATGTGCTTTTCCTACCTGTCTATAGGTAGGACATATACATAAATTGAATAAAGATATCAAATAGTTTGCACTGCATAAATTATAAATAAAAAATAGACTAACCCTTATTTAAGCTACAAAAGTCTTTATTTAGTCACGACTAGTGAGTAATTGTTTCTGTTCCCTTTGTTCTTTGTTTAACTTTACTGACAGACAGTATTAGTGGCTGATGTCACTTTAAGACCTGCAGCTGCTGTCAGAGAAGCGGATCTCTCACGCGCCTCATTCTCTGACAACTATTTACGTTCATTTAAGACTTTCTTTAACTCATTTAAGACTGCTCTTATGCGCAGATATTAGACAAAACTGACCATTTTACATAATTGTGTGTGTCTTATTGTTCGTTCAAGTGCGAAAGAGAACTCGATTCTGGCACTCTGTATGTGCGCACTGGCGCACGATACTGGCGCCCCTGTGTGTGTCAGGACATTCACAGGGAGCGCATTTTCTTTTGTCTTGTCGTGCTTGAATGGTTTGAAAGCATTTGCATGAACAAGAGTGTGATCATATAATGTAACGCTAGCTAAAGGATGACAGAAAAAACGGATGCTGCGTTAATTGCGTTAAATATTTTGTACGCGTTAAACTGGGAAAAAAATGATCGCATGCGTTAACGCGTTAATGTTGACAGCCCTAGTTTTTGTATTGTTTTTCTATCTGCGGCTTGTAAATCTCTGTCTGCAGCTGATGTTGATGCTACATGTGCTTCTTGTCCTGCTCTATGGCCGTCTAGCCATGGAAACCTGTGGAACAGTGCCACTCCACATGCTACAACTGGTATTTCACCCTTTCAGCCCCTCTATGGAAGGCAAATGCGCCCAAGGCTATGTATTTTGCCATCTGCTCCTGTGCACCCGCCAACTGACATGACAGTTCGCAGAAGGGTTTCGCGGCTGCAACATAAAATGAAAGAGTACACTGTTGCTAAAGCCTGGTACGCACTGTACGATTTTGGCCTCGATTTGGCCGTCTGAGATTCATTTTGCAAATCCTAAAAGATTCCTCTGATCCTAGGCCAAAATCTGAAATATTTGAACATTATTTTGACATGTTCACCGACAGCAGATGACTGTTGCAATAAAATACTACCTACGGTGAAATTCTGGCAGAAACTTGACTCACAGTCCTGCGGTGTGACTTCTACGACAACTGTCAATTTTTTTCAAGACAAGCCATGACCAAAATTAACGTTAGAGATTTCTTTGTAGCCACCATTTCAATCCCGCTTGTAATGTAGTTCACTGTCACCGAATATGTTATTGATTGATAATGTAAAACAATTAACGTAAGTTAATTGTAATGTGGACTCCTATTTTGAAAAAGAAGTCTGAACTGTTGAAGTGTGTTCGACGTAATGTGTGTGAGAATGGAAGTGAGTACTAACTTACTAACTCCTGACAGTTACCACACTGTGCCAAGGTCAATAAGTCACACTCAGTATATGATAATTATATATTTTTATGACAAGGAAAAGCTACTTGATGTAAAATGTCTTTTAAACAACTTGCAAGAGTGTATCTACAGTTCAGGGCTAGCCCTAGCATTTTAGGGGCCCAAAGCAGATTTTCAGATTTCAAACATTAACACATGCCACTTATTACCAAGCATTACTGTCTGAACCCCTAGCATGGGGCCCCCTGGTGGCCCCTATGTAACCACTTGTATTGCTTATTATCAGAATTTAACAAAGTGAAAATGAATGCATTTTGCAAAGTGACATTTTGTTTCAATGTAAAACAAATTTATGGAAACCGTTTGAAGCATTTTAAGGTTACCATGGCCCTGGAGTCTCTAAGCCCCCAAAATCAAGGCTTAATATATCTTAATATCCCCTATCTCAAAGCTTTGTTTTATTTTCAGTGGTGTGAAAGGCATCTCATTAAATTCCTCCAGCCTCTGTAAAGTGCTAGCTGTTCTCACTGTGAAGACATGAGAAAAGACTCATCCTGACCCCAAGGTCCATTAGAGCTCATTGGTGTTTTGACCCTTGATACTCCAGAGTTTCTTCTCCCACCAGTTTGCTTGAGGGAGCATCTCGACCATCTTGAAATTGAAGGAAATTAGATGCGGGTGAATTGCCATCCGAGTGTCTCTATGGTAACAGCCACACAGGAGACCCATTGCATGAGCGGTGCCTCTTGTTTTTTTGCTTCTTTGCAGCTGTGGACTCACGGATGTTGCTTTCGGTCAACATCAAAGTGACGAGGCTTATGTTGATGCATCCAAGGGTATACATCACCTAAAGGAAGTAGAGTGTTCCAGATGTGTTATCTGACAGCAGCATTTTGTCACAGAAGGTGCCGATGGACTCAAAAAATGTTGTTTATGCAAAGTCCACACGCCTGCCAGAATTTTCTTACAGGGTGTGTTGATAGGAAATAGTGTGCAATAAAAAAGGTATTCTGCAAACACAGACCATTAAAGTGCATGTATGAGTTTAATATTAGAACAGTCTCGTAATTATTTCCATAAGCTCTATCCTCGGGTAAAGTTTCAATAATAACGCAGATTCCAGTAAGGTACTTTAGCCTTTTCCTGTCTACGTACCATAAACTTACCCTTAAGAAATTAAGAGACACAAATAATAGTAATATAAAACTCCATATAAAATTCTATACCATGAGATTATTTGTTGTGCATTTGTTTTTTTTTTGTTTGTTTTTTTAGTTTTTTGTTGTTGTTTTTTTGCAATTTGTTAAGTGCCTGAAAACCCTTCATCTGGTACCACCTCAATGCAATTTACAGTTATTATTATTTTTACATTTTTTATTTATTTTATTATTCTATGTTAGTGCAAGGTCTAACAAGGGCAAAACAAATTAATAATAATAATAATAATAATAATAATAATAATAATAATAATAATAATACACATAATTTCAAAAAATAAAACAAAAACCATTTTGTCCTGTAACTTTTTCCCCATTGATATGTTTTGAGATAATATTGATAATACTATGATGAGTATATCATATAAAATACAGTCTGGTAGTAAATAATACAGTTTAATTATACAATATTATGTATGAAATCATAAAACACATTACAGTCTATTTCACATAATGGATGTTTTTCATATGGTCCACAAAATAATAGCTGTATAAAAAAAAAAAAAAAAAAAAACTCATTCAAAAGTTTTCATATGCTACATTTGAATATGTAAATTAAACATATAAACATAATCTTAAAAATAAGAGAGGCCCTTATTTTGCACAATTTATATGATCATAGTGGATCAGTTATGAAAACATGAGGTAGTGTAATTGTATTGATGATTTGCCATACTTTAAAATCTATAGTTTGGAAGAGATTGTTGGTGGGAATTACCCAGTTTGCAATGTGTCTAGAGGATTACGTAATTCTTGGTGTCATTATTGATTGTTACTGTGGATGAAATGTGAGTTCCAGTTTAATAATGGGCTTGAACTCAAAGTTTATAGTTTACAGTTTATTTCAGATAGTACCATCTGCATCTTTTCATAAACTCCCTTGTGTTAATATTTTTTAGGTCAAGGTCATTGGTCAGATGTAATTGCTCCTTAATGGAGGCAGTCGTGGCCTAATGGTTAGATAGTCAGACTGGTAACCCAAAGGTTGCGGTTTCGATTTTTAATACTGGCAGGAAGTGACTGAGGTGCCCTTGAGCAAGGCACATAACCCTCAATTGCTCCCCTGGAGCCACAGTGAAAATGACTGCCCACTGCTCTGTGTGTGTGTGTGTGTTTGTTCACTACTCCGAAAGTGTGTGCACTAACTTGGATAGGTTAAATGCATAGGACAAATTCCAAGTATGGGTTACCACATGCCACTTTCACTATAATTATGTGTTGACCAGCTTGCTACTTATGATAAAAACAATCCCATGTCGCAGGTGCTTTATAGTCAGCTGTATAAAATATGCTCACACATGCTCTGATCAGTTTTTTTTTTTTTTTTTCTCATTTCATCAGAATAATGGTGTTAAAGGGATAGTTCACTTTGAAATGAAATTTTGGTATGTTTTAGCTTACCTCAAGGGCATCCAAGATGTAGGTGTCTTTTTTTCCGCAGTAGTTTCAATTTTGATATTTTTAGGTCAAACCGTTCTTGTCTCTCAGTCATTTGATGCAGGTCTGTGGTCACTGTCTCAAAGAGCATGCACAGAGTCCAAATTAAAACAATTCCCCATCGTCCAAATTAAACAATTCCCCATCGTAAGTACACATTGATGGCCTAAGACACGAAACGAGCGGTTTGTGTGAGAAAACGAACAGTATTTATATCGTTTTTACCTCTTGTAACACAGCCACGTCCAAGTGATCTGAGGGCGCGGGCGCATCCTGGTGTGTGACGTGTGCGCAGACTGGTGCATAGTTATATACACTAGATGTCGCCTTGTCTATGGCAGTTCATTGGAACAAATGTCTTTAAGGCGACATCTAGTGTATATATATATATCTATACTGTGCCCTCAGATCAGATCACTTGGACGTGGCTGTGTATAAGAGGTCAAAACGATATAAATACTGTTCGTTTTCTCACACAAACCGCTCGTTTCGTGTCTTAGGCCATCAATGTGTACTTACGATAGGGAATTGTTTTATTTGGACGATGGGGAATTGTTTTAATTTGGACTCTGTGCATGCTCTTTGAGACAGTGTCCATAGACCTGCATCAAATGACTGAGAGACAAGAACGGTTTGACCTAAAAATATCAAAATTGAAACTACTGCAGAAAAAAAGACACCTACATCTTGGATGCCTTTGAGGTAAGCTAAAACATACCAAAATTTAATTTCAAAGTGAACTATCCCTTTAAAGGGTCATGACAAGGGTCATGGTGGCTGTGAGAAGAAGGGAGGGGAGTGGGTATGTATAGAGAGCCTAAGTCCCGCCCCTCCGCTTCCGGCTCATGGGACCTTATTTCGGAAAAAAAATATGTATGGAAGTCAATGGCGAGAGACAACTTATCTTTTTATTCCGTCTGAACTGTGCCCTGAATTACACATATGATGTTTGTCAATTTAAAAGGTAATTATGAAAGTCAAGAAAGTCGCAGTTTGTCATAAAACAGAAGAGTAACGTTTAGTTTTATGTGAAAATCGCTCAATGAACTACATCTCTCGTCTCCCATTTTGTACGTCACAAGATCCGTTGCTCGTATGTGTGTATTTTGGCTCAAAACACTCAGGCATGACGTTGTTACGTTACGATTATAATGTAAGACTATAGAAATGAAAAAAAATGTCAGACATTAGCTTCAGTAAAGTTAGCTTCATTCATTGAGAGAAAAGGTATGACGTCCCATGTGCGCCTTCTGGGTTTGTAGTCTTTGTAATTACGTATTTTCACAGTCTTATACCTCAGCAGTTTTACATCAAGCTGCGACTTTCTTGACTTTAAAGGGCACCTATTATGCCCCTTTTTAGAAGATGTAATATTGGTCTTGGGTGTCCCCAGAATGCATTTGTGAAGTTTCAGCACAAAATACCCCACAGTTAATTTATTATAACCATTTGAAAATGTCATTTTTGGGGCCTGTTTTAAAAAGAGCTGTTTTGGCGCCTACCACTTTAAATGTAAATGAGCTGCATATCCCCGCCCTGCTGCTGGACCTAGATGATGAAGAGAGTCTGGCACAGAATAAACACGAATGAGAATGGACTAAACGTCTCAGAATGGTTATTTGATACATTTATGTACTTACAAAGTTTTAATCGCGTCCCCTTTGCCATTATGGATGTGCAACACACACACACACACACACACACACACACACACACACACACACACACACACACACACACACGAACTGTGATAACGTTCGCGCAATTTTTTGAAACTAGTACACACACACACACACACTACTGTGATAACGTTTGCTAAGTACAAACGATTTATTTATTTATTTATTAAGGGGAGGGAGATAGACGTTTATATAGCCTACTGTCTATGGAGATAGAGCAGACCTTAATTTATTTACATTTGTAAATGCTGCAAAAATGCCTACGTGACATAAAACTGTCTGACGTTGTTTGTTGAGACATCCTATGACGACGACAATAAATAGCTTTAGACGCATTTGTTGTTGAACTGGCTGACATCGATTGAAATGACTATTTGCTCAAAAATCATAAAATACACTTACTTTTTCTGGAGGTGACGTTGGATCGCGAACTGTAGGCAACGATCCACACTTGAGGATTAACTTTGACCCTCGTTCACTATAAACAGTCAGTCAGAAAATGAATCTCGTATTTAGGAAGTTTAAGTGGTGCCTTTTCTTCATAAATAAAATCCATCCGCTGCGTTTTCGGTGGCTCTGATGTCAGTGAAGACTAGTATGTCCATTCTTACATCCCACAACAGAACACCTACACCTCTTAGGAGACATTACCGGATCACCGAGGGCGGGGTCTATGCCAAAACCAGATGTCAATCAAATCACGTCGGTGGGGCTTAGCTCATTTCTACGTCACAGTGAGAGAAATCTAGAACAGGGTGTTCTGAGACAGTGCTTATGATTTATTGAGATAGTAAAAAAACTACTGGGTGGATTTTTATCATTCTAGGGTGGTTTTGCTCACACACTGCCATCACACATTTATGTTCAAACACCATGTAAAAGTGAATTTTGCATAATAGGTGCCCTTTAAAATGCATCTTTTAAATTGACAAACATCATATGTGTAAATCAGGGCACAATTCAAACGAGATCAAAATATTTGTTGTCTCTCGCCATTGACTACCATACAATATTTTTCCGAACTAAGGTCCCATGGTGGTCGACCGGAAGGGGAGGGACTTAGGCTCTCTATGGCACGGCAGGGGAGAGGGGAGGGTGGAAACTGTCATCGCCAGTGGCCCATGCATGCATATCGACTGTCACTAAAAATCAGTGGTAAAACGTGAGGAAATGCTAGATTTTTTATAGCTGGCAAAGTTATAGTCTAATGAAATACACTGACACCTTATAATTGTATTTAAAATATATAAATGCACATGTATATGTATAATTATGTCATTAAAAAATATATATTTGTTTATATACACACTATAAATGCATATATATATATATATAAAAAAAAATCGCTTAAAAAAAAACATTCCGTACATAGCCTAGATCTACGCGCCGCCTAAACCCACATAATAAAGATGGACAGTGACATATAAATTCGCACAAATTATGCATACGTTCCATACAATTGAGGTATTATCGAAATATCTAAATTTTAATAACGAGTGATTATTTAACAAAAGGCAAGTAAAACGTTCAGGGTTACATTTAGACACACACACACACACACACACACACACACACACACACACACACACACACACACACACACACACCTCTGAAGCGATAGAAAAGTCCTTGGGACCGCATCACTCGCAAGACGAAACCTGCATTGGTGTACAAGGCCGAAGTCCACCATTCTCCAGTTGTAAGGTTGCTACACACACATAGTTTAGATGTGTTTGTGGTTGATGGCCGGAGTCTAGTCCCGGCAGCATCGCGAGGAAAGATGCACTGGAACTTTTGCACCACGAAAACAAACGCGCGTCCCATCATTACCTCTCTCATCTACTATGCGATATCATAAGGCTTGTTCGACTTCATGCAGCTCTGCGCAGACCGATCGGCGGCTGACTTAAAGCAGTGCATGCCGGTTAGAAATTTTGTCCGACTTGATACAGCGCCGATGCCACATGACTGTGACGTATGCCATCAAAGTACCGCGAGAGCAATTCGAGAGTAGCCGGAGAACTCAGCCAGCGCAGCTTCTCCAGAGCGGCTGCACTGGGCTGCAAGTGGGCTGATGACGACACAGCTGTTCCACGATTGGCCGGATTCACGCATGACAACGATCACGTGTGTTTCGTGTTTATTCGAAAACCTTAGTTCCTCTAAAGCTCTCAAATTAGTTTATTATAACAGTGAACACTCTTTTCATGTCGTTGTCATGTTATATTGTGTCATGTTTATCAAATTAAAACTGCTTAAAAAACGTAGACTCCACTTCATTGATAGTAGCTTATGTTGAACTTTATTCTTGTTCAAAAAGACGCTGGATGAAGCAGTAGGCTACATAAAGTATTGAATGAAAATGTGCATGAAACATCTGTGCATTATTTGGCAAATATTGCATTTATTTCACTGCAGCTGTGGTAAAGTATGCAAACACCACGTGAGCGGTCACAACGGGAACCAGAAAGTGTCCGACTTCACGTCTCCGTTTGCAGCTCCTCCCCGCCTGCACGCGGCTACTCTCGCCGATCGGTTGCATCCAGCCGCAGCCGATGTCGAACACACCTATAGTTTGACATGTCTGTCATTGGAAAGATCCACGTGGTGTCATGAATAATTAATAGAAAGTGTCTTCTCATTGGATAAAAAACTCAGTCTCATTAATAATTATGAGAGTCAAAGTACTATCGTGCTCTGACACGATGAATATTTTAAACCCGGAAGACGAAAATAGCGTATAAAAACTCAAATTTAACCATTTCCCCCCTACTATTAAATCTAACAGATGCTAACATTGTCTTCACTGGTGTTCAACACACATACCTCTGTCTCAGAAATTGTGGTTTAGGGTGTCATGACCCTTTAAACAGCCACTCTGTATATGGGTTAGTGCTGTTTATTATGGCACTTAAGAGTCACAACGATAAATTAAAAGCAAGACACTGTTATTTTCCAGACTTCTTTTAAACATAACCATAACAAAAGATTATTTTCATCCTAGAATCAGCACTGACAGTAATTTTCTCCAGATAAAGGCCACATCCAGGAAACAATATTATAAATGTTACTTGGTTCCCATAATCAGATACAGTGAAAACAGAGACGATTACTCAGCCAAGTCCGACATATCATGATGAACAAATAGAGACCCACAGGCCCATCTCATCAACTGTTTGCTCTGTTGCTAAATGTTCAAGAGACATCATTTACCTGCCAGGTGATGTCAAACAGAAGGTGACAGGTGGGATCCCTTCATCAACATGCAGCTGTTTTGAGTTCTGTAGGATAATTGGAGCCAGGCTCCTCTAGTTCTCTCCATTACATTTCGGCAATGAGCCATCAATCCCACGCACACAGTATGTGGGAGATTGATGGATCCGACGCGCTGCTGGATCTGCAGTCACAGGATTAATCAGAGAGTATGCATCTAAGTCTGTCGCACACATCCTGAGGAGATGAACGACATCAGTGTGAGTTTTCTTTCTCTGAAATCTGTTGCTTTGTGGTTCATAGCACTCGAACATCAGCTGCAGGGTCACTGACAGCTTAATGCTCGAAAACTGTTAAATTACTGTCGCCATGGTGATGCTGCCATAGCAACAGAGTTTCCGGAGGTAGTGATTTGCAACTAGTCTGCACACATTTGCGGGAGAGCATCACATAAGTGTTTTCCACATGTACTCAACTAAACACAATCCCACACAAAACTATTCCTGTTTCCATAAACAATGAAACCTGATTCTGTTTCAGCGCAAACGTACAGTGCATTTGTGAGATGGAAAGCTGTAATATCGAGTTACCTTAGCCTGACCCTGGGGTAGATGGAATATCTAATTTCATATCTCATAACATTGAGGGATCATCATCTGTCTGGTTTAAGGGCAAACGCAAGCAGTGAAGAGCTTTACGGGAACATAAGAAAATCTAATCCGAGGCATTCTCGAAATGGACAGATTGAAATGGACAGATTGATGACAAATATAATAGTGACCTTTATGACATTAGTGGTTGTAGCATTCTGAGCTTTTAGCCTTCACGTAAGTGACCTACATGTGTGTGACAACAGCCTGAGGCAGAGAAAAACAGGGCTTGCAGGTGGTTGAACATGGCATGTGTTACAAATCTCTGTTTGGATCACACCATCAATAATCGTGAACAAATCAAACGCTGATGTGGAGGCTGATAAGAGTCATTTTTCACCTCCAAAGAAAGCATTTACTTTCACATTAGTGGAGTATTAAGTAATCCATCAGTGATGTCAGAGGGACTGATCTTGTAAACAGGGGTGAAATGAGATCTATGCCGACCTGTCACAACCAACAGTGTATAGTTACCCACGGTGTACTATTCTGTTAATTGTGAAATTCGGTGGTCAAACTTTTTTTGCATATTCACTGCGAAACTGTATATTTGAACGTTTTATTCATGGCAACCTGCTGATTGCTATTTTACTGTTTCTTATATCATACAGATGCTTGTGGATGTGAAAGGTTTGCAAAGTTTCAAAGATCAAAGTAAATGGAGTTATTGTCTCCAATTGAAAGATCCGATTCTAAACTGCCTGAAAAGAAGTAGTCCGTAATTCCAGTCTCACTTCCTGCACAAACCTACCTAGGTTTGTAACAAATTTGCATAAGTCCCACCTATGGGATTCATGGTTTTCGGTGCCTGCAAATACTGTAGATGTTGCTAAGGCCTGGAAGAGTTTGGTTCGTGTGTTGAGAAAACACTGTTTTGGGATGACGACTCACGCTCAGATTGATAGGGTAAAACCGACGCCATTGTTACTGTTCATATCACTGTGTATCAAGCGCTGAGCAAGCTTCTGGAGCTGAAATTCAGATATGGTGATGGGAGTTTCATTTCCGACACAGTGGTAGACCAATTAAAACACATTGGGCCATCTGACCAATCAGAGCAGGGTACACCAATCACAACATACTGGACCATCTGACCAATCAGAGCAGAGCAGGCTCTCAGAAAGGAGGGGTTTAGAGAGACTGAATCCTTTATCAAACTGTTTCAGACACTGTGAGAACAGAGGTTATGTTGCAATGTATATTATGTAAAAATTTTAAGTACTTTTTGAACTTGGATGAATGTAAACCTATGAGACCTCCAAAACAAAACTAGGATCCTTAAATCCCCTGGAAAGCCACATTTAATCCTATAAAGATGCTTGCTTTTAAGCAATATATTGTATAAAGTGATGAAAATAAACATGACGTGACTTTACTACCCAGCCAGCACAGCCATGTGGGGCCCAAATGGGTTTGACCTGGGCTATCTAACTGGGACCCAGCCAGTTTTGTCCTCGGTTTCCATGTAGGCCCCACATGGGTTTGCCCAGATGAAATGAACACTGCTTAGTGTGCACAGTACAGGCTGTTTAATGTATTTTAACACTTTACAATCTTGAGTGTGGACTCATATACACTCCCAGCCCCAGGAGTGTTAATTTAACACCGCTCTATCTGAAAGCAGGTGATGGCGATTTACTACTAATCAAGGAACCGGCTTTACTGACGAGATTCGCCTAACAGGTGATGTAATGTATTTTATCTTCAGTTGATTTCATCCAAGGTTGTGGCTGGAAGTAGTTCTTGTGTTTCTCTTTTCTTCAGTGATTATGCTTGTTAACAGCAGGTGTTCATCAATAATGCACTATCATTATTCAATTACTTAATTATCTCATTACCTCCAACACTGATTCAGTGTTACATTAAACAGCCTGTACTGTGCACACTAAGCAGTGTTCATTTCATCTGGGCAAGCCCATGTGGGGCCTACATGGAAACTGAGGACAAAACTGGCTGGGTCCCAGTTAGATAGCCCAGGTCAAACCCATTTGGGCCCCACATGGCTGTGCTGGCTGGGTAGAGTGCCAAATAGCAGTGCTTGAGCAAATTTTTCCACATTGCTATGATCAGATTCTTATGCTTATAAAAATGCTTGCTGTTTTCTCATTTTGTTGTGTCATTATTTTATTTTTTGAAAATAAAAATATGGAAAAGCATATAGCACATATTTAGATATTCATCCGCTCTCAGCAGTGTGGGCAGCAAAATGTTAAATTACAGCTACATATGTTAGCTAATGTCAGCGGACAGAAGGATACACCACCGGTAATGTAGTAGACAAGGTTTAGTAATGCCAGTGACAGAGAGCAGGTGAAACAAACAGGTGAGTAGATGGTACGCAGATCATTTGAATATATTTAGCTCAATTGTAACAGTCTCTGTTTCTTTGTAGATGCTGATGACTGGAATATGGATGATCAGAACTGAAAAAGAGGATCGACGAAAGCTGATGACGATGGGGATCATGCGTGTAGCAAACAAGTCAGGAGTCAGGTAAGCTGAATGGTAGGTTTCAACAAGACCAGACAATGGTGAATGGAAGTGTGACTGCTTATATCTGGTGTCCTATAGAGCTGGTGCAGGTGCGTGCAATTAGTATTCAGGTGAGGGTGAATGAGTGTGTGAAGCTGAAGGGTCTGATGTGGACGATGGTGTAGCAATCGGGCAGCTCCTGAAGACCGAACAGGATGACAACGACGGGGACAGCCTCGACCTCTGGGAGCCAGATGGTTCGGATGATTGACGTGGAAGTCCGCCAGTAAGGATGGGTCTAGGATGTCATCAAGGCTCACCCAGTAGTTGGAGGAGGGAACACCAGACTCGGGATATGAACTGGGGCCCATGGTCTGAAACAATATCTTCAGGCAGTCTGAAGTGGCAGAAGACATGATGGAATAGTGATTCTGCAGTCTCTACTGCTGTGGATATCCCCTTCAGTGGAATAAGTTTACAGGCTTTAGAGAATCTGTCCACGACTACCAGAATGCAAGTATATGATTCCGATGGAGGAAGATCAGTGGCGAATTCAATGTCAAGATGAGACCATGGACGGTTGGGAATGGGTAGTGGAACCAGTTTACCAGCAGGAAGATGACAAGGAGTTTGTGAGGTGGCATAGACTGAACAGGTCATTTCAGGCCACCAGTATTTGTTTTGGAGGAGCGAGAGGGTTCGCTGGCTGCCTGGATGTCCAGAGCCCGGAGATGTATGAACCGAGTCCATGAGAGATAGGAGCAGGGCAGATGGTACAAAACCTGTCCCTCATGACCTCCCGGTGGAGCAGGTTCAGAGCGTGTGGCTTTGGCAATCGGGTCATCCAGAGACCACTGGATGGGACTCATGACTATGGCTGGGACTCATGACTATGGCTGTAGGGAGGATTGGTTCTGGTGCAGACAGTTCCTGTTCAGGGTGGTACGGGCGTGAGAGGGCATCAGCACAGAGATTCTTGTCTGTCCCCTGGGCTGTAAGTTAAAATTAAATCGGGTAAAGAACAATGCCCAACAGCCTGTCGGGGATTCAATCTTTTGGCATCACGGAGTTATTCATGTTACGATCAGTAATTACCTCAAACTGTTGTTTGGCTCCCTCCAGCCAGTGTATCCATTCATCCAAGGCGAGTTTGATTGCCAACAGCTCACGGTTTCCGATGTCGTAGTTCCGCTCCGTCGGGGACAGTTTCTTGGAGAAGAAGGCACATGGATGGAGGACTGGTGGATCACCCTGCCGCTGAGATAGTACGGCTCCAACCCCGGCATCTACTTCCACGATGAAGGGCAGTTCTAGATGGACCAGGGTTGGAGCAGAACAGAAGGCTTATTTTAATTGTTGAAATGCTTTCATGGCAATGGGATTCCAGGACAGAGACTTGGGCAGGTCTTTCAGAAGAGAGGTGAGTAGTGAACTGATGGAGCTGTAGTTGGAGATGAATCGACGATAGAAGTTGGCAAAACCCAGGAAATGTTGCAGATCTTTGATGGTGGTGGGTTGTGGCCAACTGCGGATTACATCCACCTTCCTCTGGTCCATTTGCATGCCATTCCTGGTGGTTATGTATCCGAGGAAGTGGATGGTGTCGCGGTGGAACTCGAGATAGAGGTGGTATTCTCTCAGTGTCTGGAGGACCTGCGTCACGTGGTGCCGATGCTCGGCCAGGTTCCGGGAGTAGATGAGTATGTTGTCGATGTAGATGATGATGAAGTGATGGAGAAACTCCTGGATCACCTAGTTCATGAAGGCTTGGAATACGGAGGGTGAGTTCGACAGGCCATAAAGCATAATGCTTAGTCCTGCAGGTGTTTTGAATGAAGTTTTCCACTTATCACCGTCACATATCTGAATAAGGTTGTAGGCGCTCTGCAGGTCCAGCTTAGTGAAGATGTGAGCTCTCCGCAAATGCTCCAGGGGGGATGGGACCAGAGGAAGTGGATGGCGGAATTTGACTGTCTCGGCGTTCAAAGTGCGTTAGTCGATACACGGCCTCAAGCCTACGTCCTTCTTGTCAATGAAAAAGATGCTGGAAGCAGCAGGGGAAGTTGGTGGTCGAATGAACTTCTGCTTGAGTGCCTCCTTGATGTATTCATCCATGGCCTTTTGCTCCGGGATGAACAATGGATAGATTTTACCTTTAGGTAAGGTAGCCCCAGGCAGCAGGTTGATGGCGCAGTCCCATGGCCGATGAGGTGGTAACTCCATTGCCAACTGCTTACTGAACACATCTTGGAATACCCGGTAATCGTGGGGAATTTCAGTGTTTTGGTGGTTGACTCTGGACTCTCTATGGTAGTGGAGTTGAGTCTGATGTTTGTGGTAGACGAAGGTGTGTCTGGAGGCAATACTCACTCCACTGAGTTATTTCCCCGGGGTTCCATTTCACTTTTGGAGAGTTTTGAGTCATCCACAGGCGTCCCAAGATGATATCCATAGTGGAACCCTCCAGCACCAGAAACAAGATTTTCTCCTGATAAAGGCAGCCGATGCGGAGCGTCACAGTGGGTATGCAGTGTTTGATGCAGCCAAGGCCCAGCTGTTTTCCCAGGTTAGAGTGTAGATTAATCTTATGTGAATTTTTTTTTTTTTTTTTTTTTTTGCAGTTTGTGGAGGAGTTCAAGTGAAACAAAATTTCCAGCTGATCCAGTGTCTATGAGGGCTTGTACTGAAACAGAGTGTTTGGAGGCAGTTAAGGAAACAGTTGTGCGAGTTAAAGATGCTATCAGGGAAGGTAGTTGGATGGTACTCACCGCTGGGCATGGTGGACGAATGGGACATTTGGGTAGTTCATAAAAGTAGTTTAAGTAGTTTATAAAAAAGTAGTAAATCATTTATTTTTATTTTTTTAATTGCAGAGTAATATTAGAAGTAAGTGACTGATAAAATAAGCCATGGGATAATGTATAGCCAGCTAGTCATTATGACAAAACCCATTTAGGAATGATACAAAACCTGTCCTGATCACTCTGACTGATTTTTTTTATTTTATATGATACCAACTGGCGGAACGTAATTCCTTATATAAACTATTTGGACGTTGTTTTATCTAACTGATCTATATGGCAAATATTAACTATAGCCCTGGTGTGTTCCCTATGTGTCAAGTCCATCCTTGTTTGTAAACCTCCCCGGCACAGTTATTTTCATTGTCAAATAAAGATGCAGTGTCAGAAGCAGAAATGTCATCCCCATAGGATTCAAACTGCTCTAAAAGCATTGTATTGTTCTTGCTCCATGCTTTTATATGCTCCTGCATCATAATACAAAATTAACTATACAAGAGGATGTTACTAGATACAACTTTTTTCCAAGATTTAAATTAATTATGCACAGCAAAATGTTTGAGTAAAGCAAAGTGGTTTAGTCCCACGACCTTTTAAAACACTAAACACTTTATATGGGCCTAGACGTACATGTAATCTATGCAAAACAACATTTATGTTACTCTGAAATAAAATATATTGTAGGGTCACTTAATTCTATCTACAAATTAGATAAAAGCATTGGTGAAAACTTGATGGATTTTTCCCCCCATATGCACAGTTTATGAATGACACCTGCTGTATTATAAATATTAACTTACTATAACATACAACTTTATGTATATGTATGATATGTATAATATTTTAAATAAAGAATCAAAATATTTATATTTATTATTCCTTTAATATATTTATAATTATTCTAACTATTTAAGTATCCTTATAGCAGGAGTATAAAGACAGAGAGAGAGTCAGAGAGATGAGAATGCTAAAATAAATACTAAGAGCACGAGTAAAAGCTCTTGGGGTAGTCATATTTGGGTCGACTGAAATCAGAACTGAGTGTTCGTAGGAGACATTGAAAGAGACGTGAGAGTTATGTTAAGTGTCGCTCTGAGCACAATTGAGGCGACTGTAAAGCATGAGCTCTGAAACAGCAGATGTCTCTGGGGAGCCTGCCTCAGTCTGAGTCAACACAGACGAGGGTTTGTGGGAACAGGCTGTAAGGCTCATAGAATATGTATCAAATCAAAGGAAACAGGTTGGATACTGGGATTCTGCAGGCTCACTGCTTCCTCTAAAGAAAACAAAAAAAACAAAAAACAACACATATCCATATGTTTGGTCTCCAGAATAAGTCGATTTCTGTAGCTCCACAAAGCTTTTGATAAACTTCAGTTGTTAAATTATTCTATGAATGGCACAATACTTGTTCTTGTCAATTTAACTCTAATTCCTGACAAGCGGGAGAGTGTTTATTGGGTTTGATGATAGAACTACAGTAGGCTTCATCATCATACTTTGATCTAAGAGAATCAAGCTGCAGTGATCTCTCATTTTATTTCCCAGGCATGTCAATGCAAGCAACAAAAAAGGCAATGGTAGTAGTTAGTTTGTTAGTAGTTGTTTGACTTTGGCTTCAAAGACATAAGCACAGGCATCAACATAACTTAAAAACAACTAACAGAAATGCATAAGGATGGTATAAAAGATATAAAATGTGATATACATTACACTTAAACACACACACACACACACACACACACGGCACAAACTGCTATCAAGTACAAGTAAAACAGATTGAAAATATTCTGATAGCCTATAATATTGCCTTCAATACCATATATGTTTTTTTAAACTCAAATTGAATGTGTGCAAAAATATGCTTATCAGTAAACAGCTTGTGATTTTCTCCATTAGCAACAATAATGTGGTGTAAACATATCCCATAGCCACTAATCAGTCTCTGACATCTGTTTTGAGGGCTTTTGCCCACTCTTCCAGAACTATACCTCAGAATTCATAATTTCCTTAAAAGATGTGTAGTCATCGAGGCACAGAGGAAGAAACACAGCCAGATCTTGACATTTACACCACCATGCTTAAATGTTTATACAGTTTATATGCCAAAAGCAGTCAACAAATTGTGTGATTTAAATCTACTGAAAAAGCATGATCCTAACCTTTATCTCCATACCAAAATCCTAGATGGCCAGACAGTAATTCAGTAATTCACAAGCAGATAGATACTAAAGCTTTTTTTCATGTTTCATAACCTTTTTTCTCTAGACCCCTTTAACACGCATTGATCACGGGAATTTGCCGTAAAATTGCAAGAGTGCCTTCTGTGTGAACGGAAACATGTCCCGGGATTGATGCCAGGATCGATGCCGGGATGGTGACCTACAGTAGTAACATTGCTGGGATCAGTCCCGGAACACGCCCTGTGTGAACAAAAGCCAGGACCAATCCCATAAGGGGTGTGTCGTAGTGATGACGCAAGTGCCATCGCAATGACGTAGTTATCGTGCGATTCTGTTGCTCTTAGAAGAAAGTTTTTGCTCATCATCAATAATAGAAATAATGAAAAAATGTCTGCAAACTGGAATGAAGCAGAGACCAGGTAGTTCCTTACTATCCGCGCTGAAACTAAGATCGTTCGCCAGCTTTGTGGAACGGTACGCGATGCATTAGTGTACGACCGAATCCGGAAAAAAAATGCTCGAGAGTGGTTTCTCGAGATCGAAAGCGCAGATCATTAGTAAACTTAAGACACTGCGTAAAAAATGCCACCAAGTGCACGACTACAATGGAAAGAGTGGTAGCGGAAGATTAGACTGGCCTTTCTACAACCTATGCTACAGCATATGGGGAACGAGCCAGTCGGTAAACCCAGTGGCGCTGCTGGGGAGTATGGACTCGTCTTTGTGTAGAAATGAGTATATACATGAGTGAGTATACACAAAAATAATACACATTTAACAGAATCGATTGATGTATGAAACTTGCTTGTAATATCAAAGTCCACAGAGCAAAATTAATTTCTTTTGAACTGAACTGAAAAAAAGCGAGCTGGTATCACCGGCGATACCGTCGACCCCAGGGGGTTAATAATCCACCTTTGGGTTTGTCTTTTTCAGAATCGCCTCAATCACCTCCTGCTAAAAAGTCCAGAAAGCCCCTGTCCAGGACTCAAACAATTGTGAAAGAGGAGAAGGAGGAACTTTGAGGAGAGGGAGCATGTTCGCTTGGCAGAGCAGAGGGAATACGAGGAGCGACTGAGGAGGGAGTCGAGTCTAGCAAGGGAAGATGAACTGGTTAGGCAGATGTCGACGCTGCGCAAGCTACAGGAGACCCAAAACCGTTTTTTGGGTGAACTCCTACGCCACATGCTCGCTCCGGCACCTACACATTATTATGTGCCTCCACGCTATACCCGCTTCAATATCCCAAGCACATCAGAAGAAACGGAAAACCGCACATTCACGCCGTTGTCATCCTCTTCGTTTCTACAGCTGGATTAGGAATAGTATATAGTCATAGTATATTTTAAAGTGTTTTAAAAAATTTGTTTTGCATATACTGTACAAGTTTGTGTTCAACACTTCCGGGTGTGTGCTTCATTACTGCTTTTTCAATATAACTTTTTAGCGCAATTTTCCACCGGACAAAATTGCGATTGTTAACTCATGATTTCTGTTCTGTCTGTGCGCACCAATCTTGCACTTCTATCTACTCCTCAACCAGACCACCTAGAGACTTCGGGTTTTCGGCATTATGTTAAGGAAGGTCTAATCTCGGGAACGCACAAAAAAAATCCAGGAAAAGATTTACTATCTCTTAGTGTTGTGATCCCATGACGGGAGAAAACTGTGCTAAAACACTCACTGAGTTTTTATTACTTGTTTTATGTGTACTGTGCCATATTACTACATAAATTACATATAAAATAAAATACATAAAATGTATTCAAAATAGATAAATAAATATAAAAAATATTTATTTTAATTGAAATACATAAACTATTGAAGTCGCATCTTTTTCGTCTACATTTAACTCTTGCTAACACTATTCTATATCTATTAAAACAAACTTAAAATGCTTGGCTAACTGGGACTAGCTACTAAATGATTAAATGTATTTTCAAATTATATTTCAAATTGTTTATTTTTCATCTATCATCTTATTCATCTGTGATCACACTCCATTGTTTCAGTTATGTAAAAAAGTAACTGACAAACATGCTGAATAGTTTTACATTTTTTTTTATTGAAAAACTTTGACATGGTGTATAAATGGTTGTGCAGGTAAAGTAAACATGAGTCATGACAAGAGAGTCGTTATAATCACCAATTCCTTGACAATTATGCCCTCCCACCCCCTGAAACATTTCTTGATCAGGCTCTTGCAAAACATCTGTGATGTTCCAGTCAGGCAAATAAACTTCTTTGTTCAGCTCACAAATATTGTGCAGAACACAACAAACAGCAACAACATCAGACATCAGAGCAGTGTTGACATTGTTGCGCTTAAGCAAGCACCTCCAACGACCTTTAAGGTGACCAAAGGCGTTCTCCAAACCATCCGTGCTGAGCTCAGTCAGTAGTTGTAGTGCCATTGTTGAGGGGTCAGTGCATGGTGGTTTGTGAAACCCTTCATAAGCCAGTTCTTGAGGGGGTATGCAGCATCACCGATTAAATGGACAGGAACCTCGACTCCATTCACTGTCATTGAGTTTTGTACAAAAATCACAATGCTAATTTTTACAATGCCGCTGTTAATGTCATACATGGTTTAATAGACTTGCATCTAGATATCAAAACATGACAAATAAAATGTGCAAGTAAAACAAACATTGCATACCTCATGAGGAAACAGGTATCCACCCTGTTGTTCTGCCATTTTGAAAATGGAAGAGTTGGACAACACACGAGCGTCATGCGTGTGGCCAGGCCAGCCTACATATACATATGTAAAGCTAGTTCAAGAGAAATGGCATTAAAATATGGACACATACAAAATTTATCGAAATTTCTCTAATGATCACAATAGCATAGGAACTACATTCTTACCAGAAATTGTGGTCCACAACAGCTTGAAGTAAAACTGAATGCCATCCCTTACGATTGTAGTAAGCTGCAGCATCTTCTTGGGGAGCAATTATAGGGATGTGGCTACCGTCTATGGCACCAGCACACAAAGGATACCCATTTAAAGTCATTTGAAGAGCTTCTCCTTTGGGCAAGGAGATGAAACGTTTCAAAAGCTTTCTCTTCAATGTTGCAGTGACTTCGTGAACCAGTGTACAAACAGTGGACAGCCCCACACCAAAAAGACAACTGATTGTACGGTACTCGCCAGGGGTAGCATACCACCACAGAACCATAGCCAATCTGGTGGTTCAAGGGGCTTTCTCCAGTTAGTAGGCTTGCGTCTCAGGCTTAGCTCAACAAGTTGCAGAACAAACTCAAATGTGTTCCGTGACATTCTAAAGTGCTGCCAACACTGATCTTCGTTGAAGTTTTCAAGGACATTTGCCAAAACACAGCCCCTTGAGGTCTTTGGTACCATCCACAGTCTTCTCTTGAAACACACAGTCAAGTCAAGTCATCTTCATTTATATAGCGCTTTTAACAATGTAGATTGTCTCAAAGCAGCTTTACAGAGATAAGCGTATAATTTAAGGTAACAGAGATTGTTTCGGCTTTACAGCAGAGTTAAGTTATTTCCATCTAAAGTTAGTTTTAATTGATTTGGTGCCGTTGCAATGATCATTTGTTATTAAATTAGGGGCCGCTAAGACGACACCATTCTCTCTACACAGACTTTAAACGCGAACCTGTGAGAAACGCTGATGGCGGTCACATGCGCATTTAGAATGGGTTCTATAGTTATGTGCGTTAGAATATACGCAGGTTTGGAATTCCCTACAAGCCAAGCCTAAACAAAATACTTGTCTTTCCTTATAAATTTGATAAGGAATTTTATTTTATTTGTTGCTTTGGGGTAGGACCGCAAGACGAATTTTCCCGACAACGCCTTATCTGTAGAGTGGTAGTGGGATCCTCCATAGGGAGAGACTAGTTGGCATTTCAGCACTGCGTTGTCATCGGTCCAGGGGAAGGTCCTTCGTCAGATCTGGATACGGCCTGGATCCGGCAGGCTGCAGGAAAAACCTTGGGATAAACACAGACACTAAAATTAGCGTAGATGCCATTCTTCTCGTGATGTAACGAGTACATCAGGATTTTTGGGAAGTGTTCCCGGTTCCGGCTGACCTAATCTATGCAGCATAACATTAAATTATAGAAGTCTATAATGTATTATGTGAAAGCTAGGTCAAAGAGATGTGTCTTTAATCTGGCTTTGAACTGACAGAGTGTGTCTGCTTCCCGGACAATGGTAGGAAGACTGTTCCAGAGTTTTGGTGCTAAATAGGAGAAGGATCTACCGCCAGCAGTCGATTTTGATATTCTAGGTATAATCAACTGGCCGGAATTTTGAGATGGTAATAGACGTGACGGACTATAATGCGTTAAGAGCTCGCTCAAGTACTGCGGAGCTAAACCATTCAGTGCTTTGTAAGTAATCAGCAATATTTTAAAATTTATGCGATGTTTAATAGGGAGCCAGTGCAGTTTTGACAGAACCGGGCTAATATGGTCATACTTCCTGGTTCTGGTAAGAACTCGAGCTGCTGCGTTTTGGACCAGCTGTAGTTTGTTTATTAAGCGTGCAGGGCAACCACCCAGTAGAGCATTACAATAATCTAGCCTTGAGGTCATGAACGCATGAACTAATTGTTCCGCATTTGTCAATGAGAGCATATGACGTAATTTAGATATATTTTTAAGATGGAAAAATGCAGTTTTACAGATACTAGACACGTGACTTTCAAATGAAAGATTGGTATCAAAGAGCACACCCAGGTTCCTAACCGACGACGAAGACTTAACAGAGCAGCCATCAAGTGTTAGACAGTATTCTAGATTATTACGTGAGGAAGTTTTTTGTCCAATAATTAGAAACTCTGTTTTTTCAGAATTTAGAAGTAGGAAATTACAAGTCATCCAATTTTTTATATCCGCTATGCATTCCGTTAATTTTGTGAATTGATAAGTTTCGTTAGGTTTTGAAGAAATATAGAGCTGAGTATCGTCAGCATAACAGTGAAAGCTAATTCCATGTTTCCTAATGATATCTCCTAAGGGTAGCATGTACAGAGTGAACAGCAGCGGTCCTAATACTGAGCCTTGTGGTACGCCATACTTAACCTGTGATCGATGAGACATCTCATCATTTACTGCTACAAACTGATAACGGTCAGATAAGTATGATTTAAACCATGCTAGTGCATTTCCTGTAATGCCAACATAATGTTCTAATCTATTTAAAAGAACGTTGTGGTCGATGGTGTCAAATGCAGCGCTAAGATCGAGTAACACTAATAGAGAGATACAACCACGATCGGATGATAAGAGCAAATCATTTGTGACTCTAACGAGAGCTGTTTCGGTACTATGGTACGGTCTAAATCCGGACTGGAAATCCTCGCAGATATCATTTCTTTCAAGAAAGGAACACAGTTGTGAGGATACTGCCTTTTCTAATATCTTTGACAGAAAAGGTAGATTCGAGATCGGCCTGTAATTGACTAATTCTGAAGGATCAAGTTGCGTTTTTTTAACAAGCGGTTTAATCAAAGCCAGCTTAAAGTTTTTTGGTACGTATCCTAGAGACAAAGACGAATTAATGATATTAAGAAGAGGATCTATGACCTCTGGAAGTATTTCTTTCAGTAGCTTAGTCGGTATAGGGTCTAACATACATGTTGTAGATTTAGATGATTTAATGAGTTTAGTAAATTCTTCCTCTCCTATAGCAACGAATGAATCAAATTTTTCCTCAGGGAGACTACAATGCACTGCCTGATGCGATACTGTAGTAGACGGTTGCATAGTTATAATTTTGTCCCTGATATTATCAATCTTATAAGTGAAGAAGTTCATAAAGTCATTACTGCTGTGTTGCTTGGAAACTTCGGTGCTTGAAGCTTTATTTTTCGTTAGTTTAGCCACCGTTTCAAATAAATACCTAGGATTATGTTTATTTTCTTCTAATAGGGTTGAAAAATAAGCAGATCTAGCAGCTTTTAAAGCCTCTCTGTAAGTAATTGAGCTCTCTTTCCATGAAATGCGAAATACCTCTAGTTTTGTTTTCTTCCAGTTGCGCTCCATTTTTCTGGCTGCTCTCTTAAGGGCCCGAGTGTGCTCGTTGTACCACGGCGTTGGACTATTTTCTTTAATCTTCTTTAAGCGCAACGGAGCAACTGTGTCTAAAGTGCTGGAAAAGAGAGAGTTAAACGTTTCTGTTGTAATATCTAGTTCTTCTAAGCTATCTGAGATGCTGAGATGATGAAACTGATTAGGAAGATTATTAATAAAGCAATCTTTAGTAGCAGAAGTGATAGGTCTCACATATTTGAAACACGGAGTCGGCTTTGCAGCCTTGGCTAAATGCAAATTACACGAGACTAGATAATGATCTGAGATGTCATCGCTCTGCTGCAGAATTTCAACGGCATCCACATCTATTCCGTGTGATAATATTAGATCTAGAGTATGATTACGACGATGAGTAGGTCCTGACACGTGTTGTCTAACTCCAATTGAATTTACAATGTCTTTAAATGCCAATCCCAATGCATCTTTTTCATTATCGATGTGTATATTAAAATCACCAACAATTAGTACTTTATCTGCAGTCAATATTAATTCTGATAGAAAGTCCGCAAATTCTTTGATAAAGTCTGTATGGTGCCCTGGTGGCCTGTATACAGTAGCCAGCACAAATCTCAAACGTGATTCATCGTTTACACTATATATTTTTACATTAAGCACCAATGCTTCAAAAGAATTATATTTAAAACTTGATTTCTTAGTGGTTTTGAAACTATTAATATAGATTACAGCAACACCACCCCCTTTGCGTTTCAGACGAGGCTCATGTTTATAACAGTAATCTTGCGGGGTTGATTCATTTAAAGTAATGTAATCGTTTGGTTTTAGCCAGGTTTCTGTCAAACACAGCACATCTAGGTTATTATCTGAAATCATATCATTAACAATGAGTGCTTTTGAAGTAAGCGATCGAATATTCAGCAACCCAAGCTTTAGCATTTGCTCATCTGTATTATAGCTGTTTTTTATTTGTTGAACATCAATTAAATTTTTAACCTTAGTTGGGTTTAAACGTTTTTTGGATTTCCAAATTCGGGGAACAGACACAGTCTCTATATGATGATATCTAGGTGAAAGAGGCTCTATGTGATGGGATTTATCTGACCTTGGTGACGAGAGGCCGCTAGCAGACAGTCGGTTTAGCCAGTCTGTCTGCTTCCTGACCTGAGCCCCAGATTGTCATGTTTGAGCTCTAAGACTATGAGCCATATTACTAGAGAGAAGAGCAGCACCATCCCAGGAGGGATGAATACCATCTCTTTTCAACAGGTCAGGTTTGCCCCAAAAACTTTTCCAATTGTCTATGAATTCTATATTATTAAGCGGACACCACTTAGACAGCCAACCGTTAAGCGAACACAATCTACTAACTATCTCATCACTCCTGCGAACAGGAAGGGGGCCAGAGCAAATTACAGTCCTTGACATCGTACTTGCAAGTTCACACACCTCTTTAATATTAATTTTGGTGATCTCCGACTGGCGGAGTCGAACATCATTAGTGCCGACATGAATAATGATCTTAGAGAATTTACGATTAGCATTAGCCAGCACTTTTAAATTTGCTTTGATGTCAGGCGCTCTGGCTCCCGGCAAACATGTGACTATGGTGGTTGGTGTCTCTATTTTCACGTTCCGTGTAATAGAATCGCCAATAACTAGGGCACAATCATTCTCAGTGGGTGTTTCACTGAGCGGGGCAAATCGATTTGTTATGGTAATCGGAACGGAAGAGTGGTTTTTAGATCCGCGACTAGAGCGATCCCTCACTGTCACCCATTTGCCCGGCTGCACAGGCTCTACTTCAGCCAGAACCGACTCATGTAAAGTGTGCACTATTCTATGCGCATCCAAAACATCTAAAGCACTAGCACTCTTACTATCCTCAATTAAAGTTTGGATGCGTGTTTCTAATTCTGAAATCTTCTCTGTCAACCTAACTGTCTCCTTACATTTATCACATATAAATCCTATATTGTCGACAGAGAAGCCTATACTAAACATGTGACATGAAGTGCAAGTGACAATAACAGGACAAGACATTACTCACCGTGTTTGTTGAGTGATTCTTACTCACCTGAGCTTTTTATGAACTCAAAGGCGCGGACGCGCGAGAGAAAAATAAATAAATAAAATAGCTGAGCGCACGGGTGGCGCGTTAACAGGCTAGCGAATTACTAGCGTTTTGTGCTAGTAGTACTAATAACAAAAGCTAGCGATGTCAGGTTAATCTGAGATGTTGGGTAAAATGTAGTAGTATAAACAACTAGAAATGGTAGTAAAATGATGGTTCAAAACAAAGAAATATAAGGCTAAGACGGAGCTTACTGCACCGAATCAAACAAACACACTCACAGCAGGCAGCGAGGCAGACAGGAGCAATCGATCAGACAGTCTGTCCAATTTTCAGCATCAATTTTTCATCTAGCATCAAAATTCTGTCCATTCATTGTATGCAATTGAAATATAGAGTTGTGTTCTGTTTTAATGTACCCAAGTGTACCTCAAAATCAGGTTTCACAGTCTTCTTTCCCGAAAGTAGACAAAAAACAAAAAACAGCCATGTACAAAGAACTGTAGCTTTTAGCATCCGATGGTGTCTCCGTGCTTTACGTCTAGCTGCTTCATTTTGTTTCCTACTCTCCGCCAATTTTTCTTCCAGCGTATTCCTTATCGAATTAACACGTTGAAAAGAAGTCATAATCGAAAAAAAATGTGATTTGACCACGAAACATGTTATACATAAACAACAAAGTTTGAACATCAACATCTAATGCCTGATCAGCTGCCATGTTGTTCAAAGCAATGCAAACACTTCCGCTGTTGTACCACAACATGCTTTCGACACATACCTTACACGTCACATCCTGACGTCACATGTCTTTACGGGATCTTTACGGGATATTTACGGGATGTGTGGGAACGCACTCACAGATTCCGGATAATCACTAGCAGTGTGAATGAACCAAAATCAAACGATCCCGGGACAAATCCCGGGACACATTATCTGTGTATTTTCCGGAATCTCTGCGTGAAAGGGGCTTCTGAGGTCCACTCACATGATGCTAGTCAAAATTTATAATATATTAGTTCTCTTCATAATTTAGTTCCCTTTCGAGGGAGCCCAATGCTGCGTCATAGCGTTGGCGCTTTGGGAACGTCTCCAGGCTTGACCAGTGTCTGAAGCATGTGTGGAAACACGCCAATTGATTGGCAGATGGCAGCCCTATGAAGTCACATGGAGTGGCCGAGAGTATAAAAGGGAGCCTTAAAAAGTTATCAGCTCTTTGTCTTCAGGAGCCATTTGTCTAAGTGTGTGTGAAGATATCACCTGTCAATGTATGCTTGAGAGCAGAGTGAGTGCTGTCAGCTCTTGAGGGAGCTATATGCACACACTGCGATGAGTCATGGAGGGGAAGCTCTGCTCTCGCTTGATTCTTTTCTTGAGGGATCAGAATCGAGCATCTGCACCCTGCATTTGCTGAGGCAGTGCGGTGGTGTGGATCGTGGGGACAGAGGGTATATAAATTGGTGAGCCTGTCAGCTGTCTTTAGGGTAGAGCATAGACAGGCCTCCTCTCACACTGGAGGATTGTCATGCTGAGGACTCTGCTCCCCAGAGCTCTGTCTAAACAGTGATATCAAGTGTGACGGCTCCCTGTGAGCCTCCTTGGTAAGCTGTCTTTAAGATAGAGCATAGACATGCCTCCACTTGCTCTAGAGGGTTTTCATGCTGAGCCCTCTGCTCCCCAGAGCTCTGTCTTTAAGAATAGTACAGGTTCGGTAGACTGGGCAATACCGCCACTGGCCTCCCACTACTTCATCTGTCGCCCCTCCAGTTTGGATCTGGGGGTGATCATGAGGGAAGCATTTATATACCTTTGACTTGTACAGATTAGGAAGACTGGGCAATACCCCCAACCCTGATCTGTCGCCCCTCCAGTTTGGGTTGGAGGTGACAGTGTGGTCATAGTGGATCTATGTAACACATTTCCTAAAGGTTTGTGAGGAGTATGGAGACACTTGTTCATCATGGCAAAGTGGATATTGACATTTCAAAAGCGTCAACGCTATGACGCAGTGTTGAGTTCCATCGAAAGGGAGCGTCTCAGGTTATGAATATAACCCTAGTTCCCTGACAGAGAGATGCTGTGTCTCATTGCCATGCTTCAGGCATGCCTGCGAGTCTCCTTTAGACAATAAGCTGATGATGTCTAAGGCAGTAAGGCAGGCACCCTTTTATACTCTGGGGCGCTCCATGTGACGGCATAGGGCTGCCATCTGCCAATCAATTGGCGTATTTACACACGCCCTATGATGTAATAAATGGGGCACCCATGCATTTAAAAGGGCGCCTGCGTTACATGTCATCAGCTTTGTTGTCTTCAGGAAGCCGCTTTGTGTGTGCATGTGAAAAAAAGAGATTGTCCAAGTGAATTATTGATTGTTTTGAAAAGAAAACTGAAATCTGAAAACTGAAAAAAAAAAAAAAAAGAAAGAAATATGGCAAGCTCTAAACAGTTCAGGAAGTTCTTATTGCCTATTTGTTTAGGACCAAAGCATGTGCATTTGGCTCTCTAGGGAGCAGGACTCACTTTAATAAGTTGACAATGGGAGTCAAGCGTATGCACCACGCTATGCATCACCCACGGTGCCTTCAATTGAGGGGATCGTAGGTGGAGCTGGCAGAGGAATTTGACAAGGGTGTTGCCCTTCTTCATGCTCCTCCCGCTAGCTCCATTGCTCTCATGCTGGGTTAGGAAGCCCTCTTCTGATCTGTCTGAGTGCATGTTATTGGCTGTGTCTGTCTAGTTCTGTGGAACTAGATTTGGAGGGAGTTGAGGCAGATGTTATCAATGAGTCCGCCTCCTCTGCTGGCCTCGCATATGAGGAGCTAGTGGGGGTAGGCCAAATCACATTTGGTGATCCATTCACTCATCTGTCACCCTCTCCATCACATTAAGTCTGGGGATTTGACTGCAGAGGTGTTACCTTGCACACTCCCTTCGGTAGGGCTGCTCTCTAAGAACTTTACAGTTGTCTTTGGCCGAGGCCAAGGGACTAGTAGGCTGATATGACAGAGAGAGGATGTGTACAGTTATCCCATTTGTTGTCTGCTTCAGCTTCAGATGGAAGGAGTACCGTGGATTATGTATTAGCATGCATTTGTTCAGCATGGTGTAGTGGGTATTAATGTTCCCATTGCGTCAACACCATTATGCAGCATTGAGTTCCCTTGAAAGGGAACGTCTTATGGTTAAATATGTTAACTGGTTCCCTGAGATGGGAACAATATGCTGTGTCACGTTGCCATGCTTTGGGCATGCCTGTGCGTCTTTCTTCAGACAATTCAAAGTTGATGACATGAAATGAAGTGTATACAAACGGTGCTCCATGTGATGTCATAGGACTGCCATCAGTCAATAAGATAGTCACCATCAGACACCAGTTCCGCAGACGAGTTCCCAAAGCTTCAACACCATGTCTCGTTCCCATCTCAGGGTACCGGGTTAAATACATAACCCTAAAATGTTCTCCATGATTGTTTTCACTTCCTCTTCTTTTACAGTTTATGTGTGGACCAAGCTGCTGATTCCAAAATAGTAATTGATTATTGATTGTGGACACTCACATGTTAATGTATTCTATTAATGACAACTAGATTATTGAGGTGAAAGTGTCAAGGTTTTGCTTAGTTCATTTTCAGAAAAGATGAGAAAATTTGTTATCATAAGTATATGACAGTCGCACATCTGGTGTTCAATGACTCGTTTAATTCAACAGTGTTTTTCAATACAAAAAGAAACACATTGCAGTGCAGGTGAAGCAGAATTTAGCTGAACACACCAGTGTTCATTTGCCATAATATATATCAGGCCTCTATATAAAGACCTCTCAACATCAACAGACATGACTTTTACTAAAAATCTTAATATCTACATTGTTTTTGCTGAGCAGAACATTGTTTGTTACTTTGCATCACACTTCTAAATTAAGGTTTACTGTTGTTAGTGTATTTTGATTTGAGCTGGTCTAAATAACAGATGCTTCTCTATTAGGAACTGCAATGGTACCAGCAAACTTCAGTTTATTCCCTTAATGGAAAAGAGATTTTGGAGGGCATTTCAATCTTCTCTCCAATTCGATCGTATTGTATACCATAATTAACAATCAGCTCTTAATCAAACTTCATTGTGGCAGTTACAGTTTATCTGCAAAGTATTTTTACATTATGGAAATCCAGTCCATAAATCAAAGTCAATGACAAAGTGAAGGCCATTTTCCTGTTCAGCATATATTCAACTTCATCTCCTAGTGCAATCCATTGCAGAAAAGATGATAGATTATCATCTTGGCTTGGTCCCAGTCCATTTCATCCAAGTGAACCGTAGGTCTAAAGTATGTTGATCAGATCAATACTGTGACCGTCACAGTCTGAAAACTGTCCGGTCAATAATGACTCAATTAGAAATCGTTTTTACAGCGAGTTTTTATAGTGAAAATGCTGCAGATCTGACTGGTTTGTAAAAATTTGACTGGTATGAAATAACTTTCTAAACCTTTTTTAGTTGGAGACATTTAAGGACATCTGAAGACTAAGTCTCATAAACAATTGGCAGTTGCGGGATCAGAATTAAAAGAGAATTGATTAATCTTAAAAAAAGAGTGTGTTTGCTGTTCCTAAACTACAGTAGTAAACTATCTTCCCTTGAAAGACCACGTTGGTCAACTAGCCAGCATCAGCAAACCTAGAGCAGTCAATTAATTCCTTTTCAGTAGGGATTGTTGGTCCAGTCATATGCTTTATTAAGGCTTTGAAATGCTCTAAAAAAATACTATTTAAAATATATATAATAATAATGAGCAATTTGTTTGGACAGTTGCTTTGTGCAAGCGGGCAGTAAAGATGTTTGCAGGTGTATGATGGTGGGATAAGAAGCCACAGCCACTTTCTCCCAGACAGCATGAAACAGTCACCATAGCAACCACCACCTTTTTATGCTGAGCTCATTAAAAGCAAAGCTTTGACCTCTACCAAATACAAGCTGCACTTGTCATCCTCAACTAAGGGGACGGAATGATTTATCCGTATGAAATCATTAACTGGAATGCAGGTTTTAATTAAAATCATTGTGTGGTGTTTCTTAAATGTTAAACTGTACCTTCCATGAACTAAAATGGTGATTTTACTATGTGGATATTTAAGTGAAGAGATTGTCTCCAAATTGATGTATCCTGGGGGCAAAAAATTAAATAATACATAAAAAATAAACCAATGTGTAAAAATTCCCCACAAATTAAGAACAATTTAAATGCTTTTATCGTTTATTATCTGTTTTAGACCAAGGTTAAAATATTTTAATAGTATTAAAAAAAGGGGGTTTAGTTTCCTGTTCTGGGCACTTACATTCTCCACTTCCTACTTTTACATTATTTTATGGTTACTTTTCCAAATTAGGTTTGGGGATTCATTTCAACTTCCTCATCACTGCTCTAAAAAGGATGTTGGATGACTTCCAGAGAGTAGCGTTTGCCCTCTAGACATTTAAAGCTTAATAAAGCATTTCTTATTACACACTAAAAGCAAAAAAAAAAAAAAAACAAACAAACAAAAAAAAACAACACATACCAATTATTTGGCAAAAGTCTGGCAGTATTAGTCACTCAGAAAAATAAAAAACAGCGGATTTTCCTCACATTACACTGTTTAGCATCAAACAATCTAGTTAAAAAGTTTTCAACATGAAAATTACAAAATAATTTCTGGAGCTTCTAAATACTGTTCTGAATAGAAAATAAACAACTAACACCGTGTACATTTTTTTTTTCTTGAATGATTGCACACACTGTTCGTCTGATGAGGGCCCCGGCACCCTGTATTTGGGGACAAATTTATCTCCAAAGTTCAGTTGGTTTCATTCTAGAGGTCAGAACGTAAAGGCATAAACAACGCCCACCACTATAATGTTCCCGATGGTGGCGGTGATGGCGATCCACAGCCATATGGCATCTCGGGACATGGACTGTTGCTCCTCCTGTTGGTTGTGAGCTGCCAGAGCGGCGGCGTGGACGCTAGCAGAGGAGTTGAAGAGAGAGTGATCCGTGCTGTAGTCATCGTGAGGCGATGAGTCCATGAAGGCTCCTGTCATCACAGGGATCTGATGATGGAGAAGAGATAAGGTAAGACGGATGACCACACGACCAAATGATTCAATCTTCTACATCAGTAACACTCTGATGTGCATCATGGTCTGGCATTATAGACATCTTACAAAACTCGGTAACAATTCGATAGTCCTCTTTAGACATTTTCCTAACTATAAGCAAATTTGCAACTACATGTCAACTAACTCTCGTTAGAGTATTAGTAGACTGTCTGCCTTTAATATCTGGTAACACTTTATTGTGATGCTCCCCAACAGATATTCTACTGACTATAAGTAACTTTGCAACTACATGTCAACTTATTATACTAACCTTAACCCTAAGCTAACAGTCAACTAATACTCTAATGGGAGTTAGTTGACATGTAGTTGCAAAGTGTCTATAGTGTTAAGTAAAAGTCTCACTGAAATGACTGCTAGCCACAATTACAGTTCCAGATAGAATCAATAAGTGCACTTAGATGAGTTTATTCCTAGCCTGGGGAGAGCAATTTAGCAGTGCTAAATTGATAAATGTTTAGCCTAAATGTTTAACATCCCTGAAACATTTTTGACATGTTAGTGTAAAATAAATATATTGTTTAAGTGAGTCAAATGTAATTAAATGAAAACTACATAAAGGCCATTTTTACATTCATCTCAATAATATATACAGTACTGTATATAGTAGAATACCATTCAGTTTGAGATTGGTAAGGTTTATTATTATTATTTTCAATGTTGAAAAACGTTTTGCTGCTTAATATTTCTGTGGAAACCATGACACATTTTTTTCAGGATTATTTGATAAGTAGAAAATTCAAAATAACAGCATTTATTTATTTCATCATGTGCCAGTTTTAGTAAATTTGCAATGGATCTACAGTATACATTTTGGTTTTGGTAGATTTTTTGCAAAAAAAAAAAGACACTAACGCCAAACTTTTTATTTTAATTAACTAACTCAGAAAAGTGCAGACCTTGACTACAGAAATGAAGCTGATAAAATATAAACTGTATTACTGAAAATATATACGTTGAATGCAGTGTGAGTTGCTTTGATTAAACAGCATCTGTCAAATATACACTGTTTAAGAAGCAGGAGAAATGCTAAAGTCTTATCGGATTATTATTTTATTTATTTTTGAGGTGTCTAAATAATGTAACTAGACCTCTAAGATCTGAATTCTGAATTCTACACAACTGGTATATGCTTTTTTTTTTATTCTCAGAAACAAATGCAGATGTATCTCAAAATAAATGTGTTACTTTCCATAAATCAAGATAATTGTTTTTTTTTCTAACCTGTGGAGAGAAATAAATTCCCTTCACAAGCAAGTGATAACCTCAGGAAACAAGGCTTCCCATATACAGTCTGCAATCTGTCATATATTTGTGTGTGGTGTAGCAAAAAAAAAGAAAAGAAAAAAAAAGCAAAAAAAAAAAAGAAAGAAAACCAATCTAAATCTAAATTGTAATCTAAAATGTAATTGCCCTTGAATTTCTTTGAAGATAATGAAGACAGATATTCTATAATGATTTTGGCTGTTTGTTCAAAAGTTGAAATATGATGAATTATGTTATTTTAACTATTTTAATAACTATGAATTACTTCATTTAGAAATGTGTTTTTATGAAATAGGACTAGATCACCAGAACACCTCATAAAAACTTGATCGTCTAGATGTAGCATTTTATTGGAGTAGTTTTATTGGAAGAAAGGCATTTTCTGAGAATTAATTGTCTTGTTTACTATTGAATGTTTTATTGATTTGAAATTTAATTTCAAAGTAATGCCTGCTGCAGACATTCACATTCAAGGGAGTAAGTTTACGTACGTCTCTTTTTAACTCTTATTATCGTACATATCTTGTTAACAGTTAATGCACCCATTATCCACTGACAGATATTTGAAATTGTGGACGATTTATATAAATAGAAAAAAAGGTTAATAATAATAATAAATCATAATCACTGCTCAAAAATATTATTATTATTATTATTATTTTAATAAATATTACATTTTTTGTTAAGTGAGATTTCTAACCTACGACTTTTCACATCAAAAGCAAGAAATATACCTCTATACCAAACTATATCTCCCTATGGCTAACATATACCATCATCTCTCTGGGGCTTCTTCATAAAGATAAAGATAAAACATGTTACAAATGAATTGCATTTTATATTTGACAAAACTTGACTGTCTAATAGCCCTTGTCCTCGAAAATGCTCCTTTTTAGTCATTCATAAAGCAGAGCTGTCATTTCCACAACCTTCACAACAAATTGTCTAACAAGTTGCATGTTGATGAATAAAGCGAGAATGTGAATAAGAGCGAATAACAAATCTGGCTATTTCCAGAGAGGTGTCTGAGGTGTTTTAAGACTGATCAAAAGCTGCATGGGGCAGTAAAGAGTCTGACAGCCTCCACTGAGCCAAGATGAAAAGACGCTCACCACCAGGGTAAAAATATCACAAAGAACCCAAAGATGGCCAATTTCTCTCCTCTCGATTCAGCCTGACATGCACACCTGTCTGTGCTGGTTTGTGGGTGTGAACCCTTACAAGCTGCACACTTCACACATACACAGACGGATCCTTGTTCTGCTTCACTATGGCAACTGGTGACAGAAGAGAACAATGAATGATGGAGGCAGGGACACTGTGAATGAAGAAGGATGACAAACTTAACTGTGTATGAGCGGCTACCAGTGAACCATCATGAGCTGATAAACAAAACCAAAGACGACATATCTGAAGGCAACATTATGAATCATCCATCTCAGAGTATAATTGTTTATAATGTGTCATTTCACTCATGGCTGAACACTCTTTAAGCTGTATCTACAACATATTCAAACCATTTTCAGGAATCACACAAACACACAAAACACACACACACACACACACACACACACACACAAAACAAATTGGCAAATAATATTGAACAATGTCTGTTTACTACAGTATACATGCTGGTGCCGGTGCCAAGTTCTACCACAAACATGTATGTAACATTTTTATATAGCTTTTTTTTTATTATTCAAATACATATTTATTTAATATACAATTAATAATTCAGTATGTCATGCTGCTGTGCATTTTGTCAGTTTTGACAGCAATGGTTTTCATTTCGCTTAAGGCGAAAAGACAAGTGAATTATAGTCTGCCCGGCTTATATTAAGACCAGGGAAGCAGAGCAGAATGTGAGGTTTTCATATTACTTAGGGTAAGTTTACACGACGATGTACTAAAAATGGAAAAGGTTTTATTTATATATACAGATGACAACGTTGTCAAAATGATCCCTGTTCACATGGATCAACGAAAACTACTAAAAACGCTGTATTATCATGCCAGGCCAGTAGTTGGCGATGTCACTTTGTAAAGAAGCACTATACGCGCCTGCAGACTGAACACGTAAGACACATACGCATGACGTCACTGTTTTCACAAATTCACGTTTTTTTGTAGTTTACACAGAGATGGTATTGATAAGGGTAGGCTATAGTTAAAAAAACAAACAAAAAAAAACTTGCATTTTGAATACCTTTCTCAAAAGTTTATTTTTTTCAGGTCCCCAAAACGGCGTTGTCGTGTACATGAACAGCCAAAACGCATATAAAGTTTTCAGTTTTTTTGTTGAAAACTGTGTCATGTAAACTGCCCCTCAAAATTAGGCCTATTTTGAGATGTTATGTTGATGTATGACTCAGAGATCAGTGTTTGGCTGATTATTGAAGTCAGTGTAAAACAGAGGTAACTAGGCAGCAATCGATACAGCACTGCACCTGCTGCTCCTCACTGACAGAACAACTACATCAATCTTTGAGGAGAAAAACCTTCTCTCGTCCTTTTGAAACATAAAAACTGACGTTCACATAAATAACAGTGCTAATAAATCAGAATGAGGATGTTCACTGGGATTCTAAATAGAACATTCTTACAAGAGTGCAGAGATTTTCCTTACACATTTCTCCTTTTTATGTAATAACATTGTACAAAAGGTAGCATATGAATCAATGCATGCAATCAAGAGTGGATGTATAAATTCACATTCTGTACTAATAAGCACCGAGGTACATAAGGTACATAAAACATTAAAAAAGTCTGCCATTATTTACTATTTCCTTTTCTGCATGCTTTTTAATATAATGAAAGTGAAGAAATGCTGCAGCTTTCAAAATGACAAAAAATTACTAAAAAACACCACAAGAGGATCATAAAAGGATTCATTAACAACTTGTGAACTATTATTCCAAGTTTTCTGAAGCAGTATGATAGGTTTGTGTGAGAAATAGACTGATATACTGAGCTCTCATTTGGCACGTTCAAAAAGAGTAGGTGATTTGTGAACAAATCGTTCTTTTGAATATTTTCAATGAATCAATTGATCCAATTCACAAAACCAATCAGAATGATTGAATAAAAATATCACTTAATGGTCAAATTGCAGTGATTAATAGTTCACTATTGTCAGTGAATAACTACTATAATGTAGCTTGAGAGGACTTGGAATATTTTTCATAATTTTTCATGTTTTTGAAAATTTCATATTTTTGGATTTGAAATATTCAAGACTTTAAAAATAACTCTTAACCAAACAGAGCACTTTACTGTAAAATGAAGCTGTTCCTTTGTATTTTCCTTTATTACAGTAAATTAAAATGACAAACAATTGAATGTCTTAAAGTGTTTTTGCAGAGAAAAAGTTCATAGACCAAATAGTCTAATTTTGAAAAAAGAGAGAGGATTTGGAAAAGAAAAAGTTCACGTTTCAATTGCTGCCACCAATTGATGTAGCATTGCAGCATGAAAATGAGATTCAAGCTGTTCCCTTTTGTGGGAACTCACGCTGCTTCATATGACAACACTTTGGGGAACGCCTTCAGTGTGACTGCGTCTGATGCATGTTTGCAACTAGTCCAATCCCTAATTGGTGCTGTGTCACCTTGTGACGTGTGACTGCATAAGGCGGAAACTACAAAGGGAGGCTGGCAACGCAGCAATGTCAGTTTTTGCTCTTTAGCAAGTGCTCTGTGTTGAACTGTCTGTCCTATTTGGCGTTGTTTGTCCCGTAGGAACTTGAAATGTTAGTATAAGCCTTGAAATGCTTCCTGCCCGCGTTAAAACTTCGGGAGGTGACGCGCGATCTGGCATCACAAGAGATGACCCACTGTCTGGTCTGGTTCTCCCTTAAGCATCCTGCCTAATGGGGCTAGATTCCATGGTACAGACTTAGCTGAGGTTAGCTTAGCTTTGTCGGTGACCCCTAGTGGTCAGAACAGTGTAAATGCAACAAAAACCCAGGCCAAACATGCACGAAAACACCTTTTACAAATCTATTGCAATTTTTTTTTTCATTAAAAGTAAAATCTTTCAAATGCAATTATCTAATCATCTAATGAGATTATCAAGTGTCTATATGTTATTTTATCAATTGTCAGGGTTTTGTTTGTTCTGTGAATGGCTCAGCTAAAAGGCAATAAGAGACTATTAACTTCCATTACTCATTTTAATTATACTAATGTCTAATTAAAATGTCTACAAATGTATAAAATTGATCAGTTATCAGGTACAACCCACAGAGATCATTGGTTCAGAGGTGAACCACTGAAATTTCGAAACGCTTCGAAACAGTTATGACATAATGAAGCCTCGTTTACTGAAATCACATGACTCTGGCAGTTTGATACAAGCTCCGAACCATTGATTCAGAACAAAAGATTTGTAAAGGTTTCGAAGCTTCATGAAGCAGTGTTTTGAAATTGACATCACTACCAATCAGGACTGGACTAGTTGCACACGTGCTTCAGATGCAGTCACGCTGAAGGCGTTCCCCAAAGTGTCATCATATGATGCAGCAACTTGTTTCCTTCTAAGGGAATAAGGGCTACAGTCGTAACCTGAGACGTTTGTCATCATCATTGTTTTTCATATGAAAGTAATATGCAATTAATTTCTGCAAGTAAAATGAATGTATTTTGTTTGAAAACATTTAATTTCATATTAATGATGTTTTGTTATGGATTATATATATATATATTTTTGTTATGGATTATATATTTATTTTTTGCATACATACTTACACACATATATATATATATATATATATATATATATATATATATATATATATATATATATATATATATATATATATACACTGTATATGCATGTAAAAAATTCTGAAATATGCAGGGAAAGAAATGCTACATGAACATTTGATATGAAGGCTTTCATACAATGCAACTGTCACATGAACTCAGTATCTTGTCACTGCAGAGGCAGTGGTTGAAATTAGTTGCCTGGAGCTCAATACCATTCAGAGAGCTGCATTAAGTCTTAATGATTCCCATGCTTCCTGTAGCCTCTGCTCTGAGCGAAAAAAAAAAAAAAGGAAGGATTCAATGGACAACTGCTAAGAGCCCAAGGGCTCACAATAGTGAAAGGCACAGGAGCACCTAATACAAAATAAGATAACAAACCCAAACAAATGCATACCCACTTAAACCACATATTTATAGATGTCCATGGCTTCTTTATTCAGTCTACTTACTCACGAACTCACATGCACCAATAACAAACCATTCCTGTCCTGCCCTGATATTCTGAATTTCAACTTTCACTACTTTTTTTTTCTTCTCTACTCTAATGTTCTCCAACCTAAACATTCTAATCACATGCCAATTTTTGAATTGAAAGAATTTAATTTCATATTTAGAAATTGAAATATGTTACAGACAGAAGTGCTGAGATTTTAAATATATAATATATTTTATATCATATTTTTATAATGTCAAAATAAATTATCTACCTGTAAACACTTATCTACGGAGCCCCCCTACTGTAGTCCCACTTTGTCAAAAAAAAATATTATAACTATCTCGTGGCCTCAAGATACTATCTCGTGGCCTCAAGATAGTAACTCGTGGCCTCAAGATACTATCTCGTGGCCTCAAGATAGTAACTCGTGGCCTCAAGATACTAACTCGTGGCTTCAAGATACTAACTCGTTACCACTAACTCGTGGCCTCAAGATAGTACCTTGTGGCCTCAAGATACTATCTTGTGGCCTCAAGATACTAACTCGTGGCCTCAAGATAGTATCTTGTGGCCTCAAGATACTATCTCGGGGCCTCAAGATAGTAACTCATGGCCTCAAGATACTAACCTGTGGCCTCAAGATACTAACTCGTGGCCTCAAGATACTAACTCGTGGCCTCAAGATACTATCTTGTGGCCTCAAGATAGTAACTCGTGGCCTCAAGATACTAACTCGTGGCCTCAATATACTAACTCGTGGCCACGAGATAGTATCTTGAGGCCACGAGTTACTATCTTGAGGCCACAAGATAGTATCTTGAGATAGTTATAATTATTTTTTTTGACAAAGTGGGACTAGGGGGGCTCCGTACTTATCTCCATCATACAGGTAAAAATAATTTAAAGTCATGCATGTTGGTGAATGTATAAAACCAATGTATAAATTAAGATGGTTCATCTGCCAGCATCCGATAGCGAGGGCAGTGATAACCTCCTATGCCCCGTCAGGGCGCTGAGAGTTTACATCACGCGCTCTGCCGCCTTCAGGCATTCTGAGCAGCTCTTTGTTTCGTTTGGTGGGCGCACCAAGGGTCTCTCCGCCTCGAAACATAGCCTGTCCAGATGGATAGTGGACGCTATTGCAGCAGCTTATGCGTCCAAACACCTGCAGTGCCCTATGGGCATCAGGGCCCATTCCACTAGAGGCATGGCTTCGTCGTGGTCTTGGTCCAGCGGGATTTCTATTCACGACATTTGTATGGCGGCAGGCTGGGCCTCCCCCTCTACATTCGTTAGGTTTTATAACCTGGAAGTTCCCGCCTTGCAGGCTAAACTTTTATCAGTCTAGGTGATGTGTATGTTCTGCCCAGTTGTTCATGTGCAGGCTACTCTCACGTGACTACTAGCTCTTCTGGTTGAGCTGCACAAAGGGGTGATATTCTCTATACATAGACCGGCGGAGCCGCTCTGTATTTCCCTATGATGTGCTTATGTACTTGTGCTGGCCCGCATTGCTGGCCGCCTGTTTCCCACATGTTTTTGTGTTCCCCGGGCTTTGCCTGGGACTCATGCAGTGGATGCTCGGCGTGCACGGCGTTGACAAGATGTTCCCGTAGCGTAAGCAACTGACGCAATACGAGAGAACCTCTCGTAAGAGAACGTACTCGGTTACCTAGCGTAACCTCGGTTCTCTCTAGAAGAGGTATACGAGTATTGCGTAACCTGCTGTGCTCACGCAACAAGCTTATTCGCTTCAGTCAATGAAAACCAGAGTTCAGCCTGTTGAGCCCTTCCTTATATACGCTAAGCCACACCCATTCTGGCAGGCTGTGACGCGTGGAGGGCGCGACGTCACGCAGGGCTCACCGGTAGGCTGCTGCAGTTGCCGCAGGACAGCCAATGAGCACGCTTATACAGCCTGCTATGGTCTGCTGGCTGCCGCACTGCGTTGACAATAAATACAAAATTAAGGATAATTTTTTGGCTTCAGATCTAGAGAAAAGATGACTTTACCCGTAGCGTAAACAACTTACGCAATACGAGAGAACCTCTCGTAAGAGAACTGTGCAATCCAAATGGATGGAAATTTTATAGGCAATTCAAATACGTAATTCTTCAATTTAGGTCTAAATATTTTGTGGCAATATATGTTTCAGGACCAAATTTTCATGGAGAAATCATTTTTCTATGGATATATGTGTGTGCATGCTTTCTTTTCAATCTCATCATCATTCGTCATTGTTCAGTGCCTGAAGGACAACTAAGTAGTCAAATTTGGCACAGCTTACCCCACTCTCCCTTAATTTATTACAATATTATTATAATGTCAATGGATTGTTGTCAGTATGATGAAGCCTCATTCCTTCAGACAGGTGTTATCGCTGTGCCAAAGACAATGCGCTCCCGTACAGAAGGGCTCAAAGCTATTTTTTCCCTCGTTCTATTTTAATGTCACATTTTTTAGACAAAATCCTCTTTTCTGTTCACAGCCGCAACTCTTTGTTCTTGTTTCCAGTCTTAGAAAACCTCCTTCAGCAACTTCTTTATGAACTTCTGGTTTATTATGGTTGAGGTGCAGTCCACTGGCACTTTGGCCTTCAAGGCACCCACAAATTAAAGAAAGCCAGAAAGAATAACATATCCTCGGCTATAGCAGGAGACTAGGGTCCAGGAAAAGTTTTGACTTTATAAATATCCAGAGCCATAGGAGATTGGCAGCTTTTCTCATAGTTTTAGATTCACACAATATGATAATTTATCTTCTGCTGTGCTTTTGCCTGCCAGTCACAATCAAGTTACATTCCAAATTGCACCTCTTCAACTTCTGGCAGTGTGTGATTTGATTAAGAGCGGCAATCCATCACTACCAATGACTGATTGCCAAAGTGGTTTATTCTTGCAAATACGCATTCAAACTTTGAATGAAAGTTCAGAATGATGAAGTGTCTCACTGGATGTGGCAGGAAAGGACGTTTCCCTTAAGCTTATGATAGGATACATCCATGGATATCTTCCACCAAGGGCATGACATTTGCATTTGCTGTCAGTTAAACTATATAAATAGTATAAAGATTTCCTGAACGAAAGTTCTGCTACTGATTGTGAAAGTCTTTTGTGTTTAGGTGATTTTTAGTGACATTTGAGGTACATTTTAATAACAGAACTATATAACATAAAACATAATCTAGCATGAGTAGCTAGTTTTGAACACATTAAATGCCTGTAACCAACCCTTAAAATTATAATTTTGGACAGATATCTTGGCCTTTTTGATTGGATCTAATTTTTACATATTATTTTTAATTGATAATTGATCATTTTTACTTGGCTTGATAATTCAATGTAATTTCAGTTATGAAATTATATTTAAACATTTTCACACAACTCTGTTACAGGAATTTTCTTGTTTTTATTTTATTTATTATTTATTTATTAAATTGTATAATAAAAAAAGAAAAAGAAAAAAAAATCGAATGACTGCAAAAGACCTGCAGCAAGACCTGGTGGCAAGAGGCACTGAAGTTTCAGCTTGCACAATAAGGTGCGTGGTAAATGCATGCCATTACTACACCACTACTGACATAAAAGCACCATAAAATAGCTCAAAATCATATAAATAAGCCACATAAGTTTTGGGATTCTGTTCTGTGGAGCGATGAAATAAAACTGGAACTTTTCAGCCCTATGGATCAGTGGTATGTCTGGAGGAAGAAAAATGAAGCATATGCTGAAAAGAACACTCTGCCTACAGTTAAGCATGGTGGGGCTCGGTGATGCCCTGGGGCTGCTTTGTATCCTCTGGCACTGGAAATATGCAGTGTGTGGAAGGTAAGATGAATTAATTGAAGTATCAGAAACTCAAGGAGAAAACTTCATGCCATCAGTGAGGAAGCTGAAGCTTGGGCGACATTGGACCTTCCAACAGGACAATGATCCCAAGCTTTCTTCAAATTCCACCAAGGCTTAGGTGCAGAAGAAGTCCTGGAAGTTTTGAAGTCTTGAACCCCATAGAAAATCTCTGGTGGGATTTGAAGAAGGCGGCTGCAGCACACAAAACCAAGACTATTACTGAACTGGAGGCCACTGCTCATGATAAAAGGGCTAATATTCCTTAGAACACTGCCAGAAGCTGGTGTCTGGTTATACATCTCGTTTGCAGCAGGTCATGACAGCAAAGGGGTGTTCTACTAAGTACTAAAGATGTTTGCCATGAAGGGGTTGAATGATTTTGAGACTGCAAAAGTCATTAAAAGTTGCATCTTCAGTTGAATTTGGGGAAACCACTTGACACATTTGTTGTGTTAAGCTATTTCAGTTACTTTTGTTTGATTTGTACATTGCAAACAACTGAAATTCTGTAAATTCTGCCACTAAACCTGATCAGCAAAGGGGGTATAATAATTTCGATTGCAACTGTATATTGTCAGTGTTATGTTATGTTTTCCTGTGTTTTGTGCATGTTTCCTTTGTTCCAGTTTTCCTGCCTGTTTGATTCCCGTATTTGTGTCCTTAGTTACTGAAAGTTGCACCTATTCTGAGTTACAATGACGATCCCCCTGTGTATTTATAAAGCCTGTGTTTCAGTTGCTCTTTGTCTGTTCTCGTCATTAGTTACATTGGTGTTGTTCTGGGCTGCGTTTCCCGATAACGTTGTCTCTTAGCGCACTACAAAGACTCTTAAGGTATAACTTAACTAAAGGTATACCATTTCTAGGCATGTTCCCCGAACCATACCTTAGGAAGCTGCTTAAAGGGGGGGTGAAATGCTATTTCATGCATACTGAGTTTTTTACACTGTTAAAGAGTTGGATTCCCATGCTAAACATGGACAAAGTTTCAAAAATTTAATTGCACGTTTGAAGGAGTATTTCTGTGCCAAAAATTGTCCTTCCGGTTTGTCACAAGTTTCGGAAAGTTTTTTTCGAGTATGGGTATGTGTGACGTCAGATGTAACGGAATTTCCTAATATGGGTCCTAAGGGCACTTCTCCGGTAAGATCGCGGGCGCGCGCGCACTCCTAGACCAGAGAAAGAGAGCGAAAGCAGTTCGCCATCAAAGCGCCCTGCCCGGCTTTTGGGAAGCCAATGTCACCAAAGAAGTGTGTTTTTGGTTGCCAGGGCAAGACAACCCTGCAAAGATTCCCAAAGAACCCGGCGTTAAGGCACCAGTGGATGGAGTTTGTTTTTCCTGAGCATAAACGGAGTTGTGTAGACTGTTTGTTCCCTGGATTTCGACGATGATTGTTTTATAAACGAAGCCCAGATCGACGGATTTGCAGATCGTCTAATGCTTAAGGATCGAGCAGTCACAATGATAAAGGTTCGGTGAGTAAAACTGCTTCTAATCTATTGTCTGTGTGTTGTTACTAGCTCGGCGCGTTAGCACAGCTTTAGCTTCGCCCACACAGCCCGCCTCCAGCCGCTCGGTTTTTTCCGGAAAGACTCGGTACATCCAATCTTTCTTAATATAATATAATAAAACTAAAGACTTTTTGGAGATATGAAGGATGCAATACTACTCTATAGGTACTCAAGATTAACAGGAGATTGAGTGAAAATGAGCATTTCACCCCCCCTTTAAGATATCCCTTCTTACATGTGACTTTTTCGGGTGCTGATATCGATGGCTCGAGAATCAATTATTCTCTCTCACTGCATTATGCGAGAAAGCCGTGTTCTTTTTAAAAGAAGCACTTCTGAAATAGTTGAAATTGCATTTATTAGGACTCATGGGATTTTATAAAAAATAATCCAAACTATACTAGCCTATAATAGCCTAGCCTACACATTTTAAAATTGTATCATATATTGCTGCCATAATAACCAATTCAATTTTGTACGTGCTTTCTTCTCTTTCCCATTTTTGTTCGCTGAGGTGGAGCTGCGATGAAATAGTGTTCTTGTAAATAATTTCCAGCATTTCAGTAATAAAAGTGTACATCTTACGTACGGTATTCGGCAGTGATCAAAAAGGATTTAAACAGTGAATTTTGAATCTCCTCTTGTAAACTCCGAGATGTGGATTCAGACGGCAATTAAATTACCACACGACCAGAAAAAACACTCACATTATGGATTTGGATGGCAATAAAATCACAGACTTACCCCTGTAAATGTTTAAAATATTGTACGAGCCCTTGAGAAACAATTAGCGTCTGAATAGGACTTAACTGACAGTAGCCTATGCTTTCACTGGCCTTTAAAAGCGCTCCGCAGACGGCGCCGTCTTTTAGAACAACAATTCGCTGTATCGCTGCCAGCGAATCGTTTGAGCAAACTCCCCACCACAAGCATTCCCTTTAAATAGACTATTAAGCCTTTAATGGTATGCCAGCTGATGTACCTTTGGATAATATAATTAAAAATCTAACATATTTTGTATTCGTATAGACCTGCAACAGTGATAAGGTAAAGCTAAGAGTGGTCCAGACCAACCTTCTGAATGTATGACTTACAGAAGGTATACTTACCTAAGAACGTTTCGGGAAACACGTATTAACGATAAGGCATAGCTTAAGGTGTAACTTAAGAACGACGTAGCATTAAGAAGCTTTCGGGAAACGCAGCCCTGCTATCCGTGTTTTGTTTCTTGGATATTCTGAAGTGTACTTTGAGTTTATGAGCATTAAATAATTCAGAAGTTGTTTTCCGTTTTTGCAACACCCCAGCATGATAGATTTAGTTCATGATAATTTTGCAACCCCAATTTTGTCTATTTAAATTTTAATGTTTATTAGCAGAAAATAAAATCAAAGTTTGAACTAAATGTAGACGTGTATGTAGCATGGTTAGTTTTATTATTCCACATACACTCATTTTTCGAGAGTTCAGTAAGTGTAAGGTTGTATGGTTCAGAAGAAAATTGTGTGTATTGATTTAACATTTTAATTCTGTTTCAAGACAGAGCTTGCTGTTTTTCCTACTCTATTACCCCTCTGTCTCAGCCTATAAATGATACAGAAGGACAGAGTGTAATTTAGCCTTAGTCTACTGTAGTGGCATATGCTAAAGGCTGTTTTACATTATGTGGTAGGACACAAAACGGTCCTCATCTATCCAAGCCAATGGTCGTGCTCTCAAACCAAAGCTTTTCTTTCACAGAATAACAATTACTCTTCATCCTCCAGAGAAAGGCCTGCAAAAATGAAAAAGAGTTGGAGCAATTTGCAGAGGGTTTGGACTGATCTCATCTTCAGCCACTTCTGGAAGGAAAAGGAAGCTTTTAAATTATGTAAATGCTATGAAACTTAAGAGAACATTGGCTAGAAATGAGAGTTAAAGAGAACAGCCCAGCGATATAAAGAGAAATGCGATATGAATATATTCCAAGTAATAAGCTAATATTCATACCCACTGTAATAATCCACTAACTCAAAAAAGGGAAACACGAATCTAGTTGTTGAAGGCAGAATGAAGTGTGACCACTTGACTTTCTATCAATTTAAGCAGTTAAACTAGGAAATTAAAGGAGACCAAGAACAGAAAAAAGAACCCCAGTCCTTCAGCTCTGCCAAGATAACAAGCATTGATGTTGACTAATGAGTTTCTGCATTTTAGAAATGAAATCTTTTCAAAGTCTGATAGCCCTCATGCCATGAAGAGATAAAGGCCTTTGTCACAAGTGGCTGTTACACACTGCATGCAGATATGCAATGAGAAAAGCAGAGATAAAGGTGCCACTATAGAAAGCTTTGTAATGATATTTATTAGAAAGACAGAATTATCAAACAAGTCTACTTTGCTAAGGTTTGAACACAAAATATGATTCATAATTCTCATTGTGGGATATCTGTGGAAATTTAAATGCAGATCGTTTTTTTCTTTTTATTTAAATCACTGAATATCACTTTAAATTTTTTTTTTCAAGACTTTTTTTTTTCAAATTAACCAAAGTAATTATTCCTTTGAATAGAAAGTAAATAGTAAGAATAGAAGATTGGATTTTATACACAAAAAGGATTGAGGGCAGACTAAGACATAGCCACATGAAAATGTTTGCTCTTTTCTACATTTTAATATTTTAGTTTTAGTTTAATTTATTATTAAGTGTAAACATTATTGACATTATTAGAGCTTTATGTTTCTTCTTGTTTTATGAGCTTTATTTGTCTCTTAAAGTCTATACATATAACAGCACTCTATTTTTCAGAGTATAAAGGGGGTTTTATACATGAAAATATTAAACTGGGTGTCCATTGCATCAAATAAGTATGAGACCATGCCAATCCAAAAAAAAAAAAAAAAAAGTGGGGTGGTGGTGAATCTTATAACATTACCAATATGTTTTGGTAGTATTTTAACCTTTTGACCTCACATAAAATGTTGTGCATCTAGCACACATCAATTAAACACATTAGGTTTCTCCATCTGAGATTGAATCACATGCATTCATAAATGTGACGGCTTACATAAGAGTATCACCACATGTCGGAGAACTGCTCACAAAATACAAGAGAAGCAGATGGGAGGAAAAACACCTTATGTGAACCATTAGCTTGTGCCTCTGAGAGAAGGAATCCTTTGGCTAGAGCAAATTAATCAGTGTGCAATGAACTCCACAGCATTATCTACAGTGAAGTGCCATTTCCATTCACAGCAGTGCTGAACAAGCTTCCGGCCCCCCTCCCGCTGTCCTTATGGGCCCACATTTACCCATCCAGGCATCACTGTCCTCAGAAAACAGGGAGACGCGGGGAATGACACTTGGGTCTCAGAGGAGGAGATTTGAGATTGGTGATGTGGCATTTGTTCAGCTGGCTGAAACGGACGAGAACTCCCTCATTAGTAATTTGCAAATTTGTCTTGGCTCACAATTTTAGTGTCACAGACACTAAAATTTGTTAAATAACCTGAATTAACCTTGATTAAAAGATTATCACTTCCAGCATTGTGCAGTAGCTTCACCTCAAACACTCAATTTACATTTCTCAGTGGTGAGGTGGCAGATTATTTGTTTATAAAAGCATGTAGCATTTCAGTAGCAAAGCTTTTTTATTGATTAAGTAGCAAGGTAGCATTGACACAAGCTATTTGTTTTGTTTTCACTAACAATATACAACATACCATATGAATATATATTCTGTCAGCTTCTTAGAATCACAACTATTGCGAAGCCCGAATCATGAATGAATCAATATTGTAAGTCAGCTCTATTTAAAGAATTGATTAACAAATCGGTCTGAATCTTTCTGTTAGCTCAGTCACACACTGAATCAATTGGAGTGCTTTCTCACTCCATAAAACACAGACATGAAATTTTATTAGGTTCAACACCAGCAGCTTGTGAACACCTCTGTAATGCAGGTGAAGGTACAGTATGTTAAAACAGTGTGCAAAAACAGTAGTAGTACCAAAAAAGTGTCATGGCATTTCCATGGCTTCGACATGGTATTCTTTAAAGTACCTTGGAGTACCATGTAAATATCATAGTACATGAATGGGGGTGGCACAGTGGCTTAGTGGGTAGCACTGTCACTTCACAGCGAGAAGGTCCCCAGTTCAAACCCCGGCTGAGAGTTTCTCTGTGGAGTTTGCATTTTCTCCCTGTGTCAGCATGATTTTACTCCGTGCTCTGGTTTTCCCCACAGTTCAAAGACATGCAGGTTAGGTGGATTGGATATGTGTGTGAATGTGAATATGTGAATGTGTCAGGAAGGGCATCCAAAGTAAAACCTATACCAAATCAAATGTGTGTGTGAAGCGGACCCTGCAAATTAGTGGGAAGATGGATGGATGGATCATGGTACATGAATATGGTAATAATTTAGTACCAAGAAATAGCTAAGGTATACCTAAAGCAGAATCCTGCACGCGGGCGACGGGTGAACCGCTAATATTTGATGTAACAGGTGAAATATTAACTTGGTCATTTGTGGTGCGGTTGCGGTTCAGGAATCAATAGAAACAGGCAGACTGCGGGTCCAATAGCCAAGACTATCTCGACTCAATTCGGTACCTACTGATAGTCCTGTGCTTACTTGTGTTCACGCTCTTCAGTCTTACAAACGTCTAAATAACATTTCTAATTGCAACGCGATTTGCAGCACTGAGCACAGCGTTTCCACGTGATTGACAGATTAGTCATTAGATATTGATAGCTTAGTCATTAAGGGAGTGTTCTTTGTTAGCTTTCTGTATATAATCTATTCGCAATTTGAATAAAAGTTGTATCTTTCATGCTGCTAAGAGGATCAACGGCCACTTATACACTGCAGTTTCTGGAGAGACAATCGGCTAAAATATTCCCGATATTATATGAGAGTAAAGGCTCATATTGTAACATGTATGCTGTGTCCAGTGTACCCTGTGACCTAGTTTCGCTGTCTGGTTAGTCATTATTTTCACCTGTTGTTTCATCAATTATCCCATTAGTTCCATTTGTTTGCTCTATGTATTTATACCCTGGGTTCTCCCTCATTCTCTGTTTGTTCTCGTCAATGTTAAGTTGTGTTTATATTAGTTTCCTGTTTGATCTCCAGAGTGTTGTCATTAAAGACATTTATACTTAATCACCTTCGTCTTCATGCATGTACGCAACCAACTCGTGACAGAAGAACGAACCAAGCCGAAAATAGACGGCTGTCCAGCTTTTATGCCTCAAGCAAGAGCAGCAATCCCTCAAGACCCACACCAGAGGATTTCTAGATCTGGCGTGCCTCACCAACTTTCTGGACGATCGCTGTGCATCTTCTTCCACATAAGACTGAACGCAGAAACGAAGGCACACCTGCCCGGTGTGGGTCCTTTGGGGAATTTGCCATCTGCCGTCACCCAGCTGCAAGGCAGAAGAACCTGAGCCCATCGCAGACGGAGGAATTCAGCCTGCTGCAAGGAATGAGCTGGAGCCGATGAAAAAGACTGAGATTAACATTGCCCCAGAGCCTCGACAACCGTCTGACCAGGTGTGTGAGCCGGCAACACTGTGCACCGCTGTAGGAGTCCTCGTTGATTATGAGGGAATGGAGTGGAGCCCCGCCCACACTCCCGCCACAAAAGGTGGAATGTGTCTGGATGATTTATTTTGTTGTTTTAATGAGGACCGTGTTGAAGAGGATGATTCCCTACCCCTGCTGATCCTACCCAGCCCTGAATCTCCAGTCTACCCGCTGGTTCTGTCCAGTCCTAGTTCTCCTGTGTCTCCGATGGTTCCATACAGCAATGGTTCTCCAGTACTTCCAGTATGCCCTCCCTCTCCTGCCTCCTCTTCAGATCTCTGTCAGTAACTCTACCCAGTCACTGCTATCTCCGTCAGTCCCTCTGTTCCTTCTCCACCATCCCTCTGTGGTGTGGATCCATCTCGGGCCGGCCGTATAACAGCACCGTCTGGATCCCCTGGCTCAGCCTCCAGCCACTGATCCAGTCACTCCACTTCGGCCTGTCGTCCAGACTCCTCCGCACTGGTTCCTTCATCTTGTGGGGCATCATCTTGGCTGGACTCTGGATTTCCACCAGACTCCTGCTCCTGGCTTCCCCCTGGCTCCTTCCACCCTCCACTCCCCCATGGACTGACTACATTGCCCTGGACTGTGTTGGTTTTTCCTGGTTTTTCCACACCCTCCAGCCAGACCCCTCTCCCTGCCTCCTCAATTAGACTATTTACGGCATGAGGACACGCCGAGGGGCTTGCTGTAACGTGTATGCTTTGTCCAGTGTTCCCTGTGACCTAGTTTCGCTGTCTGGTTAATTAGGGCCCAAGCCCTGAAAGGGCGAAGGCCCTATTGTTTCCGTAAGGATTATTATTTTTTTTTTTCTTCATTATTTTTTTTTTTGCCTTTTTCCCACTTTTGGGGCCCTTAACATGCTCAAAAACTCTTGAAATTTTGCACACACGTCAGAACCTGCGGCCATCAGGGCCGGGCTGAAGCTGGTACTGGGGCGTGGCAGGGGGGCTCGACAGCGCCCCCTGGAATGGGGTCCGAAAACTTGGTCCATAAATCAAACACGCTTGCATGTAATAATATGAAACTCAGTACACATATCGATCTCATCGGGCCGAACAACTTTCGTGCTCTAAGTTTTACAAAAGCCCAACAGGAAGTCGGTTATTATACGTTGTTTGGAAAACGCATACAATGGAATGTGAAATACTCCTCCTAGGGATTTCATCCGATCGCCACCAAACTCGGTGAGAATAAAGTCAAGACATTGAGGATGAATTCTTGCGAACGGATTTTTGATATCTCGAACGGTTTGGCCGTGGCGAGGAAACGAATTTATGGCGAATAATGGGACACAGGAAGTGTGTTATAACTTCTGCATACATTAACTGATCTTGATGAAACTTCAGCAGTGTGTTCGTTGTAAGAGGCCGATCACATGGATGTGACTATTGTGAGTCAAAGTTATAGCGCCACCAACTGGCAGCAGGAAGTGTGTCACTTTCAAAATGCTTTGAAGTCACCCTCTTAATTTTACCCGATTTGCTTCAAACTTTCTGTGTATAATGTAAACACAGGGCAGATGTAGACCTGTGAAAGGATTATTGATATCTTAGATACTGTTGCCGTGGCAACACATCAAGTTTTAATATTCTTTTCGGATGCGTTTGAGACTCTTAACATGCTTGAAATTGGATGAAACTCGACAGACACATAACACTTATTAGCCAGTAGACATGTGAAAAGTTTCAGAAACGGGCGTGGCAGGGGGGCTCAACAGCGCCCTCTTGAACAGGGTCTGAAAACTTGGTCCATATATCAAATACGCTTGCATGAATTAATATGAAACTCGGTACACATATAGATCTCGTCGGGCCGAACAACTTTCCCTCTGTCAAGTTTCACGCCAGCCCAACAGGAAGTCAGCTATTATGGGTTGTTTGGAAAACGCTTGCTGTGGAATGTGATGTACTCCTCCTAGAGAATTCATTCAATCACCTCCAAACTCAGTCAGCATGAAGTAAAGACATTGAGGATGCTAAATTGCGGACGGATTTTTGATATCTTGAACGGTTTGGCCGTGGTGAGGAAACGAATTTATGGCGAGAAAAGAGAGACACAAAGTGTTATAACTTCTGCATACATCAACTGATCTTGATGAAACTTCAGCAGTGTGTTCGTGGTAAGAGGCCGATCAGATGGATGTGACTATTGTGAGTCAAAGTTATAGCGCCACCAACTGGCAGCAGGAAGTGTGTCACTTTCAACATACTTTTGACAAAAGTGGGGGGGTTAGTTTTAAATACAGTAAAAAAAAAATGTTTTTATATTGTTCTCATCAAGCCGGACAACTTTCTAATTTACATTCATTAGCTCAGAGCAAAAGGAAGTCAGATATTTTGGTCTGAATGTGGATTTTTTTGCAAAATCAGCCTATGAATTTTTAGCCACTCCTCTTAAACTATTTATTTTATTCCCACCAAACTTTTTCAACATGATGAAAATACATTAAATATGCTAAATTGTGAACGGATAATAAATATCTCAAATGGTTTTGCTATGGCGAGGGATTAAAGTAATGTCCAAAAAGGAAAAACTAAAAGCCTCAAATTTTCTAAAAATGTAATTATATACCATTTATTTCTATATAAAAGTATACAAACATCACAACTAAACATTTTATTATTTTTTTTCAATTTAAGAATGAATTTTAAGTTTAAAAACTGCCAGAATGGTTGTTTAGTCTAAACAATACATAAATAAAGTCAAACATAGTGCTATACTGCCCTCTTGTGTTCAAAATCAGGTAGGCCTATTATATCTATATAAAAATATACTAGGTATGTGACGGTGAGAATATTTTACCACCGGTTAACTGACGTGTGACACCGCTGGGGGCTTTTTAATCGCTAACTTAAAAACGAAAGTAAAATATGTTCGTCCGCACTGACATTTATATTGGTTGAGCGAGTGTTTCAAATGAATTCCTATGGAAGTAGGAATTAACTGAAAAACGTTCACTCTGTTCTGCTCGTTCCTCGCCGTGGACGTGCACCCTTATGAATGCCCGTGCAGCCATGAGCATTTTAGTTTCATTTTAAAATTAGCGCCTTTCGGGGGGTGGATTGCTTGAAATTATTTTACAAAAGCACAATTTTGTGTTTTATTGCAACTGTACACAAATATAAGTTAACACTTTGCAGTTTGAATGTCGTCCTGTATAATGACGGAGTATGTTTTTATGTGTCTACTGTTCAATCGCGCCCACGCCACACACACACACACACGGTTTACTATCTTTGTGGGTACTCTCCATGGACTTAATGGTTTTTATACTGAACAAACTGTATATTCTATCTCCTCACACTAACCCTACCCCTAAACCTACCTATCCCATAAAACTTTCTGCATTTTTACATTTCCAAAAAAACTCATTCTGTATGATTTATAATCTTGTTTACCCATGGGGACCTCTATTTAGGTCCCCACTGTGACACGAGTCCCCATGAGTCTGTGTGCATTCAGGTTAAAGTCCCCACCGGGATAGAAAAACATGAACACACACACACACACACACACACACACTCCAGCATTACAATCTTGACATCGCAGCCTGTTCATTATAGCCTTAATAAAATATAATAATAAAATAGTCAACCTAACATATAAAAATTACACTGCTCTAAATAGTCAGTAGTACAATTCGTACATTCAAAGTAAGCACCGCTCGCTCCACTGTGATGTTTCCAAGCAAATTTTTGCGCATGTGAAGAGGATGATTTTTTCCATCAATATTGGAACACGAGTGAAGAACAAAGCCTATAATAAAGAATAGTTTAGCATCCAAATACATCGCAAATGTTGAAACATTTTGATTCTGATGAGAGGGTTACGTGAGCCCAACACTTCTTACTTTCATTTTTACTTTTACATTAAATTTAAAGGATTTGTTGTGGAATATTTTGAGTGTATCATAAAATCTGAATAATAAAAAAAAAATAATAATAATAATAATAAAAAAAAAAATGAATGAATGAATGAATAAATAAATATATATATGTATGTATATATATATATATATATATATATATATATATATATATGTATATATATATATATATATATATATATATATATATATATATATATATATATATATATATATATAGCTGCGAGCAGCGATGAAGGGCCAAAGCCGGCGGCACCGCCACCCTAAAGGCACCGGGGTTGCGGTGCCACCGGCTTGGGCCCGTAATCGCTGCTCGCAGCTATATTTATTATTATTATTATTATTTTGTCAACCTTTCGGGCACTTTTGGGGCCCTTAACATGCTCAAAAACTCTTGAAATTTTGCACACACGTCAGAACCTGCGGCCATCAGGGCTGGACTGAAGCTGGTACCCGGGCGTGGCACGGGGGCTCGACAGCGCCCCCTGGAATGGTGTCTGAAAACTTGGTCCATAAATCAGACACGCTTGCATGTAATAATATGAAACTCAATACACATATAGATCTCATCGGGCCGAACAACTTTCGTGCTCTAAGTTTAACACCAGCCCAACAGGAAGTCGGTTATTATACGTTGTTTGGAAAATGCATGCTGTGGAATTTGATGTACTCCTCCTAGGAAATTCATCCATTCGCCTCCAAACTCGGTGTGCATGAAGTCAAGACATTGAGGATAATAAATTGCGGACGGATTTTTGATATCTCGAACGGTTTGGCCGTGGCGAGGAAACGAATTTATGGCGAGAAAATAGAAACAGGAAGTGTGTTATAACTTCAGCATACATTAACTGATCTTGATGAAACTTCAGCAGTGTGTTCGTGGTAAAAGGCCGATCACATTGATGTGACTATTGTGAGTCAAAGTTATAGCGCCACCAACTGGCAGCAGGAAGTGTGTCACTTTCAAAATGCTTTGAAGTCACCCTCTTATTTTCACCCGATTTGCTTCAAACTTTATGTGTATAATGAAAATACACGGCAGATGTAGACCTGTGAAAGGATTATTGATATCTTAGACACTGTTGCCGTGGCAACACATCAAACTTTAATATTCTTTTCGGATGCGTTTGAGACTCTTAGCATGCTTGAAATTGGATGAAACTCGACAGACACATAACACTTATTAGCCAGTAGACATGTGAAAAGTTTCAGAAACGGGCGTGGCAGGGGGGCTCAACAGCGCCCCCTTGAACGGGGTCTCAAAACTTGGTCCATATATCAAACACGCTTGCATGAATTAATATGAAACTCGGAACACATATAGATCTCATCGGGCCGAACAACTTTCCCTCTGTCCAGTTTCACGCCAGCCCAACAGGAAGTCGGCTATTATGGGTTGTTTGGAAAACGCTTGCTGTGGAATGCGAAATACTCCTCCTAGAAAATTCACCGTGTCCCCTCCAAACTCGGTGTGCATGTAGTCAAGACTTTGAGGATGCTAAATTGCGGACGGATTTTTGATATCTCGAACGGTTTGGCTGTGGCGAGGAATCGAATTTATGCCGAGAAAAGAGAATCACGAAGTGGAATAACTTCTGCATACATTAACTGATCTTGTTGAAACTTCAGCAGTGTGTTCGTGGTAAGAGGCCGATCAGATGGATGTAACTATTGTGAGTCAAAGTTTAGAGCGCCACCAACTGGCAGCAGGAAGTGTGTCACTTTCAACATGCTTTTGACAAAAGTGGGGGGGTTAGTTTTAACTACAGTAAAAAAAAACTCAGTTCATATATTGATCTCATCGACCCGGACAACTTTCTAATTTAAAGTCATTAGCTCTGACCATCAGGAAGTCAGATATTTTGGTCTGAATGTGGATTTTTTTGCAAAATCAGCCTCTTAATTTTTAGCCACCTTTATCTAAGTGGTTTATTTTATTCCCACCAAACTTTTTCAACATGATAAAAATATATTAATGATGCTAAATTGTGAACGGATAATAAATATCTCAAACGGTTTTGCTATGGTGAGGGATTAAAGTAATGTCAAACAAGGAAATGCTAAAAGTCTCATTTATTCTAAAAATGTAATTATACACCATTTATTACTATATAAAAGTATACAAATATCAGAACTTAACTCATTTTATTCTTTTTTTTTTCAATTTAAGAATGAAGTTTAAGTTTAAAAACTGCCAGAATGGTTGTTTAGTCTAAACAATAAATAAATCAAGTCAAACATAGTGCTATACTGCCCTCTTGTGTTCAAAATCAGGTAGCCTGTTCATTATAGCCTTAATAAAATATATTAATAAAATAGTCAACCTAACATATAAAATTTACAATGCTCTGTTTAAATAGTCAGTACTACAATTCGTACCATTCAATTGGTAAGCACCGCTCCACTGTGATGTTTCCAAGCACATTTTTGCGCGTGTGAATAGGAATAGGATGATTTTTTTCCGTCGATATTGGAAAGTGAGTGAAGTACAAAGCCTATGATAAAGGATAGTTTAGCATCCAAATTCATCGCAAATGTTGAAACATTTTGATTCTAATGAGAGAGTTGTGTGAGCCCAACACTGCTTAATTTCGTTTTCATTTTTATTTTATTTAGTTTCAGCTTGTTTATAGTTCTTTTTTAATTCTTGTTCCGTTCTCAACATCGTTGAATTTAAAGAATTTGTTGTAGAATATTTTGACTCTATCATAAAATCAGATTAATTCACTCGTTTTAGTGATTCCCAAGTTATTTTTTCATTTAAGTTTTTTCATTGTTTTAATCAGGTCAGGCAAGTAAAATTATCTGTCTTGTCCCTTACATTTTTATATAATATATATACACTACTGTTCAAAAGTTTGGGGTCAGTAAGATTTTTAATGTTTTTAAGCAAAGTTTCTTCTGCTCACCAAGGCTGCATTTATTTGATTAAAAATACAAACAAAAACAGTAATATTGTAAAATAGTATTCCAATTTAAAACATCTGCTTTCTATTTTAATATATTTTAAACTGTTATTTATTCCTGTGATCAAAGCTGAGTTTTCAGCATCATTACTCCAGTCGTCACTGTCACATGATCCTTCAGAAATTATTCTAATATGATGATTGATGCTCAAGAAACATTCATGATTATTTTAAATGTAGAAAACAGTTGTGTACAGTCTTTGATGAATAGAAAGTTCAAAAGAACAGCATTTATCTGAAATCTAAAGCTTTTGTAACATTAAACACTACCGTTCAAAAGTTTGGGGTCAGTAATAATTTTAATTTTATTTTTGGGTGAAAGAAATAAAATAAATCAATACTTTTATTCATCGAGAAGGAGTTAAACTGATCAAAAGTTACAGTACAGACATTTATAATGTTAAAACAAATTATATTTTAAATAAATGCTGTTCTTTTGAACTTTACATTCATCAACGCATTTTGAAAAGAAATCTGTACACAACTGTTTTCAACATTGAAAATAATAATATTTATTGACCATCAATCATCATATTAGAATGATTTCTGAAGGATCATGTGACACTGAAGACGGGAGTAATGATGCTGAAAACTCAACTTTGATCACATAAATTAATTACAGTGTAAAATATTTTAAAATAGAAAACAGCTGTTTTAAATTGGAATAATATTTCACAATATTACTGTTTTTGTTTGTATTTTTAATCAAATAAATGCAGCCTTGGTGAGCAGTAGAGACTTCTCCTAAAAACACACACACACACACACACACACACACACACACACACACACACACACACATTATATATATATATATATATATATATATATATATATATATATATATATATATACATATATAAATACATATAAATATATATATGTTCCGGGGGTACCGCCACCACCGGTGCCTGGGGTTGCGGTGCCACCGGCTTGGGCCCGTAATCGCTGCTCGCAGCTATATTTAGACATTATTCCTGTCACTTCATCAATTATCTCATTAGTTCCCTTTGTTTGCTCGGTGTATTTATACCCTGTGTGCTCCCTCATTCTCTGTTCGTTTTCGTCAATGTTAAGTTGTGTTTGTGTTAGTTTTCTATTTGAACTCCAGAGTTTTGTCATTAAAGACATTTATAACTAATCTCCTTCGTCTGCGTGCATGTACGCAACCAACTTGTGACACGTATTTGGCTATATGTCCATTTAATTTAGAGACATTTAAGCGTATAGCCTATTGTGTGTAATTATACACTTGTTCAAAATAGCCTGTATAGGCAGATTGTTCACATGATGTAGGCAGACGTTTTGTATTGTTTACATGACGGATGCACATTCTCATCTTTTTTTTTTTCCTTGTTGGGCTGCTTGTATATTTTTCTTAAATGCATAAACTCAGAATGCATAATGGTGGTTTGATTGCTTGTGTTACATGATAAAGTAAATAATTTGTCTACATGATGTAGTAGACTTAAAGTGGGTGCAGATCGGGTCACGGTCTTTGTGAATTTGGTCGGGTACGGATTTAAATTAGTGCTGCTGTTGGATAACAGGATGGGTGTTCTCTTAACTACACTGTAAAAAATTTGCTGTAGTTTTGCAGCTGTTTGCCAGTAACTTACTGTAGATTTAAATTTATGTTATTTACTGGCAACAGTTTGTTCAAAGTTAAATGAATATTAAACATTAACAAGTCTTTGTCTTTAAAGAATAAAATTATAAAATAACAATCTAATGCAAAGCATTCTGGGAACCAGAAATCTTCATCAACCTTTTTCTGTTTTTTTCCTTCAGATTTTGGTTCCCAGAATGCTTTGCATGAGGATGTTATTTTAGTTTTATTCTGTAAAGATAAAGACTTGTTAATGTTTAATGTTCATTTAATTTTGAACAAATTGTTGCCAATAACATAAATTTAAATCTACAGTAAGTTACTGGCAAGTAGCTGCCAGTAATACTGTAATTTCTACAGATTTTTCTAACAGTGTACTGCAGGTGCGGGTTTACCAAACAGGACCCTTGATGGAATCTGGCCTAAGGTATACCAATACTATGGTATACCATCACTGTATGATAGCAACTGCCACAAAATGATACTAGGGAATTTTTAAGATGACCAAAACATCTATTTTATGCTTTTGCGAATTTGTATGACCTCATTTTTACGTTTTTGGTACAATCTGCTGATGCCCCAGGCCCCACTGAAGGCAGTGTTGTATAAAGTACTAGAAAGCAATACTTGAGTAAAAGTACAAGTATCATACTAGAAAAAGACTTTGGTAGAAGTGAAAGTTACCTTTTAGAATATTAAAGTCTAAAGTCTTAAAGTATCTGATATATACTGTACTTAAGTATCAAAAGTAATTTTCTGATATTTAATGTACTTAAGTAATTGAAGTACAATTTTTTTTAAGCAAGCGGTTAGAACTTTGATTGTGAACTTTATTGTGGCTTTATTGTGGGGTTGGTGGGATGTAAAAAAATAATCTTGCATCACAATATGCAATATTGACTAATTTGGATAAATATTAGGTACACAAGATAGGCATTCATTTTTCTCAAGAAAAAAAAAAACTCACCTAATGCTGTAAACATACAGAGAGCCCTATCAGATATAAATATAATGCGGTTTTTTTTTATCATAATAACAACTTTATTTAATGATATAAGTAAAAATATAATAAATATGTAATATAGTACACATATTTAGATAAATACTCTCTATAGCTCTTTTTTTTTCTAGCCAACTAACGTGCTATAGCCTATATTATGGTCATCAAATGGCTTTCCTGAGGTAAATGTTATGTGACATAATTGTTCTCCAGCTGTTGTACTGACCCTTTCCGCAGTTGAAAAACACTGATTGATCGATATTATGTACGATGATGAATATACATTTCGGTAAGTTGTAGCCTAACGTTACTGTTTCTTTTAACATTGTTCATTCGTGTTTATTTACTATTAGCTAGTAGAGACGATCGGTTCACGTGCGCTAGGGATCTGTCACGTCACATTTACAAGCGGCAAAACGGTATTTATTTGAATTTCGTAATAAAATTGACAGAATCTGAGATTTTTTTTCTATCATAACTAACCTGCTCTGTCTAGTCTGTCGGTCTCCGTGTCCTCTTTGCTTCGCGATTTTTCTGTGCGTGAGAAAATGGATGTGTGGTGTGAGAGCGTGTGAAAAGTGTCAATTGCGTGTGTCTCGCGGTGAATGCGTGAGAGTTGGGAGCTCTGTGTCAAGGTGGTCGTCTACGTCTACGATAACGGGAGGTCCTCCAGTAGGTGCTCGTGCTTCCGTGGTGGTTTCAGTTGTGCTTCCTCCTCCATTGGCATGGCAACAAACAACCATTACGCTGAAATAGAGCGTGCGCCGTGCGGAGCGTGGAGCTAGTATCTAGGAGCAGTGATTCGCCAAACCTCCCTTATTGCAGTCGCACACATTTCTTTTGATTTTATTTTGTAGTAACGAGTAACGAAGATGCTTAGTGGAAATGTATCGGAGTAAAAGTATACATTTTATCTTGGAAATGTAGTGGAGTAAAAGTGAAAGTTGAAATAAATTTAAATAGCGAAGTAAAGTACAGATATGTGAAATTTCTACTTAAGTACAGTAACGAAGTATTTGTACTCCGTTACATTACAACACTGACTGAAGGTTAGGTTTAAGGGTGGATCATCATGCTTTTTTTCTCATAAAAAGTAAACGTTCACCAATTCGGCAAAATGTAAAATAGTCAATTTTAATAAATTGCTAGCATGTTTAGCACATTGCTAGCATGATTTAGCATGTTGCTAAGGTGAATAATTTAATAACAATTACAGCATGTAGCCTATACTATGCCTATGGTCAGTGAAAACAACAGTTATGCTCAATTTGGCTACCTAGTAAATGCAACAACAACAAAAAGGTCACTGTTTTAATTAAAACTGTTTTAGATTTTGACTATATGTATATCTCTAAGTAAAATTTACCTGAGGGTCTACCGATAATAAATGTGTAGATGCATTTTTTTTTTAAAGAGAAATAACTCAAAATAAAAAGGTGGACCCAATTTACATAAATAATAGGCGATAAGACTGATGATATATTGAGCATTACCACTAATACACAAAGACAGAAAAAAAATACGTCAATTTCAAATATGCTTTTAAAAATTCTAATGCAAATGCAGTATGATTAACTACATAACTACATTTAACAAAAGGTACCAAGGGCCAGGTGAAAAAGCCAAAGCATGTGTTATCACTGTAGTGTATTACTAGTACAGAGTTGTCCCAAAGGAGAACTGCCCACAAATGTGTAGCATGCATTAGGGATTCAGTGACTGTCAGAGAGTCTACAGACAGACCCAAGGCTAAACCTCGGCAAAGCATTCACAGAAATAAGACATAGTAAAGAATCAAAAAGCAGCCATGGGCCAATGGGGAAATAAAGGAAGCCGATATGCATGTAGTGAGGTTCAAAGGCTGATGAAAAGGTGCACAGGCGAAATGAGTATATTTTTTTCATTTGCTGGAAACAAGGGATGCAGATGACAGGGAAACCATTCAATGTGGACTGTAGAAAATAGCACAAACTAGCACTTGGAGTGTGTTGAGAGCAATAATGTTTTTGAAGGCAGATGGTGTATTTATGGCATTTCCAGATGTGACTAACTGGACTGTGATAACCAGTCAAACTTTTACTTGAAGTCACGAAGACTAAGAATTCTGCTCATGACATCTTCTACACTGGTACTATGAATAAATTGTGTGAACCAAGCAACACACCAACACAAAAAAAGAAGTAATCTGAGGGCACATCATATGAGTAAAACAGCATTTTATGTTGGTGATACCCAAGATTAATTACCCATCTAAAGGGCTCGACGTCTATGCCAAAGATTCATATAACCAAAAGTTATCAGACAATATAGAGCTAAAAGAATAAGCCACTTTCTCTTTAATATCTGGCTTTGATGAAGGCAGCAACACAGGTGCTGAAAAGCATAGATGACCGATATTGAAAAGACTTCAAGTTCGTTACTATGGAAGTCAACAGTGCTTTTCCAAATTCCTAACTGTTAACACATAATTGATCAGATTTAGAACGCTCTACATAGTCAGCAACTTACAAAAATAGTGCTGCACACAGGAAACTCAACTTGCAATTGAGTTCATTTCACTAAGTCCAAATATGTTTTACTTTATACCTCAAAATCTTAGGTGAAAGAATGAAAGTGAACCATTTCTGAAAGCCTGTTTTGAACAGGAAAGAAATTAGTTTTTCCATGCATTATTAGTACAGTACTCTATGTATAAGTTGCATAACGTTTTGTAACATCACTGATATAGTTTAGCTTGTTCCCCCCAAAAAATAGCTCCACCATTCTACACCATCTGAGCAAAATGAAGCGATTTAATTAAAGGCAGATATCCAACACTATCTGAGATAAATGAGGCAAGTTGGATAATTAGTGGAAATCTCGTTAGCAATCAGGGCCATTGTGAGAAACCACGGCCATCTTTTATCACCTGTCAAAACACATAAAGCCAAAGATTAATTTGCATCAAGGGCACAAATGTGGGATGAAACCAAACTGAAAAATCATTAAGCCTTGAACTGCCGAATATTTGGATTTGGCCCAACTCTAAAACTCTCCACTGAGAGTATTTATAGCATATAGAAACTAAGACCTCAAACCAATTTGTACAGTCACTTGGTCGGTTCTGAAATAGACCAGACTTGACATTAGTCAAACCAAATCTTACCTATCAGACATGACTTTATGAGGGCCATGTCTATTCTTGGTGATAGCACTGTTCTGGCAGGCTAATTTTGAGCTATAGCATGGCTCTAAGTTAGTCACAGCCATTAATATTAAAGCTTCTGCTTCTAGGCTGTCAAGAGAAATGACACTGAGAGAAGACACAACACTAGTGGAGAGATCACTCTTTGATGCCCTGCAACCTATCTCTTTCTGGCCTTTGATCAAATTCATATACTGCACAAACTACACCTAAAGTTATTTCCATAGCCCATCCAGTAAGAGGGAAAAGGTTATTTAGTTGCACTCCTGGCTGATGTTGCAATGATGTTCACTTCGCTTGGATACATCCTTTTAAATGACTCTGCCAGTGCAATTTTCTGATGTCGCTTCAAGCAAAACTCGTCTCGCTCGTTTGCCTACAAGAAAGTATTCATCCAAAACAAGCACTGTGTGTGATCACATAGGATTGGCTTAGAAGTTGTTGTTTTTTTCTACATCAAACTCCAGTGAAATGGCTGCTATGGGGGAGTTTTCTTTTAACAAAATTTCCTCTGCTGCAGTGTTTTAAAAGACTTTATACTTTTGCCTTTAGACTTTTTTTTGCCTGCAAAGTTGCAAACACAAGGAAATGAACATGACTATAAGGCTTGAGCACTGCTGTTCTCTCCTATTAGCCTTTCACCAATAATTGCTTTACAGCTCATTACAAAACCTGCAGTTGTTCCTATAATTTCTTAATTTTATTGCTCTCTGGATCATGCACAGTGCACTCACATTCTCATGGTCTAATAAATTAAATAATCTTTAATCAAATTTATTAAAATTGCATACACAGTATACATGTTTAGGACTTATTTAATTTCAATAAATTGCTACTTGTTGCAAAATGAGTGGATGAAGCAATTAATCCAGGATCATTTTATGAGTACATTTACTGTATGCTTTTGGCTTATATTTTTATTTAATTTATATATATATATATATATATATATATATATATATATATATATATATATATATATATATATATATGTATACACACACATACACACACACATATCTATATCGTCTATCTGTCTGTCTTCTCTTATGTATTTATTGTGTATCAGTAAGATCGCAGTCACTGTTTACTAAATAGCAACTAGATAATTTGATTGTATTATATAAAACTAATGGTTTCTGATTGCAACAGTGACAATAAGTGCAACTGATTTTTTTTTAAGTAAAATATTCTTGAAGTAATAGCTGTCACATGGATACAGGTTGAATTTTTAAAGTGCGTCAATAGGAAGAATGAGTATTTGGCTTGTCATGAACTCCACAAGTTGCAGAAATCAATGATCTAGGTTACCCAGCATGATTTGATAATGTTACAAAGAGCATCTTGAGCTTAATGTGAAAAAAAGAAAAAAAGCAGTTCAAACACTTAGTATCACAAAATGTATCTTATTATTAACAAGTACATAGTCATAACTTCTCTTTGTTTTAAATTTCCAGGAAATCCTGAAACTTTCTGTTTACTACCGTGTAAAAAACGTATTTTAAATCCCATTTTTACTGTTGTCTAAAGAGTATTGGACCCTACAGTATATACAATACAAATCGAATTAGTTTTGCTGATATGATAAGCTGAAGTTTGTATTGAGTTCCACATAAACTTCGAGATGAAGCGTGAAATGTCTTACCTGCGCGGCCATAAATGACAGATCCATGATAATTTGCTTATCAGAAGAATAACTAAAGCTTCAGGAAGGTCAGGTAAGCTCGCTTTCTGTGTCGTCTCTGTCCACGGAGGTAACCTATTTACTCCCAAATAACATCGTCGAGGTACAGCCTCCAGGTACATGAATCCTGAACATCTGATGTGCGTCTGCGATCATTTTAGAGACGGATCAACAGCGAGACGAGGATGAGACAGAGCAGAGGAGAAGAAACAAGAAGAGAGAGAGAGAGAGAGAGAGAGAGAGAGAGAGAGAGAGAGAGAGAGAGAGAGAGAGAGAGAGAGAGAGAGAGAGACCTTGTGTGACGCCAAGCGAACGTCTCGAAAAGATTTAGACAAAGCATTTGTAGATGCGCCACATGTATGAGCTCGAGATAGTAAGAAAAGCTCCTTCAAAGCCAATTATGTTCGATTTATCGTCACCAAAAATATGACTAGAATGTATTTCTACAGCCTTAAATGGTAGTCAACCAAAAACGTTATTTTACTATTTTCTAACAGTAAATAAATTAGCTAGTCAAATCTATTTAACGGAAAACATAGGCTATTTGGATAGAGGTACATAGCCTTTCTGTTCGTAATGGTGTGCTCAGGCACGAGACTTATGAATATGAAACCAAATGCAGAAAAATCATTTTATAATTAATACGGCAGTCAGGACGTGTCAAATATTTAATGTATCCGGATCCATATTGTTATGACAAGGCTACCATAAAAATATAATGATTTATTTATTTATTTATTTATTTATTTATTTTTTAAATAAAAAAATGTTGCAAATAATCAGCAAGAGGGGAGACTGGAGAAAAACTGGTGCTATTATGACAACTAATTTTGGCACCTTCTAACTTGTTGGCATCTTTCTAACTAATGGTAAATAAAAGCAATATGGTTTCAAAAGAAGGTCATTTTAAAAATGAATCCTTTTGGAATGCCATATAATCAAATTGTCTCTCTTCCTGGTTCAAGATTATAGTCAAAAACACGTTTGAGGAACTGGTGGTCTCAAGTCAGTACTTGTTGACACATGTATACAATCTGTTAATGGAAGATTATTGAAACGCCACACTCTCTCTGTTTTGTGCATGACAATAATCTGAATTGCAAATGCGAGAGGCATTCAAGTCTGTGAGCACGAATATGTCACCCTCTTGGCAGCTTAATGGGGTTTAGAGGACAGAATCGCTGTACTCTTGGTGAACTTTCGCACATTTGACCACAACATTCAAGATGTACCTAGCATGCCTTACGACAATGCATTGATGTGTGATGAACAAACAAGCATTAGATGAGCTGCATTGTGATAAAGAAGTGTTCTTATTTGCCCTGAATTGCTACTGTAGTGTACTTCAAATATTAATATAAATATAATATTAATGAAACAAAGGGCCACTTAATTGTATTAAAGAGATACTTCACCGCTGGCAAAATGGGCTTTCAATAAAACGTGGCTGTCTTGCTGTGTTCCAGACAGCTCGAAAATTTTCCCACCTCGTTCTGCCACGATACCACACACGGGAAACAGGGGATCCAATAGCAGTATGTTATTTTAATGGGCAATCCAAATCGTAGTCATCAGGTAGGGGTCACAATCCATATAATCAATCCAATAAACAAGAAACAAGAACAGGCTCGGAACAAAGTGAAAACAGACCTCAGAAGTGGTGGACATTAAACAAGGACTCCGTGACAAACACTGAAACAACCAGGGTATATATACACACAGAGAACTAACAATGAAACAGGGAACAGCTGGGAACAATGATGACATGGAACAGCTGAACACAATGAACACTCAGTGACAGACAGGAATTGTGGGGAATGCAGTTCATGAATGTGGATGACACCGTGGGGAAGAGGACCTCTAGTGGACACCAGGAATACACAAACCAGACACTGTGACATAACCCCCCCTCTACGGAGCGGCTACCAGACGCTCCAAGAACACACTACAAAACAAAAAGTCCAGGAGGGAGGTGGACTGGTGGAGGATCAGGGGGAGGGATGGGGGGCCAGGTCCATGAAGGGGAACAGAAACAGGAGGTGATGACTTAGCCGGGGGCCAGGGCAAAGCAGACGGCCCCTCGGGCGGCCATGGCGAAGACGACCCATCGGGCGGCCAGGGCGGAGACAACAGTCCATCGGGCGGCAAGGGCGGAGACTTTCCCTCGGGCGGCCAGGGCGGAGAAAACCCCTCGGGCGGCCACGGCGGAGACTTTCCCTCGGGCGGCCAGGGCGGTGAAGACCCCTCGGGCGGCCAGGGCGAAGACGACCCATCGGGCGGCCACGGCGCAGGAACTGGAACAGACACCAATGGCTCTGGAACTGGAACTGGCACCAACGGCTCAGGCACTGGAACTGGTACCACCCGCTCAGGCACTGGAACTACTGGAACTGGCACCACCGGCTCAGGCACTGGAACTACTGGAACTGGCACCACCGGCTCAGGCACTGGAACTACTGGAACTGGCACCACCGGCTCAGGCACTGGAACTACTGGAACTGGCACCACCGGCTCAGGCACTGGAACTGGCACCACCGGCTCAGGCACTGGAACTGGCACCACAGGCTCAGGTTCAGGAACAGACACAGACACAAACACAGACACAAACACAGACACAAACACAGACACAAACACAGACACAAACACAGACACAAACACAGACACAGACACAGGCTCAGGAACAGACACTGGCTCCGGCTCAGGAACAGACACTGGCTCCGGCTCAGGAACAGACACTGGCTCCGGCTCAGGAACAGACACTGGCTCCGGCTCAGGAACAGACACTGGCTCCGGCTCAGGAACAGACACTGGCTCCGGCTCAGGAACAGACACTGGCTCCGGCTCAGGAACAGACACTGGCTCCGGCTCAGGAACAGACACTGGCTCCGGCTCAGGAACAGACACTGGCTCCGGCTCAGGAACAGACACTGGCTCCGGCTCGGCAGCGGCCATCTTGTCCAAAGACCCAGGCTCGGCAAATGTGACGTGAACAGGCTCGGCGGCGGCCATCTTGTCCGAAGACACAGGCTCGGCGGCGGCCATCTTGTCCGAAGACACAGGCTCGGCGGCGGCCATCTTGTCCGAAGACACAGGCTCGGCGGCGGCCATCTTGTCCCCTCTCCGTCCGCGACGGCGAGACGGTGGCACCACTTGATCCTCCACCATCCCAGAGTCGAAGGGGGGCCATGGTGGAGAGCGGTGCTGGACTCCCCCTCGACCCACCAGTCCTCCGCGACCTCCACGGGTCCCACGGAAAACTACCAGGCGGGTTCCCCTAAACAAATCTCTCCTCTCCCGCTCGGCGGCCGGGGAAGAGAAGCCCGAAAACATACCTCTGGATCCTTCTGTGACGGAGTCCTTCTGCCACGATACCACACACGGGAAACAGGGGATCCAATAGCAGTATGTTATTTTAATGGGCAATCCAAATCATAGTCATCAGGTAGGGGTCACAATCCATATAATCAATCCAATAAACAAGAAACAAGAACAGGCTCGGAACAAAGTGAAAACAGACCTCAGAAGTGGTGGACATTAAACAAGGACTCCGTGACAAACACTGAAACAACCAGGGTATATATACACACAGAGAACTAACAATGAAACAGGGAACAGCTGGGAACAATGATGACATGGAACAGCTGAACACAATGAACACTCAGTGACAGACAGGAATTGTGGGGAATGCAGTTCATGAATGTGGATGACACCGTGGGGAAGAGGACCTCTAGTGGACACCAGGAATACACAAACCAGACACTGTGACACGTTCTTGGAAATAACATCTGGAATGCCACTCAAAGTCGGACATTCGACCTGTGAACTCAGGGTACATCGATCAACCTCAGCGAGAGGTTGCAAAATTTTCGGCAAGTCCTGCTAATGATGAGCATAAATATAAAAACAAACATTTGACATCAAGTTTATGTAGAAATACCTTAGTTTTTGCTTTTCGTCAGCTGATTTCAAAAGCGATTTTGTGTTGTTTTTATTCAGTTTTTGCAATAATTGACACAAAAATAATGGTCAGCATGTGAACTTGACGTCTGACTGCCTGGAACTCACTGGTCTGAAGTGGGACATTTAATTTGGGATATTCCCACATCCAACCTCATTAGTCATTAGTCTTCCTTTTTGCAAAATAGGACACCCATGATGCACTGGGCATGTTGCCGTCCAAGGCCCTGCCTGTCAACAGTCTGCTATACACTTACCAAGGTCAAATATCGCCTTGCTTTAGTAGGAAATACTTCTTAAACTTTTTGTCATAATGATGTCGACTTGTATTGTTCCCGGGTTTGTATTGAAAAAACGTTTGGCGGGAGTGAGTTTCGGTTTCCAGTGAAGGATCCAGCGTGTTGTAGGCAGTGGCTAAAGGCAAAAGAATGTAAATACTGAGAGAATGCCACGACAGAAAATCTGAAAAAACCTCCCTGTTTGTAGTCAACATTTCAAACCGGATAACCACGAAAATAGGTCACCTTTTGCATCACCCGGCGGACTTTTGCTGACAAATAAAAGTGAATTTATCGGTCCAGGTAACACAAAGAAAGAGTAAACATTGTCCATTTACATATACTACAGACACTGTAGCAATACAAATCGAGTTACACTTTAAAGAGAGTACATTTTCATGACTTTCTTAACACACGTAAGTAAAAAGTGCACTTTGTAATAACATTTATTTTAAAGTACATTTTAAATCATTGTTTGAATAATCTTTTGTAGTGTTTTAAAGAAGTACACTTGTGTTGATTAACATACTAAACCACATGTAGAGTACTTAATTATCATTTTAGGGGAGACTGGGAATGATTGTAAAACGGGGAGACTCCATCAATTCCCCCAATCAAGGATAACCAAAGTTAAATCAAAGATAAGGAGTAATTGATTGATCCTATTATCTTTTCAGTTTTTACTCACTTCCTCCCAGATCCTATATTAATGGTTGTCAAGGCTGTAAATAGGCACATGCAGATTTTATAACTGCATGTGATTTTAGAAAACAAATGATTTTAAGAATGGTAAGAATGGAATTATTTTGACCAAAGCTATATTTTGTTTAGTACTTAAACTTTTGCAGATAAAAATATTTTAATTATTTTAGATTAAATTGTTTTTCCTCAGGCAAAATGTGATACCTTTTTGCTAATACAGCTAGCTAAACAATGGCTGACACATTAAAAAGTGTTACAACCATGACCTTACTGTACATACAAGAACAGTTTCTTTTGAAGTATTTTACAGAATGTGTAGACATTGGAAAAGAAAGATAGATGGAGGTGTGCCTGCCAGTGTTTTAAAAAAAAGGAACTGATGAGGAAGAAGGGCAGGTCAGTCAGATCAGTTGCAGAGACAATATTGAAAGCCAATAGTGAGGATTCTGAAACCTCAGACAACGAAAACGTTTGTGCTGTCTGTATGTCAGCCATTTTACAACTCAAGACCAAAGGAGGTGTGGGTAAAATGTGCCCAATGCAGTCTCTGGGCCCACCGCACATTGACAGTGTTTTTCTTTACACAGTCACGCTGGAGTCAAGAGTTCATTAAGCATATAACGCTAAGGAAGTAAGTTCTAGTAATTTGTACACACATGCACACATTAACACACACCCCAGACAGCAACATACTGTCAGCCCAGATCCGGCCCACATCTGGTACACATGGATTCCACATGGCCCACATCTTGGTCGACGTCAAAAAAAAAGCTGGATTGGTGCCTTTTGAGGTAAACAAACGTGGATACTTTGTATAAAGGTTTGATCACTCTAGCTCGAAAATTCTGTGAGTTACAGATGGTGAAGTAAAAAGTCTTAGAACCATACCCATAACCAAACTTCGACTTGACAGAGACGCCGCTCCTGTATGCACTTTATTAGACGATGAGCAAATGTACATAAAACTAATCAATGTTATATAGCTCAACATGATGAAATGTTAGAATATGATCAGTATGTTATTTTAATGTTGATCTAGCTTACTGCTAGTCTCATACAGATAAACTAACACATAGAATAACATTATAACTTTCAACACACTCAAATGCAGTTTAGTGTGATAGTGTAGACCAAGTGAAACAGCACTGCGTTACCTCACAAGTTTAATTCGTCACCTGTGTGAGTAGTAATACAGCACTTAAGGGTAGTTCGGTAGAATGAAATGTCCTTTTATATCCGTGGGACTCGTGTGTGGCGCTGATATCTGTCCCTTATTAGCAATCGCGACCTGCTTCATACCACAGTCATGTTGAAAACATCAATGTATTCACTCATCCATAAACATTATTAGATCCTTCGGCATGACGGCAAGTTCCATAATCCCGCCTATGCCTTTGTTTTTGTAAGAAGTTAGCGACCCCTAGCGCCGAAAAAAAATTACATATTGTAGCTTTAAGTATATGCTTTTATAGCCTATTATTTCTATAATATATCATCTTTTTTTTTTTTAAGTGAAATATCATTCAAAGTAAGTAATGTGTAATTCTTTTTGCAAGTGCTGTCTGTTACATGTATGTTCTGTTTTGGTTTTGTTTCCTGTTCTCGTTTGCCTGTGTTCTGTGTCCCTAGTTAGTTTCCTTGGTTATTAATTTACCTTACACTTGTTCTTAGTTCTGTTCAATATCTCTCCCTGTGTATTTAAACCCTGAATTCTGTCTGTTCCTTGTCCGGTATAATTTATGTTGATGTGGTGTTTGTCTCATCCTGTGTTCCTGAGTTTGTATCTCCAGTGATCTATTTTAAGGAATTATTCTAGTAATTTCCTGTTTGTGTGTGTTTCTTACCACACCAGCCGTGACATTGTCCAGACATTGAATGCATAATATAACTTGAGCTGATACAGCTAAGCTGAGAGTTTGGAGGCAGAGGGACGCCCACAGCTGTTCTCAGAATAACAGGTCACAGCGCATCAATTATTAATGTAGAATCTGGAAATCCCTTCAGCCATCGATAAAGGTTAGGGCATATTTTCTGGTTAAATGTTTGTCTCATAGCAACAGACCTCTCTGAATGAAGTCTTTGGAGACTTTTTTGCTCATAATGTTATCCGAGTGGAAGGGTAGATCTAATGCCATTGCAGGCCTGGAAAGTGAACAAGTTTATATTAATTATATCATATTAAATAGATGATTCACCCTCCAGGCATATGTTTGTGATTGGGGTGTAGGTCATACAGTATTTTTTGATATGCATGAAAGCACATGAAATGAGAGCTTAGACAAATACAAAATTATGTTAAACAGAGGCCTGAGGCTATGGGAATAGCTAGTACCTATATATATATATTTTTTTTTTTGCGCTATATTTCTAATACACTTTATATACAGATGCATATAAATGTGATAGTTCTTTATGCACAGACTATCATTCTGCTTTATTTTTCATTTTATACATGAGATTTACTTTTCAATTACCCACAGCCCTATTTTGTAAAGTGTAATCCAGACAGTTGACAAAACATATTCACAGCCCATATACCAAAAGCCATTATGATGCTAAGCAGATGATGCATAATTGGGACGATAAGCTCTCTACACTCTTGAATATATCTCATCCCACTGGTGTTTCTAAATACTGTGTCTCCATTACTCACTTTGAAACTGTCGGAACCTTGTTTATCAGTAACTTTACTATTTTTATGGGTTACTTTGCATTATGTTTCTCATAATGTGACATTAAATCTAGCAAATGCAGATTTGATTCTCATAATGTGACATTAATTCCTAAAGTGCCACATTGTTTCTCGTAATTTGACTTTAAGTCTCGCAAATTCGTCTTTGCTTCTCGCAATGTGACTTAATTTCTCACAAATGTCATATTATTTATGTCATATAAATAAAAAAAAACTTGCCTTGCCTATTTCTCGTAATCTCTTTAAAATCTCGTAAATTCGGCTTTGTTTCTCATAGGCCTGATGTAACATTACATCTCGCAAATGGAACTGTTTCTCGTAATTTGATTTTATATCTCGGAAATGTAAATTTGTGTCTTGTAATGTGACCTTGAATCTCACAAATGTGACTTTGTTTCTTGTAATTTGACTTTAAATCTCACGAATGCAACTTTTCCAGTAAAATTACCTCACAATTGCGTAATCTCGTTGTGTAAAGTCATTTCTCAGAAATGTAACTGCCTTTCTTAATGTGGTTTTAAATCTTGCAAATTCAACTTTGTTTCTCGCAATGTGACTTTTTTCTTTAACTTTTCTATAGTAAGCTGATCGCATAATTGCAACTTTGTCTCAAAATGAGACTTTTGCAATGGTTATGGTCTGTTTTGTCCTGTTATAGTCCCAATTGATCCTGTTTGCCTGATTTATGTCTCAAAATTAGACTTTTGCAATGGTTATGGTCTGTCTTGTCCTGTTATAGTCCCGATTGATCCTGTTTGCCTGATTTATGTCTCAAAATGAGACTTTTGCAATGGTTATGGTCTGTTTTGTCCTGTTATAGTCCTGATTGATCCTGTTTGCCTGATTTCCTAGTTTCTTTGTTTGTTAATTAGTCCCACACACCTGTCCTGTTTCATCCTGATCACGTTTCCTCATGTTTATTAGCCCTGTGTCTCCCAGGTACGGTTTAATATTTCACAAGTGTGACTGCAATTTCTCACAATGTGACTTTTTCCTATTTTAAAAGTATTACAAATTACATTTTTTATAATAAAAAAAAGTTGAAATCAGAGTAGTTCTTCAGAGTAATACACAAGCTAAAATAAAACTGTGAAACTAAGAAGCACAATAGACGTTCCTTTATGTATTTTTCTCTGTTAAAAACTTTTTTCTATAATATATTATTTTGCTTTTTATACTTTTCATCATATTTGATTTAACTTTATTTTTCAGTGCTTTTTCTGCAAGGTCTCAGTGATTGTCTATGGCAGATACACTAATCAGATCTGATGGTTCAACCTATTTTTTTATGATCTTCTATGCATTTTCATTCATTGCTTAAATTGCGTGAACATTAGAAGGAAGCACTCTATTGAAGCAAGTTTAAGTGTTTATTGATCCCACAGAGTGATCTGAAAAGACGTTCAGTTCATACATTTTAAAACACTTTGTACCATCAATATGGTTGAATTTTTCAGAGTTACTAATTGCAAAGAAAGTTGCAAAACGATGCACTCTAAATCATGAGTTAGAGACCAAAAATGGAAGCAGAAGCAATGTGTTATTGTTTCAAAATGAATAGGATTTCATGGGAGAGACGAGCTCTTCCTTTCCACCAAGAAAACAAACACAGTAAATGCAAATAAAGGTCACGAGTCTGTTACTCCTCCATGGGGCAGATTTTCTGCTCCGGTTGGCTTTTCGTCAAATAATGGAATTCCTTTTCCCTCTACAGTCTGATAACAGCTGCTCCCAGTAAAGTACAGTAATCTATCTCTGTGTGGTTGCATCAACAAAGACGTATGCATTCTTCTGTCGACCTAATTCAGGAGTGTTTCTGTAACTAATGCATGGGAGAAGCCCTGCTTTAATGGAAGTAGAGAAGGAAATGTTGATCGTGGCTGTGTGGTATCAAGCACGCAAAGCTGCTGCCTTTTCAAAATTTATTACAGGAAACATTTTATATAAAGCAATTTATATAAAGGGGCCAAGAGACATCCCTCTGCTTTCCTCTCCTTCAATGATTTACTTACAGCCTAGATAAAAACACAACAGTACCGATGTAGTAAAACAGGAAGAGGCCTCAAGCTAAGATAAATCAATGATGAATTGAATAAAAGATTGTGATAGACTACCATTCAAATGTTTGGGGCAATTACGAAAAAATAAATGAATACTTTTTATTCCACATGGACACATTCAATTGATCTAAAGTGACAGTAAATATATTTATAATGTTTCAAATTAAACTATTTTATGTTACATTACAGATTACAGATATTTCAGTGACGTGATATTGATATGCTGTCATGTGTTTGTTTTCAGTAGCACTTTTAAAGAATAGTAATAATAAAAGCTTTCATTTAAAATAATCTAAAACTAAATACTTTGTGCAACTTTGGAGGAATTCAGGAAATACTATTTGCTTTAGGTCAAAAATAAACTTATTCACCATTATCCAGGTTATTGTATTTTTGTCTCTGCATTATTTTCATCTTCAGATTTTTTGAAGATCACACCTCCCTTAAGCTTTAATCAGTTTAACAGGCATCTATCCTTGCTCTTTATCTAATGAAGGTCGGCAGCTCATTGAATATAAACACTCCCCTTACATAAAGCAGATGAGAAGCTGACACTATTGAGTGAATGGTGAGGGCCAAACACATGCTGAGTCGAAATTAATTTTGGGGGTGTTAAAGGTCAGAATGATTTACTCAATATGATCAGAGCTGCTTCACTACAGATTATGTTTCTAGAACACCAAGACTAAATCAATCTGACCATACCTTAGGTTATGCTAATGAAAGTAACTTTTAAGTGTCAGGTCAGGTTTGTATATCTTTTGTCTAGTTTTGAGACAGGTTTCGAGAAATTTGAATTTCTCTCCATGGTATTTCATGATATCCTTTTTGACCCTTTGTGGTCAGATTGGCAACCCTGGTCAATATGATCAAAGATGGCTGTAAAATAAATATGCATTGTTTATCCTTTTGATCTTTCAAGTGGGTGGGGAAATCACATTATGAATTAAATGTTCTTCTCCAAAACACTGTTATAGTAAAATATCTCTAAAGTATATTCCTATTAAAACTTACATGTTTTAGCACTCCAGGGTGACTAGGGACATGGAATTGTCTTGCTATGGCTTCTTGTTTCACAGGAGTATAAATATGAGGAAACACAAAGGCAAACTTCCCTTAATCATTCATCACAATGAGTAAAATCAAATAATATAGTTCTGATGTGCAGAAAAACTGTTGAGCTTCGCAAAATAGAAAGTGGCAAATTCCCATTTCCACCATCAGGACAATAATTAAGAAGTTCCAATCAACTAAAGATGTTATGAATTTGCCTAGAAGAGGACGTGTGTCTATATTGTCTTAATGCGTGGTGAGGAGGACAGATTGAGTGGCCAAAGACTCTCCAAGGATCACAGATGGAGAACTGCAGATATTAGTTGAGTCTTGGGGGTCAGAAAGCCAAAAAAAAAACATCACCACATGTTGTTTGGGAGGGTTTCAAGAAAAAAAACCCTCGCTCATCCAAAAACAGACTCCAGCTTATTCAGTTGTCAGACACGATTTTTCATTAAAAAAGAAAACTGTCAGTCTGCTCCATCGATTGCTCAAACATCTTATAGTCTCTGCATATTAAACTGGAATATGAGAAAGGGGTTTTCTTTCATTTCCCTTTATAACTATGCAAGTCTTGCCACTTGGATTCTCCATTATGTTTGGTCGGCTCTCTGTATCCATAGCAACAGCAGTGTCTCTGGAAAAAGTTATTTTGTGAAATGAAATAAAATATTTACATTATATAAATATAAATATAAAATATTTTATATAAAATCATGTAGTTAAAATGTAATCAAAATAAATACATTTGACCATTTGCATCCATTTATCTGCATTAGGATTTTGTACACAAATAAGACATCTACAATTATAGTACACACTGTTACAACAAAGACAAAGAGAACAAAGACAACCTTGAGGAGGTTTTCAAAATATGTCTCAGATTTGTCTTACTCACTGTGAGGAATAAATGAGTATGTGCAAATGAGAACCTTAATGAGGAAATATCCGGCAACCTCACCACAGCTGTGTCCCTTTATATGCAATGCCACTGTTTTATGAAACCAAATTGCCAATCTCTATAGCTCTAGAGGTGATAAAACCAATGGGAACTGTTCCCAACTTTGAAAGACACTTTAGAGAAAGTTCTTAAGATTCAGATTAAAACCTATAATAATCAAGTTTGAGTCCAGAACAAAATGACCCATTTAGGAAAATCATCTATTTTGCTCAATAACTGAAAGCTTTAGTGGGTAAATGCCCCTGTCACAATGTATTGTACTTACATGGCTAATCACTCATTGACTTGACCTTTAATGCCTCCTTATATTAGATGCATCCAAATGTGAAGTGTCTCACTGACATTTCTCGTGTGATTCAGTTGCATCACATGATGCACCTGATTTCTCATTCGGGCCTCCGGATGAGTGCGACCTCTGCGTCCTAGTGGGATTCTTGCAGAGGCAAGATGTGCCGAGAGCATCAGGCTCGAGTGGAATCCTCCGACCTGTCCCAAAAACTCTCTATTAGATGATTGGTATCTGAGCGTACTGCACAGGCTCTTGGCCAGAAAATGTTCACACTAGAGGTCCAGGAACGGCATCTCTGGCTAAACCTTGCAGAGATGAGGGAGGTCGACAGTACGCTTTCTGGATGCCCCCATCTCGCAGGGTGGCCTCTTCGGCAACACTGTTGAGGACATTGCCCAGCAGTTCTCAGCAGTGAAGAAGCAGACTGAGGCGATTAAACACATCTTGCCTCTGCACGAATCCCACTAGGACGCAGAGGTCGCACTCTTGCCTCGGCACAGACAGTTTCTTTGGTTCGCCTTCGAGGGTCAAGCATATCAGTACAAAGTCCTCCCATTGCCCCTGTCTCCTCACGTCTTCACGAAAGTCGCAGAGGCCGCCCTTTCAACATTAAGGGAAGTGGGCATTCGGGTTCTCAATTATCTCAACAACTGGCTAATTCTTGCTCTCTCTCGAGATCTAGTCAAGTCAAGTCACCTTCATTTATATAGCTCTTTTAACAATATAGACTGTTTCAAAGCAGCTTTACAGTGATAATAGGAAATTAAAGTAACAGAGAATGTTTTGTCTTCACAGCAGCTCTAGAATAAAGTTATTGTCCAGCTAAAGTTAGTTTTGATTGATTAATTTCCGTTGCAAAGATCATTAGTTATTAACTTAGGGGCCGCTAACACAAAACCGTTCTAACAGGAAACCCTTAACGCGCTCTGGCCCGCTCATTCACACAACAACAGTGCCTCGTGGCTCGAGAACGCAAACCTTGAAATTGTATTTTTTATTTTTTTTTATTTTTTTATCTCTACACAAGTTTTAAAAACACAAACCTGCTTGCACATGTGTATTACGTGTTTAGTCTATAGGTATTCGCGTTTGAATATATATGTGTGCAGGCGTGTAGTCTTTCTTTACAAATTGGCCTTAAAAATGTATAATACAGAATTATTAATCGCTTCCGCGTAGCCATGTGAACCGGAACTATTTTGACCACCTTTTATCTGTACAGAGGTAAAGGGAAGGAGAAGGGGGCCTTCACAGATGAGAGACTAGTTGACACTTAAGGACTGCGTTGTCGTGTGTCCAGGCACAGGTCCTTCATCAGATCTGGATACAGCCTGGATCCGGTGGACTGCGGTAAACCTCGGGATAAACAGAGAGACTAATATTTGCGTAGACGCCATTCTTCTTATGATGTAACGAGTACATCAGGATTTATGGGGAGTGTTCCCGGTTTCGGCTGACCTAATCTGCAGCCTAACATTGAATTATATAAGTTTATAATGTGTTATGTGTATGCTAGGTCAAAGAAATGTGTTTTTAGTCTAGATTTTAACTGACAGAGTGTGTCTGCTTCCTGGACAATGTTAGGAAGACTGTTCTAGAGTTTTGGTGCTAAATAGGAAAAGGATCTACCGCCAGCAGTCGATTTTGATATTCTAGGTATTATCAACTGGCTGGAACTTTTAGATTGCAATAGACGTGAGGGACTATAATGCATTAAGAGCTTGCTCAAGTACTGGGGAGCTAAACCATTTAGTGCTTTGTAAGTAATCAGCAATATTTTAAAATGTATATGATGTTTAAAAGAGATAAATTGTGCGCACACAGGAACCTGGTGCTCAAACACCTCAGTCGATTGGGACTTCAGGTCAACTGGGAAATAGCAAGCTCTTGTTGGAATTGGACTCACTCTCTATGACGGCGCGTCTCACAAACAAAGTTATTCATGGGGAAGACGGCGCTTCCACTGAAACATTTTCAGAAGCTCCTGGGGCATATGGCATCCTTTTGTGTTTCTTTTGTTCTGTTTCCCGCCACTTCTTTGTTTCCATGGTCACCGTCATCATTAGTTATTTTGGTTCAGCTGTGTGTCTTCAGTTATCTTGTTAACCAGTTTAATCCTCCCTGTCACCTGTATATATTCCCTGTGATCTCCCTCTGTCTTTGTCGGTTCTCGTTTGTATTTGGTTTGAGTTGTGTTTGTTCTCTGTTATTTCTCCAAGTGATCCGTATATATGTGTTCCAAAACATTCTCCTTCATTGTGTGCTTTCCTTACCACACCAGACTGTAACCTCCGGTCTGCCGCCGTACATTCAGACCTTGCATTTATCTGGGCAGGGGAACAATTGTCCAGGCATGTTGTGGTCACAACAGATGTGTCCAAGACACCACAATTAGCACTAACCATCAGAATTAATTCTAAACAAAATAAATAGAATTGAATTAAGCAGTTTCATTTATTGAAATTCTTTTATACAGTATATATTGCCCTTTTCTAAGACATTTGTGTGTCAAGCTTTGCCATTTGAAACTGTCTCTGAGAGTAGGAAAAATGGAGGTTAATATGACCTGAGTCTGTCATAATATGGTCGAGTCCCTAAGGACAGTAAGGCTTATTGAAGCCATAAACACTGAACATCAAAAGGCCTAGAAAACTGTCAACAGCAAATATACTCAGCTGCAAATTTGCTCATATGCTGTGGGAAAAGCCTGTCAACAAAATATCAGTTAAATTTAGTTAAAAATGGCCTATACATTTCTTTAGCCCTTTAGTATTTAAAAAGTACCTAAATAATAGGAACATTAATGTTTTCACACAATATTTGAGTATGGCTATGATTTAAATGTATTTATTTATTAGATTTATATTTGACATGGACATCACAATTACATTGGACAAACCATATGTATTTGCTTGAGTGTTTTAGCAAACATGCAAATTTTCAACACCTGTCCACTGGAGGCTTTTTAGAAATAAAAAATCAGTAATAATAATAACAATGCTGATAATAAAAGTAATAATAACAATGCTAACAGTAAAAGCAAGAATAACAATACTAATAATAAAAGGAATAAAATGGGAAAGATAAAATATGATACGATTACAGGAGAAAGAAAGAAAGAAAGAAAGAAAGAAAGAAAGAAAGAAAGAAAGAAAGAAAGAAAGAAAGAAAGAAAGAAATTTATTCAGAATTATTGACATACAAGCTATAGAACAAATGCAACATACTGTAGTCAGACCATAACCCAGTGGTAGGCTATTTATGTGAGCACTGTTGTTTTGTTTTTAGCCATTTTTTAAGTCCTCTGTTAAAAGCAGTGCCACTGGTCTCTAATTTTAAATTAGTAGGTAAAGCATTCCTGAGTTTTGGCCCCTTTGCAGAGAAAGCAGACAGACCAAAAGAGGTATTATACGTAGGGACAACACAGTCACCACTGATATTGTTTGCCCTATATGAGAGCTCTGACGCCTACTGACAAATGTAGAAAACGGTGGTGACACATCATTGTGTAGACTTTTAAAAACCAGTCTGAGATAATTAAAATCAATAAAACTGTCTAAGCTAAGAAGGTTATGCTTTCTTTAAACATCACAATGATGTTATCTCATGGGTTTCTGGTCCATAACTTTGATTGCCTGTTTGTATATTGAAATAATAGGCTTTAATTTAGTTGGAGAGGCTTGTGACCATGATGTGATGCAATATGATAAATGTTAAAATATCATTGCATGCATATATAGTTTTGCAGTTTGACATGATAAATCCCTTCTAATAACACAAAACAATTTAGGTTTGGATTGACCTTCTTGCAGATATACTTAACCTGACTATTTAATTCTTATCCAGAATGATGTCAAGGTACTTGACTTCATTCATTGCTTCAGTTACTTCATTCTTGATCCTCACCTCAAATACATCCCTTGCAGGCCTATTTTTCTAAGGAGAAGCACATGGAAACTGTTTTCTTAACAATAAGAGTTAAATGAGGCAACTCAAGCCATTTATAAATATCCTGTAATGCCTGTGTCAGGCGCTCACTTCCAAGCTGGGTGTTGTAGTGGACTCATGGACGACAGTGTCATTAGCATACCTGACAGCTGACACCCGGACAGCAATTTGATAGGTCATTTATGTACATTGCAAACAACAGTGGGCCAAGTACAGACCCTTGTGGAACTCCCATGTTGTTGGCATGCAGAGGTGACTTCACCCCATTGACCCTAACACATTGCTGTCTCTCGCACATGACCTAAACCACTGCAAAGCTTCTTTCAAAGTGTCAAAATAGCAGCTGTTTCTGTGGAATATTTGTCCCTCAAACTGCAGTGGATAAAGCAACTGGTTAGACTCTAAATGTTCCACTAATTGCTCAGCGAAGATCTTCTAACTTTTGAGACAATAGGAAGGATAGCAATAGGCTAGTTACTTGCTGTATCCTTATCTCCCGATTTATAGACCAATGTTATTATTGCTGTTTGCCAGCTCTCTGGGAATATTTTTGATTGTATTGACAAATTTACTAAATAAGTAATTGGCTCCAACAAAGAGCTTTGATATCTGTTAATTAATGCAGCGGGAATGTTGTGAATGTCCTTAGACATTGATTTACTCATGCTTACAATCACCCTTTCAACTTTATCACGAGATACCTCTTTGATATAGTCGGAGCCTGTGTGAGCATAATCAAATTCCTCAGGAGATGATTCGATATATTTAAAATTACTTGCTAATTATCGTACAGACTCAATTAAAAAAAAAAAAATGATTTAAAGCATTTGCAATAGCCTCATTACTATGAATCAGATTATTACAAACTTTAAGACCTACTTGAATTGGTTAGTCTATTTATATGTTGCCACAATTTAGAACTGCTGCCACTGGCCTCTTCAGTTAGTTTGGAGAAATAGTTAGTCTTAGCCTTTCACAGCTATGATACTACTTTGATCCTCAAGCCAGTATAAATGAAACATCATGAACAACAGCTTCTAGATTTGTTGGCCTGTACATAGGACCATTTCAGATGTAGTGCACCATGTTTCCCCCTAATGGATATGGAGATTTTGACGTTTGCTTAGTCATGTGATAGATGTTTAGTCAGTTTCATAGTTAAAATGAAGATCCAAGCTCTGATGCACAGAGAAACTTAAGTAGAAATGATTTTCTCTTTCTTTTAAAAACTCATTCAGAATTTCATGCAAAACTTTCAAGGATTCAAGGATATATATATATATATATATATATATATATATATATATATATATATATATATATTTTTATTACTAATTAAATAACATTTGGAAAAAAGACATTTTCAGTCCGAAACAACTTGTTCCTATTGTGCGTTATCATTACTGGATAATTTCAAGGTGACACCCTTTTGCTACAGAAGAATGTTGCATACATTAAATGCAAATAAAATGGAAATTTCACTCCAACACAAACTATAGTGAACTGCAGAGGCAGTTTGCTGAAGTCACATCAGAATCTTTGGAGTTTAAAGCTTTGTTTTGTATCACCAGTGGCATCAAACAGGAATTGCAAACATTTTGAACACTCCCCTTGTCTGCCATTGATCAGAAATACAGATTGTCCCGCCCTAAACTCACCCCATCGTTTAAGCCAATGTTACTGTGTCAGGCTTGTCAGGATGCTTTAACAATTAAATGATTGCTCAAAGATTGCAGTCTCTGCATATTAAACTGGAATACGAGAACGTATTTTAGCAATGCAAAATGACAAACTTCACCTTTAAACCACTGTGGCAAAGAACAGTGCCTTCTCTTTTATTCCCCTTTCATAACCATGCACCGACATGCACATTCACACAATGTTGGCTGCTAATAGCTTGCTATCATCCAGTCATGATGTGATTTATAACTTGGGCTACCCAGCAGATGAACAGATGGAGTCTACGCTGATGACAGTACCAGGGAAGTAGGACGGGACAGGGCACAGAGCAGAGCCATTGCTCACATGTGGGGGCGTGATCTAATTTGAATGCAAATTTTGGGAGGCATTCTACTTCAGATGTTCATTTATTCTGCGTCATAAAAACAATAACTGTGTATTTTTCACATGAAATTGATCATCTGAGTGGAAGAAATGGGAGATAATGGACACTATTCAAATACAGGGCCCTTCAGGGCTGGGGAGGTTGGTCCTAATTGAAAAAGATGAATACGGGAGATAAAATCTTTGTCTGGAAGGAAATTGAGCATGTTCATCCTTCATGGAGAATTTGAATCATTAGTGTCTGGAAAATACAGTTTACTTTGAACCTACAGTACATGCAAGAGTGCATGAGTCTGTAAAAGTGATTTTGTAAAGCTTACTTGAGTGTTTAATTTGATCTGTGGAACACAAAAGGAGATATTTTGTACAATGTTCAAGCTCCTTCTTTCCTTATCAACAAACCTTGCTACATTCCAGCTAAAGCGTTTCTGAAAAAATGTTCCTTAAAAAAAAAAAAAAAAAAAAAAGTGTAAAACAATGTTTTTAGCATTGCTCTTATGTTGTGTTGGCTAATATAAAGTGAGCAGTAGGCTTGTCATTTGATCAAAAATAATAAGAATTACTGCACCTTGTCATGTTGTGAATCTTCTTTAAAGTTCACACACTAAAAGCAGGGTTGCCAACTCAGCCCTGGAAAATAACACTCTTAGTTTCTTTAAAGGGATGTTCGGAGTAAAATCAACCTAGGGGTCCATTGCACCATGACCTCGAGCCAAACACCAGGGAAAAACACGTAAAAATCCTGGCAGAAAGCGATGTATAAGGATGTAGTGTAACGAGTAGTGTTCCAGGAATGCACTAATATTTTGTTGGTGGTACCAGTTTGCAACAATTATTAGTTAACAATAAGTTTTTAACACTTCGGAAAAAATAATAATTTGTCGTTATGCATCGCATTCTGCCAGTACTTTTACGTGCTTTTCCCAAACCACTGAAGTGACGTCGACGTCCGGGTTAGCAGTATCATAAGCCATCAGGCAAGTGTTATTTAAATAAACTCCTGATGTACTTACAAACTTTCCAATGCCTCGTTTTATGAGTACAGAACCTATTTGTTCTACTGTAGAAGTTTGGTACCATTCTGGGCATTATTAGTGGGGTAATTTATGAGATACATCATAGGATCCATCCTGCTCTAAGCCGTCCGGCTGCTTTCTCTAAATAAGCTCTAACTTTAATAATGTTCAACCAAGGGAAAAAAGGCTTCTGGGGGGTGTTTGGCTCGAGGTCATGGTGCAATGGACCCTAGGTTGATTTTACTCCGAACCATCCCTTTGTTTCTTAATTCTTTCTTTGTAACAAATATGCCATTTGAGTTTTATAGGCCAACCATTGAATACAGGTGACCACGTTGTAAACAAAAACAAAATGCTACAATTACAGTATGCCTACAGCTATGGATGTGTAGCTATAAATAGAATCACTGATTGACTGAATTGAGCACAATGAATTTAATATGCTCCATTACATAGAGTAAAGATGGAAATTAATGCCATGCACCACGCACATATATTTTGTTTTAACCAATTGTGACTGTACATAATTATTTTTACGAGGTCACAGTTACAAATAATCAGATATAGTATAAAATATGCATATTTGGCGTGCTGTCCGAGAAGAGGTCCCCGAGCTCGGAATTTGGCCTGAACCCAATGCACTCCCCCACATTTTTATTCCACACGTTTACTGGAGCGAGGGCGGGACAACCTGTCACTCACATGAGATTGACCAATAGCAAATTATAACCATCCCGCCCTACAAGAAGTACAGAAGTCGTTTCACTCGGATATATGACACAATAGGGATGAAAAGACTATCGTATCTTCCGTTTCATGAAACAAACAGCGATCAGTCCGATTCCCGAACGACTCTTATGAGCCAGCTGTTTTTAATTAAATCAAAATCATATAGTAAATTTCAGGGAACTAATAACATATAAGGCGACAAGTGTAACCCCACCATTCCTAAAAGAATGCCTCTTAGGAGCCGGTTCATTGTATTGTATCAAATGCATTGCTTTCAGCTTGATGTGTTGTTTTTAAAGGGCACCTATTATGCAAAATTCACTTTTACATGGTGTTTGAACATAAATGTGTGTTGGCAGTGTGTGAGCAAAACCACCCTAGAATGATAAAAATCCACCCAGTGTTTTTTTTACAATCTCCATAAATCATAAGCACTGTCTCAGAAAAAGCTGTTCTCAGATTCGGTGCAATGTGACGTAGAATTGCACAGGCCCTTCCCACGACGGTTGATTGACACTTCAGTTTGAGCATAGACCCGCCCTGAGTGAGCTGGACATAGAGTCCGCCATTGTTTCGACGCTTGAGCAGCTGTAGACAAGAATGTCTCCTAAGCGATTGAGGTGTGTTGTTGTTGGATGTAAGAATGAACATAGCAGTCTTCATTTACTCTCGTTGCTACTCGAGGATGGATCTGTACTGTTCGTGATCCAGCTTACAGTCTTCAGAGCGACAGGACTAACATTACTGACCAAGGCAGAAATGAAAGTGAGAGCGCGCATTTTATCACAGCTCATCGAGTCGTTTTACGGATATAAGGTTTACCAGTTTATTAAAGGTCCCGTATTATGCCCCTTTTCACAAGATGTAAAATAAGTCTCTGATGTCCCCAGAGTGTGTATGTGAAGTTTCAGCTCAAAATACCCAACAGATCATTTTTTACAGCAGGTTTAAATTGTCATTTTTTGGGGCTCAGAAAAATGTGATGTTTTAGTGTGTGCCCTTTAAATGCAAATAAGCTGCTGCTGGACGACACAGGAGGCGGAGCTTCATGAGCTTGCACTCAGTCTCTCAGGACAATTTCATCTCACGGAATGGTGATAATATCAGAAACTCTAAGTAACGTGTTCATTTCGAGTCGGACAATAATGCCTACAGAGTCAGAGTGCTGTATAGAGATGAAACAGGTATAGTTTAGTAGTTTAATTACGGTTATTATAACGTATTTGTCATCTGCTTGTATGTATCCATTATTTATTAATAGCCTACAAGTCTGCTGTCTGAATGATGATCAAACATATACTGATGAGTTTAATAAAGTTTATTGTACATCAATAAAGATGGATAAAAGCAGATGACAAATAAATTATAACCATAATTAAACCAAACTATACCTGTTCTATCTCTATACAGCATATATTCTCTGGCTCTGTGGGCATTATTGTCCGACTCCCAGTCGAAATGAACACCGCAACTGAGAGTTTCTGTTGAGATTGTCCTTCTGGTTCTTCTGAGCAGGAGCTCGTGAGGCTCCGCCCCCTGGGCCGGCAGCAGCAGTTAATTTGCATTTAAAGGGATACACACTAAAACAGTGCGTTTTTCTGAGCCCCAAAAAATGACAATTTAAACATGCTGTGAAAAATGATCTGTTGGGTATTTTGAGCTAAAACTTCACATACATACTCTGGGGACATCAGAGACTTATTTTACATCTTTTGAAAAGAGTCATAATAGGTGCCCTTTAAGGCTTGTGAAATTTAAATCAGTGTAGTTACTGCCGGATTCTCCATTTGACTAAATGTATTTAAAATAGCCTATACTAAGCCTATACCTATATTTAAAAAATGCAGCAGGACAGGCTTCAATATTGCTTTTTTCAATTTCAAGTTTCTTTATTTATTTGTCATATACATATACATATACATGTGATGCAAAGTTCTACAGACTCATCAAGTGTCCTCATTCAATAACCAGAATGCCTGCAGATAAAAACGTACTCGGTTACCAATGTAACCTCGGTTCTCTCTAGAAGAGGGAACGAGTATTGCGTAAGTTGCTTACGCATCGGGAAAGTCTTCTTTCTTCGAGATCTGAAGCCAAAAATTATCCTTAATTTTGTATTCATTGTCAACGCAGTGCGGCAGCCGGCAGACCTAGGCAGGCTGTATAAGCGTGCTCATTGGCTGCTCGGCGGCAACTGCTTAAGCCTATCAGTGAGCGCTCTGATACGCGGCCTCCAATGAGGGCACACCCTTCCACACCCTTCTAACCGTCAGAATGGGTGTGGCCAGCGTGTATATAACCAGCGCTCACAGGCTAAATATCTGGTTTTCGCAGTCTGAAGCGCAAAAGCTTGTGGCGCGACACGGCAGGTTACGCAATACTCGTTCCCTCTTCTAGAGAGAACCGAGGTTACATTGGTAACCGAGTACGTTCTCTTACGAGAGGTTCTCTCGTATTGTGTAAGTTGCTTACGCATCGGGAACCCTTTGTCAACGCCGTGTGCGCCGAGCATCCAGCCCATGAATCCCAGGGAGAAAGACCGGGGAAAACATACTGCTGGAATATGTGGCCGGTCGGAGAGACGGGCCAGCACAGCACAAAGCACTTCACTCAGTCTATAAAATAGAGCGGCGCGGCCGGTCTATAAGCATATAGTAGTGCAAAACAGTAGGGCCGGCAGAGCGAGGCCACACAGTACATAAGCACTCATTAGGGTAAGAAAAGAGCGACATAGTCGGTCTTTCATGAAGAGAATAAACCCCTGCGCTACATAGTGGAATACGGGCGGCCAGCAGCGCGGGCCAGCACCGGTAAAACAGCGCGTAGAGGGGAATGAGAAACAGAGCGGCCCAGCCGGTCTGAGTATAAAAAACACTTCACCCTAAGTATATACCAGAAGTATCGTTAGCATGTGAACGTAGTCTGCACATGAGAGACTGGGCAGAGCATACATGTCACTTATACTGACAATAATTTTGCCTGTAAGGCGGGAACTTCCAGGTTATAAAACCTCACGAATGTTGATGGGGAGGCCCAGCCCGCTGCCATACAAATATCGTGGATAGAAATTCCGCTGGACCAGGCCCGCGACGAGGTCATGCCTCTAGTAGAGTGGGCTCTGATACCCAGAGGGCACTGCAGGTGTTTGGAGGCATAAGCTGCTGCAATCGCGTCCACTATCCACCTGGACAGGCTCTGTTTCGAGGCGGCGAGACCCTTGGTGCGTCCGCCGAAGGAAACAAAGAGCTGCTCTGAACGCCTGAAAGCGGCGGAGCGCGTGATGTAAACTCTCAGCGCCCGAACAGGGCATAGGAGTTTATCACTGTCCCCATTGTCGGATGCTGGCAGAACCGAAAGGGAAATGACTTGTGCCCTAAAAGGGGTTCCAATCGCTTTGGGGATGTAACCGTGTCTCGGTCTGAGAATGACTTTCGAGTCGTTCGGTCCGAACTCAAGACATGCAGGGCTAACAGATAGCGCGTGCAAATCCCCCACACGTTTAACTGAAGACAGAGCTATCAGAAAAACGGTTTTAAGCGACAGGTACTTTAAATCCACGGATTCGAGCGGTTCAAAGGGAAAAGCCTTCAGGGCCCCCAGGACCAAGGACAGATCCCAAAAAGGAACCGAGGGGGGCCGCGGGGGGTTCATCCGTCTAGCTCCTCTGAGGAAGCGGATAATGAGCTCATTCCTTCCTATTGCCCGGCTGCGTGCCGTCTCCACGAACGCTGCAATAGCCGCCACATATACTTTGAGCGTGGAAGGGGACCTGCCCTTTTCCAACAGCTCTTGTAGGAAGGAGAGCACCCGCGGGACCCCGCATGCGCGTGGATCCAAGCTTTTAGTAGCGCACCATTTGGAAAACACCGACCATTTAGACGCGTAGAGCCATCTCGTAGAGGGGGCTCTAGACTGTGTGATTGTGTTCACGACCCCTTCTGACAGGTCAACGGGTATCCGTTGATCACCCATGCATGCAGAGACCAACGCTCTGGATGGGGATGCCAGATCGATCCACCGGCTTGGGAGAGGAGATCCTTTCTCACCGGGATCGGCCATGGGGATGAGTGCGACAGCCTCACTAGCTCTGGGTACCAAGTTTGGTTCTCCCAGCGCGGGGCTATCAGAAGCACTGAGTGGTGCGTTTCTCTGATCCTCGAAATGACCTGTGGCAACAGGGAGATCGGAGGAAAAGCATACAGAGGGAGGCTGGGCCATGTCTGGGACAGCGCGTCCTCGCTTTTCGAGTAATATTTCGGGCAGTGAGCGTTGTCTTTCGACACAAAGAGGTCGATCTCCGCTCTGCCGAATAGGCGCCAGAGAAACTGGACTGTCTGGGGGTGCAGGGACCATTCTGTTGTCCCTGGACAGTCTGTCTGGACCGACATTCAGGTGGCCCGGCACATGCGCGGCTCTCAGCGAGCGCAGCGAGCGGTAAGCCCACACGAGAAGGCGTTCTGTCAGCTTGCACAGATTCCTGGATCTGACACCGCCCTGTCGGTTCACATAGGATACCACGGACATGTTGTCCGAGCGGACTAGCACATGGTGATCCTGTATGAATGGGAGGAAGCGCTTGAGCGCGTTCTCGACCGCTATCATCTCCAAACAGTTTATGCGGAGGCATTTTTCCTGGTCTGACCACAGGCCAAAAACCGGTTTGCCCTCGAAAAGAGCGCCCCAACCTGAGGTGGAAGCGTCCGTCGAGATAACTTTGCGGTGTGAGATAGCTCCCATTGTCACTCCCCGCTGGTACCAGTCGGCCGCTAACCAGGGCTTCAGTGCTGAAACGCAGCTCTGAGTCACTCTTATTCGGATGCCGCCGGAAGCCCATGCTCTGTAAGGCACTCGGGCATTCAGCCAGCGTTGTAGCGGGCGCATTCGTAAGAGACCCAGCTGAAGCACTGCTGCAGCTGAGGCCATACAACCCAGCAACCTCTGAAATGTTTTGAGAGGTGCGGTGCTGCCCGGCCGGAAGGATGCGGCCAGGCGTCGAATGCAACACGCGTGCTGTGTCGACAGGCGGGCCGTCATCACTACAGTGTCCAGATCCAAACCCAGAAAAGAGGTTGATTGACTGGGCACTAGCGAGCTCTTGGTCCAGTTGACCGTAAGCCCCAGGCTTTCTAGGTGGCTGAGAAGCACTGTTCTGTGGCGGATGAGTGTGCTAAAATCAGCCAATCGTCCAGATAGTTTAGAATTCGCACTCCCTGCCCTCTCAGGGGAGCGAGAGCCGTGTCCATGCACTTCGTGAATGTACGGGGTGCTAAAGACAGGCCAAGCGGCAGGACGGTGTATTGATATACCTGACCGTCGAAGGCGAATCTAAAGAATGGCCTGTGACGGGGTATTATCTGGATCTGAATGTACGCGTCTATCAGATCGAGAGAGATGAACCAGTCCCTCGGGCGAATCTGCGCGAGGATCTGCCTGGTTGTGAGCATTTTGAACGGTCTTCTCATAAGAGCTTTGTTCAAATATCTCAGATCCAAAATCGGTCTGAGAGCTCCGTCCTTCTTGGAAACGAGGAAATAACGGCTGTAAAAAGCCTGACTCGCTCATAGAAGGGTGAACCGGTTCTATAGCCCCTTTGCCCAGAAGTGTGCTATTTCTGCGCGAAGTAGATGTGCTACTTCTCCATTCACTCTCGTCTTGGTACGCGCCTGAAAGCGCGGAGGGCGGAGGGCGGCGAGCGAACTGCAGAGTATAGCCCATTTTTACTGTGCTTAGCACCCATTCTGATGCGCCTGGAATAGCTTCCCACGCTTTTGCGTGTGCAGCCAGGGGCAGAATGGCCTCCGGGCTCCGATCGCCGCGCATCGCGGGCTCGAGAGCTCGAAACGGAGGGGCGGGCGCGGCGCGCACACTCTTGGTGCTTAGATACGGCGGATCGCATGCAGCGATAGCTGGCCGTTTTACACACAGTGTCCCGTTAGCTTTGGACGGGGAACATAAAGTGTGAGGCGCGACGCGCGATGGCGGCGTCGGGGGCGGAAATGTTCGTTAGTATGTGTGAGCGCTCGAGGGCGGGCACAGGACTTACATTCAAAACATGACCGGTCGTGCGAGGCCGTGTGACAGAGCGGGCAGTGAGTAGGTGTGGGCACGGGGAAGTGGACACGTGACCTACTTTTAACACTAGAGCGGCTTTGCCTGCTTTATGAGAGTGGGCTCTGTGAGAGACATGGGATGTATAGTGCTTGTGTACAGGGGCGAGCACAGAAACGTGGGCACATTCACTGCACTTGAAACACATACGGCGTCAGCCGTGCAACCAGACATTATGCTCTTTTGAAATTTCTCTGGGTTGCCGTGAGAACGGCGGTTGCGCGCAGGCGAGCGGGTAGATATACCGGCTCGTTGACTGCGAGGTAAACAGCTGCAGTAGCCGTGGCAACGGGGACTGACAGAGCGTGAAGCTTTGGCGGTGGTCCAGCCGCAGCGCTGCGGGACTTAACCGTCTTTTCTTCTCTAGTGTTTAGAAGCTCATAAATACTCGAGCACCATGAGTAGGTGTGGTGCGAGAGGCGGGTTCGCTTTCTGTTAGTAAGAAAGACTGGCCGCGGAGAAACAAGCAGCATAAGTTTTATCTGCCCCGAGCGCTGGGATCGAACACGGGTCTCCCGCATTAAAGCCTTTGATTTTGCCACTGAGCCACAGGGGAAAACACAATAGCTTTCGGTTAGCGCGAGTATGCAGGTGTGCGTGTATTTATAACAGGCTCGTATACTGCGATAGTAACAATTCCAGTCGCCTGAACTGAAGAGGGGATCGTTTCTCTTTTATCATAATCATCGTTCCACATTATTTCTAAATTATGTCAAAATGTATGATGTAAACATCATACTAACATTATAAGCGCACCCCAAGAAACATTATAAAATAATAAAATAATCCAGTTCATGACCCCTTTAAATATGTATTTTAGGTGATCAAAGGGAAGTGTTAAAGGATTAAATGATTTACTATATATAGGCCAATTAAAGGTACAATATGCAATAATTTTTTTGCCGCTAGAGGGCGCTACATTCCAAACAACAACAACGGCGTAGCTTGATGACGATGTGAAGGAGCGTGGAATGATGGGAACTGTCGTTTTAAACTCCACCGTGGATGTAAATCTATTTTTTACAGTCTATGATGTAAATCAGTCAGACGGGAATCGAAAAATCATGTTCATGGATGAGGCTAAGTTCTATTTTTATAATGACATGCTTTTTGTGGCGAGGGGGGCGTGGTTCAGCGCGGTCTGTAATGGGAGAGAGAAGAGACGAGCCCCGCCAGTAGGTCAAGAGCAAATGACAAACACCTGTGTCTTATTGCTGTGATCCGCGTGGAGAGACCGCTTATAAGCCGCGCGCTGGAACGAGAGAGAGACTGAAGAGAAAATTGGACGCAGAGAAAGAAAACCGGTGGATCCAAGCTCTCATTTTTGAACTGTTTTGTGCCTTCGCGGTTGCCACAGTGAATGCGCGTTGTGCACGACTTTTGTTTGTTTTGCTTTATTTTAATAAAGTACGAGTCCCAGTCACGCCGACCCCTGTCTTCTTCTTTCCTGACTCTTGAACCTCATCACACTTTTATTTCATTAAAATGAATTAACCGCAAGAAAAGTAAGGTTTAATACTAAATTGGTTATCATAGATGTTTCTGTATGTCGAATTCATTGTTGTGATAACGCGGCACAGTTTTACGTGTTCTAAACAATTGTTGTAAAAGTACATTCGAACATACCCACATCATTTGCCAAAATACTGATTAATCTTTAGTATAACACATGCTATATTTATTTACATGGCCATAAACACCAGACGTGATAAACAATGTCAATAAACTAAACACAAATCTAAAGCAATAATACTTCCCTTACATAAACATAACTATTACCGAATGCTACATTTGGAAAATATAAAATTAAGCATGCTTTGTCGACAGAACCAGCTGCAATCGGTAAATAATAATTGTGTTCCATAACGACTGCAAGATACAAGCTAACGTTTGTTGCTTGATAGACGCTACAACTACAACTTCCGCATTTGTCCACGAGCGGAAACCGAGGGTAAAGCGGATATGACGCAATTGACTGGCGACTCCCAGCTCCCCCCTGCTCTAACGCCCCGTTTCCTTGGTTAAAATCGCAATTTTCTCACGATTTAAAAATAGTTGGAAACATTTGGGATATTGTAAGTAATCAACTTAACAAAATATATTACACTGGCCTTGAGATTATGGGATATTTTAATGCAAAATTCTTACATATTGTACCTTTAAGGCCAATGTATACATTTTTATTTTTTAAATTTGCTACTTTTGTATAAATTATCTCATAATTTGTAAATGGAATTGATTGGATGGTTGGGGGTTGCAATTGGTCAAGCTCATGTGAGGTTATCCCACCCTCGTGCCAGTAAACACATCATCGGAAAAGTGAATAGATGCCAATGCAAAAAGAAAGTGGAAGTTATTTAAGTTAAAGATTATGAGGACACATTCTTTTTTTTACACTATTTTGATGGTCCAGTTTAGACTTCCTACTAACTATAAGTAACTTTGCAAATACATGTCAACTAACTGTCATTAGTAGTAGACTAAGGTTAGGATTAGATATTAGGTTTAGCAGAATAAGTTGACATGTAGTTGCAAAGTTACAAGTCAGTAGAATGTCTGTTGGGAAGCATCAAAATAAAGAGTTAACAGATATTAAGCAGACAGTCTACTAATACTCTAATGAGAGTTAGTTGACATGTACTGTAACTACAGTAACTGTTCAAAGTTACTTGTAGTTAGTAGAATGTCTAAAGTGCACCATCGAAATAAAGTGTTACCAGATAAATCATTTATAATAAATATGGCAATATCCAAAATAAATAATTCAATTTCAGAGTTGGTAACCCTGTTAAATGCATGCTTAATTATATAAGCAACCATGCATAATAAAACAGCTTTTCATGTAATTATTTTGCCTATATTTTTCCAAATATTAGTAGTATAAAAACGAGAGAGCAAACAGGGCAAACAATTAGAGCAATCATATGTTTGCTCTTTCTCTCTCACTCTCTATATCTCTCTCCCACTCATGTTCTTTTTCTTCATCCTCCACCTCCTCTTTCTGTCTGCTTTTCTCACGAAGGCTGCTGAAGGCTTGTCAGTAGGCCTCCATGCTTTTCCATCGTTCAGCTTTAGGGCTTGACACATCACAATGATAAGGAAGCAGTAGGGATACATTAATGCAAAGATGATGTCACATCTCCTTTAATTAACCCAGTGTGAGCTGATGCCCAGCTGCCTGATTCCCACAGGGGAGGAACTTAACATAGAAAACCACTTCCCTCCTATTGCTTTTATTTTGAGAAGTCCAGACATTCAGAGAAACATCACAGATGGCTACTCCTTACTTTAACAATCACAACCCCTAATAATGTATACGTCTAGTCAAAATCTGCAAAAATCTGACTGAACCAGAAAAGTATAACATGCAGTTTTGCTAAATCAGTTCCTTCTTGTGAACACAAATGTGTATTTACAGCCATGTTTACAGTAATATGTTGTTGCTTTTTTTATTCAGGGTTGGTGAATTATTTTATTGTTGTTGTCGTATAGAGTTGATGTTATTATTAATGAAGTGGCTAGTTTGTGTTAGTATTAGTGTTAGGTTAGTTGGGTGGAAATAGTGAAATTGTTAGCATTAATGTAAGCCAGTGAGATGAGAATTAGAATGAATGTGAGCTAGAATTAATGGTGGCAAAACAGGTTAGAGTTAGGGTCAGTTTATGTTAAGACTAGTAAGTGTTAATGTTAGCATTAGTGTTATAGAGGGAGTTAGTCCTAATGTCCTCAAAAGTGCTGGCTACTAAATTTAGCATAATGCTAACAAGGGCATACAATAGAATTACTACATACAATCTTTTCACCTGAAATGGCTGAGAAAGCTTGCTTAACAGCGATCAATTTTTGTCTTGATGGTCAAAGTATTTCATTTGCATGATATTATATCCTGCACTGTAGTTCTATAAAAGTAGTACTACAGAGAATTCTTCAAAACATTAGAAATGTAAAAAGTCATCAATCATCAATCATCAATCTATTGTATCCAAAAGGCAGATCTGGATTGAGTAGGGGTTCAGCGAAAAATCGGCAGCTGGCAGCAGGAAGTAGCTGCCACTGGCAGCAGGAAGTTGCTGCCGTTGACAGCCGGAAGCCCTGCCATATTAGGAGGGACCTGCCATTTCGTGGCAGCCAATCAGTATCGTCCAACGTAGTAGCAACCAATCACATTTACCTGGAAGTCAAGCGACAGCAGCAGTGTTGCCAGATGTACGATAATTATCGTATTTGTACGATAATTTTGACCTCTGTACGATGTACGATCAATAATGGAAAAAATCCTATAATGTACGACAATTTCAGAACTGTGTGACACTTTAAATGATGGTCGTTGTAATAGGGCTTTCTCATTGATCTAGCTGTGGATTCTACGTCTACCGGGGGAAGAACGTGTAGAGAGAGGGAGCGAGAGACCTTGCGTGTGTGTGCTAGTGTGCCTCACGAAGCGCATGTAAGGACCCAACCAATGAATTGTAAGTGCGGGCGGGTTTTTATCTATACTCCCGAACCGAATCAGAACACCCAAGTCACCCGTACCCCCCCCCCCTCCCCCTCCCCCCTCCCTCTCTTCTTGACTCGTGTACGATCATTTCCTTCCAAATACGATAATTTTGAGCTTCTGGTACGATACTTGGACATTTCCAATCTGGCAACACTGGACAGCGTCCAATGGTGGCGCCGGCGAATCTTCAGTAATGGCGGCGGTATTTGGCTCGGTAAGTTCGTATATTATCAGATTAATAAATAATTGTTGCTCTGTACGTTGGAGTTTAACTTTATGTTAGAGACAGTGTATCTGTGACTACTTAAGTTGAATTGGTTAATTTAATCATTTGTAGAAACGCAGCTTGTGCACCGTGTGCTCCTGGTTTGTGAGGGGCTATCATTAACTTCAAATACTAACTTACGTTACCATTATCATTAAATATTAGCGTTTGTTAACATGTTAACTTAATCTATTGATTAGAATAAAGCTCATGCTGATTTATTGGAATTGACAAGCTCAGCCTTGATGATACACGTGCAATGCTAACAAAACATATCCCAAATGATCTAACTTATGTTTTAATACAAAACTCCATTTTAATCAACATTACTTCACCATATTCTAAAGTACTGTTTTTTTTTGTAGTTTTACCAAGTTCACCACAGCCTGTCACAGATTGCTGGGGATGGACAAACATATGTGCCAGGAAGGAAACCCCATATTTCCAGTTGCAAAACCAACCAAACTCACTGGTATGTTTTCACATAATGAACATAATGTTCAAATGTATTATATCCTGTCTTGATAAAAGCAGGCAAAAGGCATTCTGTTATTTATCTTTTTTTTTTTTAATACAAATTCTAGATTGTATTGAAAATTTGACATTTCAGTGTCTGTTTATTTTCTTAGTTTGATCATGTTTTGGATGTGACCCAATCACCAGATGAGACCAGAATATGAATATATATATATTCATATTCTGGTCTCATAGTTTGAGCCTTGTCTGTGAAACTGGGGGTGAAAGTTATATGGAAAAAGTGAACAGTTCCAGTATATTTTGAATATATATATATATATATATATATATATATATATATATATATATATATATATATATATATATATATATATATATATATATATACAATTATTTTATATATATCTATTCAAAATATACTGGAACTGTTCACTTTTTCCATATAACTTTCACCCCCAGTTTCACAGACAAGGCTCAAACTAGTCCCAGACTAAAATACATGTTTAACTGAAAGCAAATTACACTTGTGTATCTTAAAATATCAGTGCCATTGTTTCTTTTAAGATTCACAACAGTAACGTTTTTTCTAAGGCATATTTATAAAAGTCCTAATTGCACTAAGGCCTAATCCTGGCATAATCTAAACCCTATATGTGAAACCGGGCTTCAAAGTTTTACATATTAGTCCAGTGGTTCAGTTCAACACTTTGTTCTCTGGCTTTATATAGGCATAGACAGTGGCATTTAAAAAAAAAAATTACACCTGCTCCCTAGTTCAGGTATGCTACTGTCTACTGCTGCAACATGGCTAAGTGGTTCAACACGGAGTTCATCTCTCTCTTTCTCTTTTTCTCGTGTGTATAAAATAACTAGCTTTTTCCCCCCTTCTTTTTAAGCTCAATTGCAATAAAGATGGATCCGGGATCTTGGAAGCTTGTTAAAAATAAGGTATTGATTTCATGTTACAACAATTTTGATTTCTTTGCTATCTTTAGTGTATAAATAAAATGTTAGTTTTTCTTAGTTTTTTTTTTTTTTTTCCAGGATGTTCCAGCTCAGTTGGGATCTGTGGACTGCAGTGTATTCATGCTTATAGTAAGTTATTACGGTAGTTTTGTTTCCCCATAACATTTATTTTACGGACAACCCAACATCCATAATAATTATCAAAAGACATCAGGCTGATCCCAATGAATTTTGTTTTTCAGGTGTGTGTGTGTTAAGGTTGGTGATGTCACTAGCCCAGGAGGAAGCTTGTGTAGTCCCCACCAGTTGTTTGTTGTAGTCCTTAAAGTGATTTTTGTAAAAAAAAAAAAAAAAAAAAAAAAAGTCTCCCTTTGCTTTGAACTTTTATCGTCGTAACTTATTCATATTGCAGATATTGTTTATGCTCTGACAGCAACATTACTCTAAAGTTTCTTTCTTTTTCTAACATCTGTCTTTCTTTATTTTCTTTCTTTTTCTAACGTCTGTCTGTATTTCTTTTTTCTTTTATTTCTTTCTAACTTATCTTTTTCTAACATCTGTCTTTCTTACTAATCTTAAGGTTACAGGGGTTAAACGTGATCTGATTCACAGAATTGTACTTTTATGTGTATTTCTTTAAAGTGAACATTAACTGTACTACTTTTGGAGGAACTGCGATTCCATTGTGTTTTTGTGTGTGTGTGTTGAATGCTCTGTGCGGGTCTTGTGATATGCAGCAGCTGACCCCAAGATGCCTTTCTACGACCTCCGAGGTCATCACCGGACCATCTTGGACTCGGATGACAATGTCGACTTACCCTCCTATCTTTCCATAAGTGTAGAATTAACTTTTAGTTTTAACTTTGTTCTTTTGCCAATGAGAAGTAGCCAACCTGTATGTACTGATGTCAATCATGCCCTTGGAAATGGTATAACTGGTGTGAGATTTTGTGTACAGTAGAGTCTCTGGCTTGCGACCCCGTGAGACTTTGACGCCTGGCTCTACCGATGAAACTATTCTTCAGTAAATTTTTACTTATTTGATTGAACCTCACGACTCCTGGTCTTCTTTCATCATATCTGGTCCTGGGTCTTTAAGCTGTTATTCCCTAACACTAGAAACATTGTAAATCATGTTAAACCATGCTAGAACATTGTAAAACGTTTTCAAACTTTCTTTTTCAAGCCAACTTCGTTTTTTATGAACTTTAACATCTAGTTCAGAATTGTTGTTCATTCCGATTTCAGAGCAACAAATATCAAGCCTGTTTTCAAAGTTACAGCTGTTTTATAAAACAAAGACAAGAATGTATTGAAATACTACAAATGTAAAACTGAACTTAAATGATAGCAAAATATGATTTTTAAATAAAGGTCATTGAGAAAATGTTTTTTTTTTCTTCTTTTAGACATGACTTTCATTATTTGTTTAATGAATGTTTATGTACGTTTAATAAATATACAATATTATTATATAGGCATTCATTTATGTATATATTTCATTATTTGACAAACATGTACACAAATTATATTTATACACATACAAATTCATAATTTCAAGTGTAGCTTAATGTTTGTTTTTTTGTACTATGTCTATGATCTTTGTTACTTAATTTATATTTGATAAACCTTTTTAAACCAATTACAAAATAATTACAAATTTAAGTAATTTATTTAAATAAGTACTAAAATTATATCTATACATTGATATAATAATTTATTTGCCTTGCTAAAAGCGGCATCCACCTCCGACTTCCGGTTATTAGCGGCAGCTGACGTTAGCTGCCAGTGGCAGCTACTTCCTGCTGCCAGCTGCCGATTTTTCGCTGAACCCCTACTGTCTGGATTGGTAAATTACCCACATAATTCAGTAATGTTCAAATGTCTATGAGATAATACACTGCTAAATGCTATACAGTATTTAATCTTTGATTCAGTGTCTGGGAAGTAAATGTTCCCCTGTGGAAAGTTTGGTCACACATATCATAGTCTAGTCTCAAATAGAAGTATACATGTAGACCAAACTAATGACAAGTAGGTTGAGGATGGTTCCAATAATCCCCAAAAAGCCAGGATGGACTCTTCCCTGCTCTTTATCTTTGGTGGTCTTGAGGATTGATGGGTGATTGTGTCACGGGGTGACGAAAAATTCTAGGTTGAGTCAAGGCGGAACTAATGTCCGCCGGGATTTGCTTCCCGCCGCACCCAAAATACGAGAACACCGGCTTAGTTCCGGGCGAGCGCAAATCTCCCGCACTCAGGATAATTAGCCGAAATTGCCGCCAGCTGTGCACTATGAGACGCGTTGTTATTAGGATGGGATATAAGGAGAGAGGGAGACGACGGGGGAGGGCAGGCGAGGGGGCAGCACGTGAGCGGCCGTGGCCGCGGTCGCGGCGGGAGGCCGCGGGAGAGAGAGGACGAGAGAGACAGATGAGAGAGACAGATGAGAGAGCCAGAGAGAACTTCGGCTGGATTGCGGGCGGAAGCCTTGGTGCACTGAGTCTGTTGAATTGCAGTTTTATTGTGGAAATGAGCACGAGTGAAACCTTACAGTGTGTGGTGGAGATGTGAGTGTGGGAGTTGTTTCTGCTGTTCACTCGCAGTCGCAGCTGTCTATTCCTCTCTCTGTCTGAGTCCAGTGAAGAGCCTGCTAATGCTGTGAGTTACACGTGTCTATTCCTCCCTCTGTCTGAGTCCAGTGAAGAGCCTGCTAATGCTGTGAGTTACACGTGTCTATTCCTCCCTCTGTCTGAGTCCAGTGAAGAGCCTGCTAACGCTTGAAGAGCCTGCTAACGCTGTGAGTTACACGTATCTATTCCTCTCTCTGCCTGAGTCCAGTGAAGACCCTGCTAACGCTTGAAGAACCTGCTAACGCTGTGAGTTACATGTATCCATTCTCTGCCTGAGTCCAGTGACCCTGCTAACGCTGTGAGTTACATGTATCCATTCTCTGCCTGAGTCCAGTGAAGAACCTGCTAACGCTGTGAGTTACATGTATCCATTCTCTGCCTGAGTCCAGTGACCCTGCTAACGCTGTGAGTTACATGTATCCATTCTCTGCCTGAGTCCAGTGAAGAACCTGCTAACGCTGTGAGTTACATGTATCCATTCTCTGCCTGAGTCCAGTGAAGAACCTGCTAACGCTGTGAGTTACACGTATCTATTCCTCCCTCTGTCTGAGTCCAGTGAAGAGTCTACTAATGCTTGAAGAGCCTGTTAATGCTGTGAGTTACACGTGTCTATTCCTCCCTCTGTCTGAGTCCAGTGAAGAGTCTACTAATGCTTGAAGAGCCTGTTAATGCTGTGAGTTACACGTGTCTAATGCTGTGAGTTACACGTGTCTATTCCTCCCTCTGTCTGAGTCCAGTGAAGAGCCTGCTAATGCTTGAAGAGCCTGCTAATGCTGTGTTACACGTGTCTATTCCTCCCTCTGTCTGAGTCCAGTGAAGAGCCTGCTAATGCTTGAAGAGCCTGCTAATGCTGTGAGTTACACGTGTCTATTCCTCCCTCTGTCTGAGTCCAGTGAAGAGTCTACTAATGCTGTGAGTTACACGTGTCCATTCCTCCCTCTGTCTGAGTCCAGTGAAGAGTCTACTAATGCTGTGAGTTACACGTGTCCATTCCTCCCTCTGTCTGAGTCCAGTGAAGAGCCTGCTAACGCTTGAAGAGCCTGCTAACGCTGTGAGTTACACGTATCTATTCCTCTCTCTGCCTGAGTCCAGTGAAGACCCTGCTAACGCTTGAAGACCCTGCTAACGCTTGAAGACCCTGCTAACGCTTGAAGACCCTGCTAACGCTTGAAGACCCTGCTAACGCTTGAAGACCCTGCTAACGCTTGAAGACCCTGCTAACGCTTGAAGACCCTGCTAACGCTTGAAGACCCTGCTAACGCTTGAAGACCCTGCTAACGCTTGAAGACCCTGCTAACGCTTGAAGAACCTGCTAACGCTTGAAGAACCTGCTAACGCTGTGAGTTACATGTATCCATTCTCTGCCTGAGTCCAGTGAAGAGTCTACTAATGCTTGAAGAGCCTGCTAATGCTGTGAGTTACACGTGTCTATTCCTTCCTCTGTCTGAGTCCAGTGAAGAGCCTGCTAATGCTGTGAGTTACACGTGTCTATTCCTCCCTCTGTCTGAGTCCAGTGAAGACCCTGCTAACGCTTGAAGAGCCGGCTAATGCTGGAGAGGCCTGTTGATGCTGAAAGAGCCCGTTAATGCTGGAAGAGCCTGAGGCTAGTGAAGAACCGGCTAATGCCGGAAGGGCCTGCTAATGCTGGAAGAGCCTGCTGGTGCTGGAAGAGCCTGAGGCTAGTGAAGAGCCGGCTAATGCCGGAAGGGCCTGCTAATGCCGGAAGGGCCTGCTAATACTGGAAGAGCCTGCTGATGCTAGAGCCGGCTAATGCCGGAAGGGCCTGCTAATGCTGGAAGAGCCTGCTGATGCTGGAAGAGCCTGTTAATGCTGGAAGAGCCTGAGGCTAGTGAAGAGCCAGCTGATGCTGGAAGAGCCTGCTGATGCTGGAAGAACCTGCTCCCGAAGAAAAGAGGATGTGGAAGGGACTTTATATTGTTTTTATTTAATAAAGAATATTTATTTTTAATTCTGTGTCTGCCTCCTTTGTGCCCACGGTCAGCTCCTCAGGGGCGGCACGCGGGCGGAGGGGTGGGCGGCCCGCTGGCGCTCCACCCCGACCTGTGACAATTGCATAGTCCAGCATTTTCGCCTGGTGGGTCAGTCTTTTTGAAAGTGGTCTGCATGAGAATGATAGATTCCTTTTACACAGAGAGGTGAACAAAAGATGAAAGAGAGAGCTTTCATCAATTACGCCATGGCTAATGAAGAAGACAGATTTAGCACACACTGAGTGCGATAGTAATGATGTCATAAAATCTAGTGTAAATTTTGTCCTATAATTAATTATACTAATTTGCACTCTCTGAATGTCTGGTACTTTCATCTAGGGAAGATTAGCAAAGGAGTTGATGACATAACACTCATGCTTCCTCCTTTCCATTAATTCCAAAATGTATTAGAAAATGCAATTCATACATACAGTGACTTGAATACAACTCTTCTATGATGAATGTGTTTTTTATTTTCTGAATTCATGAAAAAAAAATAATATGAAGTAGTTTGGCATAATTGTATATTATTACCAACAGTAATGATACTAAGGGTTTCATCAACTAGTCGACTAGTTGACTAGTCGACTGTCACAACCACTAGTCGGCGCTGTCGGCCCTAATAGACTAGTCGGAAACAAAATGGCGTCAGGCGTTGAGGTACCTATTCGTCCAAAATGGTCAAGGTCATCCTATGTGTGGAAATACTTAACAGAAAATGTAGACACTAGACACATCCACCGTTACCTGTAAGTTATGTAAAGCAGTGCTAAAATACAATAGCAATACGTCTGCAATGGATAATCATCTTAGGATGAAACACCCACTGTCAACAGCAACCATTCGTGGCAATGACGCTGGTTTTCATCGACTGAAGCGAGACCAGCTCGGGGCGCGGGCGCGAGCACGGCAGGTTACGCAATACTCGTTTCCTCTTCTAGAGACAACCGAGGTTACGTTAGGTAAAATATTGGCCTATACATGTTTAAATGATATTTGCTTAAAGATGCAATGAAAAATGTAGTTAAAACTATATGCAAAACTCAGAGTTGTGATGTTGACAATGTTATTGTCTGAGGCTAGCCATGCAATGTTTATCTGCAACGTTCGCTGATGCGCGTGGTGTGGCACGGTTCATAACAAGAATGTTTTAATTACAAGAATGTTTTAAATGAATGCTGCTGTTTTTGTATTAACACATGTTGATGAAAATAATAATTGATGAATGTATTTATGTTATTTCAGAATTTCAAAAATACATTTCCAATGATTCACCAGAACTCCTTCCTCTGTGTCTTCCTTAACAATGCTCAATGCGTTAATGCGTCAATTTAATGAATAAATAATTGAACAACTAGTCGACTAGTCGTCGACTGTTATGCAAAACTAGTCGACTAGCAAAAATCAGTAGTTGTGAAACCCCTAAATGATACTGTAAATAATATCAACATTTAATGATGATTCATTAAATTTTAACTTTTCAAGAAAACAGTTAAAACGAAGGTTACATCCTGCCTGTAAGGAGGTAATGTGGAGTTGCAAATATGGACTGACCGCTAGAGCAGTACTACATGATGAAGATCTCTGTGGTAAATCCCGCCTAGTTCAGTGGTGGAGTCAATACCATTATAGAGATGGCAGAGTGGAAGGTACAGGCTAGCCAACAGAAAAGCCGTACCGTGGACAATACACATATGGGATCACAACATTTAGGCATCTAGTCTAGTACAGGGGCTGACCAACCGGGCATACACACAAGTACTAGACCTGGCGTCAGATGCCTCTGCTGCATCTTCCGTATTCGATGCTGGAGGAATTCCACCAGGGTTCACCAGTCGGGGAACTCGCCTGAGGAGCAGAATAAGCGCTTATATACCGTCCTCAGAAGGGAATGGTACACCAAGCGAGACACCGATCTATCCTTCCCACATATTACCTATTTGTAGACAACACACGGGAAGACACTGGCTCCACTCAGAGATTGTAGAATCTTGCAAATGTGTTAGGTGTCACCCAGCCCTCAGCTCTGCATATTTCTGGCAGAGAGGCGCAGTGCACCAACGCCCAGGAAGAACCAACACTCAGTGTTGAGTGAGCTCTTACTCCCAGGGGGCACAGCTCGTCTTGAGAGTTGTACGTTAAGACGATGACATCCACTATCTAGTGGGGCAACCTCTGGTTGGAGACAGCCTTTCACTTCTGCTGGCCTCCATAGCAGACAAAGAGCTGTTGTGAGGTTCTGAAGCTCTGCGTGCGGTCTACGTACAAACGCAAAACGCGAACAGAACATAGCAACATGAGGGCTGGGTCTGCCTCCTCTGGGGGCAGCGCTTGAAAGTTCCACCTTGGTGGTTGATGTACGCCACGATCGAAGTGTTGTCCATCCAGACCAGCACGTTTGCCACACAGAGAACGGCAGAATCCAGCGCAGGGCAAGATGTACAGCTAGCAACTCGACTACCATTGCTGGTAGGGTCCTGTCCAGGAGCCCGAGGCTGCATGCCCATGTTGCACCCAGCACCCCAGCCCGTGCTGGAGGCATCTGTTGAGACAACAACATGCCTGGACACTTGTACTAGGGGAACACCTGCCTGTAGAAAGCCAGGTCCGATTGCGTGCTGAAAGTCCGGGGACAGACCGGAGTAATTTCCACTCGATGTGTGCCGCGTTACCATGCCTATCTCGGGACCCGGTCGTAAAGCCAACGCTTAAGCACTCTCATATGAAGCAATTTGAGCGGCATCAATCTGAAATAGTTTCAGTGGAACCACTGTTCTGCTCTTGAACGAATTCAGGAAGTTCAGCTCGTTCATGAGGCGCGCCGACATGTCGACTGAGTCCAACTCCAACTTTCGCAGTTGACCCGAAGCCCCAAGCAGCTGAGGTGCGTTAGCACCATGTCCCTGTATTTGCATAACTGATCTCGCGACTGGGTCAGTATGAGCCAGACGTCGATATAGTTGAGAATGCTAATGCCCGCCTCCTTCAATGGAGTGAGGTTGGCCTCCGCTATATTTGTAAAGACGCAGGGTGACAAGGACAGGCTGGAGGGGAGGACTTTGTACTGTTATGCCTGTCCCTCGAACGCGAAGCATAGAAACGGTCTGTGTCGAGGTAGGATTGAGACATGAAAGAAAGTGTCATTTAGGCCGACCACTGCAAAACAATCTTGGCTGCGAATGTACGCAAGAATGCATTTCTGCATCAGCATCTTGAACGGGGGCTAGTGAAAGGCCTGGTTCAAAACGAGCAGGTCCAAGATAGGTTGTAACTCACGCCTCTTTTGGGGACGATGAAGTATGAACTGTATAACCCTGACTTCATGTAGACTTTTGAAACTGTCGATTTCCACATGCAGGACAGGAGCATCCTTGTCTGCCACTGAGGAAAACCGGACACTGCTGAACCTGCGGGGGACGCAGTGCGAACTGAATCGCATAGCCAAGTCTGATCGTCCGAACGATCCACAAAAAGGTTATTTAGTGGAGAAAGGTTCTTCAGAGTAATAAAATGTTCTTCAAACTAAGAAAAAAATATTTAAAGAACTGTTTACTGAAAGGTTCTTAGGGGAACCCATAAGGTTCTTCTATGGCATCACTGAGAAAATCTCCTTTTGGAAACTTTATTTTTAAGAGTTTAAGCTAGAGCAGTGGTTCCTGGTCCTGGTCTACACTGCACATTTTCGATGTCCCTCTTATCTGAACACATATTTGAGTGCTGCCTCCGAGATTGCATTCCTACTATTTAGAAGGCGAAAAGCAAAAGTATGTGAAAAAAGAAGTATGTCCGAATTCCCAGTATAGGGGGAGAGGGTGATTTGAGACTATGGGGAAGTTGAGCCACCCCTTGTTTCTAGGTAACCATAAGCAAAGTTGGTCATGTGACCACAAAAAAAGTCATCCATTTTACTCACCCTGTGATGGAGAGAGGACCATGGAATAATTGGTAAGTATGTTTAAGTAAAATAATAATAATAATAATAATAATTTATTATATTATGTTTTTTTGATTTTGAACTTGATTTTGTTCTGAAAATGTTAAATAGGCCTTGTGCAGTTCAAGTGTGACATCAAAGTACCACAATTCCTTATTAAAGGGTAACTCTGGCCAAAATGCAACCTAGGCTCTTTTTGTTAATCTACCCGAGGCAAACTTTTGTTTAAAAGCATAATTAGAATGGAAACCCCAATTTTAAGTTTGACCATATTTTCGTTTTGGGTTAAAATGCTTTGTGAATGGGAGTGAATGGGGCACTTTTATGGTAGCATCAAAAATCGCTATTTTTAAAACACTAAGGAGGTTCGACACAACATGAAACTTTGCTCGAAGTATCACCAGGTGCTCTACACATGAACTTGAGCATTGAGAACACTGTTTGTGCACACAGAGTTTACTAAAAAGAAAGATTTTGAACAACTCACTGTAGCTGTGTCCGCCAGCATTTTGACAGTCAAAAATAGTCGATTTCCGAATACGAATGAACTGACTCTGAATTTTAGTATTGTTTCTTATATGAGGATCCTTTTTCAAATACAAGGTCAATATTGATTGTCACTAACGAGAAAACAACAAATTATCTGTGAACTTATATTTAACTAAGCTTTAGGAGCTTTCCATCTTTACTCTCCTCCCTGTTACGGAGATCGACTATTTTTGACTGACAAAATGCCGGCGGACAGAAACACAGTGAGTTGTTCAAAATCTTTCTTTTTATTAAACTCTTTGTACACAAACAATGTTCTCAATGCTCGAGTTCATGTGTAGAGCCCATGGTGATACTTCATGTTGTGTCAAACTTTCTTAGTGTTTTAAAAATAGCGATTTCTGATGTTATCATAAAAGTGCCCCATTCACTTCCATTCAAAAGGCATTTAACCTAAAACGAAAATACGGTAAAACTTAAAAGTGGCGTTTCCAAATTAATTATGCTTTTAAATGAAAGTTTGCCTCGAGTAGATTAACAAAAAGACCCTAGATTGAATTTTGGCGAGAGTTACCTTTTAAGAGCTTTATTTAGGGTAATTACGACATGGCAAGAATGCAGCATTAGCCCAGTTCAAGGTCAATTGCAGTATTTTTTTTTTTTTTCACAGAAGCTGGAGCCTAACCCAATGTCTTGAGCCACGGATGGGGAAATACTCTGGATGGATGACCAGTCCATCACAAGGCTCACACACAGATTTGAATAAGTCGTTTGTTATTGATTTTCTCCTGCATTGATATAGCATGAGCTGAAAAGCTTTCAGTTTTAATTCAGCATAATAAATGGCACAATTTTTCCCCTGGGGGCAAGTTGAACCAAGAGACCACTTTTTTTTGTGGTAATCATTTTTTGAAAGCATTTCTTTTTTTTTTTTTTTGACAAACCGGGCATAACCCTTTATCCAAAGTGATTATTCACAAGGATGCACAACATCCTGAAATTTATGTACATATTTTAGTTGGACAAATTACTGTCATGCACTCATCTAAAGACTCAACTCATCCCGCTCTCCCCTAGATGTCTTACTACTTCCCGCAAGATTATGAAGTTACTATCCTATTAGGACACAGAGGATTTATGAATGGCAGTAAAGAGATGCAAATGATGCTAGTATGTCACGATAATGACAACATGGCGAAAGTAGTACGTAAATATTACATTCGTACACATTCTATAAAGGACATTATTTTTTAGCGGTTGTGAAGTAATTACTTTATTCAAAGGAAGTACCTACTCAAGAAAGTATGTGATTGGTATCTTCACTAACGAGCTGATGAGTTAAATCAGGTGTGTTTGATTAGGAAGACATCTGAAATGTGCAGTGCTGGGGGTACTCCAGGACCAGGATTGTACTAAAGTTTCTTTAGAGGGTTCAGCCCTGGGATGTGCAACGTTGTTGCTAGAGTGCTTATGTCCTGCAGAGTTTAGCTCACAAAACTCACCTGCCGGTGGCCTTAGTAATCCTGAAGACATTAATAAGCTTGTTCAGGTTTGTTTGATTAGGGTTGGAGCAAAACTCTGCAGGACAGCGGCACTCCAGGACCGATCGCTGCCCATCCCTGGTTCGGCCAGACCTTTTGTTCTTGGACTAATGGTTCATTACGTGGTTCATATTATTGAAATAATGAACCCGCTCCCTTAGATCCTCTTCCTCCATACACATGTCTGCCCCCCCCCCCCCCGCCCCCCCCGCCCGTCTCACCACTATGGGGAGCAGAGCATTTAGCCGCTCTGCTCCCCGTCTCTGGAACTCATTACCACCCCAACTCAGAAACATTGATTCATTCTCCCATTTCAAATTGCAACTCAAAACACATCTGTTTAAAACTGCCTATCTCACTTGATGTCAATTGCTCTGCCTCTTTCTATTGTTTTTAATGTTGTTCTATTCTTTATTCTTTGTCTTATGTATCCCTGTACGGTGTCCTTGAGTGCAAAGAAAGGTGCCTTTAAATAAAATGTATTAATATTACACTAACTCAGACTGAGTGTTTTTAGTTTACAAGGCCTGGTTCTACATAAACACAGCAATATTAGGCAGACTGCTGACCCCCAATGGCTATTTAATCTTGTTTGATCTCAACTGCTTTAACTTTCTGAGATCATGCTCAGACATACACATGCACATATATACAAGTTTATTTCAGCCCATCTTCATACGGTAAGTGTTGATATAAGATGCTTACACCATTTCCTTTCATGCTTTTTAAAATTTTTTCCCCCCAGAAAAACATCTTCCAATCAGAGTATTGATTGTGTGCCGCAAGTGTCTAGCCAGGGATTTGTTCTCTGCGGTCCTGGCACCAGCGTTTTTAATAACGCCATGGAAATTTCAGATGTTTACATGTACCTGCAGAGCAGAGGTGTCAGACACTCTTCAGGAACTGGCACCAATGACCTGATTCTGTTTGCAAACCAAATCCACATGGAGAATAGTGGCATTCCCTGTTCCTGTACCTCATATTTGAGAAAACCTGAGCTGTGTTCAAAATTGCCCCCTGTACCCTCATTCGCTGTTCCCTACAATACTTCACTAATACAGTTCACTTGAAGGAGTGAATGAAAACGATGGAGTGAATTCGGACACTGAGTGCGCTGAAAGGGCTGGCGCTTTTGCAGTTTGTGCTTGCTGTTTAATAATCCTTTGAAACTTCCCAAACTGGCTGCTCCAGTAGCAATGAAATGATTAATGTTAAACTCTGTAATGGAAACTAGAATGTATAAACCTTAATAAACAATTTAATAATAAATCTAAAAGGAATTTATACCTTTATGATATTACACTGTATAACCATGGACCAGATGTTTGGAAAATGGATAGATGAATGATTCGGCGGCGGACGCATCTTCTGGTGAGATGCGGGAATTAATTCGGTGTGACCCTCACAGTGCATTTTGGGTATTTACTAGCCGTTGAGCGAACATCAGTTGCGCACTCTTTATTGCGGTGCATTATGGGTTTGAATGAGTGCAATCGATAACGTCCACCACACTATAAAAAATGTCGCTGCCTTAAATTTTTAAGTACGATCGACTTGGATGTTTAAGACATTTCAACTTTACTTCATTAAACTGACTTAAATTAGTTTAATTTTGAATAACTTAACTTATTTCGATGAGTTAAAGCAATGTAAAAACATTATGTTGTCATAACTTATTGATCATATAATTTTTTACAGTGCATTGTTTCGGACACCACTACAAATGGCTGTCCCCTCAAATAGTGCCCTTATTTAATGGAATAGGGGGCGATTTTAGACACAGCTGTGGTGTTGCCTAGCAACCAGCTTAGAGGGAGAAGGAGTGCTGGGATATAAAAGCTTTTGAGAGGATGGTGAAAATGGCAAGTCAGGCATGGTTTACCATTTAAAAAAAAAAGGAATAAAGTAAGGTGGTACCATGTAACTTTGCCTACTACATTTCCACATCTCAATCTATTAATTTGTTTTTTAAGAATAAATACTTGAAAATACCTCCTGTATGATTTGACTTTTAAAATTGTTTTCTATTTATTTATTTTTAAATTAAATGCAATGTCAATTCGAACAGTCTGGCATTATAATGAAGGTAAACATATAGACCAAGTATAAACAATTAAAAGATAATAATAATAATATTAAAAAATAATAATAATTCATTATTTGAAATTTCCGGTCACACTTTATTTTACAGTGTCCTTGTTACATATGTTACATGTACTTACCATAGTAATAACAGTAAATTATGCATAATTACATGCAACTAACACTCAACCAAATCCTAATCCTACCCTAACCCTATAGTAAGTACAAGTAGTTACTTAATAAGTACTTACATATATAATTACACTGTAACAATGACACCTTAAAATAAAGTATAACCTAATTTCCCTTAAAACAATTAAAGACTAAAATATGTGCTTTTCAAAACCACATGACATCAACGAATTGATTCAAGTAATTGTAATAATAAAAAATAAAAAAAATCGCTAAAAGTCATTTCTAAACTATTTTTTTTAAGTTTTTTTTTTCCTTCTTTTATAATAGAAACTCACTATTTTCAGTCATTATCCTTCATTTTTGGTTTTCTATGATCAATCAGAAAACAATTGTAAGACTATTGCGTCCTCTAGTGGACACGCGTGAAGCTACAATCATCACTAACTCCAATATAGTTGGAATGTTATTTGTCAAATCAGATATTTGACCTATTCTTTAGACCTACTTTTTGATTAACATCCTTCATGATTATCAATTTCCAAATTTGTCAAAGATACAAGCATTAAAACAATCAACAATATGAAACTCTTTACACTTCAAAGTGTCAAATAGGACATGTCCATGTATTATATCGCAACTGATGAAAAAAATCTTTAAAATAAGTCTCACCATTAAAGCCAAGTAGATAACTTTGACCCAAAAGATTTCAACATCTTATTTTGAGTAAACTGCAAACAATCTACAACAGGACAACTTCCAAGCATGTTTTTAGACCAGACTCATATTATGAAGACTTTATGAAAACCTGAATCAACAAGCACATTCTTTGCAATGGCATCAGATCCACAGAATTCATACTGTTGCGTCACACCCAACAGCTTTACATTCAAACAATGGGTGCTTTAAATTATTTTATTGACAAAAAAACAGATATACATCTAAAATACATGTAATATATTTCAAAATACAACATTTTAAATATGCAGTGGTCTAACATTAGAGTATCTGAAATAAAGGCAAGCATACTGCAATATAAATGTAATCATCATGTGTGTAATACGGTAATTCTATGTCAAGTGTTTTACAGTGATTTTTCAGGATTTGGGAGTTTTGACTTCATATCCTTTAGTTTGGACTTCAGCAGGTCAAATCACCCTTCACAAGTCAACCTTTGAGAAGTTTACATCAATGGACAATCATCCTACAGATGCAACTTCGCTGACTAGGACTGTTTTTCTTGATCCAGGAGAGCTGATCTGATTCCCAGCTTCTGAAGTTCCTCTACCAGGTCGCCGCTCTGATGCATCTGAAGAAGAATATCGCAGCCCCCGACAAACTCCCCGTTGAAGTACACCTGTGGAATCGTCGGCCAGTTGGAGAATGACTTTATTCCTTTCAGGTGGAACAAAGTCGCATGTCAGTAAACATCATTTTTTTAGTCCTTAAAAGGAACACGCCAACCTTTTGGGACTTTAGCTTATTCACCGTATCCCCCAGAGTTAGATAAGTCCATACATACCCTTCTCATCTCCGAGCGTGCCGTAACTCTGTCTGACACACCCACCGCTAGCCTAGCTTAGCACAAAGACTGGAGGTAAACGGCTCCAGATAGCATACTGCTCCCAATAAGTGACAAAATAACGCCAACATTTTCCTATTTACATGTTTAATTTGTATAGTCACAGCGTGTACAAATAACAAGGTCACATGAGACAGCCATCTTCTAACCGTATACATACTGGGAACTATATTCTCAGAAGGCGAAGCACTGCTACTTGGGCCGAGTGATTTGCTCGCAGCACCTGAGAAGCCCCGTGGTGGTGAGGAGCAGAGAGTTCGCTCAGAGTTGGAGTAAATCACTCCGCAGAAGTAGCAGTGCTTCACCTTCTGAGAGTATAGTTCCCAGTATGTATACGGTTAAAAGATGGCCGTCTCATGTGACCTTGTTATTTGTACACGCTGTGACTATACAAATCACAACATGTAAATAGGAAAATGTTGGTGTTATTTTGTCACTTATTGCGAGCAGTATGCTAGCTGGAGCCGTTTACCTCCATTCATTGTGCTAAGCTAAGCTAGCGGTGGGTGCGTCAGACAGAGTTACGGCACGCACGGAGATGAAAAAGGTATGTATGGATGGACTTATCTAACTCTGGGGGATACGGTGAATAAGCTAAAGTCCCAAAAAGTCGGCGTGTTCCTTTAACTCTCACATGCACAACTCTGGAAATAATGTTACTTGACCTGGATTTCCTTATTCTCTTTTTAATTCCCCTTAAGCATTTAAGTCTAGGCTTTACTGTTTGGAAACTAACCTCAGTGGTCTAAGGGTTAACACCCCTTTCTTCCTGCTGCGCAAAACTGATAAAGGCAATCAGAGCTGACCGGGTGACTGCTGGTGTCGTTAACCTATACTTGTGCTGTATTGATCAAACTAACCACGTCTAGAACCAAGTTTCAGACCCAAACTAAAGTGCATTGTATGGAAGTCATAATAATTAGAAACTTTCTCATAATAATGACTTTGTTACTCATTATTTCGAGATGCCGAGTCATTATAACGAGAACGTTTCTGATTATTATGAGATGTTTTCTCATATAATGAGAAACTTTTTCATAATAATTTAGTTACTATTACCATGAGATGTCAAGTCATTATTACAAGGAAACATCGCATAATAATGAGAAACTTTCTTAATAATGAGATTTGTTTCATAATAAAATTTCTCATTAATATCCCGTAATAACAGACCAACATAATAATTAAAAATGTTCTCATAATAATGAGAAACTTTTTAGTAATGAGAAACTTTCATGCCTTGGTTTCTCAAAAATGTAGAAACGTTCTCATAATAATGACTTAACATCTCGTAATAAACTAAGTCATTATTATGAGAACTTTTCAGATTATTATTATGAGATGTTTTTATTACAAGGAAACATCACATAATAGTGTGAAACTTTCTTAATAATTAGTTTTTTTTTCTCATTAATATCCTGTAATAATGGATCAACATAATAATACGACACTTTCTCATAATAATGACTCAATATCTCATAATAATGAGAACAATTTTTGTAATAATGAGAAACTTTCTTAGTTAGAAAAAAAACAGTATAACAATAAAAAAGTGTCTCGTTAATATTCTGTAATAATGGATCAACATAATAAGAAAAATGCTCATAATAATGACTTAATATCTCATGATGAGAACATTTTTAGTACTAATTATACGCTTTTATGTAGTAATTCCTTTTTAGATTTATGTAACCTTTAATGTAGTAATGCCTTTCTCATAATAATTGCTTGACATCGCATAATAATGAGAGACTAAGTCATTATTATGAGATGTTTTTCATAATTAGTAAGTTTCTTATTATTGTGAGATGTCAAGTCATTATCACAAGGAAACATCACATAATTATAGAATTTTTTTATAATTAATAATTAATATTACTGGCTGTCGATTAATGGATCAACATAATGAGGTACTTTCACATAATAATGACTCAATATATGATAATAATGAGAAACCTTAGTAATAATTAGAAGCTTTCATGTAGCAATGCCTTGGTTTCTAATAAAATTAGAAACTTTCTAATAATGACTTAGTTTCTCATGAATATTTAGTAATGACTACTTAACATCTCATAATAATGAGAAACTGAAACAATAAGAATGACTAAAGTTTTAGACATAATAATTAAAGTTTTTAATAATAATAATGTGAAACTTTCATGTAACTTAGTAAGTTAGCCTAATACTGAGAAACTTTCTCATAATAACTTCATTATTTTAAGATTGGAAGTCATTATTAGATTTTCCCCAAAAATGATTACTACATACCATAATTATAAGAAAGTTTCTCATTATTATGAGATACTAACTTTTAAGAAGAACCACACATCAAATAAAACCGTCGTCCATTTAAACTCCAAAAACTCTTCGAACAACAATGACCAGCCACTGACCTTCTCTAATATCCTGATCATCCAGTACGTTATAAGCAGCGTAGCTGTCAACCCCGTGCATTCTGAGGATCTGAACGACGGCGTTGCTGAAGCCGCACATGGGCTGAACAGGAGTGCCTTTCATGAAGACCACCACCTTGTCCTTCTTCACCATCTCCTCCATGTTCTTCTGGCCCGCGGAGGAGCACATGAGGCGGGCCCAACCAGACAGCACCTCTCCATTATACTGAGCTGTTCTGTAATGCCACGCGCCCGGTCGAAGACACCGGGCTGTAGATCTGAGAATGTTGTTCATTGTACAAGTCTGAAGGGTTTGGTTAAGTTTTTAAGTGGTTTGTGTGTTTGTCACGTCCTTCACTGACGCCACAGTGACAGAACCTCACCGAAGAAACTAGTAGGAACGTAAGCTCCGCCTCTTCGAGAATAAACACTCAATGGAGGAAAGCTATTGGTTCTCGTCTTTTTCTTGTCCTCCGTGATTGGTTGAATCCTGCGTCAGTCATGAAGGTTACACAAGTTGCTTTTTTATCTCTTGATAGCTTCTATTTTAGCGAAGTAAAATATTGATCTACTATTACACGTACATTCACTGTGATTTAAAAACGCCTTTTTTTCCCTTTATTTATTTTTTTAGTAAGAAGTAATTAGTGGAGGCATTTACATCCGGTTAGAATAACACTGACGTTTTTCCTTCCGGTACGCGATATTTTTTTCCCGAGGATGGTAGGGGAAGACTCATGAATATTAATTAGGGAAATCATTAGGGAAGTCACCCCTAACCCCACCCCTAAACCTACCCGCCACTGGGGGTCTGATGATCTACCCCTAACCCCGCCCTAAACCTACCCGTCACTGGGGTTAAAACCAATCAGGGATGACTTTCCTAATTAATATTCATAAGTCTTCCCCTACCATCCTGGGAAAAAAAATATCGCTTCCGGTACGTACATGCTCCAACCGCCTCCAACTCATTTCTGCGAATCGGTTCTTTGAAACTCTTTTAAAGATTCATTTAAAAAACGATTCAGTGATTCCTCTACATTGCCGGAATTTCAGTACATTTGCAGTGATTCCGCTCATAAAACACACAGCCATTTAAAAACACTATAATCTAGTTATAATTTGATTTTGTCATAATTGTAAAACAACTAAAAACAGTGCTCATTCGACATTGCTCGAACGCATTAAAGAATCGTTCGTTTGTTTGCTATAGTAGGCTATGTCCTGCTGTCCCATATTCAAATATCCCTCCTTGGATGTTTATAATGCCACTGATTGATTTACAAATACATGAGGAAATAATTAAAAGCAAAAACCTGTCTGGTTTGTTGCCCAAAGCTACTTTGAAAATAATTTTACAAATAAAATAATGATATTCACAGATGGTTCAAAGAACCCTAAAGATGGACATAGGCTACAGGTGCTGCAGTGTATAGGCTACATCCCACAATGTGGAAAATATATCAAGAAAAGAACAACATATAATCTTTCAGTTTATACAGTAGAACTGGTAGTCATTATATTGGGATTGCAGTGGGTAGAAAAAAAAACGTTTTAGTTGCATCTGATAGTTTGTCTGCACTCACAAGCATACAGTCAGGGAAATCATGCAGGCCTGATATGCTAATTGAATTATATCAAACAATATATAGATGACATAATAAAGGTTTGAGTGTATGGTTTGTTTGGGTTCCTTCCTGCACATGCTGGTGTGAAAGGCAATGAAGAAGTGGATATGGCTAAACAGTCTCTTAAATCACCAACAGTAGATTTACAAATTGCATTAAGTAAAACTGAGGTTAAAGCAATCATAAAAGATCAAACTCCAAAAATATGGCAGGAATATTGGGATATTAATGATATAGGAAGACGTATAGTATTCAAAGCTATGCTGGCATGGAAAGGGAGATGAGTAAAAAGCAAAGTGAAGAAAGGATTATCACCAGTCTCAGAATAGGACATACAGGGCTCAACAATTACTTAATCTATTAGGTAGAACAGGTCTGATGGAGCGAGTATAAAGGCTATGGTTAATTATAATATATATTCTACATTCTCCCAAATCTTCTGATCCACACTCCCGTTCAGTAGATGGCGGTAAAGCACCTAATAAGCCGGTTTGCCAACCGCCAATAAAAACATAAGAAGAAGAAGAAGTTAGTTCGTTTTCGGTAGTATTAAATGAAGTCTGCAGTTGTTGCAAACCGCATGGATTTTCTACAGTTTTGTAAGTAAGATTTTAAGCTACTTTTGTCCACGTCTGTCCCCAGAAAGAAGTGCAGTCTCGCGATCCTGTCTCCGCCTGCAGTGGCTGGAGACTCGACGAGGCTGCATAGATCAAAATGGAGGAGCAAAAGGCGTGACTTCTCTAGACTTTGAAGTTTTACGTGCGATATTCTTTCCACAAATCTCGTCCTGTTTCCACGGCGGTAATGGTTTGTTTTATACCGTTACCAATCTCAAAACAGGCAGAGTAATAAAGCGGCGGCAGTCAGATATTGTCTGGCAGGAGAAGCGCGCCTTTCAGACACTTCGAATTGCCACAGTGAAACGTTATGTTGTGAATGGAGGAAAAACCTTGCATTGACTAATTCAGACTGTTTTCTACATCCGTAGGTTCGTCGGGATTCCAACATTGCTCACCATAATCTCAGTAATGTGTAAAGGTTTGTTTTGTAAACGTTTTATTGACTTTACTCCATATGTTTATCTTCAATAAAAATTGAATTCATGCACGCACTAAAAAAAACCCCCAGATTTGCGTCTTTTTTTTTTTTTTTTTTTCCTACCATAAGTCAATCAAGTATTTTCTGAGGTATCTAACTTTAGCCATTCAGCAAAATTGTTTGTAGCTTGGGTAAACTCTGAACATTGTAATTTTCATTCATGCATGAGTTGGCTAGTTCATGAAGGTGCATTTGTTTATGTCTGAGGCCTGGCTTTCTTGGGTTATAAAATGAGCCACTATATCTACACTCTGTCCTGCAGAACCTACAACAAGCTCAGCCAGTCTGTAGGAGTGACTTATAACAAACTAATTACACTTTTATACTCAATTACACTCACAAACTCCCCTAAACACTTCCCCTAGGGAGAATCCCCAGCACAATTTAAAAGTGGAGTCAAGTGGACAAGGGAAGTTTATTTGGACAGACCCTCGATTTTGACTGAGGGAGTCTTCTCATGTACACTTCAGGCATATCCGTAGACAATGCAACACAATTGTGACATCACAATCAACTTCCAGTGCTTGCATTTAATTTACCCAAAAGTGATCAAGGGTTTATGGTGTTTAAACCCATTGCAATGTTTCTGCCAGTAGTGGGCACTCGTGCAACGTAAGCAATGATGTACACTTGAGTGATCGAGGGAAGGGCATAAAAAAAGAAGACTTAAACGCAGCCTAAGTTGTTCCTTCTATAGTTAAATTGTCAGTTTTAAGAATGGTCTGTTTTTATTCCATGGTGATAAATGTAGGCTATATTTATTATTTCAATAGTGTTTATAAAGTAAAACCTAACAAATGTCTCTCTGTTAAGTGTATCATAGTGGTATATTTCTTAAAAAAAAAAAAAAGTTATGTTTTGGTATTTCATGCAGTGATATTCAGGTATATTCAGGCCACATCCACACGAAGCCAGAGCTTTCCCTATCCAATTTTTTTTTTCCTCGTTCTAAAAAAACTTCTGTAAACTGCGTCATCTCAATAAATATCTACAAACACAAGAAACAGACTCGAAACGATGTAGTATACATGCCAGACCAGTATGTAGTGCTGTAATTCTGCCACAGAGATAAACACTAAAAACGGAGAAGAAGACTTGGAGCATGTGCTTAAACCTTGTGCACTGTATACAATAATATTAGGCTCAGTACCTACTGCTTTAACTTTTGCCAACAACTTTTCTGAACAATATAAACAACCATAAATGGCCTGGTACAAAATATGAAACGTCTTAATCAGACAACAGACAAGCATCAATGCATAAGAAAGAAAATATAAATAAGTAAAATAAAGAAATAAAAATACAAGTAAATAATAAATATAGAAATAAAAGAGGCTCAGTAGTTTCTGCAGCACGAACACAAGCATGTAATCCGCTGTTGTTGTTGTTACGTGTCGTAGTGGTGTGTGACTAGGATCGATGACATCATCGTTTCACAAAATATACGGATTGGCTGTACACAAGAAAACGCAAGGGTGTCGTTTTCAGATTTACCCTTTCTGGGACCCGATTAAAAAAAAAAATAGCGGTTTCAGGCTCCCAAAAGTGGCTTTGGTCTATACAGCTAATTTTGCCCTTCATGACAACTGTGAGGGGGGTGAATTTTTTTTATAACTCATCCGTTTAAATTATATTAAGCCTTAAATTTCTGCATAATTAAGAGGTGTCCATTTTTGAGTGACAGTTGGATTCCCGCTGCTGTGGTCATTAGTCATCATTAGTCGCTTGTCTGCTGTCTGTTAGCCGTCACGTTACGCGCTGCCAAGATGGCGACGGTCGGCCACGCCCACTTTAGGCTTCAAAAACGGTCTTCAGAAACCTACGGGTGACGTCACGGACACTACGTCCATTTTTTTTACAGTCTATGGATACGATACAACATTTTTACGTATACAGCTAAACGTGTCTCCGTGTGTACAAGGCCTAATTGTATGAATACATTGACCCACTAATGCAATATATAAGGCAACAAAAACATTGTTGTTCTTTAAGCATTTTTTAGCACACGGACGACAACATTATCAAAACGATCCTGTTCTCATGGATCCGCTGTAAAAACGCTGTATTATCATGGCAGGCCAGTAGTTGGCGAAGTCACTTTGTAAAGAAACACTATGTGCCTACAGACTGAACACGTAATACACATGCGCATGATGTCACTGTTTTCACAAATTTGCATTTTTGTAGTTTACACGGAGACAATAACGTTATCATTTTGAAAAAAACTTGCTCTTTGAAACCCGTTTTCAAAAGTGTGCGTTTCCAGGTCCCCAAAACGCTGTTGTCGTGTAAACAAGTTTTCAGTTTTTAGTTGAAAATGGCCCCTTAGTGTTAAAATATCCTTTCATGGTGAGGATTAGCTAATATTTCCTTTTACAAAAAAGAAAAGAAACTTGGACCCCCAAATCATAGTTATACTATGAACAAAACATCCATTCAAGCATCCACATGTTTTATTTGTTAAAAGTGAATAGGTGAAACACATAAAAGTTAAAGTATGACTATGAATGAGTATTAAATATTAGCTTGAGGCAGTAAAGGATTTGCAGGAGCTGTCACAGTGTACGGAGGAGACGGGCGTGTACTGGCAGGATTTGACGCTCAAAAACACTTCTCAAACCCAACGACTTGATTTCCTCAAATGTTCCCCTGTAGCGTCACTGCAGCTACTGTAGCATATTCGTGACTGAGAGGTTTTCTTGGTCCTGTTCAGGATGTCCTCAACATTGAGTAAGAGAGATGGACGTGTTAAAGACAAGAAATGCGCGAAAAGAACCCAAGGTAAAAGAATCCATAACCGTGTACATACATAATTCACAGGTACAGTTCTTATAATGAATTATCTTTATGCTTTAAAGAATTTTGGGTGAATATTTTTATGATAATGCAATGTTTTAAATGGCAAGTTTGCTCCATTGTATCTTAATATATATTATATTTTCCAGTTCTGGCACAGGTTTAAAAAATAATTTTGTATTTTTCTTTTAAATACAGTATTTTAGATTTTATCACAAGCACAATATGACCGAAATGTAAACGGAAATAAAACAACATTCTGAAAAACAAGTCTGAAAGTAAAATGGAATGTTTTTAAGACAAACTTCCTTGTTCATTTCACTCAGTGCATGTCTCTTAAATGAAAGCGAACCTGCTTATACATGTTCTCACCTGCTCTAAACCTGTTACAATGTTCTGAAATGACAGCATGTACAAAAGTTGACTCAAAAAGTTGTACCCATGCTCTGAGAAAAAGCCTGAGTTTGATTTCTTTGTTTACAGAGGAGAAGCAGGCAGTCCAACAGAGAACTTTTACCAAGTGGATAAACATGCATTTGAAGAGAGTGAGAATTGTCTTATTTCTACTGCAGGGACAATCAACAGATTCAGTTTTTTACATGCAACAAGGCCAAACAGCATATGATTTTTTTCCTTATGAGTGTCACACCTATTACTATAACAGAAGTATTGAATGTTGTTGTTTTTGTAAAAATGTCAGCATGTTTGTTTATTAATAATGAAAAATGAACATACTGTACATTTCAAAGTAGTCATTAACTGTCATGTCTACTTCATTTAAGTTCCTTTCTGTGTTGTAGTGTGACCCACCTTTACAAGTTAATAACTTATTCACTGATGTTCAAGATGGAAAGGTTCTCATGGCTCTTCTAGAGGAACTGTCAGGCTGTAATATGGTTTGTCATCACATATTTTACTGAAAAAATACAAAGTTTGATCACTATAAAACTGTCATACATAAATGTGGCTTCCCTAAACACATAAGAAGTGTTTTTCATGTGCTTTAGCTTGATAGATTCAGGCCATTCCCACATCACATCTTCAGACTAAACAATATTGCAAAGGTCTTGAATTTCCTCGAGGACAGAAATGTAAGTCCGAATTACTATTTTTCCCCATGTCTTAGTGTGAATCCCTGTACATCACATACATGGTGGGTGGGAAATATATCATGGCCGAGAATTAATTCCATCATTTTAGTTAAATGGATAGTTTAACAATATCAAAAATGAAAATTTTGTCATAATTTACTCACCTTCAAGTTGAGGGTAGACATTTAATTCCATAGTAGAAAACAAAATACTATGAAAGTCAATGGGGCCCATCAACTGTCTGCTTACCAACATTCTTTAAAATATCATCTTTTGTGTTCAGCAAAACAAGAAAGAAACTCATACAGGTTTGGAACAACTTGAAGGTGAGTAAATGATGACAAAAATTTAAATTGTGGCCATGTTGTACAAAATAAAACACGGGAAATAATTAGTATGTGACAATGATTTAAAGGGAACTAATTAGTAAAACACAGCCATCAATATATATTTTTCCTTCCATATGTCATGTTCAAATGTAATAATTTATATTATTTCCACACAGGTGAGTCTTATAAATATTGACGCTAATGATATTGCTGATGGCAATCCTTCAGTTGTTCTCAGGCTAATCTGGAACATCATTGTATACTATCAGGTAAAGCACGCTAACATTGTGTAGCGATAATGAAAGAGTTCCATTGTTCTTGTGAGTGAGTAATTGATCGACTGAGTTATTGTGGCTAAATTATTTTACCATTTGAAGATTAAACAGGTTACAGGACACCTAGAGAAATTCCCTTCCACCTTCAGTCTGCTGTCATTACCTTGTGGCAGTGATTCTTCTGGTCGTAGTTCTCCAGTATCACCTGGAGATGACATATTCGGCACTCTACCCTCAAAAGGCAAAAGGTCTACTCATAATCTCAAGTACCGCGGTACAGCCATAAAGACTCTGCTTAGCTGGGTGCAAAACTGCACAGCAAAGTAAGTCAATTAATTCACTCAGCCACAATAAAGACAAGTGTGTTTCTTGATATCCAAATTGGTATATTGTATATTTGTCATAATTTACTCACCTTCATGTAGTTCCAAACCTTTTTTCTTCCGTGGAACACAAAAGGAGAAAGTTTGAAGAATGTACTGATCACACTTTTCCTTGAAATTGAAACGGAGACTGACGCTTTCAAGTTTCAAAAAGATACAAACACTACAAAAGCATTGTTTTGTTCGCTATATTCCTTTCAAAGCCGTGCAGTAGCTTTCTGTTTTTACTTCAAGTATCCTTCTCCAGTCAAATGTAACTGAGGACCACGAGTGAGTCTGTTGAACTTTGTGAACAAATCATTCAGAGTGGTTTTGTGAAGCATTTTAAACGACTTATTGAAAACATATAACTCAAAAGAACAATTTGTTCCAAATTAAGCGTCACTACTTCTTTCTTGAACTCTTATGAACACACCAAGTTGGATGTCAAGGCTGGATCTTAAGATATTCAGTAAATGTAACTTGAATTTTAGTCTGTTGCTCACTCAATACTACCAGATGGCTTTGTATGGACTATGGACCACTTTCATGGTCTTTTGCATCTATTTTGTCCACATCAATTATAATTGCATTAAAAAATAACATTAACTTACACAGAAGAAAGATAGCTTTGGAACAACATGCAGCTTTTTTTTTTTTTTTTTTTTTTTTTTTTAAATCTATGCCTTTGATTAATTGGATGGACATACATAATTTATTCAATCTTAGAAAATGCTATTTTAATCTTTTCCTTCAGATATGGGGTAGAAATTCATGATTTTGGTAACAGCTGGAGGAGCGGAATGGCTTTTTTGGCTCTGGTTAAATTCTTCTGTCCTGAATTTGTGGACATGAGGAAAGCTTTGTCCTCTGAGCCCCGTCTAAACATGGAGACAGCCTTCACAGCAGCATATGAGTGGCTGGGGATTCCTCCACTGCTGGATCCAGATGGTAACACACACACACACACACACACACACACACACTAATACTCATGTTGGCTTTTCATGTTTTATAAGTACATTCCACAGACATAATGATTTTTATACTGTACAAACTGTGTATTCTATCCCCTTACACTAACACTACCCTAAACTTATTCATCACATAAAACTTTCCACATATTTAAAAAACATTACTTTGTATGATTTATAATCTATTTTCCTCATGGGGACCAAAACATGTCCCCACAAGGACAAGGATTTCAGATATTCCCATCTTTGTGGAGACATAATTGCCATTTTGTCTCCATAACGTAGGGTTTGCCAGGACCACACACACTATCCGCTTCCTTTTACTTGAAGAATAGCTGTGTATTGTTTGTGCCTTCTATATAGGGGAACATGCTTAATTGCTGAATGACCTGCGCTCTTCAGAAATAAATATGTTGTAAAAAGCCAGAATTTTACTGCAGAACTATTGTACTACAGTAAATATTGCCTGTGAATATTGTATAGCAAAGTTTATTGTTTTCTTAGTTTTGTGACTGGATAGCAGAATTTATTTTTGAGTGGGATCCATCTTCAAAGCAACTGGACCGCAAGCAGGTGTGTTTGTTATTTGACGTGACCTTTTTTTTTTTGCACTAGATGTTGCAGTGCATTCACCAGATGAGCAGTCCATCATCACCTATGTAGCCCAGTTTCTTGAATGTTGCCCAGGCCATGGTGAGGTGAGGATATGTTTATCTTTCATATCAATGATTGTGTAATAAGGCCGGTCATATAAAGTCACAGGTAAAGCTAACCAAGACTTGCTTATCTGGAATGGTAACATTATTGTGAGTAGATATATCAAGAAGACTAAACATGTGGTCACATTTGGATTCCTATTGAAATTACTGGATTTTGCCCTCGAAAGTTCGCCGAAAAATGTGCTTCCACCAGTACCAGTATCAAAATTGAAGGTGGTAACGGGATAGTTTCACCTCCACAGAATGAAGCTGAAGAGGAAGAGCCGGACTGTTTCAAAGACATGTATACAGTGTATTTATTCAGTATTTTTTTTATTCTCAAACATGTGGATTCCTATTAAAATTACTGAATTTTACCCTTGCAAATTTGCCAAACAATGGCAAATGTGTCAGCACATGTGATATAAATAATGCATAATGTAATAAAATAATGCATCCATGTATAATTCAATCAAAAATGTCGGAAATACTGTCTATTAATGGATACTACTGGCATTTCAGAGGCCAGGTTTTTTTTTTTTTTTTTTTTTTTTTTTTTGTTTAAAGGGTTCATGAACTGGCTTTCTAAAAAATGTTATTGTTGTCTGAGGTCAACTTATGACGTTCGATTGTTTTTTACATTCAAAAACATCAAAATGAATGTTAGGCTATGTTCTACCCTGGTTTTGAGCCTAGCTCCTGAAACACTCGTTTTTATGGGCGTGCCACATTGAAGACTTGGAAGTAAACGCCCACTGCTATGATTGGATAACAGTTTTGCATATTATAATGAGTTTCATGTAATGCGCAAATCAGTGGGTGGGGCTAAATAGGCAGTGTTGAAGTAGGCGTTGATCATCTTCTGCGGAGGTGGTGTTTGATACCCTTTGACGTCATAGATCCCCACTTTGAAAAACCTGTCGATCGCTGTGCCTGGTGTCAATAAAAGCTTTTATTGGAATAACAAGGAAGTTTTCAGTTGTTCTGAAACTTACAGGATATTCTTATTGTATGATGACCTCTTATATGTCAAAAGCTCAAGGAAAATTGTATTTCTCAGTTCATCACCCCTTTAAGCCCTGAATGATTTTGATTATTATTATTTTATTTTTTTTGTGAATGTTTTTAAATTTTGCATCATTTAGTTGCTAAAGATAGTGTCAACAGATCTTGAGTCAAGGCTTAGAATTACAATTAAATCTATATATTTTGTTGACACACTAGAGTATGGAAGCTCACTTTGGAGTAAATAAGGTAGGCCTACTCCACTAAAAAGTGGAAATTGCCTTTTTATTTACTTTTTTTCTATAAGGTAGAAAATACATACAAAATTAACCCAATGTATCACCATTGGAAACAATTTATTTTAAAATTGTGATGTTTATTCTCAAGCAAATTAAGATAAAATAAACAGTTCTATTAGAGAAAGATGTATTGCTAATCGCATTGCATTCACTGATTCACAGGACAGTGTGTCAACAGATTCCTCTAGAGGCACACCAAACTCCATTGAAAGATGGGACAGACCTTGGATTGATTCGGTCAGCTGTGTGTCACAATCTAATGTCTCCGCTGAAGTTTTGAGACGCCTTCATAACCCTTCTGAGACCTGCCATGAAGAACAAGATCAAGAGCTCAGCTCAGAGTCGCTTCATATCTGTCCTTCAGACAACCCTGTGGGTTTATCTGCTATACCTCCACATTTCCTCACCATGAAGAGTTCCAGCTGGTCAACTGGACAATCCTTCTCAGACTCCACTGGAGGGCAGTGTTGTGACTCCGTAGCATGGAAAAAAGGCTTGATGGTAAATCTGGAGGATGATGGGAACAGTTCTGAGGTTTCAAAGGCTGTTTATGCAATGTCAATGCTGGATTCAGACGAGGAGGACGCATACAGCTACATTTTAGAGCTGGACCATAAAGAAGCTGGAATAGTGTCAAATGTCAACTTTGAATTAAACGCAGTCATGGATTCACAGGGAATGGAGTTTGATATAAATGTTGTCAGTACACTTGAATCTCAAAGTAGGGAAAGAAACTCATTGTGTCATTTGTATGATACACCGAGTTATTTAAAACCCACGGATGTATTGATGTCATGTGATAGCAAAGGTACAGATGAAAGCACACTGGGGCAGGTCAAGGACATTCATGTATCCCAAAGGGACTGTGACTCTCTGCCAAAGAATCGAACTGGTATAGAAAACACAGAAAAGACTGCCAGATCATCTGCTGATGAATGTTTGGACTTGGACTGTTCATTCAAAATGAAGGAGAGTATTTACTTGGATGTATTTACTCTGACTTGCAGTGATGGTGTTGATCTTATGCAAGTGGACAATGATCTTGATAAGGAGAAAATTAGAGAGGACCTTTTCCTTTGCGAAGTGAATGATAGTCTATCAGAAAATTACCAATATGAGCAAAACAGTTTTTTAGATCAAAGTGTTTTGGATAGAATAACCGAAGAACCTGCAGTTTCACATTTGAGGTTAGGATTATATTTTTCATTCATTTTATCACCTGCTCATGAAAAAAACGTGCCTCTACCTATACATTTTTGCACAACTCCAAAAACTTACCTTTAAAAACAATTCACTGCAGATTTACATGAATCTGTTTTATATAAAACTGAACATGTTTTTAATGGCACTCACTAGACATTTCACTTTGAAACATGCAATAAGCATAATATCATTCTGCAGAAATGTTGCCACAGGTACGTTTTTACAATGAGCCTGTTTGCTTTGAAAATAACCAATAACCGCCTCTTTCTGTGTTTTAGGAACGGCTGTCGTGACCGAACTAGTTATGAGCTGGAAGAGCTTCATGTGCTTCTGTTCCTCTGGATGATCGCCTACTGCTGCCTTATATATCCTCACCTGGACTTCTTCAGTCTATTAAGTAAAAACTAGCAATGCTAGAGCAATATACTTACAAGGAGAGTTCTACAAAGTGCAATATTGTGCGTCCACACACGCAATTCAGTTTATCTCCTTCTCATTGTTTGTAAGTCAGAATCAGAGCTAAAACTTGTCCTCTAAATAAAGTGGGTTTAGATCACATATGGAATTTACAGTTGAAGAGTTACAGACTTACAATAGACTATGTGGATTGTCAGTATCACATTGCGAGAACATGTCAAAGGTCTTAAAGGGTCATTGAGTTTTTTGTCATTGAGTTTGTTTTTGAGTTGTACAACTCATTCCTGCAGCACTCTATAAATATTGCCTTTTTGCTGCTTTACCTTTAATATATATATACATAACTGTCCTTCCATGTGACATGAGCAACAAGGTTCAGTGTTATTTACTTTACAGTGTTAACTCTTTACCCACCAGCATAAAAAAAAAAAAGTTGCCTGCCACTGCCAGCTTTTTTGATAAAAAATAAATAAAAAGAAAATCAAGTATTTGTCAAATACTACATCTGGATCAGATTCAGAATGACGATCAAAACTTAGATGGAGTAGATCGAGTCCATTAACACCCCCACAGCTTCACAGTCCTCGTACTGGGTCGACATTTCATTCAGTAACATTAGGCAGTTTTGATTTATATGCTGTTTAATGTTGATGATCGCGGTATTTTACATTTGCATCTGCTTACATACTGTATGCTATAGCTTGTTTCTGCTTCTTCTTCACCTGTGTTTTGATCAGGAGATTCTGCACTCTTTCAGAAGATGCGAAATAGCATAACAGTGAAAACACGGAATGCCGGAAATTTCCGTCAATTGCGGGGAAAGAGTTCATATATATATATATATATATATATATATATATATATATATATATATATATATATATATATATATATATATATATATATATATATATATATATATATATATATATATACACACAGTGCTATGCATAAGTTTAGACACCCATACTAAAGTTGACTAAAAAGAGGAATAAAAAATCATCTTTTGGAAACTGAACTTAATGCCTTAATTTAAAAAATTAGGAAAAATCCAACCTTTAAGGACACCAATTTTCTTTGTGAATGAATAATGTATCGTAAATAAATAAATGTTCTTCCTTAAAATACAGGGTGCATAAGTTTGGACACCCCTATGTTAAATTCCCATAGAGGCAGGCAGATTTTTATTTTTAAGTATTTTTTTTTATTTTATTTTTAGGATACTATGCATCCTGATAAAGTTCCCTTGGCCTTTGGAATTAAAATAGCCCCACATCATCACATAGCCTTCACTATACCTAGAGATTGGCATGGTTTTATTTCAGTTAGCCTAATAGCTAGTTTGATTTGCATTGAGAGATGATCTTATGGAAAGTACCCCATGCCAATCTCTAGGTATGGTGAAGGCTATGTGATGATGTGGGGCTATTTTAATTCCGATTGCCGAGTTCACGCGCGTGATCATAGGTAACTAAACCTATGCGTGTGAACTCGGCAATCGACTACTTTGGACTACTAAACACAGGTATTTGCGCTGGCTTAAATAACATAATTTTTATACATAGGCTATCTTTCACATCTCCTGCAGTCAGATTCACTCGTGTTCACTCTGAAGGAATCACTCACATTTTCTGTGCACTTGTAATGACACATCAAGGATGTTAAGAGGCTAAAAGCAGGTTTAAAACTTGCCCCATTGAAGTCAACAGGGTGCAAATTTTAAAAATAGAATAACTCGGTGTAAGCAACACCGATTTTTGTCGTTGTTCTCTGTATTGACAGCACTCCAAATGTACAAAAAAATGAGCTCAATGTTAAAATTGACCGGAGTTCTCCTTTAAGGCATTAAGTTCAATTTCCAAAAGATGATTTTTTATTCCTCTTTTTAGTCAACTTTAGCATGGGTGTCTAAACTTATGCATAGCACTATATATATATATATATATATATATATATATATATATATATATATATATATATATATATATAATATATATATATATATATATATTTTTTTTTTTTTTTTTTTTTTTTTTCTTATTTTTTATTTGTTCATGTGAAATTGGTTTCATGATATTTTTTTTATCAATACGTGAATGTTAATCTGACGTCTATAATATTGTACAACATTGAAAAGCATATTTATTAAAAGCATATTGTACAAAATATTTATTTTGACAGAAGATGGTAATGTCAGGTAGTGGAAAGAGTTTGTTTAGCTTCATTCTATCATTTGACAGTTGAATGCTTCATTATTGAAGCTAAATTTAATGGAGAGACCTACTTAATAATCTCATTAGAAGAGTAGTTGAAATATCAGATGTATAAACATGTTGCAATTTATAACAAATGTTAGCATGCACCAATAAAGTGATTTTCAGTTCGTCCCAGCAATCAAACAGTTATGTGTGTGGTTCTGGAGAAGATAAAACAAACTATTCAAATATGTAAGACTAAGCGTGGGCTGGATGAGATTTGTGCCTTCACTACATACAGAGAGCCAACAACTTCTGAGAATGTGTTTGTTTACTGTCAAGGTCAGGGCCGCTAATCAATGTCAACATCTTTCAACATTTCCCTTGGAAAACGATCCAAAGAGGAGTTTGGACAGTTATGTGTACCCCCAACTGTGTTTTTTTGCAGTGAGTTATCAAGAGATGTGTACAGTATATGTTGATAGTAGCAAAGCTGTTAATATTCACTTCTCCAGGGGAATTGGACAAGCCTGAGAGACGCAGGCGCTAAATGGTGTTGGAAGCTACTATGGATGCCCTAGTGCTCTTCAATGACCTTGTCTTTGGTTTGTTTGCTACTTACAGCATGGAAAAGCAGAGGGAAAATCTTTGTTTCTCCTCAGTTGGACTGTCCTTTGCCCTTGTGAAGATATGGAGAATCTCACATGACCTGATCTCAATAAGGTTTGATGAATGGGCTTCTCAACTTCACAGAGGCCTCTGTGGAGGTCACATATTCCTGGTCATCCATAACTTAAAGAAGACACAGCTCTTACTCAGTATTATGAAAGTCAGAATTTACAACAAGATTCAAATGTGGCTCTAGATTAAAATATATAAATTAGTTTTGAAACATAGCAGTCACTTTATTTTATATTGTATGGTATACAGTGCATTCAAAGTATTCAGACCACTTATTTTTTGTTCCCCACACAATTAATGTATTAAAGTATTACATGAATAAACATTACATACCCCATGATGACAAATAAAAAAATATATTCAGGAAAATGTGCATATTAAAGAAACAACAACAGTCCATTTGGTGGCGGCAAATCAACAAAAGCTCATTTGCCAACTGCCAGTATAACATTGAAAGAAGAAGATAAACAGAGTTTGTAGATTTTACAAAATTTAAATTAAAGAAATGTTATGATATAAATTGAATGATCTCTATTTTCAGGTCAATGATCAAACAAGGAAATTGGCAACACATAACTTGGTCACACATCTTTGCTTCCATTGAAACACAAGATGCTCTTTTGATCATTCTCAAGTCTGCATGATAATCATCTGCATTATTATTAAGTTTTAAACAAACTTGTGGAGTTAGTTTGGGAGTTCATGTAGCCTGAGTGCATAGAAGCTCTACATTATTATGTTTGTGTTGTTTTATAATGATCAAAATATTTAATTGACAGATGCTGATAAAATAGTTTGCGGCTGACCAGAGAAATGGTGAGTGACATAGAGTGTTTTTCACACAAGGAAAGTTATGAAAACAAGAACAATCAGTCTACAGCCTGTAGTGCTGCTGCAATAAAAGCAAATTGATACATATAACATACTAGGAAATACAGAAATTCTTGTTTTTGACTTCTCATTCAATGTATTATGATGATATTGTAATTTATAATGAAAAAAAAAAACCTTACTCAGACCAGTCTCAGGCTTTTGGACCCCACTGTATACTTCAATCTGATCCAGTACAGAAGAAGCTGTCTTAAGCCAGACATTCTGTTTGTGGCCAATTGCAGCTCTGTAAACAACAAGCTCAAGAAGCTTCATTCTGAATTCAACTGTTGTAAACATGCCAATAAAATGGAGAGAAAGTGACATTCCACACTGTCTAAGACATTGATTTTCTTTCCCCCTTTGACAGGTTTGCAGAGATCCGACTCCCAAAGTTTGCTTTGGAAAAAAACATATACTTCAGAGACCCTTGAGAAGCACGGTGTTCACTCAATGTGAATCAGCCAATTGTAAACAGCCATCAAAGGTGAACGATCTGGTGTTGACTCTTGTGAGGGTATTCATTTTAAGCACCCTCCTATCAGAGTACAGTATATCACTGGTTGATTGATTGTGTCTCTCTCTGCAAGCTCTGTATATAGTGAACTGATTGTGGATGAAAGCCCAATAAAAAGGGCGTATAATTATAATAATAATGCAGGAATAAACCATTACTGAGTCATGTAATAGGAACTTTTTTCCACAAAATAAACAGAAATGCATATACATTAAATGTTTAATTGGAGTATAACAAGTAAATAACTTATTTGGGTTTTTAAATTTGTTTAAAACCTAAATAAGAGAAACTTCTAATTATGGACAGCTAATTTTAGAGCTGTGATTCAATTGACCATCACAGAAAATAAAAAGGCACAAGCTTTCACCGTATCTTAAGATGTGAAGTCTTTTTGATTAACAGTCTGAGAGGAAGACAGTCATATCTATCCTAAATTGCTGATTGACTACTTTTTAAATCTAAATCTCATCAACAGATTTTAAGTAGGTACTGAAAACCCCTGACACAGGAGTCTAAAACTGTGTTGCATCACTAAATACAGAGCAACAGCTAACCATGAGTGATTGCGTTCACAGAACGGGGGTGGAAACAGGTTAATGTTTAAAAATTTTAACCGATGCTTGAATGACTATAAATTGACACCAATCCATCTGAACAGTCTCCTGTCAAGAGGACTTTGATGGTGAGTTTCAATTGTTTCGCTTAAAGTGCTATGATTTTACCAGAATTTTAAATAGCTACTCTTTGAAATTTACGTTACAAATGTGAAATGCAAAAGCATAGATTTGTGTGATCAAGTACAAATCATAAAGTTTGTACAATGCTGTGCCCTCTGGTCATAAAACAGGTGGATAAAATGTGGGGAAAGATTTATTGCTGTGCGATTGCTGCCCTGCTGGTAGTAACGGCCTGGACCGCACCCCACGAAGGTCACGACCATGGTGGCCACACACCTGATCACTACCACCATCTCCACCATGGGAAGGATGAACCCCACCCCATCCACGAGGGGTCCAGCGATGCCTGCCACCTGCTTTCTCCACACAACGCTGACTTCGCCTTCTCTCTCTACAAGAAACTTGCATTCCATCCTGATGCCCAGGGCAAGAACATTTTCTTCTCCCCGGTCGGGATCTCAATGGCTTTGAGCATGTTGGCTCTAGGTGCCAAGGGCAGCACTCATTCTCAGATATACAGCAGTCTGGGTTATGGTGAGTTGAAGCCTGAGCAGGTCAATGAGGGTTTTGAGCACTTGCTCCACATGCTGAGCCACAGCCAGGACGCCATGCAGCTGGAGGCAGGAGCTGGTGTGGCCATCAGAGAAGACTTCAAGGTGGTGGACAAGTTCCTGAAGGATGCTCAGCACTACTACAGCAGTGAAGCCTTCAGCGTTGACTTCTCCAAGTCTGAAATTGCTGAAGAGGAGATTAACAAGTTCATCGCCAAGAAAACCCATGACAAGATAACCAGCATGGTAAAGGGTCTGGACTCAGAGACAGTGATGATGCTGATTACCTATATGTACTTCAGAGGTACTAAAGAAAGTCTTTCGTTCAGTGATATTTCTGTAATAATCATGTATTTCATCTTTGAAAAATCTTGGTTGATGCTGACCTAAATTTCTTGCAATTTGTCTTGATAGGCAAGTGGGACAAGCCATTTGATGCAAGGCTGACCCACAAAGCTGACTTCAAAGTGGACAAGGACACCACCGTGCAAGTTGACATGATGAAAAGAACTGGCCGCTATGACATTTATCAAGACCCTATCAACCAAACTACGATCATGATGGTGCCCTACAAAGGCAATACGTCCATGATGATCGTTCTTCCTGAGGATGGGAAGATGAAGGAGGTTGAAGAATCCATCTGCAGACACCATATTAAGAGCTGGCACGAAAAACTCTTCAGAAGGTAATATCATCAATACATCCAGATTTAAATTCATGTACTATTTGACTTCTGACTTGAAGGTTGATGGTTGTTTAGTTGCTATAAGATATTTGGGAACTTTTTGGTACCATATTTGTTACCATATTTGGGAGCCATGGTAGCTGATATACCATATTTTACATGTATGCCCTTCAGTTCTGTGGACCTGTATATGCCCAAATTCTCCATCTCTGCAACTTCCAAACTGGACGACATTCTGCAGGAGATGGGAATAACTGATGCATTCGGTGAGGCTGCAGATTTCTCCGGGATGACAGAAGAAGTCAAAGTCAAGGTGTCACGGGTATGTGTGGACTTGTTTTTACCTTTGGAAGCAACATCATAGTTGATAGACCTAAAGAATTTGAAAACTCTTGAGAGTCATGTTCACATTTTAAACCCAATCTCCAGGTTGTCCATCAGGCAGTCCTCAGCGTGGACGAGAAGGGCACAGAGGCAGCAGCTGCAACTACAATAGAAATAATGCCGATGTCCCTACCAGACAGCGTGGTGCTCAGCCGGCCTTTCCTGGTTCTGATTGTAGAGGACAGCACCAAGAGCATCCTCTTCATGGGCAAGATCACCGATCCTACTGTGTGAGATCCTACTCCACACATAACTTGCCGGCCCTCTGCGTAAATGCTAATCTTTGTGTAGATCTTGTTTTAAACTGCAATAAATGTTGATTTGATTGTAATGAAGTATGTCATCAGCAATTTATTTCACAATAAATTCCTATTTCGCATGTACATATTACTTTTTGTAGTAATGACACTAACTGGGTAAATACATACCCCTAAACCTAACCTTAACCCATGTAGTTACCTTACACTACTCAGTACTTTCATGGGTAAGTACACTGTAAAGTGCACATGCTGTAAAATAAAGTGCAACCAAAACCACAATACATGCATTTCTCAATACTGGTCTCAACATAATGCTGTCTGGAAAAACTGCAATTTTGAGCTTATTAAATTGTCTTTTTTTTTCTTTTCTTTTTTTTTACATACATTTAACGTAATGTAGCAGGTAATTTAACACAAATGGATTTGCAGTAGAATCAAACTCATCAAAGCAAATTTGGCTAAATGTATCAGTGGTGGTAGTAATTCTGTAACACTTTCTGTTCTTGCCTGCAAACACTAACGATTTGTAGCATTGATCTTTTTCTGTTAGTCTTCATCTAGTCACTGGGACATAGTTTAGCAGGTGATACCAGACTACACAGAACCTACTATTATGCAATATATAGTGGCACATGTACAGTATGCATACGCTAGTATACATACAGTGGGGTCAAAAACTTTAAGTCCACCATAAATGAATGCTTCTAATTTAATCAGCTTTTCTCTATTCTCCGTTTCTGCTCAATCCTAGGCTTTGGACTCCACTGCAGATAGAGATATGATTACATGCCATGTTTTGGGTTGCACAACAGAGGGAAGGATGAGATAACCTATGGTTCATTCCCCTCACCTTTCTGACCTTTAACCTTTCGATAGAGCTTCTGCTCCAGTACAGTGTGTTCAATCAATACCTCGTCCTCCATAAATCCAACACAGCAGGCTCAGGCATGTCTGTCTCTTCTACAAGATCAAAAGTGCAAATAAATGAAAATGAAATGAAAGCCTTATTGTGTGTAGTATGCAGTCAGGAAATAGATCACATCAGAGTGATACTCATTCCAAGATAAATGTGGCAAAGTCTCTGGCAGAACCTCACGTGTTTCTGCTCAAGCCTGATGCCATCATTTGGTTGTGACTTTTTTGAGGGCTGACTAATGAGTGGTAAGTGTATAGGGATGGCCAATATGATCAAAATCTTATATCACGATATGAGTAATTTTATTTCATGATAATATATGATGATTTCATGACAATTACACACACACACACACGCATGCACGCACGCACGCACGCACACACACACACACACACACACACACACACGCACACACACACACACACACACACAAAACCTACAACAGAACAACAATACAAATTAAATAGACCTATCTGAAACCTTCAAGCACTAGATTGGCGAAATAGGTTACCACATAATATTTAGTCAAATGTACCAAAAAAAAACACTGCATAGTCTTCTTCACTGTGTAAATTAAGTATACATTTATTCTCATTAAAGTTGCAAACGTGATTCAGTCAAGAGCAATGAGATCGTTTGATTAACACTAAATGGATAGTTCACCCAAAAAATGAAAATTTGCTGTTAATCTACTGGCCCTTAGGGCGATCCCAGATATAGGTGTCTTTTTTTGTAAAGTAAATTGAGTAAATTGTGCAAGCTTCATTTTTTAACCATTATCGAAAGATCTGCAAAAAAACCCATACATTTACCCGCACATAGACTTTCCCCTAAAAGAAATAAGGACAGAAGTGGTTGAAAGTGGACAAAAGAGACACCAGGTATGAGAATCTGTCTGTCCACTTGTGATCTGATCGACCAAAATGCATCTTGATACCAAGTGTAAACAGGGTCTTAGCACTGATACACATGCTTTCTTTCTCAAATGATTACGACTGTGTTCACTAGGATACTCACAAAGAGAGGCATTTTGACACTTAAATATGTGTTTTTAACCGTTCAAGCCCAATAAGGTGCCAAAAAGAACTCAGTTCAGTGATCACATGCTGTATAATTAGTGGCTTCATGTGCTCGCGTTGCAGGTGTGTGCACTCAGAAACAGTCTCTCAGACAGCGCGTGCATATAACGAAATGAGTCTGCTTTCGCTGCTTATTGCACTTGAATGTTTTAAAATCTTTTGTTTTTAAACCACAAGGCTTAAAAACCCATTCAAATGATAAACTTTAGTGATGCCGCAGGAAGGCAACATCACGTGAGCGTGACCGTGATAGAAACGATAGTCCAAAATCTCTACAGGTTAACAAATTTATACCTGTTAATCGTGTCTACAGGAATATCATCTACCCCTATAGTTGTAAATTTGTTTTATTGGATTTGTTTTATAAGTGCATGCTCACAATGTTAATTAAATAAGCCTAAATGCTAAACCCTAAAGTGCTGCACAAACACATATCTACTGTGTGTTGTGGGTTTTCATGAGTGGTTTTGCTTTCAGTAACTTACGCCGGATACAAGTTGTGTGTCATCTGAAGGGTTTGGATCCAGTTATTGTTCTCCACCAGAGCTGCTTACATTAGTTTTGTTGTTCTATGCACGACTCAAATGCTCCGCTCTCCACTCGGATAATAGCTGTCGTTTAATGAAGATTTGATGGATGAATAGAGGCTTGAATCCCATTGCACATTCATACAGACATTTACTGTACTACTGTACGCTACTGTAAGTTGTTGTCTGAACAGGACATTTCGAGACTCACACCTGTAAGTAAATGTGGTTGTCAATCCCAAAACTGACAGTGTGAACGTGTGAACATGGCCTTATGTCTGTTGGGAGACCGTCACAATAAAGAGTTAGCAGATATTAAGCAGACAGTCTACTAATACTTGAACGAGAGTTTGTTGACATAGTTGCAAAGTTACTTATAGTTAGTAGAATCTCTAAAATGGACCATCGAAAATAAAGTGTTACCTAGCCCATTTGCTGGTTCATTCCTGTTATGCAGTACCTCATGAAATCTGTAATCTGGACAAAAAAAAAAAAAAAAAAATGTTTTAAAGAAATATCATTAATTATTTATATTAAAAGTTTAATATTGTATTATTGAGTTATTGAGTATTATACGCAAAGTATATATAACATATATTTCCTTATGTATATGAATGATTAATATATGAAATGATTTAAAGGTTTATTTGAAAATATACATAATAATATATTGTTTAATATATTACAGTATATTATATATTATAACTAGTCTCCCATGGAAACGTATTATGTAATAAATCACATTATATTTTGAAGTGTATTCCCATATATTTTTGCTCCATAAGGGTAAAACATAAGACATTTAGGGCCCTATTTTAACGATCTGAAACGCAAGTGTCAAAGCGCAAAGCGCAAGTAACTTTGTGGGCGGGTCTTGGCGCTGTTGCTATTTTCCCGGCGGGATAAATGACTCTTGCGCCAGGCGCAAATCTAAAATGGGTTGGTCTGAAGCAGCTTCATTACTCATAGGTGTGGTTTGGGCGTAACGTGAAATAAACCAATCAGAGCGTCATCTCACATTCCCTTTAAGAGCAGGCGCGCTTGTTCTAAAGCGGATTCCGATTATAACAGCGGATTTGCCAGACGCGCGCCAGGAGCGGTTCACAGCCAAGGAGAGCAATGCTCTCGTCAGGGACGTTGGGGATGGAGAAACACACCCAAATTAACTTCGGTTAAAAAGGCGTATGATAATTTGGGTAAATGTGTAAGCTAGATGTATGCTTTTATAATAAATTGTCTATCTATCTATCTATCTATCTATCTATCTATCTATCTATCTATCTATCTATCTATCTATCTATCTATCTATCTATCTATATATCGTAATAATGTATGATTTGCAAAAATGAAAACTGCTGCTTCTGTGTAGATGAGAGAATCAAAGTGTATGCGCGTTGTGCACACGCTACATTGATTATGGCCAAGCATGCGCCCTTAAAATAGCATATGAATAACATGCGCAACGCGCCACTGACTTTAAACAATTTTTTCCTGGTTAGTGGCGCAATTGTTTTCTAAACCTGCAAAATTGACGGAACACGCCTCCTTTTTTGCGCTGAACCGCCCAGGGAGCGCAAGTTCATTCCCTAGTTTAGCGACGTGCTTCTGTGGAGGGAATTGTGCTGGGTGCAAGATAGGGCCCATAGAATGTGTACTTTAGCAGGAATGACTGCTACATTTTGTGCACACGTTGCTTGTCGGACTATGGACATTGCTCTATTTGGTGTTCCTGTGTGCACTAGTGTACTGACAACAAGCACCCCCACTCCCCCATCTGCATTTGCCACCAACATGTGCATAGAAAACCCACTGATATGTGTTTGTTTACTTGCATCTAAAACACCATTACTCTGTCTAGCCTTGACCTTCAGCCATTAGCATGCTGCGTTATACATCTCTCCCATCAAAAGCTACTGAATTAAACAGCATCGATCTGATTTTTCCCATTCACATGGCACTGTTGTTTCTCATACGAATAATGCGAGAAAGGCAAAGTGAGGGAGAAAGAGAACACGCTGGTCTCCCAGCACAGCAGATGTTAATTTTTTTTTTCAGTTGGCTATTGAGCGCCAATCAAAGCAGCCAAGCCTCCCAATTCACTGACCATTTAACACTACTAATGACTTTCATGCTCAGTAAGGCCACACAAAACTGGCATTCATTTTGAGACAGACCCTCATCTCTAAAAATGGGACACGAGTTTAAGGACAAGGCAGGTGAACGCTCTGCGCTGGCAGCACTACGAGCAGGCGAGGGCCGTGTCCCTGGGGTGGATGGTAGCAGAGTTAATTGAAACTAAATGGATTCTGCGGGCACGGCATGAACTACCAGCATGCGGAGTCACAGACGGGTGATAGAGGTGATGATAGACATCATATGGCCACAGCAGGACACCAGCAACACATCAAACAAACTAAGCCCAAAATGCTTGTATTTATGACATGTACATCAACGGGAAACACTTATCAACAATAAAATATGTTAATAGTCTATATTGTAGTTGCTTCTATATGCAAGCCTTTCTCATTTTAAAATGGTGATTGTTAAGTATAATTTTAAACAGATGAGGAATGTCTTTAAGCACTAACAAATTGCATTGCACCATCTTAAGCTACATTTACAATAAATAATAGTTATCCTCTTTTTAAAATTTGCACCCTGTTGACTTCAATAGGGCAAGTTTTAAACCTGCTTTTAGCCTCTTAACATCCTTGATGTGCCATTACAAGCACAGCCAATGTGAGTGATTCCTTCGGAGTGAACGCGTGTGAATCTGACTGCAATAGATGTGAAAGATATGAATAAAAATTATGTTTATTCAGCCAGTGCTCATACCTGTATATGGGTGTTTCTGCAACTACGGGCACTTTTGACTATCCCAATTTAAAAAAAATTAATCAACCTCTATGAATTTCAATTTTAACCATCACAGTCTGTAATACATATAAAAATGTACACAAAATAGAATGTAGTCGTTAAGATTTTAATCTGAAACATGTTTATTTTTTATGTTTTTCGGGTCTTCTTCTTTAAAAGTGTCCTTACCGCAACATTACAATAACGTTAATTTTATACATTTTTCTTTAGTAATTTCTATAAAAAATGTATATATTTAAATAGCTTTTTCAAATTTGATGCAGTTTAGTAAATACTGATATATAAAAAATAATACACAACATAGGGAATTTCATGTTTTTTCTATGCCATGTAAAGAATTTACAGTAACCTTAGATGTCAATTGTTTCCATACACACAAAATATAACATAATTACCTTTTTATGACAGATGTTGCAATTTCAATGTGTTAATCATCTCAACTTAAGTGTCAATTTTTTTTTTTTTTGCAAATGAAAATGTGAAAAAAATGAAAAAAGAGCAGTGCTGCGGTAATGACATATTGTGTCGGTAAGGACAAAATTAAAAATTTTAGTGTAAAAAATGGCATGTTTATATATATATACTAATATATATACTAATATATACTTCAGTACTAATAATATACTGAATATTTGTAATTTAATATACAGTAAACCTTGAATTTGTCTCTACCGCAACACAAGGTCTTTACCGCAACACCTAAATTTGCTGCGGTAAAGACATGTTGCGGAAATGATATTTTTGCTAATATTTTAGCTAATTGGCAACTAGCAAGGCCTACCACATTAGTTTTGACTCTTATCATCTTAATATACATGAATTCAACAGTAATATACATTTATTTTTAAAATGTAGTTCAAAAATACACAATTATTAAGCTGAATGGTAAGGACGCACAATAAATACTAGAGCAGAAAAGATGATGTTTACCTTATTTTTTTGGTATCTTGTGAGTGAGGTAGTATGGTGGTCCAGTCTGTCAGCAATGTGCTCAAGTGATAATTTCTGTTTTCATAGAAACTAGACTTGTTTGTGTTCGATAAAATTTCATAATAAAAGTTGTTTTTCACTGTTGCGGTAAGGACTCAAAAGTGTGGGACAGGCACATTTAGTTAAAAAAAATCATAAAAATGATCAGTAAATAATTAAAAGAATTTTAAGATGCTGTAAATGAATCTGTATATTAAACAATTCCATTTGAAATAATGTCATATTGTAAAAGAATGAGCTAATTTTAAGTATCTCAACATTGAAACCACGGGTGTGGGACATGAGCAAAAATGGTGTTTGGACCTATAAATGCTTCATAATTCATTATTTTTTATGTCAAGGTGTGTATTGACACTACGTTTTAATTAATGAAACATCAAATGACAAATTTTAACATAAATCTAAAATTTCACTCCTGGGACTTAAAAGTGCCCGTAGTTGCAGAAACACCCATTTACACCTGTTTTCGGTCGAAGTCCATAGTAATCGATTGTCTAGTTCACGCGCGTTATCATAGGTACTAAACCTATGCGCGTGAACTCGACAATTGATTACTATGGACTTCGACCGAAAACAGGATGTAAATACAGTTATGAGCGCTGGCTGAATTATTATCATTTTTATTTATATCTTTCACATCTACTGCAGTCAGATTGACCCGTGTTCACGCTGAAGGAATCACTCACATTGGCTGTGCACTTGTAATGACACATCAAGGATGTTAAGAGGCTAAAAGCAGGTTTAAAACTTGCCCCATTGAAGTCAACAGGGTGCAAATTTTAAAAAGAGGATAACACGGTGTAGGCAACACCGATTTTTGTCGTTGTTCTCTGTATTGACAGCACTCCAAATGTACAAAAAAATGAGCTCAATGTTAAAATTGACCGGAGTTCTCCTTTAACCATTTCTACTTTGAAAAGTTAAATGGTTATTTTATATGACCGTTTATATTTATTTTGAGATAAATATAGTGAAATTTAAAGACAGAGATAAAATATGCTGTTTCAAATTCACATCAATGTTTTTACATAATTAATAATTATGTAAAAACATTGATGTGAATTTGAAACAGCATATTTTATCTGTCTTTAAATTTCACTTTATTTATCTCAAAATAAATATAAACGGATATAAATACACGAATATAAATACAATATAACGAATATAAATACAATTATTAAATAAAATTATATATCATTAAACCATTATTTGAATTACATTTACTGGCTATATTGATTTGCACTCGTTTCAAATACTTTTATGAAGACTACACCACCATTCTCACATAAAATATGCAGTACGCTCACCAGCCACTTTATTAGGTACATCTTTCTAGTACCACGTTGGAGCCTCTTTTGCCTTCCAAACGGCCGTAATTCTTCATGGCATAGATTCAACAAGCTGCTGGAAACATTCTTCAGAGATTTTGATCCATATTAACATAATAGCATCACACAGTTGCTGCAGATTTGTTGGCTGCACGTCCATGATGCGAATCTCTCGTTCCTCCACATTCCAAAGCTGCTCTATTGGACTGAGATCTGGTGACTGTGGAGGCCATTTGGGTATATAAGAACTCATTGTCATGTTCAAGAAACCAGTTTGAGATGATTTGAGCTTTGTGACATGGTGTTTTATCCTGATGGAAGTAGCCATCAGGTTAACTGTTGTGTTTAAAGCCACAGTATGGAATTTTTCTCCACTAGGGGTCGCTAACCTCTTTACAATAACAAAGGCGTAGTTTGATGACGCAACACATGCTAAGAATTATGGATGTTGTCGTCAACGTCAAGCCGACCGATCTAATTATGTTTATGGATGACTGAATACATCAATGCTTTTATCATGACTGTGATATGAAGCAGGTTGGGATTGCTAAGAGACAGCTATCAGCTCCACACGCGACGCGAGTCCCGCGGATATAAAAGGAATGGACATTTCATTCTACTGAACTACATGCAAGAGCAGAATTACAACTCACAGGTCAGTTTATTAGACAAATTAAACTTGTGAGGTAACGCAGCGCTGTTTCATTGGTCTAACATTAGCCTACACTAGCACACTAAACTGCATTTGAATGTGTTGAAATGTATGTGTTAGTTTGTCTGTATGAGACTAGCAGTAAGCTAGATCAACATTAGAATAACATACATCATTGTTGAACTATATAACATTGATTAGTTTTATGTAAAGTGCTCACCTGTTTAATAAAGTACATGTATGAGCGGTCGAAGTCTCGGACGTGGAGCTCTCGTTTATATACTGTCTATGGGAGCTCTCGGCATCTCGAAAACACCGCGCTGATATTGATTCTCGTTTTAGTTCTCCTTTTTTATCCAAAGTCTGCTTGCCATGGTCCGTAATGTTTGAACGAAACAACAACAGCGTGCAAATAGACATTGCGAACTCCACAGTTGTCTGCGTCTGTCGCTTTGGTTAATCAGAGGGCTCTGCTCATAGCTCTGGTTACCATGGCAGTACGAGTGGAAATCATAGGCGGAAACCAGGGACAACGTGGATATGACGCCATTGACTGCGACATACCGGAAATAAAGAAACGTGCCGTGTCTAAAAATTAAATTAAAATTTCTCCTGGTTTGAAAGTTGTTGGAAACAGTCGGGATAATGTAAGTACACAACTAAAAAAAATATATAACATAGATATAGTGATTTTTGCTAATTTTAAAGCAAAAAAGTTACATAGTGTGCCTTTAAACGATGATCACACCATTACACCACCAGCAGACTGAACTGTTGATACAAGGCAGGATGGATCCATATTAACTTTGACTTAATGAATTTAATAGCAAAACACTTACTGGATGTCTTTAGATCAGTTCATCAAATGCTGTGGGCACAAATGGTACTCCTTTTGTGGAACGAGTGCAGCTTGATAAATAATGGGATTAATTCAATTTCAACTTAAATGAACACCTGAAATAACAAATCCTGGATACAGGACTGATCCAGAACAGGGCCTGAAGCAACATTTGTGATTCAGTTAACATGCAGGTAGACATTAATTACATCAGATCAGCCTGACTCTGATAAGCAGAAAACAGAATTGATTTTTAAACTTTATTTAATTATTTATTTTTTAAATGAGGGCTTACTGAATAATTTGCATCTTCATTATGCAATCTTTTTATGTGTGGATTAATGGTAATTTAAAAATGTGTGCCATGAAAAATCAACAACACATTACATATGTACAAAAAAAAACAAAAAAAAATACATACATATATATATATATATATATATATATATATATATATATATATATATATATGGAGGTTTTTTAATTGGTTTAAAATTAATCTTTATAATTATGATTATTATTATTATAAATGTCAATAGATTTCCCCTCGGGGAGAATTCATTATCATGTTACTCTACAAGCCCACATTTATGTGCATTACGTTTTTGTTGGAGCCCAATTTTCTGTTTAGAATAAGATGTAGCTTGTTAGTATGAAGGATCCAGGCTTTATTTATATGAAAGCACAATCTGTGTTTCTACTGCACTGACCTTGCAAGAGAGGTTGTAAACAGATGCTAAGTTATTGTCTTCTGTGAAGCAGTTTATAATGAAATGTATTTTTGTAAGCAAGTACTTTACCATGAGGCAGGAACAATCATATTTCTAAAGTGTGACAGCTAAGTCATTTGAGCAGATATCCTATTAAACCAACAGACCTGTTGCTTTCTGCAAACATGGCCTGCATTGCATGGACTGATAATAGCAGAGGACAAAAAGTATGCTACTCTTATATGCGCAAGCATTTATTTTGTTGTATAATAGCAGTGCAAGCTGATGTGATGACACCAGCTGGAATGAGGCAGGTCAGATTTACTGTGGGCTTTACAAAGTAACTTGAACAACAGACAGCAACACGCTCATTTAAGTGGATTCAAATGGACTGTAATGAAGAAAAATGTTACTTGCAGGGACAATTACATCTTATGCTTCCTGCTGGGAAATGTTTGTAGGCTCCCTCTGTGAAGAAGACATCAGTAGAAAACATGACCAATGTAGAAAAATTCAACAAATCCAGTTATACAACAAAGAATCAACAATCTTTTGAGACATTTTAAGACAATTTTGAACATGAAAAATAGTGTTTTGGAATGAATCAGTTGAGAAAATGATTATAGCCTATTACTCAGTTGTAAAAACTGTCGTGTTTCGTTTTAGGATGAATCAGAGTTATCGAACAAATCGGTTGAATTAATGATTCAATGACTCACTCACAGAGATCACTCACCACCTTTGACTGGTGTAGCGATGTAACCTGCAAAAAAAAAAAAAGACAGTCACTTTTTATCACAACAACTGACTTTTCTCAGTTGCGAGGTTCTTACAATTCTGACTTTTTCCTTTATAACTTGGAATTGCAAGTTTAGATTACACGATTCTGTGAAAAAGTCAGAACTGCGAGATATAAACTTGAGTTTGTAATTGAGTTTATAACTTTTTTTTCAGAATATAAACTTGGAATTGGGGGGAAAAAAGGTCAAAATTGTGAGACAAACTCATAATTACAAAAAAATATATAATAGATAATTGCGAGTAATAAATATAATATGCGATTTTTTATCTCACAATTCAGACTTTTTTTTCTCTCAATTACAAGTTTATATCTCGCAATTCTGACTTTTTTCTCTCAATTACAAGTTTATATCTCGCAATTCTGACTTTTTTTCTCAGAATTTAGAACTCGTAATTGCTATATAAAGTCCGAATTATGAGATATCTCGCAATTGCAAGAACAAAGTCAAAATTGTGAAATCAAAATTTTCTCAGTTACCTTATTTTGTGTGAGTTTTATTCTATGGTGGAAATAATCTTCCCTGGATTAATTTAGATTTGTCTTGTTTGAAGAAAGTGTGTGTGTCTAATTAAGTGAAAGAGAGAAAGATAAATCTGATAGGTGCAACTCTATAAAGGAAAATTATGCCATTGGGATTTACAGACATCACAATTTCTCTTTCTGATCATGCACACACTACAGTAAGTCTTCATGAACTTTGTTTTTCATGAAAGCTATTTATTTTCCCTCCAGCCATCATCAATAAGTCATAACAAAGGAAGAGAGAGAGAAAAAACCCCAGTAAAGACCGTTTCTCTTTCCTGCCATTATGTGCTCCTGGAGATGGCCCATAAATTAAACATCAAACATAAACATAACAAAACACAAAGGTCTTCAGTCGTGGATCGGGGATGTGAAGATGGTGTATGGAAATGATGCTCTTCCACTTCAAAGCACAATCAGATGTTATTAGCAGAGTGAGAGAGGGGGTGTTGAGGGAGGGGATGCAGTTCCATCGTTTTGTTCACAAATTAGATTTTGGGAAGAGATTCATCATTTATAATTATTAAACATCTGATCATCAAAGCAATCACATTAATTCAGGGAAGAACTATACTTATTCAAATATCTCCCAAGTCTTCTCTCAGTCTGCAGATGGCATCGCAATTGCTAGACCTTAAAAATTCATTTTAATCTTATGATCCGCATTATAATTTTTGTTTCCCGGTCACAAAGGAAGAACTTGTTGTACAATTTGTAGACAAAATATACAAATAATATACAGTAGGCTATACATGTATAGAAATGCATCTTGGATGGTTTGCAACCTGACAAAGACTACAACTAAACTAACTAGTCCAGTCTATGGAACCCTGGCAAGTACTGCAGGGTCATTGGGTAGGGATTTGGGTAGACAGTGTACAGACACAATCTTCAATATTCATAATAAATGTATATTAAAATAATATAAAAAAAATACATTTAAATCTGAAGTCAGGAAGAATACAATGTCGATGGAAAGGCCTTCAACTAATCATTACTCTTTGAAAACTGTAAAAAAAAAATATTATATATATATATATATATATATATATATATATATATATATATATATATATATATATATATATATATATATATATATAATTATAATTTAAATGTTTTTTAGAAATATTATAATTATTAAGAAATATTATAATTTAAATGTCAATGAAAATTACATATTAGTTGTCATTTAAGTCAAATACTAAACTTAAATATATGAGCTTGATAAAAATTATCGTTCTAGAAGAAAATTTCAGATGGCACTTAGAGGCTTTTGCATCTGAACTCTTCATGTATATATATATAGTATATATTCTTCCTTGTATTTTATGTTTAGGATTACATTAAAGAATTCCTGGATTATGCAAGTTACAAACATTTTGATATTGTCTACCAAGGAGTTCAGGAAATAACATGCTGAAAAATATGGCTACTAAATTACTTTTCCTGTCTCAAAAGCATTATTGTCATTGCTATATTTTACTTGATAAATTACATTGTCATGCAGAGCAGATTGTTATTCCCCTGAAGTAAACATCAATTTACAAAGGTTTGCATTTTGCTTTTCAAGTTTCTTTCTAAAGAGATGTGGGAACATTAAAATTAGATTCTAAAAGGTTTTTTCTTTTCTTTTCTTTTTATGATGTTCCTCAGGTTATCACTGAGCTCAATCTACTGCACTGAAATGATCTGTGAGATGAAATGTGAAATGAATAATGCACGATTCGTTTAATATAAGGTTTTATAAAATTCTTCTTGAGTGAAAAAGTGAAAATTAGTCATGTTTTTATTTTTAGCACTCACGAATGCAAAATAAAGCGTATTAAAAGTATACAAACCCTTTGGAATTAGATTTAATTAGTATTGCATTTTAACTGATAGATTTAACAAAAACTTTTTTCTGAACGAAGTAAAAAAATAAATAAAAAAAAGTATAAATAATACAAATAAAACCTGCTTAAGCACCAAAGGCAGTGCTTTTCCACCAAATGGGCCACACACATCCTGAAAAGTGAAGCCAAAGCATTTTGATTGCCCCCTGGTGGCTGTGTAAATGGGGTGTAATATCACGATTGACAGATGTGCTTGTGATTAATGCTGCATTCACGCTATGTCATTATTACTGTCATTATTTCGAAACGCTCTTGCGGTACTTTGATGCCATACACCGATCGATCTGCACAGTGCCGCTTCAAGGCGAACACACTTTAAATCTGCAGTCAAGTGGTTCAGCGGCCATGTGCTACAATTTGGCTGGCACTTCTACTGTATAAGTTGAATTTCTTTCCCATGTAACATGTCAGCCATTGTCCCGCACCGACTAAACACCCTCTGGCTCTGCCTGCTATAGTAGCCATGCCTCAAACTCTCGCTATAGGTTGAGCTGGAAAGAGATTGACAGATCTGAGCAAACTCTCTTTTGATGATGCCCAGGAGGCTCAGTGTTTACACATCTGGGGTAGATAAACCCAGGAATGTCATACTAATAGTGGTCAATGAACAATAAACTGGGTTAAGAGAATGCATTTACAATAAAACAAATCTCATAGGCTACTTCACCTTTAATGGAAGTAGATTTCTGTTGTCGTGGCTCCTAAATGCTGGTCCTACATCGTACAGTGAGAGTGGTTCACAGGTGGCCATTGTCACGGTCTGGCGACCAAAGATAGTATGCGATAATTTTCTGACAGTGTCCGATTTTTAGCATGATCATCTCAAAGTGTGTTTCCTGCTACGATGTCTACTGACTAGCCAATAAAAATGCAACATGAAATGGCGTATTGATGAACGCAGCATTAAAACTTAAAACTTCTTACCTCAAGCTCCATTTGCAAAACTGACATGCCAAGTTGGCCTCTTTTCTCAAGCTATGACCACGTCCATTTTCTCCTCTTTTTTCAACGCACATAAAAAACACAATTGCCAAAGTGCGATTCATCTGGCTCTTTTTGTTTATACTGAAGAACCTATGATTCAATAGGTGTTATTATTGTACAGTCTACATACATGTCATACCCAAGATTATTAGATCCATGTCGTACAGTGTGATTTGTAATGATCTTATAGGATTGCCAAAATCGTCTGTAGCAGGCATTAAGTCACTGTGCTTTCTTAAAATGTCATAAAAGCTTGATTGTTTTGGTTTGAATGGATCACATGACAGCATCGCATGACTAAACATGCATCAATAGGTGTGTTTGGGTGCATGACATCAAAGGACAGAAAGCGATTAGAGAGCAGACGGCTCCGTATAGCTACTTCGCTGTAAAAATACTTTGCGGTATTTTGATGTCATACACCGATTGGTCTATGTACAACAACCAATGTAATAAAATGTTGCCAGAGTCACATTCATTTGTTTTAGATAAAACTGAACGTGCTTTAAGCGTCAATCACTGGACTTTTTAATTTTTAAGTGTTGCGGTTTTCACAGTCAAAACTACAATGCAAAAACTGTGTTAACAAGACTAATTAACAAAACCCATGGGAACAACCCAGGACGGTCTAGGAAGGTGAAGAAAGCTTCAGTAGCTGCTAAGGTTCCCATTTGACAGTTGCTGGACTGGTGTGTTCAAGTGTACTGAGCTATGAAAGAACAACCTTTGAATGATTTAAACAAATCCTCTTAGTTCAGAAAAGAACCTGCATAAACCTCTTGAACAAAAATATTTGTTCACCAGTCTATTATAAAAAAACTGTAACATTTTATTATATGGGTGCACTAATAAGCATTAATTAATTAATTCATGTGGCTGGTTTCACGGACAGGGCTTAAGCCTAGTCCCAGACTAAAATGCATGTTTGAGCTGTCTTAACTGAAATAAACTTGCTCTGACATATCTTAAAATATGTCACTGCCATTGTTTTGTTTGTGAAACCAGGCCAAGAAGAACTAAACCATACATGAATGATTACCGCATCAGCAACTAAAAGTCTATCTGATTAATAGATTAAGTATTAATAGATGTTTTGCTAATGTTGAGGTTATTTCAGATTTGTACAAAGATTGCTTCATACATTTAGTTTAACTGCATTGTTAAAGAGGGCAAGCTTTACCATTACACTGCATGCATTTTAGACACTTACATTCTTCTTGCTCCGTCAATGCTGTCAAATCACAATTTTAACACCCAGCCGCAGCTGAAATGGAAGATTTGATTGGTTTTGTACCCAAATCAAACCTTTCTGTTATTGGCTGAAGCGCAGGGCTCCACCTCAGTAGTTTGAAAAGTGACAGCCCTGTTGCTCCGTCAGCACCTTTGTCAAAGTACTTTGTACTTTTGGTGAAAAATAAGTACCACAATTTAATTATACTCAAGAAAGTAGAAAAATAAATAAAAAAAATGTACTCAAGTACTATAACTAAAGTATTTGTAATTAGTTACTTTCCCGCTCTCGATGTCAACCATAATCATAACTGTAACGACATATTACTTAATGAGTTAATAGTCATGTGCCTCAACAAGTAATGTCATAACATAATGATATCTTTGCAAATCATTAGCTAGTGATTAATTAAAGCAGAAAACTGGAAGTTGAAATACATCGCTTTGACCCATGTGGTAATTAACACATTAATTTACACTATTAGTTAATACTATTTGTTGTTAAGTAATTAATAGCCTACATGATTACAGATGTAATTGATAGCAATTCATCTATTACTTAATCTATTAATCAGATACTATTTATTAGTTACAGTACTGATGTGGTAATCATTAGTGAATGTTTTTTCCATGAGTCATAGTGCATGATTATATGTGCATTAGTTGAAGCATGAATTGATACATACAGTATTAGTAGACCGAATTGTAATGTGCTAGCATTAAAACTCAAATTTGAAAGTTGTATTTATTTAATTAATTAATTAATTAATTAATTAAATCAATACATTTATTTATTTTACCAGATAATATCAGGTTAGCTGTCAGTCACCTAAAAAAAAAAACAGATGGATATATTGATAAAAAATATTTTGGTTTCATAAGCCTGAGGGTGATTCTGCTACATGTTGACCAAACATTCTCAGATGTGAGCAATGTAAATACTAATAAAGAGGGTTTTGAAGTACAACAGTGTTATGTTGCAAAGGTGTAGTGCACTTGCTGCTAGGTTAAAGTTTCTTGTAGGGTGTATATCAAAAGTCTTTGTTAATTCCACCAGTGGGATTCAAACCAGCTTTGACTGGCATAGGAAACGGGTGCTCCAACAAGGATGCAGCATCTAGAGTACCTCTTGAGACCAGGGGAATGAGATTTACCTGCACAGCTCCGGCTAGCTGGCTTAAAGGATGCAAACAACTGCAACTTCCAGTGTCATTCACTAACACTTGAAGCCAGTGAGGGAGTGAGGTTTACCCGCACAGCTCTTTCCAGCTGGCCTCTGGCCTTCCAGTTACCTACAACTCACTCCCATCCGGGGCCCCTGCACCAATGTAACTGGTTCTACTCAAACCATGACGAACGAGATTCAAACCAGCATCATGGGAGGTGGGCACACAAACAACGACGCTAAAGACCACAGCCTCTAATGCCAGTCGATAGCTCTTCTTGAGGCCAGGGATTTGAGGTTTACCTGTACAGCCTTGGCTGACCTCCATTACTCTAAATGCATTACCCCCATTTGGAGGGGGTGCATTTACAATTCCTCTTCTTATACTATAATGAATTGGAAATCATAGTTAAAAAAAAAAAAGCACTGTACCTATTCTGGTTTTTATTTTACAGTCGATATCTGTATATAATATCGTGAGGGTGCCCATGTCAGCAATGCAGTAAGAGTGTTTACTCATTTAGCCTGGCTTCCAGAGAATAAATGAAGAGTTCAGATGCAAAAGCCTCTAAGTGCCATCTGAAATTTTCTTCTATAATGATCATTTTTATCAAGCTCGTATATTTAAGTTCAGTAATTTCACTTAAATGACAATTAATAGGTAATTTTCATTGCCATTTAAGTGAAATTACTGAAATTTTGATGTACTATTACTTCATCCTCTACTTCAAGACCTGGGGTGTGTTTACCTAAAAAGGTCACCTTAACCTTCTTAATGCTACGTCATTCTTAAGTTATATCTTAAGCTGTACCTTAACGTTAATATGTGTTTCCTGAAACGTTCTTAGTTAAGTATACCTTCTGTAAAGGCCTTGTCGATGGGACCCTTATCCCCATAGCCAACCCCTCAGTGCTCAACCTGGCCTTCATTTGTCATTATGGCTTCGCTACCATCAATGTCCAGGTGGTGGTGGACCACAGGGGGATGTTTGCAGATGGAAAAGTGGTGTGGTAGCACACACAACAGCTTTGTGTTGGCCAATTCGGTCAAGACTCCGAAAGAAGGGTTTTTGGGCAGCGCATTCTAGGAGACGGCGACTGTCCCCTCAGCACCTGTATCTTCTAAATCCTGAAACCTACCCCACCACACAGGCCAAGCACAATTACAAAATCGCACACATCTGTACCCGCAACTTTGTGGAGCGCTCAATTAGGCGCTGGAAGATGTGTTTCCGGTGCCTGCATAAATCAGCTGGAGTGCTACTCATTTTCTACGGCCTATGGAAGTGTGGAGAACTTTGTCTTAAGTAAACTCTGCCAACTGACTGAACTTCAACTTGGTCTTCATTGAGCATAGTGGTCTCTTTATGATGTTTAACTGTAATTCCCCAAAACAACATAGAGGAAAAGAAACAATCAAATAAAACAGAAAAATGAAAAATTGTAATTAAGCCCTGAGATCACTGCCAACATATTATTGGCCAGGTAACTTGCTGGGACTGTTTTCAAACAGAATAGCTAGAATTTCTCACTCCCTAACTCAAACACTCAATTAATCTTGCCTCGCAGCAATTCAATGTTTTAAGAAAACAGTTAAACATCCGGCTTTTCACTGAGATTTGAGAGATAACAGTTCAGAATCCTAAAGCAATAATGATTGGGGTCTTTGGTGTGCTGATCTTTTAACAGAACAGAATGAGAAAGCTGTATATTGTGAATTTTTTTCTTTTTTTTCTTTTTTCTTCTATACATCTGTTTGAAATTGGTCCAGATAAATTTAAGTGAAAGCAGCCAATGAAGGATTCCCTGGAGGGTATAACCTGAATTCAGAAATTAAATTGAAGCCATGACCTATATATAAAGAAGTTTATAGTGGTTTCAGAGGAATACACAGCTACTCTGACTGTGAAGAAAGAGTGCTAACATGCTTTAGAGTGACTGAGAATGACTTTGACACCACAATGCCGTGTCTTTCTATCGCCTAAAGCATAAGTCGTTTTTTACTTCATTTGTCATTTGTACTTTTTAACATTGTAAGATTGTGTATTATATTCTGATATAGCAAGTAATGTTTGTATACATTGTTTGTCAAAACTTATTAATAGTATACTTATAGTTTTGCTTTCCTCACTCCCATCTGGGTCATGGCACCAATGTAACTGGTATACTTTAATCATTCTGAGCAGAATTCAAAACAGAGTCAACTAGCATGGGAGGCTGGCGCACTAACAAGGATGCTAAAGTCCAGTCACTTATTTGCCTCTTGAAGCTAGAGGAGCGATGTTTACTTGCACAACTCCTAGCTGGCCTTTTACACATTACACACACCCTCTAAACCTCACTCTTGTCCAGGTCACAGCGGCACCAATATAACTGGTACTACAAATCTACGACGAGCTGTATTTTAGCAAGCGTGGACAAACTACATGGGGATTCAGTGTGCTTACTTTGACAATTTGGTGATGTCAATTTGTAAAGAAAGACTACGCGCCTGCACACATATATATTCAAATGCGCATACCTATAGACCGAGCACGTAATATGCATGTGCACGCCGACAGTGTTTTCACAGATTCGCGTTTTTTCAACGCTTGCACCTTGGAGCCTATTTCAAGGTTTGCATTCTTGAGCCACCAGGCACTGTTTGTTGTGCAAATGAGCGGGCCGGACACGTTAAGGGTTTTCTATTAGAACGGTGTAATGTAAGCAGCCCATAAGTAAATAACTAATGATCTTTGCAACGGAAGTGAATCGATCAAAACTAACTTTAGCTGGACAATAACTTTATTCAAGAGCAGCTGTAAAGCCAAAACAATATCTGTTACTTTAATTTCCTATTATCACTGTAAAGCTGCTTTGAAACTATCTATATTGTTAAAAGCACTATATAAATGAAGGTGACTTGCTAAAAGGGATGATTAAGTAATGGGTTGCTGTTTGGGGTGGGTGAGTTTTACCTGCAAAGCTGACCACTGTTACACTTGCAAGGATGAAATTCCTCAAAATTATCCTATAACCTCGAAGAATAGAAAAACTTAGCACTTTCACTATAATATGTATAAGGACAGGAGAAAGGACTGGTTTAGTCATTCTAGACAGATTTAGCAACTGTCACAGATTGGGTCTGATTGCTGTTACTGTGTATCCGATGGATGTCTGTATGACGGTGCTGGAACCGAAACTCTGATAACAGGATTGAAATCTCAATCATCTTTGCAAGGCTGAGGTCAGCAGGACACGTCCCACTGTCTCATGCCATCAAGCGGCGATGAGCCTTGGATAAAACACACAGCCCAGCTTGTCTGCTGAGGATTATAGGGCTCATGTCACAGGCAAACAGAGGGTCGGATCCGAACGTGGCGGTTTATTCAATAATCCAGATCACAAATGAGAAACAAACAATGACCCAATGCTGGGAAGAGGATAATGAAGGTAGTCCAAGATCATAATTAGACATGCACAAACAGAAGCTCAAGCAAAAAGAGCTTTTTTTTGGGGGGGGGGTAAACATATTGAGTGACTTACATTAAAGGTCTAAACATGATTTATAGATTATCAAGACAGAATATGCTAATTAATTACTAGAAGATAAAACTCATAAGCTACAAATTCATCAACTAACGTCCAAGTGGTTCTCAACGGGGGCGTTCAGAGAACAACAGGGGGCGTTGGAAGCAAGATTTTTGAAAGGGGGGCGTTCAGGTGTTAATGGGGGGGCGTTCACGAGTTTAAATATGTAACGCAATTTTTTGATCATTTACTTTTATCAATTTGAAGCATTTAGTAATTTAGTTGTAATAACACTTTAAAGGCACAATTTTTTTAGTAGTGTACTTACATTATCCCGACTGTTTCCAACAACTTTCAAACCAGGAGAAATTTGTAATTTAATTCAAGAAACGTCCCGTTTCTTTATTTCCGTTTTGTCGCCGCCAATGGCGTCATATCCGCGTTGTCCCTGGTTTCCGCTCGTGCTGCCATGGCAACCAGAGCTATGAACCAGAGCCGTCTGATAGTAACCAAGGCGACAGACGTGGACAACTTTGTAGTTCGCAATGTCTATTTGCACACTGTTGTTGTTTCGTTCAAACATTATGGACCATGGCAAGCAGACCTTGGATAAATAAAGGAGAACTAAAACGAGAATCAATATCAGCGCGGTGTTTTCGAAATGCAGAGAGCTCCCATAGACAGTAACGTTATAAAAACGAGAGCTCCACGTCCGAGACTTCGACCGCTCCTACATGTACTTTATTAAACAGGTGAGCACATTTACATAAAACTAATCAATGTTTTATAGTTCAACAATGATAAAATGTCAGAATATGATCTGTATGTTATTCTAATGTTGATCTAGTTTACTGCTAGTCTCATACAGACAGACTAACACATACATTTCAACACATTCAAATGCAGTTTAGTGTGCTAGTGTAATGTTAGACCAGGTGAAACAGCGCTGCGTTACCTCACACGTTTAATTTGTTTAATAAACTGACCTGTGAGTAGTAATTCTGCGTGTAGCTCGGTAGAATGAAATGTCCGTATTCCTTTTATATCCGCGGGACTCGCGTCCCGTTTGGAGCTGATAGCTGTCTCTTAGCAATCCCGAACTGCTTCATATCACAGTCGTGATAAAAGCATTGATGTATTCAGTCATCCATAAACATTATTAGATCGGTCGGCTCGACGTTGACGACAAGATCCATAATTCTTAGCAAATGTTGCGTCATCAATCTACGCCTTTGTTATTGTAAATAGGTTAGCGACCCCTAGTGACGAAAAATTCTATACTGTACGTTTAAGTGGGCTATTTAAAAAGTGTTAGGACTATGTTTTTGTTAAATTGTGTTGTAAAACATATGCGCAGAGTGTGATATTGTGTGTGCACGCGCATAGACCAATGCTACTTTTGCGTCATCGAAGGGTAACGCCCCTTTTTGGGGGAAAGCAAACGGATTCCCCTGAGAACAGAACTTGCTCGCTCTAGATCTGCAAAGTTTCTTGATAGCAAAAATGGCACAAACATAACATTACACACTCTCTTTGCTGGCCGAGGACCATGAGCGGTATTTAAAGAAGCTACTGGATACGGGGTTACAGAGGTGTCCCTTTGAAATGGTCGAAAACTGGATTAATGACCCCACGCAGTGGCCAAAAATGGACTATTCAGACATCTACCACTATCTCGTGGAATCACCAAGTAAGTAGCCTGTTTTTTTGCCATTAACACACTAACAGTATGACAAACTAGACGATAAGACCATGTCAAGAGGAGTCGGTGGTTTACTTGGATCATATTTCACTTGATTTAAGCTATACTAGTTAAAAAGACGAAGCTGCTATCAGCTAAGTTACGTGATTATCGTTAGCTATCACTAGGCACGCTACCTTGGCTGTTAACTGATTTTACTGTTGAAATAGTGGCAGGCTAGGACTAATGTGGACTTGGCTGGTTTCTGCTTGTGTCTAGAAAGTGCTAGAACTTTGAAAGTTGTAAAAAGGTTTACAGTGTACAGCAAAATATGGGACCTATGTATGTATGGGGCATGTTTTTCATTGTCTCTTCCCCACTTAAGTTAAGGACTATTTATGTTTTTAGCCTCTGACATGATTGTTCTGATTACAGTGTTTGAGGGTTTCTAACTAGTATGGCTAACGTTAGTCGACAACAAAACTATGTCACAGCGCACATACCTGTATTTACATCCTGTTTTCGGTCGAAGTCCACAGTAGTTGATTGTCGAGTTCACGCAACAGTGCTTAGTTACCAATGATCACGCGCGTGAACTCGACAATCGACTACTTTGGACTTCGACCGAAAACAGGAAGTAAATACAGGTATGTGCGCTGTCTGAATTAACATCACTTTTATTCATATCTTTCACATCTACTGCAGTCAGATTCACCGTGTTCACTCTGAAGGAATCACTCACATGACCTGTGTACTTGTAATGACACATCAAGGATGTTAAGAGGCTAAAGGCAGGTTTAAAACTTGCCCCATTGAAGTCAACAGGGTGCAAATTTTAAAAAGAGGATAACACGGTGTAGGCAACATCGATTTTTGTCATTGTTCTCTGTATTGACAGCACTCCAAATTTACAAAAAAATGAGCTCAATGTTAAAAATGACCGGAGTTCTCCTTTAATGTAAGCAGCTTCTTGCAATACTCTCCTAAATGTGTAATAACACCTAAGTGCAAACATTACCACTTTAATGACTGTCCTTTATTTTTCAGTGCATTTGTTTTACAATATATGGCTATTACTGTCATGGAATTAATATTCTAACTATTATTATGTAGTAGTGTAATGCAGACAGACACAACTAAAATTGGTTTGAATTTTTCTTTGTTTAATTTGCACACTGAATGTAGGTTGGCACTTTTAATTTGGAACTCTCAAAGTGCACCAGATTGATGAATTTAACATAAAAATGCACAACATTTTCTTAGGGGGGGGGGGGGGGGGTATGCCCCCAGACCCACCTAGAAGGCCTGAGGTCCACTCACCACAGATTTACCAAAATCCTGTGAGAAACACTGGTATTGCTATGTCAATGCAGTGTATAACTTGTTTTTTGGATGAATCACTGTGGAGTATAGTTGAATTGTGTTAATAAAAGACAATGTTGCACTTATTTCATCTATTAACTCTCACTCGTTCCTGGTCGCTCATTAGTTTGGGGGTGGGGGGCGTTCAGGGACCTGAATATTGGATAGGGGGCGCTGGCCCAAAAAAGGTTGAGAACCACTGAACTAACCATTCAGAAATGTTGTCTATACATGTTGTCACTTCTTCTTGAGTCTCTCCATCTTTCTGACTTCGGTTTGAATATAAAAGGCTAAAAGTTTTTGAAATTTTCAGTGCATGTCTGTGTGAGGTAAAATGACACAAGCTGTTGAAGTTCCGCCCCCTGTGCTGGGAGCAGAAGCTCATTTGCATTTAAAGGGACAGACACAAAAACAGTGTGTTTTTGCTCACCCTCAAAAAGTGACAACTTTAACATGCTGTATAAAAATATCTGTGGGCTATTTTGAGCTAAAACTTCACAATACACACTCTGGATACATCAAAGACTTATTTTGCATCTTTCAAAAAGCGCCTTATACCACCCCTTTAAATAAAACAGCAACTTTACACTTTTACGGGACTTGTTTTCAACCACAGATGGCAATAGAGAGAATTATATTGCCATATTGCCAGAGTTCTATAATGCACCTTTATATAGAGTACTGTAGAACTCCTAAAACCCAGAAAAGAATTATCATTTTTTTTGTACCTCTGGTTCCATTGCCCTAAAGCCAAAGGGATTTTTAATGGGCTTTTGGTTAAAATGCCTGAAACACTTTTACATTGTTACTCAAACTTTCCAACTTGTAGATGTTAAATAAAGATTTAAAAGTGTGGATGGTTAGCTTTTTTTAGGCTTCTAAATACATAAAAGTTGTGTTAATTTGTGAAGAATACCATGATGAATAAAATGTGTAAGAATCACAGACTTTGTGAGCACATTTTCAGAACACATTTTCTGCAATAATCAAAAAAGGTGAAAAAAAAGGTGAAATCCTATTGCCTTTTGTTGAGTTATGTTACATGGGATGGCTCTCAAAAATATGTCATCCCTGCAGCACTCTTAGCAATTATCTTTAATAAGAAATATATATATATATATATATTTAACGGTTATTATGAGTTAGAAAGAATTATTAGAAACTTGATCATCATAAAAAATAATTTGAATGAGGAGGGTGATCACATTTACAGAGCAAAATGATAATCTACTTGAAATGGAACCCACAAACTGTAGCTATAAACTGGATTCATGTTCCGAATGAGAAGTTGTGAAACTTGCAGAAATATTTTTCTCAAGCAAAGTAGTTCACTCTATTATTTTATGTTGCTTCATAAAAGTCTTTTGCAAAAGATTGTGTTCATAAATTGGCTGACAATGCATTTTCACATATTTTTCTGCTGAACACAGCAGGAAAGGCAAAATCAGTCAATTCCACAATGAATATGTGGCACTCATGCACTGAAGATGCAGGATGTGTGAACTGGCACCAAAGCAGCACTAACCACACTGGACCAGTAAGGACCAAGTTGTTGTTGTTTTTTTTTGTTTGTTTTTTTTAAAGTACATTTTTGGCTGGTTAGCATGATAGCTCTTTCAGTGCTATCGACAGCTTCTTGAACCTGTGGGCAACAAAATCAACCCACGACAACAGTGTAAAAGAAGTCCAATTCCATGGGGAAAACCGCACACTTTTGGCAACACTTCTATCTGCATATTAGACTATCATTGTATGGACTTCCATTACTGACGCCAGTTACCATATATATAAAATACTGTTTAAAGCTGCTCAAGAAGCCTTGGGAGCTGAAACCCAAATTGGTAAGGGGCTTTACATTTCCAACCCATGCTCAAAGGGGTTGGCCAATCACAAAAGACTGGGCCAGCTGAACAATGAGAGCAGAGTGGGCTTTTCGGAAATGCAGACTTTAAAGAGACATGAACTACAACAGAGTGTTTCAGGCAAAGGTTGAAATATGTGCTGCAGAAATGTGCAGTATGATACAAATAATTTGTTTAAATCATGTAAATGTATTCTAGAAGACCCCAAAAATATTGACACTTTAATATAATTCAAAAATACCTACTTTATTTTTGATTCTGGTATGATGGCTGCTATGGGTGAGAGGTTGAATGCTTGCTTGGCCAAAATGAAGACCGCTTTTTGTGGATCTATAGCTGGTGTCTGCTTTGAGTAATAAGCTGAGTCAAGCACATCATGAAGACGGCATTTCAATCAGAGCAAAAATCAATTCCCGTCAGTTTGAATCTGGCTGCGCAGAGAAGTCCCTTCATGCAAGCCTCAGAGGACAGCCGAGGTGTGTGTGACCAGAGACACAAAAGACAGCACCATTAACCTACGTTGTCCCACAAGCTTTCAATCAACCTCCTCCTGTCCTTGCTCACGTGGATGCATGTGTGAGTGTAATGACTGATTGCAAAGTGGGTGCAGCACTGATTTACAATGCCGTTGTGTAGGGTGACCATGGAGGGGGTTACTGTCACATTATACACCCATTTTACAGTCTGAATAATCATTTATGGCTTTCATCAGGACTTTGTAACCATTGATATATTGCAAATATAAAGGTGATCATTGCTGAGTGCAGGTGAGAGCAACTTTTATCAAAGGAACATTATAGACTTTTTGCATGAACACATTTTCTTCAGAGATTCGAGTCTATGGTGAATCCATTTGGAGGGGAAGTTCACATGAGTGCAAACATGAGGATTAATGTTGGAGCTAATGATGATGCATGTGTAATGTGTTAACTGAAAAATGACTTTCAAATTTCTTTTCATTTCAATGTCACTCAAACCTTGTTTGATCACCTCACAATTCAGCTGCGGCCCTGGCTGTGTGTGCGTGGAAAAATACACTAAGTGCATACAGCTGTGTTTCATTAGTCCTAAAGCTAGAAGCATCCATCTTTCTTCATGTCTGATTCTCCCTTTCACTTCAACATAGAAGTTTCGTCCTTGATAGATTCAAACTAAATCAAAGTCCAGCTAAGCCTATGAATGACTGACAAAAGGCCATCACTTCTAACTCAGAAGGAACCTTCAAGATAATCTCCATCAATGTCAATCTTTCACAGATCCCAGAAAAGAGAATTGCATAAGACCTGAAGTCCTTCAGAGAGAGCATTTGTCGGTTGGCTGTATCTCAACTCATCATTTGTCTTCCTCTTACCGGTCTTTTTTGGACCGAAGCATCAGTGCTTGCGTCGAAATGAGGAGATAAATGAGTGTAATTCCTGTGGATTTGAGTTTAAGTTTGAATGGATTGCCATACTCAAGCCAGTAGTATTCTGGGATGTGTTGAAGAAATTATTTATGAACTATTTCAGACTTTGCCTCATTCATTCGTAACAGCTGAAACATTCTGGAAACAGACTAGGTAAGTAGTAGAAAACTGATATCCAGCTCAACATGTCTGAAGACCTACTTTGTTCATTCTGATGATCTTGCAGCTCAAATGTTTAAAGAAATATTTAATTTGGTCATTATTTATTAACTCTCATGACATTCCAAGCCCATGTGCTGGACCTCAGACAGGCTGTTGAATACATGACAGACAGACATTAATATAATTATATGATAATATATATACGATAATAATATAATTATAATTAATTTAATAATAATAAGTTGCATAATATTAATATAAAACAATATGTTATAGTAATATAATACATTTACAGTGCACAATTGCATAAAATTACCCTAAATATATTCAAAATAAATGTTAAAATGTATATAATAATATATGTCATACTTGAGGTTATGATTTTGTGATATGATGCTGAATATAAAGGGTACAAGAAGCAAAAGTTTGTGTCCTAGTTTTACAGAGGAAGGCTGATATAGGAGTTCAGTTATAATTAAAGTGATTTACCAAGTGCAGTATATACAGACTTCAAGGGAGACTGGAGAGAAGTCTTTAGTTGTACAATGTCTATCATTAAATTACTCTAAAAGAGGAAGCAGGTTTTCAGTGGCAGCTGGGATCAGTTCAGGATGGGAGTTTTACAGAAACGCTGGTGTTGATTGGGATGTATGAGCTATTCCTGGCAGAGCCTGCTCAGAATCTGTCTATGCCTCACCACACGCTTTACAATAAAAACCTTTTATCCTTTTCTGTTGTCCATTTACGATTGATCAAACCCGCTGAAAAGTCTTTCACATTTTCTAATTCACAAAGACAAGTGCTTCAGAGAGGTTAAAATCAACATAGGACGTGGATCCATGCCCTTCTCATGCAATGCTTACTTGAAACTTTGACAGTATTTTGAAAATTCGCATTCGGCAGCTAGTATTGAAATCACTATGCAAATATATAATCTAGCTATTAATAGATTTCCAGATTCAATTTGGTTTTGCACTGCTGCATCGCACCTTCATGTCATCCCAACCCTGTATTTTGTCTGATTTTTTTAATCTTTTTTTTCTATGGAACATTAAACAAGATAATTTAATGAATATATGGTTGGGTGAATACAATACAATAAAGTATGTCAGTATACATCATTAGTCAGTTTAATGCTTAATAGGACCCAACAGAAAGTTATACAATACATTCAGTATGGTAAGCCAAGTGATTCACTATGGTAAGCCTATTATAAGTGTTTATATTTTTGGGATGTTTTTTGTAGGAAATTGCATACAAAAGTCACTCGCCCGTGTGTGTCTCATCAGATCCGTAAATAGAGAAAAGATAGTAGCTCTCACTACTTTGATGTGTGTATGGTGTGAGAGTGGCATTGGTTAGTTGTCACAACAAGAAAGGCTGACGTGGAGCAGCTAAATCTCCAAACTCCAAAAGCGAACAGAGGAGAGTCTGCTGGCAAAAAGAGAACCCGGCAGAACTCATAATAAAACAAGAATCAACATAGGCTTGGCTTTTAAGAGATGGTGAAAACGGAGGAATTTGAAATGCTATAAAACAGATGCGGAGATGCAGTTTTTATTACTCAACAGGTGAGTAATGTGTTTTATTGAACAGATAAATTAGCATATAGCTCTATAACAGAGTTCGTTGTAAAGTATTATCTATGTAAAGGGTCATTTCATTATGAGTTGCTCTAGCATTGTGCTGAACTTAATTTTTTAAGAAAGTACTATATATTAATGGGTAATTAATCAGCTTTTTTGCTTTCCAGACCTTCAAAAACCCACCTGGATAAAATCTGGATAAGCAAAAAAAAAAAAAAAAAAAAAAAATGCTGGCAGTCTGAACATAGCCATAGTGTACCTTTAAGAATTTAAATAGAAGTCTTATATCAATAGAATGTCAAACCAGCTCCATCTAGATATGCATTCATTAGGATTGTTCTTAGTATGTAACAAGGCAAGAAAATTAATCAATTTAGATGAACAAGTTAATGGTAAACCTTATTAGTTTTTATTCTAGATTATTAATATAAGAAAATACAATCTTTATTTTCAATATGAAGAACACTCATGAGTATAAACAAATTTATCACTGGCAGCAATATCAAGTCCAGATAACCTATAAAGTTTCCATCCATCATGGCTGAATTAATGCAAAATATTTTCCAACTTGGAGACAGGTAAAATCTGCTTACGGTAAAAATAAAAAGTGTTGCCATGAATTTAATGAACTCATTTTTATGTATAATATGTTTTTGAATTTTATATTCTCTCAGTTTGCATTCAGTCTTCTTCACAGCTATGTGATAGGAAGCAAATTACACCTAAAATGAGAGATTTGTGGAAGAGATTCATGGGTGCTCAAGTCTCTGGTAATTTTAAAGCTCTGTGAATCAGGGGTGATAATTTATATGACAAAGGGTGAAGAATACCACACTGTGCAGATGCAGATGTTGGCCGACTGGAGCTATTAATTGGTCTCATCTGCATGGTGTGCAGGGATATGTGTGAAATAAATGGTTGCTATTGTTTTAAACACTATCAGCAGGGATGAACTGGAACTCAAAAACAACCCACAGAGTTCCCCCTAAATCAGTGTTTCTCAACTGGTGGGTCTCGCGTCTTGCAAAATAAAAGTCATGTATGAGAAAAACATTTAGAATTACGTGTTCTGTTGTTATTGATGTTTGACTGCACACTCCAAGTCGCAGTCAAACAGCCCTGTTCTGAGTGGGTCGCGGAGTGTGTAAAGTTTGCATGATCTCACCATGTTGGCATGGCTTCACCTACCGGTTAGGACATGCATTTTGGAAAATGGGTGGATGGATGTTGCAGGTAGAATAATGTAGTATTAAATTAATCTCATTATAGTGAGTCTACACTTCTACTCTTAATGGTTGCTGTTGTCATGACAATCAATGTTGTAATAACTGTAACAATGTATGGGTTAATTTGAGAGAAAGATAGTCTGACTATCTCTAAGTAAATGAAACCAAAGACATATGTCGCTGCAACGTGATCTCATGAGAATACGTGTGTATTTTTATGTAAAGTGTAATTCTACCATATACGTACATTTACTTACGTTTTATACACACAGAAACGTATAATACTGACGTATTTACAGCTCTAAAACGTAAAATATTTACGTATTAACAGCACAAAAACGTAAATTATTTACGTATGAACAACTCTACCGACGTACATATTTGTATGTATTCTTATTTATGCATATTAAAATCGTGGCATTAATGTTTTGACTCTATTGCATTCAAATGTCTTATCAATTACGTTTTCAGTCGCATTTATTATTATTAAATGCAGTTTACTCAAGAAATAGGCTAATAACCATTCGCTCTGTTCGTGCCTTCTGCTGCAAACTCGTTTCGGAGGATTAGCCTACATGCAGTTACACAAGAATACACTTTAAAAATACCATATTTAATCGTTTAACCATTTTGTAATATTTAGTTTATTTGCAGTGAGACACAAAATGCGTTTTCTCCAATAGAACAATAATACACCAAAACCCAACATAAATTCACAAAAGACATCAATTTTATTAGCTTGATAATCCAAATCTTTAGAATCCATACGTTTGCAAGAAAGAGATCCAAATTCAGCTCTTTATCCAGTGAGTGATCTTCATCTCCATTTCACAGGCTATCAGCAGCGCAGTCCGTAATCGTCAAATTCCGCGCTCGTGATGAATTCAAATTCAAAAATTGCGCCCTCAGAAAGCGTTACGACATGTTTTACGGCAGTGATATCAAACGCTCATTGGCTCTCGCCACAGATTGCGACATGCCGTATTTCAGTCGGTAAACTACATTTGAAATGGAGAAGCGATTAAATTATAAATTATTGTGATTACACGTATGTTGTAATTTTTCTTCATAATTGTAGCCTATGTAGTTTTAAGAAATTGTTATGGGTAGGTTTAGGGGTAGGAGTAGGATTAGCTGCTAAAAAATCTTTTAATGCTATATTGTTAATAAAATTGCCATTTCCCACACATCTCTGTACGTTTTGTCCTTTTTATATTCTGTATAAAATGGGTAACGTTATGTTTAGGTTTGGGAGTGGGGTTAAGGGATCTTCCATTTATCTATAAAACGGTAAAAGGTAAATTATACAGATATCTTAATGATATGAAAGATTCGTAAATATTTTACGTTTTGTAGCTGTAAAAAACGTAATAATGTTACGTTTAATTGTTGCAGATACGTCCATATCATACGTTTCAGCATCCATCCAAACGTACAAAACGTACGTTTTCTATCTTTGAAATTTACGTATTAATACTACGTATTAACAATGAGACCAGGCTGTCATATAAATGCATTTATGGATATACGTTGAATCTATACGTATTTTAAGTTGAAATACGTAAATATAGATACGTATCGAACCTGAAATAACGTCCATATGATACGTAAAAGTCACTATAATACGTAAATATATATAAAAATTGGATCGTTTTTATTTACGTCTAAATATGTACGTTTCGTGTGTGAGATCAGGCTGGTCTAAACCCTAATACAGGCTAAACCCCCTTCCAAAGGGTCTTAAAACAAAAAGATTGGTGAGTAATAGTATACATTTACTTTTTAAAGTAATATTCAAAAAACAGTGTTTTCTAACAATGTTTCAGTTAGGCTACCTCAAAAGTTAAATGACAAAACAGTTAGAATGCAGTTCAAAATTACTGGCAGGAACTCCTTTAAATTTCTACACAGAGAGCAGCCGTTAGCTGCAGGATGGGGTCCGTAATGGAAGTTCAGTTTATAACAGCTTGTTCTGTCCATCTTCATGAGGCTGTAATCAAGGATTGAGCCAGACCAACTCTGGGATTCCTCCATTGCAAGAGCCTTTAAATTCTCTGTGCTTAAAAAATAAAATAAAAAATGTATCTTTGCATAGACTTTGCATAGGCTTGCATAGACTATTCGAGTAGTCGATAGATCGACTACTTCAACCACTAGTCGACGCTGTCGGAAACAATCGACTACTCGAGCGTCCATTAACCATAAATGAATTAAAAATGGCGAACGTCACCAACAGACAACACACGTCAGATGTGTGGAAGTATTTCATCAAGCATGACAAAAATATAGTAATTGGCCAACTCTGCAAGAGGCCGTTCACATATTGCGTCTAAAAACGTGTGGAAAGCACGGCTGTGCCGCTGTCTCCTACAAGCGTTTGCGCTCCCGTGGCGTCTGTCGTTGCTATGCAACCAACCATGAACTGCGCTCTCCATGATGACGACGAAGAAGTATCAGCAAAGGATTAATTGATTTCTAGCCCTTGCATTAGCTTTACTACACTGTAAAAACTAAAGGAGCCTCAAGTATTCTGTTGGATCCTCAAGGAACTTCAAAATGTAATTTTGGTGCCTCAAAGCTCTTTTTCCTATAGTAGGGTTACTGGAGGAGCATTGACAATCTTTGAGGTTCTTGCTGGAACTTACGGGATCCTTTAAGCACTTTGTATTTACTTCAGAGGTTCTGGAGTCACCTTTTCATTACCATGAGACCTCGAAGTGCTTTGGGGGAAAATAGAGGAACTTAAATGCGATAAAAGGGTTATTGGAAGATCTTTTAACATTTAAGTGGTTCCTGGAAGATCTCTAATGTTAAAGCCAGCATCTGGAGGAACCCAATGGTTCAGTGAGGCCAGAATTAGATTATTATTCTATTATTATAATTATTATCCTATTATTATTATTATTATTATTATAGGCTACTTAAGTTTGATTCAGTATACATACCCAGGTGAAAAAGACGTACTATTAAATGTATTAAAAATGTACTTGAGTGTGTTTTTAGTAGACCTACAATACAAATATACTTTAATGCATTTTTATTATTATTATTATAGGCAAGTTTGATTCAGTATACATACCCAGGTGAAAAAGATGTACTATTAAATGTATTAAAAATGTACTTCAGTGTGTTTTTAGTAGACCTACAATACAAATATACTTTAATGCATTTTTAATACATTTAACAGTAACCTAGTCTTTTTCACTTGGGTAGCTTACATATATTTAGTATAGGCCTATTTTATTAAGTAATTTAAACCTTAAACAACAACACTAAATAATAATAATATTATATGAAGAAGAAGAAGCAGGAGGAGAAAGGTGTTATTCTGTCACGAAACTGCTGCTATTCCTCTGCTGTCGTCGCTTCAGTGATGCTCGCGCGCAACAAAGCTCAGCTGATCGACGTCATCGGTTTGAAAGTAACGGCTCCTCTCATCAAAGCTTCCGCCGTTTATTCGGCTCTCCATTACAAGGTTTGTAAACTCGCCAAATAAATATAAATACAGAGTCTACTCACTATATATTTAAACACACATATAAATAAACTAAATTTATTATACATTACTACGTTTTTACAGTATTTACCACTCGTTTATTGCACAGTATATCTGGTATGAAGGTTTTAGCCGCGATGCTAACTACGTTGATCTTATGAACAAATGGAAATGATTGACTTATTGTCTTAGATTGATTTAGTCATTCAATTCAACATATTTTGTACAACTGTGTCTTCAAATTGCTGATATAGCCTAACTAATTTAGAAAATTCTCTGATTCTTGGCGTTTGTTATGAATAACAAAAACAGGTTATAGTTTGCTCTGTTTTTGTTTAGCCTTTAACTTTACTTACTACAGGTGCCCTCATTCTCTCAAATACCATTTTAAAGCCATTTACTGGTCAAAAAATATTATGTTGTGAATAATCAGCTTTGTTCTTTTGTTTCCCCAGAACAAATAATCTGAACATTTCAGTGGCAACATTGAATTACAGTAAGTTACCTGCACCACATGCAGTACTTTATTACTATGAACTTTCTCTGTGTGAAATTGTATTGTTTGACTGTGTACTTCTGTTTTTTAAATCAGTTATTCTCTGAAAATCTTTTCTCATGATCTCAAATCTCATTCATGTAAAATATCCCAGGTTTGGTTCACAAATAATGCTATGCATTTTTTCTTATATCTTTATCATTTGCATTTGAATATAAGACATTTTAACTCTGAATTATAACTTCAAGTTTAGTCTTTCGACAAAAAAAAAAAAAAGGAAAAAGCTATTAGGCTTCAGAAGACTTACAACACAACCCATAACACATTTGAACTCATTGATTATTTTTAGTATCTTTTCTGGGACATTTTTGGAGCTTAACCATTTTTACATAAATTGTTGCATTGAATTGAACTAGACAAGAGTACATAAGAATGGTTTCATGAATGATTTACACATTTGTTTTCTGCTTGTGTTTCATGCAGTGTAAGCGATCGGTGACTGGGGTTGCATTATGCCTGAGATCTGCTTTTGGGGTCCACAGACAGAAAGTCAAACAGGTTTGGAACGTCAAAAGGCTGAGGAAATTATTTAAGTTTCACAACTATCACTTTAATAACATTACTAACAGTAAATTTTGTACTTTGCAGGGATCTCGGTAAGCTGAAATACAAGTTTGAACAAGAATAAAAATCCTCCTGTAGACCTGAAAATCATTGAAGTGCCTGGACCATCCACCAGAAAAGAGGAAAAACAAACGGAAAACGATGCTGTACCTTTTCACTTTTCTAACTCATTAAGTACCTCACACCAACTTGGTCCCATAGTGACATTTTTGACCACAAACGAAATTGCTGATCGTGTGGATTCTTAGTAAAATGACTGAATTCACCAGTGAACATTCACACAACAACAGATCATTTTACTGCACCTTAATACTGTTTCCAGGTCGAAGCCTCTACTTCCTCTATCTTGTTTCATGAGAATACTCAACAACCATTTATGAACACTGTTGATTCAAGTCACACATTTAAGCTTTTCAAAAGCCACAGTGTACATTACAGTCTCCAGTCTAACGGCATCCCAGACTTAAACATTTTATGATTCAAAATAGCTGAATAACTAACCATCAGAGATTTCAGTATAGAGATTAAGGTTACAGCACAATCAGTGTATATTAGCACTGTTGTTTGTTTTTGGCATCTGATAGAGCTTTTGGACTTGGTAACAGTGATGTCAGACTAACCATCGTACTGAAACACAAATGTTTTAAAGTTAAGTATGATGGACATTTTTTAATTAGTTCAAATGTAATTTTTTTATATTGATTTATTTCATGGAACATATGTGTTTCCATGCATTTTGTTGAGATGTCTTTTCTTGTTTATCTATTGTATATACATGGTTGATTATGTTGCTTATGTATTATACTATTTTTTTGTGTATTCATTGATATTAAGCTATAGTTAGCTTTTTTCCCCATGTGCATGGAAGTGTATGTATAAAAATGTATATCAAATATGTAATAAACAATTCTTATTTTGTATTTGGTTCAATTTGTTTATTATAATAGAAGTCAAAGGTAACCATAGTAACAACATGAAATTAAATATAAAAAAAAAATGAAATTTGGTTCCTGGAGGCACCCAAAGTGGTTCCACACAGTGCCTTATATAAGAGTTCCTCAGGAAACCTGTGTGGTTCCTCAGAGAACCGCCCCTTTTTAAAGGGTGCCTAGAGGATCTACAGACGGTTCCGCCGGTGTGGCAAAGTGAAGAACCCCAAAAGGTTCCTCCAGGCACCTTTTATTTTTACAGTGTACTAGATATACTTCTGGAGATGAGAAGGAAAAACCCGCCTGGAAAAACTAGCGCACCACGTTGCTTCCATTATGACCGCGCTCGCCGCGCGCCTACATTTGAAATGTGGACCTTGAGCGCGAAAAAGACGCGATATGTGAACGGCCCCGTCTGAAATGAAAGGCAAGAACGGCTATTTATTTGGCTTTAGACTGTTACATGAAAATTTTAATATGAAATGTCATAATTATAATGTTTTGAGAGTTTACTTATGTAATTGTTGCATTAGGCTATGAATTAATAATGTTTATTGATAAGATCTAGCTATTTCATGTCTTTTCATTTACAGTAGCATGAACCACGAGTAGTCGAGTAACTCGAGTATTGTTTTGATAAGAAATCGACTAGCAGAAATCAGTAGTCGTGCAACCCCTAATCTTTACTTAAAGTGATAGTTCTAAAATAAAACCTTTGTCATTATTTACTCACTTGCTTATTTCAAAACCATATGACTTACTTTCTTCTGTTGATTACAAAATGAGGATTTATTTTACTTTCAAGTTTAAAAAAGGACACAAAAGCATATGAATTTTGTGGTTAAAGTCTCTTCGGAAAATTTGGATTAAACCGCTCAACTGATATGGATTAGTTTTACGATCTCTTTATGAACTTTTTGAAACTTCAAAATGGTAGTTGCGTAGCTGTCAGTGGAGGGACAGAAAGCTCTCAGATTTCATCAAAAAGAAAAGATAAAAGTCTTACGGGTTTGGAACGACATGAGGGTGAGTAATTAAAGGAGAACTCCGGTCAATTTTAACATTGAGCTAATTTTTTTGTACATTTGGAGTGCTGTCAATACAGAGAACAACGACAAAAATCGGTGTTGCCTACACCGAGTTATTCTATTTTTAAAATTTGCACCCTGTTGACTTCAATGGGGCAAGTACTAAACCTGATTTTAGCCTCTTAACATCCTTGATGTGTCATTACAAGTGCACAGAAAATGTGAGTGATTCCTTCAGAGTGAACACGAGTGAATCTGACTGCAGTAGATGTGAAAGATATGTACAAAAATGATGCTATTTCAGCCAGCGCAAATACCTGTGTTTACATCCTGTTTTTCGGTTGAAGTCCAAAGTAGTCGATTGCCGAGTTCACGCGCGTGATCATAGGTAACTAAACCTATGCGCGTGAACTCGGCAATCGACTACTTTGGACTTCAACCGAAAAACAGGATGTAAACACAAGTATTTGCGCTGGCTGAAATAACATAAGAAAAAAAAAAATCCCCAGGAGGGGTTTTCCCAGACCGCTACAATTTAGTGTGCCTCCTTTATTTTAAAACCCACCAGCCGCCACTGTTAATACTGTATTTTTGGTTGATGCATATTTAATTTTCACACACACACAAAAAAATAAAATAAAATAAAATCAGGATAGGGGTCACACTCTCATACTTACATATACAGTATATGATGTTATATTACTTCTAACTTTGCATTGTATACTGTATGTGGCCATTAAGATTTGGGTATCTGGATAACAGGCCGGTCATGTACAGACTGACAGAACAAATTCAAAACAAAGGAAGATATAATGGTAATTACCTATAATTAGGTAATTAATAATGTGCATGCATACACAAATTGCATGTTTGCAGATCAGAATAGGGGAATCAAACTGGCAGCCCTCACTGTAAAAATTCAAGCACAACAGATGTGCACTGCCAAGGGATCAGTTCCATAAAGTTATGTATTCATTTCCTTTAAAAAGCCAATTTAACGCTTGACTTAGTCCATCTTTGCCATGTCTATGTAGCCCCCTTCATAGCAGCTGGAGAAAGGATGAGTAAGAGTGAGATGAATATCTCAAGGTAAATAGGAACACTTTAGAGGGGTTGAGAGAGATTCGGCCAATCTTCAGTTGCCTTACCTCCGCTGGTAATTTAAACATGCTTTTCTTGACTCGCTTTCATCTAAAAGACAGGCAATTCAAAGAGGAATTGGAATTTAAAAGCATAGAACGTGTGGAAGTTTTAAAGACTGTCTGGCTTTTTTATCTTTTAAAAGACAATGCCAATGACATTTGACTTTTAGAGCGTGTGGGAGAGCTGTCTCTGAAAAAGAAAACCTTGATAAATAAAAGACTTACAGGCAGTGGCATTGGTTTCATTTGGACATTGAACATGATGTGTTTAGAGTATCTTTCAACATACAAAATACTGTAATGTTTGTCTCAAACATTTAAATTGTATTTAAAAGAGAGGCATTTCTTCATTTTTGTTTGTCAAAGTCATTTGGAATGACATTGTTAGACCTTATTTTGTCTTTACAGTGTGCATAACAAATGTTAAAAGCTCACAAATTCACTGTCACCCTGTTACAACCAGTGTTCTTTTAGTATTATTTAAACACAAATTATTTTTATTAATATTTTGGTTTTTAAATTCAGTTACAATTTTAGTAATTGTGAGAACTAAAATTGTGCGTCAGAGCTTGTGTAAAGAAAAAATGGGCGTGCCGCGATTCGAGGCTTGTGTTGTTAACGTGAAAATCACGTGATTAATGACAAACGAGGCCTCGGTTTGTGTGGATACGTCATCGGTTCGGTCTGAGTGTCGCTTCCGGATAAAGAGGGTTCGAAACTCGCGCCACCTTGTGGGTGTTGTCAGGAGTAGTAGAAGCAGTTGTAGTAGTGTCAGAGAGTTAGAGAACTCCCATTGTCATTGTCGTTATTGTGTCAAATATGTGATAGGGCTGTTTATTATTACATTATATCAGGTTAGAACAGTTATAGTATATTGTTATTATTAATTATAGTAGGCCTAGCTATATTATAGTCTTGTTATATTAATTAGATACGATTATTTGGATTGCTTTGGATTTTTGGATCTGGACTGCTTTTTGATTTGGATTGCCCTTTTTGATTTGTTTGCTTTTTGTGACCTCTTCCTTTTTCCTGGTAATGGAGCCAGCAAGAAAGAGGAAATCCTCCCCTGTCTGGGCTCAACAGAAGCATCAGTGTCCTCATTTATACCAGCTGGCACTGGCATTTTTATGTTCCCCTGCATCCTCTGTGGCTGGAGAGGTTTTGTCCAAGAAGAGGAATTGTCTAAACCCCAACACATTTGAAAAAAAATTCCTCAGTCCCATAAGCACAACACTGCACTAAAACTAGTAACAGTTCACTCCACAAACCCCCCCAGAAACAATTCTTAACTTTTCCCACCCCAGACTATTCTGTTGCAGTTTACTTTTGGCGCTTTTCCATTACCAGTACCAGCTCAACTCGACTCGACTCGGCTCGGCTCGCTTTTCGCTCCGTTTTACATTGCAGATAGTACCTCCACAATAGTACCTGGTCGTCATAGCGACGCCGCAGGAAACTGCCGTGCCTTAATCTTCTACGTGAGACACACCCGCTACCCACACACACAGGACAATGGAGGAAATCGAGTGTATGCTGTTTTTGGATGTTTTTGTTTTTGCTGTTTTTTTATTCAGGATACTCTGTCTGGCGCATGCAATGATGACGCAGTGAATAGTGACGATTCTCTCTGACCAATCAGCAGTCTGCCGTGTTTTCACGTCACATTTTAGTATCGCCTTAGCTCGCCTCAGCTCGCTTAGAACCTCGCCGGAGGTGGTACGAAAAAAAGTACCTGGAAGCAGGTACAGGTACAACTTTTACCAGCCCGTTCTCATCCTAGGGTGTCATATATTGACGCTTTTGACATTTCGTCGACATCGAACGCACATGGCACCCTTTAGCGTCAATATGAGACGCAGATAGAAATGGGCCAGAAGGCGCCTCCTAGCGGTCTAACCCTAACCCTACACCAGACCTAAACCTACCCATAACCGAACAAAGCTCTGTGCGTGTCATATTGACGCTAAAGGGTGCCATGTGCGTTCGATGTCGACGAAATGTCAAAAGCGTCAGTATATGACGCCCAAGGATGAGAATGCGTTGCTTTTACACAGTGGAAAACCATACAAAGCCGAGCCGAGTCGAGGCGAGCTGGTACTGTGTAGTGGAAAAGCGCCATTTATTACACTCCCTCCACCATAAGCATTGCACTCAACACAGTGTCACTTTTGCTGTTCATACTGTCACTATCCAAACAATTTATGAATAATTAATTAATTGTGCGTGTGACAGTTGTCTCTGCACAAGTAAATTCAGACACAGAAAGATATTGTTTTATCTTATCACGTTTTCCCTATTTAAACACAGTTACTCGCGTAGTGTAACTCGACCTAGGACGGTGACACAAAACAAAACTGTGTTTAAATAGGGAAAACGTGGAGGTGTTTGGTAGCTTCTCTGCTTGGCCCATATTGAATGAACTGAGTGAACAAAGTTTCGCCGCGCGCCAGAGCGATTGAGTGCACGCACTGAGACGAGAGAGGTATGTATCAACTCGTCTTAGTTAAGGGAATAACATAGTTTAATATGAAAATACGGTGGAGTATCCCTTTAAATACACAGGGATGGTAATCAACAGAACAGTGAACAGGTGGGGGCTAATCAGTAACCATAGTAACAAACAAGTGGTGGGGAAAATTATAACAAAGAAAACAAAGTCTGAATCCGAAATCGCCAACTATACCCTCATAATAGGGCATTATTTGAAGGGACAGCCATTTGTAGTTGTGTCCGAAACCATAGTGGACGATATTAAGTGCACTCATTCTATCCCACATTGCATCGCAATAACGAGTGTGCTGCCGATATACGCTCAACGGCTGTCTGAATTCACTCACTCGTTTTCGTTCATGTCTTCAAGTAAACTGTATTAGTGGGCTAACATAGGGAATAGTGATTGAGGGTTTAGGGGGCAATTTCGGATTCAGCCTAGGTCAAACCAAAACACAGGGACAAGAATTCAAGAAAAACAGATCATACATGTGACACTAATATTATTTTATTTCAGATATATATATATATATATATTTTTTTTTATGTATAGTTTTAGTGGCCGCTTGACCGTATATAACACTTTACAATAAGGTTTCATTTGTTAACATTAGTGAACTACCTTAGTTAACATGAAGTAATAATGAACTGCACTTCCCTTTCAAGGGAACTCCCGTTGCGTCGAGAATGACGCTATGGGGAACGCTTTGCGTGATGACGTCTTGAAGCACATGTAAAATCAGTCCAATGGTGTGGCGGAACGTCAGAGGCGGGTGACGTCACGTACCAGGAAGCTATAAAAGCCGGCCCGAAACAGAAAACGAAAGCTTTCTGAGTCTTCAGTCGCGCTCTGTGTTGAATCTGTCCTTGTTATTTGGTGTTGTCTGTCTATATATATATATATTCAGTATGGCGAGCAAGCAGCAGTTTAGAGTGTGTGTCCATCCCTGCCCGCGTTATTTAACGGGAGGTGACACACACACTCTTTGTGTTGTTTGTTTGGGAGAGGAGCATGCCCAGTCAGCACTCGAGGGTGGTGACTGTGTGCATTGCTGTGCGCTTCCATTGCGTACGCTCCGATCCCGGTTGGCACGGTTCAATCCCGATCACGTTCCCCAGGGCTCTGGTCCCGCTGCTGCCGAGGCACAGCGTCGATCTCAGACCTGGGGTTCGCAAATGGATCTATCAGTGGATGTTGAGACGGGCTCTGCCTTATCTCAGCAACCTTCTGATAGATCCAGTGCCTCTCATCAGGGTGTGGAAGCACGCGCTGCGGTTTCTTCCCCCCCGATGGAGGCACCAATACTGCAATTGTCCAGCTCTGAGGAGTTGGACGTTGTTAGTGTTGAAGCTGAGTCTGAGGATTCGCCACCTCAGTCTCATGCTTTTGAGGAATTGCTCGATGTTGTCACGAGAGCAGTTCACAGATTATCTATTGAGTGGCCAGAGGATAGGCAGGACGTTCGCTCGAAAAGTAAGCTCGACGAACGCTTCCTGCCATCTCGTGCACAGCCTCAGAGAAAAAGCCTTCCGTTTTTCCCCGATCTCCACACCGAGGTGTCGAGATCGTGGGGGAAACCTATGTCTTACAGAGTTTACACAACACAAACCTCTCACTACTCTTCCATTCACAATTATAAAGAGCATGGTTATGGGGAGATGCCGAAGGTGGAAGAGACGCTCGCGAGCTATCTCTCTCCAGCGACGGCATCTTCCTTGAAGGCTCCCTCTCTTCCCTCTAAACCAGTAAAATTTACTTCCTCGCTGGTTCATAAATCATATGCAGCCGCTGGTCAAGCTGCAGCGTGTCTGCATACGATGTCTATCATGCAGGCCTATCAGGCTGAATTATTGGGGGATTTAGAGGAGGGCGGGGGTATTGGTCCAGACACAGTGGCTGAACTACGCAGAGCCACGGATCTGTCTCTCAGGGCCACCAAGGAGACCGCTAAATCAATCGGGCGGTCTATGGCAGCCCTGGTGGCCACTGAGAGGCATCTGTGGCTCAATCTGAGCGACATAAAAGAAAAAGAAAAACATGTTCTCTTAGATGCTCCGGTTTCCACTGATGGTCTATTTGGTGATGTTGTGAACAGTGCGATAGCTAAATCACAAGAGGCCTCTAAACAGGCAGTTGCACTCCAAAGACTTCTCCCCCGCCGTTCATTCTATGAGGCTGCTGAGCGGGAGCAGCCTCACTCCTCTAAAAAGGGCGTTGAGCACCGTGCCACTCAGAAGCAGAGCGTGTCCTCCCGTGCTCCCCCACAAAAATCTCGGGGACACGGAGGGCGCGCTCAAACCCAGCAGTCTTCGAGGGGTAGGACGGATCTGCGGACCGTCATTACCGCCAAGAAGGCTGCTGGGAAAAAGTCCTGACGTCCGAGGGCTCAGGACAAATGAGGGTAGTCCCCCCCGAAGCAGAGCGGTTAACACCTCTTTTTACGGTGCCCGTCTCTCTTCGGTACCCTCAGGGGACCGTTCTGCCAACCCTGCCGCCTCCGGTGTTACAGGGCGCAGCGGTCTCCGGCGAGCACATATCTCAAGGACCACCCGGAAACGTAGTGGCCTCGGGATGCCCGCCCCCTCCGAGGAGGGTGTTAGAGCAGTCTGTTCGGTCGTTCCCTGCCGGTGCGCCGTTACAGGGCGACGAATTGACTACTCAACAACAACGAAATCCAGAAACCAGTCTCGAGAGGCTGGTACCTCTAGTAGAATCTTTGACAGCGTGGAAGCTACTGTCGAATGTTTCTCGTTGGGTCCTGCAGACCGTGGAAAAAGGGTATCAGATACAATTCAAAAAACGCCCACCTCGGTTTATGGGGGTCCTGCCCACAGTGGTGGGCCCCGAGCAGGTTCTGGTTATGGAACAGGAAGTAAACACTCTGTTAGAGAAAGGGGCCATAGAATATGTACCTCCCTCCAACAGGGAAACCGGATTTTACAGCCGGTATTTCATAGTTCCGAAAAAGGACGGGGGATTGCGTCCCATTTTAGATCTTCGAGTTCTGAACGAGTCAGTCATGCAGCTCAAGTTCAAAATGTTAACATTGAGACAGATCGTGCCACAGATCAGGTCCGAGGACTGGTTTGTCACGATAGACCTCAAGGACGCATATTTCCATATTTCCATCCGTCCGTGTCATTGGAAGTTCCTGAGGTTTGCTTTCGGGGGCAAAGCATACCAATATCGTGTTCTTCCATTCGGCCTAGCTTTATCACCCCGCACTTTCACCAAATGCATGGATGCAGCTCTGGCGCCACTACGCCTCCAGGGCATTCGCATTATGAACTACATCGACGATTGGTTGATTTTAGCTCAGTCGCAGCAGATGGCGGTTCAACATCGAGATGTTGTTCTCGCCCATATGAAAGAGCTGGGGTTACGGCTGAACGCCAAGAAGAGTGTGCTTTCTCCACTACAGAGGACCACTTTTTTAGGCGTGGTGTGGGATTCAGTGTCGATGCAGGCGCGCCTGTCACCGCCACGTATAGAGTCAATTCTTGCAGCTGTGAAAAGTGTAAAGCTAGGCCAGCTACTCACTGTCAAACAGTTCCAGAGACTGTTGGGTCTCATGGCAGCAGCTTCCAACGTGATACCTTTTGGACTGCTGCACATGAGGCCCCTGCAGTGGTGGCTCAGGACCAGGGGGTTTTCCCCGAGGGGCAACCCATTTCGCACAATCAGGGTCACGCGGCGATGCTTACGTGCCCTGGTTATGTGGAAGAAACCTTGGTTCCTGTCCCAGGGCCCAGTGTTGGGAGCTCCTTGTCGTCGCAAACTGCTAACGACGGATGCTTCCCTCACGGGTTGGGGAGCGATCCTGGAGGGTCGCTCAGCTCAAGGTCTGTGGGAAGACCATCATCGTTCCTGGCATATCAATCGCCTAGAGATGTTAGCTGTCTTCCGGGCTCTGAGGAGCTTTATCACAGATCTCAGGGGACACCATGTGCTAGTACATACGGACAACACGTCGGTAGTCGCCTATATCAACCACCAAGGGGGTTTGCGCTCGCGCCCGTTATCCAACTTGGCACGCCATATCCTCTTGTGGTCCCAGGGGAAGTTACTGTCACTCAGGGCAGCTTACATCCCCGGGGTCCAGAATTTAGGAGCAGACACTCTGTCGAGGCAGGGGCCGAGGCCCGGGGAATGGAGGCTCCACCCCGAGGTGGTGGAGCTGATATGGAGGGAGTTCGGCCAAGCACAAGTAGATTTGTTTGCGTCTCGAGAGACTTCTCACTGTCCACTTTGGTTCTCCCTCACGCATCCAGCTCCTCTGGGACTGGATGCTATGGTTCAGGCGTGGCCGAGGCTACGTCTGTACGCCTTTCCCCCAGTGGCTCTGCTCCCGGGAGTTCTGGAGAGAGTTCGCAGGGACCGGGTTTGCCTGCTTCTGATAGCCCCGCGCTGGCCGGGCAGAGTATGGTTTCCCGATCTGGTCTCCCTCCTCGACGGGCATCCTCTGGAGTTACCCGTCAGGAGAGACCTTCTGTCCCAGGCAGGGGGCTCAATATATCACCCCCGCCCAGAACTGTGGAACCTGTGGGCTTGGCCTCTGAGGGGGCCCAGCTCATAGAGTCAGGTCTCTCAACTGAGGTTGTTGAGACCATTCTACAGTCCAGAGCTCCCTCCACGAGGAAACTTTATGCCCTGAAGTGGAGAGTCTTCACTTCTTGGTGTAGTGACCGTCGGTTGGACCCAGTTAACTGCCCAATTGGTACAGTGCTGGAGTTCCTGCAAGACCGGTTCACGGCAGGTCTGACCCCGTCCACTTTAAAGGTTTATGTGGCGGCCATAGGTGCTTACCACATTCCTTTGGGTGGAATGTCTGTGGGGAAATACCCTTTGATATCTCGTTTCCTTCGTGGCACTTGGAGGCTGAGGCCTGCAGTTCGCTCTAGGGTTCCGCCATGGGACCTGTCCATTGCATTACAAGGCTTGTCCCTGGCCCCCTTTGAGCCCATTGAGGAGGTTCCTGAGAAGTTTTTAACTCTGAAAGCTCTTTTTCTCCTTGCTATTTCTTCTCTCAAGAGAATAGGGGATCTTCAAGCATTGTCAGTTGCTCCGTCATGCTTAGAGTTTGCTCCGGGTATGGTTAAAGCGTTTCTTCATCCAAGACCGGGTTATATCCCCAAGGTCCCCACTAATGTGGTCAGACCTGTTGTTCTGCAGGCCTTCTGTCCTCCTCCCTTTCAAAATGCTGACCAGGAGGCTAATAATTTGCTTTGCCCTGTGCGGGCGTTGGACGCATATGTCCACAGAGCTGCCCTGTGGCGTAAAAGTGATCAATTATTTGTGTGCTTTGGGTCCCCTAACAAAGGAGGTCCAGTGTCTAAGCAAAGGATGAGCAAGTGGGTGGTCGAGGCTATCTCACTTGCTTATGAAGCGGCTGGGCAGCCTTCTCCTTTGGCTGTCCGGTCGCACTCGACGAGGAGTATGGCGGCCTCTAAGGCCCTTATTTCAGGAGTTTCTTTACAGGACGTCTGTGATGCGGCAGGCTGGTCCTCACCGCACACTTTCGTCAGGTTCTACTCTCTGGATCTAGACTCTGCTCCAGGGTCTCATGTTTTGTCTTCCTAGTGCTGCTCTACTAGATTTCACACAGGACAGACATTCGTAGCTATGGAGGCGTTGGTATAGACGTTCCCCATAGCGTCATTCTCGACGCAACGGGAGTTCCCTTGAAAGGGAACGCCTCGGTTACGACTGTAACCTCGGTTCCCTGAAGAGGGAACGAGCGTTGCGTCGCCTTGCCATATCTCCTTCATGCCTGTCAGCTCGACTTCAGACTTTTACGAAGCTTTCGTTTTCTGTTTCGGGCCGGCTTTTATAGCTTCCTGGTACGTGACGTCACCCGCCTCTGACGTTCCGCCACACCATTGGACTGATTTTACATGTGCTTCAAGACGTCATCACGCAAAGCGTTCCCCATAGCGTCATTCTCGACGCAACGCTCGTTCCCTCTTCAGGGAACCGAGGTTACAGTCGTAACCGAGGCGTTCTACAGCATTTATTCATCTTAGTTAAAGTTAATTTCAACATTTACTAATACATTATTAAAATCAAAAGTTGTATTTGTTAACATTAGTTAATCACTGTGAACTACCATGAACAAACAATGAATTACTCTATTTTTTTTTATTAGCGTTAACAAAAAATAACAAACACAGTGACAAATGTATTGCTCATGGTTAGATAATACATTAAATAATGTTAACAAATTAAACCTTATTGTAAAGTGTAACCGTTTTAGTTAATCATAATAAATCTTGTCACGACAGACCACTTTGCTAACATTAGCAAAATGGCTTGCTTGGGTTTGTGTGTTATCATTTTAGTTTAAAAAATCCGTATCAATGAAAATGCTACATGACATGATTGATCATCCAGTCAATATTGTATATCAAAATTCATAATAGTGTACATTCTACAGTCTGACAGGAATGACAGTTGAGGTTGTAAAGTCTGTTTTGCCTTTCACATCAATTCACCGGGCTTATATCATACAAGCAACTCAGAGGAATTTAGGCATGTACTCAACTGATGATGGACGGCTCTTTGGAATTTCACAATATTGCATAATGCAAGGTATTTACTTGCATCAGTGAGAGCAGAATAGTCAATAGTAATAACAATAATACAAATAATAATAAAAGCATATCTCACAGACATCTGCAATAACAACTGGTTCCATAATAAATGTCACTGTCAATAAGTCAGAGATCTTATTAAACACACATACACATAAACTTGAACAATTATTGACACCAAGCCTGTCTTTGAGGTTCTTATGGTAGTTAAGGTAATTTCATTTCTCAAAACAGCTCATGGGCTAAAAGCAATATGAAAATGTCGCCTCACTCCTATCAAATTAATTAATTTTACAATAAAATTTGTTTTCTGATCTGAATCTATATATGCTACAATAAGGAGTACTTAATTGCTGAAAATGTTAGCTGTGGCTTTTGCCGTTCAGTGGAAGTCAGAACAAATGTACAAGCATTAGTATGTGTATCCACCACTTCGAGACTAAGACCATGAGGTAAGCTTTAAGGGTGAGTTGACCTTAAAGGACATTCACACAAATAACTCATCCATGGGATTTAGTATGTTCAGTCGTATCTTGGTGGGCCACCACTTCAATGTCTGCCATTGCCCACTCAGCACAACACAACACAAATCAACTATTAGGTATGCTGTCATGAAATACTGAATAGATTTTTACTAGATTTTCAGTCATTAGAATCTTTATTTATTTATTTATATTTTTAAAACAGGAAAAGATTAAGGACAATCGGGCCTGGCTCAGTATAAAACTGATTTTCAGCAGGTTCCTGCTCTGCAGAACATAAAAACCACATACAAAACAACAAAGCTCACACACTAGACAGCTAGAGACAACAACAGACACACAAACCAAGATATTGGGCAACAGAAGGGGCTATAGAGCCATCTCAATGGTCACAGATATACCTGTCCATTAAATGGCGAGCAAATGTTATTTTAAATAGTCTTCTTGATGTGATAGTTCTGATGTGCTGTGGGATCTCATTCCAGGTTTTAGTGAGCACATGAAAAAAAGATCTATGTCCATAACAGTTTCTAAAAGCCGGTAAAGGCAAAAGTCCATTTGTAAAAGATCTCGTAGTGTGCTCAGACCTTGAGCTAAGTTTCGGAACCAATTCGGTTAGAGCAGTTACAGTGTGTCCATTTGAGATTTGATAAAACAAGTTTATCCCATGGCTTATTTTATAGTTCTGAAATGTCAAGGCATTACACAAAGATAGTGCAGTACAGTGGTGAGTCCAGCCTGGAAGCCTGACATGGATCTTATAAGCTCTATTATAAAGTCTTATTACTGGTTCAATAATCTCATTTGTTGTTAGTGACCAAACAGGTAAACAATACGACAAAGTGGACAGAATGATGGCATGAAGATAGGTTTTTGAAACAGAAAGCAACAAATATGGTCTAATTTTGCTATAAACATATAACTTTTGGTTTAACTTTCTGGTTAGGGTTTGAACATGTTCTTGATAAGTAAGATGTGAGTCAAGATAGACTCCCAAATACTATAAACATATAACTTTTGGTTTAACTTTCTGGTTAGGGTTTGAACATGTTCTTGATAAGTAAGATGTGAGTCAAGATAGACTCCCAAATACTTATATGCTGATACAATTGAAAGCGTTTGATTAGAAAAAGTGATAGGATTGGACATGGATAGCTGTCTCCTAGATGAATAAAAATACATGCATTGTGTTTTCTTGACATTAAGTGTTAATGATTATCTTGCAGCCAGTTATGTAAATGCTGCAGATCTGTGTTAAGTTTGTAATTGATTGTGTCGACATTAGAACCAGAAAGAAAAATAACAGTGTCATCAGCATATAGCAAAGAACTAGAAAAATTCAAAACACAAGGAAGATCATTAATATACATAAGGAAAAGTAAAGGACCTAAAATACTGCCCTGTGGAACTCCCATAGAACACACTCGTGGCTGTGATGTTACTGTGCCGATTCTTACAGTCTGAGATCTGTCACTTAAATATGATGTAAACATATCTATTGCGGAAGATGACAAATGAAAAGAAAGAAGTTTGTTTAACAGAATTTGATGATTGACTGTATCAAAAGCTTTCTGAAAATCTATGTATATAACTCCAGTAATCTGACCCTTGTTTAGAGACGCACGTATTTGCTCAGTGAGAAGCAGCAAAGCCGACATAGTTGACCGCAAGGGTCAAAAGCCATGCTGGCAATCACTGAGCAGGTTATTATTTTCAAGGTGGTTAATTAGTTGATTATATAATATTTTTTCAAGCAACTTGGAAATGGTTGGGAGAATTGCAATTGGACGGTAGTTGGAAATATTAGTTGGATCATCAGACTTAAACATCGGGGTGATCTGGGCCGTTTTCCACAAGGCAGGAAATACTGATTGTCTAATACACAGATTAACTAAATGATGAAAGAGTGGTATAAGAGTACTGGCATGAGTTTTAAGAAAAGTCATGTTTAAATTATTTGTATCACAAGCATGAGAAGCATTCAGAGAACACAAAATATTAGTTATATCATTTTGTACAATTTCAGAAAAAGAGAATTGCTGAGATAATGCTGGTACTGATGTGAGAAACAGAGGAATAGTAAATTAAGAGGATAATTCTTGTACAGATGCAATAAAATACTCATTAAAAGAATTAGCAATTTTATCATGATCAGTAAGAAGAGTACCATTTATGGATATTTGTAAACTATTATTATTTTTAATTTTATTTTCACCAGTTATAGATTTCAATGTTTGCCATAATGTTCTAGGGTTGGAAACTGTTCGACTAATTTGATTTTCATAATAAGACTGTTTTGCTTTGTATAATTCAAATTTACACTTATTTCTAAACTGTGTGAAAATAAGCTTAGCTTCAGGTGTTTTTAATAATCTGTAAGCTTTCAAGGAAGAGGCCTTCTTTTTTAGGAGCTGTAAAATATCAGAAGTTACCCAAGGTACTGTATTTTGTCTAATATGTATTTTACAGGTAGTTGTATATTTTTGACGTATTGTCTCCACTCTCCTATGGAAATTTGACAGAACATGATCGGGATTTTGCAAAAACATCTCGTTACTCCAATCAGTATCAGCAAATTCAGCATTAAACTGAGACAATTTTGAATTTGGGACTTTTTTAATGTAATTATTTTTATGACATTTTGGCTGTTTGAAACATTTCATAATGACATATATGAGTGAATGATCTGAAACTGCTGTGTTTATCACTCCTGATATGCCATACTTGGAGGGTTGATTAGTGAAAACGCAAAGTCCGCTCAAATAACATGAAATTTCTCAGTAGTAGACTTCTGTTTGCTGAGCTGGTATAGCCTGGGCAACAATGGTAAAATTACCTGCTCTGATCACATGCTCTGGAGCTTTGTATGACTATACTTTACTTTGATAATTAGTCAAAAAATAAATCTGGTAAATCTGAGTATGTTGCAGAACTGAATTAAGAATAATATATTGATGTTTTATATTTTAATATAGGGCTATTTTCTGTCCAATTTGTGTGGACATGTTTCTTTCCCCCCCTTTTTTGTGTGTTGTTTAATTAGTGATTCTACATTTAAATATTGATGATTACAAGTTTGGGGGAAATGCGATTATTTGCTATTAATCACAGCAAATTGTGCGATTAATTAGTTTTTTTTGAATCGACTCCCAGCCGTAATATATATATATATATATATATATATATATATATATATATATATATATATAATTTTTTTTACATATTGCCCCTTTCTTACATTTGAGCCCCTGCCCCGATGAACTCTTTGCACGTCCCAGGAGGTTAGAAAAGTAACATAGGCTATGCAAGCTAGTCACCTTTTAAACTAATGAAAAGTTTCATTTGGATTTTAATGTTCAAAGTGTCTACAGGATAAAATAAATGAAAGTACTGGATACATGATGATGTATCTAAGTGCTAAAGTGTGTTACAGAAAAAAAGATCAGTAGTGCAGGTGAGGGAGGAAAGAGTTTCATTTTTCCACTATCAATTTCTACCTTACAACTGAAAATTAAACACAAAAGAAAAACATGAATAATCCTGTCCTAACCCTGTTTGTGACCAGTTCAAGGTACGTGCTGCAATAATCATGCCTTCTGTTGATGGTATGTCAAATTTGTATGTCTCAAAATGTCCATTTCTATCCACAAAACTTGCCAGAAGTCATGGTTTAAGGGGTTATTAAAAAAAATACAAAATCTTTATCCCCCCGCAAGCGTCTTGGTACCTACGTAACAGCACCGCTGCTGGACAAATTTATTGGGGAAACACTGCAGCACACCACAGTTCAAGTCAAACTGTGAGCATAGCCAGCAGGGCCAGTGGGTGCCTAGCTACGTTAGCAAGTATTGCTAATAAACTAAAGTATAGTGTGTATGGCTAATAAACAAGAATTTAATCACAACATAACAATGACACATACTGTAGTAAAGCACAATGAAAAGCGAAGGCCAAAGGGAACTAGAAAGTTACAGGCGGGTGAGTTTGATCAAGGTTGGCGCTAAACTCTGCAGGAAAGTAGAAATAGAGTTAAAAAACCCTGCTTTAAAGAAACGTCAGCAAATTTTTGTGGCAACGTAAGTCCATTGTCAAATCACTTACTTAGAGGTCACTTCAAAACCAAACAGCTATATATTGGTGAATGCGGCAAATTAGCAAAATTCCAGAACGCTAGATGCCTATTGAGAGATGACTGCATTTTACCTGGAATGTTTATAAAGGTAAACTTTATTGAACCTTTGCTAGTTATGTCCAAGGATCTAGGCCTAATACTTATATACACTTAACATCGCACATGCCCAAATTGTCTTGCTCTGGTTGAACAGGAATGGGGCATGGAAATGTGATTGCATGTTTATCCACTGGGGGCACACTTGAGATCTAAGCACATCTGCGAGGAAGTGCTTCAGTTTGAGTCAAATGAGTTCAAGCCTCACAAGAGCTCTCCATTTATTGAATTTGTGAAGAAAGACAATTTAGGACACTACATTAATATTTTCACAACTCTTGCTTTTCTTCAAATATCAAGTGTAAAATCAAAACGTTGGCAAGCCATTTTTTAAACTCTCTGCATATTAATTGGATAGTAAAACAGAGCCTTTTAGCATGTCCTCTCTTCATGACCTCTCTTTTGTTCATCATACCAATTATCTTGGTTGCTGTCAAATCCAACAAAAAATCAGTTCAGCAAAACACAATATGCTATGTTCAAAAGATAGACCAATACAATTATAACCACTGATTGAGTGGATAGCCTGGTTCACTAGCAATGGGTTTGAGCATGTTCAATTTTAAACAGAACAGAAATATTTTTTGAAATCTCTCTGATGATGTATGCCGGAATTATTCAATCATTTACTCTGCTTAAACTCTGCCCCTTTCTTATTTTTGACTGCAAGCTTACATTCATTTTTGAGAGAAGAGTCCTCATCTCAAAATTTAATTAACAGCCAATGGATAGAACTATGCCATCGACATACCCTTTTTCTTTTTCGATAATTCGTTACAGTATATCACAATATGGAAGAAAAGATAAATCGCTACTTCAGTTTCATCGCAATGCCTGCTCAGGTTGTCCGCAGACACTTTACATTTTTAATTATGTTTTATTTTTTTCAATTACAAGTATTTATTAAAAGTCAAATGTGCAAGAATATTCTTTTTTTCTGTGACACTGGACTTGGAAACTGAGATGTAATAAACCAACTATAATGCCACTAGTGGTATTGGTCTCATTAATAATGTAACTGAACATGGCAAACTATTAGACTGTCCGAATAACATAAAAGTGCAATGCAAATGATACAGCACACAATAGAGAGTGCATGCAGCCAGACTCTACTGAAAAAAAAAAATGCTTTGAGTACATACTACCTAAAAATAAAATAATGAAAGGGTTATGAAGGAAAAGGTTGTTAATACTGAATAAAATCAGCATTTTAATGCATAACACTTCCTTGTTTGCTAGACAGCAGGAACAGAGTCAGGTCTTCAGAGACAACAAACAAAGACATCCTTGGAGCAGAGAGAAAAGAACATGCTGAACACAGTCAAGGAAAAACATGAATAATTGTTCAAGCCTAGTCATTCCGAATTACTGAAAAACATCTGAACTTCTGTATTCTTTGCCATCTTTTTGTGAACAAAGAAAAAACGGGCCTTAACATAAGCCAAGAGATAAATTGCTGTGGAGACATTGAACGTTATGCCAAATATTGTATGAACCAGGGAAAGTCTCCAGGCAACGGCAGTGTTAACTAAGCAATGTGGTATTTTTTCTCAAGCCACGACAGCTGGCTGTGGACCAAGCATTCAAACTTGCAGGGGTTGCCTTATCATTTTAATCTAGGATTAGTCTTCCATGCCCATATTTTTAACTGGTCCCAAATCAGTTGGAAAGGTCTATCTCAACCATCATTAACGACCCTTGCCTAATCCTGCTCCACCCCATAAAGGAATCACCAATCTTTTCCCTATTATGTGAATAATTCTCTTTCATTTTATTTTCAGCAGAGCTGCAGCAAGACATCTTTTCACTAATGATAGAATGGACACAGGGAACATTTCATAGGTTTGGCCATACGTTTGACAAAATGTTTTTTTTTTTTTTTTTATATCTGCCACAAGCAGTCCATTGTTCATTCAACTTCTCTTCTGACCCCTAGTAAAAAAAAAAAAACAATATACTTTAAAAGAATGCTGCTACCTGAATGAATGATTTTGGACATTTCATTTTATGTTAATTACATTAAATAAATTTATATTAAGAGCAAATAGCTAAACTTTACAGTCATTTTGATCCACTTAATTAGGACTTAGGGATGGCTGTATGTAAAATCATAATTACTTTTATTGTATTCTAAAAAATATTAAAGTTTACTGCTGGATGTATTAACAAGTATTTATGGTACAATAAAATATATACTTTAAGGTCATTTTTATTGAAACTTGCATGTCATGCATTCAAATATAATTGTAATTACACACTTTAAAGGATGAAATTGCAATAGAGTAAATTTAATATCACTTTAAAATATCTTTAAATGTAATATCAAATACAATAACTATAATAATAATTTAATCAAGTATACTTTACATGTGTAACATGTATCTCAGTGTGCTTTCACATTTGGTTCAATCACTTGGTCCAAACCAAAGTTCCATTGCCTCTCTCGGGTACAAACCTGAGTCCGTAAAAAAGCGTTATCATCATTCAAACGAAACAAACTCTGATATCAGTCAAAAGTGTTGGTGGGTGTTTACACTTTGTTGATCAGGTCTCTTGTACGGTGGTCGTGCAGAGCTCAATGCGCTGCAACTGAAGAAAACACATGCAAATAAAAAACACCAGCAAATTAAGAAAACATCTTCATCTTGACAACACGTGCTGCAAATACTCACCACATAACCAAATACAAAAAAGCACTGCAAATAGCACGGAAATGTTTCAAGGAGACCCCAACAAGTGACAAACCTAGCTGGGACCGCTTATTGTCCAATGTCTACTTGTCAGTGGTGTTTATTTATTTATTTATTTTTTATTTTAACATCATGATCATATGTGCATTGTGAATATTCCAAACATTTCGGCATTCGGTGTGACATGGACTTCACATTTAAAAGTGTAATTCAAGTGTAATCCTGTCCTCAGGATCCAACTGTTGTATCCTTAATTTCACAGGAAACGAATGATGCATTTGAAGGAGCCTTCAAATTGGGAAAGCCTACGTTACGCCACGGCCTTTGAATGACCCCTTCTCTGAGTCTCTTAAGACCCTGAAATGGGACGCAGCAAAGATCTAAAAACTCTCTTGTGTGGTCCTCAAGGGAACGGTCCTCTTGCTCAAGGAGGAAGAGGCAAACAGCTGGTAAGTCCGTCGCTTTTAATTCTTGTGGTCGGATCTTCTGTTATAGGCCTACTGGTTACAAGCACGACGAAGGAGATTTAATTATACAGTCTTTATCAACAGTCCAAAATAAAATGAGATCACAGGAATACATGTAGGAGTAACACAAACCACATAATATATAAACGAGAACCAACAAAATATTACAGCAAACTCAGTTCTTTATAAAAACAAGGCAAACAGAAACTAAACAAGACAGGTGAAAGTAATAGGTAACTATGGAATTCGAAATTAAACAGTGCGGGGAAACAGGAACTAAAGGAAACTTAGCAGAATGACAAAATAAAAGAACCCTAAACCAAACATAACATTTACTTAATGGTTCAGATTTAGAGAGATTTCCACCGTCAAATAAGGACAGAGAGTGAATAAGCCTTAAATTTTACTTTTGCTTGAAGTGCTTTCCTCTGTGGTGGCAGCTGTACTCACAAGCCAGGATTTAAACACAAGATTTATAAAAAAATAAAATAAAAAAAAAACCCGGACACATGCATTTGTCTCAGTTGGAAACAAACCAATGAACTAGAAGACCCATTATGTTCCCTAAAATTTTGCGCAAGCATGCATAAATAAATAAATAAATAAATAACTAAATAAATACATACATACATACATATAATTGAGCAGTGAATCTCAAAAGACTTTCACCAAGCACATACAAAGATAAACTGTCTTAAATTACCCTAAATGGATTAAGCTGCTGAATATAGAATCTTAATTTCATGACGGTTCTCCAAGTGGCTTCTAATGCAGTTAAATTACAGCAGCAGTCGCAGCCTGCCAGAAAACACAAAGCTACAGCTTTTTGTTTCCTCTGGTTAAGACAATTTATGATTTAAAGGGAGAAAAAATGGTTTGAGATTGTGTGTCTTGTTTGATTGATCATTTGCAATTTATTTAATGTTGAACATTGTAGACATGAATTTAACAGAATTACCTTTTTATTTACTAGAATGTATCTACCCCTCTCTCTCTTGGTCTCGCTCAATATTCTTTATTAATCTACAGCACTTTATTTGATGAGTGATTTTTTCCCCATTCTGGAAAGCCTTGAACAATTAGTAGTCTCACAAAACATTTCTCAAAAAGTGCTGAAGTGATTGAATACAATCACTCCTTCCCCATTCGTTTAGCAGAGCGAGTGATTTTTCACTGGCTAATGGGAAACATTTATTGACTGGTTGACCTAGTTTAAGCTCCCTCAAAGTTCCAAACCATCAGATACTGTAATGTGGCTTCTATTTGATATAGAAGTATTTAACTCTACAAACATTTAGTGTCTTCAAATGTTACGTTTAGTGTAAGATAATGTTTGTACCTTGAATCACTGATAATTCGTAAAATTTGCTGCATCACCCTCCACCAAGATCATGGTGCTTTGAACTCGCACAGAGTCTGTGAACATCAAACACAATAAGTCAGTGACAGTGTGACAGATGTTGTGTCCTTGTGTCCCAAAGAACGAACTGCATCTGTGCAGGTTAACAGGTTAATTGATCACTGATGGGACTTCATTCATCACCCATACTGTACATGGGGAAAAAAAGGACCTTGGTGATGAGAACTCCATTTATGTTCATGCCTCATTTTGTGGAATAAAAAAGTTGTTTTTATTATTCCATTTATATTTATAAAACTTACAAGGGTGATTCACTGAGAAATCTGAACTACATTACGTTTTTTTTCCCTCTTGAGTTGAGAAGAACTTTGTCAAAAAAGAGCAGACAGCCATTTGAAAACACTCCTGCTATTGCCAAATATATAAGAAATGCTCAGAGGAAAACACAACATTTATCAGAGAGATACTTATTTGAACCAAAGATAACTGTAGGGCCTGTGTTATCTTAGTAAATAGAGGATATGTGCCATGTGTGGATACGTGAGTATTTATTCGTGTTCTACACCGTACCAAAGAAATGATCTGGCTTTATGCCACACTTACATCAACTCAGTACATCAAAGTCTCAGTGTAGGGGCTTGATTAATTTCACAGCGCTGAATTCTGGCATGGATCTATATTTTATCTATGTATTCAGTACAGTCTATGGAATTGAGAATATAAATTGTGTAATTATAAAGTAAAGCCCTATTTAAAGTGATTCGTTTTCTATGTGGAGGTGGGGTAATATAATGATTAACAAACCTTCTCTGTGATTTTAATCCCATCTGAATTCCAGATTATTTTATGCACTGCATGTGCCAGCAAAGATTCTGCAATGTCCTGAAGTATGAACAAAGGTAAATCCTATTTGAATTTTAGTAAAAGTCTATGAATCTTCATCAAATGAGATGTTCTCCCAAAAAAAATCTGTCATCATTTACTCGCTCACATGCTGTTCCAAACCCTTATGGTTCTGAATATTTTACTTTACATATTTTGAGAAATGGAACTCTATGGTTACCAACATTCTTCAAAATATGTATGTTGACCAATGAGAAGACACTTGTTTTCATGTGTTCATGGTCACTTGAACCTTTTTTAATGGCTGAATCGTATAGAGGTGCTATGTTCTGTTTCCCTGTTGCTGTATGTACTTTTGTTATGTTTATTAATAAAGTTTGTGCTGCATTGGGATCCTGCTCTCCTGCTCTCCTTCGCCCCTGAGTCACAAATGTTACAGTGTTTCCTCTTTCAGGCCAGCCAGTTGTGTGCAGCCTTGGCTGGTTGTTATTACTCTCCCATCTGAGCTGTTTTGTAAGGTAGGAGAGACAATTGGCACTTGTTGTATTTTGGGTGTGAGTTGCTGATCCACAAGGGTTTCTAAGAAGGATTCACTCATAAACAGTCAGGCTGACTATGTGTCCTATGAATGTGGCTCTGAAGAGACTTACTGACAGCGAGTGCTTGCAGCCGACTTTCCTACTGCTAGTTGGCACTGAATTCTAAATAATTCACTTTTCAGATGACAGCAGACATAAGATACATATTCAAGTAAAAGACAATGTACTCTACAGAAGCATTGCAGTTTAATATCTGGAGGAGTGGGGTTGCAGTTTTCATTATTATTTTTATATAAATTAAGTTTGCAAGAAATACATATACTTCTGTTTTGTAATGAGGAGCACCCAACTATGGCTTGATTACATGAGAGATAAGTGAATTTGTTATACTGTATATAGATAGACTCTGATTAATCAACTATTGGAATCTGTCCTAAAATACAAGACAATGTGGGGTCGTCAGGTTGGAAACATAGAGGCTCAAGATCAATTCAAGTTGACTGGAATGGGAGGAAATAAACTGACCTGTAATTTTGCACTGGTGTGGGTTAAGTATAGGTTTTTCAACCTGCTTGAATGTGGGGAAGAAAAACATAGTCAGGAGTGATGTGTTGATTATGTCTGTCAGTGCAGGTAAGAGTGTAGAAGGGATGAGTTGTAGTAGATGGGAGGCAATAAGTTCAAGAGGGCAAGTGGTAGGTTGGTTGAATTGGAGAAGCTTAAAGATACGTGAATGGAGGAAAAAGACAGCAGAGACTTGCATGGATCAGTGATATATGTATGTTTTATTGACTCTTGAAATAGTTATAGCATGTTATGAATATGATGATGTTAATGCAAAAGTTCTGCTTTGCACATTTTGCATGTCTGCCTTTATTTAGCACACCTGGTTCAGAGCATCAGCTTGTTAGGAAAGAGCTACATAAACAGAACTGAGTGAGTCAGAACAAGGAAACATGCAAAATGTGTGGAGCGGTGGGTCCCCAGGAGTTGAGAAACACTACATTAATCCCAACATTACATGCTAAAAGTTTTTGCTCTCTTTGCATGGAGACTGATATCTTTACACTTCTCCAGTTCAACCAACCCTCTTGCCCTTATTGCAAGCAAGCAATCTCTGTCAGGGTTCTGTCACTTCAGTCCATAGACAGTACAAGAAATGGACACAGGGACCCCATTGGATTCAACGGAGAAAAGTGAAGTCAACTAGATGTACCGCAGGGCGGTACAAAATATGACCGCCGCTCAGGCCTGCACTGGCTTTCCACAAAAATAAATGACGTGGAGCAATTTGGCTGTATTGCGTGTTTATGTATATACCTAAAAAAAGTAGTAGTATGTGCATGTCTGTGTGTATGTGTGTATGTTTGTGTATGTGTGTGTGTGTGTCTGTGTGTGTCTGTGCGTGTATGTGTGCCTGCGTACATGTGTGTGCACGTGTGTGTTTGTGTGTGTGAGTCTGTGCATGTGGATTTGTATGTGTGTGTATGGGTGTGTGTCTGTGCGTGTGGATGTCAGTGTGTGTGCATGCTTGCGTTTGTTTGTATTCCTGCATGTGTGTGTGTGTGACAGTATCATCCTAAACCAGCAACCCTTCGCTCAACACCACCATCTACAGGCCGATGAGTGTACAGTCACTAAATGTGCACGTAAATGAATTTATTTTATACCCCCCCATGGATGAAATTCTACGAAACTTAGCATACCCCCAGAGGATGTCAAGTTAATCATACACATGAAATATGGTGCAGTTCTGAACATCTCAACTGAAGATAGGGGCGATTAAAGTAGAATAATATTGCATTTAAATTTTTTATGGGAGTGGCGTAAATCACAAATGAGTGATTATGGGCTAGGTTGATGTGGGCCCTTAAGACCAACATACCATAAAAATTTCTTCATCCTCGGTGCCACGGTTCAGGTAGTTATGTAGGAAAAACTGCATTTTTGGGGTTTGGGGGGGCCCAGCTCGGGGGGGGAGTGGCCCCCGGGGACCAAACGAAATTTTTCCGTAAAAGTCTAGTGGGGCTACATGCCCACACAATTTCATGTTCCCCGGTGTTTCGGTGTCCCTGGTATCGTTGACGGAAAATTCAGTAGGTGACGAAAAAAAAAAAAAAAAACTTTGACAATCGATTATGGGCTAGGTTGATGTGGGCCCTTAAGACCAACATACCATAAAAAATTCGTCATCCTCGGTGCCACGGTTCAGGTAGTTATGTAGGAAAAACTGCATTTTTGGGGTTTGGGGGGCCCCAGCTCGGGGGGGGGAGTGGCCCCCGGGGACCAAACGAAATTTTTCCGTAAAAGTCTAGTGGGGCTACATGCCCACCAAATTTCATGTTCCCCGGTGCTTCGAAAAGGTGACGAAAAAAAAAAAAAAAACTTTGACAATCCCTATATGACCGCTTTCGCTAGCTACGCTAGCGGCGGTCATAATTAGAAGCACTCACTTCCTGATGGCTGAGCGTACTGCGCAGACTCAAACTGAGCTTGACGACGTAGATGTGATATGAACAACCTGTCTGTTCAAGTTCAAAGTTTTATTTGCCATTTGCAGAGCACAAAAAGAAATGTAAACATACATAGGAATTGTACTGCATCACCCTTAGAGTCAATATATATATACATACATATATATATACACATACATACAAACACACACACACACACACACACACACACACACACACACACACACACACACACATATATATATATATATATATATATATATATATATATATATATACACATATATAAATAAATTAATGAATAAATAAACACATTGCACCAGTGCTTGCTAGCCATATATACCATATATACCTTATTTCTATGAGTTAGCTATTAGTCTCACCACTGCTTAATAAAAGCTGTTATAGAAGCGTGTTTTATGTGTGATGATACTGTCCGCTCTTATATGTCTCAGGCTGTAGGTTTTGTGTCTGGGCTTCAAAAGTGAGTGAGCTGGGTGATGAATGTCACCAAGTATGGACTTAGCTTTCTTCTTACAGCGCTCTGTGTACAGTTTGGTCATGGGTGTGAGGTTTGTCCCATTGATTCTCTCTGCAGTCTTTATAGTCTTTATATGTCTGTCTTCTAGAAGCTGTGACAAGAGAAATCTGAATCATTCACTTCCGAATCTTGCAGAGACGAGTAGGAGGTGTCCATGAGCTAGCAGCAGGATAAACTTTTGCCAAGTATTCTGATTAATTATTATGTCATTTTGCCTCCATGTCCCCCCGATTGCCCGCGAGCTTCTCCTCCTGTCTATAAGGTAATTTCTCTACTGTGCGACAGAGAGTCGTGTGGTTATGAGGCAGTCGTTAGCCTATTTTTACATAAACTGCTTCTACGGGGCCATAACGTAAGATACAAGGTAATGGAGCCTTTTATACATTTTCGTGTTTCTTTAGAAATAAATAATGGACAAATGGAGTCTTTAAACGCCTAAGATGTAAAGTTATTCGCTGTCAAAGTGACACCAAAATGAATGGGAGTCAATGGAATGCTAACAGCAGGTGATGGTCTGCTAATCAATGGCGGCACCCAGGGAAGCTTCAGTGTTTTCCGAAACATTGCCCCCCTGCTTCAGTCTAGTTTATTCTTGGTTTTGTGATGGAGCCCTGACACTCCCGTATTGTCTTGTCTTTGTGTGAGCGCACAGTTTCGAGCGTCCTCAAGCCGTGCACTCTTCTGGCCACGTGAGTTGTCTTGTGTGTGGGGCGTGGTGTTCGGATCTCAGCACGTCGGTCTAGTTTGGTTTTGTGTCGGGATTCGGACAGTCATGCTCCATGTGTTTGTCGTCTGTCGTGAGCGCACAGAGTAAGTATTTGCTCATTCAAGAGCACCCTGTCTTATTGTGTGAGGGTGCAGTTTTGAGTTTGCTCGGGCCATACGCTGTTCTGTCCGCATGTTTTGTATTGTGCTGTGTAGCACTCGGCTGGTGTTTTTCACTGGCTGCGTGCTTTCATGTCCTGTTTTGTGTGAACAACACGTGGCTTATGAGTTCTCATTAGCTGCGTGTTCTTGTCTTGTTTTTTTTTTGAGCACATGGCTTGTCATGTATGTTTCCTTGTGCCATGTGCTCTCAGGCCCCGTTTACACGTACATGGTTATTTTGAAAAACTGAGACATTTGCCTTTGTTCGTGCCCTTCGTTTACACGCAAATGGAGAATTCGCGTCTAAAAACGATTCTTTCTAAAAACTCTGGCCAGAGTGTAGATTTTGTAAAACATTGTTTGCACGTTTGCATGTAAACTGAGAAAAACGTCTCGGGTTACGTATGTAACCCTTGTTCCCTTAGAGGAAACGAGACTGCGTCAATGACACTTTGGGGACGCTCCCTTAGCGTAGAGGCTCTGAAGTATGAATGAAAACTAATCCAATCCTATTCACGAGTTCACACTTACAAATAAGTCAGATAGAATAAATGCATATTTGGCGTGCTGTCCGAGGAGAGGGCTCCGGGCTCGGTATTTGGCCCGAACCCAGAGTACTCCCCCCGTATTCCTGGCTGTGAAAGAACAAGCCAAGAGTGAGGAGTCGGGGTGGTGGAGGGATGCTGAAAACTGTCAAGGAAGTTAGATAAGTTGACAGAGTGAATATATATATATGCTTCCTCTCATGCTGATAGGGTAGACATGGTAATTGTTTGAGTTGATTGATTGATTGATTGATTGATTGCTTGATTATTTGTGCTCCTCCCGAACTTTGTTAATAAAACATAATTTCACGAGTTCACACTTACAAATAAGTCAGATAGAATAAATGCATATTTGGCGTGCTGTCCGAGGAGAGGGCTCCGGGCTCGGTATTTGGCCCAAACCCAGAGTACTCCCCCCAAAAGCTGCAAATAAATGCCGGACAGCCACCAGAATGATGTTGATGTTGATGACCCCCCAAAAACTTGCAGAGTGCAAAGCTTAAGGTATCAGAAGTGGGAAAGGGTTAGTCGCTGGAAGGCTTCTTGTAACATCGGATGGGAGTTGGTTGTCATGACGTTGGATGGTTGTGCCTCTCTAGTAGTAGGCTAGGGATGGTACGTAATGTACTTTGCGGAAGAGAATGGTATAACCGCTGCAGTGTGATGAAGCCAGTGTGATGAGAATTAGTTCCTGCAGGAGCGGAGGAGATGACACTGCTGCGGCAGTGGATCAAACTTGATTTCGACTTGCTTTCCAATTATCTGATGCAGAAGGATGGAGAATTGAGTACTTGTGGGAACGGAAGAGGAAACACTGCTGCGGCAGTGAAAGCGAGTTGGATGGAGAAACGGAGCTCCTGCGGGAGCGAAGGGGATGACACTGCTGCGGCAATGTACCAAACTTGCTTTTCAACTTGCTTTTAAGTATCGAAAACAATTTGGACATAGAACTGAGCTCCTGTGTGAGTGGAGTAGATGACACTGCTGCGGCAGTGGAGCAAGTTTGGACGGAGTAACGGAACTCCTGCAGGTGCGGAGTGGATGACACTGCTGCGGCAGTGGACCAAACTTGCTTTCAATTTGCTTTTAAATATCCAAACTATTTTGGACGGAGTAACGGAGGTCCTGCGGGAGCGGGGTAGATGATACTGCTGCGGCAGTGGACAAGTTTGGATGGAGTAACGAAGTTCCAGAGGGAGCGGAGTAGCTGACACTGCTGCGGCAGTGGACCAAACTCGCTTTCTTAAATATCCAAACTATTTTGGACGGAGTAACGGAGCTGGCTGCGGGAGTGGAGTAGATGACACTGCTGCGGCAGTGGACCAAACTTGCTTTCTTAAATATCAAAACTATTTTGGACGGAGTAACGGAGCTGCCTGTGGGAGCAGAGTAGAAGACACTGCTGCGGAAGTGGAATAAGTTTGGACGGAGTGACGGAACTTCTGCGGGAGTGGAGTAGGTTAGCTGTAGTAGACTTGGTTGACTTGCTTTTAACTGTCCGATGAGCCAGTTGGGTGGAGAATGGGCTCCTGTTGGAAGAAGAGATGATGCTGCTGTTGTGGTGTTGGAAACAACTTGCTTTCAAACTGTGATCCGAAAGGTGAGTGGGACAGAGATCTGATCTCCTGCTGGAGCGGAAAATAGCACTGCTGTGGCAGTAAAGTGAGTTAGGATGGGGAACGTGGCTCCTGCAGGAGTGGTGGTCTGTAGGGTTGGGTGTATGAGAAGTTGTCAAAAGAATTGATGAGGGTTCGTTGGGCTTCTTTGATATGGAAGCGATTTGAGCGGATGTAACTCGAAAGCCTCCGCTGACCAGCGGCCAAGTGCTTGGATCTGCTGCTGAGAGAGGCCTTTTTTGGGCAGCTGTTGCTGCGCCTATGCAAAATGAATGGCTGGAAAAGTGGTCTGCTGGGATGCCTGAATGGAGCAAAATTTGATCTGTCTTACTTTGCTTATTGTGGGGTGGACTTTTGGGTTAAAGCTGGAAGTGATGGTGAGTTCTGAGCATCTGAGGAAACTGAAAAAAGCCACTATGAACATTGCGTCCAGTGTGCGGGCAGTGTTGGTGGAGTGGTAGCCTTGGCGGAGGGTGGAGATGCATATAGTAAGTATGTCTAACGTTATTGGTTGTCTGGCATCTGGGCGAGTAGGTTGGGTTATGAGGTTAATTGCTCATGGAAGAGATGGGTTTTCATTTGTCTTTGAATGTTGCCAGGGATTCTGCATTCCGGATGAGGGTGGGGAGAGCATTCCACCAGCATGGAACTGTGAATGATAATGTTCTGGAAAGTGATTTTGTGTCTCTCTGTGATGGAACCACGAGACGTCCCTCGTTGATCGACCGTAGGCTTCTGGTAGGGATGTAGGTTTGTAGGAGTGAGTAAAAGTAGGAGGGAGCTGAGCCTGTGATAGATCTGTGAGCAAGCGTCAATGCCTTGAACTTGATGCGAGAGACAAGACGACAAGACGAGCTGAAGACAAGACGAGCTGCAGCGTTCTGAATCCTTTGTAGATGTTTAGTTGCACATGATGGAGGTCCAGCTAGAAGAGCATTGCAGTTCTTGATGCTGTTGAGATAGGATATGAATGAAGTGATGGCGAGCAGAGAAATTGGGAAAAGGCAGGTTGTATGGGAAGTGGAAAGACTTTTAAAGCTTCCATGCGGTTAAGTAGGATTGTAGGGTGCTGGGTGAAACGGCTTGAAGAATGGAATTAAGAGAGGCGTCAAGAAGTGTTTTCAATGGGTGGTTAATGTGGATATCAGCTCTGAAGTGAGGTACTGAGGTTGGGAATGGGTCCGTGTCTGGTGCCAGCAACCTGAATTTCTGGAAAGCAAAACGTGACCCGGGAACATGTTTTGCAGTTATGATGAACTGATCGCAGGCTGCAATCCAAATGAGGCATCTTAGGAGAGGCATTACTGCAGGGGAAATTTGAGCGGCCTTGTTGATGCAATGCACGGATGCTTCGTTGTTGCAGTGTACTATGATGCTGTTAGAGGACCATTCTTTACCCCACAGGAAAGCTGCTTCCACTAAAGGATACAACTCGAACAGTGCTGAGGATGTTAATGACTGCGGTGAGTCTAACAGCTGGGCGGGCCATGTAAACTTGAACCAACGGCCTTGGTAGAATCCCCCGAAACCGATAGAGGGAGCTGCGTTGGTGAACAGTTGGATATCCACAGGGAGAGAAATCAGATTTTTTTTTTTTTTTTTTTAGAAAAAGGACAGGCCATTCAATTATTTAAGAAAGGTTAGACAGAAACTAAGCTCCTGCAGGAGCCAATGGTCACATCACTGCTGCGGCAGTGGAGAACATTAGCTAGAGAAACTGAGCTCCAGCAGGAGCGTGAGGAGACATCACTGCTGCGGCAGTGAAGTCAATGTTAGCCAGAGAAACTGGACTCCAGTGGGAGCAGAATGGACTGCTGTGACAGTGAAGAAGTTTAACCAGAGGAACGGCAGAGACGGAGCTGCTGTGGGAGCGGAGGAGATGACACTGCTGTGGCAATGTGAGAAGGCATCCTACGGGAACGGTGTGGATATGTTGAGCTTGTAGGTTTAGAGTTTAGAGGGCAGCCTTGCAGGATTATGCACATCTGAAGTTTAAGTGGCCAAGCGAAGATAGTAGTTCGCGTTTAGGACAGTTTAAAATGTCTGAGAAAGTGGATGAAACCAGAAATATCCTTTGCAGTGCAGTGCAGCCTGGAAATTAACTGTATCCAAGTTAATGCCCAGAATTCAATGGATGTGGCTAGACCCATGGTTTATCCTGGGTGACTGGAATCCAAAGCTCACCAGAACCGTGTGGGGCTGAGAGATCGATTGCTAAATTATTTTTATTTTATTTATTTTGAATGAATACATTAGAAGCCTAAATTGTTTATAACCTGATTTGATAACGCATCGATTTGATACTGTAGTTGTTGTTTGATCATCAAACAGCAAAGTACAATCTGATTTAGATGATTGTTTGTTCCTTTATCTGTTGCTGGTTCATTTATTTAGCCAAGTTCAAAATAGACTCACTTATGGTAAAAGACAAAGAGCTTTCATAGAATTTTGCGCCTTGAATTTATCCAATTGTGTTTTAAAATCACTAAGGACTTCAAACTTTGCCGTGGAAACACACTGCTTGTGTGTATTTTATCTAAAAATTTCTCTTCATTTCTATGGGTCACATTACCTGCCGATTTTGTTCGTTCTGAATCAGATTTTTTTTTTTTTCCAATGGTGAAGCTGTGGTTTTAAATTACTTTAAAATAAAAATACAGCTGTGCTATAACGAAGTTTCGAAGCGATTTTGTAGATAAATTGCAAGACAACGTTAACGATAGGTTCTTAATGATTTTGTGTGCGTGCAATCCAATGTGCGAGCTACTGTTTGTACGTGAGAGTTTAAGCCACAAGGAAGCAGCGCGTTATTGACGTCAAATTAATTTGAACAGAAACCGTTTAAAACTTGTATTCCCCCGATCAAAATTAATATCTAGATGGCATAACTGTGCTTGAGACTCGACTGAAGCGATGCGAAATTTAACCAGGGACAAAAATGAGAAGGTTTTGAGCTGAGCACTCACGGAGTCGAGCCAGCGGGTCTAGAGTGTGAGCTGGCCGGCCGGGACTAAATCTGCGGCGCGGCTTACTGAGGGCCTGCTGCGGCGGCCTGGTCTTGGAGGAAGACCCGTTTGTTCGTGTGAAGAGGGCGGCATTGCCCGAGACGCGAGCGTGGTGCTCGGCGGGCCTTATAGTCCATTTCTCTATTGCAGTAATTATTGAATGGTCCGGTTTAGAGCAATGCGCGGAAGGAGATCGCGGATGTTTCGCCCGTGGTGGTGAGGACCCGTTTGTTTGGCCTGACGCCCGCGAGATAACACCAGAGATTTGCGGCAAAGATTCCTGAAGGACGAAAGATTCTTCATTGGACGGGAGAGCTCATTTCGGAAATGATAGGAAGGTAGGGCAAGGCCAAATGCTAAAAACTGTCAAGGAAGTTAGATGAGTTGACAGAGTGAATATATATATATATATGCTTCCTCTCATGCTGATAGGGTAGACATGGTAATTGTTTGAGTTGATTGATTGATTGATTGATTGATTGATTGATTATTTGAACGTGCTCCTCCCGAACTTTGTTAATAAAACATCATTTGGCGTTGCGTCGTGACGAAGTGAGTGACGGCATAGGCGGAAGCTAGATAAGGACGCCGGCACAGCATAGAGTTAGCTTCGCGATGAAGCAAGCGCTCCCAGGCAGGGGGAGGCATGACGAAGGCACGCAGTCTCGTTCCCTCTAAGGGAACAAGGGTTACATACGTAACCCGAGACGTTCCCTGTCAAGGGAACTCGACTGTGTCAATGACACTTTGGGGAACGAATACGCACTATGCCACAACGAGCCCTGCCTGTCCCAGTGTGAAGCTGAATACAGGCACACTTAGGATCAGAGCACAAGGGTGCCAGGTGTCGAGGGAAGGTCCAAACTAATAAAACCTAATAAAGGTATGCGGGGTAGCCCATCCCGCTGCATCGCAGACTTCTTGGATGGGAGCCCCAGAAAGGAGGGCTCTAGAGGACGCCATGCCTCTGGTAGAATGAGCCCTCACGGCCAGAGGTGAAGGCAGATTGCGCACCTGGTAGGCCGAAGATATAGCCTGAACGATCCAGTTACTGATGGTTGGCTTAGAGGCGGTAAGCCCCTTCTTAGACGACCCAAAATACACTAGCAACTGGTCCGACTTCCGCCACGAAGAGGACCTGTGAATATAGATTTTAAGAGCTCTGACAGGGCAGAGCAGATGAAGTCTCTCTTCGACCGCCGTCTCGTGAGGTGGAGGATGGAAAGCCTGCAGAACCGTAGGCTGAGCCACATTAGATGGTAATTTAGGCAGGTACCCCGGCCTAGGATGAAGGATGGCTCTAATGTCACCTGGAGCAAACTCCAGGAACTCCTGGGATATAGAGAGCGCCTGGAGATCTCCTACCCTCCTCAGAGAGGTAATGGCGAACAGAAAAGCCACCTTCAAGGAAAGCCACCTTCAAGCCTTCTTGGCCTCAGCCGACTCCAGAGGTTCGAAGGGGGCCTCGACCAGCCCTTCTAGAACCACTGCCAGGTCCCAAGAGGGAACCCTGGTACGAGCCGCAGGTCTCATCCTCCAGGCCCCACGGAGGAAGCGTACGACCAGCTGTTGTCTCCCCAGGGGTCCATCAGCCAGAGGGATGTGGAAAGCCGTGATGGCAGCCACGTACACCTTGAGTGTGGACGGGGTAAGCCCAGCAGAGAATCAATCTTGGAGGAACTCCAGCACTGAAGCTACTGGGCAGTAAACTGGGTCTACCTCACGTTGTCTACACCATGTGGTGAAGACATTCCACTTTAGGCCGTACATTTTCCTCATGGAGGGAGCTCTAGAGCTGAGTATGGTCTCAACCACTCCTGCTGACAGACCAGCCTCTAAGTACTGCGCCCCCTCAGGGGCCAGACCCAAAGTTTCCACAGCTCTGGACCCCTTTTCTACAGTACGCAGGACCCAAGGTGATATATTGGAGAGGCCTTACCATGCCTCGGCAAAATTCACCAAGGGAACCAGCCCCTAGTGTTTTGTGAGAGCCCTTGACAATTCCCTGAAGCAGAGGACCGGCAGGAAGTGGTCGAAAACGACTCTCGCTGTGCGGACGCGAACACTGCCTGACCACAAGCCTGTGGGGTGGACAGAGCAGTGTGCGTTCGCTGGAAACTGATGTGTCCCGAAGCGCCAAAGGCGGCGGGATACTGACACCAGTTTCCTGAGGGCCCAACGGGAGAGAGGACCTTGATCACTCTCTCTCGTGGGGGGGCGGCCCTCAGAGGTCCCACTGACATTAGGACCTCTTTCCCTTAGCCTTCTTAGCCTGAAGGACAGTTCTTAAATCTGCCCTCTCAGGAGGCTGCGGGTGAGAGCGCCGTCCAGAGTCCCAAGCTCTTCGAGGGGGAGCTCTAGAAGCAGCATTCTCTCTTTGATCCTGCCTATATGAGGAGCTTGCAGATGGCTGAGGCTGGTCACTTCTCTCAGAAGCCGCCCTCCTGGACCTCGAGCGGCGAGGGATGTACTGCCTTAAAGCTGCGCTCTGTTTCTTGGCTTCCTGAAATCTGTCGAAGACCGTATTGACCGCGTTGCCGAACAGACCAGTGGCCGAAACAGGGGCATCCAAAGAAAAGCCCTATCTTTCTCTTTTATACCGGAAAGATTGAGCCACAGATGCCTCTCCGCAGTTACCAAAGCTGACATGGAGTGCCCAATAGCACGGGCCGTCTCCTTGGTAACCCGGAGAGACAAATCTGTGGCTCTGCGCAGCTCCGCGACATCCTCAGGTGTCGGGCCCTCGCCCTCATCAATGTCCTGTAGCAGGTCGGCCTGGTAGGCCTGCAAAATAGCCATGGTGTGCAGGCTCGCACCAGCCCGACCCGCTGCCATATATGCCCTGCCTACTAAGCCAGATGTCGTGCGACAGGGCTTAGAAGGCAACGCCGGGGCTTTAAGAGATGACGTCGCGTCAGGAGACCGATAACTGGCCAAAGATTCCTCGACCCGCGGTAACACCCCATATCCATTTTCCTTAACCCCCATGATGTTGCTGTAATCCAATATCGGGGGATTAGACAGGCGAGCAGAAAACGACCTGTTCCATGACTTACACAACTCATTGTGTAAGTCTGGGAAAAATGGCAAAGCCCTGCGTGGAGGCTGAGGTTGGTGCTGTAAAAAGCGCTCATCCAGTTTGCTTGAAGCACACGCTTCCTGCCTCTCTTGAGGCCAGTTAATATTTAATTTTCTACAGCACGTGTTATAACCTCTAAAAGCTCCTCATATTTAACTGGTGCAGATGAGGTTTGCACAGTGTGTGTGGGCTGTTCAAAGAATTCCCCTTCCGCGATGCTGAGCACATCTAATTCCTCGGAATCAGAGAGCTGCAGCACGGGATCATCAGCGCGAGCGGAAGAACCCGCAGGGCGGGCTTCCGCACGGGGAGGAAGGGAATCCGAGCTACCAGACGAGGACTGGGAAAGTGCAAAAGCAGTCCCGGTCACGTCTGCTAGCTCCCTCTGCGAGCCCCACGATCTGAGCCGCCGCGCCACCTCAGCGGACGCGGGACCAGAACCACGGGGAGCGCGAGGTTGGCCGGCTTCATCAAATATAGCCCGCCGAGAGCGCAGCACTCTGATAGATAAACTCTCACAGTGGCCGCAAGCAGCCCCCTCGAGGGCTTCCCAAGCATAGCACACATAAATCATGAGTATCCCCGCCCGTGAAGGGAGGAACACACAACTTGTTGCTCACTAGCCATTTCACACACTTTTTCTTTTTCAGTTTTCACACACAACAGAGAAGCGCTTGCTGAAGAGCAAAAAGCTAACTCTATGCTGTGCCGGCGTCCTTATGTAGCTTCCGCCTATGCCGTCACTCATTTCGTCACGACGCCAATAGGATTGGATTAGTTTTCATTCATACTTCAGAGCCGCTATGCTAAGGGAGCGTCCCCAAAGTGTCATTGACGCAGTCGAGTTCCCTTGACAGGGAACTGAGTTTTAGGGAGCCGACGTCACAGCGAGTATTTTCGAGATTCTGATTGGCTAACGTGAGCTTGAGCTTCTCGTTACACTGCTCTTGACGGCATATACACGGGATTGTGTAAACTAACACTTTTCTGAAAACTGACAGGTGTGCACGATGTTATTTTTGAAAACGGAGAGGGGTGAAATGTCCGTTTATGAAAATAGCCGGCCACGTGTAAACGTAGCCTCATGTATATTGTCTAACCCCACCCATCTTGTTACCTGATTATTAGTTCATTTGTCCCACCTGTCCTCCCTCGTTACCTGCCTTGTTTGCTCCCTATTTATTCTCCTTGTGTTCACAGTCCTGTGCCAGGTTGTTGTCAAATGTGCATCATGTTACCTGCTCCTTGTGACGTGAGTTGGCCTTGTTTCCCCCCTCGGGGTAGTTTTTTTTTTTTTTTTTTTATTATATAAAAAGCCCATTTACTTCTGCATAGTGAGTCCTCGTCTCATCCCTTCACCTAACCCTGATAATCTCATGAAAATAAATCTTGGTTCCCACAAAAATATTACATTAAGTAGCAAAATCTTTTTCAACATTTATAATAATAAGATATGCTTTTGTATTCACAATATTAGTTTTCTTACTGTTTTTTTTTTTTATTAAATAAATGCAGCCTTGGGGAGCATAAGAGACTTGAAAAACATAAGGAATTTACCGACCAAACTTTTGAACAGTATATTATTGGAAGGATTACATTTGTCATGGTGGTACAATTGTCCTGGTATCTTAATGAAGAAAAACTTTTTCCACCAAATCAAATTCATCAAATCCACCAAATTTGTTGGTGTCACCAACAAAATCATGTGGTGCAACCAACATGCAGATAAAAAAAAAAAAAACAAAAAAAAACTGGAAATGATTAGAGCGGAGAGTGAAAAATTAAAACCTGGAGCTTTAGCAGGAAGGGTAAATTGGTGTCGCTTCACCCAACTTACATATTCTGTTCTAGACTGACTTTAAGTTGGGCATTGCTTGCCGACACCATGTAGTTCTTTGACACAGGGCTTGTCTAGAGTCTGCTGAAGACCCCTGGGAGAGACTCTACTGTCTGCTCTCAGACATTTACGTCCCCTGCACTGATATAAATTCTGCTCACCTCAGCCTGACGAAGCCAGCAGCAGTGTATTAATGAGCTTATAGTGGAGAACAGGATAGGCAAGTCCAAACTTCGCTACAAAGAGACTGTAGCTGACTGTAGCTCTACTAGTATCACACTTTTTACAAATTTATCATGAGACAACTAGACCCAGTCTTTCCTACAATAATTCTGTTTAATACACTGTAGCAATGTTTGAGGATCAGGGAGGCGGGAACCAGCGAACATGGTCAACATCAAACACTTTTAATTCCATAAAATAAACCAATAACAAACCGAAAATAAAAGTGGCAGCCCCTCACGGATGATTGCCACATAAACAGAAACAAAACATAACATAAAAGTTCAGGCCTGTTCCTTTCTTATCCTTCACTGTTATCGCTCCTCCTTTTATCCTTCCGAAGCTCCTCCGTGAGACTCGAGACCGGACACACATTTTTTATAAATGTTAAATCTATGAGTTAATCTTCAAAGTAAGCAGATTTTGTCATTCACTAAACCTACATGACTTTTTTTTTCTTTCTCTTTGTAACACACACACAAAAAAAAAAAATCTGTAGTTTATTTATTTGCCCATGCAATGAATGCAAATGGGTTGAATGTTTTTTGGACCCCAACGTCCTTTAAAATATTATATTTTGCGTTCCACGGATAAAAAGAAGTCATGCACGTTTGAAACAACTTGAGGGTAACTAAATGAAGACAGAATATCCATTTTTGGTTGAACAATCCCTTTAACTGTATATCAAAAAATATAAAGACATAAAAAGACACCATTAAAGAGGCAGTGAACAGTGACCATATGTGCAAGGAAATGTAGCTGTAATGTATACTTCTTACTCCTTATGAGTCATTGTGCTGATATTATGAATCTGTAATCTATCGCTCACTGGTTTCTGTAGGTAATCACACATAAATCTGCCAGAAAATGTTGACATTTTATTTCGAGCTTGATCAAACAATAGAGCAGATCCCTTCAACAGGCGCTGTTATTTCAATGACTTTTCCTTGTGTGCAGATGTACTTCCATATGCTGGTATTATGAAATGTAAAGTAGTTCACTGTTGTCAATGTTTGACCCCTTTCTATGTAGACCTAGAGGTAAACCTCAAAAGAGACAAGCTATTTACAACCCAGCACTTACCTAATACACTTGTAAGTGAGAAATTACATTTGTTAACTTAATGTTCCTGTAAGGAATCTAAGTCTGACCACACAATGACAGAGAGCTCCAGTTCATAACAGTAAATCAATACTGTAATATTCTTTTGTTGATTCGCCAATCTACTGCTTTGTTGTAGAGTGGTGAATGTCGATACTATTTCTCTGGTCCTGAAGTAGAATGGATGTGATACTTCCAAAAATAAATGCTGTGAATGCAAAGATCACCTCCAGATTATGTCACACATGTTGGTGCTTCCTTATACTTTATATTTATATTATTGTTTTCAAATGCTGCCTGCATTGTTTTACCACATCAGTTAATGGCAGAAATATGCCTGAAAAAAAAAAAAAAAAAAAAAAGGTGAAGTTGAAAATTATGAAAGAATGACAATGACTGTGCTAATATAGTATATATGATAACAAACTTGCATCAGTTCATGCTGACAACTTTTAAGGGACCTGACTCAGCTATACAGAAGTACACAAAGACACAGTCGAATGAGCTCTGTTTTACCTTTGGGCACAAGCCAACAAAGAAAAGAGATTATTAAATTATTCGTTATTTCATTACCTGCTAATGTGCCTCCTGGCAAAGCAGAAATGTGAAGAGTCAGTGAAAAACCATATGATCAGCAATACAGGTGATGAATGACAATGTAAAACAACATAAGAGAGTTGTTAGTTATTCTGGTCAAGAAAATATGTGAGGATTCAATTTAAAATTGGATAGAAAAAAGAAAAATGTAAAAACAAAAGTGTGAAAATGATCAAAAATGATAGGTGAGACCACTTGTATTTATAGCCCGAACTGCTTCAAGCACAACATTTGTGGCATATACAGGGTCTGTTGGTACAATGTATTCTGTGCTGCATACTGCAAGAGAAGGAGCACAGTCTCTTTTACAACAAAATATGTATCTCTCCATTCTGTGATGTGTGAAATATGATTTTATGACTTACATGTCAAGCATCTCTATCTAGGATTTTGCTACATCATGAGTTACTGCGGCCTCACTCTCAGAAAAAAAAGGTACAAAAGCTGTCACTGGGACGGTATCCTTCAACAAGGTTCTAATTATAACATTTAGGTACTAATATGTACACTTTTGTTACCAGTTATGTGTATGTGGCTAATGAGGGACTAATATGCACTATTTAGGTTCAAAGGAGAATTTTTTTAAAGGTACCGCCCCAGTGAAAGCTGTCAGAAAGTATTTTCTCTCACCTGCTGGTGGTCTGAAGTCTGAAACACAAGCAACAAAGATAAATATCACAAATAAAACAAGGGGAATTCTGTCATTCTGAATCTGTATGCCTTTCCTCCCCCTGTGGAACTCAAAGAGAGAACCAATAGCACTTTCCCACAACTTTAATTTGTAATGACCATGAATATTAAGTTAAAACAACAACAGAAACTTGACAATAGAAGCCATATGATAGTTTTGTGTGATGAATAGACTGATATTGAAGCTGTTAGCAATAATTGCATATGCTGTGGAATTGATTCAAAATATGTACCAAATCATTGGTTTTACCATACATTCCTCTTCTTGGCTGCTCTTAAATCAAAAATGACATATATTGTGCATGCTTGAGGATTGTTCTGTAGATTATCAGTGGATAGCTCACAGTTATACTTTGCATGCAGTATTCTGTCATTCATCTACTTTGAGTAGAAATGTAGAAAGCGCTTTAAAGGGCATTTTTACATAATCAAAGGAGAAATACAGAGTGGAGGTATAGCTTTGTATGATGAATCGGTAACATCAAACCTCATTGGTGCCATGACGTGACAAAAAAGAGTTTGATTTTATTTACATGTTAATAGGTTTTATTTGGGCTCTGTATGCAAGAGTTAATCAATGATCTGTGAGTGAATCCACTTAACCATTTTATATCATATCATATTATATTTTCATTCTTTCATTCACTATTATGGCTATTTTCCTTTCTCTCACCTGTTAGCTGTCAATCATTTGTCAAACACAACTTTCACTCCCACTAGATGTCGCTGTAACACCAGTAAATGTCTCATCAACAATGTGGTCCAGTGCTGCTATTGATTGCACATTTAAGTGTTACTGATAAAGACCCTCGTGATCATTAGCTGGATGATCATTGTACACCTGAAGGAAAGTGAAAGAAATATTCTGTCAGAATGCTCTAAATGGAGCCAGTTTGCTTTTAATGGGTGTGCACAAAAATGAACAGCCACGTATGGATGCTTTTATCGCATGAATATTCATGTCAGTGAAGCCCTGCGGGGACTGAAGTGTGCTTGGAAATGGAATCATCGGGTTGTTAAAGCATAACTCGCCTTTTCTTTACAGCGATTAAAGACATTCGACTGAGCAAAATAAAGAGCTGTTCAAGGAAAGAAAAGCTTGAATCACTGCTAGAAGCTCTTCTTTATGCTGAGAATAATCTGGGAATTTAGAAAACATTCACAGTTGAGTGTAGACTACCACTAAACAAGAAAGAGTGGTAAAACCACAAAATGAGAGCATACTACATCATCTGCAGGGTATTTCCAGAGTTACCTCACATTTGGCTTTACTATGGCAACACATTTGGTATAATTTGGTAAAACTGAAATGTAATGTCAGTCCAGTCCTGTTATTATCAAACATTCCTCCTTCCCTGGAACATCTTATCAGAGAAGCTTCTAGGTTTCTCATGTTCTTGATCTACAGTTCCCTAACTTTGTTTATCAAAAACATGTTCACACTGCAATTTTTTTTTTTTCTGATGTCTACGTCGATACTGTGGCCTGGCTGAAAATTCACTAGCATATTTTTAGTCTGTGAAAAAATAATGTTGATATACAAGTTCAGGTTTGCCTCTTATATCTTAAAATGACCACGATGACAAATGCTTGCATAGCTTACATGGCAAAGTAGTGAGTATTAGAAACTATACACACAAAAAGGTATTGTCCTTAAAAGGATAATTCACATACAAATGAAAATTCTGTAATGATTCAATGATTCTGTGGAACACAAAAGAATACATTTTGCAAAATGCCTTTGTATCATTTGCATTTTTGAACTATCCTTTTAATGATGAACGAGTGTTAATTTTTTTTTTAGGCTAATTGTAGGCTAAGGCTAATTGTACATCGTACTTTTTATAACAGCGATAAAACAATATTACTCGAGCAGTGTGTTACGGCGAAATTAGACTAACAGTAAGGCAGTTTGTGAAACTTCAACAATTTAGTAAACAAGTTACTTTGTTTTTGGTCCACCTACAAAATAGTTCCAAGCAGTAAGTCACATGCCAAAGATAACATAGCAGATGTACCATGTCTGAGTTTGACTCACACTGCACAGGTCAAACTATATAGTTTTATTTTTTTTTGTTTTATGGTCACAAAGTTCTTATCCAATTGTAGTACCTACTCAAAGAGTATGCAGCCATGTCACTTGTTTTTAAAAGAATCATTTGAACAAAGATTCCATGACTCACTTACCAGTCACTTGGCTCACTAACTGTTGAGGCCATTCATACAGAAAGCAATTTTCAAAAAATTTAAATGTACAAATGTCATTCTGCTCTCCATTGATTTTGGGTTATCTGCAATCCTGATATTGTTAGATTTAAGTGTCGCATTCAACAGTGGTGTAGTTGAGGTTCAGGTCCTAGCATTACTGTGGTTCGCCTCTTCTGTAAAGGGTAAGACTTTTTTTCTGTTAATATTCGGTCATTCACATCACTTTCTGCACCTATCTCTTGTGCTGTTCCACAGGGATCCATTATTGGCCCTTTTTTGTTTTGTTTATACCTCTACTGTAAATGCTTCCTTTAGGCTCTATGTTTCAGAAACATTAATTATCATTGTTACACTGACAATCTCCAACTCTATTTTCCAATTAAACCAGAAAATAATTTTTAATTAGATCATGTCTTTTCATGTCTTAATGAAGTCAAGACCTGGATGGCAATTCATTTCATACAACTGAATGAAATTAAAACTGATGTGCTTCTGCTACTGTAGGTCCTGCTGTTGCTAACAACTCCACTAAAAGACAGGTAGCAATTAAGTAGCAACCTACAGTTATGCAAAAAAAAAAAAAAAAAAAAAAAATCTGTAGCAAAAGTAAAAATTGTGTTTCTCATGAAGACATTGAAATCATGATTTACACACTAATTTCTTCCCGATTGGATTACTGTAACTCTTTGAATGTTAACGTACCTCAATCCACCCTGACTCGGTTACAGATAGTTCAAAATGCAGAAGCCGATTGTTAACAGGAACCAAGAAAATGGATCAGATATATTTCTGCTGTCCTTGCCTCATTGCGTTGGTTCCAATAAAATTTAGAGCTGACTTGAAGATTCTTCTTTTTGTGTACAAGGCACTGCACAAATTGTCCCTGGATTATATTTGTGATCTCATTCAGCCATACACAGCCTCTAGGTCATTAAGATCTTGTAATCAGTTACTTTTATCTGTCCCTCGTCCTCGCTGTAAATCAAAAGGTGATCGAGCCTTCTCTTTAGTAGCCCCTAAGCTCTGGAACAGTCTACCTCTGATCACTAGAGCCTTTCCATTACTGAATGCTTTTAAATCCTTTAAAGACTCATTTTTACTCCTTAGCATTCGAGTAATGCTGTGTATGTATTTGAAAAGTCTGTGTTTTATGTATGTATGTATGTATGTGGCCTACACATTAGGAACGGTTGTGTAAAAGGAGTGCTCTAAATAAAAAAGTGACTTTACTTGACTAAAAAACGTAATCTCTGTGATTTTAGAAGAGTCATGCAGGAGAAGCTGCTGAGGATTCAAGATGTGTCAAGTGCAATAGTCAAAGATAAAAAAAGGAAAAAGCATGGAATGCAAAGACGAGTTCTGTGTGAACAGCATAGTGCTTGACATTTGTGATAGGTGAGAATATTCTGTTTGATAAACTCTGAATATGCTTATAATCTAAAGCATAGGCTACATTCTAGGCAGATTTATTTTGGGGTTTAAAGCAGGTTGCTTATTTTCCCTGGCTGGAGAATGTAGGCACACCTTAGCGAATAATTACAGCAACTTTTTGCATCCACCAGAGAAGCAAAAATAGATTTTCCTACCTTGGGAATTCATATTTTAAGAACTGCCAATCACAAAGCCATTTGCAAACATTTAACTTCTCTCCATTTCTTTTGGAAAGCTATACACATGAGGTAGTTTTCTGATATATACATATTATGGCAGAAGCAAGTCTTCACGAACCGTTTTTAAAATGTGCTTGAGCGTAAATATAGAACGCTGCGGTTTAAATAAATAAATAAAACTAATAAAAATGCTATGTATGTTGAGGAGGTTTTTAAATAAAGGTCATGATGGTAACTTTGATTCATCACACTTCAGTGAGAAGGAAACTGATAAAATATGTAAAGGTAAATACCCAACATTATTAAATATTTAATGAGAACACATACAATTAAGCTGCACATATATGTGAAAGTGTGATCTGATATGATCAGTTCAGTGTTCGGAGGTTGTGGGTATTCTAACGCTGTTGTGTCCTTGAAATTGTACAGTTTAGTGTTCTGGGTCTCATGTTTAGTCAGCAAAGATGACACAGACTGCAGTCATTTCCCCAAGCCTGTAGAAATCCAGTTGATTCATTCACCCTGCTGACCCCGGTCTATCATCTCAACAAAGAAGAGGAGTGTCAGGAATGAGAGTGCTCAGACTGCAGATTAACCTTAACCTTATATGGTTCCCTACACAAAACCATGGATCTGTGTCTAGGAGGCTTTTCTCCTGGAAAAATCAGTCATTCTGGACTTTCCCTTTCCCCATGTGAACCACATTTTATAGCCTCGGGCAGAGATACAGTATGCAACCTAAATGAAAAATGCATTTGAAAAAAAAAAAAAAACACTGTGACAATCACAGCCACATTAAGCATCTACAGCATTCTATAATATGTGGGTGTGAAGCTGACATAAGCTACTGTAGATGTATGTGGCAACTGATGCATTTACTCATTTATTACCATTAGTATTGTTGATGCAGGGTTTTTATCTTTTTCTTGTTTTGTTTTAGAAATAGTTATTAGCATTTAGTTAGCATTTGGTGACGCATTAAGACTAAGCAATATCCAAAATATTGATTTTATGTTCGGTTTTACAGTTTGTATCTGCCATAAAAATAACATGCAACATATCCTAAGAACATATGCTTAGTCACTTGAATCACTTCATGTATCTGAAGGGCAATACAATTCCATCTATATTAATCTTGCATATTACAAATCATTACGAATAGAATGATTGTCTTTTGGCCTACTGCCTTTAAATCACCAACACACATGTAGTGAACACAGCTGTATAGTAGGAGCAGACAGATGTCACCCTGCCGCCTGCCCCTTTCATTTGTTGGTATTTTTCTGGAACTGAATGTGTGCTTGAGGGAACACTGTGTGCACAGATCACCGGAGAAGATTGCTGCCCCCATTTTGGGTTTATTCACAATTTTAACTGTGCTTTTTTAAACATTTGTTTCTGAGTTTTTGCCTTTTAAAAAAGATGAACACACAACCTTCTTTTTTGAGATCACTTAAACAAGTACTATAAATAACAAACCACTCCAACTTAAAAATATAGAAAATATTTGTGCATGTACTAAGAATGTGCACATAAAGACTTATTTAATAGTAACGACTTAAATCGATTAAACAACCTCTTGACATGCAAACAATCTCATCACATGCAAAGTCAAATATTCTTTGCAATAGCTAGTGTCTTATGAAACAAGTAATAAAAACTCGGTGAGTGTTTTAGCGCAATTTTCTCACCTCATGGGATCACAACACTAAGAGATAGTAAATCTTTTCCTGGATTTGTTTGTGCGTTCCCGAGATTAGACCTTCCTTAACATAATGCCGAAAATCCGAAGTCTCTAGGTGGTCTGGTTGAGGAGTAGATAGAAGTGCAAGATTGGTGCGCACAGACGCACAGAACAGAAATCATGAGTTAACAAGCGCAATTTCCGGGGGAAAATTGCGCTAAAAATGCTTTACAATACTAATTTGTATATAATAAAATGTTTTACTTTATTTACTTACAGTACCGTTCAAAAGTATTGAGGTTGGTACGATTAGTAAGAAGTCTTTTACCAAGGCTGTTTATTTATTAGATCAAAATATAGTAAAAATGGTAACATTGTAAAAATATATTTAGCATTTTAAAACAGCTTCTTTTCAATTTTAATATATTTCAAAATGTGATTTATTCCTGTGATGCAAAGCTGAATTGTATTATTCATTTATAATTTGCAATTTATTAATTAATTTATAATTTCTTTATTGTACATTATTATAACATTATTATAGTCTTCAGTGTCACATGATAGTTCAGAAATCATTCTAATATGCTGATTTGCAGCTCAAGAAACAAATTCTGATTATTTTCGATGTTGAAAACAGTCGTGCTGCTTAATATTTTTGTGGAAACAGTGATACATTCATTTTTTAATTCTTTGATCAATAGAAAGTTTAAAAAATAGTTGTTTAAGAGCAGTTCAAAGACTGAATTATTACCATATATTTTAACATGTGATTATAGAAAGACTATACACCTTTTTTTGTCCTAAAAATAAAAGTGTTGTTTTGTTTGAAGTTGTAATTGATGTGCTAAAACAAGACGGTTGTGTGCCCATCTTGTCCACAGTAAAGGACATGTTTTTGGTTAAATGTTAACCAGGTGGGTTGAAGGTGTTAAAAAAAACTACTTTCCATTCCCGCTCCTTTCCATTCTCTTTTTTGTTGCGCTTGCTGCACATAACCTTCTGCCTAAATTTTCCATTCCACAGCCTGCTGTGGCATCGTTTTGAGAGAGAGAGCGGCAGAGATGAGAATCTCACTTATATATGGTCTTTGAACTCCAGATCGAGGGTGGATTTGTATGTACAGTAGGTGAGTGTGCGTGCGTGTGTGTGTTCGTGTGTGTGTGTGTGTGTGATGAAGTGCTAGACCTGCAAAGCCATGGTGTCAGGAGGGGACGAAGAGAAGGGAGATGTGAAAGAGGAGAGAGAGTGAGCGAGCAGAGCGGGTCTGTAATTCTGAATACTAGTGCTGAATTGACAATTGGATCCAATTTCTCTCTCTCTCTCTCTCTCTCTCTCTCTCTCTCTCTCGGAGTTTGGGGTGTGAGTGTCTCACGGGTGAGAGGATTGAGCGATTTAAATGGGCCTTTTTCTGGTACTTTTTTTCTAGTTTTTTTCTTTTTCCTGTTTAAGGTATTTTTTTTGTTTGCTTTTTCTTTTTCTCACGATAGTTTTAGGTGAGCGTGTTTTTCTTTGTTTGATTTTAACTTTTTGGCGGGTGTTTGAGATGGAGGCTCACCCGAGAGGGTGTGACTCCTCTCTCTCACTCCGCCATGGAGTTAGATGCGTACCTGAGGCCGGCGTTTCAGTGGAAGAAGTGCTCGTGGCGATAGGCGAACAGGTGGGATATGATAACGTTGTTTCGGCTTCACGGATGAATAAGGCCGTTGTGGTCTTTCTGAAGGAACGGAATTTAACCAGTCGGTTGGTTGAGAGCGGCATTTGGGTGAGTGGCGTTTATGTTGTCATTTCTCCGCTGGTGTCTCAATCGAGCCGTATAACAATCTCGAATTGTCCCCCTTTTATACCAAATCATGATATTGAAAAGGAACTGTTGAGATTTGGGAAAATAGCGAGTGGAATTAAAACGGTTCCACTAGGATGTAAAAACGAGTCACTGAAACATGTCACGTCTTTTAGACGACAAGTGTTTATGTTTTTAGATTCAACGGCTCTTGACATTTCCTTTCGAGTCATGTATGAAGGCAAGTCCTATATGCTTTATGCAAGTACCGGGAGTTTAAAATGTTTTGAATGTGGTGAAATAGGACATAAAAAAAATGCGTGCCCTCGTAAAACGAACATTGTAAATAATGAGTCAGACAATGGAGAAACTGGACCGAGTGGGTCAAATGACAAAGCAGGACCGAGTGGGTCAAAAGAAAAAGCTGGACCGAGTGGGTCAAATGACAAAGCAGGACCGAGTGGGTCAAAAGAAAAAGCTGGACCGAGTGGGTCAATTGATAGAGCAGGACCGAGTGGGTCAAAAGAAAAAGCTGGACCGAGTGGGTCAATTGATAGAGCAGGACCGAGTGGATCAACTGAGGATGATGGTGAGAGGGATAGTGCAGTTAAGAGTCTAGATGAAACTGAAAAGGGAGATGCATTAGAAAGGAACAAAACACAGAATAATCAGGATGTAAGATGTGAAGAAATAATTAATCTTGGTATTTGTGGTGAGAGAGTGGAGGAAACTGAGGTGAATGTTTCTCAATGTGAAGATGAAACTGGACACAGGAATGATCATACAGGTGCTGGCGAGGTTGATGATAAGGATGATGAGATGGAGGAGATGGGAGATGACGATAGTCTTTCAGAAATGTCTGACATCATTTCTCAGTGTGGTGATGATCAGTTATATACAGTGAAAGAAATTAACGATTTCTTGGATGAAACTTTTGGAAAGACTTTTGATGTCAAAAGTTTTTTTCCTGATGTTGAAAGATTTGTGAGATCGGCAGTTAAAATACAGAAGAGTGTAGGATTTGAAGAATTGAGCCGAAGGAAAAGATTTAGACTGAGAAAAATTGTGACAAAATTACGGAAAAAGTAAAGAATGCAGTAAAAAGAAATGTACGTAATGGTTAGGTCACAAAGGGTGTTTTTTTCTTCTTGCTTCCTTCTGATTGTTTGCCTTTCTTTCTTTTTTTCTCTTTTCATGGAGAGCATAAAAATAGGGACAATTAATATTAATGGAGGAAGGAATAATAGTAAGAGAGCTGCTTTGTATGAACTTATTCAAAACAAACATATGGATATAATTTTTTTGCAAGAAACCCATAGCGATTTGGGTAATGAAGTAGAATGGAAAATGTGGTGGGAGGGTAAGATCTTTCTAAGTCATGGCTCTAATTTAAGTTGTGGTGTTGCAATTTTGTTTTCAAAGAGGCTTAATATGACTAATATTTCTTCCTATGAAATAGATGAGGGCAGAATTTTGATTGTTCAGGTGGAGCTAATGGGTTTTCCTTTTCTTTTCATAAATGTTTACTCCCCAAATAATGGAGCAGAAAGGGTGGAATTTTTTAAAAAACTATCTTGTGAAATAAAGAATTTTGATAATGCATATATAGTTCTTGGGGGGGATTGGAATTGTACCCTAGATTTTACACTAGACCGAAATAGTGAAGAACCGTATCCTCAGTCTGCTGATTCATTAAACAGCATTATAAGGAAATATGACTTATCTGATGTTTGGAGGGAAAAACACCCAACAGTAAAACAATACACATGGGTTAAAGCCTCTCATGATTATATTAGTGCTGCGAGGTTGGATAGGTTTTACGTAAGTAAAAATAATTCTAACAGGGTTTTAAAAGCTAATATTTTTCCAAATGGTTTTACTGATCATCATTTGTGCATGATTGAAATGAGTTTAAAAAAGTCACAGCGTTCTAGTTATTATTGGCATTTTAATTTGAAATTATTACATGACTCTTTATTTTGTGAAAAGTTTGGGTTATTTTGGTCTAAGTGGCAAGAGCAAAAAAGTGACTATGAAGATTTAGTGCAATGGTGGGAGATTGGAAAAGCACAAATAAGAATCTTTTGCCAGAACTATACAGCCCACTCAAACAGACTTGTAAAGGATACTATCAAAATACTTGAGAGAGAGATAACTGAAATTGAAGAAGGAATTATTGAAGAAAATTCAGAAGAAGTGGATTTATTAAGAGAAAAAAAGACTGTATTGGCGTCCCTGTTTAATGAAAGAGCAAAAGGTGCTTTGATAAGAGCCCGTTTTTCCTCAATACGAGAAATAGATGCTCCGAGCTCTTTTTTTTTCAACTTGGAGCGGAAAGAAGGAGAAAGAAAACTCATGTTACATTTGAAATTACCTGATGGAACTTTAACAACTAACCCAAAAGAAATGAGAAACCATGCAAGTAACTTTTATACTGATTTATTCAAAGCAAGAGACTGTGACATGAACTGTATGGATGATCTACTAAGAGATTTGCCAAAGCTCACCGGCGATCAGAGACAATGGCTTGATGCCGATATCCAATTGGACGAAATATCAGAGGCGGTCAAGAAACTTTCTAATGGCCGGTCCCCTGGCATAGATGGACTACCTTCTGAATTTTACAAACAATTCTGGACTCTTTTAAAAGATGACATACTTGATGTTTTTAGAATTTCTCACAGGAAAAATGAACTGCCGACTAGTTGTAGAAGAGCGGTCTTATCTTTATTACCAAAAAAAGGTGACCTTGGACTGTTAAAGAACTGGAGACCAGTAGCTCTACTGTGTACTGACTACAAGATTCTAGCTAAGTGTCTTGCAAATAGGTTAAAACATTTTTTAGAGTATGTTATTAATGATTTTCAGACATATTGTGTGCCAAAAAGAACAATAATGGACAATCTGTTTCTTGTGCGTGATATAATGAGTTTGGCAAATGCGGGTAATGAGGATGTGGGTTTTCTGTCAATTGATCAAGAGAAGGCTTTTGATAAGGTGGATCATTTTTATTTATTTGAAACTCTTAAAGCTTTTGGTTTTGGTAAGAATTTTATCTCTTGGATCAAACTGTTATACAGTGGAGCTTCTGCAATGTTAAAGGTTGGAGGTGGGCTAAGTTGTCCAGTCTTGGTTCAGAGAGGTATAAGACAAGGATGTCCTTTGTCAGGACAGCTGTACTCTCTAGCAATCGAACCTCTGCTATGTAAACTCAGGGAGAAACTGCAAGGGTTTCAAGTTAAAGGTTGTGAAAACAGGCCAATCACTCTTTCGGCCTATGCTGATGACATCACTGTTTTTATAAGAAGTGAAACGGATGTAGTGAATTTGAAAAATGTTTTAAATGTTTACGAAAAGGCTTCATCAGCTAAAGTAAATTGGGAGAAGAGTGAAGGATATTTGTTAGGAGATTGGCAGGGAAGAGCCCCCCCTGTGCTTCCAGGGGGAGTTAAATGGGGAAGACAGGGTTTGAAAATGTTGGGAGTATTTTTAGGAACAGATCAATATAGGCAGAAAAACTGGGAGGGTATGGTGGGGAAAATGTGTGACCGGTTGTCTCGATGGTCGTGGGTGCTGCCCCAGTTATCGTATAGGGGCAGGGTATTGGTCACGAACAATCTGGCTGCATCTGCTTTATGGCACAAAATGAATGTTCTGGATCCCCCAGAAAGTGTAGTGGAGGAGTTACAAAGAAAGCTAATTGACTTTTTCTGGGATGGACAGCACTGGAAAAAATCTGCTGTACTTTTCCTACCTGTTCAAGAGGGAGGACAAGGCCTAATGGATATTAACAGCAGAATAAAGACATTCCGACTTCAAGCAGCACAAAGATTGCTGTATGCGGAGCCGTGCTGGGCTGACACGGCGTGTGCTGTGTTGAGGAAAATGAACATTTTCAAGTATGATGTGCAATTGTTTTTGATCAACTTGGCAAACATGGACTTGAGGAATGTTTCCCCTTTCTATAAGACAGTTTTAAGAGCATGGACCTCAACATTCATGGTCAAGAGGGTGCTTTCAAATATCGGACCCTGGACAGAGAACGAACCTCTTTTTAATAATCCGCTGATACCAGCACCGGCACTGGAGCCCAGAAGCATCCAGAATGTAATGGCAAGAGCGGGGTGTACAAGAATTGCTGACCTAAAGACTGGTGGAAACTGGAAAAGTCCAGAGGAGATGTGCAACAAGACAGGTATCAAGTCCATAAGGGTAATGAAGAGAATAATGGATGGAACTGTCTCTGCATTGCCTTCCGTCTTCAGACAAAACCCAGAGGAAGACGAGGTGCCTGAACAGAATGGAGGGAGTTTTTTTCCCCAAGTGGAAGTCTCAGCAGCGGTAGATGAGGAGCCAGAGGAAGGTTCTCTTCTACATTTCAGGACTCCTGTGCTGGAAGGCTTCGAGACTGTCTCAAAAAAGGCAATGTACTATATTTGCGTGAAAGTGTCCCATTATAATGTGCTCAAGGATTGTAAGGAGACAAAGTGGTCAGATTTGTTCGGGCCGGACTCGTCCCCTAGAGGATGCTGGAGGTCCCTATACAAACCTCCTATGGAGAAACGCACGGCGGATCTCCAGTGGAGGGTTGTTCATTGGGCGGTAGCTACAAACAGGCACGTGGCACACATTGACCCCACTATAGGGAATGAATGTCCTTTTTGTGGCACTGAGGAGTCAGTAGATCATTTGTTTTTAAATTGTTTAAGGTTAAGAGGACTGTTTCAGATTTTAGATGGGTGGGTCAGAGATTTTGGGGTAGGGTTTAATAATGAATTTTTCATTTTTGGACCAAAATATGTTGCATCAGACAGGAAAAGAATCTCGTTAATTAATTTTGTGTTTGGAGGAGCCAAAATGGCAATATGGTTAACAAGAAAAAGGAAATTGAGAGGAGAGGGGGAAGTCGGCCCTGAGGTGGTCTTAAAGGCTCTTATAGCAACTAGAATCAAGGCAGAGTTTGCATATTTTAAACTAATGAATAATATGGACAGATTTGTTGAAATTTGGGCTTTGAATGATGTTTTGTGCTCAGTGGATTTTGAAAATGAGCTGGTGTTAAATTTATGAGTTTTTTTTTTTGGAAAAAAAAAAAAAAAAAAAAAAAAAAAAAAAAAATTAAATGAGGATTGTAAAATTTTATCCAATACTTTGCGGTGTTTATAAGAATGTTTGAGTTTTGAGTGTTTTTTTTATGTATTTATCAATGTACATCTGAAAAAATGTTTATGAGGAATGTCTTTATAGTGTAAGTAGAAATAAAGGTGTGTTAAAGGTCTCTCTCTCTCTCTCTCTCTCTCTCTCTCTCTCTCTCTCTCTCTCTCTCTCTCTCTCTCTCTCTCTCTCTCTCTCTCTCTCTCTCTCTCTGTGTCCTCCAGCATATAAACAGACACATACAGCCTCAGTGTCTTGTGTGGGCATTACTACACACTGTGAACATGACCTTTTTGTAGATGAGTGTCTAAAATCAATTTATTATCCACATTCATATCTTAGCTTCCACAAGCTTCCTGATCACATGTCTTTTAACTTCATCTTAAAAAGCTTCAAAGGTTGATGGGATGTGGTGACAATTTTAGCGCCATATGCAAATGCATGCATCACTATTACTTTTGGCCATAGAACGCTATAGGGATGATGTATTTTTGTAGGCCAAAACCCAGAAACAAGTTTGCATTTTAGCACTTCCAATTCCATTGTCCTGAAGTCAATGTTTTTTTTTGAATGTTTTTTTGGTTAAATGCCTGAAATATGGTCAGTGGTGAACACACGCTCAATATTTTATCACATTTTATTCTGCAACAAAGTTTTGACACAAATCGGCTCGAGTTCAAATCCACCTTTTGCTGAACTCTCTCTGCACCCTTTTCCAATCACATATCAGATCGGAAAGGCATTTATTTTCAATAAAAATGAAGAAAAAATTTGAAAAGTGGAAATAAAGTGTCTAACGTTTGTTTAATAATAAAGTGTTTATCGGTTAGGTGTAGGGGTAGGGAGGGATTTATTGTCCCAAAAGGTGGCATCCATTTAATAATTTTAATAAATATAATAATTTACACTCTGTTATTATTGCATACCGTTTAATGTACAACAACACTGAGGTGCAAATAGTATCTGCCACTACTATTTACACTTATTGCAAAGTAAATACTGCAATTTTTACATAGTGAAATTAGAATCAATCGCTAGATTGGATTTGGGTTGGCCTACAAAAATATGTCATCGCTCCAGCAAGTATTTTCTAGAATATACGTGGAAAATGAAAACCTTCTCAACTTCATACTCAACTAAAATGTCTAAGACAAAGTACTATATTTTCCACCCAGAAGAATGTAATTTGTTCTGCACCATTTGTCTATGAACATGAATGTTACCTTAAATCATTTTGTATAATGAGAAAAGTTGAGGTATTGCTTTTCCGAGCCACTGGATTATGATTTTCAACAGCTATACAATAGAAATGGCAGAAATCCCAATCAGGATATCGTAGAGACTTGAGGGTGAGCTCTTTGAGAAGGAACGCAAAGAAAGCGTTAAAATTCCAATTCTGCTCTGAGCTTTTCTAAGCCTTGTAAACTATTACCATCTTTACAAATTGTTTTGTACATTTATGGAAATAAAACCCAGATATTAGGCAAACAAGCACTAATGAATTGATGCTCTTTAAAGTAAATTACAAACTTTTATTTCTAATTAATTTAAATTAAGTAGCTGCACTGTGTTGCATATCTGCTGTGCCAGTAATTTGGAGCGCAGCAGTAGCTGTTTGGCAAAATGACTCTCAAGTTTAAGATTAAATGGAAAGAGTCCTGAGCTCAGGATTAGTCTTAAGCTGTAAGTAATGAAGTTGGCAGGAAATAGGAGAGTTTTTTTCCCCTCCTTTGAGCTCTCCTTTCCAACTGGAGACCTCTGCAGCATCTGGCCGTATGCACCAGCAGAGCATGAAAACAGAATCGCAACAAAAGTAGCTGTAGGCAGCTCTTCACTCACACACAGGTTTTCTCATCATTGCAGTTTAACCTCACTTTTAACAAAGGGAGGGTGGGTTAGGGCTGTCAGTCATTATACCTCTCCTTTCTGTTCAAATGTCTCGGAGCTTGTAAGAGCAGGAGCAGGGTCTTTGTCCTGGGTAATTGTTCACAAAGATGTACACACACTCTCTCCAAAACTCTTACTTGAGGGGAAGCTCTAACTGCCGTCTGGTTTAATTTCCGTCAAAATGGTCATGAGACACAATAGCCTTCGAGGTCCAGATGTGAAGGAGATGTTGTCAGCGATCAGTGCCCTTGTCATGCCACATGGAGAAAATCAAAATAAACGTTTTTTTTTTAAGTTCATTTTAGATCAGAAGAACATGCTCGCTTACAAAAATATGTTCA